>NC_141232.1:4365000-5728750 GCF_054856515.1 Filicampus tigris
TCTTATCGGGTTAATTAAAGCACAGAATCTGACAATGTCACCCACATAAGAAAAATAAGCTGTGGAGACTCATGTTTAAGAGCTTTTGTCCCCACAATACAGATCGAGCGAAAGCAATTATTAATTTTCTGGACTGCAAAAAAAAAACAAAACAAAAAAATCCCAAAGCGATATGAGGTCTCATTCTGACACTTTAGAATGAAAGTTAAAAAGAAAGACTTCACAGACAGGAGCTCATTTTCTCGGAGTTCAGTCAAATGTATGTGGAGGCTTGTTTTTGCGTGCAGGAGAGGGTCAAGTGAGGAGCGGATTATATCCTTCCCTCATAATAATATTAATTAAACAATTTGCATGCTAATAGGGTAACAATTATAGCTGCTTCTGTTGAGAGATTCGGGTTATTACAACATGCCAATCCCGGTGTCAAGGGTCACCGAGGAGGGGAGTGGGGGTGGGGAGGGGTGCCA
The DNA here is from genome assembly GCF_054856515.1 of Filicampus tigris. Lineage (NCBI taxonomy): Eukaryota > Metazoa > Chordata > Actinopteri > Syngnathiformes > Syngnathidae > Filicampus > Filicampus tigris. Next base: position 4,365,468 of record NC_141232.1, read on the forward strand.
AATTTCAACTCTGATTAAATACCTTGTGACACGTCCACACTTGGCAAGCTGAATACATCGCTTGAGGGACTAATGATGTGATTTGGATTGTGCAGCAAGGTGCATGCGCTGTCATTTAAAAAAAAAAAAAAATCTGGCCTCATTTATATGGATGCACTGTAGTAACACTTGCATTTCAAAAAAATTACTTTTCAGCAGCAAAATTTCACCAATCGCCTTTTTTGTTACGTGCCTCTGTGTACGTCTTCTGTAAATGCTTCATGCCTTCAAAATATTCAAATGACATCAATAAATCAATACAAGACATAAGGACGTTAGATTTGTATGTGCTGAGCATTCTTTGCAAGAAAATGTGCAAAACAAAGTCAAGGTGTCTGGAGCCGGTCCGTGCATGCAGGAGGGGCCGACTCCTGCTCCAAGCTATCCGCCCGCCCGCTCCCTTCGCCGGGATGCAGGCAGCCCTTCCTCCCGGTGGGTCCTCGGTCGAAGCTGCAATGTAGTTCTTATCAAAGCCCTCTTGTCTTGTTGTGACAGCTCTGATATTGTTTATTGAGGTGGATGTCAGCCTTAATTAGCAATCGATACGGGAGGGGGATGGGATGGGGAGGATACGAGCTTGTGACGTCAGCGGCCATTACCGCCTCTCATTGGGTCTCGGATTGCCCACAAACCCGGGCTAATTATCGGGGAGGTTCATGTGGATAAAGTGGAGCTCATCTCTGCCTTGCACACATCATGCCCCCGCCTCGCCGGCCACACTCGCGTTTGCGTGCTTTTTAAAATACCCCCCCTCCCAAAAAAAAAAAAAAAAAAAAAAAAAAGCATAACAATCCCACCCCTACACACATCACCGGCCAGACGTCCGCGGGATGATGGACAGCCGGATACTGGAGCCGCCTCACGCCCAGTTCGGAGGCTCCCTCGGCGGCGGCGGCGGAGGCATGGTGGGCTTCCCGTACCACCTGAGCCATCACCACGTCTACGAGCTGGCCGCGGGCCACCAGCTCCAATCCGCCGCCGCCGTCCCCTTCTCTATAGACGGATTACTCAATGGCTCGTGCGCGGCGTCCGTGGGCGGCTCCGGCGGGCTGCTGGCGGCTGGCTGCGGGATGAACGGAGACAATCAGCCGTATAAACTGACAGGTAAGAGCGCCTCGGTGCTTGCGCGGTCGGTGCGGGAAAAATGAGCAATTATCACGCGTGACGAGCACAATGAGAAGCATTTCCCTTCGAGCATGCCTTTGGCTGAGGGGGGGGGGGGAAATGACGCAAAAATGACACTCGAAATGCAAGCAAACGATTGCTGCTCTTGTAAACAAGGAGGCAGACTTGTCTGCGTGCTTCAAAAACACCCGATCCAGATGTTTCCTCAAAATCAAGCAAAAAAAAAAACAAAAAAAAAAAAAACAATCTGCATGCTTGTGCTATATGCTGACAGACTCGGGGGACCTGGACAAGGAGAGTCCCGGCTGCAAGAGACGAAGAACGCGCACAAATTTCACCGGCTGGCAGCTGGAGGAACTGGAGAAGGCGTTTAATGAGAGCCATTACCCCGACGTGTTCATGAGGGAGGCTCTGGCCCTCAGATTGGACCTCATTGAGTCCAGGGTGCAGGTAGAGCTTTGGATTCCCTTTCGACACGTTCGGAAAACGGTTTGGGGTGCTGTGGGTCAAGCTGCAAGTTTATGTTTATAAAATAGCAAAGGGCTGCTTATTTATCATTTTATATAGATTTTAAAATAATGTACATTATTTTCTGTCGCTTAAAACCGTTAGTAATTATATAATGAGTTTTTGTGTCGCTTGTTTAAAATTATGTGCTTAACGGCAACCAAAGCGTTGTTGTTTACCGTGTTGTGACAATTAATTAGCAATGCTAATGCTTAAACAAAATATTTTTTTTGTACACACACACACATACATATATATATATATATATATATATATATATATATATATATATATATATATATATATATATATATATATTAGATAATATTATATTAGATAAGAATTTACACCGACCAACCAGACATTAGTTCTAACAAATATAACATAATAACAGATCCTCAGTTATTGTCGTGTGTCTGTGTGCGCACAGGTTGACCAATTAAAAGTCCAATTAAGGGCCCTAGCATGTGACAAGACAGCGGGAGCAGTTAGTTAATTAAAACATTGTTGCGTTTAATTGATTTGTTTTGAGGAAAAATGAAAAAGAAAGAAAAAAAAAAAAACACCTGCTTTGTCTCGCTCTACATGAATACAGGTCTGGTTCCAGAACCGCCGAGCCAAGTGGAGGAAGAAAGAGAACACCAAGAAGGGTCCGGGGCGACCCGCGCACAACGCACACCCGACCACCTGCAGCGGCGAGCCCATGGACCCGGAGGAGATCGCCCGGCGAGAACTGGATCGCCTGGAGAAGAAAAAACGCAAGCAGGAGCGCCGCCTGCTCAAGGCCCAGAACAAGCACCTGCACGGGGATCTATTTCACACCCCAGGATCGGACAGCGATAGCGGCTTGTCTCACGTCACCGACAGCGAGCACGGCAGCGGCCCGCGTTTGGACCTCACCAAACCGCTCTGCGAGCCGGCGCCTCACTCGCTGCACACGCCGAGCCAGAACCAAAGACACTTGGACCAGGACGCTGGCGGCTCCGAGCTGGACTCGACCGACGCCGGCCACCGTTCGAGCCTGTGCTCCAGCACCAACCGAACCTCCGGCTTGCAGAAACTCAACCCGTTCAGCGTGGAAAGCCTCCTGTCGGACTCCAGACCCAGACGCAACTCCGCGGCCTTACCCGCCTCTCGGCCCCTCATTGGGAAGGGACACTTTCTGCTCTACCCCATCACGCAGCCGCTCGGATTCATTGTCCCCCAGACGGCCTTAAAAACCGCTTCGAACTCTGACAGCGGTTCCGATGATCGCCAGGCGCCCGGCGTCCACGAGTGCGCCGCCTCTTCGGGGTGCAGGAGCGTCTCCCCGGGGGCCACGGACAGGGACAGGGACCGGGCGGGGTCGGGCTCCAGCAGCCCTGGGACTTTGGTCCATGAACACGCCACACAATGCGGGAAGGAACATTTAGAGCAGAGTCCGGTGGAACCACCGCCGAACTGTCACGAAAAAACGGAATAAATCTGAAAAACAGGAGGGAAACGAGAACGAACTTTAAAGTTATAAGGCCAAAGCTCAACTTTGCCACGTTAGGTTCTCCTCTCCCTTTGAGCGTGAGTGTCTAGATATGCTTTGAAACGTGTCAGAAAAACACAACAAAACCCTCAAGAGCTGTTAACAAAAAGAAAAAGAAAAAAGAAAGAAACGACTACACTATTTATTTACAAATGTGAGTTTTTTTTCTTAAATAAATTTATTGTATACAATCGCCTCACGGCGTGTACGACCTTAAATGGCGATAACAAGACTTCCGGGTAGGGCCAGCCAATCATATGAGACCTTTTTTCTCTTTGGGTTGAAAAAATAGGTTTTAAATTTCTTTTTTTTAGACTTCAAACCTATTCTATTCTATTCTATTCTATTAAAAATGAAGAAAAGATAGATAGTATGCTGTGGGAAAAAAACTCATGTATGTTGCGTTGGTTTTGTAGTGGAGTTTGGACTTTTAATTTTAAATGGCGACAATACTTCCGGGTAGGGTCAGCCAATCACGTGTGAGTTTTGTTCTTGGGCGGTGGGGGTTGTTGTGGTTGTTGTACAGTACATATATTTTTAATATTAAATAGCGACAACAAGATTTCTAAAGGGACAACAGTTGCAGCGCTTTTCTTCTTCTGGAGGAAAATCTTGTATATTGCGTTTGCATTTTGTTTTTAAATGGCGACAACAATACTTCCGGGTAAGGCCAGCCAATCAGGTGTGAGTTGGGGTTGGGTTGTACTACATACATACATACATACATACATATATATATATATATATATATATATATATATATATATATATATATATATATATATATATATATGTAAATGTAAATAAAAATCGTAACAGCAAGACTTCGATAGGAACAGCCAATCACATTGTATTGGTATGTTTTGTTTCTAAATGGCGAGAAAAAGACTTCCGGGTAGGACCAGTCAACCGTGGGAGCTTTTTTTTTTGTGTGTTCTCATGTTATTTTTGCAGAGTAGTAAAGGCGACAACAAGACTTCTTGGTATAGAGCCAGTCAATCACGTGAGATTTTCTTCTTCTGGGGAGAAATGCAAGTTGTATTTCGTACATTGCCTTAACAAATATATTCATCTCCTAACACATACACACTCGCACGCACACATCTATCCACACATCCACACACTCCAAAAGATGAAATGAGGTTAGGAGCCTGAGGCAAAAGGGAGCCGCTGCACTCCTGCAGAGTTTTGATATGAAAGTAATTATTTTCCCGGTGGCTACTTTGCGGGGGGAATACGGTTTATTTTAGCTCTAAAAAAAAAAAAGAAAAAAAAAAGAGGGGTGGTGGTGTGCGAGGTGAGGGTGGGGGGTAATACATTACCGATTTGTGGCGATATGAAATCACATAAACTTCCAGGAATAATAGAATTAGCATGAAAAGGCCTGGGTGTCAAATTGAAATAGGAAAATAATAGCCTCGGCAGCTGCGTGCATGTGTGCATTATTGGATCGTGGGGAGGCATTTTCATGAGCTCACACTTTATATGTGTGTGTGTGTCAGAAGGGGGCCCCTTGTGGACCAGAAGGGTTTGTGGTGGGGGGTGCACATGAAGATAGATGTTCGATGATATCCGCTCATTGTTGTGTCGCCTTCACGTCCATGTCGGGCTCTTATCAGCCTATTGATCACGGTCGGGCTGTAATGGGCCGGCCCGGGCCGAACGTGCCTATTTACAAAGGCACAACACATTTGTTCTAATAGGGAAGGCGCTCCCCGGGGAGGCCGAGCGGGATCTGGGACATCTGTTAGCTCCCCTCCACCGCCGCCCCCTGCACGGTCCCTTTGCCAATATTGCACAATATCATGTCCAAGACATGTGGAAGCCAGGTTTTTATTTCGAATAGTAATAATAGAGCACAAAACAGCCAATCCAGCCTGTGTTGTGTGCATGAACTTTTGGTGCTCTATTTGCAAACGTGAAATAATCCCAAAGTGTTGAGGCTTTAAGTCATCGCAGGCATATAAAAAATATTTACATAAATTGACACCCTTGCAGCTGTTTGCACAAGGTCTTATTAGGGTGGAAGGAGGGAGAACATGTGGGGGATTATATGAAGCTTGCTCGCTGCTTATTATGATTTTATTATCATCATTGACATTTTAGAATGTATCACCGAGCTTGTCTTCATTGTTAATTATTTTAGGTACAATTAAAAAAAAATGCCTTTCATAATAATGATCAGTTTTGAATGACACCCTCAGTAATATAAAAATATCGCAAATTGTTGTGTTTGTTTGCAGGTATGTTAATTGCCTAAGCCAAAATAAGCAAATTGTCTTGCCTTATATGGGCTCATTTGCAAATAACATAGAATACTTTGTTAATTCCATACTTGTGTCAATCAAAAGTGAGCCTATCTTTTAAAGAGTATTTTTTTTTAAATTTATCTTGAGCAGGTGTCTTATAAGAGTCACAATGACAAAGGGAAAATAAGTGCATTTTCCTTTCTGTATTTCCCCTTAAGGCTCCAATTTGCACGAGAATTGAATGTGTATATGTATTTTATTTTATTTTTTTTTCCCATGCACGCCGCTCTCTGAGGCTATGTGGGACGTGTGCCCAGTTCATCTATAATTCATTAGCAGGCTGAATAGGAGTATCGCTGGCTGCACATTGGTGGCCTTAAGGTGAAATTAGCGATTTGCTTAAGTAGTTAAGCTTTTTCTTGCCTGAGAGCTGCACGCCTGCAATGCTCGAAAAGAGCCATCAATCGATGGGGCTGTGCGTTGTGCAAAAAAAAAAAGAAAGAAAAAAGGAGCGGCGTATCGCCCATGAATCACACTTTATGAATTCAATTTGGACCCGTATAGCCGCAGAAATTTTCAATTTGAACGGCGGGATCATTACGGGGGGGGGGTGGGGAAGAGTGTAAATTGTTTTTGCTCTATTATGCATCGCGGACGCCGTCGTTTTTCTCTCTAATTACGAGGCGGTGTCAGGTCGGCCTGTCACGCAGACGCTGATTTTCAATTGAACTGATCATCGTGCATCCATTCGCATACACAGACATGCGTGCACATGCACTTGATAAATATGCGATGTCTCCGAGCGAGCCTGGAATGCCAAGAGGGCAGGTGTGGGGAAGTGGAGGAGGGTGGCGGGGGCACATTGGGCCAAGTAATATTGGGGGGAGGGATGTATGCGGCAATAAGTGCAGATCAGGCAGCTAATTTAGCACCTCCTGCTTTTTTTGGTGCCATTTCCATTTCTCATTTCGAACTCTCCAGAGGAGGAGGAGAAGTAGCCCAGAGGCGGGAATGGCCGTGCACTATCATGTAGAGAGAGAGAGGGGGGGGGGGGGGGGTTATACACCCCCGGCTTGTCTGCTGCAATTCACATTCCCTGCATATAGGATATCAGGCTTAATTAAGGCTAATAGACTTTTCTCTGTGTGTGTTAGTTTTATTTAATGGGGACAAATTAATTAGGGCCATTAGGATGTGTCATTTGCGGCCTTCCTGCGGAATCGTCGAAGATTTTGGAGAAAATGACTACACTTGACATAAGGGCACATCAAAACTATATCATACAAATATGAAGGCTCATTTGCCTCTCTATACAAGAAAAAAAAAAATCCTCCATAAAAATCAAATGGTACTTGACATTTGCCTTCTTCTGCTGCAGCAACTTCAATCATAACCCCCCCTCTCCGCCTTTTTTTCTTTCTTTTTAGGATTATTGCACACTCCTCGTTCTCATTAATGCGCCGGTGGATTTAATCATGCTTATCTTTCACGCACATACCTTGGATAAGCCTCAAATTAACCATCTGCACTGATGATTTTTGAAAAAGTGTTTTAGCCATGCAGAAAACGTGGAATAGGAAATGTACTGTATGTGCAGCATCTGCAAAGGCAAATCATTAAACAATTAAATATAGCCTTTATATGAAAACAAAAACTTTTTTGCCCTCCCCCCGGCCCAAAAAAAAAATAAAAAAAAAATCGGATAATATTCTGCTTTTTGACCAATAGCGCCCAATCACAATAGTTCCCTTCAAGAAAATATGAGTCTGAGTAATATCTAGACGTTTAAATTGATGGAAAACGGCATGCATAAGTTTTATAAAATGAGGGCAGAAGTGACCCGAAGTGTAATAATGTAAATTTCACAAACGCTGACATGTGAAAGCTAGTGGCCTTATTTAGAGAGCTCTTTTTTTTTTCTATTGCACACACGTTGGCAACAGCGTAAATATTTTTTCTCGTCTAAATCATCCATGCTGATTGAAAACAAATACCGTGGCTTTACATATAAATAGCATTTTTTTTGGGGGGGGGGGGGGGTTGTTTAACATGCAGCAGCTGTTCTATGGCTCATAGTAATGATGGGGAGGGGGGTCTTTCAAATACTCTCAAGTCCTTTTAAAAGAATTTTTAATTTGAAATAAAACAAATATTAATAGGGGAGAATATTTAGGACACAAGCCAATCTTGAACAACTTCAAGGATAATGCCATATTCCAATTCGCCTTAAAACGATTACGATATCATGGGAGACATCTGCCACATTTGTCGATTATGAACACAAAAGAAACAAAAAATAATAATGATAATTTAAAAGATTTCGCTTTGTGCCGATTTGCATTGAAAAGTTCGGCCGCGAGTTGAGTGAGATGGAAGTGCGTGAAATGTGAGTGCCAAGTGTGTGTGTTTGTGTGGGGGGGGGGCGCGTGGGGGGCGGGGGCTTTACAGTAAGAGTTGACATTTTTGCACAGGAAACGGTGAGTTACACTCCTGTTGTGATTGCTATGCGTGTTATCCCCTTGCTCGTCTTCCAGCTGGCGGCCTGACAGAGCTCGAGAGGCGAAGAGACACAAACACAAACAAAACAAAACAAACACAAAAAAAAAAGTAGCGTACACACGCGCATCACAGCACATCAAAGCACGACGGCAAACACAATGCGCGCTTTATAGCACTAAAATCACGTCGCATGCATCAAGTTGCCTTTTTTTTTTTTTTTTTTTTAACTTTGCAAAATGGCCCCCCAAAAAATTCACTATCCACAATGCAGCTTAATTGGGAGCCGTTTAAAAAATTCTGACCCTTTAATGGAGCTCAAGAAGTGAAGAAAGAAAGCTGAAAAAAACACAAGCACAATAAAACGCACATTTTTAATTAAATGACCACGTTAAAAGGCAGAACGTTTGCAAGCTCTTGCGTCGACTCACATGTTGTGGCCAAACAATTCGACATATGTATATATGCACCAATTAGCACCTTTGTAATTGGCTTCACTTTGGTTAAATAGCCTATACGGACTTATTGGCAGACTGTTCGCCTTATATAGTAAATGTAGTCAATTAAAAGACACTGTTTTTAGAAATCAAAGCGTCCGAGCCCATTATAAAAAGACAGCTAGCCTAAACTTAGACAGTTTTCACAACGGCATTTTTGTTGTGTTATATCGATGGCGGTTATGAACCCATTTTTGAAGCAGGCGTGGCTGCGCATTACAAGAAAAGAACCAATCGTAAAGCCTCATGCACATGTGCTCCTTAGCTGTGTGTTTTTTTTTTTTTTTTTTTTGTAAGTTATCACTTATAAAAGAAAATATGAGCACTTGAAATGATGGGAAAAGCTGGGGTCGGTTGTTTTAGGTAGTTTTGTACCGCTACGTGTACACAAATGTTCTCCGATTTCAAAGTCAAACTTTTTCGGCATCCATCTTTACTTCCAAGGACTGGAAGCAACAGGGGTGGCAAATAAAGTGATCCAGAATCAGGATGCTGGAAAGGATGTTTCGTAAAACTCCGCTTTGGAGTATTTCCCAAAGTTACAACTCGTCTCGCTTCCATCCTCTAAAACGAGGACAAATTAGCGAAACCAACCTCCACGTCCCTGTTTGGCCTCTCCATTGATGTAAGCGATTCGATTCTTTTTTTTTTTTTTTTTGTCCGATCGATGTGAATCACCGAGTTTGCCAGAGTCACACAAAGAGAACCCCGGAGAGCATCCCGAGCTGCAGCCTTGAAAGCTTTGCGAGAATCAAACTGTCATTTGGTCAATAGCTGAAAGGCTGCAATAGACGAAAAAGAGATGGCATCAACCGAGGCGAGGCGCTTGCTTGTGATCCGAGGGATGGTGACGCCCGTGTGGGCTTCAGACGGCCAGCAGGTTGTCTCAAATATCAATAAGACTGTACAGCGCCATCACAGCGGGGGTTGAATCTGTGGCAGAACAAACCGAGTGTGGAAGTTTGACTTCACACCTGCAAGCGAACGAACTTGCTTATCAAGCTCTACTATCCATCGTTTTAAGGTTGGAAAAATACAATTCAAATGATACAGTTGGGCATTGAACCGGGATTTTTTTTATAAAACATAAACACATCTAAAGTAGGGGTTGAAGCAATTAGTCGACTAGTCGATGAGTCAACTTTACTTGGAGTTGACTATAATCGCAAATCACGCGATTTTGGCTTCTTGTTTTCCAATTGGACAATTTAAAGAGGATTTTCGACCCTCTGTGGAGCAGCCTGATGTCCTGCCAACATTGTGCCACAGTCGTCATACAGTACGCCCCCCCCCCAAAAAAAATATAGAAAGAAATCAAGAAAATTGTGTGAGATTAATTTTTAGTTTGTAATATTGCTTTTTTAGTTTTAATATTTACAATGGCCATGTTACATTTGAGTAATAGTTCCGATTAAGGCCCGACCGATTAATCGTATGGCCGATTTACTCAGTCGATACTGCCTCTTTGAAAATCTGGAAAAATGATCATACTTTTTTTCCAATTTAATATTTTTTTCGCACATCAACATATTACAACATAAGACAATGACAAACATATTCAAACATCCCGCCCCAAAATATCAGAAAAAAAAAGTAGCCAATTTTTGCGGATTTCTCTCTCTTTTGTAAAGTTAAATATTATAGGTTAAAATATTGTAAACCAGTCAGATGATCTGCATGTAATTCATATCTTTGTTGTATGCGCTCAGGGACCCCAAAAAAGGCTATTTCATTTATTGAATATGTTTAAAATTAATCAGCCAATTAATCAGAATTGTATTCACCACAATCACCAGAATTGGCCTAGTTAAGATTTCAAGTTAAAAATGTTACTTGGATTGCCTGTACAAATGGTATCCGTGATTGAGTGGGAGCATATAAGCCATTTACCGAAACACACCCTTACGCACAATCCTGGCAGCGTGTAAATGTTGTCATTGGGGGCTTAGCGCTTGCTGGTGATTTGTATGAAAGAGACAAGTCTTTCCCTTTTGCCGACTTCCAGAGGAATCTTTGGCCCGGAGGTTAATAAAGCGTGAAGTGTGAAAAAGTACCCGAGATGGGATGAGTTAAACGCTGTCTTCAGACCTTCATGCGCTACTGTCTACATTTATTTGTGTGCGTGTTGCTGCTTTAGAAGGAGAAGACTTAAATCCGCGGGCCATCTGCTGCCACCGCTGGGGGGGCCATCGTGTGTGTCCGCATGAATGGAAAGTGGAACAAGAGCTGTGCAAGACTTCCCTCTTGATTTACTACTTACCTCTACCTAGTTTAGTTACATTTTAAAGCAGCACTGGGCAAGAATTCGACTTTAATAAAAAAAAATTCTGTTTTGATGAAACATTGACTTTCAACTAGTTGAATGGGACTCAGGACTGGGATGGGAAAAACGGACATATGCCACAGTGTTGCTTTAAGATGAAAATCTACCACTTCGGCTACATCGAGGTAGGAACTGAACTTAAACTACAAAAGTATGCTCATCACAATTTATACCACCCGCACGCAATGTCACATATTCCAATAAAGAAGAGGAACATAATGGGTCATAGTTAAATTAGCCACTGGTTGCTTTGAGCAATTTATAGCTTGGATGTAGCGGGGCGGACAATTCCCGCCAAAAAGTGTCCGACGTTATTAAATTTGATGTTTAAAAGTTCAAAATAACTGTGTAATCAATGCTAGTCACATAAGCCGGTCGATGGTGTTTTTTAATTGTGTGGTAGCATTAAGCCGGCGGGCCTTTCAAAGACAAATGAAAATATAATATAATTCTTTGTTTTATGTTTAGTTTGACAATAAACTTCATCTGGGAGTAGCAACAAAAAAGCTTGAAGCAAGATATTTGTTTGGAAGAATTGCTCACTATCTGCCAAACTGCTGGTTGTTGTGAAGTTCCCTGCTAATACTGCTAATTGCAGAAAAAAAAAAATCAGTTGGCAACTCAAGACAAAAAAAAAAAATGATTAAAAAATCACTATCTGAAAGACTGAATTCAGTGTGTGTTATAGTTGGGTCAATGGGTTAGAGAATATATGACTCTGAGCTTCATTTAAAAAAAAAAAAAAAAAAAAAAAGCTTTTCAAGTAAGAAAAATGAACCTTTCTTTCTGAATATTTTTTGTATGCAATTCTACAAAAGGCTGATCCAAAACAAACTTCTTAATAGATTGACAGAATCTCTGCAGTCAGCCAGCGCAGTTCACACTTTGACCTCCGTAATGGGATACAGTGCACGCCTAAGGGAGACTTGACTAATAGACATTTTTGGCTGCAATTAAAAACGCTCTGACAAGAGCTGCAAGGAGAGAGGGAGTCCAAGACGTTGACAATTAAAGCGCTATTGCAAACCTTCTGAACACCATCAAGGCCAAGACCTCACATCTCACCATTACATGCACATTATTTAATCCCCTAGCGCTCCCTGCTAACTACTGACATGTACACTTTCTGTCATGGAGCTCAGCGACACTCCACTCTGGGCCCACTTTTTTCATTTAATGGTCCAAGGGGAGTGAGTGTTCAACTGGGCCTGAAATGTTCTAAATAAATTAAAAGTGCTCTGTAGAGGAAGCGTGTTACAGCATTGTTGGCTGATCAATCACTTTTGGAGCAGGTGAGACTTGACAGCACAGCAACATTTCACTGAAGTGATGCGGGGTCTGACATGAACCTTTTTGCGCTGTGGTCAGACGAGCCAAGTTGTGGTGGCCCTGTCAGAACAGGTACTGGTCCCACAATTTTTGTAATACAATTGGATAAATTCCTATATGACTGGGTACTCACATCGCTCAAATCAAGGCATTGTAATTGCACAAGTTAATATTGATTATATTACAAAAATCAATTACCAAATTATTACTTTGTAGAATATTTCCGCGGCACTTACAATGAAACAATACACAATTTGTTTTTTGTTTGTATAAAGGCAGCAGTCCCCAAACTTTTTTTTTGCGGCCGTTTTCAGGACATATTTCGAAGGACCGGGATTATAGAAACAAATAAAAACAAAAATCACTCACCATTAGCAACATTAGCTTCAATGTCCGGCGATGAAGCTTCACTTTTCCGCCCTTGTTACTCGCCGCCAGTATGAATCTATTAAGGATTGCGGTGATCAGGCTAGCCAAAGGCTAGCAATATGAGGCTAACATGCGTGTGCTTCTCACATTTTTTTTTCTTGCGTCATCACAACATCCTGTTTCAACTGGGTTGTTTCAATGATAAAAGAGTTTCGGTCTAAATTACAAAAGGCACTTTTGACCCATTTTGGAGGCCCGAAAATGTGAAAATCTGACAGTGACCCAACGTAGCGGCACACCGGCCCCCGGGCCAACTTTAATGTTGAACCCTGTGATGCAAGTCGGAAAGAAAAAAACAACAACACAAACCTCGTGTTAGTTTGGAGCCTATTGTGCAGAGGCAGCAAGCAAATGAAAGGTGATAACGGAACACAATCAATGGCGCTTACCTCTCGGAGGTGTGAACACATCCATCAGCCACGGAGAGGACGACCCGGGAGGCTGAAGCCTTATTGACGGCGTGAGGGGAACCTGCGGAGGGAACATTTTAACACATGGAACATTTATTTAGCTGCTATTGACCAGGAGCTAGGAACTTTCAAAGTAAATAATCACACCACCATATATTTGCTTAAAGCAGATATATAGTTACTTTCGAGAAAGCCATACGTCCACTTTCCCTGTCATCTTGAAACGTAATGTTGATATAAAAAACAAATACAACAAAGACGGCTCCCAAAGACACCATTATATAGATTTATAATTTAATTTATAATATAATAAAGTGTAAGTTGCCTGTATAACCTAAAACATAAAAGTAGGAAAATTACATTTGTGTATTTAAAACAAAACACGGCTACCCAGCTAGTCTGCTAGCTTAATGCTAATGCTAGCGCATAATCAGAAACACATGCATAACCCTTTATTTATTTGAACATAAACTGTGCAGCAACACATTTAGACATTCACTCTAACAGTACTCTCAGTCATATATTCTTTATCTTCTCATCACGGTGATTTGTGAACCCAAACTTGGCACGTGGTACATTTGATTGCTCACCCCCGTGCGGGATTGCCATGATACAGTTTGATGCATGCATTTTGCACCCGTGATTAAATCTTTGCATGCGTTTGAGGTAAGTAGATGTCAATCAATCCCATAATTGACTTGTATTAACATGTTATTCTGGAAACACTTCCATTAACATGTTAATTAGCATAGCGGGTTCAGACACCAATTACGGGTTAAGACTTTATTCATGAATTAGCATAAATTAGCACAATGTCTGGTGTGAAGCACTTGCTTGTGGGGTGATCAATTGATAAACATATATAAATATATATATATATATATATATATTATAGAGTATTTTCGAGATGACGCCTTCCAATAAATACGTGTTTGTAAGCCGCACGCCTCAACGCGTGTGCTTTCCAATTAGCGAGCATTCCGATTTCAATAAGTGACCACGCCGACAAAAGCCCGCTCGCTTGCACATCTTGAAAGCGCCTCTGCAAATTAATGAACGGAACACGAGAGGAGGAAATGATTCCTCCTGAGTTCTCTTGGGCAGATAATGATTCTCATCTTTATCAGCGGTTCATCTTCTAAGGTCAAGTGAAAGTGAAAGGGATGCAAACCCCCCCCCAGTGTTTCCAATTAAGATGAGAGAAAGGGAAGAGAGAGAGAGCGAGAGAGAGAGAGGGGCGCAATAGCGCCGGGCTGCGTTTTACACAGCCGCTTCCTGGCCCCTGAAGTATCTGCAGGCAATAGAAAACAAGACGATTAAATTATGACACCTATGAGTCATAATGGACTCACCAGCCGAAGTGAGATGAATGCCGTCGCACACATTAGCACCTTCGCCACTGTACTTTTTGCTTTGCGTCTAACGGTTGAAAGTGGATTGATCAAATGTACAAATGAGGGAAGGCAACCTGTATGCAGCAATTCGTTTTGGCATTGCTTGAGCGTACCCGTCATTCACGTTTAATAATATGGATGCGACACTATTTTATACAGTCACACTTTTGGTGTTTCCTTATTAACAATTTTCTATAAGTGGCCAAACATGACAATTTTCTTAAAACTTGTTTCCTTCATATCATTTTTTTTCCCATTGAATGTATGTGGTTTTGGCAGGTCACCACAGTGAACATTTTGCACGTGTCCACCCTGTCGTCAGTGGGTAACTGCCCCTTTAAGAAGAAGCGCTTGGCGCTTTCAGTGACATTACGACCAACGTTTTGTCTTTCTTCAATGGCTGCAGCATAAATATTTACACTTATGTTCCATTTTTTTTAAAAAATCACATCATGTTTATAGTTGGACGTTGCCAAGCTTTACATGTCCACCCTGTCATAATGAAATATCAACTGATATAAAAATATTTCAGAAATTCGAAATATGTTTGTTAAACAGTGCACAGGCAGCTTGCTAACTGACTCGTGTCGCTAACCGTGTGTTCTTTGAGTGCCAACATTAACCATAAAAGTCCACCCTGTCGGCAAGCCTGCATTTTGCATGTATGAGGCAAATTGACCAGTTAATGGATATAAAAAAATGCGGGCGCTTGTCCAATTTTTAAACCGCATAACATTGATTTAACACAATGAATGGAAAATCTCAAATTATTATTTTTTTTTTGTTTCAAAGTCACCTGACTTCTCTCATTATGTGAGCAGGCCTTTCCAATGAAGTGGCCTGTGTTGACTACACAAAGACACTGACACTGACAGAAATGGCATCGCTGCTACAAATCTGCGAGGTGAATCGTACAAAATAAATCGCACATGTCATTTTTCCTAATTTAGCGTTAATCTAAGGGTGGCCTATGGGTGCAATATGTCGCTTAGGGCCCCATGGCGGCGGCGGCGGCGGCGGAGGATGTATAGGATGAACCTCTTCCTTCAAACACGCTGCGTCCGGTAATGAAGTGGGTGGCAGGCAAAGAGGCTTAACGAGGTTTTACAAGCAGGGGTGTGACTTTGAATTTCTGCCTCCTGACAACATGTCAGGCCGGACCGACTCCCCCTCAATACTCTGTTGTTACAGAACAGTAGAGTAGCACCTCAATGCCCGCCTCCACCTCGGGGTCCCTGCTAAGAAGACTCACAAGAGCGTCAAATAAAAAGACTTTCTGCAGCACTGAAAAATACAACTCCCACCGCCCCCCCCCCCCCCCCCCCCCAGCCCCCCTACTCAGACCCTCCAATGACTGACTGCAAAGTGTTTGAAAGAGCCCTCAATCAGGCGACAGAGGAGGGGGCAGTTGTGAACATGTGCTTAAGCATATTATACTGTTAGATTGCATGCTGGGATTTCATTCTGTGCACATTGGAGCTGAGCCCAAAATAAGTGAGCAAAAAATTGCAAATGATTACCCCTTTAGGCAGGTTGATGGGATGGGGGGGGGGTGGCGTCGAATTGGATATCATGTACACACTGCGTTTGATGGACTCTTCATTAGGTACACCTATAAAGACAATTTTAGTTAGCCACGTGTGTTATTATTGCAATTTTTGTCCCCCACCTCAATATTGCGATTGCGATTTATTACGCAATTATTCCCATTTATTGTTTTAACAAAGACAAGCAACAAATGAATCTGTATTGACACATTGGAAGACGTTCTCCATATTTTCGATGTATCAAGGAAAACAAACCACGTGATTTCACTGACAGAATGAAATGACCTCTAATTGGTTTTAGCGCTCTAAAGGGTCACTGTTATTATTCCGTCCAAACAAAATGGGCAACGAGGCAGGGCCCAAAAAGCAATCCCTCGGCTGCAGCGGTCCACAGATGGATGATTTCTCCCGAGTCGAGCTTAGCTGCATTGATTCGGCGGCATCGGGCGGGTGTCACACGCGCACTCGACGATGCTCGATGACTTTGCCATCCCATTCCCATTTAAATTGCCCGTGTGTTTCCTGCCCTGACACCTGTTTAAATCGACGGCTTCCTCCGCAGGTCATGGACGCGACGTGGAGAGGCGCGCCGCCGACGCCTCTCAAATCCACTAAAATCAACACAATAATTGAAATATTTTCAAACTGATTACGCCCGAGCCCCGCCGCCCGGCCGGCGGATGGAAGCGCGCTGCCTGGTTGCCAGGGGGGAGTAAATCATCTTGCATTATTTGATTTCGCTTACTGATACCAAACCCCCAGTCCCTCCATTAAACGTCTCGCGGTGCAGCACCTTGGGGAGGGACGGCGGCGAGAAAACACAAAATAGTCAGTGGCAGCCTTTTAAAATAGCATCTCTAACTTCCCCTCTCGGAGGGGGGGGCCCCTCTGCGCAAATCTGTTTGTTCCTGAGCAGATAAACAAAGCTCGGATTCCACTTTCGTTAAAGCAAAACAGAAAAGACGGCGAAATATACCAGAGTTCTTTCTTTTATAAAGCGGCCGAGCGGAATGCGTGGCTCTATTTGGCCAGGGTAGCATATAATAGTCAGTCAAATACAATACCTTTGACTGAATAATACGCTGTCAGAAAAGGTGCATCAACTGGAGTTCCACGGCAGCGCTGCAATTTAGCCAGTGTCTTCAGACAACTCTGTCGGGAAAACAGCAGACAAGACCAAAAAAAAAAATGGTCAACTAGAACAATATCATCACGGCAAAGCACTGCAAACGACAACTCCGATGATACGCTTTTTGTTGAATGAAATTCTTCTCTGGCAGTTGCCAATCAAAAGTTCACTTTATTAGAGGCATTGTTTTTTTTTTGTTTTTTTTAAGAGGCAAGAGCTATTGTTTTGATTGCGGAATACATACTAACCACACATTGACAAATGGACCGAATACGAGCCATTTTCATGTCTCCAAAAAGATCATCCTGAGTGATTATGATTTTTGAGGGGACTTTTAAGCAGGGAACAATATGATTGGCCGCTTGCAGAGCTAAATAAAAGAGTCGCCTTTTCAAAGTTAATTGACTCGAGTTAACTTTTTTTGCTCTCCTTCTCAGTGAGCAGAAAGTTAAGGGGTGAGCACTTTCGCACGGTGGAGGATGAGGAGGGATGGAGCAAGACGAAAGAGAGACTGCAAACACAAATGCCTGCTCTGTTGATTAATATGTATTGTCCTAAAAAAAAAAAAAGAAAAGTGGAGCCAGCGGGTACAAGTTAGCCCCAAGGACATGAGTAGCCCGCGGGTCTGTTCTGGGACTCTGTCACATACTGGGAAGAATTAAAACAAAATAAAAATGTTAACATTTAGTTAGGTACATGTTTCTTCTACACCAAATACTCTAGACTATGATTAAAAATAAAATAGATTGTGTTTAATGGGGGGGAAAAAATAATCTAACCGTGCTGCCTCTCACTGGTTAGTTTTGGTACTACAACAGACGCCAGTTTTGACTTGCCATTTTTTAGTGCAAAGGGTGGAGTTTTCTTTCTTTTGGGATTTTCGCAGACGCACGCAGTGTTGCGCTGTTGTGGGTGTGGACACAACCGACTTGTTTCCCAGCCAGTGGAAGCAAAAAAAAACAACAACAACAAAAAAAACCCACACACATGGTCAAAAATGTCATTAGACTACAACAATAAAATCACAGACTTGAAAAGAGCACAACGCTGTGCCACTTCTCTAAGCTAGCTGATGACACCCGCGCAGCCACTACCCCTTCCATTTAATATTAATACAGCATTGAGGAGGATTTTTCTCCAAAGACGTGTCAGACATTGAGGGGCTGCTCCAGCCGGCCTTGTCAAATGAGATCAGCGCTCGCCATAATGGGGAGGTCAAGTGGAGGGGCAGCAGCCTCTCCTCCTCCATAGCAGGCCGACAAGCCCGCCACTGTATTATGCATAAAAGTATGCGGCGCCCCGCGCTATAGACGGCAGATACGCTTGACGCATGTCCAAGGTGTGGCGTATCGTTCCAACAATAATTCCCAAAAAATGAAAAAGGGAATAATCCTCCAAATGGGCTGCCAGTTAAAATAATCGACTTATGCAACATTAGATTCAATCTTTTCTCCCGCGGAAGCCATTTAACAAACTGCCTTGACCTCCGTTATGAGATGATTCCGTCACCACGAACATGCTGGCTAACAGACGAGTGCGGGCTGCCCACGAAAGAAATTGCTTGAAAAAGAAAATGGGATGTTGTTGGCTTTCAGCCTTGAGGCTATGCGTCATAGAAAATGGATGGATGGATTGTACCAAGTTCCCTTGAGGGATTAAAATAGTACAATAACAACATATTTACGCCTTTCAGCCCTGGGGCCACATCATGTAAACTTTTACATTTGAGGTTGCGGGAAGTCAGACTTTTTGGCGAAAAAAGACTTTCACAATCGCTTTGTTGTGGTGATGATTTTTTTTTTTTAACTGGATTAATCAAGGAACAGTCATCGCATTTTGGAGTTGATCTACAATATTCACAAAATTGCACAAAAACAACTTGAATTTCACTTGGGGGATTCCAATTAGTTTTAAATTTGAGACCATGTGAGATAAGTGTGTTTTAGATTTAAGTGTACAAGTACAAGTAAAAATTGTAATCATCATTTTTGTGGCTTCTGAGGGAAATAACAGATCGATTATATTGTACTTGAGTGACAGCATTCCAACATACGCCGGAGGTTCTGGTCTACATTTGAACGATTTGGCCCGCTTTGACATGGCTGAAAGGAGCGGCCGGTTTTGGGTTTTAGAGCGCCACCTGTGGCTTTGGCCGGCATTTGCTGCTTTGCGCCATTGCCGCGGACGCCGAGTGGCCAAACGGTTTGTTGACGTGCGGACATAATGTACAGTCAGCGGCGTGAGTACGGTTTAAAGTCGCCTCATTAGCCGGTCGTCAGGCACTGCTCGGCCGGGGTCGATGGAGCGCCGGCCCCCCCACTCGTGTTTAATTACCGGGCGGCACGTTTTCTTGGTCGTCTTCAAACTGTTTAACTACTTTATTGGGCCCGGCGCGTGGATGCCATCTGGCCCTGGGAGCCTCCTCGAAAAAGCCGCGGCCCTGACAAGCTAGAGATATGTCAATTCAGTCATCTACACAAAGCAACATCTGCCGCTCTTGCGGCCCGCTATTGTGCGGCCATTTAATCTGTCCCCCTCCTCCCCTTGACGCCGCACAACAGTTCGCCGGTATTATGTTTTGCCACTCAATTAGCATTATCATCCCGCTGAAATCGAAGCCAATTTAGCTTTAATGACGCAATTGTTACATGAGTGACAGCAAGTCGGCGCCGCCGCTATCGCTAGATAAACGCCGGGGCCACCCTCGCTTTCCCCGGGCTCGGCGCCGGGGGTGGGGAGCGGGGGAGGCGGTGGGGGGGTGGCTTTTTCGGCGCGCGGCCATCGCCAGCCAATGGCGCCGGGTTCACCCCTTTGCCACCGACATTGTTTCCTCCGCTTTGCCAGAGTCAGTGTGCTGGAAAATTGAGTCCAGATTCATTAGGTTTCCAGTGTGGCGCGCGAGTCAGTTAAATTGATACATTTCCTAACAAAATTGAAGTGCTTTTGTGGCGCCCGCGGATGGCTGGTGACCCCGCTCGGCCCGCTGAGCCGCCCGAGCGAGCTGATGGATCCATTAGAGCGCTTAGACTGCTTATTCCTCTGCCTCCATCTCTGACTGACACTGTAAATCTGAACCAATTTCAGACCCTAATCACCATTACAAACCGCTTCCACTGTCCATTTGTTACTCCGCTATTCCAAAGGCGCTTCCTAGATGGGTTCCGAAAGACCCGTTTAGAGGCGGGCGGGGGGCGGAGGGGCGTTTGGGGGGGCGGGGGGGGAGAGCCCCCCCAAACTGCTTTCCCCGTGGTTAAATGGCTCATGACTGGCCCTCTTTTCCTGGAGAAAGGACGGTGGGGAGGGGGCGTGGCAGTGGAAACAAGAGGAGGGGGATTGAATAATTCCCAAAAGATAGAGTTGAATTAAGGAAAGTGATAGATAAATGAATAAATATTAGCATTAAAGTGTGACATTCTGTGAGATGACAGACAGGCCCCGTTGCCGGCGTTGGTTGGAGGCGGCGAATCCTTTGAATAGCAATCAACGTTACACCTCCAAAACATTTCCTCAGCCACTTGCTTTTTTTTCATTTTTTTTTTTTTTTTTCCAGCCGGGCTTTTATCTACTCAGTCGACCGTGCAGCACGAGCGCGGCAACTGGAGGATATTATTTCCCTGTTGGCCTCCGTCATATAACTCTGCTTAATATGCGCTCCGTCATTTAAGAAACTTGAATTATAACCCCCGAATATACTTTGCTTTATCTATCTAACCTTCAACTTTGTTCAACTCTGAATGGGTGACTCGGAACGCGGACGCAGAACAGGTGAAAAAAAAAAAAAAAAAAAAAAAAAAAAATGCCCCAAAAAAGCCTAGCATGTATTATTCATGCCCTTAAATCACCGGCGCTCAATTGAGGAGCTTTACGGAGGAGCGGCGAGTTGAGCCGTCAGTCTCTACGTCTAATTAACTGCTGCACCTCGTATCCTCCGAGCGCGCCGCAAACTCATTTTAATTGATATTGAGATGTTTATGCCCTCGGAAAGTAATTACCATTTTCAATTAATCCTGTCTAATTTCTGGACATCTTGCTTCTCCGTCCTTGAGCGCCCGATGAATTCCCTCGGACCTCCGACCCCGAATTAGTCGCCGCCCAATCGCCCGAGCCCGTCCGGGGGCGACGCAAGTCCAATCAAAAGAAGAAAAACGCAACTTTGTTCCTTGTTGCTTCTCGCGTAGGTGCCGCTGAACTGGGGAATTTCCTGAATGCCTCCACAGGGTGCTTAAAAAAAGCTTTTAAGTTATCAATACCTCTATAGCGAATCAATTAAAAGAGTCTTTTCACAGAAACGGACGTTGCCCTTGGGATCAGGGGTGCAATACGGGCCATTTAAAAGCTGGTCATTTACGCTGACCTCATCCCACCCACTAACTCCTCTTTGCATCCATTTGCTTGTTTCACATATTTGCAGTCGCACAAAAAAAAAAAAGTTCCGAGAACTGTTTTTAGCAAGAGCGGCATCATGAAGTGGTGGGAATCGCATATTCATTCAATGATATAAAAAATATAAAATAAAATTTAAAAAAAATCTAACTCGGCGAAGTGGACCACAAAAATTGGTCGACCAAAAATGTCTGCGTCAAAATTATGCCGAATTAAACTCATATTTGCGTCACCGGTAACTGTGGCTTTGTCGCTGGTGTTGTGAGACAGAAATGTTCAGATACACAAGTATTTCAATATTTACATCTTTGGTGCCCTACTCCTAAACACATTTTTGTCGAAATATGTTTTTTTCCCTACTCATAACCATGCACCTTTGGTACGAAATCCCACCAAACCTCCCGATGGAACACGATTCCTTCATGACGCGGCTAAAAACGTATGGCCTGCCACCGTATTTTTTTGCACCATTGGTCACCAGAAAGCGCAAGTGTGTATACACAATATGCCAGTGTCCAAAGCTCCATTGTACAGCCCGGAATAAATCCTCATTTCTCCTTGCTGCCCTTGCAGTGCTCTTTGCTCACACAAGCCGTCACCTGCCCGTCGCCGCAACAAAAGGCCTGCTTGAGGATTATGGTGACATCATCTCAGCCCTGGTTTGTGAATGCGAAAAAAAAGGGGGGGGGGGGGGTGCAGGGCATTGAATGGGTCTGAACCTGCTATGCCGCACGGAGATAACATTTGTCACCGGTGGCCTATTCATAGATTAGTGGACTGTCGCCTTTTCACCATATGAAATGGCTTTGGCACCGCCGCGTGTTTATTTTAAAAAAAAAAAAAGCGTCGCCTCCAAGGACGAGGGGGAGCATCTTGTTCTTTTCTCGGAGAGCGCCGGCGCGTCGCCCGGCCGCCTCTGATGTTTCCGAGTGTGTGGCGGCTGTCAACGGCGAGGATTACCTACGCGCCCCGCCGCCGCCGCTTCGTGGCGCTTGTGCAAAGGCGATCCCGCGGGAAGGGGGCACAATGACCGCAGCTGCGAAATGGGGGGGGGCTGGACCCTCTTTTGCTGATTTTTGCTACTACACAATTTGGTCCGTAACCAAAGGACCACAGGTTCAAGTACCCAAACTGGTGTAATGACACGAATGGGGACAATGAGTAGCCCCCCCCCCCCCATATTGTTGCGTACTCGAAGGCACCGAGGGTTTAAGTACCACCGACCGGCGTTTCCACATGTACTATGACTGAAGGATTGCACGTTCTTTTTGCCCCAACTCTCATGATACGGTCGCTTTGTGTGGGAGGACTTAAAGGTGAGCAAAGGTGAGCCCTTAACCCTGCACTGTTTGGTCCCCCAACTGTCAAGATATTCCTCCGCTGTACTGTGACTAAGAACCAAGGTTTGAGTCGCCCAACCAGCGATGGGAGCGCCCACAGAATGACGCCATCTTTGAGCACCCCGACCCGTATTCACATTTTGACAAAGGAATATGGGAAAGCCTACTCGGCATTGTGATCAAACTATCCCACATCGGAGCCCCCCCAACTGGCAAAGGGATATTGGCCTCGATCGGATACTGGCCTTGACTGGCAACGTCAGGTTTCGAACCAAAACGGCATTCTTGACGTAGCGTCCGTTTTTGACATGATCAGATCGCTTGGGCCGTGATTGGAGGAGGCTCGGTGGGGTTAATCGTCGCGCAAACCGTGACATTGCTGAAGCAGCAAGTTCATACGTCCAACGGCAACAGTGGCCCCTAATTGACTTTCTGTTAGCACTGCTTTCTTGTCTGACACGTGGGACAATGTGACCCGACTGCCATCGGCGCCGCGTAACGCCGCGTTAGAAGGTCGCGGTCGTTTCTCGTGTCGGCGTGAGATGGCTTGATGAAATGCGACGTGTGGGTAAGAATGTTGGCGTACAAACACTACTTATTGTCTTGAAAAGCATTAAAATACTGAAAAACTAGTGCTGAAATGTGGGATATTCTTTCATTTGAAATCTTTTAGCTTGACGCTACTACATGTAGCTGTTAGTGAGACACTCATTGGAATTGGCTTCCATTTTCAAAATGTGTTTTTATTTTTGTATTTTTTCAAGCTGTTGAATGAATCACCTTTTTTTTTTGGGGGGGGGGGGGGGATTCTCAACACCAATTTCCCGTATACTGTTGAAAACAAATGTCATTTTGGGAGTCCCAAAATGACCCCCTAAAACCAATGTAGCATCTCCCGTAAAGTTCAGTTTACCTGATCAACACAAAATTTGGTGGATGAGTCTATCATAACATGATAGAAAAAAAAAAAAAAAAAAAAATCTATGCCTGATACAGAGCAGAGCGGTTATTTACTCACTGAAATTTCATCCAGAACAAAAAGACTCAAAGCCGTTTCAGCGCGGCCGCCTTAAACGCCAGCACGCTTCACGGCGTCCGTAATCATCCCGAGCTGGTCGCCGCATTTAGCATTCATCGAAAAAAAAAAAAAAAAAAAAAAAAAAAAAGGTTTGCATCTCCGAAAAAGGGGGCGCGGCACGTAAATGAGATGTGACACTTTATTTGTGTGTGGCCAGGGAAGCAAATAATAAATAAATACCAATACGGGGGGGCCGTGTCTGCCTGAGACTCCGACGGTCACGCCATGAAATTGTCTGTTGCCTGTTTGACACGCGGCCTCCTGACTGGTTAGCGCGCGTACAAAAGCGAGCACAGCGGCTAAAACACACAGCGAATCACATGCGACAGGGACTTCTCGCCCTATAATTGATGTGCATTAAGGCTACAAGGGCGCGGCCCGCAGCGGCTGGGAAACGGCGGCGCTTCGGCAGGCAGCAGCGGCGGGACTATTTTCTCGCAGGGAAGATTACATCTTCAATTTTACCTGGGGTGCGTGGACCTCAGCGGGGCCCGGCAGATATCTCGCTTATAAGTGGGGCCTTACTTATTGCTCTTTCAAGTGCTGGATCTATCCATTCGCTCTAATTAAATTGTGTTTTTTTTTTTTTTTTTTTCTTCTTTTAATCTGATTCTTCTAATCCAGAGTGGAGTGTGTTGGGACTTGGATGATGTGATTTGAAAGGGAATACTCTTGATTCGGTGCAGTGCCGTTTATCTCTGTTAGCTCCGCGATTGAAATAAATTTGAAAATGAGGTTTGTGTACTTAAGAACCTTGACCCAGGATCTTTGGTGCTCCGAGCAGAGCGAGGAGGTTGTAATAGAAAGTCCAAAATACGTAATCGCCGTTTGAGATCCGTTTTTTTTTTTTTTTTTTTTTTTTTGCACTGAAATGGAATTTCTACAGTGGGAGACTTAACCTGTCACCACAGCACATTTTATTGATTTTTTTTTTTTTTTTTTTTTTACCGAGCAAACATTGCCTTATCTGCCGTCATGTGTGCGAGATTAAAAAAGAAAGAGATGAAAAATTGAAATTCCAAGCTTTCACTGGCTGAGAGTAACCAGGGTAAATAAAAATTTGAAAAGGTAAATACACAAATAAGATCTGTGAGCGGGTGATGACCTCTCGGGCTATCTGAGAGTCCATCTGGCTGTAAGTTAAGACCCCTGGCCTGAACCCCACCACACCAGCACCAGTCAAGCACAACAAAAGCAGTTTGCTCTTCAAGATCCAGTTTGGGCACGGATGCGATAACGCAAGTTGTTCCAGCCAACTATCTCGAGATGAAGCGTCTTACCTACCTGAGTTATTTCCACCATGATCACTCTTATCACAGTTGAGCCGCTCTTTAACCTCACGCCCACCCCTCCCAAAAGTAGGGCTGAGCGAGTCCGAAAAATGATTGAGTTGCAATTTTTACCCTCAATGTCGTGATTGCGACGCAATCAATTGCAATATAGACATTTGGAGTTCGAATTAATACCAGCAGATTTATTATACGTAAGCGTTTTGGTCTTATAGACTCGGGTCACTTACTGGAGCCCAAGTTTCAAAGCAAACATGGTGATGTAGCATTTAGCTGTAATGCTGCACAAAAATGGAAAAGGTTGACAACTGCAGTGCACTGTGATTCCCCCCCGCCCTTCCTTTGATGAAGGTTTTTTAAGCAATTTTTTTCACTATACCCTTTTAATAAAAAGCTACTTTTTATTTATTTTCTTTGCTCATTTATAAATGCTTTTAGGTGTTGTTCTTTTTGTTTGTGTGAAGCACAATTGAGTTGCCTTGTGTATGAAATGTGCTGTATAAAAAAAAGTTGCTTTATCTTATGTTAGGATTTGCTGAAAAAAATCTAAATAAATAAAAAAATATACGCATTGAAGTATAAAAATTAAAGCCTGTCGACCGACTGATTTTTTTTCCTCCCCAAAAGTTGCAGAGAACTGCATTCTACTGCATAGTAAAATGGATTTGAATTTGATTGATTGTCAAGCCCTACCCATAACCGAGCAATACCGAGGATTTCATTTTGCTGCCATGACGCCTGCCAACGCACCCAACCAACAAAATGTTTCAACTAATGTCAGCCAAGTGCTTCTCCATGCACATTACAAGAAAAAAAAAAAAAAAAAAACAAGCAAGAAAGCGAAATTGTAGCTAATCAGTGGAAATGATGAGAATGGTGGAGAAAATGTCTGGAGATGAAAAAGCTGTGGGAGGAATTGTGCCTCCGCCACGCCAGTGGAACTAAAAAAAAAAAAAAAAAAAAGCCTGAAACAATGAATATATTTTAGGCAATTACCTCCGAGAGCAAAGTTCCATAATTTAGGTCTGCCAAGATAAAAGTAATCCACAACAGAAACTAAAGAGCTGATCTCATAATGGATATTTTAATCAAGTCCCTGGAAAAAGAAAGGAGAGCCTATTAAATTCCAATTTTAATTTATGAATAAAGAAGTGATTTTGCGGCGGCGGTGCGGCGACAATTACCGAAAGCCTTCTGCAAGATGTTGTACCGGATTACACATTAAACTTAAATAACTTTGTAAGTGCGCTGCTTATTTATTTATTTTTTTTATATTCTCTGATTGAAAAAAAAGAGACTATGTTGACCCTTCGGAAATGGAGTGAAGGAAAGAACGTCGCTGCTCTTCATCAATGTTTCATAGAGGCTTAAGGGACTCAATAACCTATAAGATGAAGTGTTGTCACTATGGTAACAACACACCCGGAATATTTACATCCGTCCCTCGCGGGAGGGTTCGCGTCCCCGACTGGAATATCACAGAGAGCCAATCATCCGGCGCACCTTATTAGTGTCCCGATGTGGAATCTTCGCCGTCTATAAAGTGTAAACGCTTTCGGCCATCAAATGAACAAGACATCTATTTATTCCTTCATTTGCACGACTCTGATCGCATCCGTTTGGATGTATCGCGGCGCAAATTGGGCCATCGAAGTAAACAAACAAAGCGGCGGGGTGGGAATGGTCTCGGCCAGGGAGAAGCGCGGGGCCCGCCGGGGGAGAGGAGGAGGAGGGGGGGGAGGGGGGGGGGCGATCTCTCCATAGTGACAGGATGTGATCACAGACGTCCCAGTGGAAAGCTCTCGAGCGGCGTTGGTACACCTTTTTATTTCCAAGGGCAAAGTCAAAGACTTTCAAGGTCCATTTGACAGCTTTTCTCGCACCTTGCAGCTGTTTGAACATGACATATCGTACGAAAAGAAAAATGTTGTAATATGCATGCTGCGGATACTTTTTTGGCAAATAGGCAACCGTTTTTCCAAAAAGAGGCTTCAAGCTACCACTTTGCCACTCCCAGTTGACTGTCACGGCGAACATGAAACAAAAAAGAATGACACGCCGTGTTTTTACAAGACCACTTAGCTTCAAGCTAACAAACAATGCAAAACGCCATTGGCGCGCTTACGGTTAGCAGCGACAGTCAAGGTTTTAGAAGTAACGGATATTCGAACACAAATGGTGGCGCAAAACAGATAAAACAAGACTCACAGGCATATAGTCTTTATCCTCTATGAAAAATGACAAATATTACAGCCGATTATAGCGAGTACCTGCGCTTAAATCTCAAGGTTACAGTAAGAGTGAGTGAGCGTAGAAGCATGGATGGTATTTTCACTCACGGAGGCAGCACTTCATCCACTTCTGTCCACATTACATTATATTGCTAGTGCCTCGATTTGTTGATGTGGTTCACGCAGCTGAATTTTTTTTTTTACCTTAAAGCGGAAGTCAACCCAAACATGCGAGAACACTGGTTGAAACGGGACATTCTGATTAATATTGCTTTTGTGGAATAGGTGTTAATCCACTTGTTTTCAGCTATCTCCGGGGGCGGCCATTTTGTCACTTCTGTCGACCGAAAATGACATCACAACCGCTCGCGACAACCAATCACGGCTGACCTGTTTTCCGAATCTGAGCCGCGATTGGTCGTTGTGAGCATTTGTGATGTCATTTTCGCTCGACAGAAGTGACCAAATGGAGGCACTTTACTCAACATCGGAGCACTTTTGCAACACGTGAGCACCCGCGGGGACGCGTTTTTTTGTTTTCTGCTACCTGCCGCCAAGCTGACAGATTTATGAGGTGGCAAAAGAAAAGGAATACGAGATGCTGTTGACCTCCAATGCATGTATCCTACAAAAACAAAAAGGCAGTAACAAAGGCTTGGGGCGGGGTGGGTGGGGGGATGGGGGGGGCGAGTCGGGTTTGCGTGCCTACGCGAGGCCAAGAGGGACTTGAAGGATGACAGAAAGGAAAAGAAGTATTGAGGTTACCCCGACGGCCGGCGAAAACGTGCGGCGAATTAAACGAGCTCATCTTTGGAAGGCGGCGGCGGCGGCGTATTCGTCCCCCCTTTTTTTTTTTTTTTTTTTCTTTCCCGGAGACAATAGCCACATCAACATCCTGTTCTGTTGGCCGAGCCCGAGCCATATCCCGCCGTGATTGGGTCGGGATGGCAACAACCTCATCGCCGGCCGCATCACCATCCCATCACATCACATCGGCATATGCGGCTCACTGCGCGGCCACTTTGGGGGCAAATTGAAGAGGCTGCGCCCCGGCAAAAATAAATAGACGCTTGAATAGCAACGCACCCCCCCCCCCCCCCCCCCGGCCGCTCAACCTTCTATCAGTGGGAATCGAACAGCCGCGCCGCTTTGGAGAATTTCAGTTTAGCTTCCGATTACGGCATGTCCCGGCATTTTTATTCCCTACATCTCTATGCTTCATAGCCTTCAAACACTTCCCGGTAACTGCCTATTATCCGACAGTTCCGCTCCACTGACCCTGCCAATAAAACTTTTCATATCCTTATAAATGAACTCAATTGCCGCGTTCTAAACATTGACACCGCACTAACAGATCATCTCCACACCTCGGAATTGGCTAAATTCCTTTTTCCTTATGAATATATAGGAGGAGATTAGAGCCATGATAGCTTTTCAGATTGCCGCACAACGGCGGAATTAGTTTAGCGAGCGTTTACAGACCAAATTGGAGCCATTAAATAGCGGATTGAATTGATGGCACTTTCATTGTCTCCCCAACAGTATCACTGTAAAATCAATTAGCCGTCACTTTCCCCATTCTCAATAAGGTCTGATTGTCGGCTGCGGGTGAATAAAGGAGACCCTGACAGCCCCCTCGGAGCAGAACGCCGCGTGAAAACAAATCAGCCGGGCGGCGGCTGGCGAAACGTGAGCTGTAATTGTGCAAAAAAAAAAAAAAAAAAAAAAAGAGAAAAGATCACTGTCATCAAAAGGGCATTGTGCACAGGATGGGCCATTAGTTCCAAAATGTAGCACATTGCAGGGATGTTGAGCACATGCAAATCTTTTCATGAAACAATCTCTCATGGCCCGAATGAAAAGACACTTATTGAATCTTTACTATTGCTGCAGAAATGTTCATTAGCGCCCGCCATTGTCCTTCTCCGTGTCGGCCTGTTCTATTGAGAATTTAGTCGGATTTGATACGAAATGTGAAAATAGGATTGGGCAAAAAAAAAAAAAAAAGAAATAAAACTATACACACTACTTCCAAGAAAGTTTGGGAAAGGAAGATACGGCGTGCAGATCGACTAAACTTTGTGTTTTCATAGCATTTTTTCAGTGCAATGATTGCGCAATGCGATGTGGACTCAAGAAATTTTTTGTAGCGCTTGCACAGGTATAGCGTTCATTAGTCGGACTTGCCGACGGACGCCCGTTTAAAAATAGAGGCGGACCGGCCTATAGACGGGTACTTTTTTTTTTTCCACCCCGGAAAAAATGGCAAATGACGGAAGTGTACCCACGCTGCACAATGGATTCCACTCATGAATGTAATGTATGACTTTTTTGGGCAGTTTTCCTACTCGATTCTCTTTCCTCGTCATCGCCTCATCCTGTTTGAGAAACGCAAAGCGAACAGCAAAGTGAGTATGCAGCAACACGTGATTGAAGCAGGGGCGGAGCCAGAACGTAGCTAATGGGTGGGCCTTGGAAAATCAGGGTGGGCCTAAATATTTCCCTCACTGAGCACAATCCTCCTGAGCCGACACATCGTATACTCAAATAAAATGACAAACTGAATAAAAAAAAAAAACACAAATTCAAAAATCATTTCATATTATAATTTACAAAAAATTTAAAACTATATATATTTTTTTCATGAATCTCACTGGGTGGGGCAGTCTGTCAATCTGGGTGGGCCCCGCCCAGGGATCATTGAAGGCGTCGCCATGGACCCGCTTGAATGTTTTTGTTTATAAAACAGCCTCTTTGGCCGTCAGCTGCTCGCTCCCGCAAATAAAGCGGCGTGATGTCAATTTGCCGCAGGCGCTGCTAAGTGTCCTCTGAGATCAGGACTTTGCATCCAATATTTCCCTCTAATGAAATCAAACAGGGCCCGCCGCTATCCCTCCCACCGCCACCAGGCCATCAACAAAAGCTTTGGAGCGATATCTGCCGCAATGAAACCTTGACATATGAGAGACCCCCCGAGCCCCCCCCCCCCCCCTCCCGGACCCTCCTCCGTCTGTCTAGTGTAACTTGAACATGCATATGAAAACGCATCACTTATGTCACGACGCTGGCGCAAGGAGCCGCTGTCAGTTTTACATTGGAAAGCAATTTGGTGGTGCCGATAGAACAGCTGGGGGTTTTTTTTTTCTCCCCCCTGGAAACAACAAATTGCGTGTACTCTATTTACACAATGATGCCAACGTAA
The DNA here is from genome assembly GCF_054856515.1 of Filicampus tigris. NCBI lineage: Eukaryota > Metazoa > Chordata > Actinopteri > Syngnathiformes > Syngnathidae > Filicampus > Filicampus tigris. Next base: position 4,395,981 of record NC_141232.1, read on the forward strand.
TACTTTCAAATCTGTCTGCATCAAGTGCATATAAAAAGTCTACACCCCCCTGTTGAAATGGCAGCTTTTTATGACGTAAAAAAAGAAAAAAAAAAAAAACGAGACAAAGATAAATCATTTCAAAACTTTTTCCACCCGTGTTGTAATCTCGATTCAAGTGGGGAAGTAAAAATAAACAACTGAAATAAAGAGTTTGCACAAGTCTGTACACCCACCTCGCTGGGTTGTGTGGCTGTGTTCACAATTAACCAATCATATTGAAACTCCTGTTAACTGGGCGTCAGCACACACTTGTAACCATTGAAATGTCTTTTCATCAACCCCAAATAGAGTTCAGCTTGATTGATTTGACAGACTTGATGCTATTTAGCTTAAAAAAAAAAAAGGCAAGAAAAGCATACTAGAACATCTAAAATGTATTTGGGGGTAAACGGAGGCACTTTATTGATTGATTGATTGATTAAATGAATGTGATCGGTTGATTTTGAACACAAACCCGTCCCAGTAATCAATTTAAAGTAAACGTCCACCGGAATGCTGCATGCTACATCACCAAGTTAAATACACAGTATTTGTCTTGTTGTGACTGAATAAGTGTGACAACAAATCTGAAGAAAAAAAAAACATAACACGCATCCAGTGTCAATACTTTGCTGGACACCAAACTGGGTTGTGACCTCACCTTCAAGTGTAGTACATGGAATTCCAGCATGTCCACAAAAAAATTTTTTTTAAATGGGCCAGCCATAATATTTGACCTAGAATTGTATAATCACCAAAAAATACTACCACTCTTGCTTTTCATTGAAAATATGCATGAATGGATGTGTTCCAAGACCAAAGCCAATGAAAAATCCATTTCCAATAATCTCCTGCCTAAAGGAAGTGATTATGCGCCGCTAAAACGCAAACCATGCTGAGTGTGTGATTTAAAAAAAAAAAAAAAAACATTTCCAGGTATTAAATTCACTGTCAGGGCCACACATGGCTGTAATTTATATAAAAATAATAATGATGACAATTCATCTTCCCCCCCCTCTTCAATCTTTGTATTGGCAGCGGGCTGCTTCAATCTGCACACAAAGTGAAGGCTTTAAGATGCTCACATGAAAGCAAAATTACTGCCGCACGCCATCAACGCTTCACCTTTCAATCTGATGCTCATCTGCCGCCTAAATACTTTGATTTCATGAATACGAATGGTTGCACACAATGGGCGAGGATCCGGTCGACGGCGATCTGATGCCGGGCCTATTACAGACCCCTTTCAAAAGATAAAGGAGATCCACACCGCCAGCCGTTCGCAGCTCAGCTCGGTGTTTGGTAAGAGCAAAGAAGGACTCAACTGCTGTATTCGAGTGTGTGTGTGTGTGTGTTGTGCACTTGGCCAATAGATGCTCATCTCCAAGAATGCTTGGCCATTTAGGGGTCAAAGAAGTTCATTTAATAACAAAAGTATCAGCCAAAGAGGGAAATGGTAATGATGACTACACAACTAAAATAAAAAACTAGCTTGAAAGGTAGTTTTACACCGTTGCTAAACTAAGCTAGCCAAGCCAACTCTATATGGATGATACTAAAACACCCGGAAACTTTTAAAATCTGAATAAAAATGCATATTAGGTGTTTGGGCGGAATTATTTAAAAAAATAATTATTTGTGAATTTTTTTCCCCTCAATATTGTGATTGCGATTTAATATGCGATTATTTCCATTATAATTGCGATTACAATCACATTCTACTACATGGCGGTTGATTTGAATTTGATTAATTGTTCAGCCTTATTAAGGCGGAAGTCAACCCAAATTTTTTTTCAAGAATATGTTCCCAGCAGGCCCACTAGTTGAAACACGGCATTGTGATTAATTTTGCAAAATCCAATCGTTTTTTTAGCTGTCTCTGGGGGCGGCCATTTTGTCTTCTGTCGACTGAAAATGACATCACAACTGCTCACAACGACCAATCAGGGCTGACCTATTTTCTGAATCTGAGCCGTGATTGGTCGTTGTGAGCAGTTGTGATGTCATTTTCAGTCGACAGAAGACAAAATGGCCGCCCCCAGAGACGGCTAAAAACGAGTGGATTAACACTTGTTCCACAAACGCGATATTTATCAGAATGCCCTGTTTCAACTAGCGGGCTTGCATAGAACATATTCTTGAAAAAAAAAATGTTTGCGTTGACTTCCTCTTTGAGGTTTCGTGATGACAAAAAAAAAAATTCAGTAAGAAAATCTCAGTGGGCCCTCTCTCACAGAGGGCGGGGCCTCCTTGGCAAAGCAGACACATGATGTTTGGTAGCAGGTGGAGCGGCGCTCCGCGTCGGGTCCACAGGTGCCGAACAGATGCCTCCGAGGCGAGAGCGAGAGCGCCACTCATCCGGCAACGCCGGGACACTCTCCGGCTTCGGACCCGCGCATCTGCTCGGCCCGGCGTGGTAATTAAACATGGCGTCTGACGGCCACGTGACGGGCGTCGGGGAAACAATGGCCCGCTTTTTCGCCACCCTTTGAATGACACAAAGTCACAAGGTCAGGCGTATAGGGCATCAAGTGAAATATATGAGGATACGCCGGCCAATTGGTGTCATAATTGCCATTTGGAGGATTCGTAATTACAGTGCGGCCGTCAGATAAGAAGGAAGCCGGGGCAGCTAATGGAAATGTGTTTGGAGAGGAGCGGCTTTCTAATAAGTCATTTTGCCTAATAAACTATAACCGATTTAATCTGCACCTTATCGGGCCAAGATTTCACCACTTTCCTTTTTAATTGGCTATTTTGTAATCCCGATTCCCGACAGAGGCGCCGGCCCCGCCTGGCTCTCCCGAGAGCTACCCGTGAAATCAGTTTGCAACAGCGTGTCAATCTCATTCTGGAGCGGCCATCTGGCCAGTGGAGCCCAGCGCGGGGTCTCGGCGAGGCAATCAGCCGCACCCTCGCACAATGCGCTCATGCAAATTTGACAGAGATACAACCCGATCCTGTTCAGCTTTCAAGTTGGATAGAATCAGGAATGGCAGGTTAGCCGACTATTGGTTAGCAGAGCCGCTCTGATTGACACAAACCAAGTTCAGATGTTCTAGTAGGCTTTCCCTCACTTTTTAAATGTTTTATTTTTGGGGGGCTTTCCAGTAGAGGCCGGACTACTTGTTGGGACCGTTCATAATTCCCTCCCGCTTGTATAAGGTTGGAATTACGTCGAAATAGTTCACTCTTGGTTTCATCGGAAGAAAAGACATTTTTCCAAGCGTTTGTGGGCAATTTTGACAGACTAAACTCGAGCTCACCATCAAACCTAATGAGGCCCAGCACGTAAGAAAACGGATACATGGCTAATCAGGAATTGTGGGTGCTGCTCTTGCATTTAATGCTCTGCTCAGCCTAATTTTTAATTTTTTTTTTTTTTTTAATAGTAATCTGAGTTGATGACAGGACAAACAAACACAGTCTATTGAGCACGACTTGTGTGCAGACCCATGTAGACTAGGCTCCATTTAACTGACTTGAATTAATGAATTAATTAGATTTTAATTAAACACCACACTGGCTGGAATCAAGTCATTACGCTTTCATTTGTTTCCGCAGTTCCTTAATGAATCTTATTGGCTGTAATAATGAATCCATCCAAAGCCCAGTACAAACATATTTCCCCGGAACTTGGGTGAGAACGTTGTTGTCTGATGCACAAATAAAGGCGTGTAAATTCCCTCTATTCATTAGACGACATCATCCGGGAACACGGACGGAATTCCGGGAATCCTTGAAGGAATATTGCTCCGAGTCCCGCTTAATTAATTCATACACCCCACTAAGTTTTTTACGCGCCTCTCCGGCTGCGGGCCCCTAATATCCTCCTAACTCTTAACGGCACTGCAGTGGCTCTGGATTATTAAAACACTTAGGTGGACATTAAATCAGCCTTTTTATTTATCTAATCACGCAGAGGCCTCACCTGAATATTTGCATGGAGAATAACGGTTAATTGAGCTTAGTTTTTTCTTCTTTTTTTTTTTTTTTTACAGAGGTTGTGTCTGATTAGTTCAGTCATAAAATTGCAATACAACATGGAGCCTTAATCTTTGGCCAAAGATTTATTGTAATTTAACTGTCCAAAAACCTACATTTGTATTCTAAACACAAAGAATATGTGTGTTGTTTAAAAAAAACAACAAACAAATACATACCGTATAATGATACATATGAGTACTAGTACTCACATTTATAAGCAAGCATACTATTACAGATGTCACTCTCTCAATAGATAGCTAGCTAGCTAGATAGCTAGCTAGCTAGATAGCTAGCTAGCTAGCTAGATAGATAGCTAGCTAGATAGATAGATAGACAGAGAGACAGGGTTAGGATTATATACACATATACAGTACGTACATATACACATATATTCGTATATATGGGTGTACTAAATGTAATATTATAACAAATATTATTTATTATTATTATTGCTGTAATATACAGATCCTGCATTATTTTAATCTGAAACCTGTTTACGAAAAATCTGTAAAAAAACCCCCCCAAAAAACAGCAATTCATTTTAAAAAGTATCTGTAAAAATTAATTGGAAAAACGGCAGGTTTTTAATACAAAATACTACAAAATTCTCAGTTCAGAGTTTTTGCATAAAAGACAAAAATCAAAGGGATGATCAAACACACAATCGGTGGAGGCATTTTATTTTCATCCCATAACATTCTCCACTATTATTTGCTTTTTTTTAGCTGCAGGTCAGCTTAGGTATACAGTTTGAGTTTAATAGCTACTTAAATTGATCTCAGAGGACATTCTCAAATCCATTAGCAGCAATCATTTTGTTTAAAAAGCCCCCCAAAAAGTACAAGCAAAAAGTTTTTGCTCATTTTTTATCTCTATGTGCAAACTGTATTTTTAATGGCCTCCAGTTGATATTTGGCTATTTGCATTCATTAACATCCCCCAGTGGTTTGCTTAATGGTGACCGAGGATGAGTGCAAGTGCAAGTGAACACTGCGCGCGCGTGTGTGTGTGTGTGTGTGCGCGCGTGTTGGTCACATGCATTTCACAAAGCTGGTGTCTATTGTGTTGTCGCCTCCTTTGTCATTTGCACAATGCCCGGGCGCTCATTGGCAGCCTCCAAAGGGCTGCGCATTGTTATGTAAATGCATATTAATGAACTTCCCTCATGAAGTCAGCGGTGATGGAGATAGCAAAGGTCTTTGTAACATCGCGCTTTTCATCTGCACTTAGTAGCCCCGAAAGTCACCAAAAATTCGAAAATGAGGACTGCTGCTCTGTTTCAGAACTCCGATTGCATTGATGGAACATTCAGGAGTGTCTGGTGAAAATTGTTTTGGTCATGCCAAATTGCCAAGTAATTAAAATGCACACGCACAGCGTTTTCCTAAGTAAATGACAATGTCCTATCTGCACAAGACAGGGGACCTGAATTTGTATGAATGGCAGAGAACAGGTAAATAATAATCATAAAATAAAAAAGCTTTGATTTCATTTCAGCTGGAGTGTTTTTTAACAAAAGAAAATGAGGATCCAAATGGAAATTTCCATCCCAATTGCTGTTTAATTGGATGGCCACTTGTGCTTAACTTATCTTTTCAGCTCCACTTGTTCGCTACAAGTGAGCATTTCTAATTAAAGACCATAACTTTTCTCTTCAAAAGTGTCTCTGACTTTTTTAAAGGTGTTTCAGGTTAAATTAGACAGCAGGTGTTGTGTCTGTAAATGATGCGGGTTTTGTTGAACAACAAGTTTTCATTAAGTTGTATGGACAGAGGAGAATGAAAAGGCTGTAATGAGCATGGCAGGCCACTAGTGGGCAAAGTCACTTTTAAAGAAACAATCTTCTTCCGACGAATGAATGACCTTTATCCGCCGATTCCAAATTGATTCTGATCTATGACGTTGACCACGCATCCATCTTAATTACGAAAAAGAATCGGTATCCGTGACGCGGCCCACGTATCAGATCGATACCAACTCTTGCAGTATCGCACGTTACGTCAAATACGTGCTTTAAAATAACACTTATTATTAGCATGTCGCTCGTCAAAAATGAAAATTCAGAAGCAAATTGTACAAAAGTTAACCTGGCGTTATGTTCTGAAATTGAGTCTTTACATTCGACATTAGCAAAACTGCGTACATTGATGTGCATACAAACTAGCGACTGATTCCCCCACCAAAATGCTGCGACAACATCCCTCGTTCCTTGTCTGCCCTTGTTGCTAACTCTGCACTGCCTTTCGAGCTGCCCCACTTTCTCTCTTTGTCTTTTCTGAGTTGATTTGTACTTTTTACTTGTAGCTCTCGCCTCAGCACACAACAATACGATGGGAATCATGTCCAACAATTTTTTATCTTAACAATACCGCAAGTTCTAATTAAAACAAATGATTTGCTCCCGTGTGGCGTCAGACTAATGCGGAGGGTTCTGCATTATTGCCCGTTTGGTTCTTGTGTAGAGACTACCAAGCCATTAATCCCAACTCTCTCCGTGTAAAATTGAAGCAATAAAAACCACAAGCAGCGGCATCAAATTTCTTGCTCCTCAAAATTATCGATCCACGGACAAACAGTGATTGTTTCTGTCATCCGGCGCTGCCTTTGTTGTTCAGGGGAGAGACGTTAGGCCGGCGGTGGAATAAAAGCTCAGTTTGCGGCCAGGCAAAATTTAATTAACAGAGCAAACTTACGTCTTGCCGGTATGTCTCCTTAGAGACTGCGGAGGATAAGAAATACTTTCCATGAATGCAATGCCGGCTCGAGACTGGACCAACAGTTCAAGATGTACGCCAATACTGTGAGAGTGTGCAGCTTTCAAATAACGGCGAATGGAAACCAAAGTTGGCCAGGTCCATTGTAGAAAAAAATATTTGCGGATTCAGTGCTTATTGAAGTCATCAGAACCACATAGACTCGTATCTTTTAATTGTGTTCTGATGTTCATGTGAGTCATTCTTCCATACATACTTTGAACTTTCATTGTTGACTTAAAGCTTTAGCAAGCGTCAGCTAGCATTAGCCAATGGACCCATAACATATTAAGCGTTTGCGGTGGAAAGGTTAGGTCACATATGAGTTTCTGCTGCTTGTATGTTTCAAGCTACTGGGATGTCACCTTCAAAGTACTCTATAAACAAAGTGACAGCAAGTACACTTTGAAGAGTTTGATGCTATCATTGCGCTAACATTAACCTAGCGACCGGACGTTAGCACCCCAAACTCAGAAGTCCTGCGTGCATACAGTCCACAGTCCACATGTTAACGTTTACATTTCAAAGAATTCTACGTCATTGAGGGCATTTTATGTGTCTATATTGTTCTTTAGAGCTTATCTGTTAGGTTTAAAACAACGAGAAGCGTTCATTAGCTACACTTTTTAAGAAAAGCACATTGTTTAAAAAAAAACAAAAAACAGGCTTTTGCTTCTGCCCTGGTTGTTCAGAACTTTTCATTAGCATTAGCTAAAAATGTTTTCTAATGTTGTGCTATAGTACAGATTATAGAAGAAAGTTTGTTTTGTTACTGTACGCTTCAAAGAGTGAGCGTTTTGTCAGTTTTTCAGCAAAAGTGAATCAAAACATTAGCTTGATCCTTTTCAATCATCTTTGTTTCCATTATGGCGACAGCTTGTAAGTACATATATTTATCTTGTATCCATAACACAGCACAACATTCAGCATAATTTTCCTTAAGGGAGACAAAAGGCTTGTTATGTTTTCTCTTCCTCCCTTGTTGTCATGGAAATACATACCGCAAATGACTTGATGACAGGCTTTGTTAAGTTTAATTTCCATTTTCTGTCTCACAGATCATGTTTTCTCAACATGGGCCTTAAGCGCATCTGTTAATTTACAAAGTGTGTCGTAATGACGCTTGATTGAATTAACACGTCATCTTTTCGCTAATGGCAATAGGTGAGTTTTTGACCTTTCACTGCCTTTACAATGTGATAACATCATCAAAAAAAAAAAACACCTTCACATGACAGACTCAAATGAGAAATGGAAAAAAAAAAAAAAAAACCCTGACTGTCATCTCCTCTAAACAAACTAAAACAGTCGCAAGCTGGACTAAATGTCAGGTTATTCTTAACCTTTTGTGCGACGAGCCCAATTGTTTCTGTGCTATTAAGTGTCTGGCAGAAGCCCCCCCCCCCCCCCCCCCCCCAAAAAACAACTCCAGCAAACATTTTTTAAGCCTAATTTGGTAGGAGACGTGACAGGCCCGGTGGCAGCATGCAACTCCAATTACGATAAGGATTAAGCACATGCAATCAAGTGATGAAACAAGATAGCGTGCAGCGATACAGTGGGCGAGCAAGCAATTAATTGGGAAAGGCGTGCTTCGGCGCCGCCTGCAAAAAAAAAAATTAGCTTTCAACATTTAAGTATTGTTGATAAGTAATGTGCGAATAGGCCACATCGTCATCTTTGGAAAGGACTCGAATAAGGCAACACAGTATTTGACAACAATTGCTATGTTTTCTTACAAATGTTGCCAATGGCAGGTCCCATTATGTGTTAGCATTAGCATTAAGATGGCTAACTAAAGGCTAAGCTATGTGGTTGTTTTAAATACACAAGGTTTAATTCTCTTTGTTTTATGTTTAGTTTGACAGTAAACCTCAGATGAGATTGGCGATAAACAGCTTGAAGCCTCTTCTTTTTTTTTTTTTTAAACAAACATTTACTAATTCTCTCTGGCAAACGGCTGAGGCACTGCCAACATACAACGCCCTAAATTGGGCCACTCGTATCTCAAGGCACCACTGAACTCTTAATTCTGCATTGCTACCTTACACGTCGACTCAGACGGTCAGTGCGAAAGCGGCTGGTCGCTTTCGACCCACAAACAAGCTAACAGGGTTCACCTATTAATGACCTTTAATGCGAACGTAATTGCCGGTTAAACATCTACCATTCTAAAATGCGAACCTTTACGGGAGTGAAATGAATACAGAGAACATGAGCGTGATTGAAAGGAATATGTTCTGGCCGCTTATCCTCGGATCTAAACGTTTGGCTCAGGTTCCCGTTGCAGGAGAAATGGCTTCCTGGAGGTAGCGGTGAAGGCAGCATATGTTCAATCTGTTTGGCTGCTGCCTGTCCGACTGTTCGCGGAGATGATGGGATTAATTAGGAAGGGGATGACTACTGGGGGAGAGATGAAGTCGTCATTACACCGGAGCTCGTTGAGTAATGATGGCTGTCAGGGCTTCATCCGCGTCCGGTCGCGCTCTTAACTCTGACCCAATTAATACTGCAGGTAAACAGGCCCGACGCTGTGGTCACCGTCGGCTCCCTCCCGGGGACGGGCGGTGAAATGAAGCTGTGCGTTTTATCTGTGCATCATGGCCCCGCAAAGTCAACTTGACAGAATGCGGGGGAACTTGATAAACAGTCTATCTAGGGCACACACTGTATATAGCGGGTCTCTCAAGAGGTTCCAGACAAAACCCAAGACAGTCGCGGGAAACCCAAAGCAAATTATCCTGACATGGATGGAACAATAGCAAATTGGACAAATGATATAATTTGAGTCCTACAGGACCCAGCAGAGTCTGCTGCTTCCCTCTACTCGCAAACCAGAATAGAGTTTGATGGTAAAGGTCAGGAAACAAAGGTGGTTCTTTACATCCCCTTGAATAACACAGCGCCAAATGTAGTGTTTGTTTTGTTCCTGTTTAGCGTTCTGCCTCAAGGGAAGGAGGTGTTGCTTTCAATATTCTTGCCGAGGGAAGAAAGACTCACTGGTATCGGACAGATCTTTTTCTCACAACAAACACTGCTACTCCAATATGATGCTACTGAATGTCCTCAGTTTACAACTGTTCGGACAAACGACTACAAATCACGGATAGCTTGCAATGAAGTGTCTGTTGGCACGCAAATGTGTTAGCACAGCTTAGTGATTAACTCTACCGCATTCTAACGTGCAAATTCAGGTTACCCCAAAGGAATGGAACTGGGTCATAAACCGAGGACCAGATGTGGGGATTTTTACTAAGTTTTGCTGGTCCGTCATACGTCAGCAGCAAGGGTACCCTTCCCTCATTCGTCATTTTTCGTGACAAACTGAATTGTAATCGTCAGTCCATCAGTTAAATCCGTCAGAAGTCTGTTGGTACGTCAGCCAGTCAAGTTTCTGACCCCTCAAGTGACGATTTAAAAACAAAAAAGCCATTAGCAACTAATCTGCCAATGATTTGCGATATAAGGGTTGAATTCTGAAGACTCTCAGACTACCTCCAGAGCAGGAGATGTTCACTAACATCTTCCCTTTAAATCTTGACTGAAAAAAGTGATGGAAGTGAGTAAATCAATTAGATCCATGTGGGATTTTCTTTCCAATATCTCTTCGGAACGTTTTGACAAATCTCGCACCAGATTGGGTGTGCGCTTTTCTAGCAGGAGGCGTCCTTGGCCACTCGTTAATCACCCGCCGCTGACACGGAAAACCTCCTCGCGAGAGCCAAATAACCTCAAGACAATGAGAGCAAGTAAGTGGCCGGAGACAGTGGGATACGGCAAGCTAGTTGATGTCCCTTCTCATAATGCCGAGATGGAAGCAGACATTCCAACGATGGCGGAACAGCAGGGGGGGAGTAACATTACGCGCTGGCAGATTTCTCAAAATGAAACTGACCTTCTGTAGGATCATTACATCCACATTTGAGGGCAGGAGATGCAAAAAAACCAACAACAAAAAAAACAAGATTTTGCAATGAGGGCACTCCCATGCTAAATAGCTTGAAAAGCCTTAAAACATTCTAGCACAACTGACTGAAGTCATCAGGCAAACATGACAGACCGCCTTACTTTATTAAAGGTGAGAGTGGTGGAATATATTTAGATCATTTGAGTAAAAAGTAGACATTTAAAAGAAAACAAACATTTGAATCAGTATTGTCAATTTTTCATACCCGATTGTATCATTCATGTTCCTCGGAAAGCTAGAAGAAAAATAGCTCCGGACACCGTCAGCATGAATTTGAACTGAAAGTCAGCCATTTTGTTTTATAGCAGCCATTTTGGGTGAATTCCAGAGCTCATATTTGGACAAAATCAAAGTTTTGAATCAGGACATCTGTCAAAACACAGATGGTTTAATTCGAAGCAAAAGTATGTTGGAATTTCTTTACGGTAGCACTTGCCATTTAGTTAGGACCATTTCCATATATCTTGGTCTTGACTTGTCTTTCTATCCTGCCTCCCTTCACGGCCAAAAATGAAAAGACCACTAATGAAAGAAAGCTGACTAAATGTGTTGACTAAATTCAAGTGTTATATTTAAGTATGCTTCACATGATTTCTTTCTCACTAAATGTGGGGAATCAGATGCTAGCTTGTATGCTAAATCTCCACCTAGCATGATAGCGTATTTAGCTAAGGCCCGGAACAGCTAGCCCACTTCTTTCTGATCCCACTTTCAGTAACTTAATAGAACCACATCTTTTCAAATCATCACGCTTGCTTTAATTCAGCGTTTAATCCCAGAAACGACAGCTTTTGAAAACACATCTATTTGCCCAATATTTCCAGTCATTTTGAGCCGCTCGCAAAGCGTCGCTGCTGCTGCTGCTACGGCGGTGTGATGTATGTTTATCATGTCCCACGCCAGTTAAGTCTATATTAGCGAGCACAAACAGCTGTCAGCGGGAAACAAAAGGAGCTGAGTTTGTTCTGCCCGCTAAATGAGGTTGTCAGCATCATCAGCGCACCTCTCCGCTGAGAATAAACCAGAGGGGTGACAGTTTTGACAGAACGGGACACCCGCAACGTGCACCAGAGAAAATCTCATTTGATTACAAATCCTCAAGCGCGCGCGCGCGCGCACACACATTTGCAATTTGTTCCTTTTCTCGCCGGAGGGGACACGCAAATACATTATACAATTTTCACACGTCTAAATGTACTAAACACTATTTCGCGAGGAGTAATTAAAAAGGAAAACAAACACAAACAGGGAGAGGCGACCTTCAAGCGAGACTCCTGGACATTTGCATCCGCCGAAGGCTTTCCGAGCTGATTGATTAACAGAGACAGAGCATGCCGAGACACATCAAGGCCCCCGTGCAGGTTAAGTGGTGCTAAGATCCTTTGATATAGTCGCTGATTAGACGACGGAGAGTTTGACGGCTCTGACTTCTCGTCCTTCCCGACATCCTTCAATCAGACGCACTTTTGCGAGTTTGAGATTGTCGGCGAGCGAAAGGACAGTCGTTGGGGATGATGAAAATGTTCATCATTATGATGTCACTGTTGAAATGCATTACAAATCGAGAAAAAGTTTGCTTAATGCATTGGTCACCAACCTTTTCGAAACCGAGGGCTACTTTGAGGGTATTGATTAAGGCAAAGGCCTACCTGTGTACTACACACTTGGGAAACAATCCGTTTGCTCCGATTACCCATAAATATACGGCACATTATCAATATTTAATGCTAGTCGACAATGGTTTGACTAGATAGCGAACTGATGAATATCAATAGGCAACACTCGATTTGTACGTCTCTGCTGGTTTACATTTTCAAATGACCACTTAAACGACATTCACAGGGAATCATACTGTCCCATCCTTGGTGAGCTATTTTTAAAAACTGAGCCTCGGGCTACTTCTGTGGTGCTTGGCAGCTACCTGGCGCATGTGGGTAACATGTTGGTGACCCCTATCTTAAAGGCATTGTGACCCCATATACTGTACAGCAAATATTGCCGATGGAAGACGGTTTTTATTGCCCGTCGACGCCACAAAATGGTGACACATCACTTTGTCCTATTAGACAAGGGTACGGCCTGACAAAATGAAGCTCCTCACCTCACTTCCACACGGTTGTCAGGCCCCATGAAGCCACGTGAAAGAAATATTTTGTTATTAGATGTGGCTTTTGGGTAGTGAACTTGTCAGTTTTCCAGCAAATAACAGATGATGCAAATTTGCAAATGCTCAATCACGAATACGCGAGGCTTCACTGCGTCATATAAAATCACAGATATGAAACGCCACAATCAAAGACACGCGACGTGACTTGCTGCAGTTTATTGACTGCGAAGCACTGGCCCTGACAAAACTCAGAGGGCAAGAAAGTTTTCAGGGAGGCACTTATTTATTTATCTTTCAGCACAAATAGAACCTGAAAAAGTACATACACAAGTTGTGGCGCACTTAAGTGATTTGTAGCACGTTGCTAAAATAATAATTAGTCTTGATCGGGTCATAAGATTTGTCTGTAATTTGCCCCTCGCAAAAAAAAAAAAAAAAAACCTCTCCCGACATAATTATGGACATCATCGAAAGCAATTATGGACGCATAAATTGAACGTATGTCTACATCCTCATTGTCCCGCACATTTCCCATGCGAGCCAGCGCGTAGTGTCGCGAAATCCTGAGCTCTCGCTGGCCTGCAAATTGGACTGAATCACATTTCTATATCCAGTGTGAAAGATGAATAGCGATAAGGTAATGAATCAAATTTTGTTCAAACAATACTTTTGTTTTTTTTCTTTATTTTGGGGCTCCTGCTATGACACCAGTAATAGCACGTAGACGGTCGAATCGACTTCCGTCTTTATAGCGAAAGGAGGAAGTGGGTATGCGGTAAAGCAATTCAGGACTTTTTTTTTTTTTTGTGTGTGCCAGGGTTGCTCCCATCCTCCTCAAAGTTACTTAGTGCCAGTAAAAACGATAGAGACCCCCCCAGGGCATGACAAAAGTCCCATTCAACTACTTGTAAGTCAACGTTTCATCAAAAGAGTTGTGGACATGTTTTTATTAAGATCGAATTCTTGCCCAGTGCTGCTTTAACGCCATGTCCAACAAAGTGAACAAGGAGTGAAGAAAAAACATAACAAATCCGAAATCCGCATTCTGATCCGATTCCCATCGCGAGTCTCTTCGCGGGGCTTCCAGTGGGCCGTGTTCTCCTCAGCGTGAGCCACAGTGAGAATATCAAGGGAAACCCTTGCAGCCGCTCTTCTCTTTTTTCCTTTTTTCCAAAGCGCAGGCTAAGTATTTTAATTAGTTGGCTAATTGTCTAAGTAATTGGAAGACAACTTAGCTCAAAGAGTAATCAATCTCTACAGCGCGGCGTTCTATCACATGAAAGGATCTGTAATTAACACGGGCAAAAGCACGGGATGGTCTTTGACTAAGCTCAATGGCGCGCGGGGGTGTGCGATGGCAGATAAGACAAGAAGTTGAGCAGACGGATGATCAGAGATGTACACTTTGCAGTGCATGCTGGGTAAACGAAAGAGCGTCAACTCAAACAAAACAAACAAAAAAAAAAAACCACCCAAACATTTTTGGTGTCAATAATGGCAAAATGTCTCAAAACCTGCGTCCTCCACCACCTTAAATTTCCCCAATGAGTGTCTGTTATCTTGATTTGACAACGAAATTGGCAATTCATTAAATGTTTTTTTTTTTTTTTCGTATGTGTCGAAGTATCTGTTTCACTTTGGAGCCGGGCGTTAAAAAGGAGGAGGAGTATAGGAGTATAGGAAAAAAAAAAAAAAAGACAACGATACGTTAGGGAGGAAGGAGACTAATCACGTCTCACGTTCATCCGTTTGAGGCCCCTTAATTTCCCCGTTGTAGAAAACAAGACGTATAATGAACAATTATGCATAAAGTCAATTTTGCTGTTGTGCGGGAAGACTTAATTAAAATTACTAATGAAAAAAAGGAGACGGCGTACAGAGTGAAGGTTTTCAAGGCCTGTCTCCAGAGTGACTCAAATGCTTTCTCTTCATACGCCTTTTAGCAAAAATGACCTCAAAGTATTTTGTATCATATCTTTGTCCATGAGTTTTTTTTGTTTGTTTTCCAAATAAGCTTTTTTTTTTTTTTAATCATTTGTTTCTATCTTGGTTTAAATACAACCCAACCAAGAACACCATTTGATCTTATTAATTAACTACAACATTATACCCTTACTGATCACACATTAACGACCAATGAGAACGCCGTATCAAAAAGTGCATCCGGGTCATGGCACCAATTGAAATTGGTCCAGGTGTGCTAAGCTCTCAGTCACCGCCACCAAGTCAAAAATGATTCAATCTTAGCACCCTAATCAACTATTAAATATACCACGCAGGATATTCAGTCGCCAAAATGTGAAAGCGACATCTCATTTTTCCATTTTCTTATCTAAATCCACCCAATTAAAAAAATGCAAGAAATGAGCGTTCTTATTCGTTCGTACCTCATGTTACGGCCGCCGCCTGTGCAGGAGCACAAGTGATTGTCGTGCATGTGACAGCAGCCTAAACTGGATAATTAGGATGAAACAGCCAGGGGAGAGCAGTCGTCGGAAGACATGATATTCCCCCAAGTCATCCCCCCCTTCCCTCCCCTTCCCCTGAAAACCCCTGCCCCCCCCCACCTCCCCTCCGGCCCGCCGCCGCGAGGCCCAATCGGCAGCGTGGCACTGACAGATTGACAAATAAGGTTAATAAGTACTTTCCACCTCTCCTAAAGGCTAATCAAATATTAATCCTTGAGGTGTGGTCAGCAGAACGAGGAAGGGAGGAGGGGGGGGGAACCCAACAAACAATTGGTGGGGGCGAATTGATTGAATTGATTCAAGGAGAGAGGGCAGAGCAAGAGGGGGTGAGGGGAAGAGCGCTGTTTCTTTCTTTTCTTTTTTTTTTCCTGTTCAACCGTAGGAATCCATCCTGCCTGCAAGTGCCGCGGACAAATATTTGGATGTATTAGTCCGTCTCCATATTCAATCTTCTCTGCTTTGTGGGGCTGAACCCTGACCTTCGGCGGCCTCTCCCCCACCCCCGCCCACATAAGCGCGCCATGCCGCCGTCGCATTCACCTTAAATGTCATTTGAACATCCATCGTGAACGTGATCTTTATAAATGCCACCTTATCTACACACAGGTAAACATAAACACTATTGGTGACAAATTAAAATTGAACACGCATCTCTAACCCCCCCCGTTCTCCTCACCTCTCCTCCCCTGCCCCCCCCCCCTCACTAATCGGACGCCCCGGGACATGTCGGGGGTTGTGGGGACGGGTGGGGGTCCCGTCGGAGCGTACGAGCGGCGCTGCCACACACTCGCCGACTGACTGATAGGGCAAAATTGGATCCAGTGAAAAATGCAAAGACGCTTATCAAGCAACACTTGCAGGCGGCGCTCCCTGCTAGAGCATATGTCAACATCATTTATTAGATGTGGCCGGGGACTAAATTATGTATGATCACCAAAAGAGAGACGAGGGGAGGGGAGAGCGGGTGTTGGGATCATATGCAGCAGGTGGATAGAATAATATTTGAAGAGCATATGAAATGATTAATAAAATATTTGTCATCAATCATTAACTGAGGGGGGGGGGGGGGTCAACGTTCTTATACATTAAAACGGCCACTGCAATCAAATGAGATGGAGGACAAGAGACAAAAAAAAAAAAAAAAAACCTTTCGTGCCCAGCGCAAGTCTGTGCACATAAGTGTCGTTTTCTTTCTTTTGGTATTTTTAGATGGGCGCGGTTAGAAATGGGTGTTTGCGCCGCTGTGGGAGCGAACACAGCCGACTTGATTCTCGGCCATTCGAAGCGACTCTCCTCATTCCTCCTTTGAATTCAGCGCAGGCGGAAACATAACAGGGGATCGGCGCGTGCAAAAAAAACTCAACTTATCTTTGTTTATATCGCGCTCTCACAACGGTGAAACACAGATCGTGCGTCTGTGTGTGATAAATGTATTATTGTGCTTGTACTTTGGCTTTGGTGTGACTTTCTTGTAACATAACACCCATTTTAAAGTAGCCATTTTTTCATGACGATATATCATTTCTGTAAGAATTAAATAAAAATGTACACATTTACAGTTTATTCACGTAGAGAGGAACGTCATTTTTCATGATGAACTTTGCGTGAAAAAATATGATTCATAATTACTATGATTACCGAGTTGTATGAAAACTGAAGCAATTATTCTCATAGGAAACAATTCAAATCCTATTATCTCATTCCGGAGAGCCCAAAAATGAATAAAAAATATATAGCTGTTACCATACACACACACAAAAAAAAAAACAATTTGAATGAAATGGATAAATGTTCATTTTCATTACTTTCATGGATTCTAACCAAGACTGGCTCACTTCTCACCCTATTCAAAGCATTCACACATCAACATGTTTAGCCTCGATTACACTACAAGTGTGAGCTTGCCGAGCAAACTGGCATGTAAGTGCCTACATTAACGTGTACAAATACAAGAAGGGATAAATCCAACACTTTGCAATAAATAAATAAAAAGCACTTACATAAAAAAAAAAATAATAATAAATAAATAAAAAAAAAAAAGTGTGCTTCTATTTGCTCATTTCTGGTCCGGCATGCACTAAGTAGCTTTTAATATTGCCCGATGAGTAATCTCTCGCAAAAGACTCTTCAGAGATGCGATGTAATTGACTGCACATCTAACAGTATGGAACAAATCCCACTAGTGGAGGGAAGTTGACAAATTGCATTAAAAACACACACACACACACACACACACACGCACACACTCAATTGGGTCGAGATTGGCGAGAAAGAAGCTCATGTTGCTGCTTATCCCATTAAACATGAAACACTTTAAGCTCTCAAACTTGCTGACACGTGTGAGGAAGCGCTTAGAAGCAAGCGCGCGGTGACAAAAATCAAAGTGGGAGAAGACGCAGGTCCAAACGCGCAATTGTTTCCAAACGCAGGAGACATTTCTAAAGTGGGGAAGAATAAAAAAAAAAAAAAAACAGCTGCTCGACCCCAAGTGTCAAATCATCCAAGTTGCTCCTTCAATAGGTGGCCCGAGTGGAACATGTTCCGCTTCTTTTCAGCACATGTAAACACGTTTTGACATGGGTCTGCTTAAATGTGTGTGTGTGTGTGTTGGTTGAAAAAAAAAAAAAAAAAAAAAAGCTGTCAACACGCAGTCTACCTGCTTTAAATCTGCTCCCCATTCCAGGCAATCTGTGGGAACCAGGCCTGTGGCGTCTAATCCTGTTTTCATCCACCCCCCCCCCCTGCCCCCACCCCCCACACATACATATAGAAGCCCCCCCCCCCCACTTCCTCATCTGTATCACACTTTCAATTCCACTCCCCGGCGCCTTTGTGCGATTTTCATTTGATCTCCGCTTTTAAAAATCCAAATCTATTCAAGTTTTTCCGTCGCGGAGGAGCCTGATTTAGCGTCTGCATTTGGAAGTGTGCGTCAAGAGTGTGTGACTTCAACGGACGGGGGGGGGGGGGATGATTCTCCAGGTTTAAAATGTTAACAAGGGTCTTTTAGCAAGCTGATTTGTGCAGCCTGTCATTGGCTGTGTGCGTGTTTTCCGATGTGTGTGTAGCTCCAACAACTATTTCAGCGACTGCATTAGGTACACCTGCACTTGAGCCGGATCCCAAATTTCTGCTTTCGATGTTGGACCGACGGCAGCCGGTCGATAGAGGGCACTAGGGCGCCGCCCTACCAGGTGTTTGTCACCATTCTACTTTTCTTGAAGACAAGAAAAATATTGATAGCACAATAAAAACGATTTGAAAATATACATCGGATGAATAGCGGCAGCATTTATTATGTGTCGTCTGTTTTAGTGATGTAATTTGCACTTTGGGTTGAAGATACATTCCCCTATAGACTTGAGGTAAGGTGCTGCGTTCCATAACCCGAACTAACTCATGACATTCGTGCTGCGTTCCATAACCCGAACTAACTAATGTCATGAATGTCATGAGCGTTAGTTAAGTTAAGTCTTGACTAACTAATGTCATGAATGTCATGAGTTAGTTCGGGTTATGGAACGCAGCACGAATGTCATGAGTTAGTTCGGGTTATGGATCGTAGCACCTTACCTCAAGTCTATAGGGGAATGTATCTTGAATGTTTCTCGCCATTTCCAACTGGTAACTAATTTTCCATAAATCTACGTCTGTGGATGTACATATATACACACACATACAGTATGCGTACATATACGTATACATACATACATAATACATATACAAACATATACATATACTTACATACATATATACATACAAACATATACATACGTATACACACATATACATATATACACATATATACATACGTATGTATTCATATATACATACGTACATATATACACATACACATTTATACATATGTACATATACATACTGTATTTCAACAGATCTAAACTTTGCGAGCCAAACGCCTGTGGAAAGGAACCTTTTACGGCTGCCAAAAGTCACAATATGATATTTCCACATTGCAAACCATCTTAGAATTGTTTGAGAAAATCTGCGTGCATTTCTCTCTTCCACCCTTCCGACAGTTACGCCGATACTGACGGGACAATATCAATACTCCGCCAAATTAATAACGAAAAGACCCGAGGAGGTGGACGCGTCGCTCCGTAAGAAATTGAGCGGGAAAAAAAAAAAAAAAAAAAAAACTTTTGGCCCTCTTGAATACATTGCCAGCAGCAATTTATGCAAAGACATTTAATATCGGCGGCGCACTCTCTCATCTCATTGGCAAATTCTGCCGCTTCATATCGCTTCGACGTCAAAATAAAAAGAAGCTACACTCGGCTGTTTTCCAAATGTCAAACAATAATAAACAAGTGGATATTTTTTCTGCATAAATCCCAGAGTCTGTGTGTTGTAAGGCCGGGAGATTCACGGCCAATGCGTACAAACAACAACGACGTCGTATGGGAAGGAGTGCGTTAGCTTAGCAAAAAGGCCACGGCGTTAATAACCAACCAGTTGGATTTAGCCCAAAGACCGCACGTCCTGGAATATCTGCTGACGAGCCGGACTTTGGCAAGCCTCAGCGATGTGAAAACATAAAAAAGAAAATCACATGCAAAAAAAAAAAAAAAAAAAAAAAAAGCGGCACACCGCAGCCCTTAAAAAAGTTGCAAAGTGACATGTGTAATGGATGAAAGGATCAGCGTGTCTCTGATTATCACGTGATCCCGACCACGCCGGCTTTTATTAAGTCCTGCAGACGCTACTTAGCACGGAATAATAACACAGCGGGTTAATGGCAAACATGATGTATCATTACTTTTTGCATCGGGGTCTGCTTATTGGCTCTAATGGACCAACTGGATGAGTCGATACATAATTGGACAAGAAGCCAAATGTATTTTTGATGAATACAACGTGATAGAGAAGGATGCAAATTAGACATGAAAGAAAAAAAATGAATCGAAATGGAAAATGGACTTTTTCCTGGTTATGTCAACCAAAAATGTGATTGACAGTTCAGCGGTTTCAGGAAAAAAAAAAAAATTCCACCTGTTGCTGAACCTGAACCTTCATTCATAAATGTTACCGAATATATTACTATTTTAAATATATTATTATTGTGATTATATAATAATTATTATGAAAACCTTATGTGCCAGAAAAAAAAAACAAAGTCAGAACCGGAATCAGTGCAAAAAAAAAAACAAAAAAAAAGAAATTGAGAAAGGTTTACTTGCATCTCCGATCTGCTCTCCGAAAAGTTTTGACGTTTCAAATAATTCCCGATTGTTACATAGTTAAGCCTTCAGTGTAAATAATTGCTAAATATATATCGTCGCTGTCCTGTGACAAACACTTCTCTCCAATTTTGGAAGCTTCTGTAATTTTCACATCACTGCGATGTCTGTAATGCGGAATGACCATTCATGTCAAAATAAGAAATGAAAAAAAAAAAAAATGGAGATAAGTGTTTTTCACAGGACAGCGACGATATGCGCAATATACATCTGCCTATCCTGTGCCGCCAAGCGTATTTAAACATTTTTGTTTTGTTTTTATAACGGTGCGGGCATTTCCCATGACATTTGGAGGTTAATTTGCAGCGGTTTCATGGTCACTTATCGACGGAGGGCTCCGAAATGAACATTCACCACGCTTCTTATTGACGGAAGTGTTTAATAAGCCATCAGATGCAGCAGGTCTGCAAGTGGGAATCTATGCAGGGAATGAGAGTAGCAAAGCTTTGCAATGAATATTCGCTAATAATAAAAAAAAAAAAAAAAAAAAAATAGAAGAAAAAAGAAAAAAGGATGTCCCAAAGTAAGCCGAGTTTGTACACTGCCGACTTTCTCCTCGTTAGCTTTCACTTTGTCACTTTCCTTTTGGACTGCATTTGTGCTTGGCTGACTTTTATGTCTATTTTTTTTTTATTTTACAGCAGGTTGCGGAACTGCGAAGCTTGTTCACAAAGTCCCCAGCACGCCACGAGAAGCCAAAGCAAAGGAGGAAATTAGTAGAAGCCGGTAAAACACATCGCCCGTCAATTTTTGGGGTGACCTCTTTTCTAATTCCCGGCTTCTCGGCTGGCTCGCCTTATCTCCCCGCTCGCTGTTGTGGCGCACCGCGGATCATTTCCTGCGCGGCGCCCGCCGCCAACCTCTCAGTGAAATATGCTTATGTTCAAAGGAGTTCTAATGTGGAGTGATGGGCGGGTCCACGCCAGCCTCGCAGCCGCTGACACGCAGCTGTCTCGGATGTAAAGCTCACAAATCCACTGGTTGGGTGCGAGGGGGGGGTGGGGGGGGGAATAAAAAACTTGACTTCTACTCAAATGCTTCGGTTGTTAAAGTCACTGTTGTAAGAGTCATTTTATTCTGTTTCGATGATGATTTTGAAAAATGTGGATTTCAATTCATCTTTGCTCATTTGGAATGATATTTAACCTAAAACGGTCAAGGCAGCAAAAACGTTTTCAACATTCTTCTCATGTTGCTTTTCATTGAGCGACAAAGTCAGTCTTGGTTTCGGGCTGATATCACACTTATTTCAAGAGTTTGTGTACTCTTGAAGGATGCCGATACCAGCGACCAATACTGGAAAAGGAAGAAAAGAATATGTTCCCGGCAGGCCCACTAGTTGAAACACGGCATTCTGATTCATTTTGCGTTTGAGGAATATAAGTTAAGCAGCAAAATGCACTCGTTTTTAGTCATATATGGGGGCGGCCATTTTGTCACTTCTGTCGACTGAAAATGACAACTGCTCACAACGACCAATCAGGGCTCAGATTCAGAAAACAGGTCAGCTGTGATAGGTAAGGCAAAAAAAAAAATCTGACAATTATCTGTCATAGTGTTAACTGAAATTATGATGTATTATAAATAGTAGTGGTATCGGTACTTGGTATCGGTGTCGGTGACTACTCTAGAGTGAATACTCATATTGTATCAATAGTATCGAACATGCCTAATTTGAATGATATTTAATGATGAGTAAGTTATCTAATTTTGAAAGATTATCTTGACCAAAATGGCAGAATCAATAATAAAAAAAAAATTCCACCAGGTGTTTTAATACTTTGTTGATTTTGGCTACAATCCAACCCAGAGGAGTGAACCTGACTGAACAGTGAGAAAAAAAGAAATAAATCAGTAGCGATTGATGCTCTCCCCCCCACCCCCACACTGACTTAATGTATTCAACACAATGTCATCGTCCACGGTTTTGTAGTACAACAAAACAACTACAAATTCAAGCACCGATAACATCCAAGAGCAACATAAAAAAAAAAAAAGGTTCATATTTCCTGCGTAATGAATGTTCTATTATTTATACAATAAATTATGGATGAACTGCGACCAGCTCAGCTCGGAAAAAGCGACAGCTCGCAATCAATTCCTGTCTGGATGGCCCAACAACACATTTGGTTATTAGGCGGCACGCTAACCGGCGCCATTATTACCTGCTTCCCGCCACCATTTGGGCGACGATTAAAAGATGCAGAGTTCACTGATTCGGTGTCATTGAAAAGACACTTAACGCCAGCTAAAGCGCTGAAGAGAATGCACATTAAAAGAGCTTTTGGATTAATGCACTTTGGAACTTCACAGGCGGCGGCGTTCACACTGAGCCGAGATAGCCGGGAAACATTATTCATGGTGTTTTTTTTTTTTTTTTTTTTTTTTCATCCCGACTCCACTTTATTAGCTTATTTGATTCGCCATTCTCCTCGCAGTTGATTCAATACATTCCCTATTTGCATAAAACTGTCCGGTAAGATTATCTTCACTTATTCCATCTATCCTAAGAGTCACCTTGTTCAGGATCTTATATGAATAATGAGATTTTAAATTGGAAGACACTCACACAGAGAATGAGGCATTTACAGTTAATTCATCTCATTGAGTTACATTGCTTAGAGGTATTGGAGGGTTTAGATTTTCATTCAAGCATCATATTTAACAGTGTCTGCCCCCCCCCAGCCGCCCCCCCCCTTCCATCATTCCACTTTAGTGGCATTGAAATTTAAATGGCCCTAGCCTGACAGATCCAATATTGCGACACACTGTTGCTGTTTTTCCTGCGAGCGGCTATATTGTGGCAATCTTTACCGCCGCCACCGTATGAGAGCTCATCACCTCTCCCGTGAGCGCTCCCCAAATATTTAAAGCAGCCTTTTTATAGAAAGACAAGCAAAAGAATACTGTACGCCAAAAATGTGCCGGGGTTTGACAGCGAGGAGGCGACACGCTCAAACTGAGAAGGACAGGGGGGGGGGGAAAAGAGGGGGGAGGGGGGGGGGTTAATTGGCTTTTTATGACTCCAATTAAATAACATTATGCACATAGTGGCTTAACGGCTTATATGTGGCCTCTATTAACAATGTCCCCTTGATTGGTTCTTTGGCTTAGGGTCTCCTGCAACTCGCCAAGCCTGTCATGTGTGCTGAGAAGAAGGCGTGTGATGGGAAGTCGGCGGGTGAAATAATGAGACGGTCCCACACCGTGACAAAAAAAAAAAAAGAAACGAAAAGGCGAAACAGTTCAATGGCGTGTTATGGCGTCGGCATTTCGCAACAAAATGAACTTGATCGATCGACAAAATGTCTCGTTCGTGTTGGATGAGCTGTTACAGTGGGCTGCCAGTTTCATACGCACTTTTGAAACAACAAATGAGCTCCAATTTTTCCTTTAATTGTATAATATTATTTATAATATTCAACTGGAACATTGGTTCTCAAACATTTTACACCAAGTATCACCTAAAAAGAAAAATACTTAGCTTTCCAAGTACCACCTAAATGACCAACATACATACAGTTTTCCAATATTAGCTAGCTAGCGTCACCGCCCACTTTTTTGCTTCGATGTAAAAGATGGTTAGCTTTCCCGATTTTTACTGCACAACAATCAATCACAAAATCACTCCATCAATCCATCTATAATAGGACAATCCTGGTTGTTTTGAACTTTTCTGTCAAGTGCGTTTAGCGTTAGCCGTGATTACTTAGCTAGCGTCTCTTCCTACATTTTGTTTGCTTCAAAGTGAAAGATAGTTTGTGTTTCTCGTGTTTATTTCTAAAATATGCTGTACAAAAATAAGTCTGTCCGTCTATCAAGTACTTTTGAACTTTTTACACGTGAGGCTTGCTATAATGTCATAAATGAACCAGTTTCCAATTGAATTTTGGAACATTTCTGCATTCAGATGCAATTGTAGGTCTAATTTAAAAGGCAAAACTTTTGACATTAAAAGGATCAGGACCGATTCATTCCGTCTGGCGCTTGTAAGGCTTCAAAAAGAAAGAAAGGGGAAAAAAAAAAACCACACAAAAAAAAAAACTAAGCGCGGCCATTAAGGCTGCCTGTGATATGTTGAAAGGGAACGAGAGAGAGCGAGAGAGGAAAACAAGCATGTGCCTGTCCTGAAGCGCCACTCCTGAGGTGTTAACTAATCTCTGGTGGCCAGTCCGCGCGCTGCCTCCTCTAATTGCTCCCCGTATTTCAGTCTGCCGCGAGAGCAGCCATTGTAGCGAGCGCCCAGTCAGCCCCCAGAGGTCTCGCACCTTCATTATCACTCTTTATTGCACAACCTTATACTGCCACTTGGCACCAAACAGCCTGCCCGTTAAAAATAGAGCCTCCTTCTCTCCTCTCCTTTTGCCCGGTTTCAGTTTTAATTACTAACACCCAGTCAAAGTCCTCAGCAGGCCCTGTGTGCTTCTTCTTCTTCTTCGTCATCTTTTTTTTTTTTTTCTCCCGCTCTCCCTTTCACTAATTAAAGCTAGGATGGAGTTTATTGAAGGGACCCTGACTCTGTGCTCTCTCTCATCTATTATTAAGAGGGCAGGACAAATCATTTTCAAATTTATATGCTGAAAAACTGTCCAGGGACTGACACAAGGTGGTAAAGGTTGGGGGAAGGTGGCATGAAATGATGATGCTGAACACACAGAAGGTGATTTTCTTCTTTTTTTTTTTTTTAAATGTGTAGGTCCACCGAATACAAGAACTGTATCAAAATGTCTGCTTTTACAAAGCATAATAAGAATGGATATCTACTTAGCAACACGATTAGTATTTCTGTTGCTGTCGCCGTGGTGTCAAAAATTGTACTGAACCTAAGTGGACTTTAATTTTTATTTGATTATTATTTTTTAAATCGCAGATCAAATAAGAGGCCATTCAAATTTGCCCAAAATCTAGTTTAAAAATACCCAAATGAAATTACATTATTTTAAATTGTGTTGAAAACATGGTTAAAACCCCAAAATATGCATTTAAAAAATATAGATATTAGATCCTTCAACTCACTCAAAAACTGATACCGCATAACAAAAAAAGTCAATCAAAATCAAGATGATTTTTGAAAGCCTGGTGGAAATGTTTACCAAGGGTCAAATTGCCTTTTTTTTTTTTTTTTTTTAAACATAACTCTGGTTACAACTGCAGAGTCTGGTTTAAACATAACTCTGGTTACAACTGCAAAGTTTGCATTATATTTTATTTTATTTGAATTAGATTCTCAAATCACTCAAAAATGTATTCAAAATTATGAGGTAAATTTTAGAAATGGAATCATTAGGTCAAGTAAAACAATTTATGTTTTTTTTGGGGGGGGGGGTTTGTTTTTTTACACAAATCTAGTTAAAAAGATGTGCATCTCTTTTCTTAAATCTGGCTTAGACATATTAACTCTCTCAAAAACCAACACAGTGTGAGATGGTTTACTGCAGGTCAAATAGAAAGACTGTCAGTTTTGACCTAAATCTGGTTCAAAAGAAAAAAAACATTCATACATTTCCTTTAAATATGAGCTGGAGCCTTCAGCTGACTTTGGGCCAAAGGCTTGGTACAACCCCAACCCTAACCTGGATTCCAGCCCCCGCGCTCAGCACTGTGCTAAGCTAACCTATTGAAATTGTTGCATTTGGCGAACGCAAGCGTAACTAATGAAAGGAACCCCACTGAAGGCAACATGGAAGCAGTGACAGATCGATGCTACGTGTACACAGAGTTAGATTTGGACCACGGAGGCACTCGTAGCATTAGCACACGGAACGGCATTGATTGAAGACCCCCACCACCTGCTTCCCCCACTCCTTGTGTGTATTCTGTGTACACAGTAGGCCAAAATGGCATAAACAGCATGGCGGTAATGTGATAGCACGACATCCAGATTGATGTTTCTCTCTGTGATCGGCCCACGCCGCCACAATGCCCCTCTTCCAATCCGTACATTCTTAATTGTCTAAACAGCCGCCACCCTGACAGCTGCGCAGGTGAGCTAGCAAAAAAAAAAAGAGACGCGTCTTTCAGCTGTGTTGCCAGCTGGTCGAGGAACATCAAGCAGAGTCTCTCCAAACAAAGATGGCCACCTTGCAGAACAATAAGACAGCAGCGTTAGCATAGCATTAGCCGCAGAGTCACCAAAAAGCATATGAATGGGGAATTTCATGCATTGCACCGCATATTAAATAGCCGAATGCTACCGTTGGAGCATGTGGAGAATTAGCAACATACAATTAGAGACATAAAATGTTCAACTCTTAACCTTTAATAGGAGGAGGTGGTGGAGGAGGAATGTGCATGTGTGTGTGTGTGTGAAGTGAATGGGCGAAATAATGAATTTAGTTGGGAGGAAGAGGAAGGAAGAAAGAGGAAGGCGAGTCCCTTGGCCTAACGAGCAGCTCACACGGTCAGGGCAATTAGTCACTGTCATATGAGGGCAAATGTAGAAGCTTTTTGCAGGCTTGTTAAGTAAAAACTTACACGGGGGTCAATGACACCAAAGAGAAACGCAGCAGCGTGGAACCTTGCCACAGGAAAAATAAACCCTGTGTTTCAGTCATGTACGATACGCTTGGGAAAACATCACGTACACCTGCACGAGCTAATTAGGGAAAAATATAATAATGATAATTGCATGGATAAAATCCTCTGAAATATAATTCTTTTATCAGGCCGGATGTGTGTGCAAAGTTTCAGGAGTTTTCGGAAAGCTCAGGTCATCAAAACGGCATCATTTTTCGCGGTGAGCGCGTCGCCGCCAATTAACAAAAAGATATTTGTTTAATCTTGATGTAAAATCACCACCTTTTTTGTCAAACTATTGCAAATTTATTCATGTGAAATTTTAACATTACAGTTCCTTCTAAAATTGTAGTAAAATTATGACTCTTGTAATACCGACATTGTTCACAGTAATTTTGTGATGCAATATTCAAAACTCACTCTCATAAAATGACAGCTTTTACTCATTTTAGAATACTTATGTCAAATTTATTTTTCCTTGTTTTTTTGTGCAAAATTATGACACTTATATCGTAAAAAGACAACCTTTTTTCTATCTTAATATAAAAAATATACTAAAAAAAACTGCGGGAATTTTTGTGGTCAAATTTCACTGATCTTCATACAATATCTACTGTAAACAACTTACAACTTTTTTCTTAAAGAAATTAAAAAAATATTTTTGTTAACGTGATTTTTGTCACAGTGTTAATTTATTCTCCGAAAATGATGACTTCACAACAGTAAAATGCCAACTATAAAATGACTTTTTATTTATTTTTTTGGTATGAATTTGGGATTATTTAACGAGCCCGGTTGCACGGTTGAATTTGGGGCTCATTTTGTCTCGACCCAGCGCCGCTCTCCTGCGCAGCCGTCCGAAGAACAAAAGGTGAATTTCACGGCTGCTCAATGAATTTAATTCCCTCCATTTCTATGCATTATAAATGTACATTTCTTTCAGGGAGGATTTCTCCAATTTGTGCAGGGGCGAGGGTTGCTTCTGCTGATGGCGGCGGCGTCGGCGGCGGGCATATATGGGTCAGAGACCCCGGCGCCTTATCAGTAATTCGCCATTGCCTGGTTATTAAGGACAGCTTAGGTGGAGAGGGCTGGAGTAGCAGGAGGGGTTGAGGTGAATTGATTGCCTGTGGACATGTTAAACATGACCCTGTCGGGCCTCCACTCCACTGCTAAAACGCGCCAACCTGTGCGCCTCACTCCAAGTAATCAGCTGAGGCTTTAATAAAATTCAGAAAGCCCCGAGAAGACACACACACACACACACCCACACCCACACGCACTCCACCCCCCGAGGGAGTGCTGCAAGTTGAAAATAATCGAAAGCCGCGAGGCGATTGGCATTTACACCATGTTTAGCGTAGGTAGCATCGCAAAAATCTTCCTAAAATATTTTCGGGAGCCGTTACTCGATTTGTTGTTCGACGCGCTCGCTAAGATTTTTTGCGCCAAGGGCCGGTTTGTAGTGGTAAGCGGATCAATCCAAATATCGATTATACTGTATCGATACCGATGCTCGTGTTGACAGTGGCTTACAATACGGTAAAAAAAACGCCCATTCGGGAGTTCGGGGTTAATTTTTTTTGTGTACTTTTCATAACTATTTTGTTCTGACTTGTATTTATTTTGGGTGTAATCACACTGTTGATCACTAGATGGCGGCACACTCTTTGACACTAAGTTTGACTAAAGAAGAAGAGTTAAAACAGGAAGTAGAGTATTTCATCTCAGACTAGTTGCTGCAGAAGATTGCTGAACACACTGGGGAACACCAATTTTGTTGTGTTGGATCTGATAGCAGTATTTAACTCATTTCAGGGCGTGTAATCCAAAACTGATCTCAGTTTTTCTGTAATCAAGTTTTTCAGCTATGGGAGCCCCGTTTTCTTTAAAAATATCAACTAAATGTGTATAAATAAAACACTGAGATGGAATAGTTACAAGCTTTGAAGATAAAATAAAAAAAAAACAGCATAAAACAAAATAGAGCTTACAAGAGTATGCCCACAAGGTTTAAAGAAACGCTAGCACTAATCCTCTTAAATTCTACCTTCTGTTTACAGATATTGACAGCACTGACCTATTGGGAGCTGCACACACCTCTCACCACACCGTCTCAATTATGACTGCACAAAGAAATTGCCACATTGCTGTAGATGAGTCCAATTGTAATAAGTTGGCAAGCTTTACTACAGCTATCAGTGGAATTTTGCTTATCTGCTAAGATGTGGAGGAAAAAACTTGACATGCTACAAAAAAAAAAAAAAAAAGGTCCCGCAGACTGGTACTAGCCCGCATCCCGGTGGTTAAGGATTGCTGGTTGAGCACATTGGAAAGTCATCAGTTTGCAGCAGCCGGGTAATTAGGGGCCTCAAACCCTCCCACCCTATGGCAAAGAAGGGGGTGTTTCCCTTGATTAAGGCCGACTGGCGGGGGTGAAGCCCCCTTACGCAAACAACAGATTGAAGTTCATGACGGTGGGTCTCAGCTGCCGCAGCCGAGCCATGAATTGCGGCCGGCGAGAAGGTGTTGACAGCAGCAGCTGGACATCACCAAGTGATGAAAAGCGAAAGCG
Source organism: Filicampus tigris (assembly GCF_054856515.1). Taxonomy (NCBI): domain Eukaryota; kingdom Metazoa; phylum Chordata; class Actinopteri; order Syngnathiformes; family Syngnathidae; genus Filicampus; species Filicampus tigris. The sequence continues at coordinate 4,425,633 of NC_141232.1, forward strand.
AGAGGAGAGCACTCCACTGGGGAAGAGGTGGGCGGGGGCGGTTGATTGGGGGGGGGGGGGGGGGGGATCATCTACTGGCTGGGAGCGGAACTGCAGCCTCCAACAATCCACGAAGAGTACAAGATAAACAGTCAGAGAGGATTTGATGTTTTTCTTCATTTCTTCAACTTCATTTTTGTACAATTACAACCTTTTCTTCACTATAATTCAAATGTATTTTCCAGAATGCTTTGAGTTTATTCCTGAAAAAGTACTGCTTTGTTTTTTTTTAAACCCAATATAACATACTTAATCCATTTTTTTAAAAAGTGGGGGAAAAAAAAGGGAAAAAAACCGAAAGGTACGATGTTTTCTCATATTTCACCTTTTTTCTTGAAAAATTACTCAATATTACTCAACATAAACATGTTTTAAAATGTCTGTTTTTGCAAAGAGTACACTAAAAACAATGTTTATTTTTGTGATTGTAGTTTGCAGTGGTGCAGATTTATTCATATGCCGCATTTCATACATAAGGTATCTCAATGTGCTTCACATCATAAAAAGACATTTAAAAGCCAAGTAAAGAAATAAAAAGTAGTTTACTGAAATTACTAAAAGAACTAACAGTGCAAGAACACGATTTTGGAAAAAGTGATGGAAGAAAAGCTTAAAAAGACTTTAAATCATCTATGGGGAAAATAGTTTTTCAATTTGGATTTACAAGAATCTACACTTGAGCTAACTTAAATTATATTGGCAGCTTATTCCATCACCCTGTGCAGCATAACAGCTAAATACTGATTCACCATGTTTGCTTTGAACTCAGGGCTCCACTAAATGACTCCTGACTACTTTATAATCAATTAGCATTTCTTTGATGCATTATTATTATTAACCTTTTTGTAAAACTGAACTCTACAAAACGAACATTTCATTTTTCACTGCTTATGAAAAGTTCACGTACCCCTTTGTCTCAAGTCTCTTACTGCTATCTCGCTTTTTCCAGAAGTGACTTCCTCCACACTTCTGATTGGCTAAAATCATTTCTGCACGTTTTTCTTTTTCATCCCGGTGGACTCCCAGAACGAGCGGGGCACCAAACGGCTGCTAGCGCATAACCCCACGTGTGCGCTCTGTGACGTTTATTGTCGCTGTGTCATCATATCTCAGACGGGAGTGCGCAATTTATGGCGAGCACTTCACTGGTGAGGACAGGGCGAAGCTTGTTTAGCATCCAAATGATGAGGAATGACACGGGACAGGCCTTTTACACGGCCTCTCTGACCCCCCTGCACGCGCGCGCGCACACACACACACACGTCCATTGTCCCCTCAGCTGCACGATGGTGACTGATGTTATTGGAAATGAGAGGTGTGTGTGAGTGTATGTGTGTGTTTGATGAATAGAGATGGTGCCCTAAGGTGAGGACAGACTATATTGGTGTGATTCTACTATTCACTATTAATGAACTGCCTAAAGGTGCAAATTAGCTTTTAATGGGTGTTACTTTACTAGCCGTGCGTCTACCACACACAAAGACATTTTACTTTTTTTTTTTTTTTTTTTTTTGAAGAGAAGGAAGGGGAGGATGTGAAAGGGGATGGGCAAAGCAATTACAATGTGTATTGTCTGCAGTTATGGTGAAATAAAACACAAATATTAGCAATCAGATTATTCTGGAGGGGGAAAAAGGGAGGTGGTCGGTGTTGTCGGTTCCTGTGGACTGAGGTGAACCACTGCAGAGTGTGTTAGCCGCACAAATTTGGACTCTTTATTTCAGAGCATGTCAATGTGTCAAATGTTTTTGAAAAGGTACTAAAAGCAAAACAAAACATCAATTTAAAAAGAGATATCAAAGTATTTCAGGCTTTTAGCAACACAGTCTCAACACAACAATTGACAAGAACATTTAGCAAAAAGACTAATAATACTTTTAAATTTCAAAGTGCCTCTTAGCTAGCTCAGCAAACCGTACGGGGCTTCTTTGAAGCGTCGACAGCAGCCACAAGCTAATGAGCTAACATCGCCTAGCTAACCTGGAAGGGTTCGTCGCTCCGGTCCAACTTTATGTTAGCATTAAGCTAGTGGACCATCTCAGACAAAATGACATGGTTTTGGTGTTTAAACATACGCTGTTCAATTGTCTTTTGTGTATGTGCCAGTAAACTTCAATTGGGAGTGACAAAGAAACAGCTTGAAGCTTCTTTTCATTTCCCTCAGAGAGATGTTATACGATAGGCTGCCATTTCCTGTGTGGGATTTCTTTAAAAAGTGTGTTTTAGTAAATGGATGCGTGTTTTAAACAGTGATTTAAACAGCATTTAAACTTTATTCCCAATGTTTTTTTTTAACGTGGTCTTTCTACATCACACATTTTTGGGTCATACACCACATGATAAATGGGGGTTCAATATTAGGCATTATTCGCTGGCTAGCGTCTATTTTCCGTGTTTTAACAGCACAGCATCCGAGAACACGGCGCAAAATCAATTGGCTTATTGATTGCCGACTAATTAGGCAAAGATAAATGGTTGAACTAAATAAATACAGTCGACAGTAACGAGCCGATAGAGAGCACAACATCCTAATTGACTTCTGCATGATACGGGGGCCACCTTTCTATTGGAGGTCGCCTCGGGTTCATCCGAGCGGGAGTCAACATATTATTTATTTTATTTCCCCAACACGTCTCTGAGTGAGTTTTTATGTGACGTGACCCTAAGTGTGCATGTGTGCGTGAGTGTGATCAAAAGCTAATTAGTGTGAGCTGACACAGGGGCTGGCCCGTGGGTCAAAGGTCAGGACCGATGATACGACGGGAGTTTGCTCATTAAAGTGGATCACATCTGAATGGAGCGCATTTTCCCCTTTAAACACAGTTTTTTTTTTTTCTTTTTATGTAAAATAATACATCGGAGCTGGAAGTTGAAAAGTAGTGTCGCCCTCTAGAGGCCCGGCAGTGACAGGCCTCATATGTCAAGTCACTTTTTTCCCCTCCAACGCATAAAAAAAAAAAAAATAAATGCTAGTGGTCCGCTTGCATCGGGGCTAAGGGGGGCCACATCCAAACAACAGAATTGTAGTGATCGCCCCCTATAGGAGTGGAGTTGAATTGCGTCACCTGGTAAGGACTTCTCATTCAAAGGAGTCGGGAGTGCTTGTTTGGCCTTGGGGGAGGTATGCACCCCACTGAGTGACATTTTACATGGTTGTGTGTGTTTATTGCTGAGCTATAGTTCATAACAACGCTGTCAGGTATAAAACCTGGCATGTCCAAATATGGTCAATTTTCATATTTTATCACAAAGTGATAGTATTGGTCGCTTCCCACAACGTCTGTTGTTAACACATTATTAACCAATTGAAATCCAGGGAGCGCCCTCCACAGACAAGCCTCATTCGTCATGCAACTTTTTCCCCTGGAAGGGTATTAAGGAAAATGCAAAGAAGTAAATTAATATGCTCTCCCCTCCCATTTGGCGTCCCTCACACTCAGTAGTTCCTCGCCCGCACCAAGTGCCCTTGTTGACTCAATTGGATTAGTGCTAATATGTAAACACAGGAGGTAATCCTCTAATGAGAGCAACTAAATAAGTTAAAATAGCCTAAATGTCAGCAGGTGTCTGCCAGGTGATCGGTACGCAACCGAAAAGCGGCATTAGCGCGGCGAGGATGTCGGGCGGCGTTGTGACCCGCCAGGTGACAGCGTAATTACTCGCTTGTAACTTAGCGGGATAATAGCAAGAGCGCCTCCGGGGGATAAGACAAAGACCTGTTAATTATTAAAGCCTCGCATCAGGACCACACCAGAGAGTTGCAATTATTAACGTTGCTGTTCTTGTTTGTGCTTAAACGCCAGCGCCGCCGTTAATATGCTCATTAGGCAAAATGAGTGATTTTATTATTCTTGATTTGGTTTGGGCTTTGTCGAACATATCAGGGCTCAGCTGTCGTCACTCGGTGAGGGAGAACAAACGGGTCACGTCCTGAAAAGCAGCATTCTTTGATTGGTCAAAATGTGAGTGACTTGGGTGAGTGGTTTTACAACTTTTTTTCTACAAATCTTTTTTTTTATTCAAATGATGAAACAAAATTTTACACCAAAAAGATTTTTGGGTAAAATAAATCATATTTGTAATATATATTAATATTTATAAATTTCTGATATCACAATAATTCTTTCCTGAAAAAATACCTTCGCAAAAAAGTGTTCCTTTTTCTGGCAGAATTTTTTGAAAAAAATAAAAAAATGAAAAAATATCCGTAACGGATTTACTTGTCTTGAAAATAATGCAAACGAAACTTCAAAAAACTTTTCGTAAATTATTCTACTTACAAAAAGTGTTTACAATATTGCAGTCATCTATTTTAAGAATATTGCATCCTTCTCGCGTAAATTCAGAAAAAAACACTGATGAGCACATACGAGAAAATCACAATCAAGATCTCAATTAAGTTTACGTTTGAATCGCTGCCCTCCTGCACTTTTTCCACACAATCACACACAATTTAAAGGTAATACGCGACAGAACTGCAATTGAGCAAATGCGCTCTAATTGAACGGCGTTGCTTTAAAAGCAAACGAGTCAAGCGCTTTAATGAAACGCCGCTGAATCAATAGCAGACAATATTACAGCTGACAATGGAATTGTTAACAGCCACAAAAGTCATCCAGTGGCGCAACAATTATGTCCTACTTGTACGCGTTTATTGGCTCGAACAGACTTTTAAACGCATATTGCCGATTTAGACGTCGCCGGATGATCTCGTTGGACTTGTTTGTTCATCGCCGAGCAGTCGGAAGGGATTTAAATATCACGAGTTGTGATTAAAGTTTGATCTGGCGTTAAATCCCTCATTTCTCCTTATTTCCTTTGGAAGTGCTGCTTGGAGGCTTTTACGTCCAATTTGGCGTTTGACGAAACAAAAACAACAAGCAGGCAATTAGATGGCTTCTATTGTGACGCCGCCATATGCAGCTTTTGGAGAAGGCTTTTTCCTGGTCTTCCTCCTCCCTAATGGGCCCCGCGGGGACAAAGGGGTTAATTGATGCAGATGTTGATGGCTTTTACACATGACGCAGGGAGCATCTCCCCAGTGGCTCCTATTAGAGGCACTTTTAATGAAGTGCTAAACACGAGGCTTCCCCTGCACCGCGCTCCATCCCCAGAAAAACTCTGCAAGGGAAGCGCTCTGTAGGAAAAACACCCACACGCACACACAGATAGAGGAAGCCCCCCCATTTCAGCGCCCACCCGCCCTCCAATCAATGCGCCTTTCACATCTCATGGAAGACGGCGCGAGAGGAAGTCAATCAAGGAGGTGTTAGCGTTACCATAGCGCAGGGAAAATAAAGAGGGTGGAAAAAAAAAAACAGGAATAAAAAATAAAAGAAAAAAATTTGGTCGATTTCAACCAGTCGAAATTCTCCAATGATGTTTCGGGGGTTTTGGAATCGTTTCACTTTGAAAATATCGAGATTAGAATGGTCTTTTGTTGGAGGTATATCTCTTTAAGGAAATGCCACGGTGACAGTAACCGGAAAAGTTCGTTCCTATTGTAAAATGACAACATTTAACTCATTGCATCATACCCTCTCAAACTCAGCACCCCAATATGGATTCGAATTGTAGTCCCACTGAAATGAACTGAATGATATCGTTCCGCTTTAAAAGAAACCGTCCTTGAATTGCATCGCACCCCATATATTGAGATACATATCGAAAACTCTGTTATTGGACAGGTGCACAGCCTCAATCAGATAAGTAGATAGACAGTTCGATAGACAAGAGCTAGCTCTCATCTTTCTAGCTAGCTAGCTAGCTAGCTAGCTAGCTAGAAAGATGAGAGGCGGAGGCGGTTCAATCTTTTCATCCCTATTACAACAATTGTCTAATTCAATAAAAAAAAAATTTAAAAATCCAAATAAAGCATTTGTTTACACTCCTAAATTCCCCTGTTCAATATAATGGACCAATTGAGAGAGTCTGCCATTTTCGTAAGACAGTAATTGTGGTACAAACTGTGCAAATATAGACAAAATTAGGGAAAAATACATCTAGACTCATCCCCCCCCCCCCCCCCCCGACGCACTAATTTCACACAAAAAAATCCACAAAACAAATAAAATAGCAAGCGTCCAAAAGTAGTCAGGGGGCGTTGGGCCCCGAGTGATGCTAATGCTAATGGCGCTTCTCACGCAGCGTTAGCAGCCCGCGCTCACTAAATTGTGCTCATTAAAATGACAAACCCAAACACACACGCGGGCACGCGCGCGCACACACAGTCAGTCAGGCGTGGTCTTCAGCTGTGTATGGCATCTGGCCCTGACACCCCACCAACCCGCCCTCCCTCACCCAGCTCCCCCGAGGCTGCCACGTGAAGGCACCAATGCGAGTGCGCCCAATCACATTTGAAAACAATCAGCATCCCTTTCATATCCAATTTAGCCACCTGCCACAGCAGCCCATTAGTGTCGGCCATGACGTACTATTAAAGCTTTACATACATGCATCGATGTAAATAAATATATAACGCAAAGAGCGTGAGTGTCTTCTTCCTGCTCCTCCTCCTCCGCCCCGATCCATCACGAGACGCCAATTTCAAAGCGACGTCTTAATGGCGGTGTCAGCGTATTAATTAGAAGTGTTAATGAGCTAAAAAAGCAACCCAAATTAAATTAATGCAGACGAGCGAGCGAGAGAGAGAGAGAGAGAGAGACGGAGAGAGCGAAATTAGCTCCAATTTCTGTAAATGACTCTGAAGTGTGCGCAACATATCAGGCGGCCGCGTGCGCTCCCATCCCCCCTAAGCTAATCAAGAGCTACATTGCAATTAGCTGCTTAATTAAGGCAACACTCGGGCCTCGCGCAATCCGCCACAATTAAGTAACGGCTGTTACAGCATGAAGGCGGGCCTGTGTTTTTTTTTTTAATTTTTTTTTTTTTTTTTTTCCTCGTATCCGAGCGCTTTAATGGCCTGCGGGGGATTTGCGGGGCGGCCCCCGAGATGTTGCCAAGATGGAGAGCCTTCTATCTCACGCTTCGCTGGGGATCTTTTGCTCCGGCTGGAAGCCTCGCGCGACAGCGATTGGAAGGGCCGAGACGTGGCAATTGGCACCAACCGGCGACGGCGGCGGCCTAATCATTGGTTTTGTCGCTTCGGCTCAAAGGCTTCCGGTTGGAAGCGGGAGCGGCCCACTATTGACACTCGTGGACCCCGTTAGCGGCGGCCAGGCCCCGACTGTGGAATGTGTTGTCCCACAGTGCCTGCTGGTGTGTAAACAGCGACGGAGACAGAGCGCAGGTCGGGTCGACTCAAAGTATGCGTCCTTTTTCTATCGAGCCTGTCCTCGTTAGGGTCACAGGTCAGCTGGATGAGGATCCCAGACAGGTTGCCGGTCAATCGCTGGGCACGTATAGATAAACAAACATTCATACTTATGTATAGTGTTGTTGGTAGCGCGCTAAGTCGAAATACAGCCACCATTTTGAGTTTGTGTCAGTTGAAAATGAACAGCATACTATGTGCTGTCAATAGAGTGTTAGCTAGCTTCAATAACACCACAAGAGAGAACGCATCCAACCTTGAAGGGGAAAAGGAAGAAAAGAATATGTTCCCATTAGCTGAAACACGGCATTCTGATTCATTTTGCGTTTGCGGAATATGAGTTAAGCAGCAAAATCCACCCCTTTTCAGGGGGCGGCCATTTTGTCATTTCTGTCGACTGAAAATGACATCACAACTACTCGGGGCTCAGGTAACGACCAATCACGGCTGACCTGTTTCAAACTGAGCCGTAGATGTCATTTTCAGATGTGACAAAATGGCCGCCCCCACAGATGGCTAAAAACGAGTGGATGAACTCTTATTCCACAAACGCAATAATTCTCAGACTGCCTTGTTTAAACGAGTGGGCTTGCATAGAACATATTCTTGAAAAAAAAAAAAATGATTGGGTTGACTTCCCCGTTTAAAGGGAAAATCCCAAAATATTGTGTCGGGGAGAATCTGGCGGTGCGATTTCAGAGTGCGAACATGAACAGAGCAACCCCCGGGAAACAACTCAATGTTACTTCCTGCTCGGCTGCAAACATTTCCAAACACGGGCAAGCTTGCACTGGGGCACTCAAGTTGTCACGCTCATGCAAGTCAATTTCATAGCACCTGCTGCACGGCAAACCAAAGATTGACTTGGTCTGGGTAAATTTTACACCGGATGGGTGGCCTGGATCTCCGGGGACCCGACTATTTGTGTACAACACGTAAAAAGTCTATTTTGCACAGAATGTCCCCTTTGAAGGGCGACTAAGCCCTCCTCTCCGCGCCCGCTTTTGATGACATGGCGAGGGTAAATATTCAATATGCTTTGACTGGTTGGGAGTCTTACAAATCAATTTGCAGTGTCACGACATCCACTGTGGAATATGCAAAGCGCAGATAAGTAGCAGCTTGTCACCCAGCCAGCGTTGCTCCTCTTTCGGAAATAAAACCGCCACCTGGCTGCCGCGTGAAACTATCTCGTTGAAATCCTCTCAAAGGTTAGCGCAGTTATCTGTCACTTAGCGCGCGCGGAACATGCCTTCCCCTTCGCTCTTTCCTTCTTGTTTTGTGTTTTATGCCCTTTCCCGCTTTAGGATTCGCGGTGGCTGCCGGGCAAGGTTCTATAATTAGAAGGCAGTTGAGTTGGTTAGCAGGTAATTTACCTGCAGGCGGCACAAGTCTAATTATTGCCTTTGAAAAGCTCATTTGGCTTCAAACACTTCAGGTGTCTTTTCTCCTCTCCCGTCTCGTCGTCGGCAAAGGTAAAAGTGTCCCGGAGCTCTGCGGATTTCCACATCCACGTCACGTTCGCCTCACGACTGTGGCATGTTCAAGCGCGTACTATGAAAGAATGACAAAGAAAAACTGGACTTTTTCCAGTGAGGTTAGGAGGAAAACCTCATTGTGTGGTTGTTGGAACGCAACGAGTTTAACTATTTACTATTATCTATTAATGTGCTTCTGTTTTGTTTGTTGACCGATTCTCACCATTCCAAGGTCAACGTCCCAAAAATTCACACAATGCCAGCTCTCAATTTTCTCATTCCAACAATTCAATTTTCCCATAATTTCACATTTTTCACCCCAAAATTTCAAATTCATTCCCAAAGAGACATTCAACAACAGATTCACATAACTCCCATTCGAAATTCGATATGTTCGGCTACTTAAATTCACCCTGGGAATAGTTTTCAAAACATACCAAAAACTCCATAGTTTTCACCAATATCGTTCCACATCATTTCACAACATTCGATATTCCACATCATTCCATAGCTATCAATAACATTCCATACTTTTCCACTAATGTCATTCCACATCATTTCACAACATTCAATATTCCACATCATTCCATAGCTATCAATAACATTCCATACTTTTTCACTAATATCATTTCACATTCAATATTCCAGATCATTCCATATCTATCAATAACATTCCATATAATTCAAAATTTTTCACCAACATATTTCATTTTTCACAAACAGCATTCCACATCATTGCATAACTTTCAATATGATCCCATAGCATTCCACATGATTCCACATTTGTCTCCATCAGCATTCACATGCAATCTCTTCAGAAATTGCAATTTCTAGTTTTAGTTTTGTTTTGATTGTGCTAAAATATGTTCTACACTAAAATACCATTGATGGAGTAATAACAGGGATATAACCTGAAAAGAGCAGCGCCCCCCTGTGGTGACGATTTGAGGCACTGCCCTTTTTTTTTTTTTTTTTTTTCCAACAGGCCGAGCCGGTCTGCTGCCAGATGGTGGTTTGTGAGTGACGGCAGACGCATCGCGCGGCGGTCTCGGCGGAGTGAGTGGGCTCACTTACTTGATGAAAATGTGTTGAAAAAAAACCCAAAAACGATGCCCCTTGACTCCGCCTCCGAGGGAGGTGGTCAGTCACAGCTCGCCATTCGCCAGAGGTCTGCAAGCTACGGCTCTAGAGTTTCATGTGGCTCTTTCATCCATCTGCTGTGGCTCTGTGTGACTTTGGAAAATAAAAAATAAAAAAGTATTGAAATTTAAATTACTGGTTTCATTTTTCCAATGAAATGACACATTTGAAGATTAGGATCCTCTTGAAACATTAACACTTTTTAATAGCTCAAAATATGCGATTTACAACACCTACTATCATGTATAATTACTGTAAGTATCGTAGTATCCGTATGTTGGATGTGTGTTTTGAAGGGGCGTGGCTTAGCCAAGGACGTCCTTGGCTGGAGTCGATTTGCCCGAGTTGTAACCCACAGCAGCTCCTTGTGAGTGTTCTCATTTTGTTTTTGTGAGCTTGACTGTTTGTCATCTTCAGGAAATGGCAGAAAGTGCATCAGGGACTGTGGCTCTCCTTACCCACATGCGAGGGCATCAAACAGGCATCGCATTTATCACCGTGACGCTACCGTGCGCTTTGTTTTTTTTTTTCTTTTTTTCCCGGCGACGTGAGGAGATTCCGTGCCGAGTGACGCTTGGCTGACGCGCACCTCCCGGCCGGGGCTGTAATGTAATATTTCATTTCAAAGCACCTGAGAGACAGTCATGTGATAATTTATTAAGCCGCACTAATTGAGAATCCCATCAAAATATGTAATTAAACACTTAAGCGTAATTACCCAGCGCAGTAGGAACCCAGTGAATTAATTAAGGGTAAAAAAAAAAAAATGCATCAATTTATTTGAATTCATTTGTCCCCTTTCCACTTGTAATGATTAACATTTTAATTGCCTTAATCTGAGCGAAACAAAGTCGCACTTTATTTGACAGGAAACCAAGGAATCCGCACTCATTCGGAATTGTTGCGGGTAAAAGAACATAGCAGTGACCTTTTGACAGAGGTGGCATTTTACTCAAAATTGAGCGTCCGTTATTCGTCATCCGTCTGCAGCGCGGGTACCCTTCCGTTGTATACGTCATTCGGATTTTCCGTCAATAGGCCGGCCCGCCTCTATTTTTAAATGGGCATCCATCGGCGAGTCCCGACTAAACTAGTGCTGCGGCGACTCGTATCGCCATGGAAACACAATCGAGATTTTTTTTTCGAGGGGTTTAAAATAGAAAAGGTTGGGCTCGGACTAATCTCTGGTATGTGAATGCCGGAGAAACAACACAATGTAGTCTGATGTGAAAGCATTTGTGTTATTATCAGCAGCCCGGCTGGGTTTGATGTATACCTGGAGAGCAACCGAATATCCGCAGGCCACTACTGCGTGTCAGGACCGCGAGAATGACACACACGCACGCACGCACGCGCGCGCACACACACACACACACACACACACACACACACACACACAGAAAACAGGAATATCTGTGGCCCCGCTGGAGCCATTTACCTTTCTCTGAGTAGGTTCAAGATATTAATTAAGATAAATCTACCTCAATTCTCACATTCTACCATCTGCTTATTTATCAGAATTATGTTAATCGTTTCTGTTGGGGCCCGGAGAATTATTGCCCACTTTGACTGCGTAATTCCTTTTAACGTTGGTGCGCCGTCTTGCTTTGCATATGGATGCCGTGACATCTCCCCGGCACGTAGCGAGCGGGCAAAGTGGACACGCATACGGACCATGCGACAACCGCAGGTTTGCTATAGTGGAGTAAAAGTGTTTAGAATTCACCTCCCGCCAACTTAAAACATTTTTTTTTTTTTGTTGACATTTTTAGTTTTCCAGCAGTTGTCCATCCCTGTTCTATAATGTCGCGGGGTCAACAGAGGACGGGATGCAGAGATGTGGCTTGTCGTACTTTGGAGTTGTGCGGTTAGGGGGTAAAAGTGGCAAAAGCGGGACAGATCGGATTCCCGCTCAAGCCGGGGAGGACTAATGAGGGCGAGGACGGGGCGAGGCGATGCGGCGCGATTAAATTTAGATCTGGAGGGAGATCTTGACCCGCGCTGGCCCGCGTCTAAGTGACATTTGCTCAAGAGAAACACACTGCAGCTGAGGCTTATTAACCTTTTATAGATCCCAGCACTGCCGTCCCACTTAATTGGCCACTGGATTATTCAATAGGCCAAAATCACAGTGATTTCGGCCAACAAGGCGGAGGAGAGGTCCGGTCTGTGACAACGTACCGCCGTTAAATACAAATTGTCTCGGATGACCTTTTGACCTGCGTCAAGGACAATACAAAAAAATAAAATAAAATGATTCGGTCCAAGAAAAAAATCATACAAAGTTGTTTCCAGCAATGGGCAAATTAGTATTTAGCCTAGTACATTGTTTTTTGTTACACCCCCCCCAGGAAGAAGAAAAATAATTGCACGCCTCCCCTAGCCGTGACTATAAATTGTATAATTCATCTATAAAATGATTTTGAGTGCACGTTTGCAGTGAAGCTCTCTTTGACATTGAGAGCGCCAATGCCAACTACTGTAGTGGATGTGCAATTACACTTTATTTTGGTACAAAAAAAAAATAATTGTTCCCTAGGGTCACATGCAACCCCTCAGTGGGGACCGTCCTTGGTCTAATATTAAGAAATATAAATGTGGATCAAATTGTTGCCATACCCCATCTATTAATGAGAGAAAAATAATGAAGGAAAGGAAAAAAATTGTAATAAAAAACTATAATGAAAACTAACTAATGGCATTCAGACGCTGCATTTGTATTGTGGTTTAACAGAATTGTTAAAAAAAAAAAAAAAGACCTCATGAAAAATGATCATACCATTAATATTTTGGTGCACAACCTAAAACAATTTTTGTTAACTTTTGATGACCTTCCTCAAATTACCATTTTGGTGTCAACCTTTTGTATATCACATTACGACTTAAACCACCACTGATGTCCACTGATTTCTCAACCACACTGATGCGGAACTGTAAAAATAAATACATGTACTTAAGGGATGACGCATACAATGCAATGTGTCCCCTGTGACAAGCGGGACATTACTAGATGGTGGATTATTCAATCTCCGGTTTCTAATGGTGATAAATGTCACATGCGTGTACGGCTGAGCAAAGTAATCTTAAAAGGATCCCGCCGCAACTTGAAAAGTGATCTGAAATCTGAATGCAGAGATCATCATCAGGCTCAGCGAGTGTTGATTCAAACACCAATCAGGGGCCCACTTTGACGGTCTTGTCCCAGTCAGCGCAGATGACCGACAAGGCGAGAGAACATTGCTTGTCAAGTGTCTGGTGGCGAGCAAAAGGAGGGAGAGAAAAAAAAAAAAAAAAAAGGGGGGGATCAACACATTCCAAATGAGCAGACATAATCCCAGTGAATGTGAAGTTAAGCCATTTCATAATTAGCTGATTTCCTAATGTATGCCAGGCTTTAATGACCTTTGCAAATGAGAATGCTTGTTTGAATTCTGGCCGTCGCTCACATGCTTTTTATCCCTGCCATATCGGGGCGATGATATGCGTAAGCTTAATGAACACGTTGAATGGGAAGCGGCGGGCTCGGGATGAGGGAAGATTGCAAATGCATTTGCACACCTTGCATATCATCATCGCGGCCGTAAAGTGGCGTCGCCCCGACCCTAGCAACGCATTTGAAGCCTTTCCCTTCAATTAGGTGCACTTGGTCTGACTCGCATGGCTCTCGTTAAAGCGCCATTAGCATATTACAGCACAGCTCCGCCGCATTTGAAGGCGGCAAACGGATTGGCGTTCACTGGCGCAGATGGCAATAGGATGATTGCGTCTGTCGGCGTTCAAGTCGCCTCACATGCAACGGGATTGCCACTCCGAAGTTGTCATATGATGACTTTGTTCACGTTTATGGTTTTGGTTGTTTATTTTTGTATGCATTATTGAATGGGTTACACTTAAATACATGAATGAATGAATAAATACATAAAAAAGGGGGTGGGGGAAGGTTTGAAAGTAAATATGAACATTTTATTTTTCTTTTCTTTTATAAAGCCGACAAATATTTAACTTTGCAATAGAGAAATGTTTCCAATTTTTGTGATTTTAATATTTTCATATGCGAAAGAGATTCTTCACATTTTTAATCCAAATTTTTCTTCCGAAATGTTATGACTTTTATATATATATATATATATATATATATATATATATATATATGTTTTTTTTAAACCTGAAACATAATGAAAACTATTTGTTTTTAAAATCTGACAAGGGCAATTTGGAAGTGCTTCATATTCAAGACAAACTTAAAAGGGAAGTCAACCCCAGGTTTTTTTTTTTTTTTCAAGAATATGTTCTATGCAAGCACACTAGTTGAAACAGGGCATTCTGATAAATATTGCGTTTATGGAATAAGCGTTAATCCACTCATTTTTATCCATCTCTGGTGGTGGCCATTTTGTCTTCTGTCGACTGAAAATGACATCACAACTGTTCACAACGACCAATCACGGCTCAGACTCAGAAAACAGGTTAACCGTGATTGGTCGTTGTGAGCAGTTGTGATGTCATTTTTAGTCGCCAGAAACAAAATGGCCGCCCCTAGAAATGGCTAAAAACGAGTGCATTTTGCCGCTTAAGTTACATTCCACAAATGCAAAATTAATCAGAATGCCGTGTTTTAACTAGTGGGCCTGCTGTGAACAAAAAAATATGTTTAGGTTGACTTCCGCTTTAAAAAGCGACATTAAGAGCTAACGCTGCTTATCGGCTAAAACGGCCACTCGGGCAGTGGCTGCAGCGCCACCCTCGACTTGCCTTGTAAATGGTGACAAACGTGAATTTGATTCTTGAATTTCAGCGTACTTGAAATACTAGCGTGCACCACGCACAACATGTCACGTAATCTGCACAACAGAGCACATCAACAGTCGCCAATCAGCAAAGGAAGCCGCGGCTGCAACGCGTAGCATTTTAGCGAAGCGGCGCTGACGGCGAGGAAAACACACGTCACTTACGTGTGTCGGCTTTCACGCCCGCTCATAATCTGTCTGGGATTTCATGTGTGTTAACACAGCTCCCAAAGCAGAGTGCAAAACACTTGAGCGGCGCTACATAAATGTCTCCATGTAGCAAGTTGACAATAAACAAGCTATTCACTGGCGGGGGATTTGCATGGCAAATGGGCGCATTAGCCGCCGCGCGGATGGGGAAAGACGGCCTCAGAAGAGACGCGGCGCTTTGTTAGGGCGGCAGACGAAAACTCTCGGCAGATTAGCGGCGGCCCTGACCACGGAGCCGGAATAAGCTAATTGCTTAATTAGCTGACCCAATTCCGTAAGCTTCTTTGGGCATATTAACAACAGCTAGGCCGCAAATACTTCACAGAGGCTTGTGTTTGTTTTTATGGAATTACAGTAATGAGGATCAAACACAAGTCAGCGGTGACGACGAGGTGCGCTTGTATTTACTGTATTCATCCTCGTCAGTGCAGATTTACACGGGAAAAGGAAGCTAATTTGTTTATGCGCCGCCATCCCTCGATGTTTGTCTAAACAATTACGCCACTCCGGGGAGTTTTCCCGCCCCTTTTTAGGCATCGTTTCTGAGCGATGAGGAAATAACGAGGGGGAAAGTATTCGCATTAGATGGCTTGATGACTGAAATTGATTAATGTACATTTTTTTTGTGAGGGGGGGTGGCAGCGGCCAATGCTCACTTTACATACGTGATCTCAGCTGAGCACACGGGAGGCAAAAGAGCGCTATTTGCGTGAGAGGAACTCATCTATATGCTAATTCATCGGCTTCATTTCGTCCATACAGGACTGTTTACCTATTAGCTTGCGTGCATGTAAAGGGAATTGGAACATTACAAGCAAAAAAAAAAAAAACCACAGAAAACGCTGAAGAATTGTCAGCATTAGCATTAGCCTGTTCCTGTTCTTTGTCTTAACTGGAAACAGGAAGCAACTTTTGTGTTTGTTGGCATTCATTCCGGAGCGTGGACCCAAGGTTTTTATAATTAACGAAAATAAGTGAAATAACAAAAACTGAAACAGAAAAAAAAAAAAATGTAAACAAGCCAAAATAACAAAAGAGTGTTTTTAAAAACATCAATGAACTGAAAGATATATTTAGTGGTATGACAAACTAACAATATTTACCATATGATTGTCTGTAAGGAGGAAGGGAAAACAGTCATTTGGGAATTGTAGTTCACTTTATTACACCAGAATTATTGATTATGATCCATGTAGATCAGTGCTTCTGACAAAGAAAGCTTTAAGGTTAATGTAGCTCCCCCAAAATCTTCCACTGTGAGCTGCTTTACATCAGACGACTTCTTGTTTAAGTCCTGGCATCATAATGTCCTTTATATATATATATATTTATATTTTTTGCTTATTAGCCTTGGCCCGAACACAATTGGGAGTAAGTCAGACCACAAAAACGGGATTAAACACGTCACGGAAACCCTCACAGAGCCTTTTGAGGACTTGCTTGACAGCTCAACTTACAATGTTAATGTCACTCCTCATGAGCCGCACTGAAAGAGATGCAATCAACCCGTCCGTGTTGAGATGTCTCTTGCGTTTAAGAGGATGACGACCCCCCCCCCCCCCCCCCCCCAAGTGCCCCCCTAAAGCCAAGACCCCCCCCTTTTGCCTTTCTTATTGTCTGTGGCGAACACAGCCGAATTGCCACTTACGGCCGCTAAGAGCCGGACGTTTCATCTCCAAGCTTCCTCTGGTCTTTTCGCTACTCATCCCATTTCCACTTCCTCCAAAAGTGCCACCACTTCATTAACCTTGCCGTCCGTGAGATAAAGAGGCAGTGCATCAAAGCGCGCGCGCGCACACACACACACACACGCGGGCGGAACACAAACGCTGCATGACACACACGCAGGCCCGTCGAACACGCATGAAGGAGCCTTTGTGGAACAAACGGTCATCCGTGTGCCAGGGAGCAGCGGAAATCCACACGGGGAGAGCTACATAATCGCGTTTCTTCGAGAAACTCGAATTTATCTAACTGCTATCAACGCGAGGAGCGTCCTGGCTAATCCACGAATATCGCAGACCGCTACCGTAGGTACTGGTAAGTGATTACACAAAGTTCACGGTTACCACGGCAACAACAGACAGACAAGCCATACTTCTTATTAGAAGCCAGCGTACCATCCAAGTGATTCCGGCGCTGTTATTTGGAGCTAAAATTACTACATATTGTCGCTTTAAGGAAGATTGATTGGGAGGTGATGCAAGTAATTGCTGCTGTCACCAGTGTGACCCGCACACTTCAGACTCACGGGCTCCAAAGCCAGCCTCGGCCCGATGAGTAACGACTCCCATTTAAAAAAAAAAAAAAAAAACATGAAAGTGGATGAGAGCAAATGTATTAACTGAGTCACAACATTGTTTTACTTGCACCACATACAAATCTCTGTGCTGCATTTAATCCCTCTACCCACAGTTTCTGCGAAATGGAGGATATAAATTATTTTCCTTTGGTGGAAACGGCAAATCCCCGTCTGGATTCTGTTAAAAGGCTTAAAATGTCACTAAATGCCAAGGCTGAGACTCCCGCTCGCGCGCTGGGGTCTTTAAGACAAGATGTTCAAGCGTTGAAAGTTACCTGAAACCGAGGAGGTTAATATTCTTATCGCCGGGCTTGTGTGAAAGTGGATATTGAAAAATAGCCAGGTAACCCCGCGCATTAGCAGCTATCACGCGGATTAGCCTCGTAAATACAAATTACACATTTAATTGTTTATTGTCGGGGGTATTTGGTTCACGTGATATGGCGCCCATGGGAATGAATGGGATAAAGGTGCGGAGAAGCTTGCGGTAATAGTGGAATTTTTTTTTTAACTTGTGCAAGGACACACACCCATCCGAAATTCCAAGTTTCTTTCTTTCTTTTTTTTTTTTTTGCTGCACCCTAAAAACTATTTGGGTTTGACATCAAAATAAGAACATTGTCAGCTGTTATGTAGAAAACACTCCATCTGGATCAACCTCACCCTTTGTTTCATGCTAAACATTTCTCATGTGAGCAAAATTAGTGAGAGACAAGTATGGCTTTAATAACTGTGGCGTAACCAACATAAAAAACCAGAGCGCAGCCTATGGGTGAAAAATGAGCAACTGTGAAGCAGTAAGAAGACGGAAAGTCGTTGCAGTGTTCCCGAGCTATGTGGCAGGTCATCATCTGCAAAAAAAAAAGGGTTTAAAAAAAAAAATCTATAATTTTATGGATTTTTACCGGATTTACAACACTTCATTTTTTTCAAGGTCTTAAACACACTTTTAAAGGAGTACAAACACATTCAAACACACGTGCATATACTGTGCATACATATTGACAGAGAGCAAGGGCAATGGATAACACAAAAATAGTGCATAAACAGTGTATTGATCCCTTTGTGTTTTCTGGCCACAAATCCCATTTTTTTCCCTCAAACTAACAAACTTAACTTACCTCACAATATACATCAATAATCATGTTCAAAGATTCCCGTAGGCATAAAAAGCAGGACTGAACAGGACTTCACATTCAATAATCTTCAGCAACCTGAACTTAAAATACTTCTTGTTTTCACTCTTCTTTCAAATGTAAAGTAACAAGCAAAATGGCCTGCAACCAACTAGTGGTCGAAAGTGGAACTACACCCAAAATGAACAGGAGGTAGAAAAAAAAAATAAGAGTGCCAATATAAAAAAAAAAATAAAAAAATAAAAAACAACAACTGGGAAATTGTGGGACCATGAACCTGGTGATTAGTTAGCTCCCTTAACTCATTTTCGGGTTCAGTGCTTATATTGTCACAGAACACAATATTTTGCGGGTCTCCAAAAACCACTCAAAATGCTCTAAAATGGCTAGCAGTCAGGAGAGGTTAGCACAAGATGTGCAGTGGCCCTAAACTGTAAAAAAGGCTTTCAGTCGGACTAGTGGAATAAATCCTAGCCTAGCCACACTGCGTAACATTGCGGCCCAGTGAGCGCATTAGCGTAGCATATTAGCATAGACGGGCTGTGAAATAGAGGGCAAAATTGCCACGGGGTCGAAAAAGAGGTCGTCACGCCACATCCCAGTCAGCGGGGTGAATCACGGGTAAAATGCGACCGGTGAGGACGAATGACGCGGCGCTATCTATTGGCGCCCGGCGTCACACGCGCATATTGTGTTGCCAGGGAATTTCACTGATCCCGGCACGCAGCGGGAGAGGATAAAAAGTGAGCGGCTCAGACCACGAGTGTGGCTCGCGTGAATCTGCGACGTCGAGTCGAAAGTTGCGCCGCTGTTCCGCCGGGGGGGGAAAAAAAAAAAAAAAAAGTCTGTCAGAATCCTGCGCGCCCGCTGATAACATGCTTGGATTAGGGATGTTTAAGGCAAGTGAAAATTATTCATTTGAGATGGATGAAAGCTGCACTTGTCAAGTCTACCAGTCATGCACTTTAGATATTTCATTTCCCCCTCGCCCGCCATGCATAATTTCCCCTCAATGCAAATTTTTACGCGCCCCGCTTTCAGCGCTAGCGCCGCGTGGCACAGAAAATGAATCTTTGCCAGTCAATAGGTAACAAAACAATGCAATTTTTGGTTTGCAGCAGGTGTGAGAATCTCATTTTCACTGACAGAATGTAAACAAACAAGCTTTTAAAGCATGTGAGGACGCGAGGAAAAAAAAAACCAAACAAGAAAAAACGATCCAAGTGACAAGCAGCGGAGCCGATCTGTCGGGCGCAGATCTGTCGGCTATAAGCTCGCTCTTCAAATATTATGACGGCGCTGATGAGAAGGCTCGTCTGCGGCGCGGATGGGCCCGATAAATTAGAGGCGCCCTTCTCGTTTACTCATCAGAGCTAATGAGCCTGATCAAATTACCTGGAGGATCGTAATTACAGACCAGTGGCAGACAGTCACCCAGGGGGGCGGAGCTAAAGATGATGCAACTGGGCTGGTGTGCGCCTTGGGTCATATTAGGGACAGTACCGTCTATGGCAGGGGGAGGCAAAGGTTGTTATTTTTTTATTTATTTATTTTTTTTAAAACAAAAATGGGCCAAGTCATTCAAACATAAAACCGTGTATGTAAAATATGTTTAACACCTCATTTTAATAACCAATCAATAATGACCCAGTTACTTAAAATACATGTCATGATTTATCCAATATTTTAGTTTATCATTTACAATAAACTTAAGTAGATAAATTATTAGTAACTAAAATCAATGCATTGGAATCAACCAATTTTCACCAATCAACAAAAATCTAAAAAAAAAAATCTAAACGAACATGTGTCTTATAGCCTCACTAAAAAGGCTAAAGTAGCTATAACCTAAAAAATATTTAGGTTATAGCTACTTTAGCTACATGCAGGGTTCAAACAACTATTTAGCATCTTTTAATGTTATTATACTGAGCTAAATTATATTTAGCACCTTAAAAGAGATGCTATCATGCTATATAAAGTGGCACAATTATGTTTTGTTGCAGAGGAAATTAAAGGACATATGCTGTACACAGGTTCATTCAGGTGGACTTATATTTGTTGAAAGGTTTAGCTGGAAATGACAAGAAAGTGACAAAAGAATAGAAGTTCTCACAGACAGTAAAAAACCCCCCAAAAAAACAACGCAATTTTTTAGATATAAACAAAAATATGGAGAGGCTTTTTTTCCCCTCACCATTCTAGAGGATCTCAGTAAATACAATCCATTATTTGATCAAATCAAGGTGTATAGCATCAACAGGATATGCATTTGCAAAAATGAATGATTGTGGACAAATGTGTAAAAAAACCCAAAATAAAATACACACACTTCATGCAGTCTTTTCCCACCAAATCACATGAACGTAAAAGGTGAGCCATATGGGGCAAAATGTCAAATTTAAACTTTAGTCCAGGTTAAAACGCTGCTTTTCTCCCCATGCCTATGACTTCAGTAAGCTTTTGTTTATTTCCGTATTTTGCTTTGAAATGTCTTTAGCTTTTAAATGTACTATTAGTTATGTAGAACGCATTGAGTTATCTTGTGTATGAAACGCGCCATTTACGTAAAGTTGCCCTGAGCTGAAATTTTGAACCATTTTCGGCTAAATTATGTTCAATTTGTGGAGGAATATTCATACAGGTGGCTATTAGCCGTCATTTTCTGGGATACAGTTTGCGTGGGCACCTATTGTTGTTTCCGGGCGAGTGTTTTCCGATGGCAAAGTTCCCCCCAGCAAGATTACAAATTCAGTTCCAAAGAGACTTTTCATACAAATGAAGCACTTGACGGCTAATGGCGTATTCTAATGAGCAGCCTGGACACGAGGGCTCACCTCCGAGGTTTCCATTTCATCACGCGCGCGCACACAAATTGTTTTACTTATGAATATTAATGTCGCCTCCAATTTGAGGCCGTTGTTAATGCTTGTCGCTCGGCGCTCGCCGGGCGAATCGGGTGCCGTTCCTGTTTCCGACCATGTATTGCACAACCCCCCCCCTGACACTAAGCCCTCGCCTTTGATTCTTAATTGCACCAGTGCGAGCATTTGCAGGAGACGAGGCGCAAAGCTTTAATTAACTCTAATATCACACATTCGAGTCTCGACTGTCAGGCGCATCACACGCGTGCCACTTCTTCTCCCTCCTTTTTTTTTTTTTTTTTCATTTTTAGACACACCGCACATCATCACGGAACACAGTTCCGACTTTGTGATCACCATTTCACGCATCTCAACGTGAGCTGTGTGTCAGATCTGTTGCAGTTCATCTCCATTTTACCTTTGCTTTAAAGCGGAAGTCAACCCAAACATATTTCTTTCAAAAATATGTTCACAGCAGGCCCACTAGTTGAAACAGGGCATTCTAATAAATATTGCGTTTGTGGAACAAGTGTTAATCCACTGGTTTTTAGCCATCCCTGGGGGCGGCCATTTTGTCTTGTGTCGACTGAAAATGACAGCACAGCTGCTCACAACGACCAATCACGGCTGACCTGTTTTCTGAATCTGAGCCCAGGGATGGCTAAAAACGAGTGGCTAAACACCTTTTGAGGGGGAAAAGTGTGTGCGAGTGCGAAGAGCTGAAGTTACACTGAAATGGAAGTTGGAATAGCTTGAATCGGTCGAGAAATGCGAAGGTCAACGTGCAAAAGATCACTTAAATTTGTCAATTTAATTGTGTGGAATTTGAGGAATGTAGGGATTAATGGAGTGTTGAAGATGCTCTAAATGAATAATAGAAATTTGCAATGCAAAATATTTTTTTTTAATTGACTGCCTTGCATGAGTTTTTGGTGTGGAAAATGTGGAATTCTGGGAAAATCAGGAATTTTCACAAATGAGGAAAGTCATTCCTCACGTTCTGAATCGATTAACATTTGAAGGCTTTAAATTGGCTGAGAAATGTGCAAGCGAGAAAAAAAAAAAAAAAAGTGGGCGGACGAATAAAAATTGGGCGTGGAATAACTTAGCCTGTATGTGCTGCATGTGTGAATACTCCTCAGCTTTCGCGCAATAATTCCACACGCGCTAATCTTAAAAGGCTTTGTCGGACACCAGAGTTTAAAGTTGCTAAAGCGCCTTCCTTTCCCGAGCTAAAATGCTAAAAGCGGCGAAGGCCGCACATTCAGGTGCGGCACAATCGCCGTGCAGATATTAGCAAAGAGTAATGTTTAATTAAAGCACGTCAGACGTGCGATAAGGCCGCGCTATAGTTTATAAGCCTTGGCCGCCATAAACCAGCGCCGGAGCTAATCCTCTTTCACGTAACGCTACTGTGTCGGCGCGGCTCAAACTTTCTCTCTCTCTCTCTTTTTTTTTTTTTTTTTTTGCAGCATTTATAAAATTAGCAAAGAAATTAACTGTCTGCAAGTGTGGCAAATTGGATTTTGCAAGTAGCGGCTGTGTGTG
The DNA here is from genome assembly GCF_054856515.1 of Filicampus tigris. NCBI lineage: Eukaryota > Metazoa > Chordata > Actinopteri > Syngnathiformes > Syngnathidae > Filicampus > Filicampus tigris. The sequence continues at coordinate 4,448,410 of NC_141232.1, forward strand.
TGTGTGTGTGTGTGTGTGCCCGGCTAAAGAGAGTGTGTGTGATAGAGAGAGCATAGCCAGGCTGCCACCTACAGTACAAAATGGAGGCTGCTCAACACGTGTGGCTTACTTAATTAACAAGACCCCCGCGTCCTCCCCCACCCCTCTGTCTTCTGCTCCTGCTAATGTCGTTACAGGAAATTTGTTAAAATCCATTATTGGAATTATTAATGAAATAATTTCAATTTGGCTGGGAGACTGTGGAAGGATTACACGTGTGTCTAATATGCACATAATGCAACAGGAATGATTTCGACAGCCCGCGACCTACTTTTGACCTCGCGCCACCTGATTGGCTGCGTTTTTTTTTTTTTTTTGGTAAAAGATTAATGACTCAAAGTAGCACACAGTGACAAGCTATTATTGAAAGATAGAATTTAAAGAATAAATATAGGATGGCAGGTAGGTGTGCGATGAGTAAGGGACGGCAAACTAATAAACACAACAATTTGGCATACAAATGTTGATGTTTTTTTTACATAGCAGTCAACAAGAATACAAACACTAGAGCACCAAGGGAGTCCGGACCACAATTTTTCCAAAATTGTTTATGTTGCATTCTAGCAGTAATCCTACCAAAGCGGCGTTCACACATGCCGATAATCGGGGCTAATTTGAGCATTTTGCAACGCTTCCGGTCAAAGTCAGAAAAGGCACGACCGAATAATTTATCCTAAGTGATGATCCTGTGGTGTGAGTTGGTTAGAATTTTTTTTTCCCCTCTCTCATCTGCTTGGGAAACAGTCGAGGGCAACACTGCCAAGTGCTAACGTGGAACTAAAAAGCAAAAAAAGTGAAAGTTTAGTCGGACTCGCCGACGATCAGAGGCGGACCGGCCTATAGACGGGTACTCTTTAAACCTGTTCAATATTTTCCAACACAAACCGTAACCAAATTCAGGGAAGATGAGTTTGGTTAAAATGCTAAAATTGGTGTGTGTACCCCGCTTTATGCACATGATTACCTCAAAACTGTAAGGCAGCGATTTATCGAATATTTGGAAAACTATTCCACTCGCCGCTTACTCCTTCGACCAAAGAGTTTTGAGATGGAGGATTTCCTTTTAGGTTTGCCTTTCTTTACTCCTATTGATAGCAAAAGGAAACAAAAAAAACAAACAAAATAACTAAAAATGGGCCATCAAACGTAAAAATACAATTCAAGGATTGTATCAAAGATTCTGCACCTACCCAAATTTTTCATCATTGCGTTCAGCTGCTCGTCCTCCGCCATTTCCCTGAAAATGAGCAAAAAATTGCTTTAAGGCAGTAATCCACCAGAGGGTGCTATTTTTCCCATTTTTCCTTTGGAAAAAAAAAACAACAAAAAAAACCAAATGACAATCGATGACTCGATGGAAACTTTGTGTCGACTGCAAAAAAACCTGAAATTCTTCAAGTGTACACAAATATTTTGCAGATGTACAAAACACAGTTAAATTTTTTTTGTTGTTGTTACTTTATAATACAACACTAACCCTCCCCTCCTCCCCACCTGAGGCGATCGTCATCCAGGACCTCCACGATGGCGTTCCTGCCGTCCACGATCTCCATCAGATTGCGCATCAGCATCCGCTCGCGCTCGCGCTCCCCGGCCGACTTGACGCCATCTATCGCGCCCGACGGGAAAGTCAGCTCCAAAAGCGCAAAAGCGTTGGGAGCGCCACGTCAATTCTTACCCGGCTTCTCCAGCAGCCTGCGGAGTTCCTGCTCCACAAGCGGCTGCTGCCGCTCCAGCTCCTGAGTCCTGGCTCTGAAACGTCACAAAACACCTCCGTCGGAACGCGCGGCAGACGATTATCAACAGCGCGCCGCTTCCCGCCTTCAATTTGGGCTCGCAACGCAAAGCAAGAACAACATTTTGAAAAAGATGACCAAGCGACGGCTACTCACGTGTAGACAAGTTCAGACTCCTTCCTGATGAGCATTTGTTTCTTTCGGATGAGCTTGAACCAGTCGACCATCAGAGGGTCCATCAGGAGGTCGCCCTCGCCCTCTGGAAAGCCATAAGCCAAACAACTTTGCCATATAAGTGTCTACAATTCTTTGCACGATTGCAGGCTTGAATATCTGCCGCCAAGAATATGGCGATTCGCTTTTCAGCATCGTTAGATTTTGACCGACGTACTAGCGTCCGCCCAATTTCGTATCAATCTGCGAATCTTTTTTTCCCCCAACTGTACAAGGGGGTGCTACTAAACTGCACCACAATGTCCAGGTTTTATTCATTCATTGTTTTTCACATCATGTAGACATTGTTGACCTTGAGCAAAGCAATCAGGCCGCCGACCGGCGACAGGATCAGGAAGCATCCCCGAAGACTGTCCGCACCGCTCACCTCATTTGGCTGCCGAGTAAACCCCACCCCCCGCACAGACCCATTCCGGCTTCGTGCGTGCATGAACATGATTACGCCGATTGATTTATTTTTTTATTTTTTTTGGGGGGGGACCGTTAAGTTTTATGTGGAGGTTGTGGAGTAATGATAGTCTAGTTAGTCCAAAAAGAAAAAATATATATAGAATGTGAAAGGATGCAAGCATTGGACTGTGTTGCCGCGATATTGCACAGTGTAAACATTGCCAAACATTACGGGACAGTTCTCAATACCAAACTGTGGGAGAGTCCTCTATGGTGAGTGAGTAAGTAACAAAATCGCCTCTCATATTTCCTTTCAAACGCCAAAATCGAATTATTATTGTTATCCGTGATGCGCGCCTCCTTTTTGAGGAGCGAGAGGGCGGAAGACGAGGGCCGTACCTTCCTCACAGCGGCGAAGCTTCCTCTCCAGCTCCACACCTTCGCTCTCCAGCAGCGCCAGGTTGGTCCCGATGTCGTCCAGCTCACTCTCAATCCGCTCCGCCGGGATGCGATAAGACGCGCCCTGATATAAAACAAAGCCCATTCAAGCCTTTTTCATAGTTTAAAAAAAAAAAAAAAAAAAAAAAAAAGCCTGACTTGATAAGCTAAATGAAAACTGTCCATTTTTCGCTCGCTGTTAATTAATCTCTTAAGAGACTTAATGGAGGGAACTTACGGAGTGTGACCTCATTTCAGCTTTGGAGGCGTTGGTGGGCGACAAATACTTTCCCTTTTTAGCGCCTAAGAGGTAGATGAAATGGGATTAGATGGGCGCTTTTGTCACATCTGACGCTACCCGATGCGTTGTCTGTAGAAAGCCATATTTGATCAACAAAGATGGCAGTGAAAGCATGTGTGTGTTCAGGTGAGGGCGTACCTGATGGGACGTCTCCCTTGGAGGTCGGCGAGCTAATGGACTCCGCAGCTGGCCATCTTGCGGGGGATTTGACAGGCGGGCGCCTCCTCGGAGGATCGGCTGGAATAAGGACAGCCAGCTTTACGTCTTATTGGTCTGCACTCACTTCAATTTTCACTGGGATTTTCAACACAAACGGATAAAGGCCTGGAATGTGTTGGAGAAAATTTGAATGCGTCATCTTTTCGTTTTGTTTTTATTACCGGAAACAATTCTCAGCCACAGTGTCATTTTGTACATGCATCCAACAACTGTATTGACTTTAAAAAAAATTTTTATTTTTATCAGTCCATCTTCCTTGTCGCACGCCACGAAGGCCCACTGTTGCGTTAGCTAGTGTGTGCACAGTGCTGTTGAGTAATTGTGTGAATGTGCTGATCATAGGTTTATTTCTTTTTCTTCTGTTTTTATTCGATTAATCGTTTCAGCCATTGAAGCAACTCACAAAGACGCACGTAGCCAGCGGGTGAAAAAGTGAGAGGATGAGGAGGCGGTGCGGCCACTGGAGTCGAGGGAGGACTCTCAGAGGCGCAGGTGGGAACGCCGGAGAAAGCCGTGGACGTCAAGTCGCATTGATGCTCTTTTCCGACAGATTCTGCAGCTTTTCTGTGCAATAGAAAGAAACACGGCTAGGGCAAAAGAGAGGCGTCGTCTTCTCGTTTTTGAAAGTGCTGAGAAGCAACGGTGGAGATGAAAGTCACACCGGAGTCAAAAGTGGAGGATCGGAATGAGAAGACTTGATGATGTTAAGAGGACGATAAGATGTTGGGGGGTGGGGGCTGGGGGGGGGGGTAGCGTAGTTTAGAGATGCGAGTGAGATTAGACAAGATCAAGAGTGACGGCTCTAATAAGCCACTTAGTGATACTGATAGGCTTTACCTTGGCGGCTCTGCTTTGGTTTCCACAAGTTTCGGCTTGGGAGGATCTGTCGGAAAAACGAGACATTGGTTGAGGGGAGGCATTTGAAAATATTATTCCAAAAATATCATTTAAAATATGGAATATAAAAATATTAAATGATGAATATGGATGGATTATAAAATGTACCGCATTTTAGAACAACGGTTATACATGTAGTACTACTGTAATATCTTTGAGTAATACATCATTACAATTTCTGCATTTTAAAGATTTACAATTCTATATTATTCAATTATAAATTATTTTACATCAGCGTGACTAAAATAAATAGTTGACGCATTTGCTCACCTGCGGCAGTCGTCGGCCTTGTGTTGCTACGTTTGATCGCCTCGGAGGGAAAATTGCTCGCCGGACTTTTGCTGCATTCCACTTCTGGCGCCGTGGCGTTGTCAGCCGGACTGGACTCTCGTCCAAAGCTGCAGAGTGAAATTCACAATTCGCAGTCTTAATATGTTTTTAAACAGTTAGAAACGAGGCAGTGAGGGTGAAAATAAAAAATCAACACTTACCGTCTCTCTGCCGAGCGAACGGTGAACCGACGTTTGTTGTTATTGTTGCAGTTCAGCTCAGCCGGTTTCTTTCCCGCTCTGCCCGCCTCGATGTGCGGCCATTGCGGGATCGCCGGTAGCGGCGCCGCTTGGAAAAAGTTCCGCCGGGCCGCTTGAGTCTTCTGCGCCGAGGTGGTCCAGCACTGAGTCGGGGGGACGGGACGGACGGGCTCGGGGGAAGGCGCGGGCTGGATGCGGGTGATGCTTTCTAACAAGCCGGACGCTTCCTTGAGCAAAACCTGGGCGGGAGGTTTGGAAGTCTTCTCGGGGTGTACGCGGCAAACAAAAGTGTCGGGGGTCTTCCCGGGTTTGTAGCCTCCCGCGTGGAGCGTGCCCGAACACTCGCAGCATCTGGAATAGGATCAGTATGGCCTTAAATGGAGATTTTTTTATTAATTTTTTTAGGTGGTACTTACCGGTAGTTTTAAAAGTTTCTTACATGAAACAGGTCCTGTGAAAGAGTTTGCCGTCCACAAAGTGTCGCTGGACCAGATGAACGTGACTCTTGCAAGCCGCACATTTGCTGCTGAGCGTTCCACTTTTGTTGGTGTTTGGCTTCTGGAAAACAAGCATCACAGTCACAAGCGGATCTCACTGGCGGAGACGCACAGGTGTTCGCAAAGTTACCCCACCTGAGGAGCAGCTTTCGCCAGCTTGGGAGATGCGCGGCCGGCGACAGGGGGAGGAGCCTGATTCTTGACGGGGGCCTTGGTTGGCGAGGCTTTGGCAACCACCGGGAGATTTTTCTTTTCTGACGGGGCCTCCTTGGAGCCCTCCGCCGGACGCTTCACTCCTGCCGAAGCGAAAGAAAACGTTTTAAACAATATGGAGTGGATATTTTAATTAATAATAATTTTATCTGTAAAAAAATATTAAAATAATTGTGATTGCTTTAAAAAATATTTTACAATAATGTTCAAACACAGTGGTATAAAGATTTTAATCAGAGAAGGCTTCATGTTTACCTAAATTTATTTTTGATGCCGATTTAAAAAATGTCTTTGCTGTTTTTTTCAGGCACATAAGAGATATTTTCATTTTTGGATGTTAAGTTTGACCTACAAAATTTTACCATGTGTTGTAATTTATAGCTATGACATTTCAGGAACAAATTCCACCTGTTGCTGAACCTAATGTTTAATTCATAAATATTATTCAATATATTACTATATCACATACAGTATTATGAGTTATTATATTATGAAAATGTATTTTAAAAATGTATTAAAATGATTAAAAATGTATTATGATTATTATCTAACCCTGATGTGCTCGAGAAAAAACGAGGGCAGATTCAACGCAAAAAAAAAATCAAGTAGATAGGTTAACTATCTATGATTAAAAAACATATGTTGACCAATAATATTAGATAATACTAAATAATTAACAAATATTGTAATTTAAAAAATATATATTCTACACATTCTCACTGTGTGGTGGTGCTTTGAAGTAGTTGTAGTACTGCGAGACGTAGGTGAGAATGCTGAGTCTGTCGGGGATCCTCAAGGCCACCATGTCCTCTGCGTCCAACAGAGCCGGGATCCCCAGCACCTCCTCGGCCACCTGAAAAGCCTTCAGAAAGAAAACACTGACATTCAAGAGCCGACAATACAATCGGCTTTAAATAGACCTCGACGGCTCACTTCCTGAGGGATACAACAGGCAACCACTTGGACATGATTTTTAAATGTGAGGTCTGTATGTGACAAGTGGGGCTTTTGTCCAAATGGTTTCTTATCTAGCAGCAGAGCAGGAAAGGTGACACGTCATGAAATATACAAAGGTGTCCGTTACCAAACTCATGTTTCCTTTACCAGGAGCCTCGATGGGAGTCGTGTAAATGGTCTCGGAGCTGCAGCTCGGTGGCAGGAAGTCGACTTCCTCGAGGTCGTCATTCATTGACAAGACATGCTGGTGAGGCGTCCTCGCCCGGGAGGAAAAATGATTCATATGACAGAAAAGTCCCGGCAGTGGGACGTTAAAAGTTAAGGTCAAGCGAGGTCAAGTGGACCAAAGCAGAGCAAGGAAGACCATGTGCTACAGCCAAAAGAAGTGTGCTGAAGTGGCTTGAGCAAAAACTGGAACAGAGTCACATGAAAAGCTTCTGACACACCAACAATACAACAAATACGAAAAGTAGCAACAGAATGTAGCTCAATTGAACACAGTAAAAGTGGCGTTGCTTCTCACCCCAAAATACTACAGCAAAAGTTCAAATTGGAATTCCACGACAAACCCTGGAATTTGCCTCAAAATGGCTGCTTCAAAACAAAATGGCTGACTTTGTGTTCAATTTTGAGCATGGGCCCTTGAGACTTTATTCTGCAGGGTTATCCAACCAATTTCGTGTTGATCAATAAAACTGGGAGGCTGGGAGCCCTATTGGGTGAGTTTTGTGTGCATATATCTTAGGGTGGCCTTATCTAGCCGGTGCACATTGCTGGAGGCGTGACATCCTACGTCAAGTTTTAAAGGGTCAAATGATATGACGTCTCACCAGCTTGTTGTTGTCAAACACGTCTTCCATGCGGAGAGAGTCGTAATCTCTGTGCACACACAAAACAAATACACAGAAAAGAATAATCATCACAACGCAACCTTTTACTACTACTTTTAATCGTGAGAAGCAACTAAGCACCTGCATGGGGCCCCAGTAATCACTATGTGGCCTCAAAAGAAATGAACAGTTAACCTGCAGTAGAATTGTATTTCATTTTTTATTTTTGGAGGGTTCGGGTTAAGTATTGGATCTTTGTTCATCAGTCAATTAAATGCTCTTCCACCAGATGGCAGAAGGTACATAACTAGAGCTACACTAGGATGGTCCTCATGGAATGCTCCAATACAACAAAACTAATACCACTTTGCCAACCTGACATTTTTAACCTGCCCTCCCAGAGTGTGCGCTGTGCAGATTGGCAGACACCATTAAAACACAAATCAAACACCCACAATGCAGCAGGATGGTCTTTCTACGTGTGTTGCTGCACCGTTTGTGTTCAGACATCCGTGGCTGCCACCTAAGTGTTATTTGTTAGCCCGAGTGGGTATGGGGTATTTTTTTTTCCCCCAGACCAGATGTAATTTCTTCATTGAAAGCTTAGTACGTATGGGCCTACTAGCTTGTTTCTGTTACTTTTAGGTCAACACTTAGAATGCATGTTGTGTCAATCAACCCCAGTCCTCTCTTGTAGAATTAACACTTCTGCAGCAGGTTACGTCGACGTATTGTAGTAATGAAATACTGTAATTTTGTTTAGTGTCTCAAGGACAAGGTAGGGGGCAGGTCTGGTAATAATTGTCCAGTACTTACATGAGGTCGGGTCTGTGTTTATGGATGAGCGCGCAGAAGGCCAGTCCGCTCCGGAACGATGTGGTCATGTTGGTGATGTTCACGTCCCGGTAGCCGTCGCACCGAGACCGGCACCACTGCTCCAGAGCATGGATGGCAGACATGCTCCTAAAACGCTCGCTAATGTTTGGAACTAGTGAGGCAAGTAGGAGGAAGGCGTTAAAATATGAGGTGGAAAGGGAGTCCGAGTGGGGTGGAAGGGAGGCGCAGCTGCGTCCTGTTTGTTGGTGAGTGCGCAATTGGCTTGGGTTTCTGCACTAAATGATGCGCAACCGCCGAAGTTGACAGCGCAAACGAATGTAGTGAAGAAAAAAAAAAAGTCCTCGCATATCTGTTCAAAACTCACCCGCTGATATAGAAGTATAAATAGACAACTAATATTGGCTAATTTAAAAGCATATAGAGTATATAAAAAATTTAATTGAGCAGGGGCGTGGGTTTCTGCACAAATGGTGCGCAACCGCTGATTCGTCACAAGTAAACCGCGCGAAGTCGTTTAAAAACTCACCTGTGGAATTGCTAAAAAAAAAAAAACAACAATGGATACATTAAAATAAAAATTATTAGCACATACATGCATATATACATATACATACATACATACATACATATATATATCTATATATATACACACGCACACACATACATACATATGTGGTTTATAGCTAGACTCTTAAACGTTGTCATATTCGTCATTTAAATCAGCATGGTGACAGATTTAACAATACAGTCAAGAACAATAGATGAATGTAGTTTGATGGAAAAGTTTATGTATTTTATAGTCTTTTATTTGATAGAGGCATAACAGCAAGCGATGCTAATTGGTGTGTTACTATCCCGTATGCACAAGATAGCCACTCTTTTTCTTTATCTTGTGCACACAAGTTCTTAATCATGTGTGCAAATGTTCTTATCGCATATGCTCAAGATTACACTGCAGATTAGGATTCAAGCATAAAAAAAAAGACAATTATCTTGTGCACTTAGGATAAAAATGATGATGATACCGTGTGCAAACATGATGAGGTTTATTTAAAAATCCATCACGCCTTGTGACCTTGTAAAATGGCTGTACTAACTAACATTTTGAAATAATTCATGTTTGTTTCACTACCCGGTTTTGGAAACATCAAATTTAACCCATGTACCAGGCTGCTGTGTAACATGAGGGGAAGCAGATAATTAGTGCGAGGTGAACTTGAGCCTTCGGGAGGTCCCCAAACTGCCCTGAATCCTGTCACATGTAAACTAAGATGCTTATTAATTTATTTAAAAAAACAAAAAAAAAAAAAAAACAACTTGCTGAAAACGTCCACAAACAAGAAGACTCAAAGCTATGGGGGGTTTGAACGGCCAAAAAAGGCACGCTCAGCTACAACTGTACTTGTTTTTCACCTGTATTGTCTTGTCTACCAATGAGGTTGTCCAGTAGGGTGCAGTGTTTTACTACACGAGTTCATGATAAGGTACACTGTCAACTTCATTTGAACGTACGAAACAGGAATTCCTCAAAGGTATTATTAATTTAAACCACACATGAGGTGTCTCAGAAAAGTTCCAGAAATGGCAATATTTCAAACCCAAACTACAAGATTTCCCCTTCGAAGTAATCCCCAGAGTCCTTCATGCACTGTCCTGAAAGGAATCTTTACACGGAGGAGATTGTAACCAGCACGGCAAAAACATGAGCATTATCTTCCTAAAGACAGAATTTGGGATGCAGCTCTTGTGTGCGGGCCTATCGAAGGAAGTGGAAATGTCCAAATTATGACAAAAAGTTCCTCCAACAGACTTTTTTTTTTTTTTGCACTTTGACAGCGCGGCGCTTATCTCAGTAACGGTGATATGTAAAAACAGGAAGCAGGAAAGCGATCAATCACCGTGCACGGCGTCCACTTCCCGCGTTTGGGACGCCGCAAGGCCCGCCGCCGCGTCGACGGCGCCGTTGATCTCGGCCTGGTGCTCCCTGGCTTTGGCCCTCAGCTTGGCGATGCTGCTGCAACGCAGCTGCTCCGAGCCCTGACCCGCTGCGGCCGCGCCGGCGGCTTTTGTCCACGGGTAGTTGTCGTCGTCAACTTCCCGAGCTCGCGACCACTGCTCGCCGTCGGAAGCGTCCACGTGATGTTTCAAGCGACGGATTGTTCCATCTGGGACATCTGCGCATTCTGCTTTGGGGTGAGGCCCAGCACGCTGGCCCTGAAGCTTCAGCTGACGCCTCATCTTGGCGCGGCGGTTTTGGAACCAAACCTTGGGTCACATTCAGAATATGAAGATAAATCTCAATCAAGTTGAACATACACTCATAGAAAAATGGAGGCAAAAACATATTTCAGTCATTAAATTCGAGATGTGAAACTCCTATTGTACAGATCCATTCAACAAACACTGTAAAATTCTTTATCTTAAAAAAAACCCATGAGGGTCGTGAAGAGATACCGTAGCTATCAATCCAAACGCACTAAACAAACAAAAAGGACGGCATAGCTTTCAATGAATCATGCTGCAGCTGCTTCAGCCTTGGCCAGTGTGAGTTAGCAGGTGTGTAATCTAGCACATCAATCTTGATGTGAGCTTCACACTGACAATATGTCAACACAAAGCTTTTTTTTTTTTTTTTTTTTTTTTTAAATTCAAATAATATACTTTTTTTGTTTGGATGCAAACCATGTTTTCCGTCGGCCATTATTTGTATTTTTTTGTCCTCTGCAGCCTACACCAATCATGAACGTTTCGACTGATATCCCGACCGATTTCAACAATGACGCAATGAATACATCGTCGCTGTCCTGTGAAAACCGCGTTACAGACATCGCACTAACATGAAAATGACGTTTTTTTTTTTTTTCAGTGTTTTTCACAGGACAGCGACGATATAGATATTTTTATAAATCATTTATCCTTCAAACTTAGTGACGCCATGACATGGATTAGGAAGTGAATAGAGGCCTGACCTGCACTCTGGCTTCAATGAGGTCCAGTCTGAGGGCCAAGGCCTCCCTCATGAACACGTCAGGGTAGTGGGTGCTCTCAAAGGCCTTCTCCAGCTGCTCCAGCTGCCAGCTGCTGTAGTTGGCGCGGGCACGACGCTGCTTCACCGGCCTCTGCTCGCCTGGGGAGGAAAAACAAATAAATAAATGGCACAGCGGCAAATGAACGGAATCGCCAACGGGTGACAAGGAGCTAATGGCTCTAGACTGGCTAATTAGCATAGCGATCATTAGGTCGGCTTCGGCGCCGCTTGATAATTGATTGCTCGTCACGAGCTGTTAGCCGTTTGTAAACATTTACACTGGAAGCCCACGTCTTATTGACAATTAAGCGCAATTTGACATTCACTAGAGATGGGTACTCAAACTTTTTGGGTCCAGAAGTGGTCAAAGTACCGCCTCATGATTCTCACACCAGTTCAGCAACTAACACGTGTGACCTGAAATGCCATGGGAATTAAACAGCGGGGCCCGACTGATATGGATTTCTTAATTCCGATCACGAATTACGGTAATAAAAAAAAACATATACAAAGAATAACATACAGTATTGTCTATCTTTGCAACAGAGAGAAAACTCATCAAAAATCGGACTTTTTTTTATTTGTATGTCTGTGATAATGTGTGATAAAAAAAAATAAAAAAATCAACAAATTATCAATCTTAAAAGAGATAATATTGGCCGATTAAACTAATTTGTCAGGTCCATTTAATTAAAGGGTTGCATATTTTTGCATTCAAAAAAAATCTTGATTTTATTATAAATTCCTGTATTTTTTTAGAGAAAAAAGTTATCAGAATCAAAGCTCATTTTCCAAGAAAAGAAAGCCATGGTTTTTCCCCCATAATTTTAAAAGTAAGTTATAATCTTTACAAGACTCAAACTATATTTTGTCCTGGTAAAAAGTCGTAATGTTATGAGAAAAGAGCTATTTTTTTTTACAAGATAAAGTCGTAATATAATAAAGTCAACGTATAACAAGGGAGATTTTTTTTTTTATAAATATAACTTTTACTCTCGCATTAGTTTGCCTTTTCTTCCCCCATAAATATGAATATATTCTTGAAAAATATTAAATAAATAAATGCGTTGATTGTCCTTGTATACAATTAAATTTTATTCACATTATAAACTGCATTAACTTTATACATATAGTGATGTCAGATTTATGTGATACATCACAATCATATCAGAGCTTTGAATTAACGCAAAGCTGAATGTTGAGTAATTTATTGATTTTTTTTTTTTTTTTTTTTTTTTCTTGGCTGGGGGGATGCAGACCTGTCCCATATGTAGGTATACACTTTTTAGAAATTATATAACATAATAAGCGGATTTGGATAATGGATGCATGTATAACTTAGTTGGCTCCCAAGCTTCTAGGGGCCCCAGGTAGAAAAGCACTGCACTAGAGCATTCTGCTGGATTCCATGGAGCACATATTGTACGTGGTACCGGACTCACCCACGCCATCCACCAGTGGACCCATGCCGATGGCCTGCGTGGCCAGCATCAGCGCCTCCTTGCATGGCTCGGGCTGCAGGTAATTCCTCAGCGACTCGTAGCTGATGTAGGGCCCCGCCGGGATGAGGATCTGCCGGGCCGGGAAGGCGGGGAAAAACGGGGCTGCGGGTGAATGGAAAACCGCAGGCAGGAGAGCGGAGACCAGTTGCCCGGGCCCGAACATAGCCGAGGGGATCCGGTTCTTGGCTGCGAGTCTCACGCGCGACGCATCCCAGCGGCGAAACGATCTGGCTCCTGGTTCACTAGCTGGTCCTTTTGTGTTGGGGGCTCAGGGAAAGGGTGAGGTAAAAGGTAAGAGCGGTTCAGGTGGTCCCGCCCTCTCTCCTCCAATCCCCTTCCTAGTCACATGACCTCTCACATCTAACCCTGTCTCTCATCAGATCGTCAGTGTCGCGTTCAGTCGGCCGCGGCGGGAAGAGACGCTCTTCTTGATCCGACGTGTCGCAACATCTTTTGGCCGTCTGAGGTTTCAATCAGTCCCATGGACAGAAACTCAATCGAGAGGCCGTGTGTTCAGACACGAAAAATACTCGGCGGTTCTTATCTCTGGAAAGTCGTCAAACGGGATGCGAAAAGGCGGCGGCTTCCAGAATAAACACGCGCCTGCTAACCGACAACTCGGGAGTGACGAGGCTTTACCAAGAACACCTTTGGTGTTGATGTGGAACGACTCGTCACGCTGAAGATGGATAATGTCAACTTTTTAGGACAACTGGGTTCAGAGTCTGAAGCCGGGTACACGCACTTAACGACAACTGGGGCGAATTTGACAAGTTTTAAACATTTACAATCTAAGGCAGCAAAAGGCCGATTGTTAGATGTCTCCAAAACATTAAGAAAACGTTGACACCAGGTATTGGTATCGGGTACCGATACGAAGTGAGGTTAAACTTATACTGATAATTGGGACATAGTGTAGCTTTTTCCCACCTTGTCGATAAGTCAGGAAAAGGTTATCGGATATCTCTAAAAGATTATCCTGAGAGATGCTGTGAGGTTGAAAGATTTTTTTTCTTCTCTCTCTTCCCGTTCTGCTCAGGAAACGGTCGACGATCGTAAATGTTAAACCCCTTCAATATTTACGATTCCTGTGTCTGCGGTCAACACCGTGTTCGACTGATTCGTGAACTGCACGATTGTAACGTAAAAGCGGCGTAGACCCATACCGATGATCGGGACGAATTTCTCCGATCGGCAACAATTGTCCAATGAACCGATGTCTCTAAAAGATTATCCTGAGTGATTATCCTGTGTTGTGGGGTGTGTTAAGATTTATTTCGCCTCCCCGATTTGCTCGGAAAGTCGTAAACCTGTTGAAAATCCTCAATCATAAATCCTTCCGCGATACAAAGTTCTGCTGGCTAGCTTTACAAAGTGCGGAAGGACCTACGTGATGCGACATTGGCTGCGATTTCACATTTCTTTAATCCACGCAAACGTTTGGCACCATCTTTCATGTTTATCGTTCGATTCCTCTCACCCAGCACGCGTGACGACATGTCATTATCCCCGAGTGTTACCAAACACGATTAAAGCCCCTCAACACATTTTATCCAGATTATTAACACTGTTTACGCGAGCCTGCCAGCTGTAGGGTCGGCGTTGACAGATCGCTGACGAGCCGATGGCCGTCCTCGTCGAATTAAAACGCAGGTGTGCGCCGATTAATCTCATCGTCTGCAAGCAGCGAAAACACTGGCCTGTCAACGTCGTCAAACGGCGACGCTCGGGCAGCTTTGATCAGCCCGCCGAGTCGGCGAAAGAGGCAACCAGTCAGAGCGCAGGGGATGAGTCACAAGGTGGTCATTCCTTCGCCCTCACCTGTGGCCCTTTCATCTGCACCTGTTCAAACACTGATTTAACGCCTTGGCAGAGGCGGATTAGGCTTTCCGTAAAGCCCTCATTCCACTTTCAAGGATTACTGGGCCAAGAAACCTATTGATTTTCAATGCTAACTTAACACAAGATGGCCAAGTTAGCCGGTTTTAAGTCCCTTACTATAGCCACGGTTTCCGACCAATCTTGCTCGAATGCATCAGCAATTGTGAGATTCGAAAAACATGTTCTTACTGATCGAGACAATTAAAATGAAATACAAACGTCAACTAGAAGACATTTGCACCTGGTTCCAACCACATCAACTAAATAAGCAATACATGTGAAATAATACATTATATTTTCCTTTAATTAATTAAATTGTTAAACCTAACATTTCATAATTATACTGCGTTTTTTTATTTCAGGACCAATGTGAACATTCCATGACCTTTGAAATTATTGAATCAATGCCATTAGAGAATTTGGCTTGCTTCCTAACATAATAATGACATTTCTATTTATTTATGTTATTTATTAAAAAAAACAGTTGAACTTAATGGAATTTTACCGAGTCAATTCCATTTGTATTGATTTAAGTGCATTTACGTACCTGTTTAATGACAATTATTTAATGATCTTTAATTTTCACATAACATTGAAATGTGGAATGAGAAAACGTCTTGAAATGCAACATAAGTGATCTGATTGGTTGCAGCGCAATGTAGGCTACGTATTTACACAGATATAATATTGGACAGCACAACGATTCGAAAATAAATTATTCAATTATTATCAGCTGTCTTACTATCTATTGCACAGCCCTTCTGATTGTCTTTTTAGGATTCAAATGTGTGCAAAAACACAGTGAGCATGTGCAGCGTTTGCACAGTGTTGCGGCGATTGAACATTCGTCTAATGAATTGCAGCCAAATGAAGCCAGTCAGCCTCAGTCTGATGAGTATGAAAATGTGACATGTCATTAACAGCGCCGGCTTCACTTAGGCTCTCATTAGACGTTGATCTTATCCATCCCGCAAATTACATCCCATTGACGAATCATAATTGATGATTACCATCCGTCGTCGCACGACATTTAGCACAACTCTCGCTTTTTTATGGGGCTGAAGTGGCAGGGAGAGCCAATCGGAATGTTGGCAAAGTCCATTATGTCAGACCGTAGCTCGTCACGCCGAGGATTGTCGTGTGATTGTTGATCCACGTCATTGCTGGCCGATGTTTTAAGAAAAAAGTGGCAAAGGCTTGCCAAATTTTGTAATTTATTTGTTGAAAAGGCAAAGCAGTATAAAAAGCTTTTTTTGTTTGTTTAGTGCATAGACGCTTACCTACTGCAATTTCACTTCTTTCCTGTCTTTGTCTGACACTTGACTTAATAAAATTTTTTTTTAAAAACGCCACTGCCCATATCCACATGTTTTGAGTCTGTATATTTCCCAAAGAAGTGCCTTGAAATAACTTTTGCAGTCATTTAGCACTACCGAACGACACGTAGCCGTCGACAGACTACTAAACATCTTTCGCAGCGACGAGTTAAGCTCTGGAGTTTGGTTCCCAATAAACGAGCGCAAGCTCAAACAAGCCAATTCCAAGTTTGCCCGTCTCACCGGTGGCCGTCTAACCCCACAGAAAAAAAAACTCATTGTCTGGCTGCTAATAACACAAGCAGATCTCCGTGGTTAGCGTGTCATCCGGGCGAGCTCTAGAACCACCAGAGAGGCGCGCGAGGCCCGACGCGTGAAGCCTGACGTGAGCCGTCACCATTGTGGTCTTAAGGCCTCCCTCAATTATCCACCAGCGTCTTTTTTAGAAGCGTCTGTCACAACCTCAAGTCCTCCCCCAACTCTGTCCCTGATTATGTGGATCAATAGGCTTTAAAAGGACAGAGGGGGTGGGGGGGGTCTCCTATTAGACCCTAAATCCCCGTAGCTAGCTGCGCGCCCGGGACAAACGCAGGTGTCAATTCAGTCAGTCCACAGTCCCGCCACACACAGAGTTTTTCAACCTCAGCTCAGTGTGTACACTTTTTAACTATTAAGACTTTTACTCACACAATTTGAACGCTCGAGAAAACATTTGAACGCTCGAGAAAACATTTGAACGGCGGGCTCAGGCTAGAACTAAAATTAAACTATTTTCAGCGAGGCAATGTACATTTTTGATACTTGGGTACTTTGACGAAAGAGGGAACTGTTTTACTGTTTGGTAAACAAAAATGAATAAAATCATCGCATCTACTGCTTCATTCTCGTGAGAGTGCAAGTTGCTAACTGCCACTGGCTAACGTGGCGGGACTTTTGTTAACAGCTCAACCTTGGCGGACGGCTTTTCTCTTTCGAAATGGTTTCAAGGCATAATTCAATCAGCGGCCATTAAAAGTCTCGTGTAAGTTGGAGGAAAAGTGGATGTCACGCCTGAGGAGGCCTCAATGTCTCCTTCCTCCCTCCTCCCGGGTCATCGTACCCCGCAGAGCGGCGGGGCCGACTGTTTTAGTCGTGGATCGGCGGGCGCGGGACGAACCCGAGAGGCCCGCCGCCCGCTTTTCATGTCAGCGGCATCAAGGGAAAGCAGGCGCCATCCAACAGCGAATCACACTTGAGACATCAAAGTGGCAGTTAGAAAGGCAGGCGAGAGACTTGTTTTTCCTTTCTAGGCAAGCGCAAGTCAAGCGTGGCCGAGGAGGAGATGATCTAAGGCCGCCGAGCCACGGCCAGGAAGACGGAGAGGAGACAGATGCGCGGCGAGGCAGGTCGCGGCACATCGCGGGCTTGGGGCGGGGGGCTAAAAGACACTGAGGGGCGTCTGCATTCCTGCCAAGCTGATCACTGAGATCAATACGAGCATCACGCGGTCGCGGGCGGCCGAGGGCGTGCAGCCTGGAACCGTCATCATCATCATCATCATCATGATGGTGACGAAGACGACTTCTCAGCCTGCCCTTCTGCTCGCCGTCACTCATCGCCGTTCCGCCCGGCTGCTGCCCGTCCGATCGGATGCTGGCGCCGGACCAAGAGCCCGGGCTGTCGGGACTTGTGCAGAAAGGTGATAGATCACCATAAACACAGCTCTCGGCGAGTTATTGGACACCATACAGGTGCAATTAAAGCATCGGGGGGAGACGGATATCAATGGGAGCACTGTACTTGTACACACAGTGTTCCCGTGCTACAGCACTTTTTTTTTTTCAATTAAAAAAAAAAGACATTTTTATAGTACGTTTTTTAGAGTATTTAAGACAGTTTTATAGTAAACTTATTGTAATGCCTTCACATGTGGGAAAGGAGAGCCACAGTACTCACCAGTCTATACCAATAGAATGATTCATAGTAGAGCTTTCATATGCGGCAACACTACGAGTGGGCATTTTGGTGCTACTAGTCCAGGAGGCTACTAGTGTGTGACACAGAAAAAAAAAAAAATACTAGTAAGCCGTTCTACTAGTGCTGTCTAGTTTTTACTTGTCTGGCAAAGAGCACACTAGTACTTGGAAATTCAGCAAATCTGATTTCTTCTTTTTCTTGAGTAGGATATCAAGGATATTGTATAAATTCTCCCTCTAGTGGTACCAGAACGAATCACTGCCTAAGTAGAGTTCAGTAGTATTCAGTTGCGTTCTATCTTTAAGAACTGTTTGTTTGCAAAGGATTTATTTAGGTGCAATTTTAATTACCTTATGTGCCATACTTTTTATTCAAATCACGATTTTAAGATTAGATTTGTTTGGTTACCTCTATTTAAGTGCAGTGTTAAAGTGGAAGTCAAGTCAAAAATGTTCTTTACAATATGTTCGATGCGCTCCCACTAGCGCTCAGCTTGCAAATGTCACATGACCAAACCCGGAAAACAGGTGAGCCATGACCATTTGAGAAACTGTGATGTCATTTTCAGTCAACATCAAGTGGAAAAATGGCCGCCCCACGAGATGGATAAAAACGGGTGAATTTTGCTGCTTGATTCATATTCAACAAACGCGATCTTAATCAAAGTACTGTGAGAACATTTATTTTTACGTGACTTGGCCTTTTAAGTTCAAATTGTGGATCATTTTAGAGCGGCCTGCAATATTAATTCTACCATTTTTTTCCTTTAAACACTTAGGCCTACTACACTACTGTATTTTAATGTTGCTCATAATGGACAACCAAGTACTTGAGAGTTTGAGAACCGCTGGGAAAGTAGCGCCATGGTACCACTTCGTTTCAGTTGAGAGAAACTGAATGATAGAAATAACACACGATGACTTAAAGTAATAGCTGGCAAGCTGAGAGCTTGGGGTGGGAAAGAAAAAAAAAAAAAAAAAAAAAGACAGCAAATGACCCCCAAACTGTATTCCTGTATTACAGTGTAACACAAAGAAGTAGAAGTAAGTACCGGTAAGTAAAGCTGCTCTCAGCCATCCAGTCCAAGTATGTTTTTGGACTTCTGATTTGTGAGCGACAGCTTCCACTGACCGACGAGTGTGGGCACGCCTCGGCCTCACTGAGGATCCTCAAGTTCCACGTAACGCAACACCAGCGGTAAAGGGTCCGCATGGCGTCATCAAAGCAGACCTGGAGCTTGAAATGATTGAACAATTACCGCCACGGTTAATTTGGCTCCAATGGGGAAGTCCACTTTCCTCCTTGGGCCCGCATGCCTGCGCTGTTTGACTTGGCTCTTGTGACGCCGCGGAGTGGCTTTCACGTCAAGTCGGTGGCAGAGGGGCTCAACAAGACACACTTTTCATGGCAAAATGGTTTCCATCGCGGCATGCTCATCGCCGCCTTTAATCTGCCTGCCGCGCGCCGGCGAGGAGCGAGCCGCCACGCAGCGTGACAGCCGCTTCCCGCTTTTGTCTGCGACCGATTGAAAGGCGCCCACTTAGCATCTTTTTTTTTTTTTTTTTTTTTTTTGCTCTTTTTAAATCTTACACGAAAGTTAATAATTGGCTTTGGTGCCGTGTTTTATTTACAATTTCAGCTCATCATTTTGGACGAAAACTAGTGGCTGCAGAAATTTGTTCCACTATTCAATCAAATGGAAATAAAGGCAAATTAATCTTTTTTTCTTGTAATTCAACAGGGGTGCTCTGTAAATGCTTTTTGGGTGACAGGAAAACATTGGGCATGGAGACAAAGACTGGAATCCATACTACAGAAGCTTGATGGTCCCTCATTCAAATTCAGACATTCGAATTACTAGAATTGATTTTATATACAGGTCTCAATAAATGAGTTAAAGCAGATAAAACGGAATTATTTTCAAAAGGATCAGTTTAAAAAGTGAAACTCATACATTAGCTTTAGTGAGAAATATTTCATCATAAATGTCCTATAATTTACATGCCAAGCAAACAAAATGCCCAAATTCCCCATTTAGTGTTACGGTAACACTATTATGAATGAGTCAAGGTACCAACGTAGCAGCCATTGTTAATGTTAGCTTGTTTACAAAGCTAATGCTAGCTTAGTTTTGCTAGTGTTGCCATTTTGTTGAAGCTGGAAAGCGTTCTGTTAACTATTTATCACAGCCACGCAATTTCACACGGCAATCGCATACTTTTCTGATTTGTTATTTAAAACTGCAACCACCCTTAATGGATCTGTATGGTACGAGTTCCACATTTTGAATGGAATAACCGAATAAAAGGAAAGCTTCTACTATATTCAAATTTATTGAGATACACCTGCATAAACTAAAACGTAGGTGGCCACCTAAGAAAGACTGAATCAAGAAATTTTGTGTCTGAACTACAAAAAGTCCATTAAAATGCTAATGCATCATTTGAGATCACATGAGAGTTCAACAGTGTTAAGTTAAATGGCTTCCATGTGAAGGACCTTCATGGACTCTGATATCATTGAACTGGTGTCAATTTGTCCGTAGACCCCCACTAAGAACGCTTTGTGGAGCAAGATGCCTGCGTGTTCTGGAGAGGAAAAGAAGAAAAGAAAAGAAAAGAAAAGAAAACAGCTCTCACATGGATGGCGTGGCCGGCGCAGCCCCGAGCAGAGGTGTCATGGCGCCCGCGAGGATGCGTCGCCTTACCTTGACAGAGGAGCACGTATTCCGGAAGATTCCTCAAAGCCGTTTGCACCACGTCGAAGTCACTGCTGCCCATGCAATACATGAACGTCGGCAGGAAGTCGGTTGCCAGGCTGCAGGTAGGAAACGCACGTGTGCTCAAATGTACACAATGTACATTTTTAAACAAAATTCCTCTCTTTTAGACACGATATCTACATTTAGTCGATTGCGACATTACCAGGGATTGTTCTGGATGCAGCGCAGCGCCAGGCTGAATGCAATGTTCCGACACAACTCCTCCGAGGACGTCATGAGTCTCTGCAAGTCGTTCTGTGAAAAGCACATTGGTGAGACTCGACACGACATCTCCTATTGTTTATTAGGGGCAACGTGCACGCCTGACTTTATCGAGTGTCCTCTTGTGTCACCCTGCGAGTTCAGTGGAAGCATTTTGAAAGTTTTTTGTGCTTATTTGTTGAGTGCAATAAGCACTTGAGTGCAATAATAATAATGAGAAATGATGGTGTAAATCTTTCCATTCTTCTTCAATAAAGGTACATGTTTGATGTAAATGTATGCATTTCATCACTCATTTATATTTATTTTACACAGTTTTAGAATGTTTAACTACAGTTATTCCCCATTAAATACATTTTTGTTCATATTTTGGGTGATTGGAACAGAATTATTGCTAATACACTTCCTATGGATATTATTGCTTCAGCTTTCATATTTATTCACTTCTGGTCAGACTTTGCTGAACGGATTACTCGTGAAAACCAAGGTTGCACTGTATTATAAAATGCATCGGTACAAGGCCTCGCACCCTATTATTCACATTAACTAAAAGAAGCCTGGCTGGTACTGCTCACTACTATATGAGGAAATTCTTGACACAAAGTAAATGCAGCTGTGTATTTTAGGTGTGGCTCTGATTTGGCAGGTGAAAATGTTTAAACCAGAGGCCTGCTCGGTCTCTCTCTCTCTCTCTCTCTCTTCTGTTCTATTTGCTCGGTGACTCACAATGAAGTATTGGATGATCTCCGGGCTCCTCCTCGACTTCTCATCAACCTCCGTCAACACTTCCAAGACGTCTGAAGAGGAGGAAAAAGTAAAAAGTGCCACGTGAGTCACCGTCGATCCGCTGCATGCTGCGCTCTCTCTGAGCCAAAGCTGCCGAGTCAGCCTCACCCTCCATGGCCTCGCCTCTTGAAATCTTCCGCAGATACGTCGTCATGTCGGCGCCGCTCAGCGGGACAGAGGCGGAGATGTTGACCAGAGGGAGGGAACCGGCCGCCATCTCATCTGGAGAAGAT
Source organism: Filicampus tigris (assembly GCF_054856515.1). Lineage (NCBI taxonomy): Eukaryota > Metazoa > Chordata > Actinopteri > Syngnathiformes > Syngnathidae > Filicampus > Filicampus tigris. Next base: position 4,470,213 of record NC_141232.1, read on the forward strand.
GAATAATGAAAACTGTCATCTGCGGGGCCACGGGTTACATGATAAATATGTAGAAAGAATCGTTTCAAATCTCACCATCTCTATCTTCTGTAGAGACCTCTGTGGAGGAGCTTTTTACAGGAAGAGTGAGTCCGGCTAGTAGAGACTTCAGCTGGACCAGGTCTGGGTTTTCAGCACTCATGCTCCTGGAAGAGGAGATTCAGAAAAAAAAAAGATTTTGAGTACCTAAAACAGAGTCTAAATAGGGGCAACACACATACAGGTGTGATCAGAAATCTAAACAACTTGGCAGGGTTGTAAAATATTGTCAATTTTTTCTTAAGATGTTAGAAATCGGTCTGCGTGTAGCCCGCTTAAGGTGCCATGACTTACTGCAATATATCAGAGTGCCTCTGCAGGTATGGAATGGCGGCTGCTGCATCATGGGTAATGTACTTTTGGGTGAACTGGAGGAACTTATTAATGAAGACCAGTGGAGAACGACTCCTCTGAAAGTTCTACGGGTCAGAAGGAGGAACCATTGAAGAACTGCCAAAAGATAACAGCTTCCACTGAAGCAGCCACCAACCTTAAGGACCTTCATGAAGGACAGGAGGCAGTCTTGAAGCGCCCTCTGGTGGTTAACGTGGAAGATGAGGGGCTGCAGGAGCTCCAGGATGGCCAGCACGTTGCTGAAGAACATCATGTGGTTCTGCTGCCGGAACTCGCGAAAGTTGAGGTGAATGCGGCCGTGAAGGAGGCCTGCGATCATGGGCAGATGCCTGGATGGGAAGAAAGGAGAATATAATAAAATATAATATAATAGGTCAATATGCATCATAATAAAATGAACAACTGAAGAAAGTTGCTGGAAGTTTCCAACCTGAGCAAGAGGACAGGATGCGACACGGCCAGTTTCCTACACGCAAGGTTGGCGTCAGAAACGCGTCCCTCAGCTGATTTGGATTCCACTACCTCGGCGAGCAGCGTAACCAGACGGTGGACCAGCATGTCAAGCTGACAAAATAAGACAATTATTTCATTGTTCAAATTAACATGAAAAAAAATCAAATCTAATCAAATCCCACAAGAGGGATGCTAACAAAGCCACTTTACCTTGCAGCTGCTGCCATCTGCTGTCCCCCCACTACTGAGCGTGCCCTCGGGCAAGGCAACGTGCTGGATGACCTCGGGGAAGTGGAGGTAGATCTGCAGTAGCAAGTTCTGGCAACGCTTACTCATGGCACTAGGGGGGAAAAAAAAAAAAAGATGTTAGCCACATGCAAAATGACCAGCCTCCTTAATCCTTCCAAAAAGCTACAATGAAAATTGGTATTAATGTGACAAGCGGGAATTATTCTGGCTTCACTCATCATACATTCATTCATTTTTGGAGTCCCTCGACAAGTGTCAACAATTCGCATGCATGAACACAAACTGAGCACATAAAAAAAAAAAAAGCAATAACAATGTTTGCCTTCATGTCTGCTACAGTTTCATGGAAATCCTCTTAAGGCCAGATGCTCACAGGGCGAGAGCTCAACTCTGCTAACGAGACAGTTTATTGCAGCCAGAGCGACCTTGAGCGCCAGCAAAGAAACGCTTGTTTGGTGGTGTGTAATTGGAATCAACAGCAGCTTATCTAATATAACATAGACTCAACACAAGGCCGAGTGCTTTTTTTTTTTGTGTGTGTGTTTATCTGGCTGTGTTTTCACCAGCGACGTCTCAGCTGCACCTAAGAAAAATACTGTAATTCGCCTGCTAATTTTATTTGACCTTGGCCAAAGTTTCCTCATTAAAGTGCTTTTAATAAGTAGAAGACACGTTGGTGAAAAGGAGGGCTGGGCTCCACAAAGAGTTGCACCCTGATCTCTGACAGCGGCTCACAACACAGGCGAGTTTAGCGCTTGAGCCTTAATCCTTTCGGCTTCATTATAACGGCACTGAGCTTTTAAAGAGATCACGGTGCCGACGACTTCTGCCGGTTTTAATTTCACACCAATAGACCTAATTATCGGGTTTTTTCCTGGTCCGCGGCGGTGCGGCTTGACAGAGGAGAGGCTGCAAAGTTCATCAGCAACGGGGAAGGAACATCGGGCACGATTTGGCCCAAGTTAAAGATAAACAACACTCACTGGCTGGGCTAATTGGGGAGAACAATAGACATCCAGTAAAATTCAAGTTTTCAATGCCGCTGGCTGCTGCTTTCAACCGTTTGCTTACTTTCTTGTACAATTGGGGGGCAAACTATTAGAAACAGCTCTCTGTTGTAAATGATCTTATCGAAGTTATTGTAATTTGACATACACGCATGTTGAAAATTCCGTTCAATTAATTTACATTTGCTTTAACATTTACAAGGGAATCCATTCACCCAAATGCATTTATCTGAAAGAGGCGCCGACTTGAGATGACACAAATGAGACCAACCTGTCCTCAAACTTCTTGCTGCAGCTGATGAGGTACTCGGACACCTTTTTGATGTTGTCCAGGTGGCCGTTGCAGTAGGAGTGCAGCAGCGGCAGCCGGGCCTGGATGAGAGAGCAGGACGCCTCCGCCTCCTCCTCCGCCGCCGCCGCCGCGCTCCCTTCGCGGCGACAGTTGACCTCCGACTCGGCCAGAATCAGATCCACCAGGCTTATGAGCTCCTCGGAACTGAGCCGCATCACAAATTTCTCCGTTTTCTTCTGTACGCACAGAAAGAAAAGGAAACATCAGATGTTTCTTTGTGGAGATGAGAAGAGGACTCTTTTGGTTTTGGATCTGACTTGAGGGATCTTTTGGTCGCGTCCTTGCCAGATGCGTGGGATGTGGCTGCACGCCCACAGGAAATCCAGAGCTGACGTCGGGTCAAGCCTGAAAGGCATTTTCCGGCATGTTCAACATAGAACAAACTGAAGATTGTGCCATGTTACTACTTGCGCCGTACTTGTTGTCTTTTCGCTTGCTGAGCAGAGCGCTGATACACTGCAGTAGTGTGGACCAGTTGGACTGATGTGTGAGCAGGGCCAGAAGGTACGGCCTGTAGGCTGGAGTGCCTCGTGCCTGAGGCACAGGAAGATGCATCAAGGGAAGAAAACGGCGGGGTTGGGAAGTGATAAGGGAAAGGCTCTCACCTTGTTGAGGGCAAACAAGAGTTTCTGCTGAAGGTCGGGACACACGGACGTGACCTCGGGGTCCAGATACTCCATCCAATCCACCAGTAGACCCGAGCACAGGCCAGACTTTGTCACCTCGGAGCTGCTGGCAAACGAGACCGATCATTAATGTTAGGGCGGCCTCCAATAAAATATCCATCCACCATAATAGAAAAACTGAAATGTGGCGCTCACCTGGCGTTCGCGTCCGGTTCTTTCTTCACGACTCGTTCCTCGCTTTCCTGCAATAGCAAAGAAATAACCATGGCAACGGGGCCGGCTGTCCCGTTCTGAGTGCTGACCGTCATCAACAGAGACAACAGCTCTTCCAAATGTGGAGACTTGGCCTCCATCAGCCCTTGTAAAACTGAAAAAAAAATGTCAAATGTAACAACAAGTTCAGTAGTGGCACAAAAGAAAAGGAAATACTGTCAAACTATAATTGCAACCTTTTCCAATAAGCTCCGCCTCTGCGTTACATCTCTCTCCGGCCTTCAGCATCGCTATGATGGCTCTCAGTGGCACCTCGGTGTCGCTATGATACACCAGTGCCTCAGCCAGGTGGAGGAAGCCTGAGCGTACTGAGAGAGGGGCACAAAAATAAAACTAAATATCCACCTCCATCTATATTCTATACTTCTTATCCTGTTGAGGGTTGCAAGGTGCTGGAGTCTATCCTAGCTGCCTTTGGGCAACCCTGTATTGGTCCTTATTCAATCACATGGCACTTACAGAGACAGATACGATTCACACAGTCACTCTGTGAGAACCGGACCCATTGAAGTCAAGTGATTGTAGTGTACCACTGCACCGTCCGCAAAAGATGGAGACGCTCACCATCGTTGTGCCGGTGTGTTTGAGAGTTTTGGCCGATAAAAGACTTGAGCAGGGTCTTAAGCGGGCCCGCCTCCACGGAGGGATTGTCAAGCCAGATGAGCATCTCAACGTTGACTTTGAGGAATAAAGAAGAGAAGGACACGTCCTGCGGTACGAGGCGCTGAAGGTCGAAGAACATTTAAACAACAGCGTAGGATACACAATAATACAAAATTGATTAGCATGTACCGTATACCTGGTAGAGGTGAAGCTGGCGCATGAGCGGGCAGGCGAGGGCGTGGTTGCGGTGCATGGACAGGACGATGGCCCCAGCGTGGGTCGAGGTAAGCAGAGCGGCGATGGCCTGAAGGAGACGCAGGGCCAGCCCGGCCTGGTGAACCTGACCTTGCTTAGCCCGCATCAGCTCTTTGGCCAAAGCCTGCTGCAAGGCCAGCGAGAGCTGGCTGGGGGGCGGGCCGGGCCAGCGCGGCTCTGCCTTCAACGGGAATATCTGCGGAAGAACAAGTCGGTTCAGTTGGAGTGTGGAGTGGAGTTGTCAATCATTTGACCCGTGGTATGTGCTTTCAAGCTGCAAATATTTTGCATAGGTCGCACAAATGTGAAAGAGCTGCCAACATACAGATCAAATCATCAAGAATCAACGTACTGCATTGCATACGTATGGTTTGTTGCTGTTGTTTGCATTGCATAATGTAAATTTCATTTGCTCATTCTATATGCGAAAGAAGGGGAAAAAAAAAAAGTTTTTTCCTTGACGTGCTTGGTGTCGCTCACATTCTAAATTGTTGTGAATGTTATATGCTGCTTAACTCGCGATACGTAAACGTATATCCTACCCGCAGCATCAAGCCCGTTAGGTCATCATCAGGCCCGACGGTTGGAAGCTGCGTGGCCGCTCTCATCTTAACGGAGCTGTGGGGAGTTTCTACTGCAACTTTGGCTTTACTTGTTTCGGCAGCATCTGTAGGAAGTCATATCAGGATTTTTCAATCACTTTTAACAGTGACTTACATTAAAGTCACATGAGTTAAAATTGCCCTGAGCGATAGGATGAAGCCACCTGACTGACCTCTCTGAGGTGGAAGAAAGGAGCTCAGCAATCTGTGGAAAGCGTGCCCCCCGGTGGCACCTCGCTCATGTTGCACCTCCACCAAGTGGGCCATGTAGTCTGTTGCAGAAGAAATATCCAACTCCGGTGTAATCGTACAATGACAATATCAAATAATAGCAAAAACCTGCAGAAGACGCCTACCTACCCTTGTCCATAATGTTCTGCTCCAGTGCCCGTGGTTCGACAGTGACAGCCTGGTCCAAGTACTGCAACAGTTTACTCATGCTCGAGACGGGAATTCCAAACGACTGCACGAACAGCAGCAGTTGCTCAGGCTCCAGGTCTTGCAAAGCTGAAGTTACAAAGTATATGGAGACACCATGTATGTTTCAAGGAAAAAAAAAAAAACTCCCACCGATAAGAGGAGCTATGCATTGTGGTCAAAGCATTACCTGCGTCGACCAATCGAGGCACCTCAGATCGAATCATCCTCAGTTTCAACCAATCAGGCAGCAGCAGGGCCTCCTCTGACGTGTCCACCAGGAAGGCAGTTGGCAATGGTTTCTTGTCAGGGAACCAAATGTCCAAAAGACAGTAGAAGTCACTCTCTCCTGCAGTTTGGACACAGAAAATGCCAATTTATTGTTCTAAGAGTATAGTCCGATTCCAACAAGCCAGTGGAAAAAGGGGTAGGATTAAATTATTTTTGCTTCTTCCTACTCTAGATTGAATATGATGAGTCAGCATGTTTTTTTTTGTTCTGTTTTATGATTGTTTGACAACTTTGATTTGTTTTCACTTGTATTGTGTCATTTTATTCATGAACTACCTTTGGGCGGGCCCAGAGTGAGAAGGATGACCATCGCGTGGACGACAAGGATGTGCATGGTGGCCGTCTCTCCTGTAGTCCAGCGCAAAAACACCTGATCTTGAGACTCTGACTATTATTTAAAAAAAAAAAAAAACAGCCGGCAAAGAAAAGATTCAACAGAAAGTCAAGTGAGAAAGATCAAACTTCATGCGTGGGGTAAGGAGGGGGCTTGTACCCAGCTGTACAGATCCTCGCCGTCTTTGGTCTTCCTCATCCTCCTGATGTAGGCGGAGAAGATGCAGAGGAAAGCGCTGAGGACGGCCTCTGACTCGGGTCTGCAGGAGTGCTTGCAGAAGAGGTTGTTCATGATGGTGGAGCGCTCCACGATCAGCCGGGCCACATCCTGCAGGAGAACGGCAAGTCTGCGTGAACAAGCACTAGGTGGACAAAATTTTGGGGGAAGCTGGCCAAGATGAGAAAGGAGATTCAAGTCTAAGCTAACTGGAGTGTGTTCCCCTATCATGTTGGAACCTGAAAGATTACCAAAGCCAGGTCATTGTGAGAAGCCTGCTCCTCCACCGGTGCAAATTGTGACAGGTAGATGAGATAGGCGCTGATGGTCTGAGGATCAGTCTCCATGTGTATGGCCTTGGTTGGACGGACGGAGGGAACACACGAGAAAGGTTTTAAAATACACACATCCCACCGTTGACATGTTTCCATGCTATTAACAGGGACCTGCTGCAGGGCGGTGGACGTCATGCCCCGGACGCTGTCGAACATGGGGAGCTTGGGGAGGTCCTGCAGCAACCACTGGTAGCCCGGCAGGAGCTCGGCATCGGCGGAGTCCTCCTCCATGGGCTGCTCCCGTTCCTCTCCGTCCTTCAGGCCTCCTTCGGTCAGCACCAGTGACAAGCCCTGCGCGCGAGCGCGTAGTCAATGGTGAAATTGGGTTTTTCGCCACAATGAGTCATGCGCTAACAGATGATAGCAGAAATACCTTCATTGCCAGGACTCTTGAAGCCACCTGAGAGGAGCTGAGACGACGCAAGAAGTAATCCAGGACTTCGCATGTCGTCTGCTCATCGGCTTTGGGACCCAGCAAAAGATCCTGAAGCCGTCCGAGGAGCTGCCTTTGTTTTTGCTGCCTCTGTTGGGAACGGATTACAATTAAGACAGGGTGTCAAGACGCACAACGAGAACAGAAAAAGTCATCACGGAAGTACTTGTCTTCTCTTGGCTTTCTGTTCTTTGCTCCCTCCTTCGTCATCGTCATCTATATGCAGGTTGTCGTCCGCAGCGTCGTGCAGCAGGAATTCACACAGGCACTGCACGGGAAGCACATCTAAAGACCCCTCACTGGACTGGACCAGATCAGCCAACCACGGCATGGACTGGGACGAAGCCTGTGCGAGGAAGTTATATTAGAGTGGCAACACCGCACAAGACTTGCCTGGATATTATACTTATCATTTTTCATATCTTTAAACTCTTTTTTTTTTATTCTGTTTTATATTAGAGGTGTGAAAAATGTCTACCTGTCTCTGTATGATGTTGAGCAGGAAGTCCGGGTTGCGGCTGCGGCATAGGAGATGGCCGAGGCGTAGCGACTGGTTGAGGGTCTTCACTTGCTCCTGGACCTGTGGTGGAGGTCGACGTGGCGGACCCCTGAGCACAAACAGAACACGTCATGCGAACACACTCAACTTACTACTGAAAACTACGTCGGTTGGGTTGCGTGAGCTTACTGCGGGTCCAGACTAGTGAGCTGGGAGAGCAGCAGGCTGTTGTTCTCCGTGATGGTCTGTTTTGTGGACGCGGCGGCCAAGTGGCTCTCGAAGGCCAGGATCTCCTGCTTCTCCCGCTGAGAGATCTGCAGCTCACGACCGATCATCTCCGTCTTTGTGTCGTCGTCCGCCACGGTGCAAGGCGGGTACGTGTAGTTGCTGCGGAGGCGTGAACGTTTATGGCGCGGGGATTTAAAATCAGGAATCATTATGGTTATGAGGGGGGGGGGGTAGCCTACTTGGTCATAACCATCTCCATGAGCATTTTCAAGGTGGGGTAACCATCCCAAGCAGTCAAGCCTGCAGAAGAAAATGATAGATGGTTAACATAGACGAATCTAGCCAGTAAGTTATTTAGTTAGATGAGCTAGCTAAATGATAACGTTTCCTGAAGTGGAAAAGCCAGGTGTCCAAATAATTTAGCGAATGCAGAATATATATTGTAAAAAAGGGGAAAAAAAACAGTAAGGCACGGTACCTATTTTCTGTGGATTGAATGCAGCTACCACCAGCAGAAGAAGCCATGCTTTCCAATAAAGGGTGGATATTGCCAAATTTGGCGGCTGGTACCTTCAAACATTTGGAGTCATTTGTTAGTCTTTACTGTAAACACTGGTGACACGAGAGTGCTTTAAAAGTCAAGTAGAGTACCCTGCAGGCAGCTGGATGTTTTCTGGGTGATGGTATGTGCACAGATTGAGCACGGCGTCAATGAGCTGGATCCGCTCCACAACCAAAACCTCCAGATCTGCTTGACATGAGGAGAAATAGTCCACAACGCAATGTACTTATGCAATGTATTTATGAAAAATTGACATTTTAATCACAAACGGTTGAGTTGCCTGCCCAGCATCATGTGTGAAATGAAACAAGCAAGTAGATCTTTTGTTATAGTCCTATTTTTGAAAGAACATGGAAGAGCTGATGTACGCATGCCATCAACAGCTAGGCTGGGTGAGTCTCCAGAGCCACTTTCATGTTGTTGTTTGTTTTTTTTCTCCAGCAAGTAAAAGCCACTAGGTTCAGGCCCTACCCCCTGTTGTCATGGTGACAAAAGTCAGACTTGCCATTGGTCCAACAGTATATGGGCTGGGGTATATGAAAAGTGTTTTAAACGGTGAAGAAAAAAAAATGCACAATATTTCTCCATTTCATTCAAGACTTGGATGCTAATTGCTCACCGTCGGACTGAACGCCAGCAGCCCTCTTGACCAGGTGGTCGGCGAGCTCCATGGCGTCCGCCGGGCCCAGCGGCAGATCGCGAGACAGCCCGATGACCAGGATGCGCATCAGCGTGTCCTCCAGCAGGGGCACCTCGGAGCAGAGGCGCAGGAAAAAGCTGCGCAGCAGGACAGACAACTCAGTCGAATGCAAGCCCATCAACAGACGTGCATTTGCCACTCACTTCCTGTCGCTCTCTGGCGGCCAGTTGTCCCACTTGTAGTAGGTCTCGGGTTGCTCCGTGAAAAGCACTTTGTGAAGGCTGTGGAGTGAAGAAATATGGGGAATTTTACCCTCTGTTTTTTTTTTTTTTAAACAAACGAGAACCATGCTCTGAGACATCAATAAGCACCAGTGCACGTAGTCTTTGGCGCCCACTTTGCTGATGGTGGGAACCACCGTGTGAAGCCACCACACGGCGTCCCTCTGGATAGAGGCGATCTGATTCTGGAAGGATCTCAGGACCTCCAAGTCTGAGGCAAAGAATATAAGCAGTTAACAAGAGGCCTATTGTTAACGCTGCTAAATACAGGCGGTCCCAAAAATTCATATAATTTCATAGTACATGAGACCATTTTCGCTCAAATGATCTCAAATTGTAACTAAATCTGGAAAACTTTTATGTTAAATATGAGTTTCATTTTAGTTTCTTTAACTGTTTGTTTTACTAAGCTGATTTGGATATGGTACCAAAAAAAAATCCAAACGTTAAGACTAATAGAAAAACAGGCACATACTAAACATTTGTGAAGAGGTTATAAAAATCAGTTTGAATATGTTTTGGAAAACGTGATCAATAAATCATTTTTCATTCAACATGAAGCCATTTCATTTTGTTTGCCTTAGGACAGTGCTTGAACAAAGTGTGCAACAAACACCACTAGCTGTGGTACGAGGGCCCCCTCTAGTGGTATGCAGGACTAAATATTCAGATAAAGCTGCTTAAACTTTTTTTTTTTAATGCAGTACAGTACATTTGTTAACTACAGTTCAGTTGTATTTAACTTGTAAGTATAATAGATGCAAATTCAATCTCTTAGAACTGTTTGTTTTCAAATTATTATTTGGGTACACGTTTTATTCAACTTTTATGTGTAATGCATTTTAAATATATCTTTATTTAAGTACAGTTTTATTTTCATACATTTAATGTTGATCGTTATGATCGTACTTGGGGAGCCAAGTATTTTTTGGAGGTGCTGCTTGATGCATAAAGTTTGAGAACCAACTTGCCCAGGATATGTACTTAACTATATTCATATTTCAAATAATGTTACATTTTTTGGGGGGGGTTCACCCAGTCAGATGCAAAAAAAACTCACTCTTCTTCTCTCCTTTGTCCCATGCAATGCCGGCTTCTTTGACCTGAGCGGTGATGCCCAACATCATGGAGACGGTAAGCAAATCGGTCACCTGGATGACAAAGCGCTCCTACAGGTAGGGGGGAACAAATGTAAACAAAAGAGCTTGACGGGAAGCAGGGTGGAGACCCTTACTTTGAACTCCATGTCCACGTAGGTGGCCTCCTTCCTCTCCTGCATCAAACCGAAGCAGAAGGACTGGAAATTGATTTCGTGTTTGGTCTGCTTGATGATCTCCCTCAGCAGGGCTCGCGAGGCGCGGAGGTAGTCGTCCTTGTTGGTGAGCAGATCCTGGAAGACCATCGCCAAGAACTACACACCGAAAAATGTTTATTTCAAGCCTTGATTTCAGCGAAGGGGATTTGACATTTTTAAATGAAATCACCTTTGGCGCCTGCTCTGGGCTGTGTTGCAGCAACGTGTGAAGAACCTGCATGTTGTTGGGGTTCCTGGCATTGGACAGCTCGTTGAAGATGACCAATTTGACCATCGTGGCCAGGTTGTCCCTGTGCGCGTTAAGCAGCTCCCTGGCCGAGCAACAATCAGCAGAAAGCCTCAATTAAAGCATTCAACGTACCGAGATCCACACCCAGATTGTGTGGGTCGCCAAGCACAGTGTTGCCTTGGCTTATGTGTTTAATTTGTTCTGTGACCAAGATCATGAATCTGTTTGAAGAGTCAATCATTTTTCCCATTGAAATGAATTGAAATGCCCCAGGTTGCAGTACCACCGTTTGAAAAAAAAATGTAAAAATGAGAATGCACGTACCTAACACACAGCATATAATGGTTGAGGAGCACTTTGGGCTTGAGGCGGATTTTGATCAGGTTGGAGATAACCTCCATGTCATCCGCTCCATGCGTGTTGCAGTTCATACACAGCGACATGAGGAGGTCCTGCGCCGGCCGGGTCAACTGTACCGGTGCATAATTGGCAGAATAAAACATACAACATTGCTCCATTTGCTCTTCTGCAAATACTGTCAAACAGAAAATATAGATCACAAATATGACAGCTGGTGTCGCCGCGCTCACCTTGGGGTTCTGCAGCCACATTTCCAGCCGCTGCACGGCCATCAGTCGAGCCTCTTTGTACCCGCACGTAGCAGTCAGCAGGCGCAGTAGATTCCGCGACACGTTGTCCATGGGCTGCCGACGGTTTAGCTGATCGCGCAGCACGTCCAGCACGTAGTCCTCAACGCTCTCCGCTAGTTCCTCATACCTGCGATCGACCGGACAATGAGACTTTAAAATGCCTCCTCATCAACCAGTAGTGAATTTTTCTTTAGCATCGATGTGTTTTTACTACCTCGGCATAACCTGCCCTTCATCCTCGGGGCTGAGTTTCTCCTCCGCTATCAGCAGTTCCGCCCGGCTGTCGTCCTCATCGGGAGTTGACGGATGAGGGCTGCTTCCTAAAATAAAAACAGGAGTTCAGGGGTTTTCCCAGTATGAAAAACAAATAAAAAGCCAGAGTGTTTGGTCAGTACCAGCGCTGAGATCTCCAGCGGCTCGGCCCGTGTCGGCCTGCAGCAACATGCTTTTCGGGGGCATCTTGGTGCTGAAAGCCGTTTGAATGTTGTCAACAAAGTTCTTGCAGTGAGAGCTGTCCACCCAGATTCTCTCTCCCAGGGAGTCTTCAATGTACACCTGAAAAATTGCATTTTATATTGGAACCTGGAAGTATGAGGAAATCAGCTTTTGGGTTTTAAGGTCAAATAATGGCCTGATTGTCTGTTTTGTATTTTATCCTAAGTGGATCAGTAAAACATCGCCTGGACGTGTGTAGCTTGCCGTAACACATATGCATGCATGAATACACTTTTCAGGGTGTCATTCTCACTTTGACAAAAATCTCTGGCCAGTTCTCATCTTCTTCGTAGGCGGCCATTAGCAGATTGCAGGCCAGAACAGACACCAGGGAGTTACCCTTTGCTTTGAAATTAATGGAAGCGTCTCGACGCAGGAGGCTGCACAAAGCCTAAAGGCAAATATGAAACCAGGGAAAGAAAAAAAAAAGTATGTTAGGTAATCAAGCATTCAAGTTTAGCTAATGTTGTGTACTTCACCAAATAAAGCCGATACCTCTATGATTCCTTCTGTAGCGAAAATGTTGGGTTTGATCTTGGCCAGGAACATTAGGCTGAGATACAGCGTGATGTCCGGCTTGGCTCGGTTCATCTTGAGCTGCTTCACCGCGCCGCACAGAAGCCCCTCGATGCGCTCGTCGTTGCCCTCCGACTCTGCTAACTCAATGTCGTCCAGCAGAAGCGCTGGTGACACTAGTGCGCGCACAGGAAAAAAAAAAAAACAGAAAAAACCACACATTGACATACGTTGCTGATTTACACCGCATGGTTGATGTGGGGCAATTCGGAATGTTTTGCTCTCAAGTGGCACAAGCGAGACAACCGTGACAGCGTAACCATAATAACATGCGTGACATCAGTTTCTTTAGATCAGAATCATGCCTCTTGCAAATGATCTGGAATTGGGCAATTGGACCGCCTGAGTTAATCCAGCCTTATATAGCATTTGTAAGCATTTTACGGTGAATTACCTTCTATAGGAATAACTGATGGTTCCTTAATGGAGGGTGATATCGCCCTCTTGTCCGCAGCCGCAACATCAGCAAGGCGTCCCAGGGCACTGACCGGAGGCGTGGTGGAAAGCTTGGGCCGCTTGGCAAGGCTGGACAGACCCGATGAGGACGGGAGGGCGGAGGAGGTCTCTCTCTTGCGGTCGGCAGGTAAAACGGTGGCGGCCGGCTTCAAGAGGACAGCGGGGGCTTTGGACTCGCCGCCCTGGCTCTTTGAGCCCAGAGCAATGAAGTCTCCGGGCGGGGGATGGCCTGGGATGAGAAGAACGTTTTTTTATTAAAGGATCCTGTGTGAAGGATTAAGGAAGTTTTGACAAAACCTACTATTTCATATACTGCTATTATTGCTCAATTCATTGTTGTCTCGTTTGAATTATCATCTGAGAGGGGCAGTGTAAAAATGAGACATTTTGTTCTTATGAATGTAACTCACCTGATGTTTTTGCAGCACTGGGGCGCCGCAGGGCTGTCGGCTTTGGACGATTCATCTCGACTATGTGTCTCAAATGATCACCGCTGGTGACGTCACACCATGTTTGGATGCTCTACGTGTGACAAAAGTAGACATTGGTAAGGTTAGTTGAATGCCAGCCACTGACCGCGCACTTAGCTAGCGGGGGTTCAGAACATCGTAATAACGTCTTCTTACAGAATCAAATCTAAATAACATGAAAAGGTCGTGCTAGTGTTCGATCTCAATTCATAGCTATTTGTGCTAAAGCTTGGCTAACAACAACTAACACGGCTAACTCACCACTTCAAAGCGACTGGTGAAAACTTTCCAGTAAACCTAAATGTGTCGGTGGTGATGATTGAATCCAAAACGACTCAAAACGTTTCACAAAAGTGCTGCTGTTTAGTACGTCATTGTCTGTTAAAGTTGTCGCTAAATGACAAAATGCTATTGATGGGAGAACCCAGTTTACAATGGAGTCTTCCTCGCGTAACCAAACTTGTACGGTCACGAGTATGCAGTGACATGCTGCCGCTTAGCGTCAGTAGTGTTAACTGCGCTTAAAATGCTCTTTATATACAGTATACTGTATACAGCTGTGGGGGGAAAGGTTAAGGGGGGAAAAAAACTTTCTGCAAATAAATTATCTCTATAACAACATTTATATTTACAACTCGTCAGTGTAGAATCAAACAAAAATGTTCATTTCACTCAAACACATAGTTCTAAGTTCTAAGCCATAAATATAAACAAAACAAATTAAAAACAGTAAGTAAGACGATAACTGAGCCGCATAACTTCTTCTCTGCTTGTAACGTCGAACTGCTGCGTGTCACAAACCGAGGATTCCTGATTTTAATTGCGCTAATCGGACACTGGGTGGCAGCAGTTTTCATGCTACTTGAATGCAAGTACCATATGGTCAGTAATGTTTGCGGTTACTTCTATTTATTACGTTACTTAAGTAATGGACACTAGAGTCATTTAATAATCTCCATAAATCACTTGTCAGAATCAGGTAATTGATGATGTAATGGATGTTCTAATATGGCCCCGCCCTCTTACTCTTGCCTTGAGTTGCTATTAACAAACTATATATATTTCAGCATTGTAAATACTTGAAATAGTCTCGACTCAGCTTCTGCCAATGGCTTTCAGTATAAAAGCATATGCTAGAAAAAGAAAAAAAACAACTTTCCAGCTGGTTGCGTAAAGTGTTTTCATCTTTTTGGGTGAAGTAGTGGAATGTTCAGTGGTGTCATATGGGAAGTGTACTTATGATAGCATGTGTACGGCTTAGCAACAAATCCAGAACAATACCCAAACATCTGCACAGGGAAAATGTGAGCTAACTGTCATGAATGGTCAGCATCAAGCCTGATTTGATTTGAAGTTGGAGGTGTTGGTGGTAGGGAAAGGGAATGATCTCTTATACACCAGGAGGCCTCCGGGTGCCAGATCACATTTCCAAGCAAGTTCAAGAGAATGACTCAGATTATTTTAAAAAAAAAAAAGGCATGGAGATTAGTGACTCAATGTTACTTCCTGTAATCCAAAACTGCTCAAACCGCACAGCTCGCCACTCTTACGGATGCCTGAAACACGCTCCACTCCCTCGCTTTGCTCTACTGAACATGGGCAAATAAATAAAAAGTAAAGGGTCAGATGACTTCATCTCAGGAATATTTTATGAGCCTATCACTATTTAAAAAAAAGGTGATATGTCATTTCTATTCAGTAAATTTTCAAGTATTTCTAGGGTGAAGATTAATATTTGGCAGAGAATATTCTGCCAAGGAGATATTATTAGGTACACCCAAGCAACATGTAGTAAGATCTTATAGAGCTGGATGAGAAAACCTTATGATTTCAAAAATCCTCAGAATAAAGACACAATTATATAAACTATATGGATTGTAAATTACATTGTATAAAATAAATTCATAATAACACTAAAATTACCAATTTCGAACAAAACATCCCTAATTATGTCAATTTATTAATGCTGTGTTATGGTCATTCAGAAATTTCCTTCTTTGAATAACTACAGGCCCATTTCAAAGTTACCAGTTATGGTATAGATCCTAGAAATGCTCGTAACAATACCAGGAACAGTTAAAGGAATTCCTTGCGATAAATAAATGTTACCTTCACATCAATCTGTTTTCAGAAAGCATCATACAATCACAGCTATTGTGAAACTGTTAAACGATATCTTGGGGGCTGAACAGCACTATTTATTAATCTGGAAAAGGCTTTTGATACAGTTGATCTCATTTTGATGGGCTCACATCTAAATGACTCAGTATTTGTCATGGTGTTCTTCAGGGCTCCATTTTAGGTCCACTGGACTTCATTACATTACTGCTGTGCCATTTCATATTTATGCATTGGTATTAATATTGAGTCTTATTATTACCATACTAGAGTTGCTATTTTACCAGTTGGTCATGGCAATACGTAAGACAAATGAATCTAGAAATTATGATCCAATAAAAATTATGATCCAACATGCCGGAGGTCATCCACATGCAATGTCCAAATGTTGGCTGACCGCAACCAGATTAGACAATGAAAGCAAGTTTACTCATCTGATGATGTTCACAGGAGAAATGTGGTCTGGAGTCAACAAGCATCTCCATTGCCACGTGCTGCGCAGAACAACAAGCTTAGCCATTGACTCACTGGCTATAAAACATGACAGCACTTTAAATCACAAGTTAAGTGGCAGCAGGTGAAAGAGCTGCGAGAGTGGGTGTCTACAAGGATTCAATGAGGGAGTGGTTCATGCGGGATTCCATTTAGTCACATTTGGACCTTGGGAGTTCAAGACCCTGTAAAGAAAAAAATGAAGTCAGACTTGACAGCCAGCGCCTAGATCGAGGCTGCGGGCTAGTGTGGCCGCTTTAGGGCGCCTCGTTGTTGCGACGAACCAGTGGGATATATTTCAGCCACTGGAGGCTTTAAATGGATAGATTTTTATGGCTCAAACATTTGTGCAGGCATAGCTAAAATGCTAAATGAAGTACCATACATTTTCCAGGTTGTAGTATTGGATTGACAGTTGAGTGGGGTGTGGTTTATGGAGTAGCTTGATGATTTGTCATGCTTTTAAAGCCTCTCTTTTTTTTATTTTATTTTTTTTAAACAATGCATATTTTCAACAATTCAAACCAAAATTATTTAAAAATATTGAAAAAAAAAATTGACTGTATGCTACATCAGCCCATTTCGCGTGTAGCTTGTTTAACCTACGCCACCTGCGCTATTTGAAGTGTAAACACTAAACATGCTTTTAATCTGAACTCTGATCCAGTGTGGAATCTAGTGCAACAAAAAAGTGAACGGTGAGTGTGTGTGTTGTGGGGGCTTAAAAGTAAATGCCCCCGTTTATCATTTTAAACACATTCGGTGTATAATCGCAGGGCAAAAATAACCTGTGACTGCAGCAGCCCCAATAAGAACAATCCTGTGACTGCCGCGCTGCCCTGCATACTTTCCTCAGGAATGGAATGCTGCTGCTCCAGGCAAGCTTCACTTTTTTCCCCCCACTTGTTGGTGCGCAAGATCACTTTTTAAGGTCTTATTTAACTCCGAACTACACGCTTTCTTCGACCAGATTAGGAGTTTTTTTTTTTTTTTTACTCCGCAAGAAAAACAGACTCTTCTATTTCTGGCTTCCCCCTCCCGGCGCTGACGTCAGCACTAAGTTATTTTCATGAATGGAGGGGGCGGTCATGAGGACGCGGTGACGTCAGTGCTTGCGGAAGCGGGAGCGTGGAATGTTAGTAACATTGTTGTTGTTTTGGGGTGTTAGCAGGACGCTCCGCTCGTAGGCTGGCTGGCTCGCCGTCTGCCGCACTCAGCAAAGCGGCTTCGACGGCCTCGTTTTCCCGGGGGGGTTAGGTTCCCACCTAACCGGACATAATTTTTGGGGGAATATTTTATTTTTCCGCGCATTCCTGTCCACGGGGATCCACGCGCGCCCACAGAGGTGAGGTTGTTTATTTACCTAATTAGAAATAAGTTTAGATATGTTGCGAAAATGCGGAAGTAAAAAAACAAAACAAAACTGTTTTAAGTCGACACGTGTTACACAAACGTTGGCCAAAAACGGCGTACTCGGGAGTTTGCAGTTACGTTGAAATAAATAGAAATTACTTTCGAGTGAAAGTTGAACGCATTTCAAAGTGGGTAAAGTGAGCACATGCGTTATAGCGAAACATTAAAAGTAGTTTATTTCAGTCAAAAGTGCACCACTCAGCTATATTTAAATAATGATACATGAATGATTGGGTTCATGACAGCTAAGCTATCTTTGCGACTAAATTGGGTTTAAGAGTCCGTCAAGTATTTCTACCGCACTTTTGTTTTCATTCTGAGTGTATCGTAAAAAAAAAAAAAAAAAAAAAAAAAAACAGTAAAGAAAAGCCCAAATCCCAGGCTGCCTTTGACATTGAATACAACACGTGGTGTACGTTTTCGACATGTAGGACAAAGGGCACCATGAGAAGACAGACCACCGGGGCAGGCAAGGCTGGTGGGGGAGCACATATCTCCATCAGCAATACATCACTCCCCTGGGACAAAACAAGTCTTTTCCCATGTGGATAATGTTGTTGAGCTGTAAAATGATGCACTTGTAATCATTTTTTTATGAGCACTTTTTTATGACTGTGTGCTCAGTTGAACCTCTGACGCAACTTCACTTATGTATGGTCACTGTTTGACTCACTTCTTGCACTTTAAATGTCACCAACTTGCACTTTCAATCTTGTTCCGGGTGGGTGCACAGAATGTGGGAGTGGGCGCTCTCATCTGTCATGAGTTGAACATGTGGCTCCATTGACCAAGACGACCCCCCCCCCCCCCCGCCCTACACTCCAATTTTTTTTTCTATTAGGACCCAGGGCTGAGTCACTTCTTTTCCACTGGCGCGCTTGTGGCCTAAGCGTGATGAAGCACACTAGATCCAGACAAGGGATATGTATTTAAATTGTCACCAGTCATTGACTCCTTTGCCCGGGATGAAACGCGGCAGCAGAATGCAGAGCGCTCATGTGGTGGTCGGTTGGTGGAGTGTTGTGAAAGTGACATAGCTGCGGTGAGCAATGCGATGACTCACAAGGATGTTTGCTCTGATGTGTTTTTGCCTCGCTCGCTCTCAGGGAGGGAGGCGGATGATTGGCTATGCAAGCCTGCGATTTTACTCTCGGGTAAACATCATTTGCACAGCTAATAATATATTGGGTTACACCTGCGCAGTCGGATGAGATCCAAATGCTAAAGCTGTCGCAAAAAAAACGTTCTTGTCAGAGGCAGTGCTCGCTTTGACTTGTAGCATCGTTTTCTGAAAACAAGACAAAAAGAAAACGTAATCAAGAACATTGGTATGTAGGGCTGAACAATTAATCGAATTCGAATCGACATCACAATGTAGTAGAATGCAACTTTCGAATGCATCTTTTATTTATTTATAAAGCGTCTCGATAAATTGAAGTGACAAAGCCACAGATTTGTTTGCTAATCTAATTTATGACTTACTGACTCATGTTTACGCCACAATTGTTTGGTAGAATGTGACATCGTTGTGAAAGCTTAAAAGACTGCAAGTTCAAAGCGTTCAGTAAGTTAGCAACTCTAATCGAAGTAGATCAATAAATCGTCTTTTACATAAATCCATGGTTCATTTGCCTCGATTTAGCGTGAACCTAATCTTAAAAACCAAAACATTTATCTGATTGCTATGATGTGACAACTGCAACATTATCTCTCCATCCATCTGCTTTTTGTCAAGCGTTTCCTCATTAGGCTCGATGGAGCTTCTGCCACCAGAGTCAAGATTTGAACTTGAACCTCAGAACTGTGAGACAGACCGGCCTCTCTCTGAATTTTGTTTGCTATTTCGAAAGTAATTGTTGACCTTGTTTTTAGCATCATGAGTGTGCACAACACAGAAGTAGCAACTCCTCCGGTTACGATGCAGTGCAGTTTGACGGCAAATTCTTTTTGTAAAGGAAGACTTTTTAAAGCTATCACATTCAACAGTGCAGGTGTACCTATTGAAATGACCTCACGGTTACACGGCCGCACACGGTGACCCGCATCCTGTTTCCACCTCGCCGTCATTGTGCTCATAGGCGCGGCTCGGGCCAAGTTTATTTATTTGGTGGGATGTTATTGGGAATTCCACGCTGGATAGGATGAATCCGGCTCGCCGGTGCATATTTTGCAACTTCATGATTCCACTCAGAGTGAGAATGCAAGCTGGCAGCATGCATCACACAACGTCTGAGCGTGTTGTTTTGGAGCGCCTGGCGACTGCTAAGCGTGTGCTTTTGTCTCCTGTTATTCACACACGGCTTTTCCATGTAGGCTCATTTTCCCAGCCCTCGTTCTGCATTCTTGAAATTGTCTTTGGAATACAGCGAGTTCTCCTCCCTTTCCGCACCAAAGATCTCCGGTGGTCATGCCAACAGTTGCTCGGGCTACTTTTCCTTCCTTTCCCGTGAAACAACGGGATTTTCCAGGAAACGTCAGATCGGGAGGGTGCGATTCCCTGCCTGCCGTTTGTGGCTTTTACCAGTAAACAGCGTGACTCACCGCTCGGCTATGCGCTGCGTTTCCTTCGCATCGGATCCCGGCGAATGTGCTGCGCTGGGGGAAAGAGTGGAATCTGCACATGTACAGGGTCTGTTGGATGGATGTCAACAGCCGCCTGGAGAGAAGAGAAAAAAAAAAAAAGTGCCAAAAGCTTATCTGCCAGGGGGCGGCTGCAAGTCTGACCTCGGAAATAGCAAACAGAAAGAAGGAAAACAAGGTGTCCAAACCGGGCCAGTGTGTTATTTATTTTGGGAGCGGGCCGGGCCCTGCAGTTACCTGCTGCAACCTTGAACTTGGCCAGAAGCCTGAAAAAAAGCAAACACGTCATCAATGAACAAGTGTTTTTCAAATAGCGCCCGCATTAAAAAAAAACCAAATAAATCATAAAAACGCACAAAGTGGATGAGCACAAAGAGAAAGTTAAACCACTTAATAAAAGTCAAACTAAAAATACTCATATGGAATGGGATCCCAATATTCCTACACACACAAAAAAAAAACAAATGTGGAGAAAATATGCTAAATAAGCGGTGTCCATCATAAAAAGAAAAATGAAACAAATTGCAGATGACAGCCAGAGGAGTAATGTGGAGTTTTTCCTCAGAAAAAAAATGGGGGCAAGAAAACACTATGTAACATTAAATCGTCATATTATTTATGTTGCTTACTTCCATCTTGTTGCTGCTTGATGTTGAAGCTGGTGGAATTATTCATGTACCATTTAAATTTCTGCCCGTGCGGGTTGTTTAATTGGCTCACGAATGGTTGCAAACACAGCCATGTGTTGTTTTAAGTGTACATGGTAATAGACAATAAGAAAAAAAAAAAAAGATACAGCCAGTGGAATCTGCAATGGGGCACCTGGATGTGATTTAAGCGTCAAGGGAAAGTGCCCTGATGTCATCCATTTTCACATTTTCACTAGCAGCCAACTCAAAAGTTTTATTTAGGGCTGATATCTTTCATATTCATTTGTTTGATTTGATTTTAGCGCAAGCCAAACCTATAAGACCAAAGCATTTATGTATCCTGCTTGTGTTTGTTAAAAAATACACAGAAAGAGGACCTTGAAAAAAATAATCGCATATTAAATCGCAATCGCAATATTAAGGAAAAAAAGTCGTTCCCTCTAGAATACGAACAGTCAATCAATCAGTTGATCAGTCACTCTAAATGTCTTTTGTTGTTTCTCTTGTTTGTCTGCGGCATTCGGTGCTGGGACTGTTTTTGAAAAACAAGAGGAAAAATAGTCCCGAGGTGGCTGAAAATACTCTTGAAAGCATTCATTTCAAAGTGATGCGTCCACCCAAAACAATGAGTGACATTTTCTGCTCTCCACATCAGTCAGCGCCCGCGTGTTTGTTTCACGTAGTAACTCGCCTCGCCGCCTTTTATCTCAAAACCTTGTGGCGGCAGATCATTCCGAGCTTTGTTGCGGACGCGCCATTGCGTCATTGTAATTGTGTTATTGCCGGGTATTTCTGAGGTAATGCAATTAGGTGAGGTTTAAAATGGAAAAAAAAAAAAGTCAAGAGGAGGGACACAACACAGCCTTTTGGGATGCTATTTGATCAGTTCAGATTTGGAAGCCATTTTCCCCATCTGAGTTTTTCCCCAAATCTGTTTCAGTCAAAGTGTACCCAGACTACATTCCAAGACGATTTCGGTTGGCCTAAAAAAAATTTAAAAAAAATCAATCAACCTTTTTTTTTTTCAGAAAAATTTCCCCAAAACAAGAATAAGTTGAAATTCTAGTTAATGGCGGAAAATTGCTCACCTCTATGCAAACGAGGCTCAGTGACGTAAACACATCTAATTCATTCAAGACCAGCACGGATAGCTACACAAAGTTTGAGTGAAGCAAATGTCCTTAGAAAGATGGAAAATATCAAAACGCTTGCTGAGGCGCCATTTGATATTTTCATGGGCATGAGTAGAGATGTGCATGTGCTTTTATGTATTTTTTTTAACAAACAGGGATCCATGAAGAAAAGCGGTAATGAAATATTGGAAATAATCTTCTAAATCGGTGACTCCACAGGTCGTCTGTACTTTATATTGAAATGTGTTTGTAGAAGACCTCCCGGCATGTGCGCACAAGCTACGATTGATTTGTTTGGGCACGTGAACTACGCCAGACGCCTCGGAATTCCAGACATTTTGTACACTTTGCAACTGTTGTTTTACAAGTGAGGAAGAGTTCCAGCTCCGCCTGCTGCCCCCCGCCCCACCCATCCCTGTTCCCTTGTAGTAGAGTGCATGGCGGGACATATTGGATCTACTCCGGTGAACATTTGCATGAGAGGCTCTGGCACATGTGTGTTTACTCAGGAATGTGGTTTTTGTTCTCGAAGCGAGCCATCTGTGGCCTTTTTTTTTTTTTTTCTCCTTCTTTGAGGTATTTTCCCAGACTGCCTTTGCAGAACGGCCTCGCACGGTTTGTTTTCTTGATTGCGTCTGTTGGGAAAAAAAAAACAAACAACAAAAAAAAAACAACATCTCTCCCGTTTGTACACGAGCGCCTGGGTTCTATCACGCGAGCTGTAGTGGAGGAAATGTTGACATCATGATGAGGAGAACCTCAGAAAAACATAAGTACATGCCTGACGAATTTCAGGAAAACAAGCAGGCCTCTTGGTTCACGCCAGAGGCCCCCCCTTGTATGAAGGAGAGGGGGCCTCCCCTACTGCCATCATGCAACACTTTTCCATAATCTTCACAAGGAATATTCCCAGGGACCCCCTGCTTATGCAACGAGACATTTTCGACCTACTTGGACAGGAGGAATTCCATATATTAATATATTGACTTTGGTGATGCAGATGTGGGGAAGGGAAGGGGCATATGTCGCTTGAATCCCGAAACAGGACTTAGTGGTTCGCTTTAATCATGCGTTTCTGGCACGCTGGGACACTTAGATGTTTGAATTTCCTGTCAACTGGGATGCCATGATTCAGCTTCGGCCAGCATCTTCAAAATAGCCTTAAAAAAAAAAAATCATTGGCCTCAAGCACTGATTGTCAAAATGTGGCATGCCAAAGAATCCCTGAATTGCATATTCAAACTATCAAGGGTCACCGACCTTTTTGAAACTACTTCTTAGGTACTGATTTTAATGCAAAGGCATACAACGTTGATAAAATCTATGGAAAATAGTACTCTATAATATTATACTTTAACATATCGTAATACCATAAATATAATGTAAACAAACTTTTTTTTTTTTTAATTTCATTGCGACGCCTTCTGGTGTGTGCGTTTTGGCCACCAAGGGCAGTATAATACAGTCTCAAAGGCACAAAGGAAGAAGACTTTCACAACTACTATAAGGGAGTCAGTAAAGTGCTGATTATTGGTGGTTTTTGACTGAGGATAAAGAATACATGCCAGTGACTATTGTTAGTATTGTCTGTCTACATGTGTTGATGCAGTGTGTGTATGCAAAACTCCGCTGCTTTAAGGATCATAACGCCACGACTATCGATGCTATTCGTTAGGGCATCTATGGCATTCTGCAGTGTGTTAGCATTAAGCTAGCGTAAAGGCAAAGTTGTGCGGTTGTTTCAAATACACTGTCACTGTACACTAGCCTATGAAAATAAGAAATACACCTCTTTTGAGTCACACTTGGACCTTCTAGGCTACTGCATTTTATTGTTGGTTATGATGGTCCTACTTGGAGAACTGAAAATGTATTGAGGTGGTACTTGCCTTGGAATAAAAAGTTGGAGGAGCACTGCCGCCCCACCCAAGGGAATATTCAGAGAGCGGTCTTCCCAAGATATCACTTCTAGTTAAACTGTCAACTTGGCAGAAATCGGTTTGAGCGCGGCGGGCTAAATTTACCCCACCGAGATAAATAAGGGCATGCAGAGGCTCAGGGAAGCCCGGCGTAAGAGGATCTGAGCGGCAGGATGCTGATAGACGACATTGTCTGCCGGTAAAAATACACCCGTGACTACGAGGGAAACTATTCCGCCGTGACACGGGGAATTTTCCACAAGTTGCCCCGATAAAGGTCAGCATGACTGTACTGTAAATGTTATGCTGATGTGACAGTAATTTACGCCCTGTCATGTGGCGGTGGGTATTACGGAGAGACCCCCTCCTCGCATACTTTGAATGGGGGGTGGGGTGGGGGATGCGAAGCAGAAAAAAAAAAACAAAAAAAAACTTGTTTGTACGCTGCATGAGCTCGGCTGCTGCGGTTATGAATGAGCCTTGTTTACCCGCTCGCTGACCATGTGACTCACACTCCCACGCCCATTCACGGGGGCGTTGCCATGGCAGCCACTGAGCATGGAACATGGCACTTCAAGTCCTGAAATGGTGAAGGGGGCTGGGGGGGGGGGGGGGCACGGGGTGTGGTTTTGGGAACCGTGGGATGCTGCTCTGTGACAAGATGGGCTTTTCCTAAAGAGTCCAGCTTCTTTAAATAAGGGATGCTGGCTTGTTGTAGCGAACTACATTGTTGAGGCAATCGGCTCAATTGAGGTCCTGCTGTCCTCTGCTGGTTCACATGGCAAATGGCAAGATGCTAAAAGTTGATACGGAGGTATTCAACTTGGCTTTTCAGGATGCTGTCAATTTTTACGTTCAGATCCTTATTGGAGAACATTGAACAGCTGGACAGGTGCATTACAAAACTGAGAGAAGGTCAAACATATAGGCTGAATTGTGATTGGACGAAGCAGTGTAGCCAAGAGAAACACTACGGGGGACGGAAAACAGGCAGGACAGCGGCCCTCGAGGAACAGGATCGAAGACCCCCTTCATCCGAGTATCCTGAGTAACTAACATCTCTTCACTTCTATTGCCTCAGTGCGTCCTCCTGTGAGAGTGTGGCAAGTTGTCTGCATGCAGGGAATGACGACTCCTTTCAAGACGAGCAAAGCTTTAAAGGTAAGCTCCGGATGAGCCGCCGCCTTGGACTAGATATCGGGTCCTCACGCTGCGTTTTATGGGCCCGCAGGTCAAGAAGGAGTCGGGCGAGAATGCCCCGGCCCTCAGCGACGACGAGCTGGTGGCCATGTCCGTGCGGGAGCTCAACCAGCACCTGCGCGGGCTGACCAAGGAGGACGTGGTGCGGCTGAAGCAGCGGCGGCGCACGCTGAAGAACCGAGGCTACGCCGCCAGCTGCCGCATCAAGCGCGTCACCCAGAAGGAGGAGCTGGAGCGCCAGAAGACGGAGCTCCAGCACGAGGTGGACAAGCTGGCCCGCGAGAACGCCAGCATGCGGCTGGAGCTGGAGGCCCTGCGCGCCAAGTACGAGGCGCTGCAGTGCTTCGCCAGGACTGTGACCCGCGGCGGGCCCCTGTCGCCGGGCAAAGTGGCAACCACCAGCGTCATCACCATCGTCAAGTCGGCCAACCACAACAGCTCCGGTCCGACGCCCTTTTCGGCGCCATCCTAGTGTACGCTGGACCGGGCTCTCTTTTCCCGCCTGACCTGGCCTCCGGCATCCCGCGCCGAGAGGAATCTCAGTAGTAAGACTGGAGGATGATCGACGGGATGACAAGCTCCGTGTGAGCTTATGCTGCATTTCATGACTCTCCCTTATTCTGTCCTTTATCTTCGCACCCTTTTACCCCTGAAAGCGTCCACAGACCTGACATCTCTGTGTAAGCTTTTGGGCTTCTTTTTCCCGCCCAATCCCTTCAGTTTACACTTTGGAACAACATTCCCAACCTTTTTTTGAAAGGGGGTGGTGTACCAAAAGTCACTATAAGCTTCTTTGTTTCTATTTGGTTTCAGGCGTCATTTGGACAGATGTGAGGTCATTAGCGTTTGGCAGCTTTGCAGTTTTTCTAAGCCTATCTCACCAACTGACATTGGTGCAGTATTGCAAAATTACCGCCTGGCAAGTTTTTCTGTCCCGGAGTGGAGTTCAGCACTAACTTGAGAAGCTTTTTGGGCATCACCCTGCTCCAACGTGTAGTTCTCTGTTCTTGCCACTACAACCACTGATGAAAACGGAAATCCTAGAGCAGGCGTTTGTGCAAAGCCGGGGAAAGTCTATCCAGTGGGCTGCACTGGAAACTCGATTCTGTAGAAGCTTCAGAGTGATAAAACTTCACCCGTACCGACTTCAGGTTCTTCAAAGCCTACAAGCAAAAGTGTGAGTCACACCTCCACTACTACTACTACTACAAAAAAAAACCCCTCAGCTAGCTCTTGAGAAACTTGTGGTTCAGAGACAAAACTATCTCGCAGGTTTCTGGTCAGGTAAACCAACAAAAATCAAACCCAGCAGAAATTCTTGAGCATGAACGAGACAAAAAAAAAAAAAGTGCAACGCTGTCTACCAGCCGGGCAAGGAAATGATACGCTTACAAAAACTGCAAAGCCAAAGCTGTTGGCCTCAATTCTGTACCTGAAACAAAAAAGAAGTATGGTGACTTTTGGTACAGCCTGTATTTGCACTGTGCAAACCACCTGCCCCCCCCCCCCCCCCCCGACACCGTCCTAACAGCACTGGCAGGGTAAAGTTCCTCTTCTTGACTGAGCACAGAGATTTAGAAAAAGAACGAAAAAAAAAAGTGTCCGACTTGCCTTCAGGTGGCAGCACCAGCCCATATTCTTGTTTTGAAAGTATGTCAAACCACACCGAATCATTTCCAAGCACAACATGTTGCCTTAAATCTGTTCTGTTTATGGAGTCGCGGGAGTCATTTGGAGTATAGGAAAATACGTCAACTGCATTTTGACTTCACGAGGCGACTCCAAGTGTAGATTTGTTGGTTTTCTGACGATTTTACTTCCCCATTGAGCACTTATAACGAGATTGGTTGCAGTATAGAAGGATGCCAGCAGTTAAAAAGATGTGTGTGGACTGTAGACGGTCAGGAAGCAAACAGAGCGTCATAAAAAAAAGTGCGGTGCCATCACTTTGCTGCAAGAGTCTGATACGAGCTAACAGCTTCTGTACTTTCTGTACAACAGCACTTACTGTGTGAATGCTGAGAGACAAGCATGGGGGTGGGGGGGGGGTGAAGTAGTTGTTCTTACAGCGACATTGATTTGCGAATTTATCCGCTTATTACACTTTTTGCTAAAAACCTTCTCAAAGTTTGTAACCATATTATGGTAATATTGGGGGGGGGGATAAAATTACGGCTTATTCTCACATTTCAAATTTTCCCGAAAACGTTTTTGTTGTTGTTCTCGAACAAAATTAGCTTATTTTTTTATTTCTTTTGTCAGTCCTAGCACTTATTGGAGATGCTGAAGAACAAGCTGCCGCACAGAGAAGCAACGACATCATAGCATCTTCGCAAAGCACTAACAAACTGTCCCAATTGCTCTATGTTTTTAAATTGAATATTTTTCTTCTAATAGCTCTCTTTTTCGAATGGTTGCTCGACTTGGCGACGGCATCTCTCAGCATTCACACAATTTCTGAGGAGACTGCAATTTCTAGTTAGGTTATTTTTGCCTCTTAAATGCCACTCACTGGAAGGTAATCCATATTGGATAAAGTTAAAATAACTTAATGACAGGTCTTTTACGAATGAAATACTTCCTGTACATTAAAGCTTTGGACTTTGGGCTCGCGTTCAGCTGCGGTCACTTGACTCCGTCCAGAAAGTACAAGCGTCATTCCTACTGCAGGGTCAGGCCAAGTGCTGCTGCTGGTGACTCAGGCACAGTGACTATTATTTTTATTTTCTCTTTTTTGAAAAAAAAAAAATAGTTTCCATTGCTTTTAGCACACTCTACTATAGGAGAATTTGCCTCGTGAGCAGGTAGAAACAAAAAAGGAACCGTTTGTTGCCACGGCAACCAAATGCAGTAAACACCCATGCTTTTAAGGCCTTCTCAATCGAGGACACAAACACATTTGCTCATGTTAGGATCTTCTCTCGGCCAAGAATACATGACGATTGTCCCCCCCACTCCCACCTCAAAAGAAAGTAGACAGATGGGTGGGGCGGGGGGGGCTTTGCTGCTGTACAACCTGCTGTGACCTTACAGCTGTGTTCATACTCTCATTTTGTATCTTACGTCCTCTTCCTGACACATCGGTTTTATATGCATAAGTACATGATATAAATTTATTACATATTTTTCTATATTTATGTTATCCTGGGAGTGGTGTGATTTACGTAACCGTTCTTTTGAAGTCCATTTAGTATTAGCAATTGATGCTGCAAATGAGTCCACACAGTACATTTACAATGAGAAAAAATACTTTTGACATGACCTTGAGTATTTATAGGCCACGGATAGTTGCTCTCAGCAGTTTTTTGTTGTTGTTGTTATGTCTACACGACTGAGGTTACACACAAGATGCAGTTTTTTAGTTTTACTTCACTTGAATTACGTTGACATTCTGACGGTTCACTTTTGATGTAAAAAAAAAAAAAAAAAGTGCAAAATCGAGACGCCCGATGAGGGTTTAAAACATGTTTGACTCCCATGTGTTATGTAAGCATGCATGTACAGCACACGTCGCATGTTATTGTTGACGCTTACTGCTCTGGCTTCACTTTTAACGATGATGGTAATGCTTTCGTAACAGCGGTTAAACCTTACCTGAATAGAATTCCCACAGCTGCTAAATTCTGTCCCTCCACAATGAAGCCTGAGACAGACATAAAAATAAAGCACATTTACATACAGAAGATTTAAGCCGACAGTGACCTCATGTGTCAAAACGAGGCATTGCTGTCAGTGATTCATGTTGACAAGTACAGTAGAGTTACAGTACACACTTCAGCCGAAATAACAGACAAACCTTTTTCCAGGTGAATCGAGTGTATTGCCGGTTCCACATTTATGCGATCTGTAAAATGCCAGAGAAAAAAATTGCCACTTCACACAAAGCAGTAAAGAGCAACGTGCATAAGATAAAGATGACATTACCTTTTTTGGGGGGCTGTTTAACAAGGCCGCTTCTTCCGTGGAGCTTTCACATAAATTCTCCTATGAGCCATGATGATGACATAGTCGAGAAACGTGCTTGCATAGACTAGCGTTGATTAATTCAGTTGTCCAAACAAGCTCGACCAGTCAAACAAGCTACACGACAGGTTAAAAGAACTGTTTAGCACACCAAAAGACAATGTGGATGAGGACGCAAAGTATTGCAAGTTTTTGTAGATTTTGTGCAGGCTGAAATAGCTGCAAGGCAGCAGCGCACTTGTCATTACTCTGCTCTTGCATATTTATTTCATTCATCTGTTTGATTTTCATTCATAAGACGCCTAAATTATTTTTGGTCAGCTTTCACTTTCTTATCCGGTGTATAAATCACATCTGTGTTTGTCTCTGCTGCGTTATTTTCAACCATGCTAAATTATTCCATGACAATGTGTCTGCTGTGTCTTGTTTTTGTACTCGCAAATAAAGACTTCTCCTCATTAAAAAAAAAAAAATGGCACAAATTGTCTCAGTCCCACGCACGCACAAAGGCGTCTTTATTTCATATCATTTCAAATTCCACTTTGGACCTGTGTCCATTTTGCTCCTGTGTCAAGAAGAGCAAAGATTGGCACAAATGGGTGTTAAAATTATGACAAATGGCCAGTCTACTATTTTTAAAATGTATTTATTGTTTTTAAAATCAGTCTCTTCAAAATACAGAAAATCTTACACTTAATATGTTATAGATGCATCTCAATAAATGAGAATAGTGACAATTCAAGTAGTGAAACTAATACATCGAGGAATAAAAAAGAAAATACTTTCCCAAAAAGCCAATTCTGACCTGGTTTCTATCTTAAAGATCATTTTGATTGTTTATGTAAAATGCAAATTTCTTGAGTTGGTGAATTTGCTGACGAGTTTCACTTTTTGAATTAACCTATTGAAATAAGTTACTTTTTCCACGATATAACAATTGCATGCACCTGTATAGTAGAATTACAATCAAATCTGTAAATATCATAATGGATAATCCATGGATTTATAAATAGTGACCCAGATAATAAAAGGCTTCATGAAAAATGTACACAATAGTGCAGATACTACAAAAAAAAAAAATCTGACTTCTAGTTGGACTTCATCAAACGAATACGACTCCCACTTTGTAAGAGGTCCACTGTGACTGAAAGATGCATGCAATAAATACAAAAGACTCTGCAGTGTTATATTGTGCAGTTTGAAGTGCCCGCTCCAAAATCAGTATGTCTGTCCAGGAACTTTCATGCTTCTTGACTCAAAAAAAAAAAAAAAAAAAAAAAAATGGGCAATCCACTAGGTGCTCCCGGCCATTGCCACACTCCTGTAGTCACATCGTTGCTTGTTTGACGATATCACAAAGATGATTAATTTGTGGTTTGTTATAAGGCCAAGAAGGCAAAATCTCATACTACTGAGCTACATTGTTTTATCGCGTTTATCCTTTCAATGTTCATTAGAAGTAAGCAGTCATTGCTCAACAATGTGTTGATGAAAATGAAATCCGATGCAGTTTTGTGCCCTGTGAGATACAGTATAACCGTTGCCGCAGGGGAAACAAGCGACGGTGAGGACACACCCACCTAGACGCGGCGGCTCACAACTCGTCGTCAGACATGATCAGCATGACTTTGTCCGACTTGCGGGAGCCCTTGGTGGCGCTGGAGGCCACTTTCCCACTGGGGCACGGCGGGACCACCTCCTGCGTGGACTGCTGCGTGTACTGCTGGTAGGCCGGGGAGAAGTTGTGGATAGCATCTTGCACCATGTCGCCCGGGTTGATGGTCTCCTTCAAACCACTGGAGATGCTTTGCATGGACGGGATGCTCTCTATCGGGAGTGTCATTGTTGGAGGACGTTAGTAAGTGATGAGGATGTAACGGCACATGTATTCTGATGAAGTTTGAGAAATGCGTAGGTAAAGGAAAGAAAGGAAACTGCCTCACATTTTAGCAACACGTTTACTCCGTGACCAATTACAGTGCAGCTCAGCCTCTGGCTAGCGCATGTGAATATCGCAGTGCCTCTGCTTGGCTCTCCAGATAGAATGCAATTCAATTTGGTGTTCACGCCCCTGAAACAATCTCACTTACGTGGCACGTCATTCTTCTTCTCCTGGTAGACGGTGCAGGTGAAGGCGTACCGCAGGGCGATGGCGGCGAAGAACATCTCCATGCAGATGATGAAGTTCTGCCAGCCGGCCGCCACCGTGCCGGCGCCGACTTCTTGCCCGTCGATATAGAGCGCGTTGGGAATGACGCCGCAGCGTTCCAGGATGGCGAGGACCATGCCTTCATGGTGCACAATTTCCTTAGTTCTCCTCCCGCTTCTGGATGCAAATCTGACATGTGGGACTTACCTTGCCAGAAAGACAAGAAGATGACCGACTTGATGGTGAGGAACTTGAGCACCGGCTCGTATGGCCTGAGCAGGTCGCTGGTGGCGAAGAAGAAGAGGAAGAGGGCGTAGAGCGACAGGCTGACGGAGAAGTTGTAGATGATGGTGATGTACAAGTATCCGCCATTTACGCTGCGGAGAAAAAAAACAAAACAGAATGGCACCTCCCCTCATTGTGGATTCATCTTTGTACAATTCAGCATTTGAGGAACATTTTGAGTGAAAACGGAACTGAACAGGTCATTTTTAGCTCTATTGTGTTCATCCTGAGAGGTTTGACTGTATTTTCAACTAGCCATCCAACACAGGTGGCCTCCAGTTTCAACAAGCAGCTAATGGGGTCTTTGTTTCAACTTTGCACCCCAGCATGCATCTGATGATCATGTTGTGCTTATTTAACTGTCAGCCTGCCTTCACTCGTCCTCGAGGACCGAATAGACTAATTACTATGGCGCAGGAAGAAGCACACAGCAGGCTGAACAACATGAGGTTATTAAAAAAGAAAAGTGCCAACGTTCCCGATAAGCACGGCGGCAAATTCACACATGCAGACAGCAGATACACTTTTAGCAATACAAACGCTGGCAAAGTGTCCGTCTCAAGTGGTGTTAAGTACTTTGAGTGGTTTTACGAACAAAAAACACAGCCAAGAGAAACCGATGTCAGAGCTGAAGATGCGATGGAAAAAAATAGAGCTTTGGAGGAGATGCTTTTGAGGTGCGAGACATCACTCACATATCGCCAGCATTACAATAAAACCAAGCGGCTGGAAAAGACAGCGGCGAATGAATGAAACATACAAAAACAAAAAAAACAAAAAAAGAGAGGCGCAGCTCACTTAAAATCCCCATCGTGGTATTTGCCGTAGGCCTGCAGGATAATGGTGATGGCAGCCATGATGGGTTTCACGATACAGAACTGAAGAGTTGCCTGGAAAACAAACAAAAACAACACACACACACAGCCTAGCAACGGTAAGAAGGACAGAGGATTTGTTTGTGCAATTATTACACCTCGCTCGACACCAGTAGGCCCACAGTGGACGATTCATAATCCATACGCTGGATGCACATCTAATGAGCTTGAATGCAAGAGCTGCATCGGAAATTCTGCCTTGAAAATGTAAAAAAAAGCTCAGTTGTTCATTACATGCAAAATTCGGTTTATTATTGTGCTATTTGCAACGGTTTAGAACTGCGCTGAGCCATTTCCAATATTTTAGTTACACCGAAGGGTGCAAAATATATTATATAAATAACCATTAATGACATACTGCTATCGTAGTGGCTGTTAATCGAAACGTGTTCACAGAGCGTCTTCAGAATAGCTCCCACCTTTGACAGCCTCTTTGCTGCATGATGAGCGTTGCGGTTGTCAAAATCCAAAGAGGATTTGAATAGACAGAGCAGACCACCTGCTGCTGACGTCTGCCGCGTCAGGTTAACAGAGGGCGTTGGCCCTCACGTGACCCTCTAAACTCCCGCCGCCACAGTAATCAGCCCCACAACACTCTCAGCTTGTCCTTTCTGCCAGTTGTGGTGCCATTTTGTCTCTCAGCGCGCACAGAAAAACAAGCTGGCATGATAGCCTCTGACAAGCGTGGTATTCAGGAGGACAACTGTATTTCCCGCCGCAAATTAATTGAGAGTGAGAAAGAGACGGACACCCATGCAGAGAGACGTTATTTAACACCTTTAACATTGAATTATTCACAATGTGCCCACTCTGTCCGCAGCTTTCATGGCGGGTGTATTTTATAACGAAGGGGACCCAGCAGTAGAGTGACTTGAGAAGCAAGTGCATTACAGTCAACATTTTTATTTCGCCAAGTGTGTTGGCAACCTGCTGGCGTTTTCCATTAAAAAAATGACTAAATCAATTTTTAATCATAAATTCCCAGCTTGGAATGACCCGAGGCTTTTTTCCTTTTCATACAATTTGCACTTGTGATAGTTCACTGGTGGCAACTATCGACAGGCCAGATTTGTTGCGTCCTCCGGAGTATTAATTAAAAGCAAAGCTGCTCCGCTTTGACTTACAGTACAAGCGCCCCAAAGCTCAGCATCTCAAATTGATCAGGTCTGACCTATGCAAAGAGAATATAAAGCACAGGGCACCTTTATTTTTTTTTTAATATTTAGTTGAATAGTGATGACGTACATGCTAGTCGCAGCATGAATACTTTAAATGAATCTTTTCTTCATAACCTAACTTCTATTCTGTTTCACCTAGGAAGTCAGCGGCCTCGTGTTCAGGAATAATTTACGTCATCCTTAACCCCCTGTAGACTCAACGGGGATGTGCATTTGCTTATTTTAAAGGGGACATTCTATTTGACTAGGTGAAATTAAACATGCCACATAAATCGTAAGACACTCGCAACTTGTTTGAAACGAATAAACAGATGCCTTTTACGTTTGCTTCCAAATGACAGCAGATCCCTCTTAAATCCAATGTCGCTCAGGTCCCAAAATTTGGAAATTCAACCGTAGCTGCCTGAATAAATGTACCTCTTATTTGCAATTTGCGATTGTCAAAGGAGCAGCAATCTGAAGCGTACCTGTTTGCAAAATCTTAAAAATCCAATGGAGTAGCTCATCCCACCCAAGCAGCATGTGCCATACAGGCAGCTTGACCTGCACAGGAAAGAGAAAAAGTTTCAGATTCACGACAGATGTCTGTGCAAATACAGTATAATGGTCAAAACATTGCGCTGTTTATGCCTATTGTGCTAACTAGCGCCCCAAGTGCCTTGACAGTCTGACAGCGTCAATCAAAAATGGGCAGTTATTCTACAAAAACCACAATGAGTGGCGCGTCATTACAAGCGTAGCAAACATATGAATTCATCTTAATTCCATTTCAGAACTTCTTTAGATGTACACGAAGACAACTCACTGGATGGGCTTCCCTCGAATCTCGGACATGATGGCACTCTCTCCTCCCAGGTATTCAAAGGACAGACTCAGGAAATTATAAATGACAAAAGCTGTAACAAAAGGGAGTTAGTTGGAAAAAAAAAAAAAAAAAGTTTGAACGTATGGTACAATACAAACCAGCTATTTTAAAACTCAAGAGTTCCAATCACCTTCAAACTTCACTGGGCTAACATGGGCGCGATAAAGCGCAATTAGTGCTACATTATGGAACAATAAATGGTTCACTTCTTACATTAAGCGGCTTGCAAGGGTTGTGTGTCTTGGAAATCCCCTCTTAATCCTTTGTTGCTATTTAAAGGAGGGATTAAATGAAGCTAATGCAGATGATGTCCAGTAAAAAAATGTGTGTGTGTGTGTAGGGGGGGGGGGGTTCTGTGCTTGCTGAGATGAACTCGTAGTCGCTGATAGGATTGGTGTCTTCCTGCCTTCGCACGTGCTGCCGCCATCAGTCAGCCACAAAATTACGCCTCAAACTAGAAACTAATCTGCTCAATAAAATGTTGCGCCCCACCCATTCGCTCTCATATTGGCTGCTGATTCATTTTGCATGGAATCCTCTTTTCCACGGCTGAAATATTTGGCATCGATATGGAATTATTTACAACGCGCACCTGTTAAAATGTAATACAGGAGCTGAAGGAAAAAAAAAATCTGCCTTTGCAAAGAAAACAAGGCTGGGTTTTGACTGACACTGTCAATGTGTGATAATGAACTATAATCTTTATCATGGTGTCATTTTGAGTGGCGTACAACTCAATTGAATCATACTGTGAGCTATTCGTAATATTACACTACCTTACAGAAATAGAAATAACGCATTTGACCTCTCAGAGTGTTAGCGTGCCATTTAACAATAACGCAAACTTCAGTCACCTTAGTAAATTAAAGGTTAAACGCTAACTGCATTATCATTGAGCAGTGATTCTAAAGGTGTGGCACGCAGGATCCTTTTGTGGTATGCAAACGAATCACCACCTAAATAGTTCAGTTTGAATGAGCTTTTTAATGGCGTACCGGTCAAAAAGTTTTAAAACACTTCCCCAAGCTGCTACTTAGGAATATAAACCGTCTTATGTTTCATGAACACTTAGGCCTACTATACCACTGTGTTTAAATGCTGGTGCTGATGGTCATACTTGGAGAGCTAATTATTATTTCTAATTGGTGGTACTTGATGTAAAAGGTTTGCGAGCCAGTGGTAGAGCTACACGTTTATCTTTGGGGAGGGCAAGGCTATTTCAGGTGGTCCGCAAAACAAAAAAAAAACATTTTACAAACTACAAATTCTTCAGAAAACGCTGATAGACAGATTATATGGTCGCTACGGGGAAATGTGGGGAAAATAAATCCCGGGAAATACCCCACAATCAATTATCGGGCCTAGCACCTGAGGGGGCCAATCATATTTCAGGGGGGGGAGTGCCCACATGGCCCCTCCTCTAGCTCCACCAGTGTTGAGAGCCACTGTTAGACAATGGACATCTGCGTCTACTTCTAAAGCAAAAGTGGACAAACTTCGCACTATTTAATGAGTGAAATTGAAAAATAATTCATACATTTTAACTAACCAAGTTTAGAGGACAAAAAAAAAAAAATCTATCCTCTGCAAAAAGCTGAATTTCCTGATAGAGCTCTTATATTGGATCTTACATTGTGCTGGTGTTCCTAATGTTGTGGCTATTGCGTACTCAAACGTAACCGAATAAGGTGCATTGTTTGAAATGCAAAAAGAACATCATCAATGTGCAGCAGTATACGTTTTCCACTAAAGAAGGATCTCAACTGGTGTGGAAAAACTCGTTTGGTCACTTGCTTGTTTTCACTGGCAAACGGTGGAAATGTGAACGGCCATCGCACGTGGGCGCAACAAAGCGCACGTACCTTCGTAGCAATCGCGAACCGAGTCGAAATAGACGTAGTACTGGTTGTTGCTGATGAACAGCAGGCTGAGCCAGGAGTCGAAGGCGTAGATTGGCACGATGAGGAGGATGCGGATAATGTAGCGCTGCTCGTTTGGCACCGTGTAGGAGCGCAGGTGTGTGTAGATCTGCGAGGACCACACAAAGCACGCGTCAAAACATCAGAAAAGACCTGCACGTGGAAATCTCAACAACAGACTTCTGTGACATTCCGTGCTTGTACAAAATATTCACGGCATCTGCTTGTACATTCCAAATGCACTTTGTGCGTCCAGCAGGGTTATGATTAATTGCTGCATTTCAAATCCTTTTTGTGAAGATATGCCAGAAGAATGCAAGCAGCAGAGATTCAAGCTGAGGAGGAATCATTAATTTTCAGAACGCAACTTGCTGCTATGCGGCGATAAGTTACAAGATGTATTGGAAAAGCAAAAGGGCTGTTTGCGAAATGATGAAAACATTAACATTACAAACAGGGCCGCAAATGTCATTTTCCTCGCAGGCTGAGTCATTGTTTGGCCTGCATAATGTGACGCAAGGCCCAACTATGTTTTGCGTATAACAACTTTACTTGCAGAAGTCATTCTTACGCCGCTGTTGTTCATGTAGCTATCACTAGATTTAAAATAGGATAATAACGCCACCTGTTGCTCCAGCACGCCCTTGACGAGCACAGGTAGAGGTTGTCTTTACCCCGGAAATGCGGACAGAATATTTTTCTTTTCAAAAAAATGTAAATGCGGACATAGCCCGAGCCAAGGCTTGCAATTAGACCGTAAAAGGCAACACCTGGCTGAACAGTAACTTCCCATGCTTTACAACGGTGTGAGCAAAGGGCAGCTCCAGTAAATAGTCCGCCTCTGTAACCCGTGTAAGCGCAGACAAGACATACGCCAAACATCTGCTGTTGCATAAATCAGAAACTAACAGGGGAAGTGCAACCAGGAACTTGCTTGTCCTGTATTATTGCCTACACCAGTCACCCAAGATGATGATTATTAAGACCCATTAGCGTGAGTTAAAGTCTGAAAATGGTTTCGAGAAGAACACACAGACCTTGCATCGTGTTCACGTTTGCCAGAAAACCGCAATTAAGTGGAATGGATTCATCCAACGAATACCCTGTTTTACAGTATTTGTTTAACTCTACTTGCTGCACCGCCTCGACATATTTCACTGCCCGTGGCCTCGTGTTCCGAGTAAATGATAAAACCACAATGATAAGCAATCATCACCAGAGGAACCCATGTGCACGCATAAGGACACACGTTCAAAATCCAAATCTGCCTTTTTAAACTGCAATGTCGCTGTGCAGTAAAACCATAAAAGAGAGGTGGCACGAAACAGCAGAGAGAACGCTTTACCGGAGTGAGCTCGGAAAAGGAGAAGTGTGAGGTAATAAACCTTTATGGATGGAACAATTGCTTTTGGTCCCCTAGCGAGGGAGGTGCGTGCGGCATGTCATTTCCCAGCCATCTCTGATTACACATATTGTGAGGCGCACAACCCTGATGCATTCGATGACATGCACATTAAAACCTACGACAGGGATGGGCAACTTAAAGGATGGAGGGGGCCACAATTTTTCCATCAGTGCTGATGGGGGGGGGGCAACATAGAACCACACACTTCCGAACCAGCTGTATGACAAAAATACCATGTTAAGGATGGACAAAATACATGAAAAATAAGCGCTCTTCATAGATTCCATTTTTATAATACTTTCCTCAATGGATATATAAAAGATCCAGCGTTTAACTACAAAGGATGTAAACAATCTAAAAATAGCCACATACCGTGATTTTTTTCCCCCAGTGCAAAGGGCTGTCGTGGATAAAAATTACAACTCAAGGATGGCACAAAACTGCTGAACGGGAAACCAGCACAATCATTTTGTTTAATTCCTCACCCCAAAAAATCATCTTACATAATATTTTATTATTACTGAGGTAATATGTTTGTCCTGCATGTCATTATAGGCCAGTATAAGATAGGGCTGTCCCGATGCGATCACGTGATCAGCTGATCCGGTATCGGGTGAGATTGATCGTTTTTTAAAATTATTTTCTAAACATTTAACAGGCCCCAAAGCTACAAAATAATCAAAATGTGCAAATATGTTTCTAAATAGCACTGTAATATCTTAGTTTTATATAACACACTAGTGTGACGATTTTTTTTTTTTTCACGGCGCAATGTAGTTTGTGTGATGCACACACCCAACAGACATGTCACTCTCCTCCGCGAGTGTGGCAGAGACAGGGCGGTGAGTTTGGCTTTAAAGCTTGTTTGAAGCGAGAGGCAAGCCAAAAGGATACTCCTTAAATAAGTCTGCCTTACCTGATATAAAGAAGCCAGCCTCCTCGCAAAACGGCATCGTTTGACAGGTTCTGACAGGTTAGCAATTGTGACACGTCCAAACGACGTAATTTTAAATAGAAGTTTAATGAATGTAAATTATTTAGTGACAAGCTTGTTCCCCACTTGTTGCATTCAACAAGGTCATAAATCAATGTCATCGTTTGTAGTTGAGAGAAGCCACGCACGTACCCAGCATAAGGAGCTGCGTGGGCTATTCATTTTAGCCCGCACAAGCCTTTCAATAACGAAAGAAATCCTTTAAAAAAATAAAAAAATAAAATAGTCATTTGCAACATTGAGTATGCTCACTTCGCTGCATGGCCCTTGGTCATCATGGTAACAAAAGCTGTACTCAGCATTTGCATGCGCCTGCCCAAAATTGAGTGTGCTATAACTGAAATTGATATTAACTAATAAAAAATGTGCGTAATATCCTCCCTTAAGTATAACAGCTTACCTGGTGGCACGTGATGAGCAAGGCGGACCACACAAAGATGCCGGAGAGGGCACGGGCGGTCATGGTGTTGAGAAAAATCTGGTCCTGCAGAATGGTGCCGTTGGCCATGCGAATGATGGTCATGTTGGACACGTCCGTCCTGTCTGGGATGATTGGAGCGCTCAAGTGGACAATGGAAGTGTTCTCCAGGGACGCGTCTATGTCGGCCACGGAGATGTTCATCTGAAGAACACACATCAGAATAATTAGACCTACTATGCACTTTATTTGTCTACACATGAAGTTGGTATTTTATTAAGTGAGGACAAGAGTATTATGAGGACAAGAGCTACTCAATAGACAAAGAATGGGTGGAAAATGACCACATGACACCATAACACCATTTGTTAATATAAAGAGTACATGAGAAAGGTCTTCTACTTGTATTGTTTGCCAAATAATTAGGTACAAATTAACAATACAAAGACACAGACTGAATCATAAGATCGAACTGTAAAAGACCAATTTGGATTAATTCACATACTGTATATGTTGACTGCCCCTAACCACACTCTAAGAACAAACTAAATTTTTGGCTAGAGCTTTCAAATTGGATGTCATGTGTACCTAATGTTGTGTCCAAGAGGGCTCACCTTGTTCCGAACGGTGGCCGAGGCGACTTTATCCAGTTGACGGTCCACAAAACGGCGAAGGAGCGTCCCGGGCCGCGTGTCAGCAGATCAACATCAGAATTTAATCGCCTTTCAGGGTCGGCGGCCGCGCGCGTGAGGCGTCATTTATTAGCGGGCCGTCGAGTACACGCCGACGGGAAGGTCCAACCGTCTCAACTTCCTTGTTTCTCTCAGGTAGGCCGCAAGCTTGAACCCTGAGGTCGAAGTCCGGAGGAAGCACCACAGTCCAAGAAAAAAAATACACCCAAAACTCCCTAAACGACAACAAACTTTAAAAGTTGTGTTTTTACCGTCTCCTGTTGAATACAATGAGTCAGAAAGTGTGTCTCAAGTGAAAGCATGGAAGGAAAACACTGAGGTTTGGGAATCGAGCGTCAGAGGGATAAACAGGTTGGAAACAGGTGAATGCGTCACGTGACGATAGCTCTGCGTGTCGTCACCGTGATGCCTTCACGGACCGAGGAGACGCCTCGGACACGGCAGACTTCTGAGGTGCACTAACTTGGAAACCATTGCTCATTTTGCATGCACACGAGTCGAAAAGGATACAGCTTATAACTGTGTGTATAAAATGATAAACTATATATCTTTTTAAAATGCATTAATGGCCCGTCTGGCATTAATAAATGGAAAGAGAAAGCGTAATACAGCTCTTGGGACAGTTTCATCCCTTAACTGATTAATTCAAATATATGCTTACTTTGTCTCACTGCAGGAAAAGTCATCAAATTCCAGGGTAAAAGAATAACATCTTGGATATAGTTAACGCTTTCAAATTTGACCCACACATTTTGAAAGGGTTAATTTAGTATCTAAAGCAGGAGTGGCCAACTCCGGTCCTCGAGGGCTGGTATCCTGTAATATTTCTAGATGTCTCCCTGCTCCAACACACCTTGATTCAAATGATTAGGATTGTTACCAGCTTTCTGCAGAGCTTGCTGATGAGCTGATCATTTCAATCAGGTGTTTTGGAGCAAGGAGACATGTAAAACATCCAAGATAGCAACCCTCGAAGACCGGAGTTGCCCACCCCTATTGGAAAGGAATCACTATTCAATTTGATCACCTTTTGAGAAGCCTTGACATGCCCGCAAACTTATCAATTGTTGGAGGCATGTGCATCGATGTATATGCTTTGCTGGAAAAAAAAACAGCTCCATTCTCTGTTAATGATAGCAAAATTTCATTCTCTCTCCGTTTTATTGAAAATGTCTTATGTGACGCTTTAGGATATTTACATTGCAACAGAATAGCTTGAAGAACCGTGTTCATATGGCAACTGACAACACAAATGAGTGTTATTTTTGCAAACTGTTAAATATGACAATAACACTTCTATTACAGATTGCTATTTCAAAGAAAAAAAATAGAAAAAGAAATCGTAAAAAGAAGATAATGGGGCATCCTCCTGTCCACTTTGCAGCCTTCCTACCAAACTTGACAACTTTTGATGAGCTCTTTCATTTGCTTAATCGCATCTACTGAGGAGTCCTTGAGAGCTAGTCCCAGTAAGACGGGCCTGTTTCCAGCTTCTTGCGACACAAACGTTCCCAGGTTTTTTCCACACACGTGTGTCAGGGGCTGAAAACAAACAGAAATATATATGCAAAACAGAACAGTGGCACATTTCACTTCTTCTAACAAATTCATCCCACATACCTCGTCCTTCCCAAGCAGCACTTTGGTGGAGAATATTGGCGTGTTGAAGTCATCGCACCTGGACTCGGGCGTGACAGACACCATCGTTCCGATTTTGCCGTACTGTGTTATGACGATAAATATGTAATTACTGAACCCTGTGCAGACAACTTGCGTGTCGATGCCATTGATTTCTTTCTGCGTCTGTCTCGACGAGATGATGGGCTCAGCCGCAGACATGGTGTCGAACCTGGTGAGGAAAACACCATAGTAGCACCACCGTAGCAAATATGAGCAGAATCCCTTTTTCCTAGGAAGTTACTCGGGGATACAGATTCTGGCAGTCAATAACAGCCTGCTAGCATGTTGGCCTGCCAGAATCTGTATCCCCTAGTAACTTTGCCTAGGAAAAAGGGATCCGGCTCATATTTGCTACAGTTACTCAAAATGATTCCAGGAATACAGAGTAAGTCACTTGATGGTTGGGGTTCTTTTTGTGTTTGGAGGAGGGGATACCGATTCTGGCAGGTGCTCACGCGGCCAGGGGACACAGATTTTGTCGGGGGTAAGTATTTCAGT
Source organism: Filicampus tigris (assembly GCF_054856515.1). Classification (NCBI taxonomy): domain Eukaryota; kingdom Metazoa; phylum Chordata; class Actinopteri; order Syngnathiformes; family Syngnathidae; genus Filicampus; species Filicampus tigris. The sequence goes on from NC_141232.1 coordinate 4,511,918, forward strand.
ACTTTGGCACAATATGGGCGACAGCGATTGTTTGGCGTTAGCTACCCCGATGCTAACATTAGCTACACAATTGCTATGCGGCTTCATCTTATCAAATGAGACAAAAACGACAGGAGCAGCTTTAGTATTACAAGCTTGAAGAGCTTCTTTACCTTTCGTTACCCACCGGCACACTGCTTCTTCAACTATGCTCATGAATGTATTGCATGGCAGTGAGTCAAACAAGCTTCGTGTTTTGCTTTCGGTTGGAACATGCGCTGCTCATCGGCGTCCAACGTCATGACAACGTTCTTCCGGGTTGCTTTCGCCTGCGTATAAATGTATTAATTACAGAATAAATTAATCATTAAAAACAATACTAACAACAATAATAAGACGGGGAAAAATATTAGTGCAAATTTGAGTAATAATAATAATAATAATAATAATACGAACAAAATAAAGAATACAATGAGAATAAACAAACCAACAAATAAATAAATAAATAACATTTTATGGTATCTGATGATTATTTGATAGGATATAGTTTTTTTTCCTCTTGATTTTTACTTTCAGTGTTACTCACTATTATGTAATCAAAGTGCCAGGTTAAGGTTAAAGATTTTTTTTCCTGCTGCTGCATGAATAATTTAATGGAAAACTTTCATACCTTTGCTTGACGCTGGTAAAGTTAATTCTGTAAAGTGGAACGAGAACCTCTGGGAAGAAATCACAGGAAAGCTTGGATTTACTATGAGCTGAGCTAATTTTAAGTCATATGAGTCTTTTTTTAAGTTTAAATTAAAACATTTCAACCTCCAACTTCATGCTTTAAGCTTGTTGTTCAGTGGCGCAGATGTTTGAAGCCCCCACATCCTCACAGCAGAGGGAAAAGAGGGCAGGAGAATTTCTAATCTGCATGACTTCTCTCATCTGGTGGTTTTCTTTTGTAATGGGCTCCACTAATAACCACTTTGAACCAACGTGACATTTGAACAGAACGAGGCCACAGATAAGCAGACGCAGCTTCATGCGAGACGAGCGCCCGAGGAAATTTTGTAGTCAACAAAAGTGCTTACGAGACTTTTTTTTTTATATTCCAGGTGGACGTGAAGCCCCAGTGAAGTCTGCAAGTGCTGCATCAGGCTGATCCGAAAAGCAGCGTCCCTGTGACACATTTGCAATGTCAAACGGAGCGCCAGACTCAGCAGAATTGCTATGCATTGTGGGTAGGTGGCAGAACGCTTGAATTTGGTAGGACAAAACTGATCATGTTGTCATCTTCATGCTGAAAAACAGCTCCTCAAATATCAATAAACATGTCATCATGAATGCATGGAAACTTTAAAAGACAAAGTGTTCAGAAGTGATATTCCCACCTGAGCATTTGTATTAAAAACAGTTATGCATAAACCTAACAAAGATGCCAACATTCAGTGGAACCTCAATTGTACACTTTGGAATATGAGCAAAGTAATACATCAAAACACGCCCCTAAGGTTGCACAAAACTCAAGCATATGAAACACCATCTTGCATGACGTCATCCGTGTCCACCTTAAAGAATCTCCACATGGCTGACATGACTCGGAAATTAGATGTCAGGCTGGTAAAATGGTATCTATGTGCTAGTATCAGAGCAATTTTCCAAGTACAGACATGAAAAACTGAACCAAATACTGATTGTGATTGCTATATTTATTAATAACACAGGTCAATGTATTATGTGTTCCTAAATGTATTTTTGATGCTGGTTTAAAAAATGTCTTTACTTTTTTTTAGCACATGTATTTTTTGAGATATTAGTTTTTGTTGTTTAAGTTTGACCTATAAAAGCTTGCGCAATACGGATTTTACCGTGCGTTGTAATTTAGAGTGATGGCATTTCTGAAAAAAAAATTCTACCCGTTGCGGAATCTAAGCCTTTTTTTTTAAGATATCACTAAATTACATCTTATATTATTGTAATTGTATTATTTGTATTATGAAACCTTGATCTGCTATAGAGGAAAAAAATGAGGGCAGATTAGATATCAGACACCCCTCACTACCAATGCTTGGCTGTTTCTTCCTTCACTTCTGAAAAGTTGAAAATCAAAGTTGCACCATGACGGTCAATTGATCATTTTGGAAGGCTCTCAAAAGGAGCTCACTTCCATTGTCTGCCAGGCACACTGTGTCCAAAATGTCACCTCAGTTGTAAATAGATTTTTGGGAGAGAATTCTACCAATCACCTGGCTAGCCGGAATCTCATACCTGCTTGCAACGGGGAAACAAGTTTACGGAGATGGACACTTGCAAGAAGAAACACTTTAAACAACACATACCGACACACCCTATTATTACCCTGGTGGCCACTAGAGTGCTGTGCTGTATTGCAGATGGACCATTTGCTGTGACATTTGAAAGCTGCACTCCAGCCACATGGGATGTTACCACAGAGGCCACCTTCCATCGAGTGTTTTTGAAAATACAAGACAAAGATAAACCGAAAGGCAGAAACATGCCGAGTACATTTGTCTGAAAGCCTTAACAACTTTTTCTCCTCTGCCGGACTAAAAAAATAAAAACATTCTTGATCTTTTTCCATTATATACAGTTAGTGAGAACTAACGAAATACTTACAATTAAAACAGAAAAATAACATTTTTGTTAATAAAATGAAATAAAAATAAAAATGCTTTAAAAAACTGACTGAAACTACATCTTATATTTATGAAACTCACTAAAACTATAACTATAATTAGGTAAATACAAACCTTCTCTAAACACTAATCCCGTGTTGATTTTGCATGCATATTCCCCTTGTACTCCTCCAAAAAACACTGTTTGAATCAGCGAAGACTCAAAATTGTCCGAAGGTGTATATGAATGCTTGTTTGTCTATGTGTGTGCTGCGATTGGCTGGCGACCAGTCAGCGTACTCCGTCTGTGGCCCACATGTCAGCCGGGATGGACTCCAGCTCACCCGTGACCCTGAACAGGATAAGCGGTGGAGAAATGAATGACTACCACTGGACCTGCACCAACACACACCAAATCATGGCAGACAACCAGCACTGAAAATGTCGTTCTTGGCCACAAAACACACGATTTTGCTGAGACAGTATGCTTAGGACACAATTATCTGCATAACATTGAAAAGAAAGCACATTGAACTGAACAATGTCAGTTCTCAACTAATTAGGGCCCTATCTAGTGTGAACAGGCTAGTTATATTTAATCAGTGGTGGCAAACCTATGGTCAGTGTGCCAAATATTGTTCGTGGAAGCATTTGACCAAATCAATGGAACTGTTGTTATAAAAAGCCCCAAAACATTATCCCGGTAAATGTTCATACTCTGTAACTAAGATGTCATATTCTTTTAAAAGATCCCGCCCCCCAAATGTAAGGTATATTCCACCAGTGAATAAACATTACCTGCTTCTTTACATCATTTGTAACACCCAGTTATTATACAGACAAGTTCACACAAGTTATGACCGCAGTTAAAATAATGATGGATTGTTATACACGAGTGGAAGAGGGAGTTGTACGCTTCCCATTTCCGTCACAAGCCAGCAGTCATTATTTTGGGTGCAAGGTGTTACGCCACAGATAAGCCTCTTCAAACTCCTCCATATTCATGTCAACTGCGGATGTACTGTATACTTTGCTCTAACTTCAAATTAAATCCACATTTGAGTGAGCGAGAGCGGGAGAATAGATTCATCTGGCGGGTAGTCACACCAAGTGCCGCGCATCTTGCATCGTAAGCAGACGTTTTTATTTCGCAATCCTGTATTTGTGGTCATTAATCATCAGCAAAATCCTAATTCTTTGGTTTAAAGAAGACATGTGATGCACTTTTTTCACAAGTTATCACAGTTCATAGGTGTCTTTCATCAAAATACCACAAGAAAAAATATAGAGTACACTATAAACACCATTTTTTTGGTCTTGCTGAAATCAGCTTGCTGGGCTTGGGCCAGTCCTTTTTCGAGCAAGCGAGCCGCCAAGGATGAAACTTGCCTTCGTTACCATGATGGGTGTGGGGGATAGCATGAGCTTTGCGAACCGAGAGGCTTCATAGGCTGATTACTTATGGAAGCAAAGACCAGAGTCTTCGAAAAAAGCAAGAGGCAGCACTTCATATACTACACTGTGTGTATGTGGCTGTGTCTATCACCAAACACAAATGCCGCCCAAGCAACCAAGTGTCTGCTGTTGATTTTAATCTTTGTATCCAACAAAACTCAATGCAGGCCTGCTTACCTTTGGACTTTGACACGATAATTGGCGCATCACACCCATGGGTCTTTCTACACGCACATTTTTTAAAATGTCAAAATTAGTCGAAATAATAGTATTTCAGAGAGTGTAATTGAGTTTCTGGACTCCAGCCGTAACTTGAAAGTAGCTCTGGATCTTCACCCAGCCTGATTACGTCACGTCGGTATTATGTAAATTAGCCTCACTCTGGAGACTAAACTATATATATATATATATATATATATATATATATATATATATATACACACACACATTCCATTTCTAAGCTATGTCACCTTCAATACATGTTTACTATGCAGGCTGAGGAGCAGCTCGAGTCAACTGAGAATTGAAGCGTTCATACAAGATGGAGTGAATGTCACGGATGTCAGCAGAAATGAACGAGTGTCACTGTCTAAATTGTGGCGGAGACTTGCCCGATGAGTTCATTAGCCTTAATCAGACGGGGATGCGTTTCGGGCACGTGTGCGAAATACAGTGCCAGGTGCCCTTTCGCTGTTGCTTCACTTCTTAAAGCAAATGCTCCACCTGATTAATTCCAATAACTTTGTTCATTCGCAACACTGATTATTCGCCCGCGCCGTGATGCAGCACCTCATTACGTCGCAAGCGGCTAGGAGCCATTCATTGCCATTTCATTGTAAATGAAATATTCCCAACAATTAATGTTGATATTCCGCAGCCCTCGACACACAACTATAATTGCTAATTGCATTACTATTAAACATACTGTATATGGAAACAGGTTTTGCGCTAATCCGGCAAAAAATGTGTTTGTTTTGCTATTGGGGTAAGGAAGTAGAAGGAGGGAGTATAAAGAGTACATCCATTATATTTTCACAGAGTTGTATTTCCTTGATGCCGCGGGAAGTCGACTCAAATGGCATCCATTAGTTTCCCAAAATGTCTCCAAGCGATCTCATGGAAAATTCACTTCACTCTTGAAAATTTCATGCAAACCAGAAGCACACTTAAGGAGTCCCGGTATGTTGGGGCGGGGGATGATGATATTGCTCTGCAAATGATTGCACACCTTTCATTAAGCACTCACAAAATGAAAGAAATCTGCTATAGCACGACCGAGGGGAAACAGGTCATTTCAAAGACAGAATTGCTGTTTATTTTTGGAGATTGTCATGACACAAAATAAAGTGTTTGGTCACTCCCGCCAAGATTCTTTCCTTTGGGGGGGAACGGCAACCTGCACAGTGCACACATCAGGTCAATCAGGTTTTGTAGTCTGATTGGTTTTCACACCAAACTTCAGACTCTGCTACAACTAAAGCCGGTTTATTCCCCCAGTTCTTTCACAGAAGGGCCTAAAGCTATTGTGTTCAATCACTAGGGTGTATGTAGCAGCATTTCATTTGAAACATGTTTGGAATGGTATGTAAAGACGTGTTCTAATAGTAACCACTTAAAAAGATTGCATCATGTCATGCTACAAACAGACTATTCATGAGACTACGTATGATATTCATGTTATTTTACTGAAACATCATCACTTACTAATAGGCCTATATTTTTTATTCCCCAAATATCCGCTTCAAATCTAAACAGTTGACACCCTGTTCAGTTCTGGGAATGAGGTCTTGAGAGTTTCTCGTGAGTCCTCTCATGTTAGGCATGACTTGCGATCGCAAACTTGATATGAGCGCTTTATGGTGGCAGGCGACTCAAGTCGCTACACAACAGGTGGCAGATTGGCAGTTATAATTGGTAAATAGTCTTCAAAATTGAGACTTCAAGCTGTTTGTTGCCATCCTCAGCTGAAGGTTACTGTCATATTAAACATTAAAAAAAGAGAATTACGCGCTGTGTGTTTCAAGTAAGCACAACGCCTCCATTTCCTGATCGCTAACATACAATGGGAAACTCCATAGGCACAAGGGTTAACAATTAGCATCTATGTGACAGTGTTGTTACCCTTTAAACAGTGAATATCTGGCAAAGGCATATATTCTTTATCCTCTGTATAGAACAACTAATATTACTGCCGTACTGAGAAGCTGAAAGATTAACTCCATTATTGTATATCCGTATGCGTCTTATACTGTCCCCAGGTGGCCAAGGCACCAGAATGAGGAGCCCAATTGAAAGAGAAATTGTGACAAAAAACTGCTTTTTAATTGTATTTAATCGCACCATAACTGTATCTTGTTGTAAAGTATGACATTATAGATTGCTATTTATCTTGATTGAAAAAAAAACACAATATGCCTTTTATGGTTTGTATGCGGTATCTCAAGTGCAATTGTATGTGTGAACCGCACTTGGCGCTTGTATTTCGCTGAGGTTCAGCGTCTGCCACGTCCTGCTGTTCATTCTGCTTATGCTTGCTGTCCAAATCCCAACAATGACGCTGCCAATGTCACCAATCTTGATAAATGCCCCGCTCGCCCGTGTCCCCTGAGCCAATCAGCGTTGTTGTTCTTTAAATATCATTACAATTCTGTCAAGGCCATCTCGCGGAACGTGCTCCATCAACTCCTCCATCGCCACCTTGACCTCCATGTATGGAGGGTGTGGGGTGGTGCTTGTGGGGGCGGGCACACACACATGCCGTACACACACAAGTGAGGGTTGCCATCCAGCATCACTTCAGACAGCAGCAGTGTGGACACAAGAGATGCTCGTTGCCAATATTTATTTTAGGGCTGAACAATGAATCGCATTTAAATCAATATCACAATGTAGTAAAATGCAATTTTCAAACAGCAAAAGCTGCAATCATATTTTATTCATTTATCTTTATAGTAATACGTTCAGAGTTTCAAAGTAATGTCCACATGTTTACATTTTTTAATTTGCCTTTATTTTAAATCATTATTGTGCTGTATAATAAATCTGATATTGTTTGTTGTAATACGGATTAATTAATTGATTGCGTTTGTTCAAAAAACATGGGAAAAGGAACCTTAAAAAAATCATAGCATTACATCGCAATCGCAATATTGGGGGGGGTGGGGGGCTTTTGGGGGGAAACCACAATTAGACCGTTTTTCAAAATCCTACAGACCTGATTTATTCCACATGTTACAATAAGTACACATAAAGAGGCTCGCCAGACACGGCATTAGGTACACCTGCGAATGTGATCCAATACAGAAGCGGCATTATTTCTTTCCGCTGGCACAAAAAGTGACAAAAGGATCATTTTTCACAATCTGAGGCTGTCACTTTGTCATCTTTGGTGGGCCGCGCAGCGAATGGTTTCTGGATCAAATGACGCGCTTCACGCTCACACGCTTGCTAATGGGGGAATCCTTCCTTCCCATGGAGAAACAACTAGTATAACTTATTGCTTTTTATTTAGGGGGCCTGCCCCTCTCTAAAATAATTTCATACAAGAAGGATAAAATGTGTTATGGGTTAACTGAGGCTTTTTAAATACCGCAATGCTTCATAATCTACAAATCAAATGTTTTGATGATGACTCGTTATGATTGTTTGCACTTACACACTGATGGGGAAGTGTTTCGACACAAAAAGCAACCAAAGCCTTGCGGCGCCACTTCTTCATTGTACGCTATCGCTGCGTCACATGCCAATGCTTCCAAACGTCCACTTTGCGGCCCATTTTCAAAGCTTTGCATTTTCGCCCTCCAAAAATGTTGTAGTGATGTCAACAATTGACGTTTTCATCCAAACAGCCTTTTATTTGAGTTCATTTTATGTACAAGCTTGCACTTAAACATCGCTCCTAGCTGCCGCATTTCTCTTGATTATCAGCATTTTAACCTTCCTCTAGCTTGTATCTATTTGCGCTAATGGCCAGCTGTCCCGCTGCAGGGCATACCCTCGTGTATTTTCTCCCAGCACCCCGATGCTAGGTTATCGCTAAACACGCCTTTTAATATTGGCGTCGGTCTAGTGCAATCAGACTCCGTCGCGCATCGATTTGTTCAACACCCAGCAAATCCGCAGCGGTGGCTCTGTCTGAGTAGCGTGAAGTTGGCTGCATGCTAAACGACTCAGTCGATAGGTGAGAGATTTCCAAATCCTAAACAAGAAAGAAGAGGTGAATAAGGAGCTTTAAAATGTGGGTCACGGTCAAACACTCTGTATTCCCGACACCGCCGAGGATAATTCGCCGCGTTCAATTCACGTAGCATGCCCCAAACAAACAAATTAACAAACAGACAAAACAGCTGATGTAGCCAGGTAGTGTAATACATAAAACGCCATAGTGTTGCTTGTAAGAGGTGTCACGGCGAGGCGGTGGGAAAAGGGAGGCGTTTCATGTCGGATCAAGGCAAACATGGCGTGCGCGATTCGGCGAGCTCGCCCGTGCATTAGCGCTAAGAGGCGAGTCACATGTGAATACTTCATGCGGGCCGAGGGATGTGCTTAATGCAACCGACAAGAAGCTCAAAACAATCCATGAATAAAACACGAGGCTGGGCCTCGGTGAGAACGGCTGCTTTTAATTTGCCCTGCACAGATTAGATCTGATTCCATTTTTCAGGTTGTGTGGTGTTGGTCCTCGCCTGTCATGAGTGCAAGAAACCTCTTAATTAGGGATGTTTGATATCACTTTTTTTTTCAGACCGATACCAGCACGATTATTTACTCTTTGAGTACTAGCTGATACTGAGCACCGATACCACTAGTTTGTTTTGATTTCATTTGACCAAACATTGTGAATAAAGGCTTTTCTTTCAGACACACGTGATGACACAGACAGCGCCAACTACTGCCGTGGAGGACTTACTTGATGTCAGATGTCACATGGATTTTAAAGCTATTTTACAGCGCTTGACCGATATGGATTTTTTTGAGGCCCTTGCCAATATTTGGCAGAATAAACTTTTCTGATAGCTGATTAATCAACCAATTAGTTAAAAAAACATTATGAATATTTTTTTTTCGTCTTTCAACGCTTATAACAATAGAGTAAAAAATGTGACTGTTTTCCAATACCTTGTCCATAATTATTTGTTTAAATTTAGAGCAGAGAGAAAAAATTATTAAAAAAAGTTTGTTTGAATGTCATTTGTTGTTACGTGCGAGAAAACACCGACTGATTGTTAAAAAAATTTTGCCGATTAGGTACGTCCATCATCGCTATTGTCTTATGAAAGATCAGCGTTTGTTTGGGAGGCGGTAAGAAAAAAAAAAGAAAAATACAACGGTTTAACAACCGTTCGATCAAACAAAACTTTTTGCATATTCCATTGTCACCAGCAACAGGATAATAACACATTTGGATGCTATTTAGTTTGCGGTTTGACAGACAGACGTGGCAATTCGGGTATTGTTATGCATGAGACATAATAGGCATAATATTTTACTCTGACATGGCTATGTATTTGTAGGCGGATCAGCGGAAAGTCATCCATCAGTCTGGCTGCGCGTGTGTGATGGCTGGCTGGCATTTTGGCGCCGGCGAGCTCAGCTTGTGTGGCAGGTCTGTGATCCGGCCCGGGCGTTATTTAGAACAACAGCAGGCAACGCCGGCTACATTGCACACACCTGGGAAAAGGTCAGTGAGGGAAAAATGACGAGCCGCGGAAAATTACCTTGCCCCCACCTCATCACTGCGCTCTGTTACCACAATATGTTCTGTGGCTGAGGGTGTGCGTGTGTGTGTCATATAGCCTCTGACAGAGCTCCACAATTTTGGTTGTCATCGATCTGGTGTCTTTCACTTGTTTCTAGTGTCATTTATAAATATAACTGTGGGAGTTGAGTTTATTGAGTTTGAACCCCCCCCCCCCAAAAAAAAAACATTCAAACCAAGGTGAAAGGTGACATTTGACTTTTTTAAATGTTAGACTACAAATGGTGCGGTCTTGGTTCAATAGAGGTTGTGAAACACTGCTCGAAAGTGCCTGCCTACTACCCATCAAGTGTGAAATTAAACAAGTTAAAAAAAAATTCTGAAAAATGTATCAGTGAGAAAGCCGTTCTGAATTTTAATGAATCGTGTTGCTCGGCTAATTTACATAATATCTGGCCCCACGCTTAGTTATTCTGCCCGTTACGTGACCAGCTAGGTTGGCCAAAGAGCTGCTGAAATACATGGAAGCACTATCGTGTCAAAGCCAACAGGTAAGCAGAGCTGCAATGTGACCAGCCTCGAATAGCTGGCACGGTTTGAATTTACTGTCAAACTAAACATCAAACAAAGGAAAGTACACATTGTATTTTTAAAACAACCACATAGCTTAGCCTTTAGTCTATTTACTCAAGGTTAAGGTGTCCGAAGACTTTTGCAAGTCACTCAGGGTCAGTTTTTTATTAATTTCACTAATTTTGTAAGACATCCTGCAAAATTCAGAGCTGGTTAACCCAGGTGCTGTTATTCCTCAGAGGAAGTGTGAAGAGTGTCAGTCTTGTTGCTGACACATTGGGGGAGGCGTGGGCCACACTGCGTGTCCCCACCGGGTTGTCATTTTACTTTACCGAGAACCCAGAAGACAAAAGGCTGCGTGTAGCGAGTGCACCATTGTTGTGTGCGCGCTCGCCGAAGCGGAACATTACGTTTGACTCGGGCCCATCTTATCTGCCCCGTGGATGTATCCTTCGCCCATTTTAATTTGCTTCTCACTGAAAGGCCTTTTTGTTATTAAATTATTCAAATGAAGGCTGCCACAGTATAGCAAATAAACCTAAAGCAGAATTTAGTTAAAAAAAAGAAAGTGTGAAAGAAAGAATGAGAAAACACGGCGCAGTAAATGCTTCCCGATAACACGTTATATCATTATGCTTAATAAAAGCGGCATTGGTTCAAGTTCAAGCTGCAATTGGACGGTCATGGCAAACTATACCAAAGAAAATAACCTCTAATAGCGTAACAATATATCATTTTCATTGATACATTGACATTCCAATTGCTTCTTCAGTCAAAGATTCAGTCAACAAAGTGGACTGCACAAGAAATATTTTCAGTCAAGATGTCCACCTAATTCCATCTTAATCGGTGAAACTGTCACAGCCTCAGTGGTTGTAACTTTCCAGGAGGTGCTCCCGAGTGACTTTTGGCTTGGGGGGGGGGGGGGTGTCATCTCCAGGACCACTAAACTAAATTGACATTCCATTTTTTGCTTCGATCTCTCAAAAAGGCGATGAATTTAACGGTCGAATAAGCCATAAACACAGAGAGGCCAATTACCTTCAAAAAGGCAAATGTCTTTTAAGTATAAGGCGAGATTAGGCTTCAAAATACACTCTGCCCTGGCCTCTGCTAAACAACATGTTTTACATAAAAAAAGAGAAATGAAGGACTCAAAAGGTTGCTCGGGGCGACAGACTTTTTTTCTTTTTAAGTGTGACATCTAACATACACTTTGAATCCTTTCAAGCGCGACGCCATAGCAACGCTCGCTGCTTACCTGCTCTGCCCACACATGACTCAGCAGCTGTAATCCCTCCTGTGATGCTACAATGAAGGCGCCTCATCACGGAGCGAAATGAAAGATTTGGCAAGAAAAACAAAGATCTATTAAGTATTTATGAAGAAGACTCATCATTGGGTTGCCTGTTAACAGTGAATGAAATCAAGCCTTTGAGTGAGTCCAGCAAAAGAGGAGGCACATAGCAGATGTCAATGTCTCCTGTTATGTTGCGGGTCAAGTTGACTCGCTTGAAAGTCAGGAGAAATAGAAACCTTTTGATTTAAAAAAAACAAAAAAAAAAAGTGTGCAACGCAGTCACATGACCCGTTTACATTGCAGGTGAGAAACAAACACAATAGGGCGGGTTGATCATCACCAAAGTATTTTAGAGGTATATAATATAAAAAGAATATAACAAAAAAGCCAGAAGAATATGTTTATACTAATATAACAATTATACGGGTCATATTGAGCCATTTGAAAATTATGAACCTATATGTATAGTGATCCCCCCCTCCATCGTGGGGGTTAGGTTCCAGACCACCCCCGTTCACGACAACAAGAGGCTAATATTGCTTGTGACATAATTAAACAAAAGGACTTATGATACTAATCGCAATAAGCCTGCTTGTTGATCCCCCATGAGGCCATGCTGGCTGGATTATTCCCTTATTGTACACTTATATTTCCATCATGCGGAATCTCTAATTAATCGCTTGAGGCCTTAATGGGTCTGAAAAGGACAAATATGAATCAAACTAGGACTGTGCCACATTGATAAATAAATACATGATAAATACAGGAATCATTTTTGACAACACAAAAATCCATATAAGACTTGCGCGTACAGGTATTTTCACATATTTGCTGATTATTTTTTCAATATTTGAAAATACTTTTTTCTGTTTTTTTTTTTTTTTCCAGCCCAGTCCCTATCCCACGTGAATGGCGGGGAGTCGACTGTGTTACTACGTATACACAGACTGTTTCATAAGTCTCTGTCACTTCACAAAAAGTCATAAACTCACAAAGGTAGCAAGGAAAACTGGTAGTCATTGAAATATAAGGTAATGTAAAGACATATGCAACTCCCTGTGTATAGCTGGCAAAATCCCAAACTCTACCGCAGATACTGTCGGTGCGGTAAGACTATAGAGATGACATCAGAGCAATCTGAGTGAATGCTCTAATTGTTTTTGGGTGGTGCCATGACCTTATTAATTTAATGTCCATGATTGGCCATCAATAATTGCTCAACCGTCTTGTTCTTTAAATAGCCACCAGTCAACCTAATCATTATTCCAAGTCTTAAATGTTGTTCTAAGGATGCCTCACCTTGCCATAGGCCTCCGTGCCCTGTTGACTGCCTCCAGGTCTGCGTAGCGTGTGTCCAGCTGACAGCCCACCGGGATGACGGGCGCAGGAGTCTTTAATCTCAGGGTATCACATGGTCTTCACCTGAAACGAAGAAAATGTATGAATAAAAACAGAGCAGCTTGTATAAATTGCCGAAAGACAGGTTTCCTTTATCCTCACCTGCCGTATGCAAAACGTCTGTCCTTGTGGTGCTCTCCAAAAGTAACCCAGAGACGGAGGGAAACGCTGACATCATCTACTACATCTCAGGAGCACTCCAAAGCCTTTAAAAAAGACCAACCATGCCATTTAATCATACATTTCCCAATCATGAATGAGTGAACACAAAATTGTATTTATTTCAAATCAAAAGAAATCAAAATGATGTTATGGGTCAGCATCCTCACCTCCTGGCATACTCTGTACTGGTCTCTAGCTCAGACCGTGGGCACATTTGTAGCCAGTAACTGGTATTGTGAGAGCGTGGCGTTGCATGGTCTCTTGACTTCCTATTCACGAGTAGGCTGCCCTTTTACGTGACATCACAATTTAGTATTTAAACCCACAGCTGGATAAAAGTTAACAATCACATAAATATGGTCGAACAGGTCACGTTACATTTTAATAGGACCTCTTGTTCCATAACAGCTTGCGTCCGTCCACACAATCGTAAAGTCCTACTTCTACATTCTACAAAGTGCTGCTGAGCAATGATTCCACACGCCCCCTCCACCCCCCCCCCCCCCAACGTCCACCGCCTTCCAGCGCCATGACGCAGGTTCTCGCCTGCTTTAATTGATTTGCTGCCGCCCACAGGACTAATTGGACATGTAATTTCCAGCGCTCGCAAAGTGCTCTCGGAATGAACCGGATGGAAATAATTTAAAACTCTCGGCTCATTCATCACTTCTCCCACTTTGGACTTTTCTCTAAAATCTGGAGTCTAGTGTGTTGAAACAAAGTAGCTACATCGTGGTCCAACTGGGCAGGCGGTATCGAAAAAGGCTCATCGTGGCGTGGAGTCGTCATGCCACTTGAAGTGTATAAACATCCTAATAAACTCCCCTGCACTCCCGGTGATTAGCTATTGCATAAGCTGACGCGCTGCCAAAGGGTTAAAGCTGCACTTTGAATGTACTTGAGCCATTACTGCGACCATATTCTTGGGCTCTTTTCCAAAAGGACCATTTACGAGAATGACTAAAGGCACATCAAGGTGTCAGAGGTGGACATTTTATCAGCCGACGCCCGAAGACACATTGTGCTGGTGCTGATCAGAAAGCAGGTACAGTAAGCTTTGCGCATCTCTCACGTCTTTTAGATGACAGCTGAGCATCACGTGACCAGTTCCTCCCACAAGACTGCGCTCAAAAGCAGCCTTTAAAAGAAATATAGTGGTTCCTTGACTTAAGAAATTCCATTTAACAGAAGTTTGACTGTGATTGCGTAATTCTGAATACAGCCTCAGCCCAAACTTGTCTGGACAAACATTATGCAATGAAACAACAGTCTCACTTTCTGTATGTGTAAAAAACAGGATTGAAGAGGATTTGAAATTCAATAATCTCACATATGAATTTTTTCCTTTTTTTCAATTTTCTTCTTTCCAAGTTACAATGTCAAACAAAAAGTGTGTCGCTATCTAGTGGTCCACAGTGGAATTACACCCAAAATAACAACTGTGTTAAAAAAATAGCGTAACAACTGTACAAAACACATCAGTGAAACAGTGGGGCCACAAACCCAGAACTCGTAAAAGAGGGAGGATTACTGTAATCCTACTACATTTAAGTAAAAACCCAATCCTATTATTGCAAAGATGTGGCAGAATTACCTTTGATATCCTGTTTTCCGGCCATAAGTGTGATTCATTAGTGTCATGTCGCTTCCCATAGTCCGGTCCAGTCCAGTCAGCATTCTCAGAAGCATTCCCCTCTCGACATTCTCGCCTTCAGCTCCATTCTGCCGTGATGAAAAGCGAGAGCGGAAAGTAACATATGTGCCGACTGCACTAACTCGCATGAATCTGTATTACCTTTGTCCTTTATTGGCAACCCGGCACGACTGGAGCATGCATTTTTAAATTCTGGCCCGGGACTGGAGCACACTGAGTAAGCATTAATGCTCAAACTTTATATGGCACCATCTGTGGAGTCACTGTAAAAGTAATGCAGCATTATTGTTTTGCTGGGAAATAATAGCCTTTAAAAGCATCCTTGCTTGTGGCTTCCGTTACATAAATGCAGTTTGAACAATGCAACATCGGCGGGGTATTAAAGGTGAACTATTTAGAGAAGATAATGCAGTCAGAGGCGGCGACAGGTTCACTCTTGCATTGTATTGATATTATTTCCGACCATGTTCAGAGTGTGCAGATCCCTCCATGGAGGGTTCGCACACACAACATTCATTATTCAAGCCGTCCACCTCTTGCAGAGCAGCGGAGTTGTTTTGACTGCCACTGACTGTAATCATCATCGACTCCACATAAGTGTTTTTTAATTAAATTTCCTTGCTTGGAATTGCCTGAGGTAGGTCCCTAATTACTGGTGGAGAGCAAGTCCAATTTTTTTGATTTTTTTTTTTTTTTGGGGGGGGGGCGGAGTTTTGCTGTCCAAATCACAGTGCCGCGTGGTTTCGCTTGACGTAAGTCAGAAGTGTTCCGATGAGGTGTTTTGTTTGTTGTCTGTTATCTCACTAATAAACAACATGTATTTTCAGGAAATGTTACCAAATTCTTTTGCGGTTTCAGTGCCTGTTTGAGTTGTAACGTCACACCTGTTTTTGTATGAAATCATACAAAATTCCTGGCTGCCGCAGTTCCTGTTGTTGTAACCATGACAACGGTTTTCGTACATTCTTGAAAGAAACGGCTTTGGCATATTTCTACAAAATCCTACAAAATTCCTGTGAGATTACCACATTTCATTTTCCCTTTGGCACAAATTCTCGTAAGGAAGAACAGACTTTTTCACTTCCTTTTATTGTTGTAATCAAGACACTCGAGAGAATATTATTTCATCATTTATTTTCACCTGGACCAAAGCAGAAATGTAAGCTTGTGCCGCGGCATTTATGGCCAGCGTTACAGTAAGCGAAAAGGAAAAGCCACTTCACTTCCACAAGAGTAATATATTATATATAAAACTATAGAGTATAAATATTTATGACAGACTTAAAAATGCACACAGTGTTTTCTACAAAGGCGGGAATACCCAATGAATATAATATACTGAAATTCAACATGTGCTGAAAGGCTCTCGATTGTGCCGTAATTACACTTGCAAGCCAACTCGAAATTATTACATAGGGTACCACTGCCGCCTTGCAGTAATGCAAAAACATTTGGGAGGCTTTTTTCAAGACTATAAATACATAATAATAAGCCCAAACATAAAATGAACTTATTGTCCAAATGTTGCCAATTTGCTAACTTTTCCACATTCCAAAAGACTCATTATGTGTTTTACTTCTAAACAAATACAAATGAATTATCGTTTATCAACGCCGATGACGTGAATGGACGAAAGCAGATCCAATTAGCATACGAAATGCAACCCCGCTCAATCGCGATCTCACCTGGGCGACCTGCACACAGACGGGAAATGTCGTCTGAATTTTAAATCGCGCGCGTGAACTGCCGTTGTTGTGGGCAACGCCACCGGGTCACGCCGGCGGCCTGATTGTGACGAGCTAACTCACAAAACCTTCGACGGGGGTTGGCTTGACAGCACTCATTGTGACTTGTGGGCTATTTGGAAAAGAGAATAAAAGTTCACTGAAAGCATTTTGATTTCTTGATAAGAACTTGGATGAACTGTCCAAAATACATGGTGTCACTTGATGACAATCAGTTGTTTTCTGGCGAAGGTTTTGTTGTTGTCTGTTATCCATTGGCGTTACTTGTCACGCAATCAAAAGAGTGCGGACAAACAGGCTGCTTCAGCTCCTGTTATTGTTGTAACAATGAACATAATTTTCAGACGAAATCCTTCAACATTCTGTTATTGTTTTATCGACGATAAAATGTACGTTACCTGCTACTGTACTAAATTTTCACAATATCTGTCTGGTTGCATTGTAATTGTACTTGCCATTGTAAATGCATTACTGCCATCTACAGGAGTGGAGTGTAAACGTCCTGCCGACTTTTCCGAATGAATCAGGCAAACATTTGGTTTCAGGTTTTTGTCGGAAGTGGACTGCATTCCAACCTTTTTCTATTTCACTGCATGTCTTGTGTTGGAAGCAATTTGACCTTATCTAATGTTGCGTCCGGGAAAGCGTGCGAGCTCAGTAATGTCCAAACATTTGCCAAAGAAATGTGCGTCTGTGCTACACACGGTGGCCTGTGAGCACTAAATGAACACACGCACACACGAGACGAGTGCCAGCAGCTAATTTCTGTAATAATCTCAACTCTGCACCTAATTGGCTGCACGCCAGCTGTTTCTCATCAAAATAATGAGTCTGTCTCTTACGAGGAAATGATCCGTCTTCTCTTTTCCTTTCTTCTTGTCGTCTTCCCACGGAATCTTTACTTCCTGCCTGAGATGAAGCCGAATGACTCATCATCAGTGGTGGAAAGTAAAGTACGAATACTTTGTTACTGTATTTAATTAGATTCTTAAGATATCTGTACTTGAAGTTATTATTTTTCTGATGACTTTTTACTTTACCGTCTTCATTTGAAAACGGACAATTTGTCAAAATAGGCTTGTTACTGTTTTCAAAGTCAGTGGATGACGACGTGACGTAAAAAAAGACGTAAATAGAAAGAGGTAAAGTCATCAAGACCTTGAAGTCTTGTAAGGTGGAAAAAAACAGGGAAGGATTGAAACAAGCGGTTTTGCGGCGCAGGTCGCAAGGTAAAATTTGCATTTTACGCCTCATCAAAACATATTGGTATGTGGGCTCCCTCTAGTGGTACGTGAAGGAATTACTGAATTAAACTGTGTACAATGTTGCACTGGCTTAAATTCTTTTGTTTTAATCTACTTCAGTATATTTGTTTAAGGACAATTCAGTTGTATTTAACTTTTCCGTACAGTTGCGTTGAATCTTTAAGAACTATTTGTATTTAAACATTTATCAGGTCAAATGAACTTTTATATGCAATACATTCTAATTCAAGCATTGTTAAAGTACTTTTTTTTTTCAAACTATATTTAAATGCTGAGTTAATGTTCAAACTGTGCATAATGTATAGTCATTATGCTGCTGAATTTTAATGGTGGCCATTATGGCCTTTCATGGCCAGTTAAGTATTTTTGGAGGTGCTACTTGATGTAAAAAGTCTGAGAACCTCTGCCTTCGAGTATCAGTCTATGTTGAACTCAAGTACTGACATGGATGAATTTGCTTTCACCATATGACTCATATCGTTCAACACAATTTTAGACGTCTTGATGTGATGGGGGGGATTTTTACTGTAAATTGTGAACAAATGTCATGTCACCATTAATACTTTTGTCTGCTCTTGTGTTATATTGCCTCAATAAGCCTTTGTCTCATCTCCTCTTGTAATAAAATGTAATCATGTAATGATTATCTCGTCTCATCTTATCATAACTTATGTAATGATAATAAAACATCTTCAGAAAGTTGAGCGAGTGCTTCTACTTTTCTTTCTAGGGTTTGACATTTTTCAAATGAGCAAATTGCAAATGGCTTATTCAATTAGGCGGATGCAATTTGTTTGATTTTAATTAGTAAACAATCAAAGCTCCACCGATCAATATGTTCTTGGCGCACATTTTGAGCAAGACAACAGTGCCAGATGCGGGAAAACGCCATTGTCTTGATTAGACATGTTCGTTTCTTTTCAGCTGTGCCGTGAGTGTATATTAAACAAATGTACATGCTGGCGCAGATGAAGCTATTAAAGATGTGACGGACGGCGCGTTGTCTGTCATGCCGCCTGATGATCCGTGAGGGATCAGACGCATTTCAGGACTCCATTAAGAGCACTCATGGGGAACTTTCTTTCAGCGAGCCAGAGATATTGTACCGAGACGCCCGGCTTCCATGCGGTGATGAAGAGTGAAAGAGTGGAGGGATCATAGCAATTCAGACCTTAGATCCTTTTTACTCTGGGCTGGGGATTTCCTAGAGGAGTAGATGAGGCATCTCAGATTTTTTTTTTTTTTTTTTTTGGTGGGTTGTTGTTGTTGTTTCAGAGTGTTGAAAAACCAGAGCCTACAAAATAATTGTTTTTTTTCTTCTTTTTTTTACCCCAATGTAACCATTATTACTCACACACACTCCCCTTAAAGTTATTTTCTATTCTGGATTCCTCACAATTTTAAACATTAGGTCAATTTAGCCAATCACAAGCCTGAAAAAAACGTTTTTCTGGAAAAGGCACAAGAACAACAATGATGAATTGAGGACAGGAATCGGAGCAAACTTGACTTCATCAATAACACACTAAATTGTAAGAGAAAATAATTAAATTAAAACAACCCCCATGAAAAAAACAATAAATTAAATAAACAATGCGATTACATGCTGTAGAGTGCATGGCAAAGCAGAAGTGGCTCGACTGTATAACCCTTAACTTTAAGGCCAATCAGGACTTTGAATAAAGTCACTTTGTTGTGGTGCAGCAAAATATTCGGATAACAAGGCTTCATACATGTGGATTTGTACAAGAGAATCCTGAGAAAAAAATAAACAAGTCTTGGCTGAGAATAGCAGTTACCCTCGCTAGCTTTGCCTATTCCTGATCACGGCTTTAAACTGTACTATGTGAAAAAACATCAATGACATCATCGATTAATTGACCTTGACTTGACTTTCATCACATTCATTACTAGAAAAAAATCTTTAGTCATTCAAACCCACCAGCAAAGGCAATATGCTAAATTTATTTAGCGGACATTTGGTCACTTTTACAGTAGAAACAAAATTCCTCTATACTTGGCAAGCTAGCACACTAACAAGGATATGGGAATTCTTTTATAATCCACCCCTTACACCTTATCAGTCGCATCCACGTCTTATACATTTACTGTATCTCCTCTACTATAATTGCAGGAATGGATGCACAGTTGAAGAAAAACGACAAAGCCTCTACCTCAAGAAGCGACAAACAACACTAATGTGCTTGGTCGTGTTGCGCTGATGAGACTCCAGCACGCAAATTGGATGGGACGGCAACCTTGAGTGGACCTGCATAGCATCACCTCGCCGGCTTGTTGGAATTCTAGCGAGCCTCACGATAGGATCTATAAATCACTACACTGAAGGTGACCCCAAATAGAGGCCAGTAATAACCTTCATCTTCTTTTTTTTTCTTTTTTCTTTAAATATAGAAACATGTGAATGATGGTTGTCATTAAGTGAAGCCCAACTCCGTTAGCGACCCTTTTAAAAATAATGATGCTTTATGGTGTCATCTCAATGTGGTTCGTTTGTATTGGGAAAAGCTACACTGGTTGAAAAGAATTCACTCTCGAGCTATTTCAATGGCCTTTTATGTTAAAAAAAAAAAAAGAAGTACAATAAAGGTGAATGTGACGAGTGGATTAAGACGAAAACGTGGATTGAATTGTGGCAGAAATTAATTTGTGGCCATAATGACTAGAATTTGAAATACAAGAGGTTTTTTATATATTTGGTAATTATGACAAATACTTAACCCGGAGAATACAGACTTACTCAAGATAATACAGTATATGTGTTGAGCAATGCAGGAGAAAAATAATGAAAAAAAAAAAAAAAAAACACATTACCACGTCTTAATGGAGAGGAATGCACATTGCTTTACTGAGCGGTGAGGAATGACATTCAATCAGGAGGAATAATAGTTTGAAAATGCACCTGAATTTAGACTAGATGAATAAAACTATTCATTAAAAAAGAGACTTCCTGCTCAATATGTGCACCATTAGCAGGTCTCTTATTCACCGTGTTGGCATGTTTTTTTTTTTCTTGCCCTGTACCTTCACCAAACGCTATACACACACACATAGACACGCGCACGAACACACACACACACACACACACCCCCCCACACACACACACACACACTCACCCACACAATTGACTGGATGTGTGAATGCATGTAGGTAGTTTCAGGTGGGTAGAAAGCAGACGTCTGTGCTCTGAATCATTTTCATGGTCAATAAAATGTGGTGAATGTGCAATAGCAAGTCTATTGGAGTACTGTGTATATATGTTTTTGTTTTTTTTTACTGTGAGAAATGATCATGTCAGACGGGGTGGGGGGTGGGGGCATTTGTGATACATAGAGGTGGGTTATCCAGGTTTACAGTTCAAGTGTGTGCCCGCATGTATTTTTGCAAGCGTGTCTGTCCTGGTAAAATGGCAATGTTAGAACTAATTAGCCCTGGTTGGAACAACCGACACAATAATGGTTGGACATATCATGAAAACGATATGGAAAAGTATCAAGGACCCATCCCAGAAATTGACCGAGATTTTATTGTCCAAGCCAAGGGTGTCAAAACATTTTCCTCCAATGGTCGCATACAGAAAAATGAAAGGACGCATGGGCCACTTTCAAATTATTCAACTTAATCAAACATGCCAAAACGGAGCCATTAAGCAATTATTTCTTGAATCCCATCTTCAGAATCAAAACAAGAGTAATCTGTAGTAAGCGGACTATTTTTAAAGCCACTACTCGAGGATCATTACTGTGAAATGTTGACAAATCAGACCTTGATTCAGTGCAGAAAGTGGAGGGAAGCATTTTTGCTTTTGAAATGGAGTTATCTTTATTCACAACTGTGAATAGAAAACGTCTTACTTAGTCAATCTTAGTTGTAAAAATAAACCAATGCATTAGTCGTAGATGTGGACCATTCACCGCTGCTCTCAGCTTTAACATTATGACGAGCCTCACAGTGACAGACCGTTGGCAACGTTGGACAGCGACTCGTCACGACTTAAAGTTGAAACAAAATTCCAGCGCGCTTGCAGCTCATCCATTTTTGTTCCCCTCTTGCTCACCGCGTTGTTTGCTTAGAGCGGAATGGAAGTCGCACCTGATTATTTCCATGTGAAACGCTGGCGCTCCCCTACCAAGCTGGCACGGCGACGCGTCTGATTTGGGCTTTGATTAGGAGTGTGATGAGCGGAGATAATCGCACATGGCTTCCTGAAAGCGACGCTATCTCGCAGGAAAACACTTTGACGACATCACTGGGGGGTCCCTTAAAGGATCCAAGTGGGGAAAAATAAAGCCGAAAGCCCTTCCCCAGCCTCCATGAAAGACGCTCAAGGAGCATACAGCAGAGAGTGGGACTCATTTTTAATTTACCATACCTCTATTCAGCGTGGCAGGAAGACTTATGAATACTCCCTGGTGCAGTATTTATGAAGGTGTCAAATGGGCAAATCAGAGACGATAAGGGCACCAGCTGGTATTTGTACAAAGCTCCGGCTGGATAATGTGCCCATGGCCAAGGCTCATCATCGTGACAAATTTTGGTCACGTTAAGATGAAAGTCAGCGCCAGTCAGACAAGCACAACTAAAGCTTGACTAGGAATATGTTTTAACATTGCAATGTCTTCTGTCATAGTTGCTAGCAATGTAAATAACAAATGAACTCTCACTAGCTACTTCAACTAACAAAGTAACTTACCTATTGACAAGCTAACTAACCAACCAATTAACTACCTTACTGGTGGACTCACTAGTTTTGATGTTATCTTGCTGTATAGCTAGCTACCTATATCGCTAACTCATTGGCTTGCTAGCAATCGATCTGATCAACTAACTAAATTGTTTCTATGTAATCATGCTGTCTACCTAGCTAACAAGCTAAGTAGCTAGCTTGCTAACTTGTCCTCATTAGGGTAGTTTGTGGGCAATCACGCTGTAACAAGCTAGCTGAATAACAAATAATCTTGCTAACTGCCTAGCTAACTACATAAATTACTCACTGTTGCTAATGTATTTCTCTTGTGTAATTAGCTGGCTAAATTATTAACTAAGAAGCTACCCGGGCAAATTACATTAATTAAACTAATCCCGACAGAAAGATCTCTGTTCATACACGTAGCTGCACTGCATAACCTTTTCAATACGAATGAAAGATTGACAAATTTGGTAAGGATTAATTGATTAATTTGCCCCATAAAGTCATAGCTTTACATGTGAGAGAGCCGGGCTACTATTTGCACTGTAATGCAAAGCGAGCAAGGATTACGCAAAACAATACATTGCCACTTGTGTGTCACTACAATGCGGCTCAGCTCCACGCTGGCTGTGTTTGAAGGAGCTGGTGGGCTTGTCGGCTCACTGACTCCATATGTTGGATTGTTCACACATGAAAGCTGCAGGCGGGAGCGATTCTCACTGGTCTGTACTACACTAGATGCCAACTTGAGTCTCCGCCGCTCCACTTTGCATGCATGATGTAAAAAGTCATGTTGCCCCGCTGTGTGTATCATATTAACCGGCTGTAATTGTCATCGAGCAGCTGGGGATCATGTAGGTGCAGGACAGGGATTCCAAGCTTGTTTTCATTGCGAGCCACATGGTAGCTACAGTTGCCCTCAGGGTTATAACGGTGAAACCACATCAATGTATAATCGCCAGGGTTGTAACAGTACGTCAAACATCCCAACTAGACATGACATCTGCACGCCAGAAGCTGGGCAGCACTGTGCTTGTTTACACACAAAGGGGCCAGATTTACTCATGTTTTGCACATGCAAAAATGGCTAGAAATTTGATTGCTCACGCAATCAGATGTGGAAGCTGATCTACTAACGGGGTGCAGCCAGGATTGAGTCTGCCATACATGCTAATTTGCTGCGCAGTTCATTTTGCATGTTCTGGGAAGAGTATTATGCAAATGGAGTCATTTAGCAAGCACAACTTGATTGATCAAACATGAGACAAATTCTGATAGCTGATTTTGCGTATGGTAATTCCGCATCTAAAAGTCAGGTGCAAATGTCACCACTGTGCATAACCGTGACGAGGATGCACAGCCAAAATGCTAGTCGACTTCACAACATATTTGAAATGTGAGGAACAAAAATAATACGGAATGCAAAGTATAGTCTTGTGAACGCGCCAAGTACGGTCTTGCTAAGAACGTACGCGATAACATTCTTCCAAAGAACATGAGTCACTTTGTGAATTGAAACAAAAACAATTACGTAGCTAAAATGCTAACAAGATCATGAAAAAAAACCCTACTCAGTTAGTTAGTATCCATTCATTCTTTGATTTATTTCACGTTTTCAGTGAAATTATTTTCTTTGTCATTCGAGTCATGATGAGATCCTTCAAGTTGAGTTGGTGAAAGATTGGGTGGTGGTTGAAAATTGATGAAAATGTTGAACGGTGATGAAAATGTTCATACATGAGCTAAAAACTCCGCTTCCAGGCCGTTGGATATCAAATGTAGTGTAATGGGGTCAACGGCGGTTTGGACAGGTAAAATGCTGACAGGAAATCCTAAATCCCATCACATTTGCAATGGGGGAGAAGGCAATTTAGCAAATGTGTTGAATTCCATATTTAAGCTTCATTTAGTTGCCTTGCAGAGCTATCACTTTTTTTCGGACTGCACGCAGAGAGGACTAGGAACTCATTTCTCCCAACAATCGACTACTCTAAGAACTTGGCAACCTCAGGGGAGGAACATTATAGAAAATGATTAGTCATATTTAGATGACTTGGCCCCAGTAAGAGTGATGCATCTGCAGTGCAAGAAAAAGGCTGAATGGCGCCCGATGCCTGGCTGTCTGCTTCATTGGGAACGTGTGCACTTTCATTCACAGGCAGCCAGGATGTTCATGCTGGAGAACGTGTGAATGCATGCACGGATCAACTTAGTGTTCACAACGACAGCTTCGCAAAATTCGACTTCATCACTTCGACGACATGTTTCATCAAACAATGATACGTAAACATGTCCACTGCAGTTTTTAAGCACCGAATTATATCTAAAAACCAAAGTTGTCCAAATGAAATAAATGTTGTTGTTTTTTTTTTCAAATTTGCAGCCTTTGTAACTTAAAAATTGAATTCCATGTCTTTCGATAAATGCTCGCCGGCATCCTTGAACTACCCCAGGCCATTTTTTGAACTACCTGAGGCCGCAGAAAGAAAGCTCATAAAACATTGTTTACCAATTTTTTTTTACCAAATGAAATGCTCAATCCCCCATTATTTTGTTTGTGCATGTCTGCGCATTTTAGTGCCATCGACAACAGCAACGGATGAACACGTGGCTGATGTGTGAGCGCACTTGTCCGTCTGTCCTCGAACCTTCCCAGTTGCATTCAAAGGAGTGAAGCATTTTTTGCCGCCACTTCATCAAAAGCCGCCCTCTCCTTGAAGCACAGCTCACACGACCCCTATGTCCTCCCGTTTGAGTTCAAACTAATCTAAAAAAAACCCAAAACGTTTGGACAAAAAACATCCGTGTGAACACCTTCCACCCTCCGCCGAGCCAATCGCACTTCTCTGTCTGTTGTTGTGCTGTTTCGACCATTACGTGAGCTGCCGCATCATTGAGACAACAACGTGGGCGGATGTCCTCCGGTCGGCATCCGCGTGGGCCTCCTTCGGGTGCCGGCCGGAGAAGCCAGGCTGGCCCCGCTCTACTCAGACGCATGCAGACTAGTGGGCGCCTCGCTGCTCAACTGCCTGCAGATGACACACGGAGAGAGGCGTAAACGAGCAACCGCGACGACCGAGCCATGCGTTGATGTACCCCACGTGTGTGCCCGAGTCCGCTACTCTGGCCTTTGACTTGTCATTTCGCTTCGTTTACGTCCTACGTGATGAGTCAGACATCTGCAGAGGAAAAAAAAATACTGTGTAGGAAGGGGATGTTTTCATTTGCATTCTTCTTTTTCCTCATGCTGCGTCTGTTGTTATTTACAGTCCAAATTGGTGAAATGGTAGGATTTCGACTGCTGCAAAAGTTCTTGGTCATTTTCAACGGATTCATGCAAATGTCAGGAGAGACTTTTTCTTCTGGTGAATCATCCGCTTATATCACCAAGGATGTGTTTTGTTGGAACCCTCAAAATTTGCGTTATGTTCAGCCTCAAAGCGTCCTTCGCTCTGTCGGTTCGTTCCGAAGGTCCACTCCGTCTATGCTGAGTAATATCTCGAGACATTTCGGATGACGAAAGGCGGTCGTCATTTCCGCCAGATGAATTATTAACTAGTTATTTTTGCTCCTTCGGTGGCCAGAAGTGGCCAGCGGACAGGTTAGAGGATTGCTGACTGAGTCAATGTTGGCAATGAGTCAGAGGATCTTATGACCGCACAGGTGTGCGACCAAGCTTGTTATTAAAAAAGCCAGAGACTTTGCT
This sequence comes from Filicampus tigris, assembly GCF_054856515.1. Lineage (NCBI taxonomy): Eukaryota > Metazoa > Chordata > Actinopteri > Syngnathiformes > Syngnathidae > Filicampus > Filicampus tigris. The sequence goes on from NC_141232.1 coordinate 4,538,185, forward strand.
TTGAGAGTGTGTCGAAAATATGAGGATTACTAACAGAGAGGTATTGTGCGGTTACAGGAAGCTGCGCTTGGAAAAAAAAGTGTTTGGGGTGTTCAGTTTTTCACTCCAAAATAGTACGGAGGCAAACTGTGAAAACCTTGACCCACTGAATGCAACAGTCGTAGGGCGACATGCTAACAAACAACAACAATAGAGGAGACTAATGGGCAGCGAGAAAAGTAACCGCCGCAGCTGAGTGGAGAAATAGAGGCTTCAAGTTGTTTATTGTCATTCCCAGCTGAAGGTTACTGTCAAACTAAAAATAAAACAAAGAAAATTGTACGTGTAGTTACAGTAGCCACCACTAGCTTAATTTAGAACATACAATGGAAAACTTCATAGGCACACAGGCTAACAATTAGCATCTATGTGGCGCTGTTTAAATAGCGGATATCTGAATGTGATTAGTGCAGCAAAACACGTTGACATAATATGACAAAACTCACAGGCATATATTCTTTAACCTCTGCAAAGAAAGACTTATATTACTGCCGTACTGAGAATCCTAGAGAGGAGCTGAGTTTATAGTATAGTATGTCTGTATTGTCTTTGGGAGGCGGGACAGGATTAATGTCATTTATATCCATTTCAATGGGGCAAGATAATTTGAGATACGAATGTTTTAGCTTTCTGTTATCAGGGCATCCACCTGAGGGAGGGGGCATCCAGCGCCTCCGTTCAGTCAAAGAACATTTTTGAACAGGCAACAAAATCACTTTGGCCGGTGAATGCATCAGACGCATGTGTATCGACAGTCAATGGAAAAACAATCCGCTATGACCAAACCCAGAAAAAAAAGTGAGCCGTGACATTCGCAATGCGAGCCCGAGGGCCCTTTGACGTCAATTTCGGTCGACAGCAGGGGGGCGCCGCGCAAAATGTCAGCCTCCTCGGATGCCTGCAAACAAATGGATTATTCTGCTTAATTCTTATTCCACGAATGCAATATTAATCCGAATTTTTCGACTTGACTTTCGCTTTAATCATTCTTACACGGGATACTAAAAGGAGCCCCAGGTTACGAAACGTCTTGGTGACGTCAACGGGTGACACGGCGCCGGCTGAGTTGACTTATTTTTGAGAAAGCAACACTCACAGGCTCTTAAATTCGCCAACGACAAGGTTGTACAAGCTTGTGAATAATGCATATTTTTGAAGGTGGTGTGTAAAATATATAGGCACATCCCTTCCCCGCCTCCCAGTTAATGGATCGAGAAGTAGTACTACGCTCTCAAAAAAGAAAAAGATAAAAAAAAAAAAAAAGTCAGACAAACATCCACTTAGGTCATTTTAATTATACATATCCTGCATGCTCGCCCAAATCCACCCGGTGTATATTCCGTGTAAATGTATCAATACGAGCTGTGTGTTATTTATAGGCAAGGATAGAAAGGGGACGCAACCCAAACCGGAGTGGCTCAGCGGGGAGCTCTGAAAGCACCAACGTGTTATTTTCAGACACTCCGTAACTAAAGCGTTGCTCATCTCATCGAGAGCACAGTGAGGCTGCCGCGTATGTGACGGCGGCCGGAATGCGCCCCGCGTCTCTTCTGTGAAGCTTTTAGTGTAGGTGGTGTGTTTATCCCAACGGTCGCGCTGAGACGGACGGCCACCGTCCGGCGGCCGCGGCCCTCCCTCGAGGAGTGGCGCAGCGAGTTAGCCCACGCTCGGATCTCATGCCTCTGCTGCTGCTGCTGCTGTCAGATAGCTTCACAAAATACATGACAGACGATGAACGCCTGAAACTCCAAACCGACATTTTGCTTTCTCGTGTTTGATTGGGTTTTTTTTCCCTCTGGATGTGATGTGATGTGATGTGCGAGAACATTTTCTCATACTCAAATCACTCGGTACCTTCAACGGGGACTTCCCTAACGTAAATTCATCTCTTAAAGGGGAAGTCAGCCCAAACATTTTTTGGACAATAATATTCTACGCAGCCCGACGAATCCAAACACGGCATTCTGACTGATACTGTGTTTGTGGAAAACGAGGTAAGGAGTAAAAATCCACCCGTTTTTATCCATGTCGGGGGCGGTCATTTTGTCACATGCTGTCGACTTAAGATGACATCGCAGTTGCTCGGGGCTCAGGTAACAACCAATCATGGCTCAGCTCGAGAGAATCGGGGAGCCGTGATTGGTCGTTAACTGAGCCCTGAGAAACTGTGATGTCATTTTTAGTGGATAGAAAGTGACAAAATGGCCGCCACCTGACAAGGACAAAAATGGGTGGATTATGCTGCTTAACTCGTAATCCACAAACGCCATATTGATCAGAATACAGTGTTGAGACTAGTGGACGCATATTCTGGAAATTGAAGTTGAAATCTAATTGGACAGGGTAAAAAAAAAAAACAATAAAAAAATAAAAAAAAGACATTGGCTCTGATCACTAGATCCTTCATATTAATATCATCTGTCCATCTATTTTCAATATGGATTGTTCTCCTTCAGGTCATAACCACTAGTACACCATGTTGCCAAATAGTGAAAGAAAACAAATACGGCAGAACAGTCTTGGCGGACGACTGGCAAACTGAAAGTCATTGTAATTGAGAAAGGGTACGTTTGTGAAATGCGACATCCCCGTTCACAATATTCAGTCTCTCAGCATTCGCACATCGCCCAAGCTTTTGGACAAACACTTAGCTCGGCGTCTATTTCATGGCCTTTTGGAGACCTTTCAGCGGGTAACCGCCAGATGAATTCCTTCCTCATCAGTGCATCCTATGCTGTCAACATATTCAAATGCATGCAAACGGCACTTCCGCCAAGGTTGACGGCGTGAGATCCGTGTCATAACCTAATCGGGCGCTGCGCTCTACCCCGGCGTTTATGCAAATGATGCCTTCGACTCAGAAACATCTTCAGTAATTACGCCGCAGGTTGCGCTGATGCCTAAGTCCGCGCTTCCTTCTTAACTCAGCTCTGATTTGACACATTGGCTGCTCAATAAAATGGCGCACTGTATACACAGTGATCCGCTTTCTTCACGAAGCAGAGCAAACTTGTTCTTCGCCGTTAATTTACTGCGGATTTTTTGGCGCGTGGCTAAGATGTCAAGTCCCCAAGTCTGGCACAATCTCGACGTGCATTTGGCAAGCTAGTTATGCCTACACTCCGAAAACGCATCCCCTCTTTGAATAGTCTGCTGCTTTAGAGCGCCTCATTGTTGGCTGTGAGTGCGCGCATGTCACAGAGAGAAAGGAGAAGCATGAGTTTGAAGACTTGATTTTTAAGCGTTATTGTATCATCATTTAACCATTGCACTTTGAGATGGTTGTGAAGAAGAGATTAATGTTCACTTTCCAGGGACTTTAGACATATTTCTATAAACACAATGTAACCTCATTTGAACAACGAGGTTTATTTTGGGGCGCAAGCATGTTTATCTCTCTCTTTGTATAAATGTAACGCTGCAACTGGTTCCTTGGAACAGGATTTTGGAGCCATTCCACGTGCCGGACAAAATATACACGGAACATCCAGCCTCCTATCTTCCCCATTTGACTGCCCGTCTCCTCCTCCTCCGGCAAGATGGATGTGCAGCACTTCATAGACAGCAGATATTCCATTAAATCAGCCCCTGCGCTCGCCCCCCGTCTCCGCCCCTGAATTATTTGCCAGCGCCGTTACCTCCCTCCGCTATCCAAATTGGCTTAGCCACTAAATGAAGGATTTAAATAATTCATTCCGCCTATCTGCCTCGCCTTTTCTTCCCCGCGCGCCGACCCGCTCGGACTTCATTTAGTCGCATTATCGCCTATTCATTTGGAGACGCGGGTCCGACGAGCAAGACAGAGGGGCGGGTTCGCTTTGAGTTGCAGTCCTTAGTGGACACATGATTAGGTACAGCCGCTGAAGAAATGTGATTTATTTGCAGTCGGGACACGGAGAGGTTAACATCCCCTGAGTCTCAGGATCTCCACCAGTCTCCAAAAACACCACAAAAAATAGATTTGTTGCTCGTCGATTGTTTTTTACCTCTCCGGTTTGGCTGTTTGGTCATGAATAATACAGCATCTTCATACAGTTTTACGCCGTAACAGTTTTTCTGTGCAGCGGGGAAGTTGATGTACTCCCTTTGTGTGGATATTTATGGGAAATGCCGTTGGACGGGGGTTTGAGAGCAGTTAGAAACACACAAAAAAGACAGAACGTTAGCAGCATAAAACGGTATATGGCTAATCTAACGCCCCATGCTAGGAGTCCGGATCTATACAGACTGGTACAGGGCATCCCTAGAGTGACTCGAAACTTTTTTTTTCCTATTTGGTTTCAGGTATATTTGGCAGCTTGGGCTTTGCAGTTTTTGTAAGCATCTCGTTTTCCTTGTACAGGTAAAGCTTTACTGCTCTCTAAAGCATCAATCTTTGACTGACTCACTCGTTGGAATCCCTGCAAAGTACGTTTATAAGGAACTGCAGGAAGATCCCCATTTGCTGATGATGTACAGTTGGCGGCTGTAAAGTGGGTACTTGGAAACCGCTTTCCAATACCATCTGTGTGTGGGGGTTCGATTCCCGCTGATGTCATATTCGTGAATGAAATACCATGACATCCACCGTACATATCAGAGCACAGAATCTGACAGCCTGGATCAGATCCAGCAAAATCGCTGTTACGCCACCTGCGCCACAACTTAGACCTGATTTCACCCGGTCTAAATTCCAGTCTACTTTCGGTCACCAAATTGCCACATGCGCAAAGGGCATGTAATCAAAAATTACGCCCTCCGGGGGTTTGCCAAATTCCCAAACAGGGTATTATTATTTGACTACTATGACGTGTTGCAGAGGTGTTGCAGTATGCTTCCTTTAATAATGTGGATATGAAACTTGCTGTCATTGGCTGCATCACACTGTGTGTTTCTAATATTTTGGTGACCTAATTCACAACATGAGCGGGTCAAAATCCAGACCAGCAGCTCTTTGTATTGTTTCTCCACCAATCTTACGTGAATAGGTTGCGCCCGCTGAACCGTATCCCAACCATAAATATTTCATCAGCGAGTCAAAGCAGACGTATTATTTCTTGACTTCCCTAGTCAAGACCTTTAACTCTCACCATCTCCGGGTTATCTTTTAATGCAGCGTCCGATCCGCTGTGGCTTTACAGCACAAGCGGCGAGGATCTTAGAACGCGTGGCCTCTTGTCCGTGCTTCACGCATTCATTTCCTGGACGCTGCAGTCTCCAAAGCTGGTGCCAAGTTCTTCACACACGCACATACCGTACACACATGCGCACGCAAACGCACACACTTCCGCCCCCTCAAAGAGGAGCAGCCGCTTCCAGATCTTCCCGGGCCATCCCTCAGACTTTGTCGTTAGCGAGGATATCGCAGGCTGTTATGAATCAAAGCAGGAGGATTTCATCTCTTCAAGCTCAAATGTGGTAACTTGAAGTGCACAAACTCGTACTTGGTTTGTACTCTTAAACTGGTGTGCACACTGTAATGCTGCCTATGAGCCAGTAACTAATGACATTTATCTGATATGTGCATCGTATTCCCTTTATACTGTATGCACTATATGACTTTGGGCTCCAGCCAATCACAATGGAGCTGACATGGTGATCAAAGTAATCGATAAATATTTTTGATAATCAATTAATGTTCGGAGACCCTGCTAAATTGAATAGTGTCCGAATCCTCATAATAAGACATTTGCAAACATCTGCTTTTACTGTGGAAAACAATGTTTGTTTGTTTTTTTTTGGGGGGGGGGGGCAATTTTCTGACATTTTATGAACCATACCAGGAACGGAATCACAATAACTTAATGTTTGTGCATTTTCTGCACTGCAAATTTGACATATTGTCCTGTTTTTTTTAACGAAGACACGGAAATTAAAACATGTTTTTTATCCGATGCATCAATTCATTGACAAATAATTGACAGATTTATTGATGATCAAAATCGTCAGTTGCAGCCCTCCTTTATTGTAATGTTTTTTTTAAATCAGAAAAATATACACTTTTAACATCCATTTTATGTTGACTATTTTTTTATATTGTACAAAATTTATGATAATATACAATATGATGCATCGATTAATCAACAAATAATTGACAGATTTATTGATGATGAAAATCATCAGTTCAAGCCGTTATTTATTGTAATGGTTTTTTTGATCGGAAAAATATACACTTTTAATATCCATTGTATGTTAAGACTATTTTTTATACTGCGCAAAATTGATAATAATATACAATATGGTAATTAAAAAAACTGAAATTGGAAGACAAAAAAATACATGAAATACATAATTTTCAAATTAGTCAAAATACTTCCCTTTTGTGTGCAGCATTACAACATGTGTGTGCTCACGCATGCAGCCGCTTCTGGTATTCGGCAATTTATCACTGAGATGTATTGATCTTCCATCACATGGAACAAGAATTGACTTTTTTGGTGAATGATGGTGGACCTTCGCAGCTGGCCGAGCCACTTTGGTCTCCACCCCCCTCCTCCCCTGCACTGCTATTTAAGCCCTGAAAATTATGGACCGCCGCCATCACGGTGTGACAGTGGATGTAATGATAGTGATAGTGATATATTGCAATATATATATTTGCTGATATGCCCTATTATTAATATCATGACATATGTATCCGTTTTGACATTCAGGCAATTCCAAGATGCTCCCTTGCCACTGCTACACAGAGTAGCAACCTTTACCCGCACTATATTGATCTGCCTGCCTACCTACATACATATATGAATGCATAATCTGAATTTGACAAGATTATAAATCAAAATTCATAATTTGGACCAAATAAAGTTGTAATATGACAAATGTCTGGAAGAGTTTCCGATCTTGTGGTAATTAATTTGCATTGCTCACTGACTTTTACTTGCTTATTAATCATTTTGATTGGCCTTTTCGTGTTTCATATTTGTTGTATTGTATTGTATTGTTCTCCTTTTGTTATTGATGACTGATTATTTTTCCAGTATGACTTGAACTTGTCATTTCATTGACTGAAAAGCTTGGAACACATCCCTCGTATTTACTTGAAGAAAGTCTTGGAATGAATGTAAAAATCATCAAAGAGAAAGTGTATCTCTATTCAAAGCTTGTTCTAACAGCTTTCTTTAATCTTTAAATGAAATTATTCAGTAAAATACAACCATTCAACAAAATCAAGCTGATTTTGCTTTGCTCTTGAGATGACACGCGGAAGATGTACTATACTAATTATTGCTACTATCATTATTCTGGTACCACTACAACATTTTAAAAAAAAAAAACATCTCTTTTGTTTATTTAGAAAAAAAACCCCATCAAACTATATTTCTCACCCCGGTGACTATAGTCAAACTTCACTCATCTTAGCCCTTTCAATCAATATCGTCAGGTGACTTCCTCATTAACATAAAGAGACACAATTTTTTCGCTTGAGGAAAGTGGGTGTGGCCACGGGGCCCAATCTCGTTAGAAGCTATCCAACTTCGTGCCCGTGCAGGGCGGTGTTGATCCCAAAAACGCGCGCTTGCCTTTCTCTCCTTCTCGCTCTCTCTCTCTCTCTCTCTCTCTCTCTCTCTCTCTCTCTCTTCTCTCTCTCTCTCTCTCTCGCTCGCTCCCTTCCTCTCCTCCGCCTTTCATCCCTCCCACACACACACACTTCCTCCTTTAGCCCGCCTCCCCGTGCCCCCTCCCTTGCTGGCTGTCTCGGCGGATAGAAAGAAGCAGCCCGAGCGAGCAGCTTCGCTCAGCTGTAAGCGAGGAGCGCCGATGGAGCTCCAGCCACGCTGAGCACTCACAATAAATACTCATCATTCATATCGTTAAGAATAAGAATAAGAATAAAAAAACGTGGATGTTGGAGACCCCCTGGGAATCTGGAAGCTTCTTTTTGAGCATGACGAGACTGAGCTGAGGAGCGCAGGTAGGAACCCCTTCTGTTTTGGGACTTGAACGCAACAAGCGTGCTTTTTTTCAATGTGCTCGGAAAATTTGGGGTTGTGGGTGAGGTGTGCGAGGAAAAAAAAAAAAAAAAAAAAAAAAAACCTGCAATGAGAGCCCAACTTGCGCATTTGCACTTTAAGTTTGTATTCAGCACCACGGACAGCTGCGCTGCCTGAATGTCTTCCATTGCTTCCAATGCAGATTAAAAAAAGTTGTTTTACGGTTTACTGAATCGCCATAGAAGCATTTCGGATCAAAGTGTGCACGACGCCACTGTGGCAAACAAAGACACAATTAGCCACTACCTATGTATGGCCTTAATCTATTCTATTAGACTGTGCGGTCATTACAGTTGGCCGTGCGGGGCTCACTGGCAGATAAGCTGAGGATTTCGCAGCCTCCGTGCCATCTGTCTTTGGAAACGCACACTCGAGGAGCCTCGCTCGCATAAAACCTCGAGACGGATTGATTCTGCAGAACATCCTAAAGTGAAATATGCACAAAATCTCACCAGGATGATGAGTCACAACTTGTGTCGGTCGCCTCACTTGCTTGCAACTTTTTGCCATCTTGCGTCTCTTTCACACTTCCCTGCCAGCCCCCCCCCCCCCCCTCCTTTCACCCCTCCCCCCTTAATCTCCCTTATCTTGATTATGCAGCTGGATGATTGAGTCAGCTATTTTGTATGCAACTTGCCTGAGCTCGCTCTTTTGTGGAGGGAGAAGGAGAGAGATCGTGCCGAGGATACCGAGAGAGAATTACAGCTTCTCGTGACGGTTTACAAAAAAATATAAATATATATGAGGAGGCTGCCCCCGCTGGATAAATTGCTGTTTGAGGGAGATGTATTTCCCGAGGGGACGACGCTTTGGGAAGTGTGGCCGACCTTATTAAGTGGGAACGGCGATTGTGAATGACATGTTTATTTGAACGAGCTGGACGGGAGCATCCAAAACTCTTAAAGAAAGCACAGTGAGGCTGCACTTTCATGCATAGCAGGACAAAACGCCCAAAGCAAAAGTAAGGAATAATTGCGTTTGGCCCCAGGCTGCTCCGTACTAAAGTCCAAACTGTGTTAAAAATACAAATCTGTAAACATGGCAACAGAAATCTTGAGATTACATTGACAGGTAATGCGGATGGAAGATGATGTGATGAAACAGGGCTAGAAGCTAATGATGCTAAGCTAATGCAGTGCTAAGTGCTAACAGAGCTTGTCTATGTAGGCTTCGTGAAATCAAAACTCTTTTTTTCCATATCAGGCCAAGAGAAAATGCACTGTGAGGCTGCGGTTCTATTTAAATGTGACAAAAACCTTAAAGCAACAATAAGGAAACATTGGTTTCGGTCCCAGGTCACTCCCCGCTAAAGTACTACAACTGTGTTAAAAATACAAATGGGTAAACATGCCAACATGTTAATTAGGCAGGTAATGCGAATGACAAGCCGTTCAGAAAATGGATGGCTGGGTGGTGGTTGAAGTGACAAAAACAAGGCTAGAAGCTAATGATGCTAAGCTAATGCAATGCTAAAAGCGTGTCTGTGTTATGCATCATCACAACTCTCATCAGGCTGAGAGAACATGCACCGTGAGGCTGCAATTCTATGCTAAGTGTGATAAAAATATTAAAGCATCAATAAAAAAATAATAGAGTTTTGCTCCAGCCCCACCACAGGACTAATTTACTTTCCAACTATTTTGTCAAACATACAAAACAGGGTAAAGCCTGCTGTAGACGTAGCAGATGTCTGTTACATAACATACAACACAACTTTAGTAGCTAGACGCCAATGATGCTAAGCTTAAGGAATGCTAAATGCTAACACAACCTAGCTGTTCATTGTGAGACAGAGTTTGTGGGAGTGCACCAAACACCTCCGAACAGTAACGTTAACAAAAATGCTAGTGCTAGCACAAAGAAGTGTCCTGGCTGGTCCACTGCTATTACAGTCTACCATAAAAGCACAAATCTATGGTTACACAAGAGACTTTATTCCCCTTCACACCTAAATACCAGGCTCAAACTCGACATAGGGTGTCCTGGCTGGTCCACCTAAATCAACGACACTATTGTAGACAATCTGTGGTCACCGTGGCAACTTGAGGGATGCAGATGTTATTCTCCTACTGTTGAGCTGAATCACAATGATAGGTCACATTACTTGCTTCAAAAGTGGAAGGCAACCCAAACATATTTTTTTTTCAAGAATATGTTCCCAGCAGGCCCACTAGTTGAAACACGGCATTCTGATTGATTTTGCGTTTGTGGAACATAAGTTAAGCAGCAAAATGCACTCGTTTTTAGCCATCTCCGGGGGCGGCCATTTTGTCTTCTGTCGACTGAAAATGACATCACAACTGCTCACGACGACCAATCACGGCTCAGCTTCAGAAAACAGGTCAGCAGTGATTGGTCGTCGTGAGCAGTTGTGAGGTCATTTTCAGTCGACAGAAGACAAAATGGCCGCCCCAAGAGATGGCTAAAAACGAGTGGATTAACACTTATCCCACAAACGCAATATTTATCAGAATGCCCCATGAGAACTAGTGGGGGCTTGCATAGAACATATTCTTGAAAAAAAAATGTGCGTTGACTTCCTTTTAAGTCTTTGCTATTCTTGAGGCTCTTCTCATAATTTTCACTGTGGTAAATAAAATAAGGCAAAAGTATTGGGACACCTGGGGACCCCATTGTGTCGACAGAACTTGCTGACAATAATGCCCTAATTCTCTTCCATTGCCTTGCACCTGTTACCAATTACAACAACAAAGGCATTACTTTGCTTATTGGACAAAGTACTTGTTGACTAATGACTGCCATGTATTTAGGGAGTGGATGTTGTTGTTTTACGGCTAACAATGTGGAAAGGGACCGTGCCGGGAGACATATGGAACGACAGCACGGCACACGCACACACACTAACACAAACGCCTCGCAAAGCGTAAAACTTCACTGCGTCGCTCGACAAAGCTGCTGTTGCATCACCTCCGGCATTCCCCCCAAACCGCCCCCCCCCCCCCCCAACTCGGACAAGGATGGCAAAGTCTGGAAATGAGCCACAGAGGGAGGATAACGTGATTCTTCTCATCAAGCGAGTTTGGATTGGTCGGCAATGTAGTGGTTAGCGTGGCTGTTTCCGGCATGTGCAATACGTGTGGCCGCGCGGGGCGGCAGCGGCCCCTCCTGAGGGTGGGTAAGCGCTGACAACAAATGGATGGCGGTTCATCTGATCAAATGCATTTAAGGCATGGAAGGCGCCTCATTCTTTGGGTGCGCAGGTTGTAAACCGTGATTCACTTCCTCCGATGACAACCATGGGGAGTTAAGGCGCTGCTCCTGCATGAATGAGCTGCCCTTGAGCAAGGCAGTCAAAGCGGGATGCTCGTGTGTGTGGTGTCACCTTGATCAGGGGTCCCCAACCACCGGGTCGCGGACCAGTACCGGGCCGCAGGCCACTTTGGACCGGGCCTCACGGGTGAAAGAAACAAAAAAAAGTTCAGTACATCCGGTTCATTTATGTATCCGAGGCTGAAAAACATTTTATTTTGAAGAGTGACCGGATTCTCTCCGTCACATCCATCTATGACTGCCTCTTAAAGCGGAAGTCAACCCAAGCATATTTTTTTCAAGAATATGTTCGCAGCAGGCCCACTAGATGAAACATAGCATTCTGATTAATTTTGCATTTGTGGAATATAAGTTAAGCAGCCAAATGCAATGACCTGTTTTCTGAACCTGAGCCATGAATGTTCGTTGCGAGCAGTTGTGATGTCATTTTCAGTCGACAGTAGACAAAATGGCCGCCCCCAGAGATGGCTAAAAACGAGTGGATTAACACTTATTCCACAAAAGCAAAATTTATCAGAATGCTTTGTTTCAACTAGCTTGCATAGAACATACTCTTGAAAAAAAAATGTTTGCGTTGACTTCCTCTTTAACGCATGCCAAGTTGTCTCCGCCGCGTAACGCTAATATTAAATGCACAAGCTAGCAAACGAGTCAAATAAACAAGACGCATTTGGAAAGTTTCCCATAATTTTACAATTGAACCACAGCTCTGGACTAAATCTCAATCACACATTGAAAAGACAGCAGACAAATGCAAAGTTGCCACTGGTTTGATGCATGTCAAATCGATGCAAGAAAATGAAAACCTTGACCATTCCTGTCTTTCTACGTCTGAGAGGTGAAGGACGGCGTTCAATCGATAATGCTGCCCACACGTTTGCCTGAAGACACCACACATGAAGCACCATTGACTGCAACTTTTAACATTCCGGGAGGCACAACCAACAAGGCTCAGACTCTCCATTATCTAATAAAGGCTGGAGCCAGTAGATAAAAGCTGAAATGACAAAACAAAGCAAAAACAAAAAACAATTCAGACAAAAGGCTATGCTCTTATTTTACTTTGCTCAGAACCTCACAATGAATCAGCACCTCTTGCTTGGCTTTATCCCAGAATACAAAATGTGTAGCAGAGATTATTGAACGTAGAAGCGAAAGCAAGAACTGTTGTATTGTTATGATTAATAAAAGGTTTTAGACGTGGTTGTGTCCTGAACGACTAAACTACAGACATTTTTCAGCAGGATACGTTTTGCTTTGTGCTTGGACACTGGTCGACACATTTTTAGGTTTTTTTTTTTTTTTTAACTGGACGAAAAAATAAAATAAAATATAAAAGGAGAATTATCAGTGTGCTGTATGCTATATATGGAAAACCATAATACCTCACACTGTATTCATAATAATTTGGAAACGTATGCTCCAATCAAGTTCTTTTCTTTAGTTGCCTTGTTAAGGTGAGTTGTTCAAAATAAGTGCCTCGAAAAGCCAAAGAAAAAGGCACATGAAGAAAAGTTCCCAAAAAGGTTACCCAAATTCAGAATTAAAATGGCAGATGACCTCAGTGGCTTATTATTATTATTATTAATATAGGAAAACACCCCTCCGCACACACATACACACACCCCAATCCACACAGCCACTCTAGCTACCCGCTTATGCTAAACTAACATGACACTGTGGAGAAGTGGGACATATTGAACAACGCACCGCCGTGCCGGTTCCAGGGCATGAGAGCCCATTAACGCTCAAGATGACGGAACTGTCACAACTCAGGTGTGTGTGCGCGCGCGCGTGTGTGCGGCGTGCGCACGGTAGGAAGTCCCTACTCACTGCCGTTAAACGTCCTGTTCTTTCTAACATCCCGTTACGTAAGAATGGGCTCTGCCTTATTGAAAGGAGCACTAGAAGAGTTTTGCATCGTACTTTTATTTTTCATTGTTTTAATCCAGTACGTTTTAGTTTGTTTATAGAGCAGGTTTGTTCGTTTTTATTTTTCTTGTTGATTTAAATGATTGATTTTGGTTTAGTCTATGTTAGTTTTAGTTTTTCCTTTAACGTGTGGAGTATTCGGCGAGTGCAAGGTATAATAAAAAGTTCTCGACGTATTTCGCAACGGAGTAAAGTAAATACATTTCGACTGTTTGTAGCTGGCGTCTTTGTGTTGAATGTGACTTGGCATTGTGTAAAAAAAAAAAATCCTACTACATTCCGCAACAATAAATTCGCATGTACTTTGACTGTACTGCAGTCTTCTTTTGATCAATACTTATGACAAGTTGTTGCCGTGCTTAGAACATTTTTAACTGACTAAATGCTACCTCCGCCTCCGCGTGGCGGGTCCGTCACTCAAACATTAGCATGGCTCCAATAACATTGTTTGCAGTTTCAACGGCATCATCCTATCTGGTCAATCAAAACGAGTCCATCAATTATTCATTAATGTAACAGAAAAGGGCAGGAATGAATTAGCGGGCGGATGTGCAAACATGCAAATGTGCAGCGATGCCATCATCGCTTTGCATTTGGCGGGCGTGGGCGATTATCTCCTGTAGCTGTAATGCCGTGTAATTTAGAGTTTTGTGAAACCGTCAACATGAAACGCGAGGAACACAAACAGAGCAGCTGGCAACAAAGTCAAACACCTGAGGACACACGGAGAGATTAGCGGAGTGCTTGAAAGAGATGTTTTTAATGTGTTTGGGAGGCAAAGGAGGAGAAATGCGTTCCACACCCAGAAGCGATTGAACATAAACGCCTTTCGAGTTGACAGCTGGGAATATCTACAGCCCTCCATCCGGTCAATAGGTGACTTGTCATGGAAATCAATACAGGGCCGTCATTCCTGTGTGAACGAGGAGGCAGCTGCACCTGCTCAGTGGCTTCATAAAAGATCTGTCTTGAAAAATACATATACACATATATATATATATATATATATATATATATATATATATATATATATATATATATATATATATATATATATATACATGTATATATACATATGTCTCTATATATGTCTATATATGTCTATATATATATATATATACACACACACATATATATATATATACATGTCACTGACGGACATGGTTAGTGACAACTACACTGACGGAAAAAAAACACGTCCGTCGTTCATCAAGCCGTCTATTTTAAAAAGTGTCCCGTCATTCATCAATCATGGGCAAAACGGGCGTCTTTTTAGTGATTTTAGTGACGGAATGCTGATATATACATACATTTTATTATATTTCAACAAAGACCACGATAATTTAAAAAAAAAAAAAAAAAAGAAAAGTGGTACACAAGACAGAGCCTTGTTGAAGGATGAGAAGAAAAAAAGTCAGCAGAGTTGGCCAGTAAGTTCATCGAGTGGATTTATTTAGGCGTGAGCAGGAAGAACTCTACCAGAGGCTGCAATTCACATTTCATATCCTATAGGAGGATTTGCAGTGTTGAAACGGTCACTATTCAGTCCAAACCACTTTTTCACACATTCATCGGGTTTGCTCAAAGCCGCCAGCTTTTCTTTTTTTTTTTTTTTTTTCCCTTTACGTGCCAAGGAGATGATTGGGATGCTGCTTGGGCTGCGCTCGCTCGTTTAGCCCCTTAGCGAGTGAACAAACGCTCCTTTGAGCGTACGCCGCTCTGAAGTAAAAGTCAAGAGTACGAGGCGAAATCAGAGGAGCGGGCTCGGACTACCACTCCGATGCCGGCGGAAGGTCATCCTGTAATCTGCCTTGGCGGCGTCTACGGCATGCATTGCCACACAGCTTGAACTCGGACTGATTGCTTAGAGTCCGGCCAGGTCTCGATGTACAGTACAGCTTGAAGGACGGCACAATGCATCATCCACCACTGCGAAAGTGGCAGCCATTGTTCCCCTGAAGGAAAGTGAAGTGAAAGCCGCAAGTAGTAGAACACGGACAATGGCGGACACGGGGCATAAGGAGAAATCAATACACCCTTAAAACGGCCGGGTTGAAAGTAACCCAAGCGGTGTGAAGTAGCAGCGCTGTCTCCAAATCCAAAAGGGACCCAACCAATGATGGGTTGTTTCTACCCAGCGCATTGGCTTAAAAATTTGACCCAGCAAGTTGGGTTAAGAGTTAAAAAAATAAAATAAAATTATGAAAATGATCATACATTTTCTACAAATAGGTTTCCATTCATATATGGTGACAAGCAAAACAATCGCAGATGGAAATCGAAAACGGCTTCTTTTTGATAACCGGTTCCCAGTCATTTGATTCGTTTGATTCCTCGGAACGTTTTTTTTGCTTGCCGAACAATTACGCTTTTCAATTCCTCTTCGCAAAATAGTGACGACGTCACAAAATGCGTTTTGGTTCGAAACTTTGTCAACACGGCGTCAAGGCAGAAAAACTCTGAAAAGGGAAGTCAATGCAAACATTTTTTTTTCAAGAATATGTTCTGTGCAAGCCCACTAGTTGAAACAGGGCATTCTGATAAATATTGCGTTTGTGGAATAAGTGTTAATCCACTCGTTTTTAGTCATCTCTGGCGGCGGCCATTTTGTCTTGTGTCGACTGAAAATGACATCACAACTGCTCAAAACGACCAATCACGGCTCAGATTCCGAAAACAGGTCAGCCGTATTTGGTCGTTGTGAGCAGTTGTGATGTCATTTTTAGTTGACAGAAGACAAAATGGCCGCCCCCCAGAAACGGCCAAAAACCAGTGCATTTTGCTGCTCAATTTATATTCCACAAACGCAAAATGAATCAGAATGCCGTATTTCGACTAGTGGGTCCTGCTGGGAACATATTCTTGAAAAATAAGTTTTCTGTTGACTTCTGCTTTAAGTTGGCCTATATTACTTATGAGAAGATGTCATCATGCTTCCACTTGCAAAGCTTTCATTTCATCCAAGAGGGAATGAAAGATCTTTAGTATTCATATCATAAACAACATGATAATGGCCTATTATATCAAATCAATAAAGGTTTTCGCTCGACCTGGAATTAAAATCAGAGGATTGAAAGTTGTTGATCAGTCGAGACTGCTATTGTGTGGCTGGAGCTATTTCAGGCTAAAATCGGGTCCGTGGCATTTAATGATAAGAAAAAGGCATCCAATCAAACAGCACAATTGGAATGGTCTGGCATTCAAAATTCAATCGGCGACTTGCATTGACACAAATTAAGAATCCCAGTACTTATTTTCAGGACACCACCTCTCTTGTCTCATTTATTCTACCAATGCAAATATGTTTTAGGAACAAACTGTATGGAGTCTTGTACAAAATAGGTGCAAATGTATAAATTCTAGTATGATTTCCTTGTGTAAACATACAGTGTGTTGGAAATAAATGCATATTAATAATCGTTTTTTGACGATTATGCCAATTTTGTAACCGTGGAGTGTAATAATCGTAATTGGAATTGAATTTCGATTAATTGCACAGCGGTAAGAGCTGGTTATGAGGTCTACGTCAACGAAAGCCCGTCTCAATTGTAACGCGGAGCGCATGGAGGATGATGCGATGGAGCGCATCATTTTTGATTCAGCGGGGAACAGAAAATAAATTCCGCTCATAGAAAAAAAAAAAAAAAAAAAGGAGAAAATATTTTAGAGTGTTTATGGTCATTTGTCAGTATTTACGCTGCTTTCTGCTTCGTGAAAAAAACGACTGAATGAGATGTTTACATTTGCATCGCCAACGTCTCACTTTTGCTCTTTTACGTCTCTTGCATGACAACTTAGTTTTGTCCCATATTTCTGGACAGTCTGTCAATTTAGTCAACGTGTCAACTAGGAAAGATGCCGCCTGCATTAATGAAGCACCACTGGGCCCTCATCAGTCACGGCGGGAACATCAGAGAGGACGCATTGAGTCGAGGCGCGTTTAATGAGGAGATGAGCGCTTTAAAGAGCGGGCGGGACACCACCGGCTGACTCATCAATAATTTGGGCGGCCATATGTCCGGCCTTTGCAAAAACCTGCTGACAACTCTCTTTGTGGTCATCAAAGTGAACTTTTTTTTTTTTTTTTCCTGACGAATAATATGCCCCCTTTGTCAGCCAGACTGACGCCGATGCCAATTTAAAAGCCTTAAAGGGGACATACTATACAACTCTTTTCACAATGTTAAACAGTTCCCAGGTGTCTTCATGAAACGTGTTTGGCATTCTCACATCAAATAATACAAAGGATGAAGAAATACATCCACTTGTCATACAAATTCTGTTTTCTTTGAAACAATCGGCCATGTGCTGCTGTAAAACATGAATTCCCCCTCTGGGATCATTAGATAATTAGTTTAGCTTATCTTAAATGAAACCGAAAGACAGCATGGATCGTATTTTCACTCGCGTGGGCAGCACTTCATCACCAAGCTACCGAATTACACTTCTAAGTAGCAGACACATTTTGGGGAAAATATTTACTTGGATTTTCCACTAGACAGGTGGCCTGACACTTCAACTATTTGCATACTAACAATTACAATTTCCTTCCCGTTCACGCTACCTTTTTTTTACTTGTTTGGTCTCTTAATCACACGTTCTTATCAAATGTCCCGCTCGCAATTCACTTTCCTCCGGCTCCACCGTAATGGCTTCATTTTTCACCGCCGCTGACGGCCACATCCACGAGCCCGTCGAGTGAGGCCGAGTGTGTTGATAGGACAGCGTCGCCATGGCAACTGCCAACTCCAAACTTGGAGCCATGCTAATGGTGTCTCCTTATAAAAAAGAAAGAAAGAAAGAAAGAAAGAAAGTGCCAGCATTCACACCACGAGCAGATCTCCGTGTACCATGACGCTCACGCTGGGGGACGTTTCTGAATACTTGACACCGTCTCAAGGCTTCAATATCATGCAGATTATTCATCTCTATTCTCTCGAGCCCAACCGAGGCGGCTGTGTGCTGCGCAAGGCAAAACCTTCCAACGCACGTCTCCCTTTATTAGGCACACCCGCACAATCTGATCCAAAAGAAAAAAATGATTTGCAAAGGTGAAGTTTCGGTTCACATTAAATTAGCGATATGCGGAATATTGTTGGTGTGTAACTGCAGTGCATCATGGTAATACAGTGGACCACGCCGGCGGATAGCGAAAATATGCGTAGAAGTTTCATTGTAAAATCAGCGGGGGGAAAAAATGAGAACAATGGGCACAACAACAGCCCAAAAAGTCAGACAATGACAGCAACAACAACAATAGTGGTTTGTTGCCAACAAGATTTCAGAACATTCACTATTCAAAAAGTTGGGTCAAAAATAACCCAAGTTGTGTTATTAAATAGACCAATCCACCACTTGGGTCAATATGACCCCAAATTGGGTTGTTTTGTACAAAACGGCCCATTTTGGGGGAGTTCTTTTAAAACGACCACATTTTTGGGGTTGTGTGAAAAACAACTCAGAAAGTCGGGTCAAATTGACCCAAGTAGTAGTTATAGGCAATTTTCGACTGAAATTGGGTTATTTTGGACCCAACTGTTTTTAGAGTGTTCAAGGGGGAAAAAATAGTTGGTCAAAAAAATAGATTTTTTTGTGTTCAGACGGATATTACTGTATATCCTGAATGTGTCAAAAAAAAAAATTTAATTAAATACCCATCACTAGTACAAAGTATAAACCCACTTTTAAAGATCCTGGGTCAAAACTAACCCAAATTGGATGCAATGGCTAACACAGCCGGGTCCAAAAGGGACTAAGACAATTCTGGGTTATTTATATCGGGGGCATTGGCTTGAGGATTTGACCCAGCACATTGGGTCAAGACTTTGATCCAACAAGGGTACCTTACTGATGATTTAAAGCTAACAAGAAATGGGTTGCCAAATTATCAGTATAACTGTGGCTAAAAATAACACCTATTTTATGAGCATCATTTTTAAGAAAAAGTCACTGGTGTTACCCAATCAGCCATCCAGCCAACACCAACTTTTTCTAAGAATGTGACATTAAATTTACCTCAACTTCAGCACACAACAAAACTATCACAAATGGCGACTAGCTTTTTTTTTTTTAGTGTGCATCTCCAAATCAAAGGTATCGCTCCAGCAATCTTGGACAAAGCTCTCAGCACCAAACAACGCGCGTACTTGAGTGATCACCATCGGAAGCGACAGCTGGCGAGAGAGGCGCTCCGTCCCCAGCTGCCGAGCCTCGATTCCGACGCCCCACCTGTTGTCACCTCATCAGACGGCGCCGCCTTTCAGGGCGAATCATCTCAGCCCCGCGATCGCCCGCTGGGAGAGCAGCGAGGAGAGAGAGGATCCGCGCTGGCGGATTGTCACGTCTGCGAGGTGTTATTCCTCCAATAAATACCGAAATTATGTGGAAAAGCCCGCATGCCAATTGCGGTGCGCTTCCTTCAGATTTCTCGGCGTGCGAGTGCTCGGAATGAAGAAGTGAAGTGAGACACGACCAAGTCAAGATCTCATCTGAATGTGTTATTCCACCATATTTTGGCATCCAGCCTCGATCCACATTGTTAGCGGTGCGACGATTAATCGACAACTAATCGATTATCAAATGAAAGGATCATTATTTTTGATCATCGAGTCACTGTTTAGGGACCTGAAATTGTCCAAATCTTCAGAATTTCACCTTCTCAACGGTACATTTTCAGATTTGGACAATTAGTCTACTTTACGTCAAGTCACATGAACTCATTCACTGCCATTGACGAATTTACTTGTCTTTTCACAGTCCAGCCATTCAATCCCCGGAATTTATTCATATTTTTTTTTTCAAATTTTTCCAAACATTAAGGTAAAAGAGGGTCTGAAAATGTTTGGCAGTGAATGAGTTAAAATATGATGTCATTTAGTGTCAACTAAAGTAGCCCGCAAACGCGAAATGAAGAGACTGCACACTAGTTCGCCACGTTAGCAGGCTAGCCGAATGTCCGATTCTGTTCGTACACTTAATGTGTCATTTAATCCCACAAACAAACGTGGAGGTTTGCAGTGACACCTTCGTCCTTACAACCATTCATACTTTCTATCAAATGTCATCCCTGGAAATAGTTAACTCATGTTTGACGCAGGCCAAATGAATGCTTTTAGAACACCTTTGCTGTCGGCCGACATTGACGTCAAAAATGCCCTCGGGCTCGCATTGCGAACGCCACACTTTGAGGTCGATTTCAGATTTGAAATTTCAATTTCAAAATCATTCAACATTTCGAGACTACAACTACCACTCCAACTAGAATATACAGTCTGAGTGTCAATATATTTTTCGTCCGGGGCGCCTCTTGAAGTTATCGCTCTCGGGTACTTTGAGTAAATACAAGACTGAGCACAATTGACTCTCACCTCACAACGCAATCAAGTGACTTCAGTGTCATGTGACTAAGCAAACTGAGCGTCAACTCCACCTCGGAATCCCAAGTGCTGCTAGTAACAGCGTTTAGCGTTAAAGTAGCGTGTAGCAGCGCCGTGAGCGCAGCAGCTCAGCGACACTATATGAGCTCTCCGCGTATGTTTCATGCCGGCTCCCCAGTGGGGCCGCGTGAGCTCTGTCTCTATTAGAGGCCTGCAGGTGTGCCAGCTCACATTCGAGTTGTCAGGGCCGGCAGGAGGGGGGGAGGAGGGGGAATGGGCAAGCAAGGTCCCTCCGGTGCCTCCTCCAGGGCACATCTGCCGTCAAAAGTAATGGCAATCATGATAAAGTGGATTGAGTTTTTGCCATTGTTCGGACGTGATAAGATGGCTGTTTTTCATTCCAGCGTGTCCAGAATTTTTTTTTTTTTTTTTTTTTTTTGCATTTGGACAAATGTACTACAACCGTGTAAATGATTATAAATGAGGAGTAGACTCACAGGCATATATTCTTTATCCTCTGTGAAAAGTGACTGCACTTACTAAGTCGCTTACAGTAGTTGCGAAGGTCTTCTTCGTTTGTTTGACAGCCCTAAAATGGCTGGGAAGTGTAAAACTAGAGAACAAAGTGTGAAAGGCTTTTACATTGCATGAAATTAATTTTCTTAAAGGTAAATTTGTTTCGACTTTTGGTCATTTGTTTTCTGGAATGTGCATTTGTCTTGTTAATCAGCTTGATTTGCACTTCCCGGCCACCGTACTGCCCCCTGGTGGCTATGTCGCACAAACCAGAAGATGCCACAATGAATTGATGATGTTTAATTCTGTTCAATTCTTCATATTTTGAGGGGATTACTTCAACAATGCTACGAAGAGGAAACGGAATCAGCAAACCGATTCAAAACTTGGAATAAATCCGATTGACATATCTCATCACTTGCTTTTGAAAGACACATTTGCCAATTTGAAGAGAGACTTTGAGGACGCCGTGTCCATTCGTGATGCAATTCACTGGTGGCAGAATTTCCTCAAAGAGAATTTCCAGGAAAAACTCCACAATATAGCATGTCATGTTAAATTAGCTTCACAATAACGACTTTATCAGTGCCTTTAGGCGGGTGGAATTTCATTTCATTTCCCTCACTACGAGTCGTCCTTTTGGCCGATATGAGCCTGATTAAAATGTATAATTCATCTTTGACCGCCTTGCCGATCCACATGACTGTATTTAAGGATGATGGTAAAATGCAGAGTCTTATTATAGAAGGTGCAAGCTTGACTAACTGTATCGTTCTCCGCTTAATCTGATTTACAGCTAAACGCCCGACGCGACAAGGCCCTGTCGCTTGACTTTTAATTAAAAATGGAGGCCTTTTCCTTTTTTTTTTTTTTTTTTTCCCTAATCTCTCTTGAAGGATTCCAGCAATCCCCTCCGCTCCGATGGTGAAGATAGTGCCAATATACGGCGACCGTCGTGAGAATTACCTGAAACTAATGCAACCTCGCTGCCCGCGCTCAAGCAAGCCGCTTTGGATGTCGTGTTGTTCAATCATGTGGAACGGATCAGAGTTAGGCTATAATCAATATTAGAACAATATTGGAGATGTACTCTTGGGCCGCATAATTATTGTGCAAGTGTACCTAATGCTGTGGCCTGTGAATGCAAACGTATCACGGTTCACTTTTTGCGTTTTCACTGTATCGCACATATTTTAAATCGCACATATCAGATTTTAGATTTTTATGTATCAAATGTACCGGTGGTATCGGTTACTTGGTATCGGTATCGGTGAAACTCAACAGTTTAGTTCTCGTACTGGTATCGGTCTGAAAAAAAAGTTGTATCAAAAATCCTTACTAAATATTATATTACACATGCAATGCATTAATTATTGTCTCTCTTGTTAGCCATACGGAGCAGGCAATCTTCATAACACCCCTCAAAAAATACACATTTAGCATTTTGGAATAAACATTTTCCTCACTAGAATTTTAAACGAGCGGCACCTGTCTGAGATTGAATCAAAAAACAATCGGCTTCAACTTAATTGCCACACTGAATGGAAATAAGGTTAAAAGAAAAAAAAAAAAAAAAGAAGAAAAAGTGTGGGCTGTGTTCAAAGCATCGTACTAAAAATACTGGCGTGTTGAAGTCGTACGTTGTCGCTTTGACGATATCGTCGACTTCAAAGCGACTCCGGTTGGACAATGTGCCGCATGCGGTCTCGGCAGATTCGTAGCGGCTTCACGCCGCTGATTAAATACCTGCTCGGAATTCCAGCTACAAGTTAACCCTCGTATGAGACGTGTGTACAAAACAAGCGCGCTCCGTAAAGCTCTTTGAGTCACTCAGGTGGTCTGATTCTTTTTTAACCCGATAACACCCGCAAATGGATTTACTGGGCTTAACGGGTCTTTTTGGGATGTGGAGGTTAAGGATCCCCAGAGGCAGCACATGACGCGTGACCGTGCTGCCATTGTAAAGAGTTTCGTGACCTTATCCCATCAGGAGATGCTCACAATTGAACATTCCTCACTTCAATTGCTGCCCAATAATCGGATTCTTAAAAGCAGAAGATGAGATTAAAAAAAAAAAAAAAGGAAAAAAAAGTTTCTCTATCCGAGTTAAAGCTGTGACACTAAACAGCCCATTTCTCACGGTGAAAAGTTAAACGCACCCAAGTCAATTAAGAAATGCATCTGTTAGCCATTAAAATGCATTTTTTTTTCACCTCAAATGTAAGATTGGGGCTCATTACCGAGTGCTGCATTCTCACTTATCTTTATAATAAGGTAACAATTCGTATTTGGGCTTCAAATGAATGCCTTTTTCTACGCCTGGGCTGCTGATTCAAGAGCCTGCCAGCATTCATTTACATTCGCATTAGTCACAAACAATGCAAGGCTCAGGTATTTAGCAGGATTTTATTAGAAAGAAAAAAAAAAAAGTGATGCCGCCGTTAGTGAGGATCTTACAGATTTTGACGGAATTTAGTGCAAATAATCAACCCTCAACAAACTCACTTTGATATTTTGACATGCCCAATATCGGCTTGATATTTACAATGAACAGAATGACATGCGCCAGACATGAACGTGTAATGCAGGACTCAAATTTTGTATGACATCCTGCTAAATCGTGTAATATTTTCACTTATTATGTTATGTTCAGAGGTGGATGGAAAACAAGCTGAATTTACTCAAGCAACCCTTGGATAAATTGTCGGATCATTTTAATTCAGCATAGTGTAGTATACAAATACGGTATATACAAGGGTGACAAAAAAAAAAAAACCATCGGAACTATTTAACAATCCAATAAAACCAAGAGTGATGGAATAAAAATATTTGATTCATAGTAATTGAAACCTTAAAACGTGCCATTCCATTTACGAAACTGATGTTTTTTTTTTTTTTTTTTAAATTACGTCCTGTAGATGGGGTCACAAATTCCCATTTTTTTGGGTCACTCTATACCTACAGTGTACCGAAAAAACAAAAAAAACATCTCATCAAGTTCTCCTCGCCAGTAGTTGAAATTTGAAATCAAATTTGTATATATGAAAAGTACTAGAGATATCGGTACTTGGTAATGTGAGGCAGTTCAGCCTACAAGAACTCCGCTTGAAAATTGAGAAACATTCGAGGCTATCTCCGACTAAAAATCCAACAGGTCAACCGTAGCCCGGGAATACAAATTGCAGTTGGTGCGGCTCACTTAGACCCGTTTGAACTTTTTCGTTCCTCACTGTAGAAGGCGTTGTGAGCATTCAAAAGCGGAAAGGTGAAACTATGCATTTTATGCGCAGTGCTGACGACAAAGATTTCAAAATTCACCCTGTCTTTCCAAATCGAAACAGCAATGTGAAGTGTGTTCATATTCGCACATAGTGACGTTTGTACAGTTGAAAACGAATACGTTTGAGGTTTTTAGCACAACCAGGTCACTGCATTTGGTGCTCGAGTCATTCTGTCCTCCGTTTTTTTTTTTTGTTTTTTTTGCTGGACTTTAATTGATTCATTCATTCGGAACCGCGGAGGAAAACAAAATCTTGTGGGATTACATAACAGGGCCTCTCAGAAAACTGGAGCGGCGCCAGCGGCGGCTTTGAGGGACCGACCGGCTCGGGCGCCGACTCCAGCTCCTCGTCTCTTTTTAATGTGCTCTGGATAGGCGGCCGCCGGCCATGTCGCTCGGCTGCTAGCGTACATATGCTCTTCTCCGGGGCTTTGGTGGTCGCAACTTCCGTTTGAAGGATCCAAATGAAGCGCGAAGAAAAAGAAAACCTCCCGTTATTTGCGCGAACGTTATTTGTTCATCTAAATGTTTTGGACCGCATCACTCTTCCTCACATATCTGCACTCATCTATGAGCATTCATATGCAAAACAGCCAAAATATCATTTTCTGTCTTGTCTGTCATCATTTGTTCTCTGTTGAGTCTTATTTTCTCTGCTTTTTTTTTTTTTTTTTTTTTTTAAATGCATGTTTATCTGGACACCAATTAGGGCTGTCAAGCACTTTGATTGCTGGAAGCGTGGCCGGCAAAGACACACAAACGCCTCGCGAGCTCCCTCATGTACTCCGCTGAATTACCTGTCAGCATCGATTACACACACTCGCCGTGGACGGGATGGCGGATTTTCTCTTGCCGAGAATTAAGATAAGCTCCTGCCTGCCTGCTTTCTTGAGACGGCCCCTGGTGACCCACCTGTTGAGTAGGACGGGAGAAATGCACGCTTGTGTGCTGCGCTGCTGTGGCCCCACATATTTAAGCAGAACATTAAGGCCACGGGATGCAGGTTAAGAGCTGGATTTTTTTTTTTTTTTTTTTTGAAGGATACTCAGTTTGGATTGACATCAGGATAACGGTACTACACTATCATAATTACAGTAAATAATGGGCAATTTGGGCTGCATAAAGTATTTAGTCCCCAAAACGCATCATCCCCAAACCAAGGATGCACTAAACTTTAGGTGAATCTGTAGCTATAGATATACCTTTATATTGTATGTATTCATTTAATTTCTGGGAATCTTATTGGCCGTTTCTCAACTTGCGATTTTGTTCATTCTTATCATGTCCAATTATGTACTGTCCCAATTGAAAGTACGAATAAACCAGGAATGCACGGGATACCCGGATGTCAGCTCGTTTAAACCAAAGGATGCATCAGTTGGATACTTATGAAGACTTGGCAGGGAAAAAAATCCCAAGATGCATTTCGTGCTGCTTTCACGGAAACACGTCAGAGTCGGGGGAAGGATAACAAGTACTAACTCGTTCCAATTTACAAAGAGACCAGCTTAGAAAGTACATTCTCAAATACATTCTTAGGAAGACCGTATACTTGGCAATTTCACAAGACTGTAGTCTGCATTCTTCATATTGACAAACGACCTTAGATTTCCTTGAAAGGTTTCCATAGCTTTTCTTGCAAATGCACCAAGGGACAGTTTGACTTCTTTCAATTCTCTAAACCTTTTGGTCCTTGAACTCTTCAATAACACAAACTGAAAGTTCCTGCAACTTAAGGGGGAAATGTGGCTCCAGTATCTTGAGGATACTTGAACCTCCCGGTTTCTGGGACCCAAAGTACTCCGAACCAAAATTCACATAGAAGTGCTTCCTGGAAAGTTTGTAAAAATTTGTTCCAGATACAGGAAGTCGGACATTTTGGACAAATTCCGGTCCTTTGACAAAATTCCATCCGCTATTCTAGACATTCTAGACACGTTACTAAATTATACATATACATAATACATTGCGTACTTCATCCAATGTGGGCGGGGCATGGCATGACATTTGCATATCATTTTGCGTTGCGAGGAATCGGGCATCGCTTCCGGTTTACCGGATACTGGAGCTGCGTGCCTAATATCGCAGTCGGTGAGTGTATCATACAGACGTGCCCCCTCCTCGCGGCACCCCCCCAACCTTTGCCTTGCCGCCACCTCTGATTCCCTTTTTTCCCCAGCTCTCAGCTCATCCGTCTGCCTTTTTTCAGCCCCGCCGCTTTCTCGACACACTCCATTGATGGCAAATTCCAAACGGAGAATGTCCCATTTCTCTTGTTATTCAAGCGCAGATAAAACATTCGCCTCGTTACTTCATGGGAAATTGGAAATATATATACACCGGAGGGGGCCATTTCCCGTTAGTTAGCGCGCGCCACGCCGTGCGCCTTGGAGGCTGAATGGACTGCGTGTGCGAGGTGCTTTGCTTGCGTGGTCTTGCGTCACCTCTGACATGTGCACAGATAGACAGGCAGGGCGCCAATATTGCTCAATATTCTACATTTTGGCATTCAAGTGGTTTGGCTGCAATGTTAACAATAAAGCCAATATTGTGATATTTAATGAAGGCGTACAGTGACCTGATTTGAATAAGGTAAACAGAAACTGGCGCCCTATACTGTACGTCGGCAACGTAAATCGGGTTAATATCAGAATAATGCATGCCGCGTAAGCATGTGCTCCTTGTTGTTTTAACTCTTTGAAGGCCTGCCTTCTTCTACATAGTATTTACATACATTTGCATATTTGCCTCAGAAATAAACCATCGCGAATACCTTCCAGGAAAAAAAAAAAAAAGCGGTTCATTTCAACAAGTGCACCTCCATGGAAATAGAGACGATCTTATGCAGAATTGCAGTAAACGTGCTGAACATTTAAGTGCAATGTTTACAGTGGAGGAGCTAGCAAGACATCGGGAACACATGGGAAGTATTTTAACGTATTACAGGGAGTTCCTCGGTTTACGACATTTTGAGTTATTTTTTTTTATGTTCATGACCTATAAGTGTTTTTTAAAAATACAAATAGCTACTCTAATGGCTGCCAAATTACGCATACGTCGGAGGAAGAGAACTCCGTCGTAAACCAAGGAGCCACCGTAGTCTTCAGAGGACTTTGACCCGCCAACATGTTCTTGTAGTTTATTAGCACAATCCATCAGGCGAATTCTGACCTCTAATCTAATTCGCGGTATGTTCCCCTCAAGCCCGATAGAAGAAGATATTGATTCCAATAAGTCAGGAGGTCACTGCTGGGGTTTGGGGAATGTTCTATTCCTGGCTCACAGATCAATTCTCTCCGTTTTTTCGAATGGCTAAACTAATGTAAATCTCCTTGAGCGGAATTTCCGACAAACTATTTTATGAGTCACCCAAGACAGTTTCCTATTCATTATCAGTGTGGGAGCTGCAGGTGATGCATCAATATGACACAGCTGCTAAGCAGCGCTTTCTCGGAGACTGCCAGCACATTTTTACATCCTGATTGGACTTTCTAATGTGGCCCCAGAAGGAGTGGGACCAAAAAAAAAAATTATAATAAAAGTGTGACTTTGTGCCATGATGCCAGCCCCGAAATTCAACACTTGCTGTATTTTTTTGGGCTCTGAGTTTAATGTTGACTGGATTAGCTTGCTATCATTGAAATTGAAGGTTGATTAACAGTAAAGAGTGAAAACATTTCAATACCTGGGCCCAAGCGGATACAAGGGAAATATATATGTGTAATTCTTCTCAGGTATTTCATTTTCGCAAATACAGATGGGTCTTTTCAGTGCGCCAGGAAATGAGATGCGACCATGTATAAATATGATTCCGTCAGTGTGTGTGTGTGTGTGTGTGGGGGGGGGGGGGGGGGCAGTAGGAACACAACTAATGATTCCTAATATTAAACCTGGACCATATCTGGTTCATTTCGTTCGACATGTCGTACGGATTTATGCGCTTGCCCTAAACACAGCGGAGTAATTGTTTCCTCGTCGATCCATGTTGTTACTATGCTAACAGCTCCTAATCCCTCTTGTAATCCCATCAATTTCACAACCGCCGCGGCTACCTGGTGAACACTTTCCAGGGAAGGTACGACTGCAGATGGAACACATCATCGCTAACATCATGTCATGCTGTTGTTAGCTTGTTAACCAAACGGTTAATGTTATGACTTGGACGTGAGGCCTAGCCAATTTAGCGAGATAAGATAACAAGGCTAGCCACCATCCCCTGGTCACAGCATTTCTTTATCTTGTTGCTTTGGAAAGTAATAAGAAAAAGATTGCACGGCTCTTGATCTTGACTCTTCTTCTTCTAATCAGCAATACACAAGTAGAAGGCGAGGCAGGCGGTCTGAAAACTGGAGCGCAGTTTTACCCGACAAAAGAAGTAAACTCTCAAATTGAGCACAGAATGGGATTATTCGAGAGGACCGGGAGGGAGCAATTAGGGGGGGGGGGGGGGGGGGGGCGGAAACCACAAGGGCCATGCAAGACTGAAGAAGCACTTAAGTGAAAGTCAGAAACAAACAGCAGAATCAAAGAGCTCCAATGTCGCAGGCGAGTAAACAGCAAGCGTAATTAAGTGTAAAATGAACTTTGATGGAATTTGTTACAGGAGATCGCTCTTTGACGGAGGTTAATCATAAACACTTGACGGCGGCCTTTGAA
The DNA here is from genome assembly GCF_054856515.1 of Filicampus tigris. Lineage (NCBI taxonomy): Eukaryota > Metazoa > Chordata > Actinopteri > Syngnathiformes > Syngnathidae > Filicampus > Filicampus tigris. The sequence continues at coordinate 4,567,248 of NC_141232.1, forward strand.
AAATGAAATACATGAAACGGCCGTAGGGGGAGCCCTACAGAGAAAAGTAGATTCTAAATAGAATGTGGATTATATAATTCTGACAAATAATGGACTGACTGGCCATCTCGCTGCTATAAATACATCATTTGTACATTTGTACTATTCAGGGTTGTTCTTGGAGCAATTTCTGATCAACTAAAAAATGTGTCTATCGCGCTCCGGCTCCGCCCAATGCCCAAAACTTTCATCGTCTTGCAATTTAGTGGCTACCATGTGCCTCCTAGTACATGAGGTTGACATTTTGGTAGAAATCTGGCAAAAGTTCTTCTTTGAAAGACCAGTGGAAAAATGGCCCTAAAACACGCGTTTCAAACTAAATTGGCTGACTCGCTGTCTTTTGAGACATGAGTTTTCGAGACTTTTTTTTTTTAATGTGGGTCTACTCATGACAGACATGCCAAGCAAATTCCATGTTGCTAAGTGAATTTGGCTTCGGGGCCTGAATTTTGAAAGAATTCCAGCAGGAGCTGCTGGAATCTCATAGCTAGAGTCAGTTTAAAGTGGGTCATAAATTTTAGGTGGGATGACCATTCCTGCGAAACGTGGTCCGTTTCTGAGTTTGGAAAAGTCCAGCAAATTGTGGTTTATTTGTCTTAAAAGTAATAATGACGAAGAAACTAAACAATTACAAGATGACATTTGTACCTCATGCTTGAGCCATAAAAATGACTGTACCGAAACAAGCTGTGACAAGTTTATTTGCGTGAGGGCCATGCACTCACCTTTCTAATCGCTTTTTGTACCGGGGGAATTATTATTTTGCCCTCGCCAAGTCACAGAGCGTTTTGAATAGCGGGAATAACAAGCTTATAATTGGATCCATTGGGGGAGGATCATTGTCCCCATTAGCACCATTTGCGTGCAATCGAGTCGACTCGATCTTCCGTTGCCCCCTCCTCCACTCTCGGAAATGAACAATTACCTTCTGGAAATTGATTTTTGCTGGTCACAAACGTGGAGAAACGCGCCGTCTGTCTCAGCCTGTCGACTCCTTGACACGTCGCGCGCTGACGTAGTGAGCTTTATCTCTTCCTATGTAAAATGCAAAACATGAGTCCTTTTTTTTTTTTTTTCATGTTTGCCGGCCTCTAATCCCTCTAATCCATTATTTGTCATGCCGGGGATATGCTCCGTGTCTTTGAACCACAGCGGGATCAAGTGATACTGGTGTCGAAGGAGAAAGGGGAAGGAAAAATAAGGTGGCGCGGCTATCGTTATCAGACGATTATTAACGGCGACTCGGGGACACGGCGCTCCGAGGTGCGATCCATTCCCTCTGGGCCATCTCGGATCTTATTTGTTGGACACACTCGTGGCACAGGCGCATGCACACGCATGCTCATGCCCTGCGGGTGGCCTGGAAATTCAGTCAATCTGCACAAGAGGCCTCTCAGGGTCACTGTTATGCACATGTATACACAACACACGATCACAGCATGGCCATACAATATTTCCTGGAATAATATTTGATTTCAAGTATGAATGGTTGTCAGATGAGAATGAAGGCATTATATTATATTATATAACACATTAAGTGTAGAAGCAGGGGCGGAGGTGTGGCCAACAAGTGCAAAGTTGTCTTTTGCTTGCGATGGAGCGCCCACGAAATGACGCAGGCTACGTAGCGTCATGCTACTTGACAGAAAACTTGCTCTGTAAAAAATGTCGATAAGCTTCATTTGTTTCATTTCTTTTTTCAATGTTGACGCTAATGCTCTGGCGAGTTAGCATATACATCGGAAAACACAAACATAGATACATAAGTAGGCAGAACTAAAAAATAAAGCTCTTTTAATAGATAGAGTTCTTCTGGATACCGACATCTCTAAAATGGCGCAGGTATGCCTAATGTGGCAGTCCGAATCTTTACAGCACCCTAAACTTTGTTTCACGTACGACATATCAGTAAAGCTGTGTTTTATGCCGAGTATTACCGGGTAGGTTGCGCAGCAAAAACGGAGCCTCCCTTGTATTGTGTCCTCTCTAAAGTCACCTGGGATGTGTTTTACAAGCAGAGTTGTAAACAAAGGCATCGCAGCCCAGCAACACCGATGGGCCGTCGGGCTTCCGGGGCCCCTCAAACTGCCTCGGCATGAGGCGCCTGAGGCTGAAGAAGCTCTGTGTAGCTGCCTTCCCCCCGGGAGGGATGCGTTTCCAGACCTCAGCCTGCATCACATCTGCTGTCTCTTCCTCTTCTTCTATCCCAGCCTGAGCGCCACCCCCACCACCTAACACATACTCACTCCAACCCCCACCCTCCCCACAGAGCGAGGAGCACTGACCACAACAGACCGAGGGCAGCTTTAATAGTCTGCTACATGCACCGCGTGCTGAGCTTCTGAGGCAAGACACAGTTGTCTCTGCTGGATGTTCAATGCTTACTTTTCTACTTTGCCTGTTTTATCATCCATGCACTTTTTCCACCACTGGCTTTTCTCACAGCAGTTGACTTTTGACATTCCCACAGATCTGGACGTGCAGCAGTTCTTCAGTTTTAATACACAGATTTTTGTGACGGTTGTAAAAAAAAAAAAAAAAAAAAATAGGCACGAGTGTGGTAGAAAGAGATCGACTACTTGATCTGAAAATGATCACAAAATAAATGTAGACTCTACAATGAGCCGAGATTTAAACCTTGAGCCTGAGAGCTGTATGGCAAACGTACTAACCACTGCTGAAACAACAACTAACGATAGAAAATAATATAAGTGCACCTTATACACCCAACCACAAACTTTATAGCAACCGCCCACTTCAGTCCTGTTCTAGCATGAAAGTAATAACATATGACACTGCTTAACGTTTTGTATCATTTTCCAGTAAAGTCAACTAAAGTTGACTTCGAAACACGGATCAACGGCATTTCATTTTCTTAACGAATATTTTCTCTTGAGTTGCCATGGGAACATGCCGAGTAGTTACTGTACCGCCGCCGATTGCAAAAGCAGAAGGTAGCATTTTGATCGCTCCCGTCCATCTTGATTTTTAAAAAAGTAGCAGACTATGGACTATTTTGTTATGGCAAGGAAATAAAAACGTATGGCATTCCAGTGTCATTGTCCGTGTCATCGTCTATGTGCCAGGAAGTTGCATGCAAACAAACACGGCACTCTGTTGATAGTTTGTCCTTGGCTGAGGCAAGTGTCGGCAGTGTTGAAGAAAAACAGATGACTTGAAATGCATACCGAATCAGTCCAAATTCCGGTATTTATACACCCTTTCCAATCAAAATCAGACGTCCCTAAAAGATCATCCTGAATGATCATCCCGATGTGTGGGATGCATTATTTCTTCCCTGTTCTTCTTTGAAAACGTTCAAGAGACAATACTGATACTAAATGCTAAGCGGGGGTACACACATACTGATAATCGGGCCCGATTTGAGCATTTATACCTCGGGAAGGGCGGATTACCAGATGTCTTAAAAAAAAATGTGGTGTGGGATGTGTTATAAGTGATTTTCCCCCTCCTGATCTGCTCTGAAAAAAAAAATCATGAGTGTGCAACTTGTTCAAAATGGACCCGTAAATCTGCTTTATCCAATCACGCGTCAGTCCGTCGCCCTCTGGCACTGCACGTCTGAGAGTAATGCGCTACAATGCACCGTTGACATGGTAAGCCGTAACCTGAGATAACGCGACGCCGCCGTCCTGTTCCTTTGGCCCCGGAGCTTCGTCTTCGTCTTCCCCGGACGAAAGCACAAGTCACTCACCGGCCTTGACGGACGTGTGTCAGCCGGCGCGGAGAAGACGCTGACAGCCGTCAACGCTCACGCGTAAAGTGTTGCGCTCAAGTCGGTTCTCTTTCGGAGACAGACGTCGTCCTCCAGATCAGCTGTTTGCCTCGGAGAGGCGACAGTCGCTTGCTCTCGTCTTCCTCAAAAGGCGCCGTCGCCGCCCGCGGAATAGTCTGCCGGCTGTGAAAAATGTTCCACTTCTTCAAACGTTCTCTTGTACTCATCTCTCCCCCCCGAGCGGCCTGACTGTTTGCTTTTGTTTTCCAGTTGTTTAAAAACAAGACTCTTTCTCTTCTTTTATTTATGTTTTTTTTTTTTTTAAACAAAATCTGCAAAGGGTTTCTCGCGGCTATGGCTCAATGATCCTTTACAGTCAACTCAAGACAAGGTAAATCAATAGCGTTCTTGCTCCGATTGGAAAAATGATCCCTCAAAGTTTGAAGATGGATTAGCAATTAACAGCGGTGAAAAAGGAAAACAAAAAAGGCCAGCCTGTCTGTCATCTATTACCTGAGCTCCCCCGGCCATCTTGTGTCTTGTATCGTCATCATTCCTCATCAATATGGTGCTTGTGCAGACCGATGGCAAAGGATCTCCGTACAGTTAGAATGAGCCGAAAAGTGAAAGTTACGATTCTTCCGCCATCTTACAAATCGGCTTCTCGCACCAAAGGGCCACTTTCAAATGTTCGTGGAGAATACGACCAGATAGATAGTCAAATACCGGTCCTCAAGGGCCACCGTTCGGCATGTTTTGGATGTTTCCGTCTTCCAACACACCTGATTCAAATGATCAGAATCGTTAACGGGCTCGTGCAGAGCTTACTGATCATTGCTTCTGTTGGTGGACCTTTCATGTTTCCATCTGTGAGTCGGTTGCCAGTTTTGGTTGCTGCTTTGTATCTTGTTTTTTGGACTTTGTTCAATTAGTTTATATATATATATATATATATATATATATATATATATATATATATATATATATATATATATATATATATATATATCCCACATGCCTTGTCTGCTTGGCTTTATTGTTCATTTTTAGATCAGAGTCCTGTTTTGAGTGAACATCTGCCTCGCTTCCCACTGGCGGAGCGGGGGGTTTTCTCCTTGTTGGGGGCCATGGTGGGGCCAAGGATATCTCAGTGGGTCCCCAAAATTCTTCATTATATGTTCTATACGGGGGACAGGATAAAATGTGGGGGAAAAAAAAATCGTAAAATACCCAAAAGTCAATTCGTCAATATAGTGGATTTTATTGTCCAACTTCCTCTGCCTTTATGGGTCTAACATTTCCACGCAAAATGGTCCCTGGATGTTTCAAGAACAAATCAAGGAAAAACGTGACAACATCCGTGCAGATTTGACATTAGCCCTGAGTTACGTCGCCCGTCTTCTGTCTGGTTCCGTGTAAAACCGATGCGGTTCTTGCTGCCAGTGGAAATTGCATCCCTAATATCATGAAGATCAGCTGAGGATGTTTTATCTCGCGTTTGACTGGCTCTCTCTTTGACATCGAGAAAGACAAAGACTGTCATGGCAAACGTGAGCACAACTCACACATCGAGTAAATAAACCATTAGCTGTTGTTGATGGACTTATTTTGACAGGAAATGGATCATATCACATGGCATCCATTCGCATCTTGTCGATCTGTGATAATACTTAGATCTCTAGATCCGGAGAGCCATTGTTTTCCCCGAGTACAATGCTCAGCGATTGAAGGTTGCCGCGGTAACGATAGCACACCTCCGTTTTAATGTCACCGCAACGTGCATATTCATATGTATTCAGGCTGCGCGTATCCTTTTCGTTTGTGGGGAGCTGACACGGGGTACGCCATTAGTTTGGAAGACTGCGACAAGGCGGGCGGTGGGGGTGTTTGTTGCCTACGCAATGACGAGCGGTCTCAGTGTGCAGCCGACACATCGGCGCAGCGGCAGTCAGCTTTCAAAAGACAACACAATCAAGGAGATACCTGCACCCTATGATTTCAGCTGCACCCGCTGCGACTCTTTTGCACCTCCCGGATTAAATATTCCGCCACAATGCTGAGCGTGCTTTGAACACCGTTATTGGTTGTATATGATTTTTGTTTAAAGGGGAAGTCAACCCCAAAAAATGTTCTTTACAATAAGGCATTCTGATTACAACGGCGTTTGTGGAATGTGAGTTGAGAAACAAAATACGCCCGTTTTTAGCGATCTCACAGGGCGGCCATTTTGTCACTCGCTGCCGACTGAAAACGACATCGCAGTTGCTCAGGGCTCAGCCAATCGCGGATCACCTATTTTCGGAAGATGAGCCGTGATTGGTCATTACCTGAGCCCGGCGCAACTGTGATGTCATTTTCAGTTGACAGAAGTGACAAAATGGCCGCCAGCTGAAATGGATAAAAACAGGTGGATTTTGCTACTTAATTCGTATCAATCAGAATATCAAGTTCAGACTAGTGGGCCTGCATAGAAGATATTACAAAGACTTTTTGGGGGTAGACTTCCTACTTAATATACGGCTTTAAAAGAAGTGCATAATGTCAATGAAGTCATTCGTTTATATCAGTTATTAATAACAACTGCTGCTTTGTTGAATGTATGAAACAGCACTAGGATGACAATTACAATAAAGTACAGTAAGTACAAGATTAAATTCAAGAACTTGTAGTTACGAGGATAAGATCAATATATAATGAGTAATTGTTTTATGAGGGTGGGGGAAAGTGGTACTTTAATTCATAATATTGCAAAAAATGTTCAATAATCCTTCCCGACGTGCTCCTAACACATCACTGTTGCTTCAACAGACTTGGGCAGCACACTGTAAATTGCAGTTTTCTTGCTAGTGCCACAGCATTTTGCCCATCACACACATTTTTTTTATCAATAAAAACTAATTGCTAGGATAAATGAATACATTCAAAGAAACACTCATGGGTATCCTGGCCTTGAATCCATTTCCACTTGCCTAATTGCTCTGAGACGTTCGGCTCACAAGGAACACTCCACGTCTGGTGGTAGGAGCAGAACAATGCTGCATCATTCTCAAAATAATGCTCCTGTGTGATATATACGCCGGCAGTGACTAGAGGAGGAAATGTTTCTTCGGCGCACAGCGGAGACGGCGGGACACTCTGCTTGAGCTTCCTTTCACCTCCTCCGTGTTCGACAACACAACCCCCCCCCCCCCAACCCGCCCCCACCAGGAGAAGGATGATGTCAGCATTCGAGCTTTTGAGGCGGCTGGCGCGCGTCCAGATAGAAGGACATATGGCGAGGAGGCATGAACAATGCGCTTGCAAAAATCCGGCCTGCTTCTAGTAGAAACAATCTCGGCCTTCACTTTCAACAGGGTAAATAATTCATCCCCGTGTAAAAAAGGAGCACATTCGGAATCTCCCGCGAGAAAAGACAAGTCATTGTTAAGATTCTATTGGAAAGTGCACTTGTCGGAAGGGAGGGACTAAAACAGTGAGTGGCCTTTCGCATTATTTGTTACAACGTCGTACACGAGGGTTGCAGAAGGTTAGGGGTTGTTGTTTTTTTTTTCTGTATTGCTGAAAAAATACAATGAAGCATTTGTGAAAAAATAACAACTAACAAACATACTATCAAAACTACTGTAATCACAACTAACTGAATTTCAAAGAAAAAGTTAAAAAAAAAAAAAAAATAAGATAGCTATAATGAAAAATCCAAAACCTGTTATAAGCCTGAGACAGACTGACATTAACAAGCAACCATTACATTCCTTCTTCAGTTTGTGAATGGATATTTTGTGCTCACACGGCATTCACACGAGTGCAACGTGAGCTTCTGGCGATGCATTAAGGCGAAAAAAAAAAAAAAAGAAAAAAGAAAAGAAAAGCGTGTACGAAAATTCAGCGCCCAAGCAGGCCGCAAGTAGCCTTCACAAAGATCTTTTGGGATTATCATTAAAAGCGACACCCGTACGTAATGCAGCATCCACACATTTGAGGCCAGAGATGGATTTTTATGGCTTTGTTTTGCCGTCTGGAGGATGAGGATGAGTCTTGCGGGAGGTAATGGGTGGCGCGGAGCATAAATTCAAAGTCCTACAGCGTAAAAAAATCAAGTTTGGTTACCGCCTCGAAAGATAGATATAGAAAAGTCTCAAAGTAAAAAACGGATATTTTAAAATACATTTGTGAGCAAAGTGTCATTGAAATATATATATATATGTGTGTGTGTATGTGTGCAGCTAAATAAAATAGAGTGCGGTATTAGTACCATCATAAATGCACGTCACCTATGGGTGTTATGCATTGCAATGCGGCCGCATACGTGTGTCATGTAGTAAACAAGTCGCGACGTGAACGGCAAAGCAAACGGGAGATGACAGAGACAAATGTTAAGGCGCTGAAGAATCAGCAAAGCACCATGGGAATGTTGTGTGCGCGCACCTGCGGGTGTGTGCGTGAGACAGCCGCCGCCTGTCGGAGGCTGCGAAAAGATATGCTTTACTAATGGCTGTTCAGGGGTACGCGTCATTTATTATCCTACTCTGCTAATGCGAGCGGCAGGCTGAGAGGGAGCTACGCCGGTGAGCCTCGCATCGCAGGGAGTCGGAAACGTCGCGTCCACAAAAGCGGTCTGACTGACTGTGGGCCAAAGCGCGCGCACACAGACGGTGTCAGCAGCTTTTCATCCGACACACTATGTCTGGCATTCAATTAGCCAAGTGGGTGAGACGAGCATATGGCATTTTTATTTTGGCTTATAGGGCGGTTAGTGAACTCTGCCGAGCGACGTGTCCATCCATCTATTCGCTCTCTATGCGGCTTCGGCTCATAAGGAAATCCTCACAGGCAAACATGAGCAAGCTCGGATTGGAACCTCCAACGTCAGAGCTGCGAGGTGGACGTGCTAACGAGTGGGTCCACCGTGGCCGGGAAAAAGTTTTACGACCGAGAAGCTCAAGTCGTGGCGACGCACAAGAATCTGAAGTCAAGGATATTATAGATGATTAAAACGTACAAAGAAGAAATACAAATAAAACTGAAAAAACGATACTATAAATACAGCAGCAAGTTGAGCTTTTGGCGTACGTTTTCTTTTTTTTTGTGTTTTTTATGTCCGTACAGAAGAATGACATGTCATGTCATATCATTTGAGAACTGTGATTTACTTTTCTTTATTACCTTTACCTTTTTTTTGTCATGAGTAATAATGATGTACTTAGCGTAGGGCAATGGTTGATGTATTAGAAAGTTGAGATCACTCTAATTTGATTAGGCCAAATATCGGTCACTGTGATTCATTTTGCTACGCCGGTTCCCAAATGTTTAAATATACATTAAATAATCTGGGTGTGCCTACTAAATTGCTTCATGTTGTCACTTGGACAAAATCGGATACCCGAGAGTTCCCACTCGATTACATCTAAAATGGACAATATGGAGGGTGGATTTGCGCCATTTCGTGGACGACCAGTTGAAATGATACGCACGGATCACTTGCGTGAAAAAAGTTGTTCGGCTAACCCGTGAAATCTTTTGCCTAATGTGTCCATCGGCGGCAAATGAGCCGTCATCCCCGTCCCAAGTGGCTTCCGGCAAATCCTGTTGCATTAAAGCTGCCTCAAGTAAAGCTGTTCAACAACACCGCGCCACATGCTGCTACACTACAAACTGTGTAGCTACACGGAAGCCTATGAGATCAGACAGCCGCCCTCTCGCAGTGTTAACATCTTTTCGGGGATCCCGAGTCACTAAATCTCCCCTCGCTCGCCTCTAACTCACCTTCACACTGGAAATTCCGAGTGCAGGGAAAACTAATAAATGCCGCGCCGTGGCGACTGTGACCACATTGCCTATTTGCGTAATGTGGTTTCATGCTAGTTACAGTCCAGCGTGTCAACAAATGGGTGCTTGCATTACGGTGCAGTAAGAATTAATAAATGCACGCGTGCGCTTACACCTGCTTATTAAAGGGTCCTCGCCGGGGGAGTCGACATGACGCTAACAAAAGCAGAATCTATTATTTCACACTCAGGTTATTGTTGCTTGCTAATGCGGCTGATACGGATTCCATGGGATTATGAATCTAAAGAAGTGTCGGGAACGTAAAGTCGATATAGAGTAGTTTAAATGGCAAGCAACTGTTATGTAAATTGTAACGCGGCAACGCGATTCCAAACAAACACATTATGAATAACATAGCATGGCTTCCAGTCGTAAGTGGAGTTTTCCAGGGCGGTTGATTGATTGTGTCGTGTTAGCGGGAGGCCTTTATTTGTATGAATGGATTTTTCGAATATTACTAAAGAATGTGGCTGGTTTATTTACATTCATGTCAAGTCAAACTACAGTGATAGCACAGTTATTTAGTGGTTAGCACATCTGCCTCACAGTTTTGAGAAGCCTGGATAGAATGCCGGTCTTCTTGTGTGGCGTTTGCTGCAATTTTCGGACCCCCCCCCCCCCACACACACACATTTTTATACATATACATAAACATATACATACATACATACACTATCCAAACCGCTTAGCCTCACAAGGGTCGCAGGTGTGTATATATATATATATATATATATATACATATATATTGTTCACTTTCTGTGTCATTGCAGCCATTTGCCAAAATAAAATAAGTTGATTTTATTTCTCATTCGTGTACACTCACCACCCCATTTCGACATTGAAAAAAAACTGAAATGTAGACATTTTGGCAAATTTATGAAAAAAGAAAAAATGAAAAAACTACAGCGCATTATTGCAGTTACTTCAACCTGATAAGAAACAGTGCGCCTCCATTTGAGGCGATTTATCTGCCTTAATAAGAGTCGTGAGTGTTGATTTTCTGCAAAGTTTCAACCTAAAGTCATCATTAGCTCTGACTCATTTCTATTTCTCTTTTTACTCATTTTGCTTTGCTCAAGTCGCCTTCTCCAGCCTTCCATCGGGCAAGTTATTAAGCAGTAAAGCCAATCCACCAACTTTTTTTTATTGGGTCATTTCATTCCTCTGCTTGTTTGTGCGGCATTTCAATGAGTTTGGTCTCGTTCCGGAACGAAATGGGGGCTGAAAAACAAGCTGCTTCTGACTGATTGCTGCAGAGAATTAAACGTCGGACGTTTCCACTCAGACGATGTTAGTTTCTGCAAAGACGGAAAATTGCTTCATTTAGGTCCACCGACTTGCTGGTTAGGTCCGTTTTCATCAAAATAGACCCACACATTCATTGTTTGCTACTGATGAGAATTTGTATCAATTCCTTGCGGGGGGGATTCAACGCATGGACCATTCGTTACGACATAAAATTGATGCCGTAATTCTTGTCGTGCAGAGACACATGGCGCTAGCGTTGGGCTCTGCCTCAGCAGCCCATCTCCCCCCACCCCCCGAGTGCATTAGCTCCACACAAGCGCCTTTAATGAATCAACTTTGGCAAGATGCATCGATAGGACACTGAGTAATGCACACTGCTGCACACTCCGCCTCAGCTTTGTCGACGCTCTGCATCCCACAAGGGCTGACTGGGGGAAATATGACGTCAGACTCAACGCACAAGTCGGTGCCATTAGTTTGATTAAGTTCCCAATTTGGAGGGTCATAACATGACATAACGCGCGGTGGAACGAGATCCGAAATACTTGGCAATAACATGAGGGAACACTTAAGCAATGCAATGCTATACGTCAGCAAGTAATGTCTACAATGCGGCGCATAACAAAAAAAAAAAAAAATGCATTAATTCAAAATAAAGTAGCAATTTCGATTCCCGGCATGTCATTTTCTATTCACGTTGACATGACTTAGCGCAGAAAAAAGGCCGACTAAGCTCAACGTCTGCCGAGTCATGACACTTCATCACTAAAATGTTTGCTGTTATGGATTAACGAGAGGGGTGTCACGCTGTGACTGAGCGAGCCGGTTCACTGCTGCGAGAATAAGGTGCAATCACCTGAAGATTGAGACTCTGTGCCCCCCACCCGCCCGTGCAAGAGAAGGGGGAGGGAGGCACATCGTGTTGCTCATATTTAGTGTGGAAGTAAAACTTCCCCATTGATGAGTGGGTTAATATCAACTTTACGGGCACTGTGTGTGCAGCAGAAATGGCCCAACCATCCATCAGCAGGCAATACAGTTGTGACTTCAGATATGAGGGTAGCAGTTTGGCAGATGTAATTAGTAAATATTCTTTAAAAAAAAAACAAAAACAAAAAAAAAAACGCTTCAAACTGTTCATTGCCATGATGTAGCCAGCCTAATGCTAACCATGCCATGTAGCCTACATGTTACATTTAGATACACAATGTGTGTAATTATTTTTTTTGTGTGTTCAAGTTCAACTTGTGTCAATAAACATTTAAAAGCGCACCTAGAACATACGTCACACGCTTGCTACTGTAAGTGTGTCCACGCAGTCGCCTGTATGATTTGCTGCCTTCATACTTTTACGAGAGCTAGCTTTTTTTCCCCCCCACACACACACACTATACCAGACATGTTGTGAAGACAACCTTTTGAAATTCTTACATTATCATAATGGAACGTCAACCTCCTGCTTCATACATGACATTTCCACACGCTTTCCACCGCCGCACTCATGTCGGACCATTTTTCACCTTCCATCACCGCGTATGAATCATCTAGCAGTAAATGTGCTGCTCATGCACCTCACCTCACACAGCACACCTCCAGGTTCCAACACCGGTGAAATTTTAATCCGAGTCGCTTTTGGGGCATAATAGCAAACTTAAATGGAAGGTCTTTCACGGCACTCAGTCATCTTGACAAGCTCTGCAAACAACTCCCGCGGCTTAAAAGGGCGCTCGGCGGGCCTCGCGCTCCTCTAACTCTCCCCTGATTTCATCGATTAGAGCGCAATGGAGGGCTTACGCCTCTTGTCCTTTACGCGGCACAAGCCCTTTTCGACCATATCCGCCATAGCACCGCTGTGACTTGGCTCGGGATCGCAGCCAAAAGATGGCGGAGAGTCCATTCCGATTTTATGAGCATTGACTCAGAGTCGTGTACAACAAGCAGGATTCAGAAGAAAAGACTTCTTTTTTTTTTCCACAAAAAGAGTAGAAATGGGCAGCACGGTTAGCTAGCGGTTAGCACGTCTGCCTCACAGTCCTGAGTTTCAGGCTCTGAATCTTGGCTGTGGCCTTCCTGTGCGGAGTTTGCATGTTCTGCCCGTGCTTGCGTGTTGATTCTCCGGCATTCTAAAAACATGTTAGGTTCTCTGAAGACTCTAAATGGTTCATTGGAGTGTGAATGTTTGTCTATGAGCGCTGCAGTTGGTTAGCAACCAGGCCAGCCTGAGTAGAGTAGAAAGAAATTGTACTCAAGTAAGAGTACTTTTTGTTACTTTACAACAAGTAAGAGTACTTTTTGTTACTTTATAATAATTTAAAAGGGGGAGGGAGGCACATCGTGAACTTTCTCCGACCCAATGAAAACCGAGCCGCCGTATGAAAACTGAGACTGAAGTTCGGCGAATAAGTCACAGAAAAGCAAATGGTACAAAAGATGAGGTTGCATGGAAGGCTCGAAAAGCGAAAGTAAATAAAGCACATGTGCGGCAAAATCGACGACACCAACCAACTTGAAGAATGCGGCTGTTAATAAATTGTGGATGACATTTCAAAAATTATGCATCATTTCCAGCCAGCTGGCCTTGAATTAAAAAGCTTATTTCAATATTTGTATTTTGTTTATCTAAAGGAAAAACTAATTAGGGGGAAATGTTCGTCAAAAACGCCTCACATTCAATTCAGTCAGGCTTGTGCTTGGTGCCCTTAGATAAAAGTTTGAAGGGCAGCTTCGGCTGATTCTGCTCCAACCTTGCATTGAATGTTATCTGGAATAATGGCATTTATTAAACACGCCGTGCGGCGGGAAGCTCGGGAGAAGTCACAGGATCATAGTTTGCATGCCACGCAGGATCGCCGACGGCGCCGATGACAGCGCTCGTTGGGTATGAAGGATGACGAGCTTTGGCTCTTAATTGAATCTTCGCGGAGCGGCTGTGCTGTTTGACAGCTGCTATTACATCTGTATTTGCTTTGTCACTGGATGGCAAATTAATTGGAGTTTTATATTGTTTAATACAGGGGCGATCAATCCCTGCTATCACCCGATTTTACATTTCTGGACGATAAATGTCAAATTGCTTGGATTTGTGCTCAGATCTGACGGTTTCATTCACTGAAGTGGGACTCTTACTGGCAATCGGGTCAAGTTAGTCAATATTTATCATTGCGATTGTCGGTGGTCATATGGTCGTGGTTGGCATGCTGTGTTCATCTGAAGTATGCCGTACACCAGGGGTCTTCAATCCCGTTCCTCGCGGGTCGGTTTCCTGGATGTTTTCCACCCCTCTTTGCATCAATCATGGCTGACAGCGTCTCTATGTTCTTCTCTAATTGGGGCGAACGTGTGGATGATCTACTAAGTGATCTTTTCCATCTAGTGGTGAGCAGTGTGATGAGGAATGCATTGTCCCAATTGGACGGGTCACCAGCCAATCACAGATGCAATTAATCAACTCATTTAACCAAGCATATGCTAATGTAAACACATGTACAATACAAGCGATAGCTATAGAACGCCACGAGAGGATAGTGTCGGCTTTCTTCCGATTACATGTCAGTTGTCTTCAAAGGAAGAGGAGTTTCACTTTATTTTAGTTGTACTTTGATTTTATTTCACCAATCTGAAGTTATGAATGACACAGAATGGATACTGAATGGCCCAAGGGGAACACATACAGACTGGACAAAAGGGGTCTGAGAATGACCCTTGCGGGACCCCACATGTCATGGCATATTTTACTAAATATTAACCAGTTGAATGAAAAACAAAGTGCAGCTGTAACTGAGCAAGCACAAACTATCTTATTACGACCTGTTGGTCACCTTAAAATCACAAATGTGGGAACTACCGAGGACCCCTGTACTACCGCAGGTGGTGAAAATGAGCTAATGTATTAACGGAGTTGAAAGATACTGAACTATAAGAGATTTAATGGAGCAAGAATCTTTTCTTTTCTTGAAAAGAGCTTCCATGTTCTCAGCGTGGTCTTCCTCAGGCCATCCCCCATCCTCGCAAGCCCACAATGCCCTCCTTTAGCCGCTCTCGCCTGACTGCCCCCAAGAAAAACCTGCTACTAGCAATAAAGTACAGCCGAGTTCCACTTGTCATCCTTCGCCTTCTACCCTACTTCTCGCAGATAATAAACAAATTACCAGCCGTGTCACTCAAGGCGGCGGACACCGAGAGGGAAGAAAAGACGTCACAAGATGTTCTTTAAGCAAAATCGAGGAGAGCAGGAAGATAGACGCGAACAGCTTTGTCGCCAGCGTGCGCGCTGGGACACTTTGGGTACTTCCGCTGCTATTCTTACCGTGGCGCGGCCGCCAGAAAGGCAGAAGAGAAAGATGAGATGTTAGATATTCCGCCGGCAAAAATCATACGCGTATGTAATTGGAGTTGAAAACAAAGTGTTGGCGCTTTGAGAAGCTACAACTGTCAGGGTCTCCAGTCTGGGAAACTCGTTACTTTTGATATGTTATAAACATTCTTGTAATCATCTTTACCTCCATTATGAATTTTTGAGAAAAAATAAATAAAATACAATTAAAAGTAGATCAGAATACAATACCTATTACATTAATATATTTAATATAAATAAAGTATTCTAAATATTTTTTAACCAGAGTCGGTATCCTATAAAAGAATGAAAATTTATATTAAAAAAGACAAATATTTACTATATAGGTACAAATATTTAAAAAAAAAAATTGATTATCATAGTAGTTCAAGGCCTGTTTTTTTTAATTCATTTTCAATGACCAGTTTAATAAATGTGTACTTTGTGCAATGTAGGGTTAATATGAGCATTTTTTACATTGACAGAAATAAATACAGCCTAAGTATTGTTTTACTAAAATAATTACAAAACTGAAGAACAATTAAGGGCACACAAAAGAACAAAAAAAAAATCATAACATTTTATGTACTTTGATTAAAAAAATGTCTTCAAAAATTGCAGAGGGAAATATTTGTGTCTTTTGTGTGCACGTTTAGTGACGATATCGACTGTCTTGCACTTTTGGCCGCGTTCCATTCCCATCATTTAGTGTGCTCCAAAAAGCACGCCGGGGCGACTTTAATACTTGATGAGCACCAGCATCTCCATGCCATGCCGCCGCTCTCTCTGTCTCCAATAGTGTTGATGCCGTTTGTGCGCGCGGCCTACGCGGCGAGTATTGCGTCTATTTTTAGAAAGGCAATTTCAAAGTTGCACATAAACATGTCCATTTGTGCGCGCGTGTGCGCCTTCTGGCTTGCTCTTTGCAGGTTCAACAGGCTACTTGCACACTTTCATCGCCGATCGAAGCTTCCCCTTGCCTCGGGGCTCCAGTTTCGCGTTATGAGAAATTCACCATGTTGGGATACAACGATTATGCAAATGGGCCGCTGTCGCCTCAGTTTAAGTTTAAGCGAGCCTGGCCGGTGACATCCCCTCCCTTCACATCTCATCCCAACGCCACTTCGGCTGCGAACGTGATTATTGCCGACATCAGAGTCGAAAACAGTCGTGGAGGCAGCGCGGATTTCTCCCTCAGAGGATGTGTTGCCCTCCATTCTGAACTACACTGTGGGATGACCTCTTGTTGTACGCAACGCAGCTGTTTGCTGGTTATTAAAATTGCACAGATGAGACAAAGTTGTAAATTGGGTGCAGGACAAAAAAAAACTCTCTACTATTTCACATTTGTCTGTGTGACGTGCGTGCGCTCACGGACAACAACGAGGCACTCTAAATCGGCCATGCCCATTCAGCAATTATTTTCAAACGTATAATGTACTTAGAAACCAATCTCTGAATTCACTTCACAGGGTCTTTCATTCAATTAACTTAGTCTGACTTCTTCAGGATAGTACATCTACGTTTACTTACTTGTCAGCCCACCAATGTGGCCTAAAACAGTTTTTGGACCCTAGAGTGACGATTACCTTTGAAAATGTTCTCAAATACTCATGTACATGTGAACTAAGGCTCACGCAGGCACCCTTGATTGACAGCCCATTACCAGTTAAGCACATAACTAAGCGCAGCAAAAACTAATTTAACACCAGACGAGCACGATGAGAGCGCAGACCACCGCCAAGGTCCATCTAACACTTGTGCAGAAATTAATGACAAAACGTCCCTTTGGCCGACAGTGCGCGCACATGTTTATTATCATGATTACACCGGCAGAAATGAGCGTGTAAAAAAAAAAGTCAGCCGTGCGATTGGCCCATGCATGCGAAGCATGTCATTAATTCGATTAACAGCGAGTTTGATTGACAAGCGCCACAATCGGCCTCGGCTGCCATGCGAACTGCTCTGATTTGTGTGTGATGTTCAGCCTGGGTTGGAAAATAACACAGTGTGGCACCGTTTTAATTGCGTATTCCCACTAGACCCCATTTTTGGGGTCTTGGGAGAAATTCATAATCCAAATAGCAATTAAACATATTTTTAAAACAGCTGGGTCAAAAATAAGCCAATTTGGGTCAAACGTGGACCAATGCACAAGTTGACCAATTTTTTGTGGACGTTTTGAAAAAAAAAAACGTGAAAAAAAAGTGTTCAGTATATTTATTTATATATATATATATATATATATATATATATATATATATATATATATATATATATATATATATATATATATATACTTATATATATACACATATATACATACATATACATACATATATTTCACCGATTAAATATATATTATATTTTCAAGATTTAAACCATTGTCACATTTAAATTGGTTAGTGATTTAGCGTATATCGCACATATGCGATTCTGTGCCACAAGTTAAGTCTTCGAAAGTTTTCGCGGGCAGATTAAGGCGCCGCTGATTTCCTATCCCGCGTGCTAAGTGGCAGGTCAGTAGCGCTGTGGCGTTTACAGCTATTTTGGTCCTCACATGTGTGCGTGCTCGCTGTGCCGCACGTCAGCGGGCCGAGCACAATCCGTTAGCTCGCTGCCAACTCCACCTTCCCGCGCTCCGGGTCAGCCTACTGGAGTGTCGCCAGCTCCTCGGGAAGCACATGTGGTCTGGCTGGCCCCGCCGCCACGTCTTCCTCCCCAGCCCGCCTCCCTCCTCGCTGCTCTTCAACCTCCCTCCTCAGGCTGCCACCTGACACATCCTCAATTCTTAGCAAGTTTACCTGCAAGCTTTATTGGGCCTGGCTCACTTCCATGTAGTTCACAGAGTGGCAGGCAGCTGCTTTGCAATTTGCATGTCATCATGGACAAAGGACAGGCACCACTGGACATGCAGCAGATTGCTTCTGCTGTGTATTGCATGTGAAAATCTCCAATATAAAAATAGACTATTACGATGGATTTTGTCCATGGTTTCCATATTCTAATAATAACAAATTTCTACAATCAAACTTTTCGAGATAAATTTTGGCGCTGATTCTGAATCTGCCCTGTTTTTTTTGGGTTTTTTTTGTCGAGCACATCAAGTTTTTAAACTTTACAATAATTTGTGATGTACTGTACATTATAATGCGTTTTGTAATATTTATTCATTAAGGGTGAGATTTAGCAACTGGCGGATTTTTTTCCACTCAAATGTCGTACCTATAAATTACAACGCATGGTAGAATTGATATTGCGCAAGCCTTATTAGGTCACACTTTAAAAAAAAAAAACTGAAAATGTCTCAAAAACCTGATAAAGCAAAGACGTTTTTTTAAGCATCAAAAATACGACACATAAAGCCATCCCTGATTAAAATTAGCGGTTGACCGGTGTAATTACATATTTTGTCCAAACATTTGAAAAAACACAATTTAATATTTTTATGCTATTTTTCTTGCGGTAATCATATCGCAAGAAACGAGAAAATTGTAGAAAAATGTCTTAATTCAATTCAAAATGTGAAACTCAAATACAGCATCATATCGAGCCATCTAATATTTACAACCACATTTTTGTATTAAAATCGACATTTCATGGAGATGCTACAGTGTATCGCGCACGCGGTTGTAGGAGGCAACATGTACAGTACATGCTCATATCAAACGCAAGAACAATTTCCAGCATGTTGACCGGAGGTCAGATAGTCAGTTCAAGAGCAACAGGGACCATTTCCTTTCATATCCGTCTGCAGTGTACACACCATGTGAATAAAGCGTGCAAGCACGCTTGGGGATCAATAAGGTTGCAAAGAGCAACAAACCCTCTGTCAAAACGAATACAAGCGTGTGTTCCCCCCCCCTCACGGGATCGATTAATGTGTTCATGGAGAAAACACAACGCTGGGAAATGATCTGCCGAGCGACAAAATGCTTGCGCAGACGCTGCTAAGCAACTTAACTACACAGAAAATGCGCTTCAACCGATGGAGGCCTGTTGTGCAGTAGTTCAGGTCAGACCCGCCTAGTCAAGAATATCACACACAAGACAAAGTACTGGATTGCTTTTGTACTCGGTAGACAACAGCGGGCATCAAACTCTATGGATTATTGTAGAAATCAGTTCATTGAATGCATGATCATAATTATTATCATCATTAATATAGCTTTGACTGGCGGCAAATGAAGTCAACTGTGTTCACGCCCACAACAGGAAAACAGCCCTTTTTAAATGTCAGGTTCCAAAATGGCCATATAGTTGTACCCTTGAAATAAATACACCCTTAAACGTTTTGATTTGATGCCAATCCACCCGTTTTTAGCTAGCTCAGGCGGCGGCCATTTTGTCACGTCTGTCGAATGAAGATGACATTGAAGTTGCTCAGGGCTCAGATAGCGACCGATCATGGCCCGGCTTCAGAAAACAGGTGAGCCGAGATTGGTCTTTATCTTCGGTCGACAGACGGGACAAAATGGCCGCCCCCTGAGATAGCTAAAAGTGGGTGCATTTTGCTGCTAAACTCATATTCCACAAACGCAATATTAATGATGATTGATGGTAGCCTCAACGGTGCTGCTTTTATAACCCTCAACTTTCACGAGTTTGGAAACACAACCAACACAATCTCTTTTTGGACCTGGAAAAGGTCTTGTATCGAGTACTAAAAATAAGTAGCCCTGAAATGGACTTTTGTTGTACCCCTGTTTCTGTCACACACTATTAATCCTGACGTTTATGGTGATGGATTTAAGTTCTTAGCATATAAAGAGGCTCCCATGCATCTGCCTCATGAGACTTGATTGGCACTAAATTTGGTCATCCACACAATGATGATGTCGGAGCCGCGCGCGATTGCGCGAGGACGTTCGCTCGCCGCGACGAGGCATGCGAGCGCGCGTCAATGACTTTTCTCGGGCCAGCCGGCGTGTTCCAGCCAAAATGTTCCCTCTTGGCTGAGAGGCTGCCCCCGCGGGGGCCGCGGGGGCAGCTGCGGCAGCGACCCTGCCAAGGGCGCCGCGCTTCCCGTGCTTGTTCGGCTCCGTAAAACGGGCCATTGAACGGCTAAATGGACTCATTATGATGTGTAATTAAAAGAATACCGCAGACGTCTCCAAGACACAATCCCCCCCCCCTCCCGGCCGCCCCGGCACTGGGTTCCTGCGCCGTTACGTGTCGTCTTGGGCCTCCGCTGGACGGCGGCGGCCGATTCAGATGTGGCCCATTTCACTGGCATGCAAACAGGCAGCCTTGCCAGCTAATTGAATTGCAGTATCCATTGTCTGCTCATTTGCTGATAATCTGGCCCGTTTGCAGATTCCAATTACCGAGTGTTGAGATTGAATTCTGCCCGTGCCTTTCATTTGATACAACATGTTATAGCCTGAGAATCGGGAGGGGCGCCGAACGCAGCGTCGTTGCACAGCAGTAATACTGTATGAATACTGATTGCGCTGTAATCTCCGGTTTGGCTTGTGTGACCATTAATATGCATGTAGGTGGGTAAAATTGCACCCCTCATCGGAGCCATCCCACATTGAAGCACAAAAGCACATGGGGGGGTGGCAAAATAATCATGTATATTAATTTCAGCAAAACAAAGCTGCGATTTTCTCTTGTGACTGAAGATTAGGCAAATGGAAACGTATAGAAATGCGCAGCACTTCACCAGAAGTCACAAATATGATAAGAGAGGGATTGATGTTTGACTCATTGTGAAAACTAACTTTGGGGAGTCTAGTAAATCAAAGTTTTGCTTGTTAAAGATAAGGTGAGTAAGGCGGCTCAGTTTCTTGACATGAACACATCTGTCATCGTCTGCCCTAACATTTTCCAGAAAAGACTTCTCATCATTAGAGGGGAGAAGATAGCTTGTGAATATTCTCGCTCAGGATAATCATGTGCAGGATCAGCCTGATTACCAGGATGGGTGTCCAGGTTATGGGGTAGAGTGCAACCCTAATTCTTAAGAACGATGACTCAACAGCTTTGATCATGGCGTACTGTATCCAGCAGGAGTCTTCAATCCTGTTCCTTCCAATCCAATCCCTCAACCTGATTCAAAAGATCAGGATCATTATGCAGCTTCTGCACACCTTGCCGATTATCTGATCATTAAAATCAGACGTGTTGCAGCAGGCAGAGATGGAAAACGGGCAGGACAGCGGACCTTGGGGAACAGGATCGAAGACCCCTGGTGTATAGTGCATCATGAACGGAGTACAGGAGAGTCTAAAGTCAGCGTGAGGTACACTGAAAGGATCACAGAGAATCCGTGGCTAATCCGCTGGTCAATGCACATGATATGTACAGCGGCAAAGACAAATCTCTCAAAAGGACATGTCATCCTGTACACCGTCACTCTGCGTGTGGGGAATGCTCTTATTGTGTCCTGTTTACGTTCGCGGCGGCCGTCGCAACCTCCGTGCGCACTTACAAGAATAATTAAACTTAATGACAAAGGCAATACAATAAAAATGCAGTGGGTTTCTGAACCAGAGGATGAATAAAAATACCCATTTTCAAAAATGAACTGCTCTCCCCGGGACATTCTCCCAAATTATGTGTTCAGCAGAAAGATAAACACAAACAACGAAACATCATCTCTCGGTTTTATGTGCGCCGCGTCATGAGGAAAGCGGAAATGGAAATTAAACCCTTGTAGAAACTTTTTAATGAAACGCATGCAGTTGCATGCATTTATTTATTTATTTGACTTCTGCTCATTTTGTTTGCATTTTCATTGTCGGAACACTCACGCACAATTTAGATGTACGGTGGGACCCGGCTATTTGCGGCACGCAAATAGCAAAAATCGGATCTAGACATCATTAGAACTGTATTGGAAAAACATAAACAGGTGTAAGATGTTTTGCATGTAAGTGTTTGTCCTATTGTTGTTGATCTGGTTTTTTTTTTCCTGTATATGAGACAAAAAAAGTCCACTTTGTGAACTACACATACACTGCCCACCATAATGACTGGAACCCGTCAGGGGTGTTGTTTAAAAAAGTTAAAAAATAAAGAAATAAATAAAAAGCTTATTTTGCCGCATGAAATTTTTAAAATGTATTGTTTTCATTAGACAATGACAATATATATATATATATATATATATATATATATATATATATATATATATATATATATATATGTGTATGCACACAAACACATACTCTTACCCTCATAAAGTGATGTTATAACATTTATAGTATATAAAATATATATGCCCACACAAACACATACTCTTACCCTCATAAAGCGATGTTATAACATTTATAGTTGGCAGTCCGCGCACAGAAATAACACTTAGGTTTAAAAAGGACACAGTTTAGTGGCTATTAATAGAAGATCGGAATGACTGAGTAAAATCGGGGGAATATATGATGCCATTTGTGCGCAGAATAAAGAGTGGTAAAAAAAAAAAAGAAAACTGATTTAAAAAAAAAAAAAAAAAAGAAAGAAAAAAAGTGAACGTTATGCATAAATTTCCTCGCTGTAAAATAAAAGCACAACTGCCTGATGAGGATAAAGCGTGCTGACACGCGGCCGCCTCCCGCCCTGTCCATGTACAGAGGCAGATAATCGTCTTGTTAAAGAGATAAAAATCCAGAATATTACGCCTGGTCTTCACCCCCAGCGCAACACTTTATTGGGGGTACGTCTCCTCGACGCATGAATCATCATTGACTCACTCTTATAACCGGAACAACCTTTTCTTCCTAAATGACTCACCCGTTACGCGGCTAATCAGTCGCAGCGCATCTTATCGTTTCCCCAACTTTACTTTATCTGCTGCTATTGTCGTCATAGGACCCGGCGAGGCCGCGGGCGCGGGTACGGCACATAATTTGCGGCACACGCGGGGACAACAGCGGAACGAAGAGCCTGAAGAAGTGTGATTAACCAAGCTGTGTTGGAATAATAAAGACTCGTTTCGCTTCGCATTGTAATGAAAGCGGTGCTTCATCATCATCATGGAAATGAGCTGTGCTGCAGACACTCACAGAAACAGATCTGCATTTAATACATATTAATACAGATTTTTTTTTTTTTTTCCCCTCCGTTTGGTGACAAAATTAATCTATTTTTAAGAGTGAAGAGCGCTATCGTTGTTGTCCAAAGAAAAGAATGGCTCTTCAAGTTAAGTTATTTGTGTTTATATATATATATATATATATATATATATTGCTGATCCTTCATGTAAAGTAAGCTAAAACTATTTTAGTGATTATCAAGCAGACTTTTCTGTCTGATGCACGAAATTAATGTTGCCTGTGTTGTGTTTTTAATCATTGAAATCATTTAAAATGTAAATTGACCTCATTCGCTGCCAGACATTTTCAGGCCGTGTTGAGTTGTCTGAAAAAATGTGAAAAAAATATAAATAAATTCCTCCCATTGAATATCTGGACAGTGAAAAGACTAATAAATACGTCCTTGGCAGGGAATGAGTTAAATGCTGCCTGTAAGTTCGCATCCCGCATTTGCAATATCTTGGAAAGTCTGTCACAAACAAAATAAACCTAAACATTTGAATTCGAGCGGTAATAAATGAGTGACGGGTGAAACCGCCGTTGTGCAGACTGCAATGACGCAGTCAAATATGCAAATAGCACTTCTTAATCTTAATGTCTCACGCTTTCAGTCGGGGGGATTTTCGAAATCTAAATGCAAATGCTGAATGTAAGTAGATGAGCAAACAAGCCCGCTATTTATTTCCATCAGCAAGTCGGAAGGAAACTGTGTGCGCTAATGAGGGATGAATTATTAAACACATGACCATCCCATAAAGGGAGACGGACTTTAGAGTGTCGTAAAGCATTTAATACATGTTTATATGCGCTCATTGATTAGTGTTACTGAACTAGTGAAACGTTACGGCGTGGCTTGTTGGGATGCAGCGAGGCTCTTTACAGCCCGTCACCCTTGAAGGCCTCCGTTAGAGCTCGGGGCGGCGCTTTAAGCGCCGACGAGATCGGAAAGTCGTCGTCCTGATTGATGGTGTCGCGGTGCAAGTGAGGGCAACTTTGAGGCTTTTAGTTCAAAGTGAGTGCAAAGCAAAGCGCAAGAGGTGCTGTGGACGTCGACTTGATGGCACCAGAGAGGAAGAGTTATCTGAATGGATTAGCGCAGGGAGGAATATGGATTGGTCCGGCAGACATGGATCCCCGCAGGACGACTCACATTGGTGCCATAAAGTGATTGTAAAACATTAGCGTGTTTGCCAATTATTGGGCACTTTGCTCATCAATGGAATTGGACCCGTCCTCCATGCCGGCCCCTTTGATCAATACCCCTTTGTCATGACTCGCCTCCCAATGCATGCGAAGCGTGTCTCGGCCGTGGAAATGTTGGACGCTCGTCGGCAGATGGTAATGGCTGGTTTCAGTGTTTTTAGGGTTTACAGTCGTGGTTGACCCGGTTAGTCGACGTTACTACTCCTACAACCGAATTACTCGGAAAATCGGTTTTGATTTAAAAGATGAGCGTTGAAACGAGTCAAAACAATCCACTTTCAAATGTACCATCCTTGAATCGTATCGCACCCGATGTTTCGAGATTGAAGACGATTCCGGTATGTACGTCGATACAGGGGGTGTGATACGATTCAAGATCGGTTTGTTTTCAAGCGATTTGATTCGATATAGTACGGCTCAGCTCAAGAGGGTATGACGCAATCAGTTTCTTGTCATTTTACAATATGAACAATATGAATGAACTTGTCAGTAGGTTACTGAAAATGTGGTATTACCTCCAAAGATCTCTCCCAAAAAAGACGATTCGATACATATCTCGATATATTTCAAAGAGTATGTCATGGGACTTCAAAAATCAAAAGACACCCATCATGTCCTCTTTGTCCAATTTGCAAGGAGAAAGGCAGTCATGAAAGAAATAATGAATAGACGCGCAAGAGAGCTGTGACAGGCAGCTGTTAGCCATTGGACTTTCCACTCCCAGACGATTTTCCCTTCTTCTTTTAGCTCCACATCACAGATAAAGGCGATTAATAATACCCATCATCATTTAGCCCGTGACACCACGCGCATCACGATGAAGGACACATCCATCAGCGGCTCCCGTTAGACACCGCGGGACACGGCGGCGTCAGCGCTAATACGAGCGCTACGCTAACACAAAGGAAGTGCATGTTAAGCGCACGTGGCCTTTTCGGAGGACACACTCGGGCGTGTTCTTTAGCGATAACAAAGGGAGGTAATTGAGGCTTTGCTCCATCGCCTGCAGGATTAGAAAGGTGAGGTCGGTCACCTTTAAAGAAGAGAGATCCCGGACCATCTGCTTTCAGTTTCCGCTGGCGTGGTTTTTAAACACCTTTCGTTCCTCAGTTGGAATTCCTGAATGTATTTGACATATTATTGTACTAGCACACAACAGAGCCGAATCAGGTGTTAATAAGTGGCAAGGAGGACCGATTATGCCCATTATTGTGTTTTTTCAAACTAGTCATATTATATTATTTCATTCTTCCATCCTGTGTGATCTTAAGCTTCACTGTTGGGTCTGGTGGTCTGGTCTGAGCCACCATCGGATCTCACCTATAAACAACAACACCTGCAACCCCGCAAAGTGACGGGACTATCGGATTTTGGCTACGTTCAATCTTTCACGGATTTTCTCAAGCGTTATTTTAAAGCAATTCACTTGAAAGGGCGTCACCAGATGGCTGGTGTCAAAGGTTAACCAAGTAGCATAGAATTCATTCCTAAGAAACACTGTATATTTACTGTAAGACACTGTAAGATTATAAACAGTGTCAACATAAACATGCCCCTTAGCTATGGGAAAATAAAATAAACTGTACTTACTTATTCAAATAAAATGTATTACACATATTAAACAAAAATGCTTGAGAACAAACAGCTCTAAAAGACTAAAAACAAATGTTATGTAATTAAAAGTTAAATACAACTGAACTGTACTGGAAAAATGTAATTTACTGGATTGAAATTAAAAAAAAAAGTTCAAGATGCTGTATCATGATAGAGAGTTTGAGTGTTCTCCCCTGAATCATTGAATTAGAAATTCAATTTTACTCCTATATGCTGATCATCACACTTTTCTTCTTTGCTATCACTGGCACCACCAAAAATAAGACAAGAAAAAACTAAACGAAGCCAAAGAAAAAGCAAATCACGCTTACAGATATAGACAGATATTGACTGAGTCAATCACAACATGTTGGGTTGAATCATATCATAAAAGCAAGAACTCGAATGATTTTAAAGATGGATTTTGGAATTTTGCCCCCCCCCAAAAAAGCTTTGTTATAAAAGTCATCACAACTTGACAGTAGGACATGACAACTATAATCTTTGAACGTGACCCGATACTGGTAATTTCGCAGACGAGCACCGGCCGGCAGATCTGCGAGCGGGGGCGACTGCGCCACTGTGAGAGTGTTCAGAGTTGACTTCAATCTTCACCAATCAAAGCGGCTCCTTTTATCCCCTTTAAATGCGATATAATATCATCTTGTTTATTGTAATAGAGATTAATTTAGTGCTCGTGTTTGTTAAAAAAAAAAACACAAAAAAAATATTCACATATTAAATCACAATTGCAATATTGAGGAGATTTAAAGAAAAAAAATCGCAGTTTAATTATTTTTTTTTCAACGAAGTTTAGACATCTCCAAATACGTGTTTTTCCTCGTTGAATGCATCTTTAAAAGTGCGCAAGTCAAACAAGCGTGTTCATTAGTCGCTATTTATGAATACAACAAACAGCAACAGGCGATGTCAACAAGGAGCATCTGTTAAAGAGAGGCCGTTATCGCTTTATGGAGAATTTGCATCTCGCGTGCTCTTGATTAAACCTGTCATTAAGTAGCTCGTTTGCATCTTGGCATGGCGAGGGGGCGGCCATTTAAATGCGATCTGCCAGATGCGAGGCGCAAACGCCGCATATATTAGACACGCCTTGCGTTCGCTCGTCTTTGAGTAACATTTTTCTCACAGGTCTTTGTTCAATCTGCAAAGCAAATAGTGTGCTGGCGCGCGTGCCGCCGTTGGAGTTTTCAAACGGAAACGCCGCAATAAAAATGCTAATTTGGATTCAATGCCATCACAGCGCCTGCGTGTCAGAGGATCTCATCTAAAGTCCATTAGTATTTAGAAGATTTATGTCGCGCCCTTGCACCCAAACCGGGATAAAAGTCCTCACAAGCGGTGAATCAGTCGGCTCGTGATGAGCGCTCAAGTCGTTCCACGTGGCGCACACAAAAAAAACGTTTTGCTTTTTACTCCTATTTTACACTCAAGTAGCAGCTCTCTATTATGTCTTTCCGGACCCTGAGGGAGTAGGCCCTGTAAGAAACAATAACGCTCATGTCAAGATGGAGACACTTTTATTTCGCAGGGAAAAGGCGCTCCTGGTTTTCCACTTGCCCGCTCGGGTTTATGTCATTCAGTAGCAAAGGGAATGTTAGACTATTTATTTCACCTCCATGGATGATTTGATTCACTGACACTTTTTTTTTTTTTTTCCTGACATAACTCAATTTGTTTAACGGAGGAAGTTTGAGAGG
This sequence comes from Filicampus tigris, assembly GCF_054856515.1. NCBI lineage: Eukaryota > Metazoa > Chordata > Actinopteri > Syngnathiformes > Syngnathidae > Filicampus > Filicampus tigris. The sequence goes on from NC_141232.1 coordinate 4,594,980, forward strand.
CGGCATTGTGGTCTTGGGGCCTCACGGTTTGGAGGATGGGGCTTCCAATCTGGTTTGCATGTTCTCCTTGTTTTTTTCCCCCCCTCTGGTTTCCTTCCCCGTGTCAAAAGCAGATGTTAGGCTCAGTGAAGACTCTCAGGAGGTGTGAATGTGATTTTTTTTTTTTTTTTTTTTTGCTATATGTGCCCTCTGATTGGCTGGTGACAAATCCAAGTCGACTGGGATAGGCTCCAGCTCAGCTCTGAGTAAATGGATGGATGGAAATTGGCATGATGCATGCCAGAGCAACAGGTGGTGCTTTAACCGGTAAACATAAGGCCGTATTAGCCATTCAGAAGCCAGAGGGAAATATTTTCCTGGTGAAGGCACAACAACAACAATGCTTTTGCCTAAAACTATGCTGTATGTCATAATTACCTCCAGCAAATGCAATGATTTTTTAAAACTTATTTTTTGCTATGAGAACAATTTAACCGACTCTCCCTCTAATGAGTCAAGGAAGGAAAAAGGAAACGTCAGTGTTGACCCAGATTGTTTTTTTTTTCCTCCCTAAATGATCATTTAGCAATATTAAGAATTCTGATACATGAAAAACTCTGGTCCACTTCATATGTTTACCTTCATCGGTATGCTAGCTTTGTGAAGTGTGAGGCTAAGCTAGCTAGGTTATCTTGACAGTTTAGCTTACCAAGAGCTGATCAAATATAAACTAAACTTCATGTCAGTTGTGCATCTAAGTGAGAAGACAACAAAGTAATAGGTTAGACATTACGGACACTATTGTATTGAAGCGCTACCATTAAAAAAGCAATTGTGGTTTAAACGTAAAAATGTATACATAGTCTCCACTTTGAGTTGCTTTTCTTGACGTCAGCATATTTGATGTGGCAGGTCCGCCCGTAAACTAATGCAGGTCAACTTAATGCCTCACATTCATCCATTTAAACAAACTAGCAGATTTGCAAGAATTTATGTAGTTTCTAAATCTGATGATTTATTCCCATATACAGTAATAGAGTATAATTTCAACGTTGATTGATTTTTTTTCCCCCACAATTTCTTGAGACTGGAAGCTTATGACTTGAGATTTGCAAATACCTGACTTAATTTCGCCTCTACCCGCTGACGTATAAGCAATTTAGAGTTTAAAATAAACCCCAAATCAGAATCAGAATCATCTTTATTGGCCACGCATCCACTGCGGGGCTTCTTTTCCATCCAGCAGCAGTCAAAAAGCTGCCGAAGCAGCTTTCTCCGGCTCCGCTGTTTTGCGAGTATTTAATACAGATACGCATTATCTTCAAAGTGCACCGCACAACTCTCAGCGAGGGATGACGACATCAAACGGACATTAGTCTCGCCGATGTCAATATGATTTGTTGCTGTTCCTGCCGAAAGCATCTCCCGCACATTGGGGTCAAAATGGAAACCACACGTTCGGACTCCGAAATGCGAGCGACAGCCACCCGTGACGAACTTTCAAGGATAGCCCCGCTGAGACATCGCTCTTGATTTTGAATGAAAGTGGCATCGCCGATGCTTTTGCCAGTTTTCGACGGGGTCCTACCCGCATCCCATTTTCATCACTGATTGGCTGCGTCAGGGCAGCGCAAGGTCAGCTGCCGCCGACAAATTGACTGGACCGAAATGTCACCAAAAGTCTTGTAATGCCAAACAATTGTGCCATATTCTTGCTGTACCTCAACTCAGAGACTCAGAAAAGGTCAAATGTTCCAAAACAAACAAGACAATTGCATTAAAAAAAAATTAAAAATAAATAAATAAAAAAACATTGCGTCAATCAGTATGCACTGAGGCAGCGTGAGCACGGTCTTATATGACACAAAATTTTGTGCATTTTGTGTTAATTAACCAGGAGGATGCCCCCATGGCATTCATTAGTTGTTGTTATCCTTTTGGCTTTTCCCCTCAGGGGTCGCCACAGCGAGTCAAGTGCACGCTCGGTTCGAATCATTGATTTGGCAAAGCATTTTTATGCCGGATGCCCTTCCTGACGGAACCCTATTAGCAGGGCACACACACACACACACCATCACTGAGAGGGAATCAAACCCACGCTGTACACTATCAGTGACTCTCGTGGCATTCATTAGTGTTTCTCTAAATCTCAAAACATTTCTAAGACGCAAACAAGGGAGGTCTTTTTGTGTACGTGCATTGGCATTTTGTTGGCATGCAAAGCCAATTTTCCGTCACTAATAACTACTTTCATGACAATGTTATCTTTTAGTTTTGTTGATTGATTTATCAAATTTAATTTGGACATGGATGATTAACTCTTCAGCCACACATTTGATTGAAATGTGGTTCAACAGAATCCTGCTAAAAAATAAACTCGTACAATCCAATACAATCCAACTTTATTTATATAGCGGATTTCATCATTTAGGACAGGTGCGTTTAAATTCTTTGCCTTTTTGCGTTTTGCCTTCGTCAGCAGCGCAAATCATGTTGCCACATGCTTTGGCTTGGAGGCGAAAAGGAACGTGCCGAGTTGATGGTCAGTTGATGGCCTGGAAAATTGCGTTTAAACCTTCGGGTGTTATTGCCACTCATATCTTAAGTCTCCAAAGTGCAGGATTAAATTAAACTCCTGCGTTGCTCTGCTGTCGCCTTGATGAACGCTCACCACAGCTCACTTACTTCAACCCGCCTGTTCAGTATGCGCCGGGCTGCTGTTATTTGTTTGAAACGCATACTTTTTTTTTTTTGCCTTAAAGCTGATGTATTGTCCTTTTTATTTTCAATTTAAAATAATTCCCAGATTTCTCACCGTGCTCTTGTCCAAAATACCCCAAAGGTAATGAATTAAAGCACACTTTTCATACCCTATTTCTTCCTTTCCACCTAGGGGCAGTTCATACAAATATAGAGACACAAGCGTGAGGCGTGACTCAGTAAGCTGCTGTATGAGTCATTTTTTCACAAAGGATAAAGAATATATGCTTATGAATATTTTTATCTTGTCTATCTACATGTGTTGCTCCAATCGTTGTGGAAGGCTTACGTTAGTTAGCACTAAGATGAATGGACTATTTGTATACAAGCCATTAAAAAGTCAATTTTCCATAATACGTCCCCTTTAAAATAGGAGGACAGGTTTTCTTTACACACACACACACACACCGTTGACCTTCACAGCTGCAGAATGGGCGGATGCCATTTGCAGCGGCTTGTTGTCCCGATAAAGATGTCACTCAAAGTTGGGATTTGGCTTCATGATGAGATTTGTTTTCTTTTCTGGCCCTCGTCTCAACTCAAACCGCTGCTGAAGGACTCAGTATCCAGTGAAGAACAATAAAGTGAGATATTGGGAGCGTACAAGAGGGATGGCGTGGGGCGCCGAGTCATTTAAAGTTTTACAAAGTATGCCGCCTAAGCGGAATACCAAGTAGCGAGCGCGCAGAGAAGAGGCTCGCAGTTACAAATGCGCGTTTCCCGCCCAACCTTTGCTCCCAAGACTCTAATTACGTCCTTACCCCCCCCCCACCCCCACAAAAAAAAAAAAAGCATCCATCACTAAAAGTTCTGCTAGCACGCAGCATCAGCATTAAATGAAATCAGCCCCACGCCCCACTAATACTTACTGCTAATTAACGGCAACCTGAGCCAATTAGCAGCAGTGAGGTTGTATTTGGCGCACACAAATGTTAAAGTAGGCCGTTACATTAACAAGATAGAGATAAATAAAAGATGTATTTGTGCTGCCGCTTGAAAATTGAAGCAATACCAACGTTTGTGGAGATTCCTAAAAGCATATTAAATATCACTTTAAGTCGCTGTCACGCCGCTTGAATATTAACACGAACGATGCTCCATACCACTTTCCTTTCAAACCGATACCAAGTGCTCAACTCTTGATACCGATACCAAGCAACTGATACCACTAGCACTTTTGATACATCAAATTTATATTCAACCAATGACAGATCATTTTAAAGAAAGACCTTAAAACAATTCAGGGGTGTCCAAATCCGGGCCTCAAGGGCCACTATCGTGCATGTTTAGTTTCCCTCCTCCAACACACTTGATTCAAAAGCTTGCTGATGAGCACGACTATACCGTCTCTCCTCCGTTATTCAGTGTCAGATGAGGGGTGCAGGATCATTTGATCAACCCAGTGGTGGAAGCTCCTACTTTCCCCAATTGAAACGCGACTTTTTGGAACAAAACCAATTGACTTCAATGAGAAAAAGTGCTCAGCTCAAAATTGAAAAGGTTCACCTAAGTAGCACACATATTTGCTGAAGTTGAACAAGTGTAAGGCCCGAACACACAGCCATTCTGTTTTTCCAAGGCCCGGCCTCACTCCCCCCTGTGATAAATGCGGCGGTTTAATATGCGTTGATTTAACCGGAGCACGCACGCCCTCCGTGTCACCCCCCGCCAAAAGCAATTCGGGACCTCGATGAGCACAATGTTTCCTTCCCCGAGAGCCGTAGTCCCATTTCAGCTCAATTGATTGGCCACTTCTGCTTCCCCATTCTTTGCTTTCCGAGACCCCCCTCCCCCAGCCACTCCCCCACCTCTCTTCGGCCGTCTCTTCTACCCAGCGAGAGGTGGCTGCATTTTCAATGACATCAAATAAAGAGGGGCATTCATTGGTATGGATGAGAAGGGTCCGCAGAGATTGAGGCACCTACACCGCCACAAAGCGCGAGATAAGAAACACAGGCGCGACAAGACTGGGATGGGCTTCAAACTATATTAAAAAAAAAAAAAAAGAGAGGGAATCAGCTGCTTTGAAATCAGCGTCTGTAGACCCTTGCAAGATAGAAGCGAACAATTTGAATGGAGCACGCGCGCCGATGTTTGGGCGGCCATAAACAACGTGGCACAAACGGAGGCGAGCTGCAGCGGCACTCGGTGTGCATGCAATATCCTGTCATTAGTGCGGGGGGGGGGGGGGAGGCTGTAGATTTCTGATGTGTTTTGGCTGCTTGTTTCATTTCGGAGCGTGGCTTCTTGGCAAGGCGGGGAACGCTGGAGGTGACTCATAGGTTTCCCATAAAGCTTCTACCGATCGAGCTGACACTTTTACAACACCGTACGGGCGACCCTATTTGACCGCCGCCCGTTCGCGACTGACTGCTGAATACAACGCAAGCGTTGACACACTGCTCATCACCAAGTTTGGCAAGACTGTGTATCATGGTGAAAACGTACGGATTTTAGGTGTCTCCAAAACAACCTTGAAAAACTCACTCAATAGTGACCCACTGGAAAATTAAGCCTAATAGGACAGTTTCACCAATCAATATGAATTTTGGGCGGATATGTCTATCATAACGGGACGCACAAAAAAAAAAAAAAGTCTCAAGGACCCACATTGAAATTGAACAGGAAGTCAACCATTTTGGTCTGAATCACTCATTTTTCACGACATAAAATTGGACAGACATGTCTGACTTACCCAAAAATATCCAGGACCCATTTCTGAAATCGAATTGTCTCAAAGAAGCCATTTTGGGGAAATTTCCAGGAGTGAGTACTTTGACAAACTCCAATTAGAAGACACGATCCTTGACAGATGCGTCACGCTAAACTTCCAAGCTGTTCGAACTACGACATAAAACGTGGGCGGAGCGCGGCGGGAATAAAAACACTTTCTTTCACATGACAGAATTGCCCACAGCTGATGTCAAATTGTCTTGACGTCTACCTAGTTGAGACTGAACCAACGGCGCAGTAGTGTCTCAATTGCAACTATCGATTCACAACTTAATACATTCAACTATTAACAACCAACGGAGGAAAAAAACAACAACAGATTTTCAAATGTGTATCAGATCTCATTATCCCTTAATTTTGTATCCAGCGTATGCTATCACGACTCCAGACCTTTCCCGCTGTGATGTTTTGTCGACCTTTCGCCCCCTCTCGTATAAAAGAGCCAAATGGGCCCTGAGCAGCTCCGACAGAAAAGTACAAGTCGTCGTTTGGATGGTTCTTCAAAGGCGAGGTTTCAATAGGTTATCCGCACAAGTGGGAAAGGGAAAAGAAAAGCTTTCATTACCCGGCGCATAAAGCCTGAATGGGAGAAAGCGAGCCTGTGGAATGGCTGCCTGGTTCCGATAGGGGAATACACTCACTCGCGATGCCTCGGGTGTTCTGGCCGGCTGCACTGGACCGTACAGATTGCTGCCATTATGGAAAGTGGGTCTTTGGTGGCAAATAAGCCCTTATAAGACCGCAAAGACCGCTGGCGATGCATACGACTCATTTGAACATGGGACTCTCCAATCATGGCAACATGCGCGTGACACGGAGGCACTTCCATTAGTTTTAGTGGGTTTGTTGAGTGATTTTATGCTACAGGCTTTGGCCCGCAAACCAATGTTTTTCTTCATAGGGTGGACTTGTGGAAGTATCCCTACGCGTGTCTGGAGATTGATTTTCTCCCATGTGCATGCCTGGAGAAAAAAAATGTCCCATCAGTGCACCGTGGTCCCGCGTTCTGGACGATCAGAAGATAATTGCCTGCATGCTCTGACAGACTTTGTACGGTTCTAAAGCCGATAAAATTAATGCACTTAGCTCATTTACCGTCAGACATTTTCAGACCCTCTTTTACCCAAAGGTTTGAAAAAAAAATCGAGAGAAATATAAATAAATTCCCGGGATTGAATGGCTGGACTGTGAAAAGACAAGTAAATTAGTCAATGGCAGTGAATGAGTTAATAGAAGTCGGCCTTTAGACAATAGGGAACATCCGTATGTTTTTTTTTTTTATGAAATCCACCAGAATATACATTACCACCAACACCCAAAAAATTGATTTTACAAGAAAAAAAAATGCTTGGTTTTGAGTGAAAATCAGACAACGATAGCTAAAGCAATTAATCAATAACAAAGAACAGTGAACTGGACAAGCACGACTCAGTCGCGGAGTCGGTCACAGAGCAAGAAAGGCAGCCGATGCATTTTCAAGTGAACGTCTCAGGTCCAACTTAAAGCATGTAGACGCGAAAAGATCTTGCCGCAAATCCGCCCCCGCCCATTTGCTCTCTATTTGCGAGAGAGGTCGCAGACTCGCCATTAATAACAAGACGCTGCTCCCCCGTCAGAGATGTTTTGCTTTGCCAGATATTCTACAGAGATGTATTTCTCATAGTCATTTCGTGGAACATTTGATTTGAACCCCACGGCTCCCCTTGGGGGCTTTTTGCCAGTGTTCTTTTTATTGTTCGGTTCTCCTTCACTGCTGCATTTTTGTCATCCTGAAGGTGCTTTCAAATGGCCTTTGGCATTGTTGTCCTTCAGTCGCCACACTTCTTGCATCCGTGCTCATGCGGATGACCGCCACGTTTGTTTGCCGAATATTTCATAAACATTGAAGTGCACTTTACCCTGCTATCAAAAAAAAAATTTTAAACACAATTTCTTCGGTCCGCCGGTTCATGTTTCGAATATAAAGCCTTGAGGAAGCGCAGGGCCATAGGTGAATTCAAGAATCTGAATACCTTTCTCAGAAATATATTGGAACTAAGATGACAGCTTTGACATAAAATGCCAGTTTTTAGACAGGGGTGGGGCCTCCTGTCACCTTTTACAAAATGGGAGCATTGCACATTTTGACATTTGGTGTCTTTTGGCGTCAGAGGAAATTGTTACCTGACTTATGCTATTCAAATTGGACACAAGTATTCCAGAGATAAGCAAGGTGACATATTAGTTAGCTGAAAACGTTTGCCACTAGCGCTAGCTGCTAACTAGCCACCAACTTGTTATCAAAGGTTCAGTGTTTTAATCGTGGTTTTAATCATTCAAATTTGACAGGGTTGTAAACAACAATCTTCTCTGCTATGTGTCAACTTCAGACAACATTTATTGATTTGTTCAGGTTAAATTATCTATGGGAAAAATCCCTTTGGAGATGGCTGCTTTGAATAGAGTTTTTTTTTTTTTTTTAAATTAATTATGTGCATCAAATCTAAAATAAACATGACTTTTCATATTTCCCCATTATAATATGATTTTATGTTTTTTAAGTCATCAATAAAATGCCTAAGCTATAAGTAATCATATACAAGGTGACTTTTTAACAAGCCAATAAAACCAAGCGTGACGGAAGAACAATATTTTATTCATAGTAATCGCAACCTTAAAACATGTCATTTAAGAAACAATGATGGATTTTTTTTTTAATTTTTATTTTTTTTAAATTACATCCTGTCGATGGCGTCCCCCTGTACAAATGCATTCAAGAATTCCTGTTTTTTTGGGGTCGCCCTGCATTATGAAAGTAGACTGTAGATGAGAATTCACAAACAGGGATCTGGTGATAAAGTAAAAAAAAAATTGATTTCATGTATAATCGCTCCCTCAAGGCCAATTCCAATCTGCGTTAAACACACGGCTAAGCTTCGGATAATCACGCCAATGATCCAGCGTATCATCTTTGCGCAACAATAATTAATAGGCAATTCCACCAATGTGTTTGAACCATAATTCTACTTGTACTGCATCCTCATTTGATTTGAGCCATAATGCATTCACTTTCAACCAAATGCCACAACAATTCACCCATGCTCATTTAAAGCACAAATGTCAAACTCACAGTTCTATTAGAGTACAAACCACAGCCCACGAAAGTCATTACAATCCTTTCATGCAAGACATTTACAGAAAAGCGCTGCCAGTCCGTCCCGCAGAACATTCTGCTCAGACGCATCCGTGGCTGCGCATATTGACGTCACGGCGCAACGTGAAAAAAAGGTCAAGCGACAGCAGGGGTGGTGTTAAACTTCGCCGTCGCGTCGGCCCTTCTCAGATGGCGGCATTATCGCTGCTGTGTGGAAGCGTGCACTTTAACACACGAAAGCGTGCTCACACCCCCTGCGTCCACCCACGTGGATGCGCGTCGGCACTTTTTTATATCCATAGAAACGAAAAGAATATTTTCTCCCGCCACAAAAAGACAATACTTCTCACTTTTGATGGACCCTGTCAGGGAGGTATTAATATTGAAATGTCTATCATACGGAGAGCTTTAATATTTTCCCTCCTCTTTTATTTTTATTTTTTTAGCTAAAGACACTTACTAACGCCTATAGATGGCAAGCATCCATCCATTTGGTCGCCAGCCAATAGCAGGACACATATTGACAAATAATCCAAACCCCTGTTTCTTGATAAATTCCTTTGGATTAGCAGGTCGCTGACTCAAGGCACTGAGATTAATTGTCTCCTCATTCGCATTGAACGAATAAAAAAGGTAAAGTCAAAGGAAACATGAGCGCTCCAAATAATACAAACCACTTAAAAGAAAAAAAATTGAGTTAAATGAAAAAATATATATATATACATATTTCCTCCTAAATACATGGAAAAGTCAATCGGTAATCGCATGCAATGGAGAACCATACAGCACCTCGTTGGAGTATTTTGATGAACTGTTCAATAAAGCAGCTCTAATGAGCGGTCTGCTAATGCAAAGCACGGGCAAATCAAAACAAAAAAGACAGAATGATTTTTACCCGGAAAAAAAAAAAAAAAAAAATCTACATGATTCAATTTACCAGCCACTGCTAATCGCTCATCCGTTAATGTGTTGTCACCTCTTTTAATGACCCGCATTAGTTCTCAGTCTCAGGATGAACCCCACTTGAATCATCCTCGAATGAATTGCCGTCGATCCTGCGCAGAATAATCAATGATTTCTGGCTGTCAGCAGGGGCAAACTCTGTCGCAAACTAGTTTGCTGTCGAAAGAAGTCCAAAATGACGTCAGCTGTGCAACATTGAGCAGCAATTCTGGTCAGGGCAGCATTATTGGGAACGTCGAACATTCAGAGAGTTTGACCCACCCTATTAAAATCAATACTGGGGAAAATAGTGATAAAACGCACATTCAATCAAGGAGATGCAGTCAAATGTCTATGCTAGTGTCAGCATCCAGGCGATTTAGTTGACAGGATTGTTTGCTTGAATTCTGCCAACTAATCAACAAACTGCATATAAACATTCCCAGGTGTCAGTTTCAGTTCAATCGAAAGAGGCTACGATACAAAATTACTTGCCTGGTAATGGTAAAAAGTGTATTCTTCAGTAATTTTTTTTGCAATCAATCCATTGTTTGTTATGCGAACTATACTCGACCCTACAACTCGATATTTGAGCCCGAACTAACAATTTCCTAGAAGACGTTTAATGGGCCGATAAAAGGAAAATCTTTCCGCAGCTTCAACTTTGAACACAAATACTATGCGGAACATTTCATTTGGAGAGAACTAATCCATTGCGGCGCTATTTTGGCGATTCGGTTCGCAAAAGGCCTGATCTTGCGCAAGCCACCAATAACCGACGAGATCCTTCTTTTCTCCGGGATAAGCCTGTGCACACAAATAAGTGCTTTATGCATCGAGCTTGTCAGATGGAAACCCTAAACACATTGATCCAGCCGCACACCGCGCTATATAATTGATTTAATGCGGTGTCTAAACGCTGGCCGCCCTGCATCTGACGGTGTGCAGGTTAATGGCACGACAACTGGGACTTTTGCCTTTCCCCAAACTGTCAAGTGGTAATTGGCCAATAGTTTGTTTTAATAGCCTGCCACACTTATGGTGTTACGGAATAATTGGGAGAGCATCAACAAGAAAAGCTTATATGGATAACACCGCAGAAATCTATAAATAGATGCGCATTTGTCATCGTGATGAAGGTTAATTGACGTTGTAATATCTCTGTGTTGCAGGTAATTCCGCCGTTAGGAAGAAAGTGACCCAAATGGGAAGAATGTTGGCGAAACAGTGAAATCAGAGCTTTCAACGATGTTTGCTCGTGAGACAAAAAGCACAAACCAACCCAAGATGGTGAAGTCGTCACCAGCACGCCGTCGGCAGCTCTAAATGAACGAGACTCCATCCATGACGAGGCGACGGCTGAACGGACTCGCTCTGGTCCCGAAAACAAGATCGCTCCAGCTGAATTGAAACCGTAGCGACGTGGCCTTCTCTTTCTTTTTTGTTCCCGAGGCATGACTGGAAGGGAGGCACGGATGGCCGGCGGCTGGGGCCTGGCGAGCAGCGCGCTGCTTTGGTCCGCAGCCATTGTTTGTTTGACCCACGTGGGTCAAGTCGGCGGAGACTGCTGGTTAATCGAGGGCGAGAAGGGCTTTGTGTGGCTCGCGATCTGTAGCCAAAACCAACCGCCTTATGAGGCCATCCCGCAGCACATCAACAGCACCATTGTGGACCTTCGGATGAACGAAAACAAGATTAAAAGTATTCAGTACTCTGCCCTCAGTCGCTTTGCCAACCTGACCTACCTGAACCTGACCAAGAATGAAATATCCTACATCGAGGACGGGGCCTTTTCCGCTCAATTTAATTTACAAGTTCTTCAAATGGGCTTCAACAAGTTACGCAACTTAACAGAGGGGATCCTCAGGGGTCTTGGAAAGCTGCAGTACCTCTACCTCCAGGCAAACCTGATTGAGACTGTGACACCCAATGCCTTTTGGGAATGCCCCAACATTGAGAACATCGACTTGTCCATGAACCGCATCCAGCAGTTGGACGGCTCCACCTTCACCAGTCTGACTAAGCTGACCACCTGCGAGCTGTACACAAATCCTTTCAACTGCTCCTGTGAACTGCTTGGCTTCGTCAAGTGGCTCTCGATTTTCCCCAACAGGACAAACGAGCGGATGGTCTGCGACTCCCCGAGTGGCGTGTCCGGTTACAGTCTTCTAAGTCAGAACCCCAACAATCCCACCTATCGAAATGCCCTTCACATGCTCACCACCGTGTGCACCGACGACTACGTCACACCATTTTTTCCGTTGCCATTGGAGCCCACGACGCCCCCGCCGGACTTCACCCTTTGTGGGCTCGAGGACTGTCCATCAGGGACCGAGCCGGAGGACATAATTGCCACCAACATCAGTACAACCAACGAAGTGGAAGCAAACCCGCTGATGAAACTGAAGCAAGTGTCCAATACGGGCGCCACTATCACGGTTCAGATCCCTCACCCTTACAAAAAGATGTACATCCTGGTTCTGTACAACAACAGCTTTTTTACAGATATTCAAACCCTTAAAGAAGTCAACAAGGACGTCGATCTTAAGAACCTCAAACCTCACACAAACTACACGTACTGCGTTGTTTCCATTCGGAACTCCCTGAGACACAACCACACCTGTCTGACAATCACCACCGGACCCTGGAAGGGAAAGTCGAGGGACGCGAGCAACGCCACTGCCACTCATTACATCATGACCATTTTGGGCTGCCTCTTCAGCATGGTCATCTTTCTAGGGGTGGTTTATTACTGCTTGCGACGGAAGCGCCAGCAGGACGAAAAGCACAAAAAGGCAGGGAGCCTGAAGAAAAACATAATGGAACTGAAATACGGACAAGAGCTGGAAGGTGGGACTATTTCTCGCATGTCCCAGAAACAGCTGCTGACTGGGGAGACAATGGCGCGTATGCCCTACCTACCGCCTGCCAGTGAAATGGATCAGTACAAATTTCAAGAAATAAGCGAGACTCCAAAAATGATGAAGGGAAGCTACATGGAGGTGCGCAGCCTGGACCACCACGAACGCAGGGAGTGTGACATGGGAATAGCGGGGAATAGCCAAGGCTCTGTGGCTGAGATCTCCACCATTGCAAAGGAGGTTGATAAAGTCAACCAGATCATTAACAACTGCATCGACGCTCTCAAGACGGACTCCACTTCTTATCAAGGGGTACGATCTGGAGCCGTGTCCAATGCGGAGCCCCAGCTGGTGCTCATATCCGAGCAGCCGCAGAATAAATCGGGCCTCCTGGCCCCTCCGTACAAGGACAGCTACCACCATTCCCTGCAGAGACATCGGTCCTCGGACGCCTCGCCAAAAAGGCCCAGCACAGCCTCAGGAATGCGAAGCCCCCGGCCTTACCGTACCGAATCCAGGTACATTGAGAAATCCTCCCCGACGGGAGACACCATCCTCACGGTGACACCCGCCGCCGCCATCCTGAGGGCCGAGGCCGAGAAGATCCGTCAGTACGCCGACCACCGCCACTCCTATCCCGACACTCAGATCGAGGAGCTGGAGGGACCCGACGGCATCAAGTCGCCCATGCTGGAGCCTCTCTCGCGCTCCCGCTCCAGAGACTTGGCTTATTCACAGCTGCCAGCTCAGTACCACAACCTGAGCTACTCTTCCAGTCCCGAATATTACTGCAAACCTTCACACAGCATCTGGGAGCGATTCAAACTGCACCGAAAACGCCACAAAGATGACGAATACATGGCGGCGGGCCACGCACTCCGGAAGAAGGTGCAGTTTGCCAAGGATGAGGACCTGCATGATATTTTGGACTACTGGAAAGGCGTATCAGCCCAGCATAAATCGTAACCTCCTTTGGTTTTTCTTTGTTTGTTTGTTTGTTTGTTTGTTTGGCTTTGTTTTTTTGTTTTTTTTCTAAATGGACCACACATTGCAGAAATGACACAAGAACCTCATTGGACTTTCGATCAATGGATTCTATCACGCTCCAAATCACATACGTATCACGTTCTCTTTTGACTGTGAGGAGGAAATGGGATTGTTTAATATTTGTCATATTGTGTAAAGAATTCATGGAGTGGGAAAATACTAGTCTATTAATGAGAAAATATACTGCTAAATAATAATATGTATGTTACAATGGATTATCGGTTTTTGGGTATCGCATGGCCAAGTCCTGTGAAAGTGGATTTGCTGTTGTGTAATATGAAACTACTCTATGAAACTATGTTTACTGAAACCTCAATATTTTCTTGATCTGGACTCTTTTTCTTTTTAACACTGCATATATTTAGTTGATATCTTACATGAACTATGTACAGATTTGGACATTTTTACCAACACGCCGTTTTGCTGGGACTCATTGGAGGGATCAAGTTCAAAATCGTACGGCTACAGTAAGTCTGTCAGTAAGGATAAGCATGTCCCGATTAATTCCATTCAAACTTTTTTTTCCATTTTTCTCATTTTCTTTCACTTTTTTCCCAAGTATTTATACAATTTTTTTTTCTGTATCAGTCTTAAGCCGTTTCATGTACGAAGGTCTCATTCATCAGGCATTTCTAATTTTATAACCAAAGTCGAAAAAACTGTTTACAATATTCCTGCACGGTCTGGGAATGGTATGAGCATTTTTTTTTTTTTTTTTTTATATTTGCAATGAGTTGCTCCTGGAAAACATATTGAGTTGGGGTGAAATCCAATTGCAGCGTACACTTTTGGTAGACTAAACGATCATATTTCAAGAGGGAGCGGAAGGACTGCGAAAGCATTTCCCTGCTATAGCGAGCCTGATGGATGAATGTAACATATAACAACCCTGACGTGTCTATGGCAGCTTTTATGTATATTTTACAGAAAGTATTTATTCATGGCGATGAACAAATGTTTTGTTTTCCTTGCTTCCAGTGGACTATAATGATCTGGCGTGATAAACGCCGGGAAGTTTGTTATTCCTTTGGGCCTGAAAGGGTTTGTCTTCATTTGATTAAACTGCAAGGCTGTTATGTCTTTTTGTATATTGCGGACATTACTTACCGGATGGACGACGATCAACACGCTAGAGTTAACACTTGAGAATGTGAAGGGAAAAAAAAAAAAAAAAAAAACAGACTCCTCTGACTTACTGGCTGTGAATTTGTATATTATGAATTTTTGGCAGTAAATTTAAAGACTTAACACGTCAAAAGGATGTTTACAGAGCTCATTCCGCGCGGGCTCATGGGCGGGGGATTTGTTGTATATTTATGAATGAGCAATACATAAATGAATGTCAGCTCGGTGACACAATAGTTTAGTTGAGCTTCACATCACTCCATAGCGACACGGAAGAATTTGGGTGGCAAACAATCGGGTCATTTTGGACAGACTTGTTTTTTTTTTTAAAAGTCGCCGTCTTTCTAAGTGAATTAAAGCGACTCCCTATCTGTAAGGATGTGAAATTTAACTTTTAAATCAAGTATTACTTGTTTGTGAGAGTGCATATGTTTTTAGAGAAAGTCAACACTTTGGAATGAATGACCGGAGGGATGAATAATTTAATTTCATACAAGTATTGGGATGAGTAATACAATCGATGGTTCTGTCAATGTTATTTTTTGTATTTGCTTTAAAAATGTGAAATGAACCATCCGTGAGCCCGACGTGGTTGCGAAACGTAAACACCTCGTGACGCGTTGGCTTGACTTAATATTTCAAACGCCTTAAGAATTTTTGAGATATCTTGTGTACAACTGTAAATTTCCTTTGTTTCATTTCCAGCATTGATACTGTTTGATGATTCAACATATTTTTTTCCTTTGTCTTTTTTTTTTTTTTTAATGATTAAAAAAAGCATTTCAGTATTCTACGACAGCTACGGGAGATTTCTAGTTCATTTAGCTACTTAGCAATGTGTTTTCTACTGCATATTGTAGCACTTGTGTATTATAAAGAGTTTAAAGTGGTGACAAAAACCTTTAGAGAGAGATCAACAGTTGTTCAAGTGCATCAAAAACAAACAAGAGCACAAAAATGTGTTTGGTTTTTTTTTTTCTCTTTGTTTTTGTTAATACTATGTAATCTGCTTTCAGACAAAGTACTGTGAAATAAAGTTAAGGGTGCACAGTAAGGATCAGCATCATTATTTCGAGTCCATGTTGTGACAGAAATTGCATTTTGACACAGTGTGACGACTTGAACTTTTTCTTTCGCTTTCGCACATTTTCAAAGGAGTAACTTTTATTGAGCGCATAAGACTCCAGCCTCACCATGTGCATCGACACTTTTTAAAATAAAATATATACAGTAGTTCATTGGGTATGTTCGCTAGTGTATTAAAAACAAGTCTTTTTTTTTTCATCAAATCAGCCCATAAAGACAATTTGACATTTTAACTCATGGAGGCAGCACTTTTTGAACTACACCAAACCTCACCAAACACGCCGACCACTTCGCCGAGCAATCAAGTACATGACTCTTTTTGATGCTAGCGAGGTTAGCTCACGCTAATATGTGAAGCCAACAAAACTGAATGCAGCTCTGCTTACCTTTTGGCTTTGACATGACAGCGGTGGCACCCCATAGATGGGGAATGTGGGTGTTTCTGAAGGATGGTGTTCCAGACGGCGCCATCAAGTGGCCTTCAGTTCTCGCTTGAAAGTGGCTCTTGATCTTCACCCAACCTCGCTGATCATGTCATGAGTGGACAAACTGGGAGGGAGGGGTAAGGGAAGGGTATTATGTAAATGACTAAGTTGCAGAGACATCATCAGTAATTGGTAACCAGAGCCAATTTTTTTTTTTAATTTTATAGACCTTTTAACTCATTCACTGCCATTGACGAATTTATTTGTCTTTTCACACTCCAGCCATTCAATAACAGGAGCTAATTTATATTTTTTTCAAATTCTTTTGAAAAAAATCTGAAAATGTCTGGCAGTGAATGAGTTCAAAGTAAATTTTCTGCAATATTAACTTAACCTTAACTTCTTTTGTGAATTCTTGCAAAATAAGTAATGGCATGGTTGCCGTACCTCAAGGTATCTTTGTTAGCAGGAGCATGCAAAAACTGCCAAACTGAATTTAATGAAGCATTGTGGCAAAGAAGGCATCAAACTTTGGCTCGGTGAAATACATGCAGTATATATCGCAAGGTTCTGTGTATGTCTGGAAGGCATTGTGTAAGAAATTCATCTTTAGAAAAAAAAAAAAAACAAACAAAAGAAGGTTTACTTGTCAAGTCTCGGCTTGCTGGAAGCACATAAATAAAAATCCACAGTAGGTTGTTGCTCATTAGCCGAGTCAAGAAAAGTTCCTCCTTTTTTTTTTTTGTCGGTGTCGCTTGAAAGGCCGCACGCCTTTCTTGATTTATTTGCTGCTTTCTTTCTGAGTTCCCCGACAGCGCAAATTACTTTATCTATTTCCCCCAATGACAGTTAGACGCTGGAGGCTAAATGCAGTCACAACACACCTGCCGCACACTGTGCAGTGCCACGCTCACTGGCAAATGATCATTGCACCCCCTCTCCCAAAAGGCAATGAGTTCCCCGAGTAGAGCAATAAGCGTATTGCTTCATTTTGCATGACTCACTCGGTAGCTCATTTGCAATACGTATAAATGCCTATTTTACACACACAAAAATATATATGGAATTTTCGCCTGGGATTCTGATGGGATACCAAGTCACCAAAGGTGTCCTTTGCGTAAGGTATTAAATCAGCACTTTTTTTACATATAAAGTGATGCCTTGAGATACAAAAAAGTCTTTTTCAAAAAGGAGAACATATTCTATTGTATGAAAACATCTGATAATGACACATAATTCAATAGAATATAAAATTTATTAAACAGTTTGTGCATTATGATTAATTCATTGAGGCTCCTTCTAGTGTGTGTGACTTGGCCACTGGGGGCAGTATAATAACAGACAGAAATGAAGAAGAGTTTCACAACTACTGTAAGTGACTCAGTAATAAATACAGTACCAGCTTTTTTTTTTTTTACAGAGGATAAAGAATCTATGCCTGTGAATGTTGTTATATTATCCGTCTACATGTTTTGATGAACTGTTCCAAGTCAACCCTTACATCACTCAGAAACTTAGATAATTTTTGTTTCTGGCATTTCAAAAATGTTTACCCCGGTTAGTCAGACTCCACATTTGTGTGCACCCATTTTTGTGCATGCCAACCTTCAATATATCAGGCCCAATGTACATGGAAGAACAAATGTTTTACTCCCCACGTGTAATCGTTTGTGATTTTTTCTCCTCCCCAAAAAAGACGGCACTGTTAGGAGACGAAGCGTTATGTCGAAGTGCCACAGCAGCCCAACGTCATCCATCAGCTCAAAGTGCACTCTTTACGCCGTGCAAAAATTGGCAGAGTTATTGTTTAGTCACTGCTCCAACGGTGATGCCAAGAGTGTC
This sequence comes from Filicampus tigris, assembly GCF_054856515.1. NCBI lineage: Eukaryota > Metazoa > Chordata > Actinopteri > Syngnathiformes > Syngnathidae > Filicampus > Filicampus tigris. The sequence goes on from NC_141232.1 coordinate 4,612,913, forward strand.
TGAACCCGGGCCAGAAGGAAAGAAAAAATAGAAAATAAAAGCCTCCTTGATGGAGCTCATTTCCACTCGCTACCTTGAGGTCTCGTACCTGCACGTCACACTTTTTGTGGATGTCAAAATGTTCTGGCTTCCAGCCTTCCAACAGTCTGCTCTTCGAACTTTTGGGCGCCCTTTCGCTCTAGCGCAGCGAGAACCCTATTGATTTTGAATTACATCTGCTAATGGTGGTACGCCGGAGTTGACGGTCATATCGGTGTTCGATGCGTTTTTTGTTGTTGTTTTTTTTCCCCAATCAGATATTTGAAACAGGTCTTCAAGCTACGTTGCTCCTTTGTGGCATAACTGAGGTCAAAGGTGCAAATCGGTAAAAGTTCCCTTTTACTAGCAACTTTTTTTTGCTTCGTTTCTCTTCGCCAAGTTAAACGTGTTGATTTTGAATGAATTCTGTTGACTGAGTGTCAATCAAAGGGGTGGAGCCTCTAACAGCTGCGGTTCATTCATAAACCTGCAGCTCGTTTTTTTTTTTTTTTTTTTACCAAAACAACGAGATCAGAACATATCACTCCAGTCTTTACACTGGCTGACAGTATATACTAATATAAACAATGTTGGGCTCCGAGGTCTGCAGGCTCGGGTCAATTAGTGGTTCCCGGAGTTCAAAGCAAACATGGCGAATCAGCATTTTGCTGTTATGCTGCAAATGGAATAAGATGTTTATTAGAAGTGTTCATCTGAGCATGATGGGATGTTTGTGTGTCTACGTGATAGCGCCTGCGCACGACCGTTCTTCAGACAATCTAGTTGCTCGAAAGTGGCTCTGGATCTTCAGCCAGCCAAGCTGGTCATGTCATGAGCAAATAAAATTGGTGTGCGAGCAGTTATTTTGTCAGTTAGACTCAGTGTAACATAACATTGGGGTGGAAGGCAGATTTAACATTTACTTGGTTTCATTTCACACTTGATGAACCGATTATTTATATTTACACACCTGTAATGTCCCATTTAAGAGTCTATACGTTCCAAACTTTCAAAGGAACGATTCGCTGTGCTATTGATTTGAAATCATTAACTGAAAGACAATACAATTGAGAGCTCAAAGGTCACATTAGCAATTATAGCCTTTCATGACACTTAATTGACACACTTTTCAAATGACCTTTCAAAACTGGGGCCTCAACTTTGGAATCCGATTGATTCTGACCGATGTCCAACACAGGATGGCCGCGCCCGTCCTTTTCCGACCGCCGTTTTAACTTATTCGAAGGGCATCTGCTCTCGAGGTTGGAACCAAACCAATTTTCCGCACATTCGCCTGCTATTTCCCTGCACGTTGTCTTGTTTTCCCCCTGCACCCTAATCCCAGTCAGACTCTGCCATTACCTCTTTTAAAAAGGAAGACAATTTCAGCTGAACATTTTATCTCCTGACGGCAATCGGCCAGGAGGAAAGTGAAGAGCGATTAAGCCTTGGCAAGCAGCGGCAACCAAATCAACACTTTGTGAAAAGTTACGATTTTTTTTTTTTTTTTTTTTTGGGAGGAAGTTAAGGGACCACTGCGGCCTGGGCGGCGCTAACATGCTTCGGGTGAACGTACCTGACAGTAAGTACCGATTATACGTGAAACATGATTCATGTGTACCTCTCAGCTGGCTTCATAACGACGATGAGTGATGCGCTGACTGCAGTGGCATGTCCCTTAAGATGGAGCATGACTACGGAATCCATCACGCTATAGCGAGGACTGAGCGGGTGGCGTTGGCATACAAGCGTCTCCACGTCGGCGGCTTGAAAGCCTTCACTCTCTTTAAAGCGGACTTATGCTGATGGATGATTGTGACGAGCGCAAACAGCTCGGACCCGCTCGTTAAATGAGCTTCCGCCATCCGGCCCGTGCTCCTCCACAACTCGTCAGGAGCTCCGGTCGGCACCAAAGGAGAAGTGCTGAGCGCGGAGCGTGTCAGGGCAGGAGACACCTGATTGGCTCGTTTGGGGAATGAAAGCCTGCGGTGCAGAATCAAAGAGAGAAAATGTGCCCACGCAGGTCCATGTGACTTTTGTTCCTCGGTGATAATAAGGCAGCCTCGCCTCTTGCCTCACATTGGAGAGCCCAAACAAGAGCGCTTCCCATTCTGCTGAGATAAAAAGCTTTTAGCCTTTAATTATTTCCCCCCGCTCCACACACACACACACACACACACACACACTCACACACACACACCTCCCTTTTATGAATTTGCTTAACATTCGGAGACGAGGGCGCTCTTGAACGCGGTGACAAAAGGGCAGTTCATTTCCTGTCGGCACATTTAAAATCGCATCTCATTATTGGACTGGGCTTATTAATCGTCAGTGCTCAAGTCTTTTGCAAAGAGGCAGAATGAAACTTATTAAGAAGGCACTGCTGATTGCCTTTGTTTTCTGCAGGAATCGGACTTGTTTGGAATGACGGCTAACGCAAGATGAGTGGGAAATGGAGAATTGGGAATTGTTGAGTGATTTCCAAATAATGAACAACGGATAATGAGCTCATGATTGCCACTCCCAGTTGTAGACTGTCAAACTAAACATATAACAAAGAGAATTACGCCTTGTTTACGGTGTTTCAAAAAAAACAAAAAAACGACATAGCTTAGCCTTTCAGTCTGCTAGCTTAATGTGCAGTATAGTTTCAGCCAAACCGATTAAATGTTCTTCCATAAGATGGCAGAAGGTACGGCAAACCTGTGGATCCAGCTGTTCCCATTCACACATCACAATAAGTCACGGCTTCCTGCACGTAAATCAGCTTTGAGTTAAAGGGGCCCAGATGTTACATGAAGTGAATCTGTTTGTGAGTAAATTAAGACAAGATGATCATTATTTCAGTATTCATACTGTTGACATTTTATTCCGGTGTTTTGTTGTGACGTTTTTCTAATGTAAAATGGGTGCTTTGCTTCAATAAAGCTTGGGAACCACTGGTCTAGAGAAGTCGCCTGAAATTCTCTGCACAATATATGGCTTCGTCAACAGTGTGCTACACATTCCTAAGCGCAGTGTGAAAAGGCCTTTAGATTAACTTCTACTTTTTTTCTACTGCTGCTACTCTTCTTCACTGTATTTTCCAGCAGTCTGGATGCCTCGTGGCACCATGCTGCCTCTCACAGGGCACACTTGGTACTACGACAGGCGATACAATATTGTTATGCGCGTAGTGTGCCCTGTTGCTCATCTGGAAAACACCGCACACTATAAAAGAAAAGTACGAATATTTTGCTCGTCATGGTTGTGGTCCCTCACATTTTAAAAATCGGTTTAGATGAAAATTTAATTTTCTACAGGAGTATTGCATTGATCGTCCCTATTACCAAAAATATTAACGATAATTATTCACAGCAGATTTTCAGTAATTGCTACAACTGGGAAAAAAATCTGACCTCGTCACTATTTAAATGTGTGCAACTTAAGTGTTTTTCAACGACAGCAAAAAAAAAAAAAAAAAAAAAACGCCATTATTTAACCACAAACATACAGTCCGCCCACGCGGGTGTTTTCACTTCTTTGGAGCGATTATACCTGAGGACAGCGTGGGTGGGAATGCGCCGCACTTGAGTGACACGCTTCCCATTTTAGTTGTGTATCGTTGGCCACACCGGGGGTGTTTGTTCTTATCATTCCATAGCTAACGCTATTGTGCGTCACAACGCTTTGTTCTGAAGATATTGCAGATGGTGACTGACGTGATGATAAGTCACGGCGTAGCAACAAAAAAAAAAAACGTCATCGAGACGATACTTTGAGGTTTTAAATTGCTCAGATTGGCGGCAATTAAAGAACGCGGACAATCTTTTGCGCAACCTCTGAATAGTTGACACTGGTAAATGAGTTTATCTTTTGAGGGAACAATTGCCACACAGCGACGGAAGGAAGCGCACTCACGCTCACGCTGTTCCCCCAATGAAAGCGTTCATCAGACGGTAATAGCAACAAGTGCACGGGAATAAGGGAGCTAATGAACGTGAATGGAACATCTGCACAGCCGCCTGAAACGATGCACAACATGTGTTGAGGATGACTCACTATCACTCGCACAGGAAAATAGTCGCGTTCCTCCGTTGGAGGTTAGTCCCAGCAAGCAGTGCGAAAAGGCCCAGGTGAACGGGTATTTTTTTTTCTTGTCCCATTTATTTTTCATTGTTTTGTTTGTTTGTTTGTTTTTGTTCATTTCTGAGTCACTTTGACAGGGTTAAACGATTTAGAAGACATTTGTACACATAAGTTATATTTCGCTAAAATGACAAAGTAATAGAGTTGTTCCAATCCCATCTTTGTCTGCTCTATAGCCACAATGGGCCCAAAAATGACCCCCAGCTTTTGCACTGGCTCAGGAGCTCGTTGAGGAAAAGGAGGCACAGGGTGGGATGTGGAAACATTTTTGCTTCCACGCGGAGTAACTCAATTCGCAAAACATCAAACATCGTGATAGTCATTAAAATAAACACGACTTAAACATGTTTTGATTTTTTTTTTTTTTTTTTTTTTTTGCTGCGTGGCATTTTGTCATCGCTAGCGTGCTGTATGCCGGGATATTATAATTAGTGCCACCCTGACTAAATAGGCCTGGCATACCCCTTTTAACAACAGGATGATCCAGTATGTAGAATTTTTGGACTGTGGACTTGGCACCAGTTTTCCCCAACAAGCAGGCTACAGATTTCTCACATTCATAAGATTTCTAGATTTGTATGATAGGTGCAAGGAAGCTGCTTTTTTTTTTTGTCTATTTTTTAATCAAAGACCAAGTGCAGCCATTTTGTGAATCTCACATAGAACAAAGGAAGAGTGCATTAGTATGCATTGTGACTCGAAATTGAGCCCCGTTGTTCATTTCGTATGGCTAGAACACCTCCAGTTCGGGGTTCTTCCGAAATGAGCTTGTAAGTGGCTGTGCATTCATTTAGAATTGAAGACAAAAATAAATAAATGCAGATGCATCAGTGCCCGACAAAAACAACAACACGACCGTGCTGGAACTGCCAGCAATTCAATACACGGCTGAGAGATTAATGCTCATTTTATTGTCTTTAAATGTTAATAAGCTAGCCTTTTCTGATGGATACAAAGATACAACTGCACTGTCCAATGAAATGAAATATCCATTAAAAAAAAAAAAAAAAAAAAAAAACTCTTCCATTGCTAGAACAATAATGCCGGGGTATTGATTTTACAAAACTTTTGTTGTAATTGCAGTTTGCCGTGATGTACTGTACGAATGGGGTGATCAAAACAAGCCTGTCATTAACATTTTATCTTCTGCTAACATGCTCGGAATTTAAAGGTGATGTTTAATGAGCTTTTAAAAGACTAACAATGGTTTATGATAAAAAAAAAAAGAAAAAAAAAGAAGGTACATAACTGCAGTGAGTCATGCTGAAATGATAATATTGCCTTCCCACTTTATGTAAATGCAATATCACATGCACAGAAAACACAGCATAAAATTAATGACGTAGAAAAAAAGCCATTAAATGCGGAAAAATAACACGAAGTGTATGTTTATGTCGGGCTACCGGTCGGCCTTTTTCTTAATTAAAAACGGTCAGGTTTCGTCTGTGTACTTTTGCAAAAGGTCACACGGGTGGCTTTGTGTTGTTAACAAGCTGTTTCATGCACATTGTTGCTGCTAATTCCCACCAAAATCCTCACTGACAAGCTCATCCACCAACGCCGCAATTTATATTTTACATTAGCCCAGTCGTGACACGCTCGTCGTAATGTTTGTGTCTGCCGGTGCCTTAATTGCATCACCTGGCAAGTTAGCGGGCACGCTCAAGACGCTATTTGCCTCCATTAATTTTTAAACATGTTTGGGAAATTGGCAGGGTCTAATTTCATGCCCCGCTGGACTCGCAGTTTTATAGCTTGCAAACAATCACACGGGGGAGACCTGAGGGAATCATTAGTACGGTTGTATCTTCTGTTGTTTACTTTAAGTCCTGCTGGTGCACTGGAACTACGCCAGGCATTTGCTACGCTTGTACGACAGTCGTACAAAAGCCTTTTGGATCGTGTCTGGACAATATTCGGACGTGCCAAAGGAAAGACTCCGAAGGTGAAGTGATACTAACCAAATCAGAACTATTAACGTAATCGTGTTGCTGTAGGGCCAATTGGAAACAATTGCTGCTTGCGTCTTAGCTATTAGCTGAATCAAAGCAGGTCCGCCAACAATCATTAAGCTTAATTGGACAACAGACACTTACAATGTCACCGTTAACAAACAAAAGGAGCGATAAAGCTGAAAAGCTAACCATTTGTTGTCAGTTGCGGCATTGGCAGTTAGCTGGGTAGCGTGCTAGTTAGCAAATTAGCAGGGAAATAAACCTGGAAACCTAAACATCTATCAATCTATTTTCTATACTGATCGCTCTGTTCAGGGGCAAATTGAAGACTGGAGATAACGTGAAAAAGAAGTCGAGCCTCACAAGGATGACACGGGCAGCCATATATCCGAGCAGATCCGTGGCGGATGACCGTGTTCTGTGTTTCGTCCGGTAAAATAATGACCCTGTCGTAATGAATCATGTGGCTTCAGTGCTCCGTGCTGAACGCACGACTACCGACAATGGCGCCTAATTTGCACGCTTGTCAGATTCTTCTCAACTCCCCGCGCTGATGCCTTTTGAGACGCCAAAGATCGGTTTCCTCAAACGGACACAAGAATATAAATGATCTTTTAATAACTTAACTGATCATTTTGGGAGAGGAATAAAGTGGGTTGCCAGAGTGGGACAATTATTTGCGCCCCGAGCATTGAGGCTTTTTGACCCGTTAGAGCTGCAGTGGTTCTTGCTAGCCTGAAAGCAAACCAAACAAGCTAGAGTTGCTTTATGTTACGAGTCGCACATTTCCTTGTGGAATTATTTTAAATTCACGAACATAACTGGAACGTCATTATGATTCATTAGCCCAGAAAGCTCATAGCTGAAAAGAAGTACAGTAGTTTGCTGTCAGTTTGATTTTTAGCCCTCAAAAATGTGGCGCCCAGGGTGTGTATTGCCCTGAAATAAACCAAAACGCCAAGGCTTGTGAGAAACAGTCAACAATGTTATTCATCCACAAAAGGTTGCACATCAGACAACCCCGGCGTGTGTGTGTCACGCATTTGCAGCCATTGTAGCATTTGCCACAGGGAAAACGTTCCACAATACATTTTCTTTTTTGCATTACACGAGTCATTTCAAGGCTGCCAATATGATGTTGACAACAAGAACATTCACAAGGCATTTCCACTCGTGGCTGTTACGGCATCACACAGCTGGCCCACTTTTTTTATTTTGGATCCGTGACATTTTCATCTCCCCTCCCCCCGCCTCATGAAAACCGGTTATATTATATCGCCCAAAGCACAGCGCTGTTAATTCATGCTGAAACTCTGCTCTAAAATCCCTATTTGAACTCTGATGCACCCGCTGAGAGCTCTCTCACCTCTACCGGTGTTCGTGCAACCAAACAACAAGCCACGGGTGCCCGCAGCCCGTTTGGTTCATGTGCTCACTGTCAGAGCGGAAAACACCTGCTCCCCTTGCCACGGAAACAGTTTTAAAGAAAGAGCCTGGACTTTATTTGGGGCTGTCGTGTCTCTCGAGAAGGGAGTGGCAGTTCTTGACAGTACTGAATCACTAGAATCATCCATCCATCTATCCATTTTCTTCCACTTCTCCGGGGTCCGGGGAAGGGAAGTTCAGACGTGCCTCACCTTTCACCTCACCAAAGAGGCATCCCGGAGGTTTCCTGATCAGTTGTCCAAGCCACCTTCTCTGGCTCCTCTCCATGCGGGGGAGCTATCGACGATATTAAACGTGGAAAGGCATATACAGGGAAACAAACATCTTGGCTCACTTAGCAACTAGATCTCTTCGTCAGATAGCTGTGGTGGATCTTGCGCAGCCCTCTCCCATTCATCTGTCATGTTTGCCGTCCACCTCCAGTGTTGGCGCCCTTCTGATTTTCCGGGTTTGTTTGCGGCGCTGCTGTGAATATCCATGTGGCTCTTTAGGCTCAGCTGCAGACGGCCTCCCTCCACAGAGATTATCGTCTCGACGGACGCCTCTGGACTACTTCAGCATCTCTGCCAATTTCACAGCTGAGCTCGACTGAACTGGGAACTGAACAAATCAGTTCTAGGCTCATTTAAAATCGGATAGGTTAAAGGAAAAGTCGCATAGCTAAGTTATATCAGCCAGCACTACTGATCGTGAAGGCGGATTAGATTGGCATGGCAACACAGAGGCTAAAATGTGATTGGACAATAAAATCGAACATTGGTGGGAACAAACATTTCGCCTAGCATCTGTTATTTCTTCTTCTATTACTCTGCTTTGTATTTTCTGAAAGCCTGCATGGATGCTTTGTGCCCCTTTGGTGGCTCTCACAGGTCCGCTTTGGTACTTCGCCAGATATCTGGTCTTGAGACAAGAGTCGTGATTCTCCGTAGAGATGTGCATCATAAAAATCTCTCTCTTCAGATAGCTCTATCTACAAAAACCAAATTTGCGCGCATTAAGACGGTCAGCCCACTGTACAAAAAAAGGTGTCGTTCGAAATGTCGTCCACTTCATTCAGGTCGGAGAGAATCTCCCTCTCTGTGAATGCGTGCCGGCGGCTTCCTGAGCTTCGTTAAACACGCGGCGATGAGCCCCTTTACCGTCTTCACTCAGCAGGCTACTTTAAAGAGTGAGGGCCCCTCTGCGTGTGTGTGTCTTAAGTTTATAGGCCAATAGCTCTATTAGCTGAGCTGTCAGCGGCCATATATCAGCCTGCGTTGCCACCCCTCTGCTGCCGGTGACGCTATAAAGCGCAGAGTGAATGATGCGCTCGGGTTTCTGCCTACTCATTTTGATCATGGATTTCCACGTAAATCACAGGAGCTTGGTGAGTAATGGTCGGCTGGCAGTTTCGCAGGAGACGAGAAAGCTTGCGTCCCGCGTGAGCTCGTGCACAAACAAGATGCTGCTGGATGTTTTGTCGCTCTATGCCATTCTACACCGGAGGCTGCGGATTTCAAACATTTCCACTGGCAGCAACTCTGCAGATGTTAACTGGAGAGCGAGTAGCGGGGGGACTGGCAGTCCCAAGGCTCCAAAGCATTAATACAAAGTAGGCAGGATCGCTTTTTTCCCCCACTCTGGTACATGGATCCTGGTTAGATTCGTGGAAGCCCACAATACAGCCGTCACACATTTGCTTTGTTCATTCCCACAACTAATAACTTGAATGTAAAAATAGGATTGATTTGGTGCTATTAAACTCTCGGCGCTACCCGTCGAGTCTTTCCGCGCCACCCCCCCCCCTCTCGCCTGCAGACTGTTAAAAAGGACCCCCGCCTTGCCCTCCTACGACCGCCCACCACCACTTATGCCACAGCGTCTGCTCTACTAATTTTACCCGTTTGCTATCGATATTGATCGCTTCTTGATATTCCCCAAAGCTGGCGAGCCTGTGGAACTCGCCACTTTAAGACATTGCTCACCCACATGCCAATTACCGCCGGATGGAGAGAACAGCTCTGTCTTAATGAAAGCAGAAAGGCTCAGGAGTTGAACAGCTTGTTGCGAATATAAAAGCGCCGTGCCAGAGGAACGGGAGACGGGAATTTGTGCGCCGTCACATGTAGCTCCCGCAGAGGACGGAATTAAGCCGAATGGAAACATGCAAACTGTGGAAATGTATATATATATATGTATATATGTATATATATATATATGTATATATATATATATATATATATATATATATATATATATATATATATATATATATATATATATATATATATATATATATATATATATATATATATATATTCTAGCAAGACGTTTTTTAGGAGAATCACCGTGGGGTTTTGGGGGGGGGGGATTTTGCGGGCTTGGGACTTACCAGAGATACATACTTAATGCATGTCAGAAATTTTAACAAGATTCATTTATTCTTTTCACAGGAATTCTAATTGTGTGTGACAAATGAATTCAACTTCCATGTGGAGGAGGATAATGAGCATAAAATTAACATTGTGTTTCTGCCAATGTGCTGTCCACTATCTATTTTTAATGGAAAAATGAAAAAAGCTTGTCAGGAAAATCCACAAACTCTACCTTCAATGAGTACTCACTCATTATATGGAATTAAATAATAAATGACAAATGATTCATGTTTCTGGATACATGCTACAACTCATTAAAGCCCCCATTTCTGGTATATCTTGTAAATTATTCATATGCATGTTCCCATACCACATGTGTAGCTATATAAAAAAAAATAAAAAATAAAACGGAAATCTCTCACCAGTCGCTCTTTGTCTTTTATTTGGCTGTAATGTGATTATGTAATTGACTTCATAGATTCATCCTGCAGTGTCTTTCTGACTAGTACATCTCTTTTTATGTTGCACTCTTGTGTTCTGAACAACTTTCAAACGCGCACGCAGCACTTCAAAATACATCACTTTGTGAGAAAAGCAAAAAGGATAATTATTCCAAACGAGTGAAGAATATGATCTGGCTGCGGTCTTCCTGGCCCACTTTGTGAGAGTGCCGGCCAAGGAACCTGAGCCAGGATTTGCAGCTTTAGGCCAGACTTGGTGCAACAGCCGTCACGTTGAATGAAAACGCTCGACTTCGGTGTGCATCTGCTGCATTTGGAGCGAGCGGGACGCGGCCCCCGTAATGGCGCGCCGGTTCTCACGTTTCACTCGCTGTCATCGCATTAAATTACAAGGCGGCGGTGCGGATGCTCAGGAATTACAACGCGTCCTTTGTTTTAGACATTGAGACCTTTTGTATAATCATGACTCCTCACAAGCAGCTATTAGTACAATTTAGTCTGATGAGCCATTACCACGTCAATAGAGATGATTGCCGAGACTTGCATTTCCTCGCCACCTGCGGCCTCTGATTGTCATTCGCGGGAAGGCGGAAAGCGAAACTTCTGAAAGTTCCCGTCTCAAAAAACAATATACACGGCACCGGAAAAACCTGAGGCACTTTAGCCCAAAGACAGAAGGAAGACCACTTTCCGCACATCCCATCTAGCAGGAGTGGCTGTCCAATGTTTATTAGGCATCCGAAGCATCACGAGAAAAGAAGTGGACTTAATACCCCGCCGCTTTGATCAGAGACACGTTTGAGTGGCAGAACCAGCAGGCCCCTCGCTTCTAGACTTAGAACGGCACCGCAAATGACTCCTTAAAAGCAGCCCTTGTGTCTTGCGAGTGATACGCAGCGAGATGGGACATCAGAGGGACGCCTCGCCGAGCGCTCCGAGGGAGACGGCTGCCGCTGATGATATGAGAGAGCTCTCCAAACACAATTGATAATGGTATCACCGCTGACCAGCCCTCACCCTCTGCCATTAGATCACACGGAAGCTCCGGGGACTGAAAATGCAACCAAAACAACGCAGCAGATGCTATGTGACATTAGCCGTTAACTTCACAGGGCTGAGAAGTAAGCCTGCAAAAGTGCTTTTAAGGGGGACATGTTACCGAAAGTTTACTTTTGAATGGTTTGGATGCAAAGAGTTGGGGCCGTGGAGTGCCTGCCCTCGCGTTAAGTGTCAAATTTGGGGCGGAGCTTCCTTTTTCTGTAACTAACTCAGTTTTCGAGGGATGAAGCCACCCCCACATATTCCCTCTACTGCGGGGTGAATGCCAAGTACTGATTTCGCCGACATGAAAACTAGAGGCAGGAGCTAGGTGGTGGCGACTAGTTGTACTTTTACTGTCCGAAATTTGTCCTCCTCTAACAAACATTTTGAACATTGCAAGACCATTAAGCTCAACCAATCAGAAGATGGAAAAATAAAGACGTCACTCCAAGCCAGGGATGGGCAACCTAAATGACAGAGGGGGCCACAATTTTTCACCAGAGCTAGTACTACTGGGGGCGCACATAGGACCGCGTGTCTGCCATCTAGTGTTGATTAGTGATTTTACAACTTCCTCCATTTCGAGGTGAATCTCCAATCTGATTTTTTTTCTAAAAAACAAAACAAAATCCGACTCTGGCTGATTTCTGATTTCAAAGGATTCTGAAGGTCCTGCAAGATTACATAAACATGGCAACACAAAGAAGCTGAAATTTTGACTGGACCAAAAAAAAAAAGCAACAAACACACTACTGGAAGCTGCCGAGAGAAAAGCTATGAAAGGAGAATAAGCGACTGTTGAAAATAGATTACAACAGTTTATTGAAGTTACAAGTAGGCCAGTGCGTCTGATAATGTTCAGGACAGTAGTACTAAATTTTGTGGGAATCTCCTGTTATTTTGCGCAAAATATTATACTGTAGGGCGCATGTTTAACCGAGACACAACACACAAACTACATTATTGGCTGGTAAAGCAGCATGACGAGAACGAGGATGCGAGCGGCTCAGCGGGGGCTCGGCAAAGATGGCGGCAATGGACTTGTCTGCGAAACGTCGCGCTGGGCCATCGATCTGCCATAACACACCACAGCAACTCCATTTACACAAGCAATCACATCCCCCGCTGATTGATGTGTGGATAATTGAGCTGTCACTGAGGTTTTCATGTTTCTCCAACCGGCTCCGCTTGCCCACCCCCCACCCCCCCTCCCCCACAGACTTTGGCGATTGTATTGTATTTTACTTTAACGCCGCTTCCAACAAAGGGACATCCTGATGTGTATTTATGTCAATATTCGGCCAGATGGTTGTCAGAGAGACGGAGGGCTGCTTAACTCCCGCCATCGACGCGGCGGCCCCGGAGCCCGTCCAGGATAATTAACCTCACGGGCTGCGGCCCCCACTAGCCTGCAAGGTCAGCCAACGAGCCAGCTGCTTGGCGACTACTCTTCGTCTCAAGGCTATGCAAACAGTACCTCCTAATTGACAAAAGAATGCATCAAAAAAGTTCAGTATCAGAGTTGAATTTGTTCTGTGACAAAGGCTGGAACTAAATTGACAGGTAGATGATCAATATGCGCGTGCCTTTAAGGGGAATGGCCTAGTGAAGGGTGCAAGGACCTTGGTTAGTTAGTATGTGAGCTGCGGCCATTGAACATTTGGTGAGGTGTTTGACGGGGCTGAGATCAAGAGCAAGGCTGAGCTCATTTCCCAAAAGAATAAAAAAAATAATCATGTTTTTAACAACTGTGGATTGATTACAGTATTCTCATATTGTCACAAATCGTAGCAAGGGCATTTGTTTACTTACAGTGGGGGAAATAATTAGTTGATCCTCTGCTGAATTTGTAAATTTGCTCACTTGCAAAAAAAAAAAAAATGAACAGCCTCTAATTTTCATGTTTTTATTGGTCTCCGTAATAGATTGGAAAATGAATCCAAAAAAGTATGATTAAAAAAAAAACCAAGTAATCCAAGAAGTAGTCAAAAAGCATTTGATCCCTGACAACTCAGACAGAATTATGGCTCCCAAAGATTGGCTGGTGCCCGACTGGCAAACCCTTCATGGTCGTGTGTGTCGATGACTTGAGGTGACTAAACCAAGGTGACCTTTAATCAACTAGGAAGTGTACCCCATGTGCCGGGTAAAAGCCATAGGGGATCATTTGTGGGACGGCTATTCAAAATGTCGTATTACTCTCACATATCAGAGGCATCAGAGAATCAATATCTTACGGTTAAGGAAAAAAAAGCAAACTTCATAAGAAAAAGGGAGTATAGGGGAGCTGCTTGGGGGCACACGCAGACATATTAGTAAAGTTTGTTATTCCACTTTGTTTGTCCACCGGCGAGCCCGCGGGCGTCGTAAAAAGATGCACTTTTGTATTAATTCTGTTTTCTACAGCGGGAGCTCATTTTTACGACAGCTTGCATCTTCGAGCGACTTTCCGCCATCGCCTCAGTCCCAAGAGAAATAGAGGACCGCTCCAATCTTATGGCAGAGGTGTGTTTAGACGGCTTATATGTGCACCGTCGTATAAGTTATTTTTACGACTGAATGAAGCTATCTTGGAATTCATGGAAACAAGACTACTACGTTTTTGCCGACAACCTTACTTGTGCGTGTTTTAAAGAGGCAGCAGAAGTTGGAAGGGATGAAGATACACAGGAAGTTAAGTAGAGAGGGGGAAACTGTTTTCAAATCCGAACAAACCAGTGGTCGACCAAGCTGAGCAAAAGTGTCTTGGTATCAGCTGTTTGTGATTTCTTGCTACCGCTATTTCTTTGGCTTTTCAGTGCCCTTTGGGGCCCCTCCGATATATCGTTTTTTGTTCCGCTTACAGTCAGTTCCACTTACAGTCAGTTATTGTAGATAAGAAACACTTTATCTACACAAGTGCCTTCTACACGGTTCTCAGTCTTAGCATGTTTCTAGTAATTATTTTCAAGCATGCATAATTTATTTAAAAACAAATCCCTGAGTGCACTTTCAAGCGACTTCACAAGTTTTCTTATGGCGAGTTCCAACGTGCTTATTTTGTATTGTGGAAATGATTTCAAAACCTAATCCTATAGCCGGCTGGATTTTAGCTAGTTGGACTTGCAACTTGGGAATACGCTGAGATGAACGAACACCAACAAAAGAAGAAGCCTGATTGAGTTTTGGAGGTTTTTTTTTTTTTTTGTCTTTTTTTATGAAGGTTGGCTACAAGTAGGCCAGATGGAAGTTAACACGAGTCGAGGGTACATTTACTCCTGCTACAATTTGCATGAGCCCTCTCGCAATAATGACGGAAAGCGTTTTTCTCAGAGGTCTGCATATTTCCAACTCAAGAGCCTCCTATGGCACCCGCCGACGGCCTCGGCCGACGGTCGGTTAACGGCGGCCGCTGCCGGAGCTTTAATAATTAAAGGGCCTCGCCCTAGCTGCACGCGCATTGTTTCCCTCTCGCGATGGCCATAAGCGAGTTGATTATGCTTCCAGCAAGATTATCATCTGCTGCCTGCTGATACAGCCGCCGTGGCATAAAAGGCTGCTTTCCAGCAAACTGCACTGCTGCTCTCGGGCAACGGCGGCTTCATCAGAGGAGTCGGCCATGCGAAAAGATGCGGAGTGATAATGTTTCATCACAACAGAGCGCTGTCTCTCATCCTGCCCCCCCGCCCCCCCCAGCCCCCCTCTCCCTCTCCGCTCAAACAATGTCACTTCTTTGGCTGGAATATGAGAGCCATCATTACCATTCCCATTTTGTTCATTATATATGAATGACTCGAAAGCTATTCGCAACAGGAGTCTGGGATTTATGAGGACAGCAGGCTCGCAAAGATATACATTGCTTAAATCGTCCATTTTTAAGGCGGTATATTATTGAGAAATGCTTGCGAAGGTAGCAAAATTCGTGTGACTATTTAGGAAAGTGTTTGCCAAAGACGGATGGCGACTATGAGCGACTATTTGAGATTGAGATTGTGAAGATTAGCAGCTACTTGCCACTGCTTTGCCACTATTTGGGAACCTTTGGGACGTTTTGCCAACTCCCGGAGTAGCGGCGTGACCCAAATCAATGAAAAAGGTGCGCAAAACCTTTCGCAGCATTGAGTTTTTCTCAGGAGTCATCCGGGAGTTCAGCAACATGGGGGTCTGCAGGATCTTCTGAAACTTGTCACTGTTAGCAACACAAGGAATTCGCATTTTCCTTGCAACACAAGAAAAACTGTTTGCAACAACTAGAACGCCCTGGCGACGTTTTCGCCATATTTGATTGATTGATTTTTTCAACAATTTTTTAATGTGTAAACATGTAATTTTAATGACCACGTACAATTTTTGTATTTCCTAATTATAGCAATGCTTACCGTATCAACACACATAGCATGTTCATGAAACTAGACAATATGCTTTTCCTAAATACATTAAAAATAATCTAGAGCAAAGTTGGCATTAGCATGTTGGCTTGGCCCTCGGCAAGCGTTCCAATTCCTCATCTGGCCCTTTTGCAAAATTCACGGGTATCTGGGGCCCATCCCAGCTGACTTCACAAGAAAGGAAGACAATGCACTGGAAGGCACAAAATGCACCAAAATCCTACTCGGCAGATAGCAAAAGGTTTACGCGACGGTTTGATTTTACACTTGAAGGTGTGGTAGGCGTTCCGGAGACACAATAAAAAGTTAATTTCTCATAATATGCCCCCTTAAAATATATTCTGCAAAAGAATGCTTTCAAACTAGAAGAACATTCATGCTCAGGGTGTTGTTGATTTAATAAATGTAAATCCCACTTGTGAGGTAGCAGAGCAGGCCCTCTGGCAAAGCTTTATACAGCTACATGTTCTTATCCATCCACAGATTTCGGTCATTCGCTCGGCACTCACAACAACCTGGACAAGACTGCTGAGCGTGCCCGATTACATGTTGAGCGCACATTTTATTTGACGAACCTTCCCAGGTAGTAGCAGTGGTAGCAAGAAGCCAGCTAAGGTCAAGGAAAGTGACTGACGGGAAGAGATGGAAACGCGACAGGTTCACTGAGAGAGTGAGAGCAAGCCCCCTGTTCACCCTGATGCAAGTGGCCCCTCCAGGTAACTCTGACACACTCCCCTACACTGTCAGAACAAAGGTGCTGAATTTGTTCCTTGAAAATACCTCGAAAATAAACTCATATTGTCGCTAACATAAAATATGCGCCGTCAGAATGGTCGTAATACAGAAGGTTGGTAATTGTGTACTTGCAAGAAACTGATGCATTACATGTGGACAAGAACACTGCCCGAATTGTAAACAAGTAAGAGTTATCGTCTATAGGTGCCTTAATTACTCCCTAATGTTATAGCTGCCTATAAAATATCCCTTAAGTGTTATGTGTCACCCCGAAATTACCTCTGGTCTCAGCTCAGTCATCACACACTGAATATTCGCCCCGCCCTTGCTTGGAGACGTTTACTGGAGGATGCGAATCGTTTTGACATCTGTTTCGGGTGCCGTCCCATTCCGGCACGGATCCGTGTCCGCCGACACATCAATTTCACATGAGTTAGATCCAAAGGCGAGCATCGCCTGAGGGGCTGTGCAGCCTCAGGATCTAGTCCACAGAGCTGGGAAACGACATATGCCTCGGCGCCCAGCTGTCATCTTTGCGTTTCCTCGACAGGTTTACACGGGCATACCGAGTGGGATCTACTAGCCATTGCAGGCATATGGCGGAATGTTCCGCTCCGACGGAAGCAATATTAGCGCAATCCTCGGAGGAGCGTTTAAGAGGAAATGGACGATTAAGAGGCACGACGTATACGCTGCCTGACCTTTATTTCCTCATATGTAATGCTGAACAGCCATCCAAAGACAATTAATTGAGTAAATCAAAGGTGGCCCTTATATATTTATAAGCACCTAATAACAGTATACATCTTGTTGACGTCGCCTTTATTGGTGGCGTACATCTTAGGTAAAGGAAAATCATGTTAAAAACGACACAAACAATAGCGCGCTTTTTTTCAGAGCCGCTCCTAGGGTGCACATTACCGGGGAAACGCGTACGCAGCCTCGAGGTGGAATGCAGAGATGCGTTTGACACCCTGCTGGATGTCAACATTGAGAAAAATTTTTTTTAAAAAAGAGCGGGCAGGCCTCCAGTGGACAAGCTGACGCCAGGAAATGGACAAACTCCTGCAAGAGGGAAGCTGAACCGCTACTCTCTAAGTTTGACGGCAATTTGGTCGGGTTACACTTATTGTCTTTGTGAGTTTGCAAAGGTCTTTCGGAAAGGAGGGCTGGGAATTAGACAAATACATAAGGGTTATTTTTCGGAGGGCAGAATTTCTCTGAATGTACTGATTTTCCTACCTAACCATTACTTTTCAGGGTATAGAAGACAGTTAATGAATTGATAATAACCAATTGCCAATTGCCTAATACGTTTGTCCATATAGTGCATGTATGGCCTTCATCAAAATGCAAGCACGAAGCAAACCCAAGGCATAGCGCTTCTTTTACGAACCCCCGAAACTAAGAAAAAGCTCTGTAAAATTGTTATTAGTGTCAAACGAGACTTTGACACTCAAATTGTTTACGGCCCACAACAGGACACACATGCTGCGTAGCTATATTTAAGGCTATAGCGCGGCGACGTTTATCGGGCTGCGATAAAAGATGTACTTCTGCCTTACTGCAAGTCACGACACGTATGCAATCAGTGTTATGTAAGAGACACAAATGAATTAATGAAGCTCTTTAACATTTCATCAGAGCAGCCGAGGGTGAAACCGCAATCACTCACGAGCTGTGGGGAGGTGACAAAAACACACAGAAGCGGACACAAATGGGGCTGATGCATGGTTGTGCTAGCGAACGTGACTTCGTCCCCGTCTCGGTAAAGTGAAATAAATGGCTGCTCGTTTTTGATCAACAACAGGGAAGAATTGTAAGCAACTCTGCCAAATGTGAATGATTCAAAATAATCGCCAAATGAGGCTTGAAAAAGCAAACTAGCACAAGGCCTCTGCCCGGACGCTCAATGTCACCTCCGACTATATGTTTACCCCTCTTGTTCTTCGACCCTTTTCTATTTGAGGTGCGGGCACTTACAGCTCACAACGTGGCACTCTAAAGTGACCACATCGGCCGACTACCGAAGGGAAAATGCATTTTTTTGTATGATGTAGGCATAGCTAGTTAGCACGTGACAACAAATTGTATTGTGTTGTTTTGTATTGCTGACCGTGTGGCCTTTTGATTAATTTCCCCCCCAATGTTTTTTTTTTTTTTTCACTGATAAACATTCCATATACGTCTTCCACAAGAAATAGGGGTGAATGTGTAGACTGTAGTTTTACGTTGTAATATCACCAATCACCAATAGATGGCAGACATGCCTTGGTTGTGCTGACACTTGGTTTTCTATTGGCATACATTCCAACGTGAGTAGGCCGAATAAGTTTTTTGCAAATTTGGAATGAACCGCAATAGTATTCGATTTTTGAGTGACTTGATTTTGGTGAAAAAAAAAATGTACAAAATTGCACTTAATGTTGGTTTTCTGTTCAGCGGTTTTGTGCCGTCCTTGAATGGTCATTTTTGCAATGAAAAAAAATGTGACTATGTTTGTTGTTGGGTTAGAATAGTGTGTCTTTTATACATGCATTGAGAAATGTATTTCAAAAATGAAAATATACTGTATTAAGAGCACGTATGCATGTATTTTGCCCGTAATTAAAATAGCATTTTTTGCCATACACCTGGTTAGGAAGTGAGAGGTCCTTTGTGGCTCCCCAGTAGCACTGATGAAAAATTGTCTTTTATTCTCTATTGTTGAACACTCGTTTTTTTTAAAAAGGTTATTTATTGTTTTCTCGTTCAAGATATACATTCAAAACAAATCAAATGTGCATAAAGCACCACGCTCCCCTCGCCCTCACCTCCCCCTACTCCCACGCTCGAAAGATGCTCCATCAACCCCCCTATGGGAAATGCTTCCTCTGCCGTTAAGCCACTTCATCTCAGCTCCACTTGTGATGTCACCAAGTCAGCCAAGAGCGACCAGAGCGAGGGTGGCAAGACACAGGCAACACATCTCCTTCTCCCACAACAATATTCCCCACGCCTGCTTTATACTCTCGCATGAGACAGGGCAGGATATTGGAATTTTAATGCGCGTGTGCGGCCGACTGTTTGGCAGCCGGGTGAAACGCACGAGCGAAATGATGAGTTGGGAGGCCGTCAGCTGAGCAGACAGAGCAGGGGAGGAAGGGGGAAAAAAAAAAAAAAAAAAAAAAAAACAAGCCGCAGGTGCGCACTCCTGCCCGCTGTCATCACAGTCCATGTGAAAAACATTGATCAAAAGAGTGGCTGCCCGTCTGCCCCGCGAGGATCACCAGCCGTGGGATCAAAAAGTTTCATCCTAAGATGACACAGCAATTACTTTTTAAATTAAACGCCTGTTTTTCATGTATGTGTCACCATGTAAGCGTCACTGCGCTGGGCAGAAGTCTGGCTCTTTTTTTTTTTTTTTTTTGGTGCAGTTTTAATGACCTTTGTCACCATACGAGTGAGCTACACACAAATTGATTTTTAACAGCTGATCAGTTTCCTGCATTAACGCGTTATGTGTGCACGTGCCTGTTGAGTGTTCGCCCACTCCCAATCGGCGGCTTCAAAATGCAACTCACATAGGCTGTAAAATGTAAAGGAGGAAACGAGAGAAGAAAATTTGAAGCGACACCGGCTTCGTTCAAATCTCCGGTGTGAATTCATTTTGGTTTGCTCACTGAACAGCAGCACAAGGGAGTGGAAACTTTTGACAGGTATTTTAGAACCAGGTCACCCCTGCAAAGCCAGGTCACTACTTATAAATTGTAATGAGTTGTTTTAACCTGGTTGAATAAAGGTTGAAAAAAAAATGTGATAGAAGAAGTTGGGCTAACTGTTAGCTTATCTGGTAACAAGCAGTTGCTCCTGTTTGTGGTACGAGTACAAAAAGTGATCTTAAGGTTAAAAATAAAAGACTGCTACACAAGCTAATCCGCAGGATAATCACACGCTATCATCTTTTAGAGACAAACGATAATGAGGGCTTTGCTCATTTTAATAGGGAGGGAGGAATAGTGCTCAAATATGGGCCAATTATCGGCATGTACCCCATTTAATACAGTCAATAGTAAGACTTTAGCGGAATTACACCAAAAGAACGATTTGCTTTTGATTTATGCTGCATGTCCAAGGATATTTTATGGATTCACTTCATCTGAATACTCTACATAACAGTATGCATGGGTTTAAAAGATACTTTTTTTTCTTTGTTTTTAGCCACTGAGATTTGATTTAAGATCATTATAATTGCATGACTTCACCTCTGTAGTTAACACATCCAAAGCCTGGGTGCACTAATTAGGAATGTTGCAATAATCCAACTGTAGCATGAGGCTGCCCTTGAGAACCGGCTTTGGATAAGCACTGTTGAAGGTCACAAGCCCCCCCCATGAAATCAGCTCAGCTGGTTATCATGTCAGCTGACAAATGTCTCTCTACCTCTCTCTCTCTCTTTCAATAGAGCAACTTTACCTGTGACTCGCCTGCCCTTTGTAATTTGCAAGAACAAACAGAGCAAAGGGGTGAACAAAAGCAAATTTGACCTGCGTGACAGGATCTTCTCTCTGGCAGGTATCATCATGTAGAAGTTATGGGGGGGAAAAAAACTCAGATGAGAATAAAGTCAATTTAGCCTTCATTTTCTGCAACCTGCATTTTCAATTCCCGACTTTTACAGTTATCTTATTTTGCTAATTTTCCAGCTGAGAGTCTCAGTTCCATGATAGTCTTACGGTCAATTAAATGGAACTTTCATAATATTTTCTTTTCCGTACCATGTCTCGTGATGTACTTTTTTGTAGAACTTGACTGGGTTGAGGAATTAGGAGGAGAACAATACATTTTGGTGCACAAACAGATTAAGGTGAAGATAGCTGGAGGTAAACCAACGTCAAATTTCACATATCCTGATCGCTCCTTACAAGGTCGACAACGGTTGTTAATAATAAAATAAAATAACAAAAAGATCAATATCAATGATCAATGTCCATAGATTTTTTGGTTTATTTACTATTTGGCCTTGAAGAACGTTTTAGCTGTGAGTGCTCTTGTTGACCATAAAGTCTCATTAAAAGGGCGCTTTTTGGCAAGGCCAAATTTTAGAATGCTGATGTGGAACAAGAAACTGGAGTTTCTGGAGTAAATAAATAAGCAGTATAAATGGAGATGAGGGCAAACTTTGGATGTGGTTTGCACCATTATTTCAAGCCCCTAACGCTGCCAGCGGCAAGGCTGAAAGAGCTTCAGTGTGATGGGCTGTAAAGTTCCTACATAAGTAGACGTATAAATATTTGATAGAAGTAATTATAGGGGCATTCGCTCGCTTTTGACTCGAGTGGAGCACGCGGAAGAACCAATGGTTCAAGACACTGCAGCTCATTGTGAACTCAGTAGGGGTAAGCAATCACACTCTGTACTTAGTAAGTATGAGTACAGTCACTGTATTTATGGAGGGGGGGAAAAAACTGGTGAACGTAACACTGATTTTTCTCCTGTACATAAATAAAAGTAAGAAAGGTACAGGTTCTGACAAGCACAACCAATAAAAAGTGAATGAACACAATTTTACATACAATACCTGTTTTGATAACCTGGCACAGTCGGAAAAAAAACTACATAAAAAAGTTATTCGTTTTCATTAAGTCAGAAGGGCAAAAATTGTATTACATTTTATGTGCTGTTTATGAGTTAGGGTTAGGGTGAACTAACAAATGAAAACGCCTGAAAAAATATAACCCTTCCATCTGTTTTCTTTTAGATTCGACAGGGAATTTTTGAACACCAGACAGTGGTGTTTTTAGGCAATGCAATTACCACAAATCTTTTTTTCCAACAACATGAAACAATACTCTTATAGTGACGATAAAATGTCTTGTGAATTTGACACATCAGGAAGTTGTTTGTTAACAACCCTACCAAATTTATATTAGAACCATATATGAAATTAGTCAATTGAATATAACTACAACTAGCATCTTTGCTATACCCTCACCTACAAGGTTATATATATCCACTTTTAGCCTGTGTTGGGTAGAATATATCCCACTAAATTGTTGCTGAGCTTTCTACACCCTGACGAGAGGCGCTAGCCACCAGCTAGCTTGCAGAGTTAACCGGGGCTCTTTTGAGTTGGCAAATGGGCAGCAGACTCATCCGTGGTGTCACCTCCTAGCTTGGAGTTGTGTCGGCGTTTGGGTCCACATAACAGAGCCCTTCAGATTAAGTCAACTGTTTACTAAACACATAATTCAACCTGTGGCTACACTCCATGACAGACATTTGAGCACATGCGTCCAGAGAGTTAAAAACCCCCAATGCTTTATATTTTAACATATTACAGTAGCCAGAATAGCATAAAATACATAACACTTAAGAATTTAAATAAGACTGAACTATATATTGTGGCATACAGGAACGATGCACTTTCAGAGTGTAGGCATACCTAGCTAGCTAACTGCACACAGTAGTGGTAGAAATGGGCCAATTATAGCAAATTAACAAGCAATCAAGATCTCAAACGCGGATGACTTTTCCTCTCTCTGTTTACTCTTCACCTTTTTAACATGTCATCATCCACAGAAGTTGAAGAAACAGCGTATAAGGGTATTTGTTACTTCCCACCACTGGCTCACAGTGATGCCACCATGGCCTAATGTATTGACAGCGCAAACAATCTTTTGTCACGCTTGTCGCGGCATGTCAAAATTAAACGGGGGATGATGAATGGGCCTCTTTGGGCGTCAAAGTGATTGGATGGATGAGGAGGCGAGCTCCTCGTGAGCGGCCGGGGTCCTGACAAAATGATGGAGCCGCTAAGTCAGCGCTGAATGAATAAATGGAGCTATGATTGTGTTTCGGACCAGCAGCCCACTAACAAGCAAACAGAATGAGGGAAGGATTTATGGCATCTGGCATAATGACGCCTCCTCCCTTTGGTACACAATGGACAGCGGTCAAAATGGGATACGCTAGCGGTGTATCTTACAGACGTAATATGTAAGTGTATCTTAGTTGCACAAGTAAGTAAAATAAGTCAAGTAGAGATTGCTACAGCGTAATTTCTTCAATTAGGGTATTCCAACGTACTTGAGCTTGAATAGAAAATGCTCTAGAACAGGGGTAACCAAGCCCCAAACCAGCCTGTTTTAGATGTTCCAACACACCTGATTCAAGTGATCAGGATCGTTATCAGGCTTCTCTGACTTCTTTTCAGCTCTCGGAGGCCGGCCGGAGAACCTTGATTTTCGGCTTACCTTACAGGATTAAATTTACCAGATAATGTTCTGTCAAGTTGGATAACACTTCACTCTCGCTCCGTAAACCGTCTGAAATGTGTTTTTATCCTCTGGCGTCCTCCTTTTGTTACATCATCCTCAGTGGAGAACATGCTTTTAAGCTGCATATTCATCAGGTTTGCACGCTGTCCGCTAATCGCGAGATAACAATGGAGCC
Organism: Filicampus tigris; assembly: GCF_054856515.1. Lineage (NCBI taxonomy): Eukaryota > Metazoa > Chordata > Actinopteri > Syngnathiformes > Syngnathidae > Filicampus > Filicampus tigris. The sequence goes on from NC_141232.1 coordinate 4,636,852, forward strand.
GGCGAAGAATCTACTCTAAGTGCTGCCGATGTGTTTAATTGGCACTGGAGCCATAAAAGAAGCAATTAACATTGTCATGTTGCTCATTGAGCTTTATTGTTGCCTCTTAGCAAGCGTGTCTGACGTGGATATCTCCACGCACCTTTGTCCTCATTATGCTCAGAATAATAAGACACTGACAAGTGGAAAGCGCGGCTGTGTGGGAGGGGGGGCTCTACCAAAACATGATCATCCTAAACCTTTACGTCACCATCTTCGTACAGTATGTGATTGGAAGCACCGGCCTCACTTGGCATACACGCAATACTGTAATAGAATAATTATACGGTGGAAATGCTCAATCCGAATACCCATGGCCTACCACCTCAGAAAACACAGACCAAAACAAACTCGCAGTTGCAACCCCGTCAAAGGGGCTTAAAAAAAATATTACCAACAGAGACAGAACGGAGGAGCCTGAGGGGTTGCCAAACGATGCCCTGATTTTCTTAGATGACAAAGAAAAACATAAGGAAAGGGGAGGTGGAAAAAAAAACTAGTTCCAAGCTTTGCTCCTATAAGGGAGGGGCACAGTATGGGACTGGAAAAAACCTGCCTTTGTGCAATATGAGTTAAGCAGCAAAATCCACCCGTTTTTCGCCATTTCCAGGGGCGGCCATTTTGTCACTTCTGTCGACTGAAAATGACATCATAGTTGCTCACGGCTCAGATAACAACCAATCATGGCTCAGCTTCCGAAAACAGGTGAGCTGTGATCGCTCGTTACTTGCGCCCTGAGCAACTGTGATGTCACTTTCAGTCGGCAGAAGTGACAAAATGGCCGCCCGTGAGATCGCGAAAACCGGTGGATTTTGCTGCTTAACTCATATCCCAAAAACGCAATAGTAATCAGAATGCCTTGTGGGCCTGCATAGAACATAAAATATTTGGGTTGACTTTCCCTTTAAAAAAAAAACAACTGGATATTACAATGGAAATTCAATTACATAAATGCGGAAACTAAACATTAACTTACCTAAACAACGTTACCTAAGTTGTCTGTGTCATCCCCAGTGACGCTCTCAGCCACTACGGTGCAACTTTTCAGACTGCCAGGGGTCTGCTATGATACGCTGCAATTCATCAATGTGCTTAGCATTTCGCTTCTCCGCATTCTCACAAAATTCCCGTGGGAATTTTAATTTCCAGTTTAGCGTCTTGTCTTCCCAAAACCAATTAGTCTTCTGAAATCCGTTGAAAAGAATTCCCACATCTCGATGGAAATGCGCACGCCAGAACCTCTGAGTCCAACTGTTATTCCCGGCAATCACACGTGTGATGAAATAAGGGGCTGAATGCTGCTCCTCCCAGGACATCATCCATTATCAACCTTGTTCTTATTAATTCTGAAAAGTGCTTATCAGATCGCGCTCGGTTTTGAGTCGAGTATTGCTCTTGGGCAAACACGAGAGAATGTATGATTGTGATCCGAGGCAATAAAACTTGTGAGACATTGAGCTTTATGCCTGTGGGGAGATTGCGACTAGGAAAGTGAAACCATCTTTAAACTTCACCCAAGTTGAAATTGAACCTCAATATTTATTTCCCTCTGCTACAGTTGCATCTAAAAAAAAAAAGGGGGGGCGTAAAACGGGAGCTACACTCTTAAAAGTTAAAAGTAGCCTAATTGGGTGAATTAGCGAACCCAGCGCTGGCCCCAATATTGGGTTGCTTACACCCAGCGTATTGGGTTGAGGATTTGATCCAGCAAGTTGGGTCTGGATTTTGATCCAACAAGGGATGAAAAGTAGAAGAATAAGACCACACTTTGTACGTCTTATTTCTTGTCATTCTATCATAAGGCTGTTTTGGGGGACGGCCTTTTCTCATGCAAGAGCACAACTATACACTCCGCCCCATACACTGCTGAGCCAATGGCGAGTCTGTTGTGTGTTACCGTGACGACCACTGGTTGACGAAAAATGCGAGCGCCTTTAAAGTCATTAACACTTTCAATCTTGAGTCCCGCGTGGTGGAGTTACTCGATACTTCTTTAAGTGTTCACTTTAAGTGTCCAAGAGAGCGAACGGACTTGTTGTCGATTTCTTTTCCAAACTTTAAATTGGTCATAACGCATAAAAATAACAGATTTGTGAAAAAATATGAAGTGTACCGCATTTGAACATTTCTGCTTGACAGCGACGATAAACAACCGTTCGTCAAGTCGAGCAGTTTATCGACTACCCTTTAGACATGTAAAAGTTATCCGGGATTGCGGCAGGCCTCCAGCAAAGAGACTTTTAGTTTTGCATTTGTCAGAAGTATCGACGCTTGTGTTATGAGCCTTGACGAGCGTGATGAAATGACTTCAGAGGCCGAAGCCTTTGAGTCCATTGCGGGCGCATCTGTCATAATTCTGCTAAATTATTCAAAATGCCACATTACGGGGTGAAAGCAGGCTGCGCTGCATGACAAAAGTCCACCCATTTCACATGGCACCTAACGAAAAGTGATTAACACATGATGGCGCCTGTGCCTTAAAATAGACGCGGGCAGGATCGTGACATGTTTACCATCCGTCTCATGTTGTGCTAGAGGTGTTGGGAGCGTGTGATGCGGACGCACGCAGTCGTCCGAAATGCTCGCCTGTGTGCCTGTTATCAGCACCGACACATTCCTGCCGCGTTGGCCACAGAGCAGCTTGAGATCTGTGAGATGCTCAAAGGCACTTTGTAGGATTCCTTTCCGCCTTTTGTTCAACTCGAATGTTTGCCAAATACTTTATTTTTTATTTTTTTAAATGTAACGACAAAAAGGCTAAACCAGTACGACTGTATCAAAATGTCTGCCTTTATAATGATGATAACAGTCAGTTTTGATTGACACTGCCGGATTTAATGATAGTTATTGTGCTTGTAGTTTACTGTAAATTACTGAAAAATACCAAATATTGTACTTTATAACAATGTACCGTAATGGCGTAATTAAATAGAATTTTAAAAAAAGAATCAAAACAGTTTGCGTTGCAGCGTTTATGTTCAAATATAAGTTGCTTGGATTCTTTTTTACACGTAGCACATTAGCATTAGCATTAAGCTAGCGGACCAGAGGCTATACTATGCGCTTATTTTAAATAAACTACGTGTAATCCTGCTACATTTTTGTTTAGATTGACAAGAAACTTCAACTAGGAGTGACATCAAACTGCTAGAAGCCTGTTTCTTGAAGAAGTGTTTGACAAAGTGTTATTTATTTTGAGGTGAGTTGATTTCACTGCCACCCTGCACCCTAATATCTCAAGTTAATAATCCCATACATTTTTTTTACGCTGTATTACATTGGTCTAAATTTATACAGCAAATGCTTTCATTCACCTGATGCACACTTCTAAATGCACCTATTATGTACAAGTCATCTCTTTCGTGCATCTGAGTAGTGATGCGTAAACATTTCCTAGGCTGAGTGTATCGTGTTCCCGTCTGACTGCGTCGCTGACAAACTGGCAAAGATTAACTATGACACGGTGTGCCAATTTTCCAAAGTTAAAGTAAACAAACAACTTTTCTTCCCTCCGCTGCCCCTTCTGGCGTGTTGCAGATATATTACTTTTGGCACCGCTGTCTAACACAGACAAGTCTGGCCCTCAGAGCTTCGCGACTACTACCAACAAAGGACATGAAACAATTAACACCAATTTGGAAAACGAGGCTGAGGAGGAGTGTGTTCAGTGAAGGTGCAAAAATTGTCATAAGGATATATCCAGTAATAAGATGGTTTTAGTACTGCTTCACACCGCGGTTGGCATTCAATTTTGGGTGAAAACAGAACGTTTTGTTAGTCGAGAAACTGCTTTGAAAAGAGCAAGCACTTCTGTAAATCTTGAACAAATGAAAGCAATTGTGACCTGGCAGTGTGAAGATTAATCGACATCTAATTGATGATCAAATTATTGAGTAAGTATTTTAATAATGAAGTAATTGTTTCATCCCATTGTTGAAAGCTGAGCCGTGATCGGTTGTTAGACGAACCCTGAGTAGTTGTGATGTCGTTTTCAGTCGACAGAAGTGACAAAATGGCCGACATCTGAGATGGCTAAAAAGGGGTGGATTTTGCCGCTTAACTCATACTCCACAAACGCAATATTAATCAGAATGCCGTGTTTCAACTAGTGGGCCTGCTGGGAACATATTCTTGAAAAAAATGTTTGGGTTGATTTCCCACTTTAAAACAACACACGGACAAGCAGGCATGCCAAATTACTAATAATGTTAACGATATGAAAAAAGTAAACAGTATCTATATGAGCGTCTTTTTTAAAATACCAAACTAAAATGATTAAAGAGCAGTCTCAAAGTCCAGAATAAGGTGCATAGTGAAGGGCCTTCTTCCTGGTGTTACGGCAGAAGGTTATTGGAATCTTTTTGGAACATCTCAATCACTGTGCCCTACTTTTGATGAAGACACGCACATTAGTCCAATGTTCTATTTTCGAATGGTCCAGTAACCTGCGAGTCGTTCATGCAGCCAGGGTAACATTAGCGAATCCAGCGTCATCTTTGATGACTGGATAGCAGCCGAGACTCTCCTTGTCCAAATATCATCTTTTCAGACCTTCATCTCAGCAATGCCAAAAAAAAAAAAAAAAAAACTACCTACATCGCAGAAGGTCATCTGGCAGTTTAGGTGAACCCGAACATTCCGAGTGCCCTTTTCCAGGCGGCCAGAACAATATCTACTCTCCTGTTCACCTTCAAAGTGTCAAGACCACTTGTGACTTTCACTGAGTTTTACCATGCGCTCTCGCTGAAACATTTTCCCCCCCCAATCCTCACCACTCAGGGATCTATTACTCAATCTTGGCTGGCGAGATTTTTTATTTCATGTGCTACCTGTAGCCGGACGCCCACACCGCTGCAGCCCTTTGCATTTATTCTCGGCTATTTTTAGACTCGGACGCCCACGAGAAGGAGGGTTGCCGGTACAGAGAACACCGAACGCCGCACCTTTTGCCTGAACCGTTCTGGAAATACTTGCAGTTTGATGGGTGAAGAGTTCACCAACAAACTTTGGCAGAGAGCTTCATCTGACAGCTCAGGCCCCCGCGAGCTGACTGGGCCTCCCTTGGGAAGGGGGGGGGGGGGGGGGGGCCTATACTCTCAGCATCGATCGGGGCTCGGTACCGGAGCCATCCTCGCCCCGTCTGCCAAGATTTGTGAGCGATTTGACTAGCAACAACACCAGGAAAGCCAAAATTAGCGAGTCCATAAGTTTTTCTTTCATGATCATTTCGAAGTCTTTCATGAGATTTCTCCATAATAGCGTGACAGCCTTCCTTGAGCTTGTGTAAAATTACAACCTGTCTTTTGGGGGGGGGGGGGGGGCATGCGAAGATATTAAAATTAAACCGCAGTGGATTTGCAATCTGAAAAATAAAAGCAGCCTCTGCCTGAAGACCCCCGCCCCCCCCTCCCGTCTTCACCTAGGGGCCAATTAGTGGCGTTGCAGTGACAAGTCAAGCATTACCGGCCGACTGCAAACCGACACACTCTTGTTTATCTCCTATTTCAATTGCAGAAACCGCATTAGAATTCTCCATTAATAAGGCCCAAAGACAATGTAAGCTGCGTGGCCAATATACAATATGTTCAATTAGGATTAACCACAGGCGCCATTTGTTGGCTGTATTAAGTTCAAATCGTCTTGAAGCTTGACGGACGGCGGCCAAAGAGTTTGCATTTGCAATTAACTGACAGCAACAGTGAGGAGGAACATTACACCTTCTACACACACACACACGAACCCCCTACACACAGCCCTTTGCATTATTTTAACAAGCCCAAGCACAACATATTGCATGTTAATAGAAATCCTTCCGGGCTTCTGCCTGCTGCCAGTCTTGATGATTAACAGGAACACAATTTGAATTTCAGCACTTGCCGTTGGTATTCCGGACACGGCAGTGCCATGAACCCCCTAAAAGTTGGAGTTGGGCTACCAAATTTGGCAAAATTACACATTGTGGAGTTTTTATATTTATTTATTTATTTATATGATATATTGGCGGCCCAAACAATCAACTGCAATCTAGCGGGGGAACGTATTCCAAATCTAATAGATTCTCCAAAGGAGAAATTTTGGTTTGAGAGGCAGCCAAATCAAAGCTGTGCCAATTTCACAGAACAGCTTGTGGTCAAACTTTGACGTAATCATGTGTCTATTCCACCGACTATTTCTAGTGTGAACACCACGACCTGACCCGGCGATGAGCATCATTGCTGTGTTAATTTGAGACGTGAGTGGTCCTCAAATCACGCCGAGTCTCCTCTGAATATGAATGAGCCACATCTTATTAGTATTTCCAAAGCACGGGTCGGTGGACAAAATGTTCCTTTTGTTTTAACGGGCGGCGTTCCCGCTTTTTAAATGAAATTTTTAGCGCATGGAAGGAGATTCGTCTCATGTTTGTGGACTGATTTTAGTTTTTTTTTCCCCTCCCAGTTGAGCCACCATCCGTTCGGACTCCTTCAAAAGGCGACGAGAGCAAAACACGGGCTTCTTTTATTTCATTTTTCTCTCGGCGGCCAAGCGACGACCAACTGAAGCAGCCACTTCACCGCCGGGCTGCCAAGGTGATCAAGGCTAGTCGCTCCCGCTTTCTTCCTCGCGCATGCTACACAATTATCTGACGTTATGAATAATCTATTCACCGCACACTCCTGTATGATGATCCATTGGAAGGAGCCGACAGTTGATGATACACTTGGAATTCCGCGTGTGGCTTCTCAGAAAACGCAAATTATCATGACCCCAGGAAAGGCAGCACATTTTGACAAAACGAACTTCAGCGTCAAGGGATCCAAATAATAACAGACGGCTTCATTAAAACACTCCGGGTTTTTTTTGTTTCTTTTACTGCAGAATGTGTTTAACTAACGTTTGGTTCTACGAGCACTGTATGGTGGCAGGTGACTCAACTCACTTCATAGCTAGCACCAGATGGCCGATATAATTAGCATATATTCTTCAAAAAAAAGAGGCATTAAGCTGTTTAGCACTACTCTCATCTGAAGGTTACTGTCAAACTAAACATAAATCAAAAGAGAATGACACAGTGTGGATTTAAAGCAACCACATAGCCTCCGTTACTTGAATGCTAGCATAACGTTCAGTTCTACGAGCACTGTATGGTGGCAGGTGACTCGACTCACTTCATAGCTAGCATCAGATGGCAGATATAATTATCATATATTCTTCAAAAAAGAGGCTTTAAGCTGTTTAGTGCTACTCTCATCTGGGGGTTACTGTCAAACTAAACATAAAACAAAAGAGAATGACACAGTGTGGATTTAAAGCAACCACATAGCTTCCGCTACTTGAATGCTAGCATAAAATGGGAAACTGTGTTTGGTTCTGCCACAAGATTTCATGATTGGCCGAGTCTCAGCACTGCTTTTGTGGGGATTCAAAACTTTAATCGCACTTGACATCGCAAATTTAGCTGCACCTGCAGTTTCCATCATCTTGAAATTGCTCTCACTGCACAGTAAATGCAGCAATTAGTCCGAGCCATTTGCATCCCTGGGCTTCAATACCAAGATTCGTTGGATCAACCTTTTCCCAAAACGGCGCATTCAGGTGTCCACGCTGACGAATAGCCGCTTCCCTTGCATTGTTATTCTTCGCTTTAGAGCCACAACATCTGCGGGCCATTTCTCAGAGATGAGACAAACCCTAATATGGGCCTCCTTTATGGATCGTAGCCTAAGCAACCAAACGGCCAGCTTTGATGTTAGCAATCCCATCAAGAGTTACGAGTACGCGACGGCAAACGGCCTCATGAGATTACTGGGGATTGTCGGATTGTTGGAGTACGCCCGGGAGATGTTTTTTTTCCCCCACCGCCCACACCTCGGCTTGCTTAAAAAGCGACGCTCTAAATTCCAGCAACCTCCGAATGAAACACATACCCCCCCCCCAAAAAAAAAAAAAAAACCCACAAAACCTGGGAGTGGAAATGAATTGTTAAATGTCACACAACAGGTGGTTTGTGTCTCCATCCACCTCTACCTGTGTTTGTCATTGATCCCCAAGGGAAACAATAATCTTGCATAATGCAGTTTTAACACGACGACTGCTACCTTTTGAAAGTCCTTGTTGTATTGCCTTGACAGAAATACCTGTCCTCCAAGTCCGCCTTTACTTTGAGGGGTCTTTCAAGCAGGCACAGTGGGCTCCTTGGCCAGGCATTAGCGCCATCAAGACAGCCATTGGATATTGCACCAAACTGGGCTCCAGCTGTACATTCTCTGAGTGTCATACAGAGCCAATTAGTGGCAATTTGAAGGGGGCTATCAAAGCCGCCAAGGCAAATCTACACAGACGCCTGAGAGAGCCCTCAATGAAATAATTACATATGTAAACTATCGTATCTCTGTGAATAGGGAAAGTGGAGTTTTGCACAGTATGAAGAGGGGCTATTATGGAGGAAGCATAAAGAACCGAGGTAGACTGGGTAGGAGAAAATAACAAACATGGACGCATTCAATGTGTACGGCGTTAGAGTCTACCACAATGCTAATCGTTGGCAAAGACACCATCTACCCATTACGTAAAATCATCTTGAATCAGCCAACAGAAGTAATTAAAGTGGAAGTAAACCCAAACATATTTTTTTCCATAATATATTCTATGCAGGCCCACTAGTCTAACCACAGCATTCTGATTAATATTGAGTTTGTGCCATATGAGAAATCCACCCATTTTTAGCTAGCTCGGGGGGGTGGCCATTTTGTCACTTCTGTCGACTGAAGATGACATCGAAGTTGCTCAGGGCTCAGATTGCGACCAATCATGGCTCGGCTTCAGAAAACAGGCGAACCGCGATTGGTCATTATCTGAGCCCTGAGCAACTTCGATGTCATCTTCATAAAGTAACAAAATAGCCGCCCCCTGAGATGGCTAAAAGTGGGTGCATTATGCTGCTTAACTTATATTCCACAAACGCAATATTAATCAGAATGCTGTATTTCAACTAGTGGGCTTGCATAGAACATATTCTGGGAAAAAAAAAAATGGGTTGGTTTTTGTCCCGTCACAACACTTGCGCCAGCGGCGTGAACTATTAAAAGAAATGTGTTTATCCTCCGAAAAGGACACAATGTGTCATTTGAATACATGCGCCACTAATTTTGGCTTCGGCTAGAGGACAAATCAAGAGGGGAGAGCTGCTGCGAGACGCACGCTTTTAGTCAGCTCGTTTATTATGTGGCAGTTAAGGCAACAAATCCCTCAGGCGTCCCTGCGCTTGCCGCATCCGTACCTTATAAATTGCTCTTTGTTTTATTAGCCGTCGTCTCTGTAGTCCAGATCAGATAAATTAAAAGAGTGGCCCGTTTGTTCGGGCTGCAAACATCATGGAAACTCTCCATAGATTTACAACTGTTTTTTTTTTTTTTGTTTGTTTGGTTTTTTTGGGGGGTTTTTTAGCCCAAAAGTTCTCTCATTAAAACTTAAAGGAGACATTATGGGAAATGATCTTGGCTTGGATACAAACCACCGTACAGTGGCTGCTGCTTATAGAAACCAGTGATCAAACTCATCAAAAAAAAATAAAAAATAAAAAAGACATTAAGTAGTTTGATGCCACGCCCATCTGAAATTTACTGTCAAACTAAAAATAAAACTATGACAATTACACGTCTATAGTAATCCTCACTACATCACGGGGGTTACGTTCCAGACCACCTCCGCAATAAGTGAAATCCACGATACCGATAGATAGCGAAATACTCCCTAGACATGTTTTTTATAGCACTTAATTTTTTAAGCATTTAAAACGCAAATAGAGTACAAGAAGAAGTAATAGTATTCTTCTTCGTTTGTGTCCGCATGTCTGTATTTTACTGCCTCACGGTGGCTGAGGCAGGCACACCACAAGGGGCAGCACAATCAAATGAATTGCAGCATTAAACCATGTTGCAAAAACTGTCCATGCGCCAACATACACACAGTTTGGAACATGACCAGGATAATGAAATGTGGAGCCCGTTTTTTTTTTGGTTTTTTTTGCTGGAGATAACATCTACATTACCCTCCGTGTGTACAAGGCATTTATTCTAATCTTTGTGTGCTCTATGAGACCCGAGACTCGTGCACTCCTCAACTCTTTTCCAAATTTCATCAAGAAGACAAAAAAAGAAATGTAACGTGATGTACTGTGGGCCTGAGGCGCCGCAGATGAGTTTCATTCTATTATCGAACAAATGTCTGCCGGAAGAACCTGATGAATTTTGTAAGACTCCGCTAATGAATGAAGTCGGGGAGTCGGTGACTTTGTGAACCTCAGTATTCAAGAAATGAAGTCATGCTAATCAAGGAAGGTGACCCACTCCCCTTTTCAATTGCTAAATATGCAGCCAAGACCATCATTAGTTCTGCCTCGCTGTATAATTTAGCTTTGGATCCTAATTAGTTCACCCAAAAAATACAGAGAGCTTACACTACCACATGAAATGCATTTTTAACGTATATACCTTTCATTGCCACGGTATTAATGAGCCACAAAACCATTGCAGATGCACATTGATCAAGCAGGTTTACATTAATTGGCAACTGAGTGAGACTCGGTGATTCATGCTGCAAAGCTCCATTCGTCATTTCAACTTTTCATCTCGGCGTTTATACTAATAAGGCCATCTTGTTTGTGTACATGGAAATTTTACATATTCATCATTTCTTCTGGAATAAATTTGTTAAGTAGGAGTTTAGGGAGGGACGAGATTTTTAAGACCTTAAAGATCCTACTAAGTGAATTCAGGCATTTGTTTCTAAATACATTTTGCTTGTTTGAAGATACTTGCAGCATGTGGATACCGTCTTCGTGCTAGCATGGGCGTTTTAGAGCACCTCATTGTCATTATGTGGAAAAGCCCCGGTTTAGGCGGGTATATTTTTGCACAGCTCAAGGATAGTAATTATGTGTAGGCAGATGAAAGATGCTAAACTAAGTAGCAGCCATTTTTCTAGCTCGTGGCTAATAAGCTGCTCTCAGGTGATTAAAGGTGCGCACACCAGAAGGAGCAAAAAAATGTGCCAAAAACTGTACATTCTATTCGGTTGTATCATTACTGTATTTTTTTTTTAAGTGCAATAATATATCGTGCATTTTTTCTTATTAAAAAAATACATCGCAAACATTTTGTTGTGATTTGGGGGAAGCTGGCACAGATTTCCATTTGTTTCAATGAAGAAAGATGATTTGAGAGCATTATCACGAAACAAAATGAACTAGCATCTCAAGACACCACTGAAAGTATTTGCATTTTCACACCAATTTGGAGTTGGACTGCAATTTTGCACCATGCAAAGACCTTATTATTATTATTAGAGTAATTTTGCTTTTACCAAGTGGCCCAAAAAACAAATGTTTTGCTTTATACCGAGTTGAAGCTGCATGTATTATTATGGCACGACGCGCTGCCACACGGACAAAGCTCACAATTATTTGCTCCCGCTGCAAAAGCAACATGGCCGAGCGCCCGGCCGCTGAACCTGAATAATGCCGTTTGATGCCCGCGCTCGCACCCCGGGAGAATGACTGCCACTCAACTGTTTTCATACCTGTTTTCTGTCAAAGTACATGAAAAAGGCTGGGAATGATTGAACTCGAGTATAGAGATGTAACATGGGAGCGTTTCACAGTGTTACTATTCAGGTTGAGAGAAAAAAAAAGGTCTTAAAAGTATCACAAGAATCAAATATTCCCTTGTCGTCTTGCACGTTTCCAGAAAGCGATGAAGGTGACTCTTCCGGCATCTTGACCCGAGTCCCTTTCTTTTTGTCTCTGTCATACTTGCAAGCTCATGGCTAATCTATTTTGAAGAAATAAGTCACATAAATCATCTTTGGCAGGGCCTTTCTGTAATAAAATATATAGAGCGTGCATATAGTACAGGGTGTCCCATTCAAATAATTGCCATTATTTCCTAATCTAATAATTAGGGCCGACCGATATGGATTTTTGGGGGGTGAAATTTTGACGATTAATCATCCGATAATTTTTTTTTAAATATACACTGAATAAAATAACTTTTTTTTCTTTTAATGCTTAACAACAATAATGATGTGAATTACAGGCCAAACAGTTGACTGTTTTACAATATATTTTTTTTTTTTTGCCGATAATGTTTGAATGTCATTTTCTTTGACTTATGTTGTATGCGTTAATGTGTACAAAAATGAATAACATTTTTACAACTGTTTGTTCTCAAACATTTACTGTATTTTGGTCCAATTTGTAGTGAACTTAAGTGCAATACATTTTCATTGTATCATTATTTAAGTAGGCTTTTTTTTTTTCTTTTTAGGCTTCATGCCGCCCCATATTCTGTTTGGCCAATGGTGCGTCTGGCTTTGGCTACCTTGAACCTAATGGCGAGGGTAATGTTGCAAAAGGCTGGAACATTTCTGGTCAATTTCCATGGGAAGCTAAGACGAGGAATTTTGGAAATGCAATGTGTTCCTTAAGTTGATTTTTAACATTTCATTTGTCATGTTTCGGATATCCTGATAAACGTTAGAATAAATGTAGGGAGAACTTAACAGAAAACATGGAAGAGGTGACCTCGGCAAAATTGGAATAATGTTCATCCTTGCGGGATGAGTCTGAAGAAGATGCAAGGTGGATGTTTAAGCTGTAAATATTTTTGACAGACTTATTGCACCATTTGCTGCTGAAAACAAAATGAAACAAAATGAATAAATAATAAATTCAAATTGACTTCAGCAACACTCAGGAGCACAATATATAAAACACTTTAACATACAAAACAAAAATGAATAAAACACTTAGTGTTGATTTCTTTTTTTTTAATCAAAATGAGGAAGCCTCAAGATTAATGGCTACAATGAGCACGTTTTGCAACGTACAGTTTCTCAAAGCGAGGTTTGAAACATGATACTGCAACTCTCAGCTCCTGCTCAATGTTTAGCTGGGATCTGTACTTGGTCTTAAGTGCAGCAACAGCAGCTTAATTTATTTGGCTTCATGCTGTCCGCTGCCAGCATTTTTAGACACAGCAAACACACCGGTCTTTCCTCGCCTCCCAATGTAGTCACAATGAAGCCAAGCGCTACATATGCTTCGTCATATTTGCGCGTCTTTGCTTTCGGGTGACTTTTTTTTTTTTTTGACTCGTTATCTTCGTTTCCCTCCGCTTTTCTTTTCATCCCTGTTAAAAATGTCTTCATGTTGTCAAAGGGTTTGTTTGCTGCACTAGTGCACTTCACATCGCCAGCTCGTTGCAAAACAAACCTACACCGTGAAGTTAATACTCGCTGCGCACAATGGGCAATTAGAACGCCACTGCCAACTGCTGGAGTGGATGTGCAATTACACTTTATTGTAGTACAGCGGAAAAAAAAGTATGTTCCCTCAGCATCGCACCGCGACCCCCCAAGGGATCATTTTATGGTGATGGAAATCATGTTTGTTGACCTTTATTTAACCAAGTTAAAAACTCATTTCGATTTACAATCTCTTTTGCAAGAGTGACCTCGTAATGCTGAAAAGTATCTGAAAATGTTGCAAGAAATCATTTTTCCATCTCTGCTAAAGGACAACGCCAACAACCCGGTTTAATTCTCACAAGACAGAGCGCATTTTTTATTATGATATGATTTATTCACGTGCGTCAGTGGGTAAATGAGAAGTTTTTAGAGGCTTTGATTGGTCGGTGTGATTCTGTGTGCTGGCTTCCAGAATCCCCGGATCTCACCCACTTGAATTTTATCTTTGGGGGAAAAATATGTTCTGCGTGGTAATGATTTGTAACTGCAGTCTGATTACTTGATCAGAAAAAGTAGCACATTATATTTGTCATTACTTGAAGACGTGCACATTCATCAGTAATGTCTGAGTAATTTTGAATACATTCTCACAATTTTGACAAAAGCTACTTTTGTTTTTCAGCATTGAAGCCTATTTAATTTTGCTTTCCTTGCTAGGACATACTTTACTCAAATATTCATATCACAGACACTGTATTATAATTGCTGTATGCTGAGTCAATACGTCATTCTTTTTTTTTTTTTTTTACCGAAACTTCCCTAGCGTGCAGTCGTGGGTGTGTGTTTGTGTAAATGCAGTGATACGACAACTGGCGGCTGCATGACTCACACTTTTGGAGGCGCGCGCAGACACGCACACACATACAGTCAACTCTTCATTGAACACCGATGCAATCTGTTACGGAGGATAATTGTGTAAACACATTTGGAATAATGATCCAGTGTTTATTTTCCTCAATGATTCTGGAGATGATCAGGCTCGCATTCTATTTCCCGTTCAAGGCACAAGTCTTTCCAGACATCTGTTGCTAGGTAGAATTTCACACTTGCAACTAGTCACATAAATTTAGGATGGTGGAATGACACATTTGGAGATTACACAGCAATATACCCATAATTCCACACAAGTAGTTGGGTTTATTTGGCTAAAAATAGCTCTTTACGTGCCAGATGCTGCGCATTAACATGCCGGACACTCATTGGCTGGGTTATTTTCATTCCGCGATTTCAATGTATAGTTTATTTGACCAAGATCAATCAATTATAAGGAAACTTAAGTGGCTTTAATTTCCATCCTTGGTGTGTCCCATGTGGCAGCGCACTCCTGATGCATTTGACTCAATGAACCATTCCTTGCGGCCTAATTGGAAAGTCCGTTAAATGAATGCAAAATGGCCAATCACATGGAAATGAGATTAGTCCTGAATTGATTTTTTTTTTCTTTTTCTTTTTTAATCTGATCATTCCAACTAAATCAGCAGTGAGGCTAATTAAGATGGCATTTGCATTTACGGGCCGCCAAGGAAGAGCTGTTGCCATGAGTGTGTGTGTGAGCGTGTACGCGTACAGTATATGTGTCGGGTTAGGAGTTTGAGTGTGGCTGCATGTATGTTTTGTGTGTGTGCGAGAGACATCTTGTATCTTCAGAAAACGTATGAGTTGGGTCTCTTATATAGTCATGGTATCACTGTATACATTATGAAAAATAAAATCTGCTTGTTTAACTCTCTGACACCACGAACATTGTTTACTAAAAATATCACCGGCATCTTTTGTTCCTGCTGAGCTGATTACTCAGCCCATTATTACATCTCCAGCATCAGGTGTGCACATCATATTTCTGTTTGTCACTTTTAAATGACTTGCATACCCATGCGAACTTGCAGTTGGCAGCGGAAGGATGAATTAACCTGCAGATGAATCATTATCATCCACCTTGAGAAAGCCGGGCCAAATTAAAAGAAAACCCACAGACATTTCCCAATCATTTCAATCTGAATGGCAAAGAAGGCGGCAGGACTGAATAATTAACTAATAATGAAAAGTGAAATTGGTCTCATCTGTTCACATTTTATCACTCTCATCTGCCTCCACGGGCTTTGTGGCGCCCATTTATAGCAAACAATCATCTTTACAATCGCCCTTCCATTCTGTCCCTTTACAAATGTTTCACTTGTATTTCTCATCACTCCTGACACACACAGACACGGCGCGATGCACACACACTACTAAATATTACTGCTACTAAATAGCGTGCAAAAAGTCAAAAGTAAAATGGTTACACTGGGGATATTTGTAAATGTATGTTGTCATCAAAAGCAATTTTGCGTTGTTGTTGGTAGCATTTTATGAAGAAAAGGATTGTTTAGATGTTTGAGGCATCACCAAAGCATTAAATATTAGCACACAAGTTGTTGTGCCAAAAATATTTTTTTTCTCAGTTCTTTTCTAAGTTTTTTTGGTCCAAAACATGTGATTTGTTTTTCTTTTTGGGGGGGGGGGGGCTTTATAATCTTTCATTAAGGAAATTTGCCCAAATAGGCAACCATCAAAAGTAGGTATCTGAGACAAACAGGCCACGCTAACCTGCCAATTTTTTGGGCCTATGCCGTCTAATCAATTAAAAAACAACAACAAAATTCCCAAGGACCAATGCCCCAAATGGAGCAGGAAGTCAACCTTTTTGGCTGAATTCCAGGGCTTGGTGCTTTGACCTATTTGGACTTGTGAATTTTCCAAAGTGAGCCTCAATTGAAAGCATGTCTCCTAGACAGATGGCTAATACTAAATTGTGAATCTTTGTTTTGCATAAGCCATCCAATGTGGGCAGAAAGCGCGTCAGTTTGATGATCACTTCAAGGTTTCTCCATTAAAAATGGGGTGCTACTGCCAAGTCCTACACACACAGGCGCACACATACACGCACTGGTTATTAACAGCAACACAGCCACATGTTGCTTCTGTGCGTTTGCTGTGACCTTTTGCTGCTTTTGCTGCACAGCATTTGAATAATATTCTAACGTCATGTCATACAGACCGTTTGAACATATATGACCAAAAAAAAAAAAAAAAAAAAAAGCATGGTACACCCTGAACTAGTCGACGGCAAATGGCAGCATTGCCGTGGCTACAATTCCATACATCTTTTAGTTGAATGACAGGTACATTTTCTGCATTACAATTTTTTGCCACTCTCAGTATTGGACGCTTGACATGATGGCAAAGGTACACTTGGCTGTAAGCCTCTGCCTTTCTTCCAGGGGGTGAGTGTTCAAACCAAAGCGTGCAATTAAAGTATTCACGCCCGCTCCCGCCGCAATATCGCAGTCATGGTTCTCCTGCTCCTGAGTTGGTCTTTACATGCGCAGGTGATCTGCGCGTCTTATTCCAGGAAAACCTTCAAAGGGACCCGTGCCGGTGAATAAATTGAGCTTTCCCGGCTCTCGATCTTGAGAAAAAGATGTCCTTCTGACGGACGCTCGTGGGAGGGGGGTTCAAATGAGAGCGGAGGTACAAAAAATAAATAAATAAATAATGCAAAGCTCATGTTGCGTCCCTCAGAAGCCTGACATTTATTTGGATGTGACTGCACAATCTGAGTGGAGCTAATCACATTAGAGCTTGTGCAATTTGACTGCATTTCACAACAGGTGAATGTCTGATTGTCTTCTTTTTTTTGTTTGTTTGTTCTCTACGCACAATTGGTTGGTTAATATCGTCTTCTTTTTATTTTATGCTATTTTGCAAAGACAGGCGGGCGCTAATTCTGGCGAAAGACGGAACTAAAGCTATTCTACTCTCCACTTAACAGCAGAAGGTCTACACGAATGCAACATAGCCGAAAGTGACAATTCCTATTTGCTCCAAATCCATCAGCAAAGGCTGATGAGTTCATGAATAATAATCGTCCTAATACTTCTTTCATGTAATGGAGTAGCCTTTGAAAGCCAGGAAGACCTCCACCGCCTTTGTGCGCATCTCAAGTGTTTATAACGGAACATCACGTCCCTCCAAGGGTGGCGCTCATGAATAGGTATGAAGCGGGATTTGCCGTCTTTTAGTACACGGTGTTGATGTGGCGCTCGCGTCGATCTGTGAGCCCCTTACACAACGTGCCATCTGGGGGCATTCTAGTTGGGCTCATCTCCACATTCATTCGTTTGAAACCGTGCAGAGCTGTCAGTTTATTATTTCAGGTTTGTCCGAGCCCAAGGACATGTTGTGGTGTGGCCCATAGTTAGAGGTTAGTTAATTGTCTACGTCGAAAGCAAGAGCCTCAATGAATTTGAATGGAAGCAAGATGGCAGATTGAGCTGGTGTAACCTTTCAATTTGTTCTCAACAAAGCTTCAATCTTTTGTCACGAGATGTGAATGTAAGATGAGAACGTACAGCAGGTTCCGGCGTTATAATAGTTTGGGTTTCTCTTTATAGTTACTTTCTATTCTAACGGGTTTGTTAGTTTTGTTTGCTTTTATTTTTTTCAAAAATGTTTTGTTTTAGTTTTTAACATTTTTTTTTTCAATTTTAATTATTTCATTCGTTTTGGTTAACTATAATAACCTCGGTAGGGTCCAACTAGCTCTCTGCAGCAAGGACACGATAGATTTTGGTGACAAACACGCAACGCCAACGCATTTTGTTTTCAATCGACCTTCCAACTCATTACTGATCAGTTTTGATCTCGTGATCGCTATTTGTTTCAACTAGTGGGCCTCCACAGAACATATTCTTGAAAAAAATATGTTCGTCATTGATGCAGCCTGTCCTCGGTAAATAGTCGTTAAATCAAGTGTGCCAATATCTAAAGTAACGAAGCCCGGCTTTTAATTTCAGTTCTTTCTTTTGCCCATTTGATGAAGTTGTCATTGGGCGTCGCAGTTCTCCTCTAGGGTCCGATTGCCTGTTGGATGGAAGGATTGCGTGTTCCGAACAGGGCAAACGAAAACGTAGCTATGGACTAATTGCCATCTTCCTTCCACGTACGTAACAAAGAAACGTATCATTATCCACATCCGGACGTTGACATGCTTAAGTGGCTCCGGGTCCGCTCCTTGCATACATTACATTTGGCCCACCTTTGAAATGTTGAAAAGGTCAAAGTCACCGGGGAAACGTCCTACGTTTCCACTCCTTGCATCATTCAACAAAGGCTGTAATTGTATGAAATGACTGTTGATTGAGAAAATCTTGCGGAAGAAGTGAAAGGGCAGGAGAGCCGGAACGACTCGTTCCTGGAAGGCGCACGACGCTGGGGGAGTCGGCATTCTGGTGGGCGCGTCCCACAGCGGAATCGCACTCATCACCGATCGGGGGTGACGATGGCGGAACTGTAAATATCGCCGTCATTTAAAATCATTTATATAAGTCAAATTTCTCACATCCAATATGCTTTGGCACACAAGCATATACACCGTAGCCGCTTGTTCTGCCTTCTTCTTGCAATATTAAAATCAAACCAGGATCTTGTCTCTTGAGGGGGCTCCGCATCATAAAATAATTTGCTATGTGTACAGTAATTGCCCGGAGATGTTTCGTGTTTGCTGTAATTGCCATGGGAGCTTGCAAAACAGCCTTTGAAGGGAGCTGAGAATCTGTGTAGGAAACGCTCATTGGAATTTTAAAAACAGTCTACAGTGGATCGCTCCTAAAGTAAAACGATTTGGATTTCTATGGAAAAATCACACGAGATGTCGTCAAACTGAACTAATTGTAGGATTTTTTGTGAGGATTCCCACAATGGAAAAGAAATATGACGATAACCGTAGAACCAAAAAAATAGACCGCTGCAGCCCCATTCGTCGCGCCTCCTCAGGTCAAGTCTTGGCAAAAGCCACTACGTCCTTTTTTTTTTTTTTTTTTTTTTTTTTTAATGAGCTGTCACGTTTTGCTCTGCTTCTTTGCAGTGTTACAGTGCCCATCTTGTCTCGCAATTATGTATTTGCCTCCTCCGGCCTGCTTGGGGATGATTGAACTTTTTTTTTTTTTTGGTCACACTTGTGCGGTTTTGGGGGAAAGCACAAATGCTTTTGTCATTCTATGCTCAGGGCAAAACGGGCTGAGGGATGATGCCAACGCATGCCAGAGCGAGCGCTCTTTCCGCACACTATCGATTTTGAAGGATGTCCGACACGAATGGACAAGGCTACGCGGTGTAAGCTTTCCTTTTCAGCTCTCAACCGTTTCAGTTCAATTGTGTAACATTTGAAAAGACCAGGAGCTACGATGAAGAAAATCAGATAAATGTCACAAACAATTGAAATTGACCTGCAGTATGACCACAGCCCATGTCCACTTATGATACTGTCGGTGCACTCGCATTTCTTGACGCGGAGGCCATCTGTAATTGCTTCTATCTTTTTATTTATCGATGATTTTTCTCTCCAAAAACTCCAAAGTCTTGTTGTCTTTTAGTGCTGGTTGCTTGGTCTGTATGTACCAAAGCGGTTTCATCGCCTCATTTGCGAGCCTGTGGTCGTATATTACACATTTTTCAACTTACTTTAAGTAGGACTGCAGTTATTGTCTCTTAAATCCAGCTTTCTTTTTCTTGGAAGTTGCAGGCACTTCTTCTTCTGTCTCATCATTTGCCCATTTCCCATTTCTGAAAAAGTCCTCCAAAGAAGTTTGTTTTGTTACTTTTTTTTTGCTAGCTTGTGGGCTTTTTTTTTTTTTTTTTTTACTCATTTGTCATGTGGCCAAGACAAGACGCAGAAGGCAAAGCACCTGATTTGCACATCAAAATTTCTTTCGGACTGATAATGATCAACAAGCTACTTTGACCCGGCCTGCTTTAAGCATTTAAATTGTATATTACAGAGGCGTGTTGTACTTATTAGCAGCAAACAAGACCCATAATAACTTCTTTCCATAATAATAAATAAATAAAGATTGTTCGCACCTGAGGCGGCACGGTGGTCGACTGGTTAGCACGTCCGCCTCACAGTTCAGAGGTCGAGGGTTCGATCCCGGCTCCAGCCTCCCTGTGTGGAGTTTGCATGTTCTCCCCGTGCCTGCGTGGGTTTTCTCCGGGCACTCCGGTTTCCTCCCACATTCCAAAAACATGCATGGTAAGTTGATTGGATACTCTAAATTGCCCCTAGGTGTGATTGTGAGTGCGGCTGTTTGTCTCTGTGTGCCCTGCGATTGGCTGGCAACCAGTTCAGGGTGTCCCCCGCCTACTGCCCAAAGACAGCTGGGATAGGCTCCAGCACGCCCCGCGACCCTTGTGAGGAGAAGCGGTACAGATAATGGATGGATGGATGGATGTTCGCACCTGTCTGTATTCCCCCCCGTGCTTCCTCCCACCCCAATTAAACGTTTCTTGTTGTGTGACTGCAAATTACTGCCGCCACTTTGCTAATAATTTGAAGAAGGAGTCGACTATCACAAGTGTCTCATCTCCCAGGCAAAAAATGAATCAAATAAAAGATCTTTTGTGGCCTTCAGACACATCCAAAACACCAAACTTATTGATGCAATTTCTCTCCTTTTAATAAAGCTCCGCAATGCGGGGCACGCGTCGGGAAGGAAAGGCTCGGTTCGCCCTCCAAGGTTTAGATGGCGCGCTACTTAGTAGGCTCGGCTGAGTTTATCAACTCGGATACGCTCTGCATGCCATGCACTACATTACCTGCATTAGGTTTGTAATTATATCTCCTCCGCCGTAGCAACGATCCAATGAAAATGAAATGCACAACTCACCCGCTAGGAATTCAAGTGCCCGTGGTGGAGAACGTTTGCTTATGACCCAAAAAGTAGTCATTGGTATTTGCGCTGTCATTGCAAATTGGGCCATGTATGATTTTCTACAGGGCTTGTCCTAACTGGTCACCGGCCAATCACAGGAGAGATATAAACAACCAAACCCACGGACACTGATGCACCTCAATTTGTAACATTCTTAAGGGTGACGTGAATGCCTAAAAAACGTTAACTCTAAAATGTTACATTTAATAACACATTTGCATGTACTCATGGATGACAATGAAGCACTCGAAAGCGGCCACGCCGGCCCAAAACCACAGTCCACACACTGGCTGTCAAGTCAGACATAAAGGGGGGAAGTCAACGCAAACAGATTTTTTTCAAGAATATGTTCTATGCACGCCCACTAGTTGAAACAAGGCATTCTGATAAATATTGCGTTTGGGGAATAAGAGTTAATCCACTCGTTTTTAGCCATCTCCGGGGGCGGCCATTTTGTCACGTCTGTCGACTGAAAATGACATCACAACTACCCGGGGAATGACAAATCACATCTCAGCTTTAGAAAACAGGCGAGCTGGGATTGGTCGTTCCCCTGAGCGCTGGGTAGTTGTGATGTCATTTTCAGTCGACAGAAATGACAAAATGGCCGCCCCCCTGAGATGGCTAAAAACAGTTGCATTTTGCCGCTTAACTCATATTGCACAAACGCACTATTAATCAGAATGCTGTGTTTCAACTAGTGGGTCTGCTGGGCACATATTGAAAAAAAATACGTTTGGGTTGATTTTCTCTTTAAAAAAGATGCAGACACTTACAGCTAACAATGAGGCGCTCTAAAGCGGCCACGCCTGCGGAATATCTGAAGGGGGGATGCATTCTCCGAATGTAAGGCATAGATGCAGCGATTGCGCCAGATAACGGTTGAAGCCTTACGAAAGCACTCAAGTTCTTATAGAGTGGGGGAGGAGAAATCTGGAAAACTGAAAAAAAACATTTTAGCTCCACAACTGAGTACCACATAGTTCCCAGTCTTGCCACGTTTTCAGCCCAAGAAAAAGCGAAACCGTTCATCGAATTTGGCCCCTTCAGCTTTAGAGCCTGCACTGTAAATGCTAATAATGCTCACCAGGAGGCATGTTTATGTCTATGACATGCATTAGATAAAATATGAAATACAAATGAGGCAAATAGTCGGACCTCCGCCGAGAGGAGCTCAGAGAGATCAATGCCGCACACTGGCCGGCCACAGCGTATAGACTCCGTGGTGCGCCGCCGGAGGCCAGGACGTCAATGTCTAGTCAGACCGTTGAAAAGTTTAATCCAATTGCAGGGCCCGGCGAATCCGTCTTTGCTGACATGTGCGGTCCAATTTGTCTCTATGCTTCTTTTCTCTGTATTCCCACGGCGCCCAAGCCATCCAGGCTCACATTTTGGGACCGAGTTAAGATGGTGTTTATTATCTGGGGTCCAAATCAAATGACGGTAACTGCCGGAGGGGAGCCGAGCGATGGCCGGGCCCGCATCCCAGGCATCCGTCTTTCAAGTTAACAGTAACTGACAATCACTGTCAATACGGCTTCGAGAGTCCCCGCGAGAGCCGGCTGTTCGCCAGAAAAGAACAGCATCATTATAAAAGTCATGGGAATAGCATGTCTCACTTCTCAAAGTAATAGTCCTTGTTTTGTGGCCTGGACATGAGTCCATGATGAAAAATAAGGAGATGAAAGACAACAACAAAGCTGAAGAACTAATAACGTGATGCACCTTCCACCACTCTAGACACTTGCGTTTTATTGTTTGGCCGGCCAACAAACATCAAACATAACATACAATTACTGCGTCATAAGCAATCATTGCATAAATTTAAATAAAACACCAAAACCTTGCCTATTCCGAGTGGAGTTGGTAGACGAAAAAACGCAAACGGAAGCCTGTTTAAAATATAGCTAGATAGCTAGCTAGATAGCTAGCTATGCAAGTACACGATAAAAATCTAGCGGTTCTGTCTGTGCTAAATCACTGTGGGCGTGTCCACTGAACCCACGTCCTACTCAAGTGTTAACTGTCAATCAAATACCATTTCAACAACCTGCAAAAATGGATGCTAGTTTGTCTCGCATCTTTCCCACGCCTACGCATAAATGCATGTTTGAGCCTCGTGGCTTGAATGCATCCCATTGAGGTGTCTGTGACGTGCGTGCACTAACGGACAGACAACGAGGCGCTCTAAAGTGGCTTCGGCTAGCTACCTAACTGCATGTCACAATTGCACCAGGTAACTGCTGATGCGAACAAAAGTTCTTATTTGAGGGGTAGGGAGGGCTCATACGGGGCCCCATTTTTAGCCACGGCCCCTCCTTTAAAAAAATTTGGAAAAATGAATTGGTGGAAAACAGTTTAATGGAATATGTCCACAAGCGACAACAGTTTCTCATCTTAGTTTGAGATGGAGAGACATGGTAGAGGAAGTTGCAGTTCTAAGTCACAGTTTTTATTCTTTCAGGTGATTTGATATCATTTTTGCCATAATGTAGCTCGAGTGTGGCGGTGGAGCATGTGATGATGCGGAGGAAGCGGAGGTCACGTGACTGCTTAACAAACAGAAAGGCCATCGATCGCAGTCGCGACGGAAACAAGCCCCTGAGAGTAGATCTGAATGAAGTGAGTTAATCAACGGAGCAAGTTGCAGACAGCGCGTCAATATTATTGACCTCCCGTAAATATGAGGCGTGTATTTTACCCGAGCCGCGGCTTCCTAGTTACCATTAGCCTTCAGCACGGAGGCAAAATATAGTACAAAGCTGCCGGCGCTTCTTAAAACCGCAGTTTAGTACGCTGCACATTTCAAGGAACGTGAGCGTGGTACACTCAAATAAAAAGTGTGATGCTTTGGAAATCAATGGAGGTCAGGGCAAATGCTTTTGAATGAAAGCGATGAGTCAAATAACATGTCATCTGCTGCTAAGACCTGAAAGAATGTTTGCGACAAAGACACAAGAAAGTCCTGTAATCCGTATAAACCGCAACAGCAAGGCGCTGCACACATCAAACAATGGTGCAATCCACTTGTCTCAGAGGGGATTATTACAAGGGAGGAAGATAGCAAATTACACACTTTGGATGATGTTACTACACTGGTATAAATTGTTGGGTTGTTTTTTTTGGGGGGGGGGTTATGTCATTTTCCTTTTCTTGTTAATTTTTTCAGTTTTTAAAATTTTACTTAATTTTTTTAACTATTTAAAAAAATATATTGATTTTTTTTCATTTTAGTAATTTGATTTATTTTATTATATTCAACTTACATTTTTAAATGTTTAATCTATTGTTTTTATTGCTTGTTGCTCGGCAGAATTCGTAGGGAACACCCAGTGGCGTAGGTCATCTCAATGGCAAACTCACACAAATGGAAGTTAGTTCTTGACATTCACATCGCTATTTTTTTTTCTGTAAAGCCTTAAAATGCCATACGACAGAAACCAAAGACCTGGCTAATAGGAAAGTAGCAATTGGTATCAAGGAAGTATTGCTGCGGACAAACATCTCGATCTGAGGAACCAAGTTTAGCCTTGGTTGTTAGTGGAACTTATGGAGAATCTTCACCACATGCACGTACACGTTACACGCGAGGTTCCTTGAACATTCGATATTTTCCATCGTTGTGAATCTGGGCATGAATACTTGTTTGTCTACACCGTTCCCTGAAGATTTCCTGGCGACCAATCCCGAAGTCAGCTGGGATAGCCTCCAGCTCACCCACAACCCTAATAAGGACGAGCGCAATAGAAAAGGAATAGAAAAGACTTTTGCGATGCTGCAAAGGCCCATCAATTTTGTGATTATGATACCATAACATGTAAATTATTTGTGGTACTTAGGGAAAGAAGTATAAATACATGTACAGTAAAAAGTCCATTCGAATTATGAATGCGCAGGCAACAATGCTGTGACTCTGCATTATACTGCCGCTGACAAAGCTCCATTCAATCCCTCATTGAGGACATGAAAAGCCGCTCCCGAATGGTGGCTTTCGCCTTTTGTAGCGAAGAGTCACGCGCATTTGTGGCACAACAAACACAACAGCCTGCTTAATTTTAAGCTCATCAAACTCCAGAGTTCCATTTTTTTTTTTTTTTTACGTTTCCTCTGCAGCATACGCCAAAATAGGGCCGTGCTATGAACGAGGCCGCATTGGCTTTACATTCAGCCGAGCGGAAACAATGTTTGTCCACGGCCAGTGACAACTGGCGAGCCAACTTTTTGGGGGGCTTTTTTTTTGTCCGCTTTATCTGCTTGCACAGCATCATTAAACTTTTTGCATCAGGCAGTACACAACTTATCGTGGAGTATGATTTATGACTCAGTTGAGCAACAAAAGCAAAGAAAAAAAAAAAAAACTCAAGAATTAGTCAAGCCTAATATGAGCCAAAACTTTGATGTCTAAGATCATTAGTAAAACGTAAATATCAGGAAATGAATAACTTAAAGTGGAAGTCAATGGAATATGTTCTATGCAAGCCCAGTAGTTGAAACAGGGCATTCTGATAAATATTGTGTTTGTGGAATAAGTGTTAATCTACTCGTTTTTAGCCATCCCTAGGGGCGTCCATTTTGTCTTGTGTCGACCGAAAATGTCATCACAACTGCTTACAACGACCAATCACAGCTCAGATTCAGAAAACAGGTCAGCCGTGATTGTTCGTTGTGAGCAGTGATGTCATTTTCAGTCGACAGATGACAAAATGGCCGCCCCGAGAGATGGCTAAAAACGAGTGCATTTTGCATCTTAATTTATATTCCACAAATGCAAAATTAATCAGAATGCCATGTTTCAACTAGTGGGCCTGCTGGGAACATATTCTTGAAAAAAATATGTTTAGGTTGACTTCCACTTTAAGTGAATATAAAATGCGGGGGGAAAAAAACTTTTTTGTACAAAAACAACCCAACGTTGGGTCAAAGTGACGACAGAAATCCGACACTATTTCCTGTTGGGAGGCTGAAATTGCCAGCATGTGTACAATTTGAAAATGCTTCAGCAAGTATTAAAATAATGATCAATTAATCTTTCGCCTCGCCACCAAAAAAACTTCTTTCTGCACTTATAATTGATGTTAGAAAAGTAACAGTGTGACCCATGAACAGATCATTCCCATTGTTTCCCATTAGAAAAGCAAGCAAAAAAACGAGAGCCACTGCTGAGAATGACTCCCATGTAGTTGTGCAATGTCTCAAGGCAAGGCGTGCACCGGACTGCTAATATTTCCCCTTTGCCTGACAGCAGCCACACTCTCTGTGTGCCGAGCTCCTCCACTGTGCTCCTTGCCATTAGTCATGCAATATGTGAGGGTTCCTCATCACTCGCTCTCAATGACAGAGTGAGATATTTCTACATGGCCGCCGGTGCTAATTATTAGCATGAGCAGTGCCAGTAAATGTCTTTTCCCCTCCTCGCAAGGCAAACAGCAAAGTGAGTGTGTAGGACAAACACTGTGGGCCAACTAGGAGGTTCAATAGATCTCTCCGGGCATATGCTTCTTGTAAAGCTTTACATATTACTAAGCCAGTGCTGCAACACTGTTTGGTTTGCACTTCGTAGGGGATGCAAGACAGCACGGTGGTGGCCTCTCAGTCGCCGCAACAGTGCCATCTAGTGATGGTAAAGGCGTAGTGCATCTAGTTTTTAGTCAAAAGCATCATCCCAAAATTAAGAGGCAATGTTTTCCTTTTTTAATGAATTACTGTTTTGTTTTATCAAATGCGTGGCCAATCGTGATGGGGAGGTGAAGGGTATTCAAATGAAACATTTATTCACTCATGACTTATTTCATTTTGACTCATTTCAATTGCTATAAACTATCAGTGCACCTTTTAGGGGGTTTAGTTAACTAGAATTGTTATACCCATTTCAAATCACATATACAGAGTATGTATATTATATACAACAGTTTTTATTATTGATAACTTCCAGAGAGTAACCATGGAGGGGACACATTACAGTATACATAACGAATAATCACTAACAATTTCCAAATCACTGCACTTTAGTCATTATATTTTTAATAATCATGCAAACAACCAGTACATATTCCTTTCTTTTTAGCTAATTAGAACTTTCACTATGATCATCACAAACTCAAATGGTTTTAGATCTAGATTGACACATGGTTTGACATGACCATGTAAACACAATGCACACTTGAATCAGAATTCCTAGAGACAAAACACTAATACAAAAGTTAAGGTTGTAAGCCAGAAAAAAAAAAAATGGCTCAACCCAAACAGAAAATATATATTGTCCTTGGTAGAGATGATATAGTCTATCCATTGACTGGTTTCCTATAGGTCCTGGCAAGGAAATACCTCTCAGCAGAGTCTTTGCGGCTCGCATGTGGCTTTAAACTCTGAACGCTCCCAAACACGAGACAGAGTCTGTCCTGGAGATGATGTGCCAGGGCGCCATCCCAGTATTTGCACAGCAGAGAGCCTCCGGGGCGCAAAATCGCCTCAGCCAAATCCAGCAGTGACGAGCACAAGCCGATGAGCCTCTCATGGTCCAGCTCCCGGAAGCCGCTGGCGTTAGGTGCCATGTCACTAAGGAGGACATGAGCCCGGCCGCCGGGCAAGAGGTCGGGCAGCTTGGCATGTGTGGCGGGGTCGGCGGCGTCGTGGCTGGACAGAAAGTGGGCGCCATCCAGAGGTGGTATGTTTAGGAGGTCAATGCCGACGACGGTACCCCGGGGTAATGTGGGATCTTCAGTTAAAACACACTAATGTTAATTCATCTATCTTTGAGTGGATATTCATGGTTTCAGATTGAAAGGTGAACAAAAATTCAGAAATCCAGGTTTGACTCCATGGTATTAACATCTAGACGTGTTGAACAACTCAGGTCAGAGGAGGTTTTGTTTGAAGCCACCCACTTTTCAAGTGAGCAAAAGAATTGGAACTGTCATTATTAAATTAAGTGAATTACAGTTAATATGAGGTGACATGACCCTTACTTAAATAAGTGTATCAAGCCTGCGACCCATTGACTTGACCAGAGCAGAAGCCTCTGATTCAGATTTTTCTTTTTTCTTTTTTTTCAGTTTTCCAGTCCTTATTTTAACTTTCCGTCACTGCACAGTTTTGATGTACGGTTTATAAGAAGGACAAGAGTTAGTTCGTGCCAACCCGCCCTCCCCCCAAAAAAAAACATGTCTTAATTTAACAATCTACAACAATGCACTCACCGGTCCCCGCTGAGTTGACCCGGTGAACGGCCACCTGGCTCCAGGCTCCGGGAGCCGCCCCGCAGTCAACCACGCCGCATCCGGGCTTCAAAAGGCGGAACTTGTCGTCGATCTCCAGCAACTTGAAGGCGCTCCGGCAGCGGAAGTTTAGAGCGTGCGATGCTTTGACGTAAGGGTCTTTCGCCTGCCGCGCGAGCCACCTCTGCTCTGCGTTGCTTTTCTTCTTCGGGAGGCGACACGACGAATAGAAAAATCTTCGGTGCAGAAGATAAAACATGTTTAGTGTGTGAATTTGAAGGGCATTGAAAGTAACAGAATCAGGAAATGTTGTGAATTGCGCATGTGTCGAAATTCAACTTTCCATTCGATGGTGTGCATTAACTATATATGTCCCATGAAACAGGAAAGCGATAGACTTTTTCCGTACCCAAACTTTATTCGTTTTATTGAAATACACAACTTGCCTGCTTTACAAGCTTTTGTGCTTTCCATCAACACAATATGTAAGTGGTGGCTAATTTTCCAGTTGTGGTAGATATATCTTGTGTTCTGAATTGTTTATACGTAGGAAATCATCACATTTGTTTCTCGTCGATTGTATTTCAGAGTAACACATTCCAAGCGGGGATTCGTTTATTGGGCAGCAACAGAACAGGTGATGATTCGAAAGGTGACACAATTGTATGTGACTTTTCATTTTTGTAATTGCGCTCAATGCCTCTCTTAAGACAGGTAGGATGCTGAGTTCCAAGCTGCTGACTCTGGTTCTGGTGGTCGAGCCTGGCAGGGTACTGCTGGGCATGAAGAAGCGAGGATTCGGGGCAGGGAGGTGGAATGGTTTTGGGGGAAAAGTCCAAAGTGGAGAAACTGTTGAGGAAGGAGCAAGAAGGTCCGTGTTTGTCGTTTTTTTTTTTTGTTTGTTTTTTTTAAATACTGGGAGGATATTATTTGGATATATACAGTACGATAAACTTTTGTTTCATGCATCCCATCTAAACAGTAGACTGGCATCACAGTAAATATCACATGCTTTAAAGTATTTGCTTGTATACAGCATTGTACCTTTGGTTATATTTGTATGTATTCATATAATGAAAGAAAGTGGTTCTCAATATAAATGGTTTAATTTATGTTTATTAATGTATTAAAATGATGTGACAAACTCAATATAACTTAACTCACAGGGGTATATTCTTTATCCTCTGCAAAAAACGACTACAGTATTACTGCAGCTCCGTGGTGAAAAGTATTTGTGTATTTCTGTATTATGCTGCCATCTGGTGGTGTAGGTGAGCACAACAGAAGGTTCAATCACATTTCCATTCATTTCAGTTGGGAAGGATGATTTGAGATACAAGTGTGGTCACATCAAAAAATAATCGTGTAAGTCAAGGCACCACTGTTTTTATTTTGTTGCTCAGGGAACTCCTTGAAGAAAGTGGCCTCACAGTGGACACGCTGGAGAAGGTTGGAAACATACAATTTGAGATGGTCAGCGACGCGCAGCTACTCAACGTCCATATTTTTCGGGCCGACTCATACAATGGAGAGCCAATGGAAACGGAAGGTATGTTCCACAGCACCAGTTTCATGAGGCGATTTATTGTGAATGGGACGCAAACTTTCACTTTGCCGTGCTGTAGAAATGAGACCTCAGTGGTTCGACTGTGACAAAATCCCTTTTGACCAAATGTGGCCCGACGACAAGCTGTGGTTCCCGCTGCTGCTGCAGAAGAGAACATTTGTGGGCTACTTTAAGTTCCAAGGCCACGACGTCATTCTGAGCTACAAGTTGGACGAGGTGGAGAAGCTGTGAGGCTGGGAAGCTGTGTGGGAGGTGTCAACATTCCTCAGTGCCTGCTGTTCAGCAGAGACTTAGAGGCACTGATGTGCAAAATATACTGTGGTCGAAGTTGCCATTGCCATTACAAGAGAAATTTCAACTGAATGTTGGTAAACCTCCAAAAAATAGAGGACCAAAGCATCAGAGAACTGTAATTAGGGATGAGCTTGATCCTTGACATTGAAGTTCAGAACATTCAGATCATGCATTGCTCATAGAATGTAGTCATTGCCCATCCCTAACCCATGCCCGGTTAGCATGAAAATATGCCCCCTAGTGGCTGTGAGCAGCATAAGCGCAATCGCATCTGTAAAGCAATAGCGTTGTGTGTTTAATAGCTAGTCACTTAATGGTTGGCTAGTAATAGCGACTCTGCTTTTAACTGCCATTAAAAAAAATGTTACACAATAATAAAACGCAAAACAGGAATTTTCATACTTTTTATTGTCCAGCACAGAAAAATAAACAGATTCATCGGTCATCTCTAAATTAAATTCCTATAAAATGCCACCAAAATAAACGTTTGTGCAGTATTGTTTGTAAGGTGTGCAAATCAGACAAAGTGTTCTTTTTTCCAGGAGGTGTCAATTTTTTTTTTCTTTCCAATAAAAGTGTTCCAAAACAGCTTGGAAACTGGAGTCACCTGGTTTGTTGGATTCCTACTATACATATTGCACATCTGGAGTGAGACATGTAGTGTCATTCAGAAGCTCAGCTCATGTTGTCAGTAACTGTAACTTGTGCATGTTGCAGTTTAGGCACTTTGAATTAGCTTATCACCCAAAGCGCGTGGGGGTCGTCATGTCAACTATGAACTGCATAAAACAAAGATGGCAAAATAGGAAGCACACATAAGAGGTGTATCATCTGTATCAAAAATCGGAACTCCGGGAGTAAATAAACTATTCCCAGGATTTAAATAAAGTAAAATACGATATTGCCCCCGACCTCTTACGCAATAACTTATGAACATAAAGGGCAGGAATGTCCACTGTGCTAAATGGTCCCTTACGGCCTGGAGAATTTCCCTCCTAGTTGGCAGTAAAAGTTTTTATTCGAGCATTAGCCGACAGCCAAAATGTCAAAAGGCCAAAACTAATAAATCCAAACAGTGAGTGGTTTTGAAAAGCCACTTGTATTAAGTGTAATGTGCGCTGTGCAGTAAGAAAACATTTTTTTTTCCCTCCCGAGTTTCCCTCTTGTGTCACAAATCCATTTACTAGAGGCCGGGTTTCAAGCCGTTGTTTTCAACAAAGAGACAGCTGAGCTTTGGCTGGAGTTCATTCCACACCGCACCCATCTGGAAAGAGAGTAACATCTTATTTCTCCATCATTTGTTATGACACTTAGAATTAAAAAATAGAAGCACATATAATACTATTGTGGTTGTTCAGGGCAAAGTAGTAACAGTATTGCTATGGCACCATATGGTGGCATCTTGAATGAAAGAAGTATGCTCAACTTAGTTGAGGAGTTTCATTTTGACATAAGTCGTGCTTTTCTGGCAATTATAAACCTTTGGGGGTGGGGCTTACAGGTTTTGCAATGTGTGGCAGGGCTCGGTCCTAATCCCCCACAAATTAATATTTCAATTTTTCAAACTCTGACTTACAACATCAGACTTAAAAAGCAATGACTTACAAATAAGGTGAAAATAAATACTTTCAGTGCGCATGCCATGTACATGGTGAAAACTCTCATGACTTCCTCCAACAACCCAGGTTTAACTTATCTACAGCCAACACAATTTTTATTACTTTTCTATTCAGACAGGGCTTTGGCGCCATCTGGTGGCATTTTACGGTGTTTCATAAAGAGCCTAAGAAATGCAAAAAGGTGTTGGGTTTTTTTCTCTCTTTCCCCAGGAACAACAAATAACTGGGAATAGCTTCCAAAGAAAAAAAATTGTACATTTTTGACTAGTGAACCGGGAATATGCAGATGATGACTGCATATTAAAAACAACACAGAACAGCATTACCTCCTGGTGTCCTTGCACCTGGGAGTTGACAAAGGCCCCCAAGATGTGGGACGTGATTGGCAGGTAGGTGAAGATGAGCTGCGTCTCTTGGTGGAGGCAGAACAGCGAAAAATAGTTCCGCAACTCCATGATCTGTATGGCGTTCTCTTGCTAGGAAGAAAATCAAAGGACAAGATGAGAAAAAAACATGAGCGTCCTTTACACAACATTGTCCTTCATTTTTAGTGGATAAGGTGCTAAAGGCCTTACCTGAACAATCCGCGACTCGAGCTGCTCCACGGATGCGTGCTCTTTGGATTGCGCGGTGCTGCTCATCATCTGCCTCTTCATCACGCTGTACTTGTGTAGCGCGCGCTGATGCTCGTGGAGCACGCCCTTCTCGTGGCGCTCGCACAAGTCCTGGAGAAGACGAGTAATGATTGCGTTTTTATTTACACCCCTCGAAGAAGCAGCGGCCTAATCGGCGCAAACAAGAGGCACTTGCTCTGTACGACTGCAGCAAATCCAGGAAAAGATTCAGTCTTTCCACGACGTCATCCTCTTCCCGCCTGCCCTGAGGACGGCGAGCAAAACGATGTCTACTTCCCGTTGCCGCTTTGAGATTGGAGATTGCGCGTTGTACCTGCTGCGCGGCTTTGTCCGAGAGCACGGCAAACTCCACCGATAGACTTTTGAGGGACGGACACACTCGGCTCCACGTGCTCTGTGACGAGGCCAACGACGGAAGGGACGACGTGTCCGAGCTCAGCATGCTGTCAACGAAATGACTTCAATACATGCGACAAGTATGTTGTAGCCACTGTGTTTCTGAATGAGCACGTCTAGATTTTGTCGTACATTATATGATTGATGCGGCTACTACTTCATATATTACCGCCACGGACGGACGCCCATTTTGCTGCTGTTAGACGATACGGACGGGAAATAAAAAAAAATAAAAAAAAGACAGACTCAGCACAGACTGAACTGAATCCGTCTGTGTAATCACCACTAACTTGGTCACGTCAGAACGGATTTGACAGTCCATCATCGACGGACGCCCGTTTTGCTGACGAGAGACAGAAACGCGACCCAGACTGCATTGAGTGGATATGTACAGCAGGTGGCAGTATGCCCAAAAAGAGAATCATGAGTTACTCAGGCTGACTAATAAGGAGTAATAAAGTAGCTTTGAATACAGTGACAGTTCTACAGACAAGTTATTGCGAGTTAAGTTTCACATTCCTATTTTTATTCTTGGAAAGAGTAGGATTAGGAGGTTGTAAAACGGTATTTTGCACACCCACACTCCATTTCAGAATCAGTGTCAGTAACGGACCAAAAGTTGCTTGACAATCCAGTTGAAACAAACAGCAAAACTAACAAAAACACAGCTCGTCTCGCAGAAGTCTGCTATCTGAATGCTAACATATAACGCGAAACGCTGATGACAGGCTAATAATCCCATTTGGCTTCTAGAATTACACTCGCGCAATAACAAAAATACCTGAGCTCCCTGCCAAACATGAGGAGGTCACTCGCGTTCCCCTTGGAGCGCTCGGCGATCCTCTCGGCTCGCTCGCGCAGCTTGCAGAAGCTGTTGTGGATGTTCTTGATCAGCTCTCTGCTCACGCAGAACTGCGCCTGGATGTCGGTTGGGAGGTATTCCTGGCGACAAGGATCCCCGTGAGCCGTTCTCAAGAGTTGACTGGACGTTGCCAGGTTGTGTTGAGAAATTCACAAACCTTTGCCACGGTTGCATTTCTGTTTGTCATGAACTCGTCGCCTGTTTTCTTGTAAGCGTCACGCAGCTTAATCTGGACATCCTGTTTGTGAAGCGTGTTGAAAATGGAGAGGGGGGGGGGGGGGGGGGGACAATGAATAACTGGAAGTTGCCATGGCGATATCACTCCTTGGTTTGCAGAGCCAGCAAGTTTGGACAAAGGAAAAGGCATACAGAGCCGCTGAAGGTGAAGAAGGTCTTGACCAGCTCATCCTCTGAGAAGAAAGGGTGCTGCGCCACCAAGTTGAGAAATCTGCCCAGCGCGCGCCTCCTCGCCTCGATGAAGTCCCGCTCGGAAAACGACGTCAGGACTGCGGCAAAAGTCTTTATGTTACATAACATTGCAAGTGTTTGGGCTGCGTGGCTAAACCAGTTAAGTATATGCAAAGGAAATGGGTTACGTCGCAATCAAACCGTCGAGGTCGACATCCTGTGTTGTTGACGGAGCAGTGTGTTGAGTTGACACACTTTACCTCCTTTTAACATTCTTTTGGGCGGAAGCGAAGGCACAACTCTGTAGGCAAATCTCTGAAGCAGGATCTCGTGGAAGACGTCGAAGTCACTGTAGCGTCGATAAACGGACATTTTGTAACGCTGGAGGAAGAGAAAGCAAATCAAATTGACAGAGTGGATGCTATATGATTGTCGGTGGTGGAATTTCATTGTTTTCACTGTATTGTATGATACAATATTCTCTATACATTTTCTTGTATTTTTAAACTCAAAAACGGGTCCATTTCACCTAATATAGCAGGAAGCTTGAAATCAACAAGGCCGGTGCAAACTAGGGCCCGACCGATAGGAATTTTTTTTGATGCCGATGCTGATTTTTCGCTGACAAAAATACTGATAACCGATTAATCGGACGATTAATTTAAAATATATGTAATGCATAGAGTACAAACCATGACTTAAGGCTGTGTGTAAAATAGTGACATCCAGGTCAATTCCTTGCACTGCTCATTCAAGCACTGTTTATGACCTTATCAACAAATTTCATTATATATATTTCAGGATACATTTATGTGTAGTAAATACAAAAGCCAGTGATACTTGTGTACTGCTGTAAATGTTTGAAAGTACATAAAGGTAAAAACAATCGGCAAACATCAGCCGTTTAGCTGCCGATATTTGAAGGGCCATATGAGCCAATTAATCGGTCCGTCCCAGACAGAACGTGTATTCCCTTTTCTTTTTTTCTTCATAAACACACCAGAACAAAGAATTAGCCAGTCAAATAAACGTAGCTATTCATTTCCTATGGTTCAATGGCTTCCTTACCAGGGTGGTGACCTGGTACTCCACATGCTTGAGGAACAGGCCTTTCTTCTCCGGTATGAGCTCCACCTTAACCGCGTCTGTGTTCAGCAGCCTGTCCAGGTTCAGGGACAGCGTCAGCTCGTCCTCCTGAGCCGCCTGCATCCTCAGCGCCCGCAACTCACTCGGCTCCCCCAGCTGAGGCTTTGGAAACTCTGCAACGCACACAGCCGGCCCCCCACTTCTAATATTTACACATGGGCGCTACTAACACGCGACGCTACTACTTGGATGTAGTGGAGCAATGTGAGGAATGCCGGTTTGGAAAGCGGCTATCTCATATTTTTGACAGAATACGTGTCGGGGGACTGATCTTTCATCCACCACATCCCCATGCATTGCGATATGGCGAAGAATACTGAATGTAATCTCCTGCGACAAGTGCAGAGAACTTGTTCTTGCGCACGGTGGAAGTTTCATGCAGTTGGCCGTTATTCAGGCCACACCTGAAATAACAGAGAGGGCCTTAAAAAATAGCAGAAAAAAACTTGACAAGCCTGCCAAATGGCTACCTACTGTATGTGAAAACCATACACATCTTCCCTCCATATGTGTAGTGGAAAAATGCATCACTTTACAGCTATGTTTGAACAGTACAGGAAATATAATAAGTGGACACTTGTTCCTTGTTGAAATAACAGCTTTTAATAATAGGGAGCTATAACATTTTAATATTAATCCTGCAACTAAAGCAAAAAGTGCTTCGACAAAGTATTGGATTAAGCATTGATGTAACCACGTTTTCAATTTGTTGATCAGTAAAGAAGTACCAGTCATCACATTAACTGTCATTCCAGTATAAAAAGATGTTAAAATAAACTAAACCACTTATCCTTTGAGGATGCCTGCGCTAGTCTAAGCACGACATTCTGATTGATATTGCGTTTGTGGAATATGAATTAAGTAGCAAAATCCACCCATTTTATCCATTTCAGGGGGCGGCCATTTTGCCACTTAATGTCACCTGAAAATGACATCACAGTGCCGAACAACTAATCACAGCTCACCTGCAAGTGTCAAAATGGCCGCCACCTGAGATGGATGAAAACAGATTTTTATGCTTAATTCATATTCCACAAACGCAAGAGGCTAACAATAATATTAAGTATACACAAAGTTTTGAAACACTTTCTTATGATATTAGATGGAGAATATTTCGAAACTTGACTGGTAATATTCTTCTTAGGTATAAAACATTTTGTTTTTTATTAACAGGCCCACTATGCTGCTATATTTTAACGTTGGTCATGGTGGTGCTACCTGGACAGCAAAGTTGTTTTTTTTTTTTAAGTAAAAAGTTTGAAAACCACAGCTTTAGATGCTCGCTAAGCTGAGTCTCAGGCGTGTTGATAGTTTGAACTCCCAAGTTTTGTTTTGATACACTCCCCCTCCCTCACGTACACATAAACTGTTACTTTCACTCCCTTTTTAACATCCGCTGTATGCGGTCGCAAGATGAGCCGCCAAAGAGGTTACAGGGAATGGCTCGGACGACCCTTTGGCAGCCAGAAGCATCACCAAACTACTCATTAAGCAAAACATTCACTTTTCACATGCTTATCCACCTTGTATGTAGTTCTCCAGGACTTTGGGACTCGGCTGCTTTCCTTGCTGGGCGGCGGCGATTAGAGCGAGCGCTTTGTAGAGCGACAACTTGCTCAGGGTTCCGTCGGCGCCTGCGTCAACGTGTTCGGCGATCTGAGGGGGGGGCAAACAAAGACAGTCAAGCAACAAAGGCGTCTCACCAGTCCGCCAATCTAAATGCAACTGCGGTTTGCATTCCTTCTGCGCAGGGAAGTGCTCGCTAGACGCAAAGCCACAAAGCTACTGTAAAGATAAATGCTTCACGTAATTTGATTCTGAGGTTTCGTCTTTTGAAACATATACACGCAGTCGATATAAAAAGTCTACACAGCCCTGTTCAAACGCCAGGTTTTTGCGATATCCCAAAAAAATTAGACCGCGATAAATCAATTCAAAGCTTTTTCCTCCATTATTTTGACCTATATGATCAACTCAATTTAAAGTTATTTAAAAATAAACTGAAAAGTGCTTGCAAAAGTCTGCACACTCTCATAACTGGAGTGTGGCTGTGTCCAGAATTAACCAATCACATTCAAACTCATTAAATGTGAGTCTGCACACACCTGCCACCAAAAGTTCCCATAAAAACAAAAAAAAAAGCATTTTTACTCATAGAACCAGCACTTCACACATTGCCAGAATTATTAGCTAAGACTAAACATTGTCCAATGCTGAGCATACAACAGTTAGTATTTCTATCCGACAGCAGAGTTTGTGCACATGACTCAATAAATAATGTCATCACATACCAGAGGCGTGGCCGAGCTTCTTCACGATTAAGCGATAAAGAAACCGATGGACGGCTGATCCATCACGCTACACTATTCATAAGGACGATTAACTCTTTCATCCATGACTCATCTGACATGCCATCACAAACAAACAAGTGACATCGCCTGATATTGATCAAATAAATTATTTCAAACAAACAACTGAAGTCGTTTTTTTTCACGTAGGCTCCTCCCACTTGTCACTGGTATCTGGCTAGTCATTTTTCCTGCTCCTTTAAGAATGTTAATTTACCATGTTTCCTCGAGGACAGACTAAGTGTTACATGTCTCTTCATCATCATGACATCACAGACAAGTTTCACAGGCTCCTGTTTGTTGTACAGCTGCCTTCTCAGTAGTTTAAGGCTTGTGATTTTTCGACACAGGATGTTAGTGTTCTAATCTCGACACGCTCTACAGGTGACTCTATCACCCGCTGTTGAAGAATCATCTTTGATTGGAGTCATCTGTTTCTTTTCATTAATTTCTGATTACTGTTATCATAGTGTGTTGGGAATGGGAAACCCCATTCATGTAAAAATAAGAAAAATGGAGAAAAAAAATGGCCGTGTTCTTCACAGGACAGCGGCGATATAACAACATTGTATGAATCCTCACCTGGTCTTGAATTGCCTTGGAGAGTTTGGTGCTTTCAAGCAACCTTTGAAATACTTCAACCTGAACCTTCTCATCGTTCTGGCAGCAGACAGCCTCGTGCACCTCCCTGTAATAGGCAGGAACTGAGCCTGCAAAAGAAAAAACTATGGTTAGATTTAAACAAGTGAATCTGCACTTCCACCCATCTGTTGTTTTTTTTAAATGAGCTCGAGCTTACCTCATTGCAAATGAAAACCACATTCACATGACATGACAGTACATCTATGAACTCTTTAGTTTTCAATGAACCTAACAAGCATGTTTTTGGAATGTGGGAGGAAGCCGGCATATCCGGAGAAAGCCCATGCAAATTCCACAGAGGCAGGCCGGAGCCCAGAGTCCAGATTCGAGATTCGAACCAGGAGCTCCGTCCTGGGATGCACACGTGCTAACCATTCCATCACCATGTTCTGCACCATCATCAGAAATCATATTACGACATGCACCTCAGCATGTGACATTTGTTGCTTAGTTTATGATCTACTCGTTCATGTCAGCACACCTCACATTAGTTGACTTTTATTTCCACTTAAAAGTGTAAAGTCAACAGTTAGCTTTATTTTCCCAATATAAAATAGCCTCAAAGATCAATTTCATTGTGCATTAGAATTATTAGAATAGTTTTCGAGCCGGCTGTAATAACGCACCAAATTCGTCAACTTTTTAAGAAAATGGCATCAAAACGTCACTGGTTTAAACGTTTTGTATGCAGGTGGAACAAAAATACAAGTTCAAGCACCGAGTTCTCATCGGTACTTCAACCGAAAGACCACACGCCAAACGGAATCGTTTTAGCTAACTTTACGCTGGATCTGCACACGCAGCGAAAGTAAATAATGAGTTTATAACTTGCAAAATAGCGCAAAAGACAACGATGAGAGTGGGAAATGCACATACTGTACCTTCATTGATCTCTTCAGCCATGGCTCGGATTGTCATGTGAGCGCAAGAGCACCTCCATGTGATTTCCTGCAGAAGCGAAAAAACAAGTCATTTATTTCTTAAAGTTGTAGTAGGCTGCTTCTGGGGTGAAGTCCACGCGACTCATGGCCACTCCAAAGTGTCAGGCTGTCAGCTATAATGTGACAAACGTTTTATGGCGTTTTAAAAACGTCTATGTGAAAGCGTTTGTAGCTGTATGCATGCAATCGTACTCATTTCATGTGAACTAGTTTTGGATAATGGACTAACATACATAATCGTGGACTTAAGTGGTTCATTTTATTTCGGTCTTTTTTTTTTTTCTTTTTTTACCTCTTTATTTTTGTGTTTTGTTGTTAGATATCATATTTCCCTTCCCTTCAGTTAACTTCAGCAACTGTCTTTGGGTGTATTTATTCATATTTCATTAGAATCATTACACACACCAGTCTTCACCTACTTTGAGCCAAGGAAAATATTTTACACGTGAAAAATCTCGTTAGACTGAACGCATAATACAGCCATAGTCATTTTCATTTTCAGGAAACAATAGGGAAAAACAACTAATTCAACAAACGAAGTATTTTGTTGCCTCAATTCAGTATGACTACACAGACAAAGAAAACACGATTTTGGCAGCCTAAAAGTAATTGCCCAAGTCATTTGGAATGTTTTTTAAACCATAATAATAATAATAATAATAATAATAATAATACCTTTTTGTTTTAAAGCAACAAATTCAACAAACAAAAGTCCGGTTACCTCAAACAAACCTTTTGTATTACCATTACTTGGATAAATATAGCGTATAAATACATATATTTAAAGTAACACATTTCTAGCAAGCAGAGTACTATTGATTTTGCAACAGTAAATTAAATAACACTAAATTATACTATAAGGCTAATCATATGATTTTTAGCCAGAATATTAGTATTTTTTATTGATACGATAGCAAGTAAAAATAAAACAAAAACTTTTGGTGATTATGCTGTCATGCTAAGGATGTCACATCAAGTGTGTACTGTATACTGAAATAGTGCTGCTCTCGTTTGAATTTTCTCCCGGTTTAGGTGAATACAAAGCTTGTACTGTATTTCTGTTGAATGAATGGCAACAGGTGGATACAGAGATTAATTGAATCTCCCGCCATCTAGTGGAGGAACATTTAATTGTTCTGCCTGTCAAATGCGTAGCTGGTATAAATAGATGAGCAAATGTACATTGTTTTTCAGTAAATAAAACGATTTTACACCTGAGTGAGGGAATCACAACAAACCCCCATACACCTCTCCGTTGATAGACTAATTTCAATGGGCAGGAAATGCATTTTGCTGGGCAATAAACCAGACACATTTCGACCAGAAAAGAACTTTGTTTAACACATCTATATCTAAATACCATGAACATCTAGATGTAAATACCATGAAGATCTTTCTCTATGGCAAAGCTTCTCGGAATTGAGCTCAAATTGCCACCAGTACATTCTCAGTGAAATTACCATTTCTCCGACGGTTCCTGAATCTATCATCATCCTGCAATGCGATAGATTACCTCTGGGTGACGCTAATGCGTCATTTAACTGGACCTCTCGACTGATAAGGGGAGGAGGGAGGGTGACGGATGTTTGAGCCAACCGAGCTCGTGAGGATTTGTCAGCTGGCCGATTGTAGTCCACACTACAGCCGCCGCATTTGCGCAAGACTCCAGTCCCGTCCGGATGTATGGTGGCTGCGCTCGCTTGCTTCTCGAGGCGAACCCGTCGCGCTGGAATTTCAAAGTGCAAGCGACAAACCGTGCAGGCAGCTCTCTTCGACAGGATGTAAACAAACAACAGCCCGCCATGACGAGAGGAACAAAAGAGACTTGTTGTCTTCAACTAACCAGCAGCTAAACCGGCTAACATTAGCCGACGTAACAGGGACGACATTGAGACTGGGTACGAGCACTTCAAACATTTATTTTGTGACGACAACCAAACACTATGTACTTGATGTGACCGAGAAGCTAAAGCAAAAGTGAACTGGTTAACTAGTCGCTAGTGGTGATAGTCGCTAGTGGTGACTAGCTAACGAGGTGATGCAAACCAGCACCAGCTATAAACTAGTCGTCTACAACCCAACCGTGAGAGAACAAAAACATCACTAGCTGCTAAATTATGCATGGTTACTCTATGGAGGATGCCATTTTGAGTGGGTTGTAGTCGGATAAATTCTTCTTTAAACGTCAGCTGGCTTTGATGCGGGTTTTTTTTTCTCAAACAGACTTTTCCGGAAGGACCCAGTAGCATCCCCGTCTACCTAAAGCCGAACTGGATTGACTGTCGGTTGGCCATGGCTACTGTGGTTGGTTACACGCCACCGTGGTGGGTCGACCTGCTGCACCGACTTCCACATTTCAACTTCAACTTTGAGCAAACGAGCAGCGACTTCCAGCCGTGGAACTGGACCTATAAGCAGGTACGCATCCATGAGCAACAACCACTTTATCATGGTTTCGTTGCCTGGATGGACTTTTAGCTCCATCTCCGGATTAAAGGGATTCCTTGGTGACAAATGACATGTTAGCACCTGTTCATCCGCTTCACCTTTTGAATTTAGTCGCCATCTGTTGACCTACTATAGCCGTAGTTCGGCCTATTCCAGGATGGAGACCAGCTGGTATGATCTAATCCAAACCAAAGCCACCTTTGACTTGGGTGGGGGGTCTCGTCTTGGCATTTATTATACAAACGTAACCAGAATTAGCAAAATCGTCGATTTCTCAGGGGCTTGAAAGCATTTACACAGAGTTATGTAGTATGTAGCAAATGTCACAACTGTTAAAGCTTGGATGAAAGTCGGTCTTTGAATTTTGGAGACCAAGGTCATCATTTCTTCAAACACATCTACATTACTCCATAACAAATTTATGAACAAACAATTGATTACTAGAGTACATGGCCTATTCTACTGCTCACACTGCTTTTCGCACCAATAATGTGACATTTGCTCAATTTAAGTCGTTTTTTTGGGGCAAGCAACACCGTTTCAAGCTTACTATCTTATCAGTCAATATTTTTAACCGCAACTTCCCAGAGTAACCGAGAAAAACAAATGGTGGGGGAGAAATGTTGAGAAAGTATTCGAACATATGACTGACAGATCCTTAAGATTGATGGTTTTGGAGGATTTGAAGGATTCCATCGCCCGACGCCGACAATTTGTGATGTGGCGTGTTTTGGTTTACAGGCCGTTCCTTTTCGCTCAACGCATTATTCTCCCCGTCGCTCTGATATATAAATTGACCTTTTTTGTACAATTTTCGCAAAGAACTTGTCAGATTTGAATCATGCAGAATTTGGGCACACCTTTCTAATATCTCAGGGAATAATATATGAATTATCACAACATTCAGGCAGTTCAAGAAGACATCTTGGAGCCCTAAACTATTTTATCGTTGGTTCCTAACTTGAAATTTGGTCTTCAGTTGCCCATGATCATACTTCCCCTTTTTTTTTTTTAAGTGTGATTCAGATCTCAATTCCGATTCGTTTGAAACAGGAAGACGCTACCCAGACATGCGTCATCATCTTATTGTCTTTGTGCTGACAATTACAAACTAAGTAATCTCAGAGGCACACTAAAGAGTACACTGCGAGCTTTTGTTTGGCTTCACACGTCTGCCAATTTCAAAAGGAAGTAGTGTCTGAAGTCATATTTTCCTGAGGTGGCACCTTTTGTTTTTGTTGCCCTACACCCTGAGGTGTCATTCAAATTAAAATCATCACTAGCTTAGCATCCTAAATTTTGTGAAAACCACAGTAATAACAGCTACGTTTACTTTTATATTTAAATAATTAGCTTTTTTTTTTTTTAATGCAACATACATTTTACATTTACTCGCGTATATCCCTGTACGTACTATGATATTTTTTCTATTTGGACTATCATGCTACGAAGTGAAACGACAACATTATTTTTAGTATGCGCGAAGAGCAGCACAACATTTTTGGAGCGCGGGGCAATTCCTACGCGCTGAATGGCGTTTTTCTCCCAAACACTTAGGTAGTCCATTATCCTGACATTATCGATTTAATGGGATCCATTATAACTCCCATTGCTCTCGTCACTACAGTCCATCCTGTTACTGGGAGGTGTGGCGCTGGCCTGTCTGGCCCTGGACCTGCTCTTCCTGCTCTTCTACTCCATTTGGCTGTGCTGCCGGCGCAACAAAAATCATGACCAACCCTCGGCCGACTGCTGCTGCACCGCCTGGTGCGTCATCATCGCAACGCTCGTGTGCAGGTGAGCGCAACCCGTGTTTTCACACGACACGCCCGTATTTTTGGTGGCGCGTTTCGTTTTGGCCAAAGTGTGGGCCTGACCATCTGGACTTGTGTTGTCGAGCATTTGTTTCCTGTTTTCCTCCATATGTCGATGGGCCGCTAGAGAGCCATCACAGCTGATTCAGCAACGCAAAATAAAGGGCTGCAGGACCCTGATGAGGATGTCAACTGCATCGCGATCATTATGGCCCCGCCCCCCGCCGCTTCCAAGTAGTAGTAAAACAAGATACAGAGGAAACATTTA
This sequence comes from Filicampus tigris, assembly GCF_054856515.1. Taxonomy (NCBI): domain Eukaryota; kingdom Metazoa; phylum Chordata; class Actinopteri; order Syngnathiformes; family Syngnathidae; genus Filicampus; species Filicampus tigris. Next base: position 4,680,528 of record NC_141232.1, read on the forward strand.
TACTTGCAAAAAAACGTCATTTGTCAAAAACAGACAATTAGGAAAATGACTATTTTGGAAACGGAGCTTCCCCTAACATTAAAAAAGCTGTGCATATTTTCCAGAATTCATAGTTGTTGTTTTTTTTTTTTTTTATGTTTGTTTTTGCTCTCGGCCACCCCTTTCACACCGCAGAGCGTGAGAGGAAGAGATTAGCGGCCCAGGAAGAGGGGAAAAACAATGATGCTCTGTTGGCTGAACACCACTAGTCTGTTCTGACTGCAGTTTGAAGTGGTGCTCATGTCATCACCCCACTTGATTAGAAAAGCCACTATGCTCTGGATGGATGTCACTCAAATGTCTGTAATTGAGATATAATTGCAAATTCACTCTCTGTGGTCAGGTTGTTGTTTATTTTTTAGGCCACCGTCAATTTGTTCTCATTTCCAAACGTGTCTTTTTCACAGGAATTATGCTAATAGAAGTTACCTGTTCCACAGTCAAACTCACCATGTCATTATAAATGCTTTAATATTTAATTCTTAGCACTATGAAAACAAGTTAAACACATTTCTCATCTATTTTCTATTGCACTCGTGCCCTTGAGAGTCACGGGTGAGCTTTAACGTAAGAGATTCTAATGCCTGCCTCCAGGCTTGGCTCCAGTAAATCAACCCGTAAACAAATTGCGCATTAAAATACAGAAAATGACATCCCAGTCCATCCACCAGAGCGTCTTTTTCTGCAACCCGAGGTCTCTCATTCCTTATACGATCTGATAACCCAGCAGCCAGAGTGCCGCCTTTGTCAGGGCTGAGGCCTCCGGGGCGTACGTACATACGGGTCCATGTTTTCCTTGGTTCCGTGTGGGGTGTTTCAGGCGTCTGAACTGACAGGGTTAATGTGGGGTTCACATGCACCCCCGCACTGGCTCGCCACCTCCCTCTCTCGCTCTCGTCTCTTCCGTTTGTCTTTTTAAGCAAATCCCAGTCCCCCCACACCAAACCCATCTCCTCCTCACCACTCTTGTCTCTCCTCCCCTTTCCTTATTCCCTTTGTCAGCGCCGGCATTGCTGTGGGTTTCTATGGGAACGGCGAGACATGCGACGGACTGAATCGGCTGACTTATTCCCTGCGCCACGCAAATTACACCATCACCGGTGTGCAGAAGCTGGTGAGACTTGAGTACTAAATAATTCATTCATCCTTATTGTCCCACTTCTGCTACGAGACATGTTGTGCAATCCGTCATCCCCTTGATTTTCCCCGATCGGGTGCAGGTTTCCGACTGCACGTCCTCATTGAACGGGGGCGTCTTTGACAATCTGAAGGTGCTTGAGGCTCAGTACTCCAAGCACAGAAAGTCCATCGTCCGAAATCTGCTGGACCACCAGGACAAGCTGGTCAGACAGATGGTGAAGATCCCCTTCTGGGACAACAAGAAGAACTCGGTCTCTCTGGACGAGCTGGCTGTCCAGATCGAGCTGTATGACTGGTACAGGTGAGCGACCGTACAACATGAAGACACTCGAGTTATGCGGACACTTGAAGCCGATGAGATTCAAGGAAGAAGTCTGCCTATATTCAAAGATAAGAATTGAGAGGCCTGTATTGCGCTTGTGAGATCAAGCAGACAATGTACACACAGACCGCTTGCTGACAGGGTGGACAATGACAGGGTGGACTTTGGATTTTTCTTAATATATGAGCTCTTGGTGGATCTTTACTTAGCAACCCGAATCAGTTAGCATATTGTCTCATGTGCTTTTTAACAATTATAGGTCACATTTCTGAAAGGTTTTTATGTCAATATTTCACTGTGACAGAGTGGACATGTGAAGCGTGGCAGCATCTAACTACACGCATGAAAGAAATTATGAAACGTAAGTTATTGTGCAACTATCCACCGTTTCAGCCTCCATCGAAGACACGCAAAATGCTGGTCATAATGCCACTGAAAATATTGTAGGTTTTTTTTAGCTAGCAGGTAACCTCTCGGTGACAGGGTGGACAGCAATATCAGGGACTTTCTCAGGGCATTGAATCAATCGCACCTGGACTGGTCTGGTTTTAGAGGATATTTTGTCTCATCTGAGCAGGCTTCATCAGTTCATGCAGTTAGTTTGTGGGACAAATTCACATACACGCAATTGGGGGGAAATGGTAGAAAATGAAGAAATCATATTTTAAGAGATTTATTGTTATCCTACTATGTGCAAAATGTTTGGCCACTCACAACATCACCTCGGCATCTCTTGACCCCCGGATCTCATTAGCGCGAGTCGTGTGTGTGTCAAGGATTTATGGCGCTTGAGGTAATGAGCACAGATGCTATCTGGGTCTCATTCTCTTTTCGCCTTCTTACCCTGACGGTCACTCTGCAAATCATCACTCACATCTGTTCATCTCACTTCCTCGTTTGCTTAGGTATTCTCTTTACTTTGACAGTGATGCATGAAAGGGGGAACAATGACAAAGGAGCATCGAGCCAAATTAGATTGTCGTTGACGCAGTTGACCCGACTGCAGTGTGGTCCAATTTTTAACAGCAGTATTCACAAATTCTGTGAATACAAATAAGGTTTACAATAGTATCAGCGCCCACTTTTTTGGTTTTGTCCTCACAGGTGGCTGGGCTATCTCTGCCTGCTGCTGTTCGATGTCCTCATTTGTCTGCTGGTGCTGTTGGGCCTCATTCGCAACTCCAAGGGGACGCTGGTCGGGTGAGTCGAAGTGCACAGGAGACACAATGAGTGCGGCTCTGCAAGTGATTTGTAGCCGCCGACACAGAACGACGCTGCATAAAAGTCCCAGACTCACCTTGTCAATTTAGTAAAGTCAAAATGATTTCATGCCATATAAACTTTATGCCACTCGCGCGCGGCTGGTAAAAGGCGCACACACTCCAGTGACACTTTTATATTTTGAACCAGCTGCTCATTAACTCTCATATTTACCGGCGCTATTTTTTATTATTTTTTTGCTCAATAATACATGAATGGTAATGGCAAAAAATTATACAGGGATGTACAGGCAGGGTTCTTTTATGCATGATGTGAATATGATGGTATTCAAATGGAATTGCTGTCGACTTGTAACGGTTTGGTTCACCTCAAACTCCGTAGTGTGTGCTTGTTTGGTGCCGTGGCTCTGGTGGTCAGCTGGTCCTCACTGGGGCTGGTGTTGGCTGTCTCTGTGGTGAGTGTCCGCTTCTGAAGTCAATATCACACGGTGGTGTTGTGTTCTTTACCGCTCTGACAATCCTCCCCCCACGACCACCCCCCCTCCCCCCTTCACACTCTCCTAGGCCTCCAGCGACTTTTGCGTGGCTCCCGACACATTCATCACTCAAGTGTCCCACAGCTATGGAGTCGTCAATAACGGTATTAGTCACTCGCTTGTGATGAGTTTTTTTTTTTTTCCCCCCACTGTGATCACTATACCTTCCCTCACCCATTTTTTTTTTTTTTTTAAGGGGGGGGGGGACACTCACGTGAGTGAATAGCCAAGTATGGGCCCCCTACGCCGCTCTCAATGCTGTGATTATTGTGCAGCAGTGAGACGGCATTGTTCTAAAGAGCAGGCCTTGTCCGCCGCTCATAAAAAGCCTCTAAAAGGGTCTGCCAGCAGTGTCACAGAGCAACGGGCTGCCTTTTTAGGATGAATAAAAGCTTCTATAACTACAGCTCGTTTTAGTAATTGCCTAAATGATGGCATGGTTTTTACAAAGGCAATTTTTATCGAGAGCCCCGTGCAGAGTGGATGAGGCAAGTAGGATGAATGAAGTCGAGGACGGGATTATCAAAGGAGATTAAGAGAACAATACTAAGATTCGCTTTAAAAAAAAAAAAGTTTCTGTATTCGTGTATTTTCCTCCTTCGAAGGCTTCAGTTATTTTTCGATGGTTTTATTACATTGAACTAAGGCTGGCTGTTTTCCCAGCCCGTCACTCCTATCTCTTCTACTTTCCTCCCACCGCGCAATGGTGTCAGTCAGCTAACAGTCTCATAATCCATATGAGTAACGGCTAAGCCTCTTCACAACTGTGGGCGGTTGCATATTAATACAAGCCTCAAAGACAAAACACGCACTTGACAAACGCTGCAGGGAATGGGCCAATTTTGTTTTATTGGATCGTCTCCCTCAACCAATATCAAAGCTAGAGCACTTAGCATTCCCTGTGTATTTTCTCGTCAATCACAAAAGGTTTTTTTTTTTCCCCCCTGAGGTTCATATACCATCCAATACAGCTTTATTTATATAGCGCATTTCATAACAGCTGTAACAAAGCACTTTACAATAACAAAATATGCAGACTGTGCTGATCTGAATACGGTGTTCTCGAGACCTTGGTTAACAGACATGTCATCGAAAAGTTGCCGTGAGTGGAAAACAAACAGCGTGTTCGACTATCTTGCTTTGGTGGGAAACACAGTGTTGATGCACATTCTGTGACTTCAAGAATCGAAAGTACTAGCACATGTATTCCCCTTTTTTTTTTCTTTTTTTTTTTTTTTTTCTCTCTCCACTTTGCCGCCAGTTTCCGCAGGTTTTCCATACGTATGCTACATCTGTTTTCATCTGTGTTTTATCCGCAGAAATACTCGACTACTACCTTAGCTGCGATCTGGAGCTCACCAACCCCTTCCAGCAGGTTTGTTGCCTCGAACAAGCAAGCTTGACTTTCAAGCTTCTCACGCTCTTTTATCGCGTTTTGCCGACGTCATTGAAATCCCCGCGGACACGGCATCAAAAAGACATTTTTATCCACAATGTGGGGAATTTGGTGCATGTCGGCGCTACGAGTCACTCCCGGCGCCTCAAGACGTGGATGCACCAGGACAACAATCCCATTCTGCAGCATTTTCCTCTGTAGCCAAAGATGAATGCGCTAAAATGGGGCCGTCCCTTGTGCAACAAATCTCTAGTTTGACTTCATGAATAAATGAAAGCTTTTTGAGTGCTCGGCGGCACTTGTCAAGAAAAAGATTCTACAGCGTGTATCTATAACCAGTCGGCGTGCTTCCGTGCGACTTTAAATGGAGGCTGCACATGAGCGTGAAACTACAGATATGAAAGGCTAACTCGTGTTCTCTTTCAGACGCTTTCCACGAGCCACAAAGCGCTCGTCGAGATGCAGGACGACGTGCTGAAGCTCCTGCGCTCGCCCGGCGCGGATAATAGCTCCGCCCAGGTAGGTCTCGGTTTGAATCCTGGCCGGACAGGAGCGTGTCCATGTTGTGGCTCTTTGTTGTCGTTAGTGATGACGGGGGCGGTGAAGTGCGGCGCACTTGCTGACTGCCCCTCGCATTATGTCCATTTAGCGACATTAGCCATTCGCTCAATACAACGCTGCCGCGTTATTGTCCCGACTGTGTGTTGACGGGCACAAAGTGGAGCTCATTTCACTCTGCATTCCCACGCGCAGAAATGTGCTGAGCTGGTCGAAGCGTTTGTGAAAGGCAAACAGACATATTTGATACTAGAAGAGTTGCGGGGAGAACGAGATGTGTAAATAAAGATAGATAAAAAGTACAGTGGTGTCTTGAGATAAGAGTGCTTTTGTTGACAGTGGCTCAACTCCCTTCACAATAAGCGGCAGTTTAACTCATTCACTGCCACAGGCAAATTTGTCTTCACAGTCCAGACATTCAATCCCAGGAATCTATTCAAATTTTTTCTCAAATTTTCCTTACAAGATGGCTTTCTCTTATTAGATTACGTCGGTGTTTGTTGTTTGTTAGGGCCGGGTGATAAATCACTATCAATATGTAATCGTGATCTTTTGATAGTGTTAGCTTAAAAAAATAAGAATAATAATCAGGAAGAAAACCCAGATCCCGAACTGCACGGCGTTCAAGTCAGTCAGCTGCAAATAAAAGCGGCGTACGAGCACAGACTGAAAGTGTGGTTATAACTCACCCCCCCATCTCCCCTTGCTCGTTTCCAGGGACTTTTGGAGCAGATCCAGGGGGTGCTGAACATCACCGAGATCAACCTTCATCAGCTCACCGCCTTGGTGGACTGCCGCAGCCTGCACTTGGTGAGTGAAGCCGCGATACGGAGACTAGCGGGGGGGGGGGGGGGGTGTCTCGTTCATGGCAAGGTGGGCCCGGCCGACTCTGACGTGTTGTCACATCAGCGCGGTGCAGCTAAAGTTATTTAAAGCCACCTTTCTTCCTCTTCCACGCTTGCGCAGCTAACTCGGCTTGTCCTCACAAATAGCCGTCGTCACACTGGACTTCCTGTCCGACTGAAAGCGGCCCGATGATGAGAAGCCGCTCAGTTGCGTCCACATTCCAAGTGCACGCGTGCAGCCAAACATTATCTGTCGCATTATCAAGCCGTGCATGCAGGCTGGAGATTGTCATGTAATGTGTGCGTGTGCTTTTTGGATGTCGGTGAGAAAATGTGCTGCTTCCTGCGTGTGCAGGCGCGCCAACTGTGAGCTCAGCGCTTTGACCTAGTTTGAATGCAACGCCGAAGGAACGAATTGCAGCATCCTTCTTATTGTTTCAATTTTCATGACGCGGTGGTGAAAGCGCTTGTCGCTCAAATCTCCCGCAGGACTACGTGCAGGCCCTGACGAGCGTGTGCTACGACGGACTGGAGGGCCTCATCTACCTGCTGCTCTTCTCCTTCGTCACGGCCCTCATGTTCAGCTCCATCCTTTGCAGCGTGCCTCACACCTGGCGCAAGACGCGGTAAAGCTCCGACGAACAACAACTCTCAAACGGCACCAAAGCTGTTTTTTTTTATTTTGAGGGGGGAGGTTATGGCCCGCTGTACAGTTACGGGAATGATTTATGAGGACAAGCCCATCAATTAATCATGGCTACACAACATTCATTCCAAGGTCTTGTTTTGGCGTGGCCACAGGAAGGACTCGGATACCGCAAATGAAGAGAACTATGAATATTTTTGTGTATAATTTACCCATTATACAGCAGCTGCATCCTCGAGTACTCTAACTCCCCGCCACTCTGAAATTGCAAAGAGTCGGCCGGCCTGAATCAGTCGCAGCCACTGCCAGAGTTGATGTCATCCTTCCACAGCGGGAAGGTGGAATGACTCTTGATGCCGCTGGCCCAGCGGCCACAGGCACGTCTCACCGGAAAGTGTTCGCACAAGCCCAGCTGTCCGCCACGTAATTAGCAAACCCCTTCGGAGCAATGGAGGGGGCGTTCTTCTGTTTGATCGCAGCTGGAGCGTCCTGTTAAAGCAGAGGCGGCCTTGTTCTCTCCAGTAGGCCACACTAAGCGGGTTTAGTTTGAAGGGGAAAGTTTGTCTTTTATCTTCAATTGAGCTTTAGGCAGTCCGAAAGTGCTAAATCAGCAGATGAAAACTTTTTGTCATCAAACACAGTGTCGTGCTTCACCCGCATGTGACGTATGCTACTAAGTGCGAATCTTGTGCTTTTAGAACTTTCAAAATCGCTCACGTAGCCAGTGAGGACAATGCATCAGCAAGTGTCTAAGAACAAATGCAACAAATGTGACCACGTGGCGCCTCTCTGGTTTCCTTTTGTAGTATTTTAAAGGAAGGCAACGGCTCCCTCTGGTGGCGACTCACTGTGTCCGTTTTGTGTCTTGGCAGGTTGGACGAGGACAGTGACAGCGATTCACTGGGCCGGGGCGGGAGGCAAAACCATGACAACCTGTACCGGGTCCACATGCCCAGCCTATACAGCTGCGGCAGCAGCTACGGCAGCGAGACGTCCATCCCCGCCGCCGCGCACACCGTCAGCAACGCGCCCGTCACAGAGTACATGTATGTGGCGCTTTTGGCTTCAAAGTTTTTTTTCAAACATTTACTTTAGTTATTCTTCTCTATTCACAGCCCCTCCCTTTATTATTTTTTTCAAATGACAACTTTCTGCAAATGGCCCCCAGGCTTTATTTGAACACCATTGCAGTACGTGCAGCTGTTGCTCTCCAGATGTGAAACCAAATACTCTGTCTGAGCGATGGGGTCATTGGGCAGGATCTTCTGTACTAATTCATCTTTTTATGTATATAGCTTCCTATCTCCACAGCAGTGCATCCCTCCTCACTTTTGACCACCACTGCTTTTCCTCCCGCAGGGCTCAGAACGCCAACTTCCCCAACTCCCGCGCCGAAAACACACCCTTAATCGGACGAGAGTCTCCTCCACCCTCGGTGAGTTCCAACCGGCAAACGGGCACCGTTAGCCACGTTTCCACCAAGTGCTACGGTTCACTTCACTAAGCCCTGATATGGCTACCACAAGAGAAAAATGGCCAAAAGGCAGACTGATCATTTATTTTGATACATTTAAACAGAAAATATGAATCCAAGCAGTGTTGGTTGGTCTTAACGTGGCTATTTAGAACCCTCATCCTAAAAGCTCCGTCAATACTAATTCCTAATTATTTAGACCACCTGCAAGGTGAAAGTTTTCAGGTTCCCCCTTCTAACAGCACCTCCAATCTAAATCCTCTCAGCCCCCACCCCTCCACTCGACACCTGTGTCTAACCTGGACACCGCTTCACGTTTCTTCTCTACACTCTTTGTCATCTTTTCTCCCAACCCCCTCGCCAATCCGTCCAGTTGTATTTGACTCCCGCCCACACTAACAGTGGCCACAGCTGGCAGCTAAAGCCTTCGGACAGCTCCAGAACGTTTTGGTAACCTCGTCTGCTATGCTAACAGGTACACAATATGGCATCCCCCGCCCCCAAACCCAGCCCACAGTGACAACCCCTCCCCCGTCCCCAACCTACCCCAAAACCCAGCTCTACTCCGCAGTGTCCCACCTGATGTTTGTTGCCTGTGGCCCCTGACCCCCCCCCCCAGGCTGCATGTTTTCCCTCCCGAATGCAAGGAATGTCCCTGTGGATGATTTCTTTAGCCACACTGTATGTAATCAACAGTTATTTCAAATACATTTTCGCCGTCAGACACATTAACACGTTAACAAAATGGAGCTATTATTGCAAACCGTACCGAGGTAATACAGTTGGAGATAACAGTAATATAATCACAACAGTTAAAACCTGACTTCAAATTTATTTTTTATTCCTTAAACTAATGTGCGTACAGGTGCATTTCTGGGGCAACTCTGAAGTTAAGGATTCGATGAACGGTTACATGCTAAATGTTCAAGAATGACAGATCCCATACCAAGATTTAGATAAAAACCACATGACCTTTTCAAGGAGACATGTTAATGCATTTTTTTTTTCTGTATTTACATTTCCCAGGTATCTTGATCATACGCCCGTGACATGCGTTTGTCAAAATACCCCAAAGATCATCATTTCTTGTCTTCAGCCTGTGCTTAGGAGCAGGCCATAACTTCATACCCAAAACTGCGTGTACGTGTAACCCCAAAGTTAACGTCTTTGTTGAATATCACTCTGGATGGGCCATACAGAGAGCAGACATACAAGCCATAATGTGTCCCCTTAAAAATGAATGTTGTGCTGCTTCTGTGTTTGGATCCGTAGTCTCATGCGGTGTTTCCCAACCTTGATTGAGCCAGGAATGCATTTTACCTACATGAAAAAAGATATAAAGCTCACAGCATACCAATCATACAAAAATATCTTGGGGGGGGGGACTGAAATGTTCTCGTCTCAGTTAACTCCCAACTCTGTCCCTGACACACTAGTAGAAAGCCATGATTTACCGTACTGTAGTTTGTTGTATGAATGGCAACATGTGGACACACGTTTTTTGTACTTTGTGCTATTCAATGAAAGAACGAACCAGGATATAGTTTTAACGACGCAATAATAACTTTCACACCAATTATTGGATACATTTCCCGACGATCTCTCACCTTGGTTGGGAATCACTGGCCTATTGCACTCTCTGGTGTTTAGCTTGAAAAGCACCAGTTTGCAGCCATGATGGGTGGTGCATGTGCAACCTCTGTGTCCCCACCCAACTCCTCCGCCATGAAGAACTTTTCTGCTCATTGTCAAGAGCTGTGATACTTGGAAGAGAGAGTCTTCCGGACTCTTTCATGAATTGTACTTCTATTATGTTCTGTTGGTCATGTTTTTTTTCCGTCTGCTTCTCACTCACAGTACACCTCCAGCATGCGGGCAAAGTACCTCGCTAACAGGCGACCAGAGCCCAACATCCCCGCGTCAATTTAGCCGGAACCGGCTAATCCAGATTCTTACAGTCAAAAAGGAGTCCCCCAAAAAAAAAATTTTTTTATTTTTTCTCTCTACCTGAATTATGAAGAGCTTTTACAGAGCACTGCCTCAGTCTTACCGCAATGTTGACTGACTGTACATTTGACAGTGTCTTTGCTACTTTTGTCTTAACTCTAGTGTTTGGGACCAGTCTTCGTGCACAACTGCATGTCTTACAAGCTTACAACAGAGCATTTTTTGTTGTTGTTGGAAATAGTCCTTACGGCACTCGTGAGCTGCCAATTAGCTGTGAATTTGGAGGATTCAATGAGCTGGCGTCATGAGGAAGGAAGAAGGGGAGCAAACCGTCAATACTTGAGAGGGCAACATACTACTGGAAAACATTTTTTCACCATTTCTCTACGGAGTTTTAATTTTCAGGCATCACCACAAAACACAACCGTGACTTCTCCAAATCTGCCCGGCAACAGCTAATGCAGCTATCACAATGCAGCCGTTAACGGTTGATGTGAAATGTGCTTTTTTTTCCCTTCTTTTTGTAGAGTTTCAAACATTTTTGCATTGGCAATGAAGCATCTGACAAGCAAATGTGTTTTAGCATTTCTAACAATACATGAAGACGACGAGTTTACGCCCATTGTGCGTCGTATTTTGTTTGCAGGAGAACTTCCAGGCGGTGCCAATCAAACTTAATTGTCTTAAATGAGCCTGATTTTTTTTTTTTTTTTTTTTTTTTGGTCCCCACCCCCATGTTTTATGCTCTGTACACTGTTTTTGTTTGGCCGTCATGTTCTCGGTCTGTGTGTGTCATTGTTGGATGATGAACATTGATTGTAAAAGGAATAACGTACTTAAAAAAAAAATCCTGACTTTTACATTTTCTATTTGATTTCACTTTGATTTTTAGAATCTGAAGCCAGCACATAGTGTGGCTTCATTTACTGTATGTGAATATGGTAGCTATTTTCATTTTTAATAAGGTTTATTCTCTGAAGTTGTTTTATACAAAATCTTCAACATGTACATGGGAGAAAACAAACAAAACAACTGTGGTTATGTTGAGCTTGACTGCCGTGTTTAAAAAAAATAATAATAAACCAAATTTAACTGTAGTCCTCCTTGGTGTTTCCTAAGGGTTTCATTCCATTATTAGACACGAGGTAGCAGCACTTACATTGGCCAGCTTGTGTTCAAAGGCGTGTGTGTGAGTATTGTGATTTCAAATGACATCCAACATAAATCTGAAACCATTACAATTACAAAAAATGACCGGGAAAAGGCTCAGCGTTCCTGCACTAGCATAATTTAGGTGTCAAAGGGGAAGTCAAACCAAACACTTTTTTTCTAGAACATGTTCTATGCAAGCCCGCTAGTTGAAATGCAGCATTCTGATTAATATTGTGTTTGTGGAATATAAGTTAAGCGGCAAAATGCACCCACTTTTAACCATCTCTGTGCAGCTATTTTGTCACTTATGTCAACTGAAGATGACGTAGAAGTTGCCCAGGGCTCAGATAATGACCAATCATGGCTCAGCTTCAGAAAACATTATCTGAGCGACTTCGATGTCATCTTGAGTCGACAGAAGTGACATTTGGGGTGTTCAATTCTGCCAGACGAGGGTGCTGTTACTCCATTTTGACTTGCAACTTTTAAAATTAGCGAAAATTTCATGCATGGAATGTTTATGCTGTTCACAGACATCACTCAATGTGTGTAATTTGTTTGGAAATTTCTCTTATTACATCAGAGTGATGTCAATAAAGCTTATTGACCATCCTCAACCTAACAAGTCAGACAGACTTCATTTCTATGTTCATCTTAATGGCCTTTTTTTTTTTGAGCGAAGTTTGACAGAGAGCACGCACATCAAATATTTTTGATTGGTTAGAAATTTCTCACACATGTCCAGCTCAATTTGAGTATTTTAATTTGTTCTTCACCAAGACAGCGTGGTAATTATTTTTATGACTTTCCTAGCACGACTGTGAGAAGAGGCTAGAAAGCGAACGATGGAGTAAAGATGACATCATCTCTCCTGCTGTTGATTGTTCTGGTTGTGCCAAACAAGGCTGTAAACAAACAGCATGGCGGCGGAGGAGGAGGAGGGGCCAGCGGGGAGTGTAATGGCAGGAGGGGGGTTATTATCAGACAGTTGGGATGCAAATGAAATTTCACACGGTCTCGCCGTTGAGGAAATTTAATTACGTTGCTTGTTGCCGGACTGGTGGAATGCGTCACTAAAGCTTTGAGGCGAGGAGCTGAATGGCTTGAAGGGGGGGCGTTGCAGACACCAGAACTGCACTTGCTCCCAAACCCCCACCCCTCATGGACACTTCCTGGGTCTGTTGGGGCTCTCTGCCAGCTGCTTGGAGCACAGAGCTTCTTGTGATGCCACACTGGACAGCTGCACCGTGAAAAGCATTGAGAGCCACACAAGGCCGCGTCTATTTCTATTCAACGTGATCTCTGTGGTCCTGGCTCTGGAGCGTCAAATCACCCACGTTCCATCCTAATTGAGCTCTCTGGTCATGACCCCCTTTTGCTTAGTGCAGCGTCACCATTCAAAGTGGAATAAGACAGTGACAATAAAATATGTTTTGTTGGGAATGTCATACCACTCCAGTCCAGCAGGTGGCAGCGGCCCTCGTGGGTCACTGCACAACTGATTCCCGGTAAGGGCGGACTGTTAACGGCAAAACGTTTAAAAATTAGTCATTGATACGAAATAACTGAACTCACTTAGCAACTTCCCCTCAATGTTGACTTTGTTGCTCGCTGTATGTAAATGTTGAACTGCAATCTTATCAGATGATTGTCATTTGTTTAGTTCTTTGAAATGATTGACGGGCTAAAATCCATTAGGTAAATGTAATTGACTATCAGTTGAACGCCTGCTGCTTTGTTGCTTCAGTGTGTACCACATTGTGTGGTGTGTGTTCTCAAGGAGGCAGCTGCGTCCTGGATGACTTTTAGGAAAGGGGGTTGGGGAGCGGGTAGTCGCTGATGGTGGGTGTCACGTTATTCACTGCCCACCTCCTCCTTTATGCGCGTCAGCCACACCAGTCAGAGAGCGCAAGCATCCAGTGAAGGATTAATGGCGCTGTCCACTTATCCCAAAAAGGGAAAGCGAGAACCTCCTGCTCACTGGGATGCTACATGCCTCTCCAAAGCGTTTTTGCCCCTAGCTTTACTGTATTCCTAGAGTTTAATCACATTGTCTGTGCCCACAGAGTAGGTCTTCCAACAGGCAAAAAGAATAAGAGTCCATTTATTATATGAATTCAAATGTTAAAAGTATAAAAATATTTTGAAGTAAGAATTTGTTAGGAGTTAAAGAGCAGTCAAATTAAACCTGAGACAAAAATAACACGTTGTGTATTTACAACCACAGGGCTTTGCCTTTCAAAATGTAAATAGCTTAATGCTAACAAACAATGCGGAACGCCAAAGACTGGCTAACAGATAGCATTAGTCCAAAGAAACTAGCAACAGAAATATATACTGTATATTTATGCATCATACAACATTCCACAGGGAGTTCATTTGAACTCTGGAAGAAAAACTCTTATTTCAAGCACTCTTCAAGCTGTTGCCGGAGCATGTCCTCTCCAGAGTTCAAGTTCCAGTGGTGACACGTGATAGTGAGATTAGGCGCTGTGTGTGTGTGTGTGTGTTAGAGGGGATCAAGGCCTCTGCCAGTTGCTGTGCGATGTCTGCCGAGGGCCGACATTGGGTATGATCCGGCGGACAATGCCGCTACTTAGTTGGACGCCGTGGAGGGAAGCCAAAAAGACAACGTGCGAGCGGCCACTGTCTGCGTAATCCCCTACGATATCAGGAATGTCCCTCGTTGGCTGCCGCTGACAAATTAACCCCCCTCCGCTGTTTGCCTCTTTGATTCAGTCGTAAACGTGACTTTAAAGAGCTGACAAAACTTCACAGGTACCTTGTGGTTGTTGAATGGGAAGTGCAAGGAAGCACACTTTTGTGATTGTGTTTCCATCAACAAGGTGCAAAGTGCTAACAACCTTGTCACTGTGTTCAATGTTCTTCCATCTTTGCATCTTTACCTTCTTGTTTAGTAACTTCACTGTGGAATCTACAGTTACCAACAAATACTTTTGGATTCATCCTAGCAATATGCCGAAGTTCTTTTGTATTGTTTTTATGTCACTACTTGATGAGGTGTTTTTCCGGATCCCACTCTGTGCCCCCGACCCAGAGGAGCATAGTTTGGGGGTTGCTCTTCCCCCCCCCTCTCTCTTTTTTTTAGCCCTTGTTTTCCCTTTGCTAGCTTAAGACGGGTACGCACATAAAGAGAGTACGGCTTTTTTTTGTCCAGATTTTGCCTCTTGCCGAACATTCTTTGTCTTATAAAATTGTCTTAGATTGACTACTCTCGAGCAATTTGCCTCCGCCCACTGTGACATGAACAGAATGTGCGTATTATCTCGATAGCAATCACGCGGACGTGGATCGTTATTGTAGATGTGAGCTTTCTTTGTACTAAAGTGGATGTGATTGTGCGGAAAAAGTCTGTAAAAATAAACTTTTCCCTGAAGCAGAAAGCGAATTGACTCATGCATGGGAGACAATTAGAAGGACACAAAACATTCCCACCACAAATCATAATCCTAGTTTTGCCTTGCAGGGAATGCGGAATAACGTGGGGAGTCTTTTTGTCTTGCCTAACACGCATCCATCATCTCCGACACCTTTGTCGTAAATCTCCCAAGACGGCACGGAATTCTCCAGCCTGCTTGACGGGTGAGTTGATGATTTATGCCGCGACGAAAGCGTCCTCGAAATTTGTCGCTTCGAAGACATGAGGAAGCGAGTGCCTGATGTTTTTTTTTCTTTTTTTTTTATTTAGTATTTTTTCTGATTGATACTTTCAGGCGAATGCCCTATATTCCCATGAGGGAAGAAGTGCTTGTGACGTTGAACTTTTTAGGTCATTAGATTGGCAAGCGTTAAATGTGCAACTACTGTCGATGCCGTTTGATCTTTTACAGTGCTGGAAAGATGCTCTTCCCACCCCCTCGTATTTCCTCCAGACTGCAGGCTCCAGTTCATGAACTGAATGATATTTGTACAATTATCCCTCGGCATCCTTCCCACACACCCGCCTGTCACATGTGTGCAGCAGGCCGTTATTAAAGGTAATTACTAGTCTTCGGCGGTAGACCAAAGTTTACAGTTGATACGATGCGTGTTCCTATGCTCGGCGCCGTGGAACAAGGGGGACGGCGGGTGTGCGCCACACGAGGAGATGACGTTTTTTTTTTTTTTTTGAGGGCGCAGGGCAAGATGATCAGACCTCCCCACATCAGAGCCCCGAGTTCACATTCCTGCTTGAGTTCAAAAGTTTCATCTTCAAAATATAGTCAGTGGTGTTCTTATGTGGGAAAATATGGTAAGGCATCAACCGCGATACCAGGAAAGCGCCTCCCTTCAAGTCTTTGCAGAGAAAAGGACAAGGAGAGGCGGCAGCAACAGGAAAACAGACACGCGAGGGTTGCACGGTGATAGTAAAAAAAAACTGACTGGTAATAAAAAAAGTATATATTCGTAATGATTTTTATTGCGTAATATTTGGAACGATAAAAAATATGGTATTGTTTCACAGTGTCGTTGCAAGGTATAGTATCGAAGTGACAAAATGCGTTTTTAAAGGGGAAGTCAACCCGAACTTATTTTGTTTCAACTACTGGGCTTGCATAGGACATATTCTTGAAAAGAATATGTTTGGGTTGACTCCATCTTTAAAAGTGTTGTACGAAATCCAACTAAATTCTCGGATTTTCAGTCAGCAAAACAGTGATCACGTGGATCCTGATGGAGGACAATAAAAACGCCAGAAAATCCAGATGTTTCTCAGTGGTTATGCACTTTTTATTTTTGACGTATTGGGCCCCCCAACACGGGGGCCCGTGTTAGTTAAATAGCAGGATCAGATCATAATCCCTGAGACGTCATCATTGGGAATGAACTGTTCCAACCCTCCAGATGCTGGAGAATAAAAAGCAGTACAACAATTCAAAAAAAAAAAAAAAAAAAAAAACAGACGTAAACCACGTTACATTCGAAAACATTCCTGTACACAACGGCCGCTAACGAAGGCACAGTATACAATACTGTCGTCATCATGTACAGCGTAACCCAATATGGGTCGACTCCATGCAGAGATGCTGATGTCGCTCAGGTTAAATTGTCGCCTCGTAGAACTCCGCAAGCGAGACGAAATCACTATCGATCATGTTTTTTTTTTTTTTTGGAGTACACATGACTTTCTTTGCTTCGAGTCTTGAGAAACGAGCATCTTCCCGACAGCAAGGCATCAGCTCATTTGAAATTCAGCTGTGCAATTTTTAAGCAAAATTGTAATAATTCAAAGAGAAAAAAAAAAGCAAATCAAAATCTCTCCCGTTCATTATTTCCCTCCTGATTGTAACGGATGCAAGGAGTGCATTTATAAGTTACATACAAAGGAATAGAAGAGATTTTGCAGGGGATTTGTTGTTTTTGACACAAATCTGAAGTCATTCCAGGATGTCATTTTCATTTTTTTTTTGTTTTTTTTTTTAAAGAGGTCAAAGTGCTTCATCCTAATGAAGTTCAGATAAGGTCAGTCATATAACACTGTTCACGTAAAAGCACAACAAAATCTTCACATGAGAGCGTTTGTCCGGAGTCAAAATGCTTTGAAGCGTTCCCATTTTTAAAAAGCTCACGTTCCAAAAAATAAAATCAAAGACGGCGTAAAGCTGGCAAACAAAGGGCGCGGGAATATGAAATACATTCTATGAGAATTGCAAGATACATTTACAAGCAACATGTACAAAAAGCTCAACTGATTGCCTGCAAACCTTTAAAAAAAAAAAAAAAGTCGAAATCCACTTGGAAGTGGCGGTAGTCCCGTAATCGGCGGGCCGCACAGCAGCCCACTTACACGAAAAAGCCCGCCGTAGCGCTCGCTGGAAGAACCCAGCGGCGAGGCGGTCTTGACAATGACGAAAAACGCTGGTCCTCGCCCGCCTTTCAGATACCGAGGCGAGGCGCAGGACGAGTATGAGAGAGGAGCGGTCGCCCTACAGGGCAACCTGGGGCGGACACCACGGCGTGTCCGGGTACACCAGGCAGTGCACCGACTTGAACCTGCGACCGACGGGAGACCACAGTTAGATGGGAATGGAACTTTGGCTTGGAAATAATGATGACATCGTCAGTACGGTATGCCTGCACATGCGCGTGACATCCCCAGCTGTTGCCTTTACAACTATAATGACTTGAGTACCACTATCAGATACAGTCCTTGACTATATATGTATAGAAAAAAAAAATTGTATATGTGTGTATATGTCACAGATGTCACATTCAGACCACGTGCAGGTGTACCTAATGTTTAGTCTCTCACCTGGATGGATCCTCCTCTACAGGGAAAGCTCCTTTCAAATTGATGATATTGCTCTTGTTTTCAAACATCCCATAGCTGAGAGTGATCTGAGGGAGAGATGACAAGGCATAAGTTTCACTCGAAAGTAACACGAAAGAAGATCCTGTATATGTCAGGCTGGTGTAGTATCGGTGTGTAGTATCGGTGTAGGTCGGTATCCCCACATATACCATTAACTGCCAGACATTTTCATCAAAACATTTTGGTTTTCCTCCTCACCTGCTTGTGGATCTCCGATCTGGACACTAGTTGCAGGTTCTCCAGGTGCGAGTGGAACAGGTTGCTGCGCGTGAGCGAGACGCCCAGCACGGACTCGATGATGTAGCCCACGGTGCAGTCGTCGGGCAGGCGGATCTTCTCCGCCGTGTTCATGAAATGGCCGCCGCTGGAGAGACGCCACACGTAGGTAAGGGATGGATGTATAGCCTTTTTTTTTTTTTTTTTTCTTTTATGGTGTAAATATATATTTGTCTTACCTGGCCCACGGGCTCATCTTGAGTGCCAGACCGCGACTCACACAGAAACCCGCTCCCCCAGTAGCGAACCAGAAGTTGACTGGCTTCTAGAACGAGAAGACAGAAAAACGTCTTGTAATCCCATAGCGTGGGATAAAAAAAAAAAAATTAAAAAAAAAAGAATACAATTTTAAAAAGCGGTCGTGCACGCACCATCTTATTGTCGCCCAGCCTCTCGGTGGCCTCTATGGGCCTGTCCAGGCTGGGCTTTCCGATGTACACGTCCTGTGTGTGCTGATACCGAGAGAGCTGCTTGAGCAGAGCGCGGACGTTGACGTAGTTGTCGTCGTCCACGTGACAGAACCACCTGAGCGACAAATACATCGTGAGACCCCGGACTCAACGTGTGTGTGTGTGCGCGTGTTTCTCAAACACTGACTTCTTGCCCGCCTCGATGAACTTATCGTACTCCACGGCCATCTTGCAGGACAGGGCCTGTCGGCTGTGAGCGGCCGAGCAGTTGGTGTTGATGGCGTGACTCCCTGCGGCCACACATGAACAAGAGTTATGACACGAAGTTCCCCATCAATGGTGCTTTTTTTTTTTTTTTTTTGTGCAACATATTGCACGTGTGGGTAGTGAGATAAAATTATTTCGGCAACAGGACGCCTCACCGATTTTCCTTTTGAGCTCCTCATCCTCGCCATCTGTGAAGATGTATGTCTGCGGACAAACAATGACAAATTAGAGTTAGAGCTAATGCTTGTATACATCTGGTACACCTGAGAAATTCAAACAAAATCGTGTCATCTTTTTATATCTTTGTAAACATTTGATTCAGCTGTAGATGAGCATGTGTACCAAATGTTGTGTGAGACCTCCTCCCCCGCAAAAATAACTCTTGGGTCTTTTTCCTTGATGACAAGCGCAGTGATTAGCATCATTCAGCCGTGCTTTTATCTCGGGGAGAAAACACATTGGCGAGTTAAACAGCCCATAAAGGCCTTTTGTGCCGCTTCTCACTCACTCCATAGCAACCGCACAACCGCCCCCAAAGCATCCCAGACGACAGAACACAAAAAGCGGGAGGGCGAAGCGTTCGACCGGCCCCCCGATCCATCCCTATTCGCTATCTCATTCGCGCATTCGCACCGCCCCCAAGCACAAGCCAGGCGTGAGCTCATATTTGAATGCAGGTGTGAAAAGACTGTTGTGTGGCAGCAGGTGCTGGCCGACAGTCGACCCGTTTACTCTTCAGGTGAGCCGGCACCTGCCGAGCAGCACGCCAGCGTTGTCTGGCGACACGTGTCTCTGCACGCCTTTTTTCAAAGTCTGCGAGCCATACTTTGCTGGGGGAATGGAGTGGAATGTTTGGATTCAGGTCTGATTCGACTTTTCAGGAACCGATATTGGACTCGTATCAGTCGTATATTTTTTTCAGGAATATGTTCTATGCAAGCCCACTAGTTGAAACAGGGCATTCTGATAAATATTACGTTTGTGGAATAAGTGTTAATCCACTCGTTTTTAGCCGTGTCTGGGGGCGGCCATTTTGTCTTCTGTCGACTGAAAATGACATCACAGCTGCTCACAAGGACCAATCACGGCTCAGATTCAGAGAACAGGTCAGCCGTGATTGGTCGTTGTGAGCAGTCGTGATGTCATTTTCAGTCGACAGAAGACAAAATGGCTGCCGCCAGAAATGGCTAAAAAAAGAGTGCATTTTACTATTTAACTTATATTCCACAAACACAAAATTAATCAGAATGTCGTGTTTCAACTAGTGGGCCTGGTGGGAATATATTCTTGAAAAAAATATGTTTGGGTTGACTTCCGCTTTAAGTACTTGCAATTTTTTTTTCCCTTGTCCGTCCTCTCATATTCCCATTAAGATGCAATTTCTATCATCTGTTTTTATTATTATTATTAGTGTTTTGCTAACTTGCTACCAAAACGTATACATTTATTTGCTAACTCTGACACTCACTCATTCACCCTGCTGCCGACCAATGTGTACCCACTTTTCGTCTCCTAAATCAGATGGGGTAGGAAATGTGCTCTAGAAAACGGACGGATGGAATCTTTATGGCAAAATGTATAAACAATATAGTGTATACGGTACGAAGGCCATTTTAACACTCCCCCATTGTAAAGGGCGCACCCCACAGCTGGGCCTGACCTCTTTCTGCCCCCTTCTCCCCGCACAATGAGAAACGTCTGGCGCTGTTTGTGCGGCAAACTCACTAAAGCGCACCGCCATGAGACTTTATTTGTTCAGTCACACGGGGCAGACGGCCGGATGACGGCGCCGGGACGGGCGCGCTAATGGCAGGTGGCGGGGCCGGGAAGCGGTGGGGCGGGGGGTGCTGGGATCCCAGTCTTGATTAGTAAATCAAAAACTATGCGACCATTCACTCTCTCACTACGTCACCCCCTCCTCTGCTGTAACGGGAACAATGCTGTGAGTTTTCGTGCCGAGTAAAAGTCTCTGCTGGGTAAATCCTCAACATGTTTGCCTGCATTTGCATACAGCTGCAGGAGTTAACCCCGCACGGCACCATCCCCGCCCCACTGTCTTTGTTTCTAAACTGACAATCAGACGCGCAGTTACTTTCACTACATGCAAATCAAGTGTGTGTGTGTGAAGCGGAGATAAGAGAGGAGGGGCCGAGGGGGGGGGGGGGGTTACTTGAAACCACAGGAAGGCTCGGCGTGGCCCCCTGTCTGAGCTGAACGCGCGTGGTGCCTGCATGGCTGCCTCCAGCTCCACAGGAAGGAAATGCAACAGCGGGCACTCTTCCCTCTATTCTCCACCACCCTCCCGCGTGTACCCCTGACCCGATTGTACAAACTTACGCAAGTGTTCTTTAGGAAAAGAAAAAAAAAAAAAAGAAGTTACACTCTCTCTTTTATTGAGGTCCACCCATTTCCACTTTTAAGCACCCATTGTGAAGTTGCTGCCTTATTATATTTATTCTACATTGTTACAGTATAATGTTGTCTATCAGGTAGAGAACCATATTTGGCACATTTGGGTTAAAACCCCCAAAAATATATAGTTCATTTTTTGTAGCACATGAAAGTAAAAGAATAATTCAAATAAATTGATATTGCACTGTATAATTTTTTTAAATAAGAGTCAGAAAACGATACACGTGATAGGATTTTAACATAATTTTCATTTCATGTTTTCAATTTTAAAGTCTCAAGATTTTAAAATGCTAATACAGGTCGATCGATGGATGTACTTTTTAAAGGGTTTTAAAATAAAAATAATGATTTTTCATTTTTTTATTTTATTTTGAAATTGGAAAAAAAAACGAAAAAGTATTTTTATTAATTAGCTCCAATACGCACGATTATAAAAATGTAATGAAGAATTAAAAATGACAATAGAATATGACACAAATTTTGAGGCCTAAAACTACATCGTCACAGTTGTTGTTATGGGAATTATTAGAATATTGATGAACACATGGACTAATAAAAGCTATTAAGGGCTTGTTGCATGTGACGCTAACCAGTTGCACTTTGGCCCGACTCAAAGATTAGAGGCGCCATTGTGTCATAATCTACACGCATGTAAAGGATGAAGACAGAAGAACCGAAATAAACGCCCGCCAGCATGAAAGAGGCACAGATGCCATTGCGACGCCACAGATGTTCATCAGCTGAGCGTGAGAATGAGCGGCGGCCATATGTAGGCGGTGGGAACCGGGAGCATCATATGGCCGCCATTAGGGGGACGTCCTTTGTTCTGTGTCTCCTGACCACCTGGTGCCCCCCCCCCTCGCTGGAAACTCCCTCTTGCATTGTGGCCTCGCTCTGTCCCTTATTGTCCCCGTGGCCGCTCGCCAGCTGCCTTTCCAGGACATCTTTGACTCTTGTCGCTGTAGAAGATTTTGCCCCTTACAGTCATTACCAGCAATTAGGACACTTAGGCCACATACTGTATGCACAAATATGTACTGATGCATCCAAGGTTGACTTTACTGGCCACAATTGAATTTGAGCACTTTAGAGATGGTCCAGCCAGAGCCCAGACCTAAAACTAAATGGAAATCTGTGGGGTTGCCCAAAGGGGGGCCGTAAGCAATGGTGCTGGAAAGACTCAGCAAACGCTAATGCCAGAAATGAAAACAACAGAGGGAAGCATCTGGCTTCTTAGTACAACTAAATCCACTATATACAACAAGTCGTTTAAACAGCAGATGCTAACATACATATCATGGCTAGCGACCTACCAATTAAAAGAGCATACATGATTTTGCTTTATTTAACACCATAGTGTGCACATGAGGGGACGCCATCATCACGCTCCACACGATAATATCTGTGACTTTTAGTGTGTATGGCTGGCCTGGTGAGTGACGTGGGTGTCAGCAAATGAGAGCGCAAATGTCAAAATGCAAAATGTCATCACTTTGAAATTTGGGGGCTCAGTCGAACGGACTGTAAAGCCAATGTGACGCCCCTGTATGCAGGATGAAATCACTTTGACCGGGCAACTTTGTGCAGCCACATTTTCACACACTTGCACCCCCTTTTTGTCCCACGGGCATCCCCTTGAAGACGAAGCCCCCCATCCCTCTGTTAAAGCCTGACCCAGACTCGAGCTCTCTCGTGTTCCCATGGAAAGAGAGAGGGCAGACGGGGCGCTGGGAAAGCTTTTCTTCAGCCCCCCCCCTCTGTCCCCAAAAGACCAGCTTTGTTCCTGCCAGGACTGCGAGAGAGGGGGACAAGGCGCTTGGAGAGTCGGCGCTTGCCGCGGAGGCATCCATTGCACCGGGTGGGGGCATTCACAAGGGACACCTCAAAAAGAGGAGGCACAATAGGCAGAGTGGAGCGGGGGGGGGGGGGAGTCCCCTTGCTTGAAAGTGTTCTCTTCGTTCTCAGGCACATCACTCAGAGGAAGATAAAAACTGACAAATGCAGGCGGGGGGGGGGGGGGTGCGGGCGCTTGAGAGTCTACTTCGTTGTCGCATACTTATGGGTGTGATTACAAAAATGTAAGCAGCCCTCTTTCACTGTGGAAGCCCAGTCATTTTCAACCCCTGTCGGGTATAATTTCCCTTGATGTATTTTTTTGCAAACTCAACAAACCAAGCAAGTGACAATGGCAACCCAAAAGTCCCAACAAAAGCAAATAATGTCCATCCATCTATGCCAGTATAGTGACAGGCAGAACAGTTAAATGATTGTCTGCTGGATGGCAGAAGGTACAGTTAACCTGTGTATCCACCTGTTGCCATTCGAACAAAGAAAAAATAGCTTTATCATTATTTCAGTGTGTTTATACTTTTAGTGAGATTTTTGTTTGGTGCTGTTTTCTTAAAAATGTATAATCGTCCCCAAATTTGCCGAAAATCATTCACTAAACACGGAGCATCATTGTAAGCGTCATTAAAGTTCATATTTACCTGTTGCATACTCCTAGAAATCCAAGTGTCCAGAAGCAGGTTGAGTCTGGACTGGTGGAACTTCTTGGTGGTCTTCACCGCGATGAACAGGTCATCGGGTCTGATGTCCTCGGCCGGGGGAGGTGACGTCTCGCCGGCGGAGCCAGAGGAGCGCGCGGTGGGCTTCCCCGCCTCCCTGCGTCCGCGGCTCAGCTTGCCGAAGTACGCCGAGAATCCCCTCTGTCCGCCGCCTTCCGATGCCGCCTCCCCACCTTCGGTCCCGAGTAGCGACCGAGTGGCCTCCTGGCCGGTACTCTGCGCGTCTACTTGAGCTCCGTGATGCCGCACGGCGACCAACAACATCAGCAGGCAGAGAACTGCCGCGGTGCCAACGCAGACGGCCGTCTTCTTCCCATTGTTCTTCAACATGGTAAAAAAAAAAATTACAAAATATAAAGAAAACAGAGAATTTCCAACGCAAAGTCCATATAGTAATTTAAAAGAAGAAATTTTGAGGAGGTCCGATGCGGCACATTGCTAGAGAGCGATTGGCGGTGAGTCACGAGAGCAGATGTATAAGGTTCCGCTATGACCACGCCCACTGGGCGGCCCTTGACGGCAGCAACATTTGAATATAGCAGGTGCTGTCAAACGTTTTCACCTGCGTGAAAACGGAACTTTTAACGGCACAAATGAAGCACAAACGTAACAGGCTATTTCTCCCAGTTTTATGTGGGGTGGAGGGCCAACTTTACGCAGGTAACCTTTTCGGCAGAAGAACTGATACTACGTCTGCACTTAATGGTAACTAAAACTAAAGCAAATACAGATTAGTACAAAAGTAAAAAGAAAACAAACCAAGCGATAGCAAGCATTGGCTTGATGTTATGAGTTCCCAAAGCTTTGCTAGCCTAACATTGTAGATGATGAAAATAAAAAATGAAAAATCAGCTAATGATAATTACTGATGAAATACATTTGACTTGTGTGTGTGTGTGTATATTATTTTATTTTATTTTTTTTTAACGCAGCAGCTGGTGGTTTTTACTAGCATAGCATAGCTAACATAAAGCACAACAAATTATTAGACCCGATAACATTAATCCCAAATCGACTTTCTCGCCATATATGCCACTGCATTGTAAGGTTGAAAAAATTACAAGCTTATTTTGACAAGGTAAAGCATATAAAGTACAGTTATGTCTTTCAAAATGTAGGTTGTAAATGTAAAAGGTCATCAGAAAATTAGTACAGATACCTGAAAATGTACTTAAGTACAGTAACAAAGTATTTGTACTTTGTTGCTTCCACCACTCCCTAGAGATCCCTATTTTAGAGGGAACTCCTCTTATACTAACACCAATTAAACATTACTGCCATGTGTAGTATCGGGATTGTGAAGTGGCCTTTTTTTAAGTTTTAAAAATTTGTGATGTTTCGCCGCCAAATTCATATTTTTAGAGGACAAAAAAGTGGTGATGTTTTTTAAAATAAATTTGTATTTTTTTAAAGTTGAACTTCTTGGTGGTCTTTAATGGGTTGCAGATCCAAAGGAGTCCGGGGACCCCAGTTTGAGAACCACAGAATTGTAGAGCTGAAACATAAAATGTTATATTGTAATTGCAGTCAAATTGAGATTTTCTACGGGCTCAAAACTAATAGAATACAGTTAGAAATAAGTTAGCTACTTTGAGTATTGAGTATATCTTACTGGTCATATGTTTTCCATTGGTGATTGTAGCTAGACTACAACTCTTTTCCACCAAACAGCAAATAATTTTTTGCAGCTCATTGAATTTTTGGGGGAATGTTTCCTTGTTTCCCCAGCTAACTTTTACAAGCTGGACTTCTTGTCAGCCAATCGCAGGGCACACCTGTAGACAATGTGGGAGGAAGCTGGAACATGCAAGCACAGGGACAACACGCCAAGTCTACACAGGAAGGCCAAGATTCAAACTCTAAACCTCAGAACTGTGAGGCAGATGTTCTAACCACTAGTCAAGCCCGACAGATTTATTGTGAAATCTAAAACAATCCTTTGTGTTTTGTCTTTTCCATTCCATTTAGTCTCACTTGACCGTGAGCTGTGTCCGGGCTGCTGAAATAGCCTCCATTGTTCTCCGTGGACCAAGGGAGGAACCGGGAGCAGTTGTCCGTTGCTGCGCACTTGTTATTATTTAAATGGTGGCTTTCACCAGTGATGCTGACCAAAGGCCCGACTCGCAGCTGCTCAGAGCCTCGGCAGCGCACAGCGACGCTTCGTGATGAAGGTGGCTTTTGGAATAACATCTTTTCCATTGCAGGTGTTGAATGGCGCGACATAACTTAGAAGTGCTCTTTGTGCTCCTGACAAGCTCTTTTGTCCTCATTTGTGCATGCGAAGGCGTCCAAAAGGGACCGCAAGAAACCAAGCGGAGGGGGTCGTCTGTGTGGCCTTCATTCTCCTCGCGTCCAAAGGCCTCTTTGTGCGGCGCTCGCCGGACTTTCGCCCCACCTCGCAGGCTCGTTTAGGCTCCTTTTTGCACCCGCTGGCTTGTTTAAAACGAAAAGTAGTCACGGCTTCCTCCGTCCTGGAAAAACAAAACCGCAACTTGTCTCCCACGTCAAAACACAAACTCACTTCCTCCCGCTGGTGAGCCGCAAAATAACGCCACGGTAGGGGTAGGGGTAGGGGTGGGGGTGGGGGGTCTAGTAAAGCTCCATCGGATGTTTAAATTGAAGCCCTGCTATTTCTAGTTCTTGTTTTCACAAAGCTGATTGCATCTGATGCACATTGACAAGGAAAATAATCACTACAGCTTCTCTGCTGCTCTGTGATCATCCCAACACTGCTGCCGGTAGGCTTTTGGAATGTTGCGCAAGTTATTGAAAGCCAAAAGTGTCCAAATAAAGTGGTTAGCACATCTGCCTCCCAGTTGTTGAGGTTCGAATCTCAGCTCTGGCGCTGTGACGAATGGAGCGCATAAGTGGGAGAAACTTAAAATGGTGATACAAGCATGAAATTTGGTCTTCAGATCCAACTTAAAACTCTTTGCAAAATTCTTGGACAACCGTTGAA
The DNA here is from genome assembly GCF_054856515.1 of Filicampus tigris. Classification (NCBI taxonomy): domain Eukaryota; kingdom Metazoa; phylum Chordata; class Actinopteri; order Syngnathiformes; family Syngnathidae; genus Filicampus; species Filicampus tigris. Next base: position 4,707,007 of record NC_141232.1, read on the forward strand.
GAACAGTTACTTGAAGCTCTTGCAGTCTTTTTTTTTTGGGGGGGGGACTGAAATATTCTCTAACTGTTCCAGACAGGCGGGTTATTCTTGCACTGTCAGCATTTGAAAATATTAGACTGAAAACATGTCCAACGTCCAACTTTATATTCAACTTGAGTACACCTATGGGGCTTAAAATTAATGCATTCCAAGTTATGAAATGTAGAAAGTCTTTTTTTTTTTTGTCAGACACATTTGAATTGATCAGCAGAGTGGGATTTGAAGAGTATATGCACCAAATGTCATGCTTGTATCACTATTTAAATGATTCTTGCCACACTTACTGTTGACAATGTAGCACTACAGCGAGCGATAATATTTGGTAACTTGGGTCAAAATGGACACCACAGCTCCTTATTGTATTATTAAACTCTCGTAATGACCGTTTTTATTAGCCTCCTGCACACAACAAACCAAGCGTCTATTTAAGATGAAAGTCGCCCGTGGCCCACTTTCACTCTGTGGGCCTCAAGATTGTACAACAGTCAACATCAGAAAAGTGACACTGAATTGGGAGAGGGGTCTTTACGGCCTCATCGGTGTATCCTAATTGCCATACCTTGAATTAGGATTGCTCTGTGGAAGTGTACAATAGCTATGCTGTACATAGGCAAGAGTGCCATTCGTTTTCTGTTCACCGTGCAATGAGCCGTTTTCCTTGTGGTCAGGTGACCACAGGTATTGAGGAGGACTCCCCTGGGTGTCAGGATTAGCAGCAGCCTCTGGGACGGATGCTGTGATGGGAATTTTTCCTTCTGATGTTGAGTCGCCCCCCCCCCCCCCTTCGCCACCTCCTTTGAGGGCCGTGTCACAATATTCCCCTCTGATGCCACTGTATATATATCCCACAGAGATCAATGACAGATGGCGCCACCATTTCAAGGTCATCCATCTGCGATCTACCACATCTGTTGCTACTTAGCACCATTACCAGCCAGCAAAGATGAACCGCGCGCTGCTTCGATTTCACAGTCCGACAGATTTTCACTGGCTTTTTTCCTTTTTTCTTTTTCTTTTCCACACCTCGGTGGATCCTAGTTCATGTTTTGGGTAGCGCCAGTGTTGTTGAGCGAGCGAGTGAGTGCACGACGGGGGGGCCAAGGGTGATATACGGCAACATGAGAGGCCAGACTAAATGAGGGAGACGTCGCAATGAAAAGCAGATGTGCCTGCAGGGCCACTTCAATTACTTTATTACCTTGCGAAAACAGTGAGGGGCAATCTTGTAAATGCCAACTAATGGCCGAGGGCACACTGCTAATCTGTTAGACACGCAGGCTTTGTTATGCACTGTAAACGACGACTTTACTTTGAGGTGCGGTTATTTGCCTGCTTTAACCTTCTAGTTACTTCAAGTTAGTTGTAGTTTTTCAGCATGACGTGTGTAATAAAGTGACAATAACATATACATTGAAAATGGTTCATTTCAAATATTCTCGTCAATGTCAACAATGCCCCCCCACCACCTCCCAATTCAGTGTCACTCATTTTGATTTTTTTTTTTTTGTATTACGGATCTCATGGTGTGCAGGTGTACTTAATGAAATGTCCTGGGAGTTTACTATACATTTTCCCACCAAGCATTCCCTCCTTCTTCCCAGACGATCCAACCTGGTCCGTTCAGGGAATCCCCCCCTACTTTCGTCACCGGGATTAATTCCTGCCGCTGGCTTTGGATCAGCTCCCGACGGAGCTCCGGCAGAGCAGCGGTTTATCCCATGTGGTAGGTTCAGCTGGGCTGAGCTTCTCATATTAAATAGATTAGCAAAAGGCATTGTTCTAATGGCATACAGAATATGGATTTAGAATGTTATGTATGGTTTTTTTTGGGTTTTTTTTTTAAGTATAACTGCAAAAGCTGATGATAAATCCCCTAATTGTACCCGTGGTTCCTTGACTGACCTCGGTGAGGATCAGCCGAGCTCATGTTAGTAGCCGTGGGAAAGCGTAGCAGTGACACCGCTTACGAGCTTTTCTGGTTTCCCGTGGGAGACGTCAACGATAGGATTTAGCCATGCTACACGGGCAAAAGTAACGGGACACCTGCAGGAAGTGATAATGGATGAAACTGTGGTAATAGGCCTTCAGGTTCCACAGTTCAGGGAAATTTATGAACTAGCGTTAGCACTAGCAATGGTGGTAGTACCAGGCCGGCCGCTGTGCAGTTTGTGAAGAACAGAACCTGTTTTCTTTTTGTGACGTATTAATAAAGGATTTTTGTACGGTTGAGGTTGGAGGATAAATGTTGTCTTTTAACAATCTAATTTGTCCCTTAAACACGAAAATTTGCCCACGTGGGTTGTAAAGTCACTTTGGCTGTCATACATCATTCAAATAAGGCAGAAATACTAAATGTGCTCTCAGAGAACATGTTGAAAGCTATCGCTGGACTGTATGTCAACCAAACTGAAATTATGCCTGAGAAATTGGAACAAGTCTTTGGAAACTAGTGCCGGTATGAAGCCACGTGACCAAGCGCACAGCCCTACAGTTAATTCCTGAGCATCAAGTGCCCCCCCACCCCCCCCCCAAGATGGAGGCCACACTCACTCGTGGGCCCTTTTCCCACAACCTCCAGGCACCTCGGAGGAAGTCGCCCAAGCGTGACGGCGCTCTTTGATTAAAAGGCTGAATGTCCGAGGTTGTCCCGGAGAGTGCGGCATTAGCAAAAGCACATGCTCTCCTTTCAGGTCGGAACAATGGCGGCCATTGTGAGCAGCGCCGCAAGTGTCTGTTTGGATTCAAACGAGGGATCTCAGCGGCGGCGCGTAGACAATAACCAGGGTGGGGCGTGCGTAAGCTCGGGGTGAGCGGCGCGCACGGCAGGGACGTTTACGAGATAAGAGGAGGGTCAGCACAGGACGGACAGCCGCTGGTGTAAAGAAAATTCGAGGGAATACATCATGAGCTGCTAAGTCTTCTTGCCGCTTTACCCCAGTTTGAATTGATGTAACAGGCTTTGTTTGCTCTCACGCAGATGTCACAATAAGCGCTTAAATGGATAATGTCCACAGATTTGGGGATTTATACACATAATAGCATTATAGTCCATATAGATAGCATGGAATCACACATTTCCCGCATTCCCAGTGTAATATTGTTCTAGGTATGCCTGCTTGGCCCTGTTTGTTGTCATTGCGGAGACTACTGCCACAGGGCATTTCGCTTGTGCTTGAATAAAGTACTGATTCCGTCTTTCCGTTTCTCTGACTGTCATTTGTCAGTCGCTCTTGCAGCCAGCTGTTGGTTTGTCTTTCTGTCTCTCAGCCTCTAAAACAGTCAACCGGTTGACTCATTTTTAGTCGAACCTAACTTACAGCTATTTTCTGAAGAACTCACCCTCTCACGTTTTCTGCACATTTTCACTTCAGGCATGGTCTTTAATCCCGGCTCATAGTGAGGCTTCACTGTGTATGCGCAGCGTGGAGGGGAAGGAGACTTTAGCTGTCGTCATACCGCTTGGCCTCGAGGCCGCTTTATAAACAGCAGTGAGCCATCTTTAAATAGGACATTGTTTTGTCTTTTGTCTTTCCATCCCTATGCTGTCCTCCATCCCTGCTGCTGCTGCTGCTGCTGCTGCACCCCGAAGGCCACAGTAAACATCCTTTCACCCATCCGCGCCCAAGTGTCTCACCACTCCCGTGGATGAAACGCTACTTTGCCTTCTCCCAATCCGGAATGACACTTTACTCGCAAATGCTATTTAACGTGGGTAAGCAAACGCTTGTGCTCAAAGACCATGTACGATTTTTAAAACGGACAGACGAGCCAGGTCATTCACAGTTTTAGGTATCAGCTGAACATTTTTAATAGTCATTTATTGTTGCTGATTTAGCGCTTTGGCCATCTTGTACTGAGCAACCAGCACAGATCCCTACTTCAGGATAAGTTGCCTTTTTACTTTCTGCGACCGTCATTACAACCTCTTCCCATAAGTTCCGTTCTGTGGTGACATCTGGAATACGTATCACAAAAAAAAGCCCAAGAAAAAGCAAAACGCACCAGAGTTAATTATGTCCTTGTGTATCACAAGTCATCGTAAAAGGAAGACGAATCGGCAACCTCAGAGGCAGGAAACGTGCGGGAACGGATTAGACTGCAACTGCGCTTGTTTAAGCCTTACAAGCGGATGTTTAGGTGCTATGAGGAGGAGGAGGAGGAGGTGTGCTGGACTGATGGCTTCCCCTATTCTTCCCATTATCCCACACGCCCTTTTCCATTGGAATGAAGGGCTATCTATCAGGGGGACCCCCTTGGTGCTCCCTTTCTGGGCTCAATGAAAGCACCTCTGTGACCAGACTTGCCTCACACGGAGCCAACAGATGTGTTGAACGCTTACGCCCACCACCAAAAGATGAGCAGCAGAAAGAGCTGAAGTGGAAGCTTAATGAAGAGACAGCTTTATGTAAATGGGCGTATAGCAGGCGCTAATGCTAGCAGAGCCCTGTTTTTGCTTGTTTGCGAATCAAATAAATCACACTAAGTAGTTATCAACTTACAAATCAGGTATCTTATCAACCGTCTAGCAAATACTGTACCAATGTTAGCTGAGGTCAGCATTTGTCTTATGTAAAACCATTTTAATATCGTTACCTACATACATATTCTCTGAAAAATCATCATTTTGTTAGCTAACTGTTTTTCTTGTTCCTGAATATCCATTCCCCTATATTTCTGCTATCTAGCAGTTGCTAATGCTAGTTGAGGTAAATGACAATAGCTCAACTCCAAAATGTCATATACGCCCATTTCCCATTGTGCTAGGCTAGCTAAATAAGCAAAGGAACACTAGCATGGAAATGTACAGTATTTCCCCTTTTCATTTTTTTAAAGGACTACTTCTATATTCTGACATCTTTTTAGCTAATGCTATGCATCTAGCTTGCATAAAACAATCAATTCCGCCAACTAATGAATATCTTTCATCTACATCTATCTCGCAAGCAAGTTAAGTAAACATATTGTGGCTGGGAAAATAAGGGCCTTTTCTACATATTTACTAGCTATATTTTCTATCTTTGAAGGATAGAGGTGAAATGCAACTTCTGCTCCCCAGCGGGCCACTGAAGGAGGAGCAGCAAAGGTCCCTTGCCTTGATCCCTGGAGCCCAAACAATTGGGGCTTGGCGTGGATGGCCCTGAGGCAAAGCCATCTGCCACAGAAAAGAGAGAGAGGGACAACCATAGAGAGAGAGAGAGAGAGAGAGAGAGAGAGTCCCATTGTGGATCAGCTATTGTGGAATGCCGGAGCAGATTGATGAAGGCCTGGCCGATTCCTTTAGAATGGACACGGCAGGGGAACTCCTACTCTTTCCTTCTGCAAATGACCACAAGGCAAGCTGAGAAAAGTCTGGTTGAAAACCTCGCACGACATTCCAGTAAAAGTCATCTTCACATGTTGTGCACCACATGTGCACATGTGTATGGATATATGGCATTACAAAGAAAGTGTATAGCACTGATTACTTTTGGAAACATGCTTGTCCTACATTATGCTATTTTAGTGAATGCGGCTGTACTGTGTTTTAAAAGAGTAGAATGAAAGTTGAAATTACAAGCAGTTTTAGCGCTGACCTCTGACTCACAGCAGGTGTTTGTTGATGTCCACCAAGCTCTTCTTCTGTCTTTTGGAGGGGGAGGAGTCTCATAGTTTAGTGGTGGGGGTGGGAGTGTCAGACAGGGCAGATGTTGTGTGCAAAATCTCCCTGGGGGGAAAGTGTGCCGCCACCGTGGGAAGGGGTCAGGGCAAAAGGGGACATCTGACAACACACAGCGCTGGTTACCACGGCGACACGCAGCATCAGCAAGCCGCCTGCTGGACCCTAGCCAGAGACTTGTTTGGACAAATGAATATTCTCCTATGGCTTTGATTAACTTTTCATTGTTTTTTGTGACATTTTTGGGTAGAGCGTATTTTAATTCCAGAACTAAGAACTTTTGGAGGACCATTGGTGTACCCTGGGGTACTTTTGAAACTGTTTTAAATTATGACTCCCCCCCTCAGAAAAAAAAAAAAATTAAAAAAGCATAATATGTCCCCTTTTCATGTTTTCCTTGCTTATTACCAGAACTGAACTGTTTTGCTGCATTCATCTATTGAGAAAACAATCACATTGGTGAGTTTTATCAGGATGGCCCTGGGAGACTTGTTTCCAGAGGTTCCAAACACAATAGCTCCCAGTCTTCTTTTGTTGTGAAAGCTCCATTGTCCTTCCCTCTGAGGGTTCTTGGATCAAACACAAAGAGCCGTTGCGACAATGCTGGCAGCTCAGAGGCTCACCTCTTGGCCTGTGATGGATGCTTTGTATAACATTAGGCGGGTCAGAACCCGGGTCAAGATGTGAGGGCTTTTTTGGAGTGGCAGAATGTGGAAAAACTCTTGCACTTCAGTGGGGTCACGATTAGATATGCATCTTGAGAGGCCCATCGTGTCTCCGCCGAACTGTTGTGGAGGAAGATGAAGGAGGAGGACACAAAGCATGCGTGGACCCATTCCATATGCAATCGATGGGGAGCATTCCTTGTAAACCTTCTGGGAATTCCAGGATATTTAGACCTAATATAAGAAATTCCTGAACAAATGAATGTATTCCACTGAGCAAGCTTTACATTTAAAAAAAAATCTAATATTGTTTACATTTTTCTTTAATTATATAATTTATAACAATTGTTAATATTATTATTTCTCGTTTTAGAGGCTCCAAATATTAGAATCAGCTTTTAGTGTGCGCTGTAACATAAATGAATACTACCCTGACTGTTAGCGTTGTTCTAATTAATAAATGCTGATACAGTTCTTTTGTCTTTTGTCTGCAGGTATACCTAACATTGTGTGACCTGTTGTGTGTCAAACTCACACTGGAGACTAATGGCTGACAAAGCTGCTGAACCCATTGTTGCCAAAAACAAAAATGCAGGTACGCTCGTGTGCCAATGCAAACACGGAAGCCTCATCAGTGCGTGAGCAGAAAGCAAAACAGGTAGGACTACGTATCAAAATAACAGAAGCAGGAAAACGGTTCACCATCCTCCCTGACTCCTCTTTGTCTCTGCAGTATTGACGGAAAAGCTCCCGACTTCCCGGGTCGCTGTCTCTGACCCCGACCTGGACATCTCCAGGAAGGCTCCTTGACGTCTGTGAGGTGCAAACCGAGCTCGCCTTGCCTGCGGTGGAAACGGCATGACGGAGCTACACTTCCCGACCACTTTATTAGGTATACTGTATCTGCGTGTGTGACTAGGCCACCGGGGGGCAGTATAATGAAATCATGCAGCCACAAATGAGGAATAGTTTCACAACTACTCTGAGTCATTCGGTTGGTCTATTATTAAAGGGTTATGAAAATTTCTTGGAAACATTCGCCAATTGGGCTACTTAATGGATGCCAGAGAGATCGACACACGGCGGTTGGAGCCTTGTCTAATCTATCGAAAATGCTTTTGATACAGTAAACCACACCATTCTTTGAAATAGACTAAAATATCTAGCTGGCCTCTGTGGTGCTGTACACAAATGATGGTTATCCTACCTCGCTGTTATGGGAAGTTTAGATACAGTCCATGCTTCTCGAAAGTCTATGAAGTAATGCGGGATGCCTCAAGGTTCAATTTTAGGTCCTTTATTGTTTAATTCATATACGCTCCCTCTTGGTGGTGAATTTCAGAGTGAATTTCCACAGCTACGCCGACTACATGCAGTTGTATATTATATATTATGTCTCCTGATGATGCCAGTCCATTGGATGCTCTTTTTAACTGTATCCAGATCATCAAATCCTGCATGGCAGAGAACTTCCTCCAGCTTTACCAGAATAAGACTTGACGTTTTAATCATCAGTCCTGAGGCCAGAGAGAGAAACGTTTAACTAAAGCAGGAACGCTGCCTTTACACGCCTCACAGGTTAAAAACCTGGGTGTGATTTTGGACGTTGAGGTCAGCGCTGATTGCAAAATGTTGGGGGTCTTTCATGCCACATACTGAAATGAAAAGCTATCCTTGCATAAGCTTCGTTCCGGTCATCATCTCCTTAAGGGGACCAACAAAAACGTCCTGGTTGAGAAGAGTCCTTGGACTCGATCCAAGGTCAAGATCTTTGAGTGTGTTGGCGTCGACTAGAATAATACGAGGACAAACAGTGACTATGAAGAGAGCCAGCCAACTTTGACCTCCAGCTGCACTGCTTCCTCTCAGGCCTCCCTGGGTGGGACTTGCCGCGGGCTGCGAAAACTCTCACGTATCTACTGTTCCCCCACACCCCGCCGCTCTCCAATCGCATCTTCAATTATAGCCTTAAGTACCATATTTTTCCACTAGCTGCGCGCTCACTGTGAGTATGGACGATAGAGGCCGGCGGGGCTGTTTCCATTGGGCTGCGGCCATAGAAGATATCAATCTGCTGCCGTGGAGTCCGGAAATCAAAAATAAGCCAGTGAACAAACAGAATTAGTGTGTACAGCTAATGTAAGACAGTTGATCTCTGATAATTTTGTTTGCTTGTAAGGCACTTCTGGAGCTGGGAGATCATGTGTGAGTCTAGCAAAAGCTGCCTTTCGTTTGCACATGGAGCTCATCCTCCTTGATGTGGTACCATCAAATAATGCATAGACAAGTTGCTTGTACTCAAACCAAGCCATAAAAGATTTTTTTTTTTAAATCAATGATCGGACACTATTTGTTATACACAAGTTCATATGTGTATGTACATCTCCCCACAAAGACGATTCAATACGGTTTTCGGTATGTGGGGTGCGAAACGATTCAAGGACGGTTCGATTAGGAAGTGGAACGATTCGACTCATCGGGATAGTGGGATTACGATTGCGATATGGCGCAGTTTGAGAGGGTATGATGCATTGACCTTTTTTGTTGTCATTTTACATACATTTGAATGAACTTGTCAGTACTGCACACATGCCCGTTCTTTCCAAGATGAATCCCTCCAGTAAAAGACGATTCGATACGCGTCTCGATATATTTCAAAGTGCAACGATTCGATCGATTCAATGCACTCGCGTATTTCAAATCCAAAACCAATTTTCCAATTCGAATAAAAAAAGCAAACGGGGGCTGTAGCTCTGAACCCTCATCACTCGTTATAGCCAGTTGGAAGCCAGAAGAAAGTAACATTTTGGTAAACACGCTATAGCAAGAATTTTGTATCAAAGGGTATGATTAGAAAACATAAGCACTGAGCAAAAAAAAAAAAAAAAACAAGTCACTTCAGTATTGTTTACTACTCCTTACTAAGTGAAGACATGTGTCCTGGCGTCTGTGACCAAAATAGACGCACGACAGTAACATGAGGACATTGCGGATGATGGGAGATTTCACAGAGGACGGCGTGCAATGTGATGCCTCGGCTGGATCGCCTCAGGAAGTGTGTGCAGCAGTGCGAGCAGAGGAAGTTGACTCTGCTGTGATGTTTACGCTGGGCGAGGATGCGGTAGAGCAGCTTTGATCCCCCCCGCCCACCCTTCTTCATCCTTTATTCCATGCGTGTCTCATTAAATCACCCCCCTTGTTTCTTCCACTGTATATGAAAAGCACAAGTGGATGCCTTGATAAGAGACGTGATTGATCGGTGCTTAAAGCGGAGTTGATTTATTCCCGCAGCGCTGATGTGGAAATGAAAGCATGCATTGATAGCATCTAAGCCCTGAACTGAACATCTGGTCACGTTATACGCTAAAAGCAACGCATGTGTGACTTGATTGATACGCCGTGAGGCTAATGCTACTGAACTAAAATTACCCTTTGAAAAAAAACAAAAAAAACAATCATGTCTTATCATATTTTGCATTTCGAGAAGCAAAGGTGCTAGCTTGAGCATTAGCGTGCCCAGCTAGTAGCATAAAAGGCTATAAAACACGTAGCCAGATTTAAGGAAAATCCATATTTTGAAGACAGTGGTGCCTTGAGTTTCATTTGTCCTTGATGACATTTGTATCTCAAAACATTTGTATCTCAAGTCGTCTTTCCTATTTGAAATGAATGGACTTGCTATTCATCCAAGAACACACCAAAAAGGTTTGTGTTTTTTTGAATAAGAAAACTATACCCTTTAATATTTGTGAAACTAACTGTGTTGGGCTATAAGAGATGCTATCTCTTCCGAAGATAAGATTTGCTTGTATGACTTCCTAGGGGAATTTATGATTTGTTTTTCTTCTATTGGGAATGCTTGGGAATGGCTGTTATCTCCATCATGTTTGACACAAACAGGACTGCTCTGGTTGCCAGGCGCACAATGGCACACGGAGGGTTATCTGCGAAACACCCCTCAGGTCAACCGGGGTTATGACCAGCGTGGAGGGCTCTGGGGTCACTCTGGGTCGGTTATGGTCAATTTTCAAGGCGCCGTTTGGGTTGGGGAAGGGAGGGGGTTTCTCCCTCTAAAATCATAGGGAATTCTCATGGCGGATTTGCTGTATTTATACATTAACGAAGCATCTTTGTCACATTTCTGCATCAGCCACCCAGCGAAGTTTCTGCACTGACACTCACGGCTGCCTTCCACCCTGCTTGTGTGACTACAAAGGCAACCAAGTGACAGTGATGAGGCGAGTTCTTTCCTTTTCATCTCTTTGGTCTCTTTTTGTGGCCAAACAGGAAGATTGTCCTTACCCCCCCCCCCCCCCCCCCCCCACCATCATTCTATTGTTGTGAACGTCTCGATTCAACTTCCTTCCCTTTGTGACCCAACAACAATGGCGCATGAAACATAAACGATACTGCAAAGTCAGGATCAAAAAGTATCTGGCTCCATTTTAAAAGTGAACTTATGTGATGGATGGACGGCTGGGAACTACCATTTACTCTCTGGAATTGAGGAATGTTTCCAAAATGTCTTTGTTGACACATTGACACGCCTCCACCAAGACATACGATGGCCTTTATGGATCAAAAAGCATTTGGTTCTGTTTTAAAAGTGAACGTATAAGATCGACTCTACCATTTGCTCTCTGGGATGGCTGGAATAGTTCCAAAATGTATTCCTTGACAAACCTAAGACACCCACACGTCACATGCCACACCACCAGGCCCCGCCTCTTAAAGGCACATGATCACCTGCATTTACAATGTGCTTCAAAAGTGTGTGGGAGACGTAAACTCTTTTTTTATTTGTGTAGTCTTCATTTGTGCTATAAAGGACTCGCTTACAACCCCGGTTTGGTTAACGGCATTTGCTCAATTACAAGCACGCCCGATTATCACCTCCCATCTCAAACCGTCAATGCTCACGCGCAAAAACAACCATAAGCCGCCTCCAAATCAAAGCGCACGGAGGCATGAGAAAGACGATCCGGCGCAGGAGGCGAAAGACGCAGGGATGGATTACCCCGACGTTTCCCATGATCCCGCCTCTCTCCGGGGACAGCCGGCCAGTGGCTCCCCTGGCTTGTCATTACCACCGACGGGAGCCCACAATAGGTCAGGGAGATGAGATAACATTGTAAGCGGCCCGAGCAGCAGGTGAGCGACTCAATGGGTCTGATTAGGTATCCGGGTCCCAGGGTGTAGCGTTGCCTCGGGGGCCTCGGGGGGGCCTCGGCCCCACCATCTGCCGGCCTGAATTCCCGCTCACTGCGGTGACGCTAACTTGCTGTGTGGCTGCAGGGCCTTTCCTTGGGCTTTCTTCTGTTACCATTCATGCGCTCAAGTGTTTCACTTTGCGGCGCCTTTGTTGCACGTTCAAAACGCGAGCGCAAAGGAGAAACGGCGGCGACAAAGAAGCGCAACCAGCGGAATTTGAGACGCCTTTCGTTGACTGGAATCTCGGTGGAAGAATCTCGAGCTCGGGTTGAGTGATTGAGGTCAGGTCAGACCTCGCTAACCCAAGTGTGAGGGTGAGGGGTAATAGTGAGGTTGTGGGTTCGAGTAGGGTTAGAGTTGCGGTTGAAGTTTGGGTCAGTTAATGAGTGTGACTGAAGTGGAAAATCGCGAGACAAATTGGTCAACGACCAGGAGTGGCGCTAGACTAGGGGGTGCTGTAGTCCCGTCGGAGATCTGTGGAGCCCCACTTAAGATCCTCCAGCATTTTGTTTGATATTCTAAAATATCTTTTTAAATGATTTCCTCAGGCGCCCTATGTATCGCTCAAGCCCCGCTTTAGCACCAGATTAGGAAAAAAAAAAAAAATCCTGGAGCCGCCTGTCAAGAACTCACGGTGATCATAAAAGTACAGTAACAAACTATATATGTCTGTTTGGGATGTAAACAAAAAAACGGTCAAAATTGGAAAATCGGTTTTGAAATATATGAAAGATGTGCGTACTGGATCATCCGTTATTGGAGAGGTGTATATGTTTAGAATCTTAAGAACCTTTGATGTGGTCAATACATGGCGCCTGATATGGAGACATCTAAATTGAATTGGGAATGTGTGTCATATATTTAATACACAGCATATCAAGCTTGAGGTGGAACACGCGCTTACCATATACCGCAAAGGACAGACATAAAACCCGCCACTGGAATTGATACGCACCGATATGGTGCATGATGCTGAATTATGCCCATTCTGCAATTTCGCTTGCTTGTCACCAAGCTTTTATGAGTCCGAAATGTGATCTTGCGGAGTAATAGAGACATCTGGGGAAGCATTTTAAATCAGTTAGGACACGATAACCGTGACCGGCACCTTTTGACCGTTCTTGACACGCTTATAATAGCGCACCTCACGTATTATGTACACGTGCGCGTTTTGCATCGCCGGCAACATAGGCAGCCTTTTTGTCGTCGGGCGGAGGAGGAGAGATGATGATGATGATGACAAGTCCAGATGTTGGGTTTTTGACCCTACCCTGATGTGAAAGTTTACAGAGGGTCACAGTGAGCATACGACAGGGCGGCATGTCACGGCCTCCATCTGTTCAGCGGTGCCCCGATGGTGGGGAGCAGGTTTATGACCCCACTCACCGCCCCCAGTGCCCCTAATCTCGAACCCCTGACCCCTGCTGGGCCTACAGAAGGCCTGTGTTTTGATAGTGGTCAGCGTGGGCTCGTCCCTTTGCGTTTTGAGCATGCTGGGTAATGTATGCAAGAGTTAGCGGGACTGCTAACACGCCACATGACACTGATAGAGTGGCAGTATGTTGGCTGCGTAATGGAATGTTGGTCTGTTAAAACAGACAAAACATTAGGTACACAGGCACAATTGAAGGGCATCCAACCTGTGCTTTTACCAAGATCATTTGAATAATTTTGATTGACACTGGCAGGGAGGTACCTATTTAGCATTGTGTTTGTTAAGAGTCAGAAAATATATGAGGAAATTATGGACCTTTACTGTGTTTCCTTATGTATTTATGTACGCAGGTATTTATTTATTTATTTATTTATGTGACCTTGAACGGAATGAGCAGTAGAAAATGGAGGACGCTTGGGATTTAAAAAAATATATATTTAAATGCTTTTTAATATCCGTTTTAAATGATATTTGTAAAAAAAATGGATGGAGTGAGTTCTGTAATTATTATGACAATATTATTATTACAATTATGATAAATAGTTGCCATGCTTGATTTGCACCAATAACAATGAAAGTGTGCATTACTTTTGCACATCATATAGTACATACAGGATGATGTTGATGTTAGAAAAATACAGTCTAATGTAATGCTACAAACATAGTAAACTTGTGTTGACTTTCTGAGAAATGCGTTCAAGAAAACACGCCGATACGATAAGCTGCAGCTATGCAAACAAACAGAGTTTACACAATGCCGGCTTGCATTTATTAAGACATTTTTTTGGGGGGTGGGGGGCAATCAGACCTTTGCACCCGAGCAAACACTCAGTGGGAGGATGTGTTCATGCGGCCTGCTGGGTTGTCTGTTATTTGGAGACCTCCCAACCTCCCCGCGCCAGGAAAAGACCCAAGTACAAGAGCAGTCTGTAGCCAAAACATTACACTTTAGGTCAATATTTTCTTGTAAGAAGCGGAAGCGGCCATTATGAGCTCTTACATAGCTGAACTTAACCACTTGCTCTCTGCGTCGTTAGCATTGTGTACTCCGGCATTTTCACAAATTCACTTTTGGAAAGCCAGAGAGGACAGACGGCCTGAGGCTTACTATTTAATGGAGGTTCTCGCCCGATTCCCATTCAGCAAACGGCGTCCAGCATATGCATATGACATGTGTTGCCTATTGAAGCTTTTGCATGTGCTTATCGGCAGCTCAGACTATTGAGCCCTCAGCACGATTGTCAGTCAGTGTGCATAATAGGAAGGAGGTCACGTGGTCACAGGCAGTGTGCCCTAAACACAACACAGCGCGCACTCGTTTGAAAGACAACAAAAGTGAGCAAGTGACGCAGTAACAACGCTGACCTGCATCTTGGAAATAACATCCCATGCAAATTGAGCTGATGGTTTAATCCTTTTATTTTTACATGTAGAGGACACTGCTGGATGCAGAATATTGATATACTGTACAGCTATGTCAGATGTTTTAATTGAACATTACAACTCTCAAAGGGACCACTGTAAAATCATAATCAGTTATAAGTTTGAGTAAAATCAACATTTTTTTGTTTTATAAGACAACATTCAAATAGAAATTTTGTCATTTAGAGAATGTGTTCTCAGAGAATTAAAAAATAGTCAAAATCTCAAAAAGGTAAAAGTAGTTTGTTTGATCTTATATTCCTTTCAGTGCTGTATGTTTATTATTGTGGTTTCAGTTTTATCCTAATGTCGCTTTTCCATCTGGAATGAGCAAGACAAGTTAAAAACTTGTGAGCCAAGTTAAAAACGGTAATATGGCTCCCTCTTGTGTCCATTGTTAGAACTGCATGTTTCAGGCATTTCGTTCGATCACGGAGGCATTCCGGTTAAATGAGATTAAAAGAATTGAAAGGTCGATTTGAAAATATTCCCGTTAACCATGAACAAAATTGTAACTTTTATATTTTAAACCTTTCGTGGGACAGAGTATCAATCCCTGGTGGTCTAGTGGTTAGGATTCGGCGCTCTCACCGCCGCGGCCCGGGTTCGATTCCCGGTCAGGGAACTACCTTTTGGTCTGCATACACTTTATATTCGCATATTTAGGCATTTTCTGCACTTCGTATGTGAATTTTTATTTAATGCCAATAAGACAAAGACAATGCTACAAACACAAAGGCCAGTAATCGTATACATGACACAGTACAGTGCTAATTTGAGTAACCTTCCTTGATATCTGCTATTGGGATGCTGACAGACACCTCAGCTTTCTTAACAACCTAACTTGAATGTATGTTTGTCGCATAAATTTCCAAAGTCTGTGGTTTTCAATACCCAGTAAAACCACGTCACATCTGACACTCAATTCCAATCCTTGGAACCGTTCATGGTTATATTAATCAGTGAGTGAAATTAGATCAACCACATTCGGTGAATTTGGCCATTAAGCAACAGACAACTGCAAAAAGTTGTGAGGCAACCAACAGTCTAAGTTTCAATAAGGTCAAATTGAGCTAATGTATAAAGGTTTTAGTTCATTTACAAAAGCGTTTGTGTGTATATTTAAAAATTTAACAGGTCTGACCAAATCGTTAAGTACCTTGCAGTATGGTCTTCACCACTGCAAATGGCACAAATAATCCACATTATCCGAGTGGAAATTAAATACCAACCTTTGATATAGAACATGTATTTCTTTAGATTGCGCCAATCTACCTAATGTTATGACTAATCGGCATTTTAACCCAACATACAGTATGTTGTCAAACTGGTAAGGTGATGCGGAGCAGTGCAATTCAAAGAAGACAACGTGAAACGGAGAGATTATTCAAACAACAATTCCTTTATTTGAAGGTGACATATTTCTCCTGGCGGGCTTAGAACTTCTGGAACTGCTTCTTGGCGCCAGCCGCCTTTGTCACCTTGAGGACGTTGAACCTCACTGTCTTGCTGAGCGGTCGACACTCCCCAACTGTCACGATGTCTCCGATCGAGACGTCCCTGTAAGGTAAGGGGAACAACAAAAAACATTTAGCAAAAAATAACCTAACTTTCTCTCATTGCAATGAAGAATCAAGGTTGCATCAGCATTGCCATAAGGCGATGTCGTCAGAGTTGAACTTGGAAGACCATCGTGAGAAAAACATCACTTGCAGAGGGTACAAATTGGGTGGGTAAAATCTGAGTTAATACTGGTTGAATGTACCTGAAGCATGGTGACAGATGCACCGACAGGTTCTTGTGCCGCTTCTCAAAGCGGTTGTACTTGCGGATGTAATGCAGGTAGTCGCGTCTGATGACAATGGTCCTCTGCATCTTCATTTTGGTCACCACGCCTGCACGACACACACACACACAAACAAAGTTTTAAACAGCTCTAAAGGTGCAGGAAAACAAACACTGACGCTGTCCCAACACTCGATCAGTTGTGTCGTTCTGTCGTCCGCAGGGCCACACAGGCTTGGAAGACCATCGTGAGATAACATCATTTGAAGAGCAGCAGCAGTTCACATAATACAACGGTGCCTTAGCGAATGAGTGCCCCATGTTACAAGCATGGACCAAATTAAATTCACAATGCAGCAATGTATAAGCTTAAATGCACTGACCAGACAGGATACGGCCACGGATGGAGACGTTTCCAGTAAAGGGGCATTTCTTGTCTATGTAAGTGCCATCAATAGCCTGAGGGGATAAAACATGCATTTTAATCATAGTTGGATGAACCAAATATGACATTTTAGATATTTGGCTGCATCAGCTTTGCCAAAAGGCGCTATCGTCAAAACCCTGCAGGCTTGGAAGACCATCGTGAGAAAAACATCACTTGCAGCTTCGATTAAGACTAGAGTAGGACTTGAAAATTGACCTCTCTTGGGGTTTTGAAGCCCAGCCCGACACTTTTGTGGTAACGGGGGAGCTTTTCTTTGCTCTCCTTGCCTCCATCGGCGGCCAGAACACGCTTCTTATTCTGGAAGATGGTAGGCTGCTTCTGATAAGCCCTCTCGGTCTGCACAAGGACAAGACAAACATTTTCACAGCATGCCCAACAACGACGACAGAAGTGATTTGAAGACGAACTACGAGGAAGCTGAAGGAAGCTACGCTAAGCGCGTTAGCATTCCGGCCGCTAGCTAGCGTCACACGAGGGTGCGCGGAGCTATAACAGATTCGTCATCTAAAATAGGTACTAAACTTCTAGAAATTACCCCTCGCGGGTGAAAAGAACCACATGCAAACAGATATGACAGAAAATTAGACTTGTGTGTTTGTTAAAACGTTAAAAAGTCTTTTAAAACACCCAGGCCGTTTTCTCGAACGTACTTGTGCGTCCGCCATCTTGGCAAGCCGAGTTGTAAAGAGGCCTCAACATGCGCGCGACGCACGGAAGTCAGTTAGATTCGCTGGAAATGACGCAACGCATCAATATTTATTCTTTAAATCATTATTTGTTTATTTCTTCAAGATATCGCAAATTGTTATTGGTGAATGTTTTTTAATCACTGCATTTGTCACAGTTCACGTAATATCTGTACCTCTAGCTAGTTTTTGACGTATTATGTAAAGATTTTCATAATAGTAATATATGATATAAAGTTGTTAACGTGTTAAAATGGAATACAAATGGATAGTACCTTTATTTCAACTTTTTAAAATTAAAATGTGGCAATGTACAGTCAATAAACATTCTTAAAAAAAATATCCAAAATATCAAAGCAGCGCACAGCACATATAACAAGAAAATAAACACATAACGAAACCAAAACACAAACGTCTCATCATAAAACAAAACATTAATATCATTGTATCGTCAATGTTTGTTTGGTTATGACCAATTTCAATGCTTTTAAACCAATGTCTTTAGCCGTGAGTTTTAATGAAATTGTAATCAAATGGTTCCGAACTCTTGTTTCCTGACCGGGCTCTGATAAGCGTAGCACCATCTTCACATTTCGTGTTTTGATTCTGGAACACCCCGATCTCGTGTGCTTGCTTGTTTAGTGGCGTGATATACCACACATCGCCTTTTTTGAGATTTTGTCTAGCAGTTAGTAGCGTTGGGTCTTCGCTAACATGCTTTTATTTTGCCCCACTTGCGGGAATGTTTTGATCGTCGAAGAGGGCCAGAAATGCCTCAGGTTTGCGTGTAACACTTGCCCTTACATACACAACGTCACGAGAAAGGTGGGCCGAACACGTAGTACATACGACGTTCGAAAGTGTTTACGTGAATTCTGACACGTTTTATTGTGCGCAGGTAAACAACAGAAAGTATCCTAAGTTAAAGGAGGTGGATGACGTTCTGGGTGGATCTGCTGCTTGGGAAAACGTGGATTCCACTGCAGGTGCGTTGACATGACAAACACGTACTGTGTTTGAAGAATGCACTTTGTATCGTCACAAATTCTGTGAAAGTAAATGGTAGTCATTAATAATTTACAGTATAGCATTTGATTATGTCTTCATATTCTATTCATTCCTCTAGTTATCATGCCAAGAATTTAAGTGACAATTTATTGCCTCTGTTTTTTTACATGCAGAAACCTGTCCAAAGTGTGAACATCCTCGGGCATATTTCATGCAAATTCAGACCAGATCCGCCGATGAACCCATGACCACTTTCTACAAATGCTGCAACGCTCAATGCGGACACAGATGGAGAGATTAACGAAAGTATTTCTCACTACAGCAATTTAATGAACACATTGTGGAAATAATCCTTCGTTTTGTCTGCAAATGTGACCCCAATCGCTCAGTACTTGAGAACCATGTGTGTATATATAAATAATTTCTCCAAATGACAATATTTCAGTGATGTACTTGATTTTTATTGATAAAATGGTACCTATGTACAGCTGTCAAACAAATTTGACTTCATGTCGTTATACAGATCACACACATTGAGAGCAATGCAGACTGGCATTTTACCATCACAATGGCATATACAGTACTTTTTAATAAAACCTTTAATTAGTTGCAGTTTTGCAAGAAAAAAAAAAGATGCAACTGAAATGCACATTTAGGTGTTATTTAATGGTGTTATTTTGCATTTCAATGCGCAGTACCTGTGAAGTGGTAAGCTAATTAAGGGGGCATGCTGTTGATTAAGAATAGTTTTAAATCTGAATATATCACCACTATGCAACTCTGACTTGGATATAATCACATTTTGGCAACTACTTTCTATTTTTAACATGCTTGTGAGCATCATCTTAAAATGAGCGTGACACTAACGTAACTTGTTCTCCCAAATTCTCGTCTGTCACAAGCCGCCCGACAGTATTTGGCGGCGATACAATCGAGAGAGAAAGATCAGATTCACACGCTGGTAAGTTAACTTCTTCCTCTAAAGTGCACCTACGGAGGGATTCATTGACGACAGTGCCGGAAGAAACCTCAACTATACTGACTTTTGGGCAGGGTAATTTTAAAAGTGCAAATGCTGTCTTTTTTTTCTTAAAGTACATCATGAACAGGGTTCAGGCTCAACTGTCAATCACCTTTGTGCATCCTGAAAGAAGCTTGGAAGATTACAAATGAAAATGATTCTGAAAAAGAAAATGCCACTACATCAACATGGGAACGTTCACATTCAAGAAGGGATCAGAAAAGAAGCCAAAGTGACATGGGCACAAATGTTCAAGATGGACAAGTTAAAACATATCTTTAAATACTCTAGATAAATAACACAGGAAATAAAGATTGCTCATGGCAAGATTTAGGGATCAGTCCAGATAAAGTGACCAGTTTCACAGCCCTTCCCAACAAAATGACTTCTTCACTTACATGTGTAACATCGTAACAAGCGTTCACTTTGGCCGACAAAATACGAAACAAAAAATTGCTTCCCATCGAACGTCTGCATGAACGTATGAGGTGAGCGATATCTACAGCCATACCCGCTGCGTTTAGAAAGACAAATTAAGAGAGGGACAAGTTGCAAACGTAAAGGCGGGAGGGAGGATGGAGGGGGCACTGCGGGCGAGCGTCAGTGGTGGTTAGCATATACGTTTGTATGTGTAGATGTAACCCTTGCAGTAAGGGCAGGTGTGCGTCACATCCTTCAGGTCGTCGATCAGACAGGGAATCAAGCAGCAGCCCAGATTGCACCTGAAAGGAGCAACATTTGAATAGCAATTCCAGACGCAAGTTTTGGTTTTCGCATGCTTGAAATCACTCATCAAAAATGATTGAAAATAACAATCTGAAAATATTGCAGCATGGTTTTTGAACTGAACAACTGAAATCAATTGTCCACGATATTCTAATTAGGGATGGGCGAGCATCGATACCAGGATATCGGTATCGGCCCGATGCTAACGTTATCGTGGAGGCTGCCGATACCAGCCACCGATACTTAAGGCAAACAAAATCCGGCTCGGCTTTTCTTCACATTGTTTCTCGTCATTGTGTTGAAATTCTAATTTATTGCGATGACTCTCTAGAGTGACAAGACCCAAGTGCTGCTGCTGCTTCTGTTATTGGCTCACCCCACAAAGAAGCAGAAGAGACAGAAGAGGGTGTTCATGAGGCCCACGTCGTGGGAGATGCGCGTAACGATGGCCTGCTGGCAGTGCGGGCACACCGTCTGCACCGGTGACGACTGGAACATCTCGCCCTGCAGCACCGTCACTGTGGTGGCACTGCCCGCCGGGGCCATGACGGTCGTCGCCGTTTGGCCGCCCATGTGCATGAAGGGGGTGGGCCCACCGGGGCCCATGTGGCCCGGCATGGGGTGCGGGAAGTGGCCATGGGGGGGCGGCAGGTACATGCCACCTACATGAGAAAAGATAAAAGCAAAAAAAATGAAATCAACAGTGTGCACTTTCAGGGACAAACACATGGTTGTGTAGCGTTCCAATAATTAATATGAGTAGTGTTGGTGACAAATTGGAAGACAAAATATTTACGTACAATCCATCTGATAGTCGGGGCTTATTTTTCAAAATCTTTCACCCTTAGTATATAGTTACTCTTGGGAGCTCTATTGTAGAAGAGCCACTATGTGAGGAAACTGTACATCAGATATTGTGTGTCACCTTGGGGTGGCGGAGGCATATGCATGGGCATGGGCATGGGCATGGGCACGTCTCCGGGCACGTGTGGCGGAAGGAAGCCTGGGTGCGGGCCTTCATACGGGGGCGGGCCGTACTCTGGAGGTAGAGGTTGACCCTGCGGGGGGCCTGTTCTTACAGGAGCTGTTTGAACACATGGCAGAGGAAATGAAGCAAATGCGCTGCACTGCAGACACGCAGTCAACAGAACTGATTTCATTTGTACCTGCTTGTCCGTTCTTCTCCTCGACGGGGGGAGCACTCGGACCTCCAGGGTATGGCGGAGGAGGATCACTTGACATGTTGGCTTGAGAGACAGGACTCTGCTGAGATGAGGAATGTGTCGGATGCAGAGGACTTCTAATCGTAGAACTCAAAGGGATTCTTTCACACTGCTGCAACACAAAGCAAAAAGTGTGAGCTGCAAACTTGCTCAGAGAGGCGAATTAGGTATTTGTTATTATTGAAATGGGGGGGGGGGCGATTACGAACCACTTTCAGATAGAAAACATTATAAGCTAAAAATGTGCATACACATGCGTAGGGAAGGACATAAAACAAAAAAAGAGTTTTAAAAATTATTTTCATGTAAAAAAAGAGTTTTAAAATTTATTTTCATATAATCTTTTGGGAGTGAAAATATGCTCATTAAATGTGCTTTTTAAACAATAGTTGATTCAAATAAAATACATTTGCATCATAGATGCAAGACATCCTTAAGTACTGGTATTCGGTATCATTAAGTACTGGTATTCGGTATCATGAGTACTTAAATGTAAGAACTTGTATTCGTATTCAGAATGAAAAAAGCGGGATTGACGTCCAAATTTTGATTTGAAATTGTCAATAGGTTTAGCAGTATTGGTGTGGAACTGCATTGCACCATGCAGAGGTGTTTCTCATATGTTGGATCTGATTTTAATACATTGCAGGGGCAAAACACTGACAAATTGTTTTTTTCTGTACTGTGTAGACCACCACAACGTAAGTCTGTCCACACTACTTTACTACATTTATATAATAGATTATCACGTTTTCATGATACATTGTTATGCTCGTCGTGTTGTTTCATTTTACGAACGCGGCTATAGCTAGCAAGATGATGTTTTATTTAAATCCTGAGATTATCCAGCTCAAAGCTTACTGGCACAGGCAGCCCCCGATAACTTCCTTTACGTAATTTACGTAAAAGACACCAAAGGGGAAATGGGTTAACAAAAAAATATATAGAACTCGGTGCACCTAAACGTTTCCAAATGTTGATTATATAGTGCCATAAATCAACCGGAGCAAACGCGGCTAGTGATGCTAGCTCGTTGACAGCTGACGCGAGAAAACCGAGGCTGCGGTGACAGCGAGAGGCTATCGTTTCTACTTTTTTTGACTAGAGTATACTCGTCAAAAAGTAACTAAATATCTTTTTTAATGGCTACACGGTTGTTTTGATTAGATGAGTGTAGCTTGTTGTGCTAACGTTAGCCGCGTCGTCATTCGAGCCACTCACGAAAAGAAACAATGGATGTACTAGCGCAACAAACACAGCTGATCATTTTTATACAAGTGTTAAAATTAAAATATTATAACTAATAACGAGTTTGGCAGCTATACCTTACGCAGGAAGGCAGCGATGCGTGTGTTGTTTGACAGTATGACGACGTCCGCTAACCGGATTTACATGTGACGTTAAAAAAACGTGATATCGTAAAATTGTATTTTGGGGGGTTTCTGCTACCTTCAACGATATAATTAACAGTCCCATCTCTGAACACTACTTCTGAAGAATATAACTGAAGGAAATCGACGCAAACAATTGTTTAGGCGTCATACAGCAAAGCTTAGAAACATTTTTAAAAATTGGGTGCACAGTTCATACAAGGTCGGAGTAAATTACACAGCAAGCATGAGCATATTCATCACGTATTCTGCAAACTGTACTGATAAATTCCCTGTGATTGCGTTATTGCAGTTTCTACATGAGGCCGTTAGGGTGCAGCATGCTCCACCACATACAAAAATGCTCATAATCTGACCATAGTTTAGATCGTTAATTTAGTTGTATAAATTTGCTCTCATAAACAGTGTATTGTATAGTGTATATGGGTCATGTTTTTTATATTCTGTCTGTGTTTTTTATATTCTGTCTTTTTATATTGTGTCTTTTATATTCTGTCTTTTTTTATATTCGGTTGAAATAGCCATGCTTGAAGTATCATTTTCTATAACTTTATGATTTAAAATTCTTGGCCACAATAGCGAAGACAATCAAGAAGTGAATATACTAATTTCGTGCACGAATGAACCTAACTACTTATCGAAACCCATTACACCCTTGTCTTTATACATTCATAACAGCAAAAACCATTTGCTATGACCCTCGAATTCATACATACCTCGGAAATAGCACAATCTACATCGGTGTCTGCTATGTGATTATAAAATGGTTGTGCCATCTTGGCACTTTAGTCCCCAGATCCCTCTGGTGTATGCAACAACTTGATCGACGTCTCCGTTGGTACAGCTGGATCAATGGCGTTGAACATACACAGGCGTGTGTGTGTTGCAGACTAGAGTCGAGCCATTCTTGTATGTTACTCGTCACTACGCTACAGCTTGTTTACTTCCAAAGCTTGTAGCGGACTTGTGTGACGTCATGCATGCTTTGAGCAAAGGTGACTTTGATTCCAAGCTTGTTCTGGCAATGTCCGCACACGAACACATTTCGGACATATGTATCCCATTTTATTGTGTTGCCTTTCTCCATTGAAAATGCACTGTTTGGTTTCTTCAATAACGATGGTAAAAACACTGAAGTCTTAATTATAAATTGATTCTAGCAAAATTGCATACAGTATCCACAAATCCAAATGTAGTCACTCAAAACCTCTTATGTTCTTATTTTAGGTTTTTATCTAAAATACCCTTGGCTCTTCTTTGCTTTATTCCTCACTGCCTTTGTCTTTATTACATGTCCCAATAGTTGTTTTAAAACTTTGAATCCCTTCTTTTTCATCTAACCGATTCGAAGAATGGTTAGGAATGAGAGCTAATCTTGGTTTGTTATGATTGTATTATTGTTATTGCCAATAAATAAGTGTGTTGTCATGTGTCAAGTGTCATGTGTTTCGTAAAGTGCTATGATGCCGCTGTTCTCAAAGGACAAAATAAATAATAACAAATAAAGTTGAGTTTAGTTGAGCAACAACAGTAACTAACACATTAAGGTACATTTGTTTTAGTTTTGGTGGAATAGGCAGGGGGCAACGCATAACGGTAACGCCGTTTTTGGCATTAAAAGTGTGGGGGGAAATCACTTTCGACTTCAATAATACTCACACAATAATACAAATACCCACATCAAGTCATTGATTGATTTCAAAAATAAGATTCAATGGGGTTTGTCTTACCGTTATTGATCAAATTACTGTACATGAAAATTGGGTCAATTTCATAAGATGCTATGCATTCATTGTTTTCCCTCAATCCAGTTGAATAAAACTAATATTCGTGCACGGCGACATCCCCGCCTGACCTCCCGCTGACTTCTCCACGCGCTTTATTTGTTTTGTATTTGAGAATTGTTGAAACATGATAATAACTAACTGACTAACTAATTAACTAACTAAATAAATAAATAAATAAATGAAAACTTCCCCACGCACCGCTCCCTCTAAAGGGCGTCGCGTTGAATAAAAGCGAACGCTCCCCAGTTCAGGAAGTGCATCAGAGCTGGCAGCCAATCAGATCGAGACACTGCGCTAACGTTAGCATCTCGCTGGCAAAACAACAGCTCGCCCAGTTTCCTGTTTGGATTCAGCGCGTAGCTACCCTCAAATCAATCGCGATGTTGAATTAAATCGAATTGTATTACGTGACTGTTTTATTTGTCGTTCGTGTTTTCCAAGCGCGGCTGAGAGCTGCTGACGCACCGTTGGCCGTCTTGGCTGCTAGCTAACGTACTTCTAGGCGGTGGAGGAAGACGAAGATGGGCTCCATCCTGAGTCGCAGAATTGCTGGCGTTGAGGATATCGATATCCAAGCTAACTCGGCCTATCGTTTTCCCCCGAAATCTGGTATGTCATCGATATTTTATGTAATTAGGGCTCGCTTTATGGCCAAATGATTAATTCTAGTCCTAGGAGGGTACAACACCTTAAGTGTTTGCTTTGTTGACATCATTTTGAAATCGAAGCTCCGCAAACTGCAGATTGAAATATGTCACAATCTCGCGATACAATACTAGACTAAAACTAGACACTCGATTTGAAATGTTTTGGTATCAGGTTGAGTTTATAGAGAATATACCGTTTTGGGCTGTTTTTCTGTGGATTAGGGCCAGTTAGTTTCATGACAATTGAGGTGATGGTTCATGATTATTTATGTGATTGAAAAGTATTATGACCCTCGTCCTGTTTCTTTTCTTACAGGGAATTATTTTGCGAGCCACTTCTTGATGGGAGGGGAGAAGTTTGACACACCGCATCCCGAGGGATACCTTTTTGGGGAAAACATGGATTTGAATTTCCTGGGCAATAGGCCAGTGCAGGTGAACACAGCTGCTCTAGAAACGTCTCAGAATGAAGCATTTCAAGCAGAATGATGTTAACTTGTCTCCCTCCAGTTCCCCTACGTCACCCCCGCACCCCACGAGCCTGTGAAAACCCTCAGGAGTCTGGTGAACATTCGGAAGGACTCGTTGCGTTTGGTCCGGTACGTATGATCAGGCTGACATGAATGGCTTTTTAAGGAGTATGATTGACTCCTGTCAAACGTTGTGATCCGCAGGTATAAAGACGACTCTGACTTGCCGGTGGAGGAGGGCGGCAAACCAAAGGTTCAATATGGCGTGGAGTTCACATTTGACGCCGACGCTCGGGTGGCCATCACCCTCTATTGCCAGGCCTTTGAGGAATTTTCCAATGGGATGGCCGTGTAAGAATCCCTTTTTGTACAGAAACTTCAAATCACTCCTCATTTGTGACCTCATTATGAGAAACCTACAACGACATTTATACACGTGACATTAAGTTGTTAGTCTCTTTCAAGAGCATATCAAAACACCGCGTTCGAATTGGATCTAGATTGTACGACAATGAAATACATTTGCACATATACTTTTTATCGCAAGTATCTCCAGTGGGAATTCGCCGAGCTAGATTTGACCGGCCCTTAGCAATGGCTAGTTGCCATGGATACTGTGGAAGAGAGTCAAGTGAAGAAGAAAAGGAAGTTTGAGTGAGGTTGTTGTGCCACGGGAGGAGGAATGACAATGAAAACAGAAGAAAAAAAGATACATTCTGTTTTGATGCCGTTTCAAAAAGGTGACTGTTCACTGCTAACTAGGACTAAATTATTTAGAAAAATAATATAATAGTGATTTTATCTTTTCTTACTCCGCACAATTGCGATTGTGATTATTGTTGCCAGGTACTCCTCTCTTGTATTTTATTTTTTTTTCATGAACACAAGCAATAAAGTAATCTCATTGTCAATTCCGTCAATGTTCCGCGAAGGTACAGCCCGAAGGATCCATCCATGGCCTCGGAGACGGTCCACTACAAGCGTGGCGTGAGCCAGCAATTCTCCATGCCTTCTTTCAAGATAGACTTCAGCGAGTGGAAAGAGGACGACGTCAGTATTTGCACCCCACAACATCGTTTAAGCAGAAACAGTTTGACCGCAATAAAATGTCCTTTCCGTATGCGTTTTCTTCTTTTCGAAAGCTCAACTTTGACCTCGATCGAGGCGTTTTTCCCATGGTCATCCAGGCAGTGGTCGACGACGGGGATGGTAGGTCGAGGTTTAGCGCTAGACCGCGAGCTACAAGACACGCAGTGAACT
The DNA here is from genome assembly GCF_054856515.1 of Filicampus tigris. Classification (NCBI taxonomy): domain Eukaryota; kingdom Metazoa; phylum Chordata; class Actinopteri; order Syngnathiformes; family Syngnathidae; genus Filicampus; species Filicampus tigris. Next base: position 4,733,887 of record NC_141232.1, read on the forward strand.
ACTACCACTACTAATCTCTGCTTTCTTTCCAAGACTGCCTCGGGCACGCTCACGTGCTTTTGGCTGCCTTCGAACGAGTACGTACACATTTACATTTACAAAAAGTCGTTTTTGTGGCTCCAACTCACATTTGTTTTGTGCTTTGATTCTCCCGCAGCACGTCGATGGCAGTTTCTCCGTCAAGCCACTGAAACAAAAGCAAATTGTAGGTTTCATTTCTATTATGAATCAATGAGGAACACCTTTGGATGGGTTTTTGTGTAGAACGAGTGATTATTGCCATTGCATAATTGTGTAACTGAAGAATCATATAATTGTATTTTTTTTAGAAATAAATTAACATACCAATGTGTAGCAGTATCATGATTAGGGTTGAAAATGGTGAATCATTTCCGCTAGCATAAATGCCCTAATCGCTTTTTGTGCCCGCTTGCAGGTGGACCGTGTGAGCTACCTTTTGCAGGAGATCTATGGCATTGAGAACAAGAACAACCAAGAAACAAAGGTAGGCGCATGAAAGCCAGGCGGGACGTTTTGAAAAGCGCCGCGCCGTCTCAAACGCGTCCTCTCGGCGCGCAGCCCTCCGACGACGAGAACAGCGACAACAGCAACGAGTGCGTGGTGTGCCTGTCGGACCTGCGCGACACGCTCATCCTGCCGTGCAGACACTTGTGCCTGTGCAACTCGTGCGCCGACACCTTGCGCTACCAAGCCAACAACTGTCCCATCTGCAGACTGCGTGAGTGGCGTCACGATTTTTTTTTATAGAGGGAGACGCCGCTGTCCTAACCGGACCCGCGTTTCCCCTCCCTCCTCCCCCGACGCAGCCTTCAGGGCCTTGCTGCAGATCCGAGCGGTGCGCAAAAAGCCCGGAGCGCTCTCCCCTGTCTCCTTCAGTCCTGTTCTGGCGCAAACGATGGACCACGATGAGCACTCGGTAGGTTTTTCCTGAAATATATGTAGTTACATATCTAGTAAGGATCCACCGATATTGTTCAGAAAAACGTCAAACACAACACGGGAATTGATGCCGTCCATGTTTACGTGAAAGTATCTGCTGACATGGCTCCTAGTCCACCTACCCAGCAGGTCTACATTAGGCTAGTAAAGTGGTGTCGGTGTCGTAGTATCTAAGCATGTTTTGGGGTACTAGTAGAGTATCGGCATCCCTAATATTTTTCCCTGGCTCCTCCTCAGGGCACCGACTCGGTCCCACCCGGCTTTGAGCCCGTCTCGCTATTGGAGGCCCTGAACGGCCTGCGGTCCGTATCGCCCGCCGTCCCCTCGGCGCCCGTCTACGACGACATCAACTTCTCGGGCGGCGACGGCGGCCGGCAGCTGAGCTCCCCGGAGCACGTGAGCGACAGCGGTCTGCCGAAAGGCAAAGTCAGCAAATCACCGGACAGGTAAAAACAACAAACAGACGTGTGATTGCTCTCACATCGAAATAAGCGTCAACCGAGTGAATTTGAGCTCCTTTGCCAACCAAAACAGCAGCACCAAAACACAAAAATAGCCTCTGGGGACCGTGGAAGTTTTCCCCGAATATTGTCAACGACTTCTCTGCTAGATCTGAACAATTCATCAAAAGTCAGGTTGACATCGCAATGTAGTAGAATACAATTTTCAAATAGCAAAGGCTGTTGGCAATAAGATCATTTTTTTTCAAAAGGCTTAGCAGAAACGTTTGCCAGCGTGTCCACCAACCTCTTCTCTGGTCCCCCTGCCACAGCACCCTGAGGTCGCCATCTTCTCCCATCCAGGAGGAGGATGAGGAGAAGCTGTCGGAAATGTCGGACGCTCAGCCGCACGCGCTCCTGTCCAGCAGTCCCGCTCCCACAGACGTAAGTTAGTGTCGCTCGCTCCCGCGCCGTTGCCCCTAAAACAGTCGAGCGCAAGCAAGAACGCCGAGTTCTCCTTCTTGGCTTCAGGCCACGGCAACCGAGGACGTCGCCGACTCCCCGTCCCCGGATGATGGTGAGTTGCTCAATTTGAAACTTGAGCGATGCGTTCGGAGTGACGCTCATTTGACGCTCCAGACGACAGGATGCACGCCGGCGCCGACATCCTCCAGGACGGCGGAAGCGAACGCAGCAGCTTGACCAAAACGGAAAGCGACGCTCCGGGCGACCTGTCGTTGCCAGGTGAGACACGTGGCAATAACTAATAACTTCCGGGCAATTCCAACTAGGACACTCACCGGACACTTCATTAGGTACGCCTGCCAGCTTGAATTGCAAGAGCTGTGCCAAAACCTTCACTGTGCTAATAATGCTCATTTAATGATACTTTTCAAGATTTAAAAAGTACATCCATTTTAGATTTAAAATGACCAAATGACTTTATTTTTTATTTTGGTTTAATTGTAAGTCAAATTATTTTTCTCTGTAAAAATGTTTTTTTGCCCAAAAAGAATTTCTGGATGCAAAAAAAATAAATGATTGATCTGCGTCAATTATCATTTTGTTGCGAAAGTGCTAAACTTAGCGTAGCTCTTGCCTTGGATGCTGCGGGTGTCCCTAATATTGCGACCGCGGAGGTCATCTCCACGGGAATCGTCTTTTCTGCTGTCAAGTGTCCACTCTGCCATGTTTTGTCTGTCGTCTTGAATTCACCGCCGACGCTTTGCACGTTGGGCGGCGTGCTCCTCTCGTTTCCTAACATTTCCTCTCCTTGCGCTCCTCCACCTACTCCTCGCCGTCCTCACTCCTCCCCAGCCCTAGGTCCCGACTCCTGCTCTATTGGTATGGAGGAGTAAGCGCGGTATGTAGGCTTTGCTGTCCCGCCCTTGCCGCTTTGTATTTTCGGTACGGCCGACGGAAACCCGTCTCACCTTGTCCCCCGGCCCCCGCAGGGTCGTCCGAGTCCACGGAGAGCCTGAAGAGCCAGGGCACAAACTGCTCCAGCCAGCCTCTCCTGTGCCCCGCCGGCAGCTTCCACCGGGAAGACGAGCACCTCCTCCCCTGACGCCCCTCGCTTTCTGCCCGGCCGACTTTCCTTCCTGCCTCCCGTCAGGAAAACGGTATTCTGTGTAAATGCTCTCCCAACGTGGATTCTTTGCGACTCAAAGCACACTTAGTCTTGTTTTAACTCAACAGCTCAACGCCGCATTCAGACATAAATATAGATCTATTTTTAACATCTGTCTGTGTTTTGAATATGCTACTCACCGGTCGTGAATTTTTCAGGACATGTTCTATTCCGAGTGTGTTTTTGAAGTGATTTTTGCACTCTGACCAAATGGTTTATAATCCATTCCAGACTTTTCCATGAGATTATACAAAAAAGGTGCATTAGGGCAACTATGAAAAGAAAAAGGCTGGATTCAATCCCAAATTTGCGTGAATACATTTGAACTTTTTTCTCACCATGTACTTGACTAGTTGAATGACTGAAGATTTTTTTTTTTTTTTTTTTTTTTTTATATAGTAGTGAGCGGAAAGTCAGTCGATTAATCCATGACGTCATTCAAATAAAAGTAAATGATTAAAAATAAACATAGAGTCACTTCAACCCTGGTGAGTACGGGCCAATACCAGCATTATTTTAAGGTATCGGGGTACTTGTAGAGGATACCGATAACAACCGCGGATACCAAAGGCAAAAAAAAAAAAAAAAAAAATTGACAACGAGTATGTCATCCTCGGCAGTAGTTGGCGCTACTCTATGGCATTTTGACACTTGGGTGAATCATCATCTTTGTTAGAATTCTTGTCATTGTGTTAAATGTAATTTTATATACGAAAAGTACTTGAGGTCAGTACTCAGTATCAGTAGGTACGCAAAGGGTGGATCCTCGTACCGATATCTGTCTGGAAAAAAAAAGTGGTATCGAACATCCCTGATAATTAATGTAGTACAAATTGCAACTTTATTCCTGAGATTTATTTAGTCATATTTATTTTTTTTTCAGCATTTTTACGTTGTCATAAAAGTAGTATATTGGTCTTGTGACTTTTTACTGCTTAATTCTTTCAACATACCTTTTTGACTGTTAAAATGGCATCCTCACAATGCTACCCTTTCTCGTTGATTTGTACTTTTCAACGTGGCCCTAATGCACCTTGCTCATTTTAAACATTTTACATGCCTTGTTTCATGATTTAAATCATATGCAATTTATTTGATTGAAATCATATCTCGTTCCTGTACTAAAATTCTGTGTTACTTTTCAAAGTGTATACTTATAACAATATACATGTTATTTAGATGGGGAAAAAAAAACCAAGATACATACATTGACATAATGGACTAGATGCATTTACGGTGTACAGTGAACCCCTGTTATCAAGCCACCCAAAAAGGCTTGTGTTTGCCCATCGATGCCACAAGATGGCGACAGAGCACTTTTTTCGATCAAACATGGCTATGGCCCGACTAAATGAGGCGCCTCCCCTTAGTTCGTCATGGTTGCTTGGCACCAAGATGCCACCAAATAGCGCAAAAGCAATATTTGTATACAATAACTGGCTAACAGGATGAGTCGATCGGGATGAATTCTTGCCGAAAATCGGCAAGAATTCACAAATGCCCAACATGCGAATATGCGGGGGTTCACTGTATGATTGAAAACAACAGCTGCAACTTGAACCCGAACACCCCGTCGCACGCAAGATGCTTCAGCCGCTCGTGCGACGGCGCCGTAGGCGTGGCCGCCTCGTAGCAGCGGCGCCACCGTCTGCTTATGTGAAGTAGTTGCAAGATAAACAAAACGGAGCATTTTGTACATCTCTGTGCCTTGAGTTGCTTCCTTTGCCTGCTCGTTGCCCTGAGCAGCTTTGCCAGTACGCCACATCTGCGCCCAACCTGGAAATTTCATGTACAGTCATTGTAATTAAGCAATATGAAATATAGGTGTCGATTGATTACGTTAGTGCATCGATTATGCTTTGTTAAAGTTTTATTTTTTTTTTTTGTGGCTCCTCGGTGCCATTTCAAGTCGACGCCGTGCCTTCCTGTCCTCGTTCTGACCATATATGGACCTGGTATCCAGGACAACGCCACACTAGATGGTTTGTTTTTTGTCCCACCTGTGAGATGCTATGCTGTCTTTAAAGCGGAAGTCAACCCAAACATATTTTTTTTCCAAGAATATGTTCCCAGCAGGCGCACTCGTTGAAACGCGGCATTCTGATTCATTTTGCGTTTGTGGAATGTAAGTTAAGCAGCAAAATGCACTCACAACGGCCGTCATTTTCAGTCGACAGAAGACAAAATGGCCGCCCCCAGAGATGGCTAAAAACGAGTGGATTAGCTCTTATTCCACAAACGCAATATTTATCAGAATGCCCTGTTTCAACTAGTGGGCTTGCATAGAACATATTCTGGAAAAAAAAATCATGTTTACGTTGACTTCCACTTTAAGCCTTTTGTATGTATGTATAGCAGCATGTGCATAGAAGAACAATAAAGAGCAAACAGTCGTTATGTCAAAAATGTCTCAAGTGGTGCCATGTCATTTGGAGTTCTTTGTCACGCTGAATTTGGATGAGTAACCATACAACAGAATCTCGACAGTTGGAGGATTTGTAGTTCAATCCAAGGTCTCTTAGTTTTTAAAAAGAATCGAACTGTATTCATTTCCTTTCAATTTTGCGATTGAAGGTCTTCTCCACTCTCTGGATTGTGATTGGCCGGCTGCTGGGGCAACATTAAACCACACTAAAGCTAATCCTCCATTGTCGGGTGTTGCCTTCTTTGTGTCACCTGCTTTGGCTCCAGATAATTAGACAGACAGACAAAAAAACCCACAATTGTAAAGACACTAGATAGGGATTTAAGATGGAGCACTTGTAGCTTTTTTTTCAACTCTAAATCCAAGTTAATTTTGAAGTAACTGTGATTTGTCGAATTTGAGTAACAGGATTGAAAGTAGCAGGAGTGGGATTTTATCTAAGAATCAACAAACACATGAAATACAGCCACCAGGCATTTATGATAATAACAAGTTGACACTCCGTGAAGTCAAAGCATTTTGTCAACCCCCCCGAAAAAAAAAGAGATTGTGAAAATAAACAAAATCAAATCAGCATTCTTGGATTCTCTCGAGACGTATGAGGGAAGGTGTTCCTAATATTTTGCCCGCCTTTTTGCTACATCAGGGCATTTGGCACGTGCAAGGTCCCCTTGGAGCCGTGATGGGGTCCTATGTAAACATGCTTAGCCCATTTCATTAGCGGGCCTTAAACCTCTTTCAGGGGGTCAAATCAGCCAGACAGCAAAGCCAAGCAGATCTGCCAGCGTGTGATGCCGTGAGCTTCCCGTGCCCCTCATCTCCAAAAACATGTGCGCCCACCGCAACAACACCAAAGACGCTCAAAGTGCTTTGTTAAAGCTGTAGCTGTTGTGAAATATGCTATATAAATAAAATTGTATTGTATGAATCAACCCCAAAGAAATCAAAATAAAAATAAGAAATGAACTGAAAGTCAATTAAAAAAAAAAAAAAAAACCAAATATTTAAAAATGAATTAAAAAAAAAAAAAAGACTAAAAATAAGAAATTAACTAAGTCAATTAAAAAAAAACAACCCCCCCCCCAAAAATTTAAAAGTAAATCATCGCAAAATCATCAAAAATGACAAATCAACCAAATTAAAAAAAACAATCAATGGAACAAATTGACCAAAATTCAATGAATTTTTTTTTTTTTTACCAACGATAATGAAAAATCAATCGTAATTCTATGAAAAATCAACCCCAAAAAATGAGAGCAACATGGCTTGCTCTGGCAATGTATGATCCGAGAAGTCAACATTGTCTGTTCAGGGTGTCCAAGGTGGTCAAGGCTCCAAACTCCCATGAAAAGATGACCTAGATAAATCGACAAAAAAACGTGCTTGTATATTTTTTACATTCCACATTTCAGCATTCACACGCAAATTTCTGCAGGAATTGCACGTCTACACGCGTAATACTTTTGTAATGGGAGCTTTCGAGTCCCATCTGTCCGAGTGCTACTTGTCACGGGGCAGGATTAAGAGACAGAAAATGAGCAGGTGTCACGTTGGCGGCGGCGACTTGCTCAAACACACTCGACTCCCTGAGCTCACCGCGCAAACACCACCGCCAGGCCAGCGAGCCAACATTCGGCATCATGACCCAGCACCTGAGCGGCTCGTCGCCCTTCCTCAAGCCTTTCTTCCTGAAGACGCCCGTGCGGGTGGTCGGCTCTCTGCGGCAGAGGCGACACACGCTGCCCGCCAGCGAGTTCAGGAACCTCACGCCTCAGGACGCCATCAGCGTGTTCGAGATCGAGAGAGAAGGTCGGGATTGCTACCGTTATGTCCGCATCTATTTTCTTTATTATGTACGTTATTACTACTGCTAAGTAGTACATTTTCTGCCATTTTAAATACATAGATTACTCCGAAACTCGGATGTCAATTACTATCATTAAGTACTTTATTAGCATTATTATGTGCATTATACCGCCACTTAATGCATTTTCTACCAATTAAGGTTTCAAAGTAGGGTTTGAAACGAGGGTTATGGTTTCAAAATAGGGTCGAAACTAGGGTTAGGGTTTCAAAGTAGGGTTTGAAACCAGGGTTAGGGTTTCAAAGTAGGGTTTGAAACCAGGGTCAGGGTTTCAAAGTAGGGTTTGAAACCAGGGTTAGGGTTTCAAAGTAGGGTTTGAAACCAGGGCTATGGTTTCAAAATAGGGTCAAAACTAGGGTTAGGGTTTCAAAGTAGGGTTTGAAACCAGGGTTAGGGTTTCAAAGTAGGGTTTGAAACCAGGGTTAGGGTTTCAAAGTAGGGTTTGAAACCAGGGTTAGGGTTTCAAAGTAGGGTTTGAAACCAGGGTTAGGGTTTCAAACTAGGGTTGAAACTAGGGTTAGGGTTTCAAATTAGGGTTCAAACTAGGGGTAGGGTTTCAAAGTAGGGTTTAAAACTAGGGTTAAGGTTTCAAAATAGGGTTTGAAACCAGGGTTAGGGTTTCAAATTAGGGTTTGAAACTAGGGTTAGGGTTTCAAAGTAGGGTTTGAAACCAGGGTTATGGTTTCAAAATAGGGTCAAAACTAGGGTTAGGGTTTCAATCTAGGGTTGAAACTAGGGGTAGGGTTTCAAAGTAGGGTTTAAAACTAGGGTTAAGGTTTCAAAATAGGGTTTGAAACCAGGGTTAGGGTTTCAAATTAGGGTTTGAAACTAGGGTTAGGGTTTCAAAGTAGGGTTTGAAACCAGGGTTAGGGTTTCAAAGTAGGGTTTGAAACCAGGGTTAGGGTTTCAAACTAGGGTTGAAACTAGGGTTAGGGTTTCAAATTAGGGTTCAAACTAGGGTTAGGGTTTCAAAGTAGGGTTTGAAACCAGGGTTAGGGTTTCAAACTAGGGTTGAAACTAGGGTTAGGGTTTCAAATTAGGGTTCAAACTAGGGGTAGGGTTTCAAAGTAGGGTTTAAAACTAGGGTTAAGGTTTCAAAATAGGGTTTGAAACCAGGGTTAGGGTTTCAAATTAGGGTTTGAAACTAGGGTTAGGGTTTCAAAGTAGGGTTTGAAACCAGGGTTAGGGTTTCAAACTAGGGTTGAAACTAGGGTTAGGGTTTCAAATTAGGGTTCAAACTAGGGGTAGGGTTTCAAAGTAGGGTTTAAAACTAGGGTTAAGGTTTCAAAATAGGGTTTGAAACCAGGGTTAGGGTTTCAAATTAGGGTTTGAAACTAGGGTTAGGGTTTCAAAGTAGGGTTTGAAACCAGGGTTATGGTTTCAAAATAGGGTCAAAACTAGGGTTAGGGTTTCAAAGTAGGGTTTGAAACCAGGGTTAGGGTTTCAAAGTAGGGTTTGAAACCAGGGTTATGGTTTCAAATTAGGGTTCAAACTAGGGGTAGGGTTTCAAAGTAGGGTTTAAAACTAGGGTTAAGGTTTCAAAATAGGGTTTGAAACCAGGGTTAGGGTTTCAAATTAGGGTTTGAAACTAGGGTTAGGGTTTCAAAGTAGGGTTTGAGACCAGGGTTAGGGTTTCAAAGTAGGGTTTGAAACGAGGGTTAAGGTTTCAAAGTAGGGTTCAAACTAGGGGTAGGGTTTCAAAGGGGTTTTAAACTAGGGTTAGGGTTTCAAATTAGGGTTTGAAACTAGGGTTAGGGTTTCAAAGTAGGGTTTGAAAACCAGCGTTAGGGTTTCAAAATAGGGTTTGAAACTAGGGTTAGGGTTTCAAAGTAGGGTTTGAAACCAGCGTTAGGGTTTCAAAATAGGGTTTGAAACTAGGGTTAGGGTTTCAAAATAGGGTTTGAAACCAGGGTTAGGGTTTCAAAACAGGGTTTGAAACTAGGGTTAGGGTTTCAAAATAGGGTTTGAAACTAGGGTTAGGGTTTCAAAGTAGGGTTTGAAACCAGGGTTAGGGTTTCAAAGTAGGGTTTGAAACCAGGGTTAGGGTTTCAAAGTAGGGTTTGAAACCAGGGCTAAGGTTTCAAAATAGGGTTTGAAACTAGGGTTAGGGTTTCAAAGTAGGGTTTGAAACGAGGGTTAAGGTTTCAAAGTAGGGTTCAAACTAGGGTTAGGGTTTCAAAGGGGTTTTAAACTAGGGTTAGGGTTTCAAATTAGGGTTTGAAACTAGGGTTAGGGTTTCAAAGTAGGGTTTGAAACCAGGGTTAGGGTTTCAAAATAGGGTTTGAAACCAGGGTCAGGCTTTCAAAGTAGGGTTTGAAACTAGGGTTAGGGTTTCAAATTAGGGTTTGAAATTAGGGTTAGGGTTTCAAAGTAGGGTTTGAAACCAGGGTCAGGGTTTCAAAATAGGGTTTGAAACCAGGGTCAGGGTTTCAAAGTAGGGTTTGAAACCAGGGTTAGGGTTTCAAAGTAGGGTTTGAAACCAGGGTTAGGGTTTCAAACTAGGGTCGAAACTAGGGTTAGGGTTTCAAAGTAGGGTTTGAAACCAGGGCTAAGGTTTCAAAATAGGGTTTGAAACCAGGGTTAGGGTTTCAAAGTAGGGTTTGAAACGAGGGTTAAGGTTTCAAAGTAGGGTTCAAAGTAGGGTTAGGGTTTCAAAGGGGTTTTAAACTAGGGTTAGGGTTTCAAATTAGGGTTTGAAACTAGGGTTAGGGTTTCAAAGTAGGGTTTGAAACCAGGGTTAGGGTTTCAAAATAGGGTTTGAAACCAGGGTCAGGCTTTCAAAGTAGGGTTTGAAACTAGGGTTAGGGTTTCAAATTAGGGTTTGAAATTAGGGTTAGGGTTTCAAAGTAGGGTTTGAAACCAGGGTCAGGGTTTCAAAATAGGGTTTGAAACCAGGGTCAGGGTTTCAAAGTAGGGTTTGAAACCAGGGTTAGGGTTTCAAACTAGGGTCGAAACTAGGGTTAGGGTTTCAAATTAGGGTTTGAAACTAGGGTTAGGGTTTCAAAGTAGGGTTTGAAACCAGGGTTATGGTTTCAAAATAGGGTCAAAACTAGGGTTAGGGTTTCAATCTAGGGTTGAAACTAGGGGTAGGGTTTCAAAGTAGGGTTTAAAACTAGGGTTAAGGTTTCAAAATAGGGTTTGAAACCAGGGTTAGGGTTTCAAATTAGGGTTTGAAACTAGGGTTAGGGTTTCAAAGTAGGGTTTGAAACCAGGGTTAGGGTTTCAAAGTAGGGTTTGAAACCAGGGTTAGGGTTTCAAACTAGGGTTGAAACTAGGGTTAGGGTTTCAAATTAGGGTTCAAACTAGGGTTAGGGTTTCAAAGTAGGGTTTGAAACCAGGGTTAGGGTTTCAAACTAGGGTTGAAACTAGGGTTAGGGTTTCAAATTAGGGTTCAAACTAGGGGTAGGGTTTCAAAGTAGGGTTTAAAACTAGGGTTAAGGTTTCACAATAGGGTTTGAAACCAGGGTTAGGGTTTCAAATTAGGGTTTGAAACTAGGGTTAGGGTTTCAAAGTAGGGTTTGAAACCAGGGTTAGGGTTTCAAACTAGGGTTGAAACTAGGGTTAGGGTTTCAAATTAGGGTTCAAACTAGGGGCAGGGTTTCAAAGTAGGGTTTAAAACTAGGGTTAAGGTTTCAAAATAGGGTTTGAAACCAGGGTTAGGGTTTCAAATTAGGGTTTGAAACTAGGGTTAGGGTTTCAAAGTAGGGTTTGAAACCAGGGTTATGGTTTCAAAATAGGGTCAAAACTAGGGTTAGGGTTTCAAAGTAGGGTTTGAAACCAGGGTTAGGGTTTCAAAGTAGGGTTTGAAACGAGGGTTAAGGTTTCAAAGTAGGGTTCAAACTAGGGGTAGGGTTTCAAAGGGGTTTTAAACTAGGGTTAGGGTTTCAAATTAGGGTTTGAAACTAGGGTTAGGGTTTCAAAGTAGGGTTTGAAACCAGCGTTAGGGTTTCAAAATAGGGTTTGAAACTAGGGTTAGGGTTTCAAAGTAGGGTTTGAAACCAGCGTTAGGGTTTCAAAATAGGGTTTGAAACTAGGGTTAGGGTTTCAAAATAGGGTTTGAAACCAGGGTTAGGGTTTCAAAACAGGGTTTGAAACTAGGGTTAGGGTTTCAAAGTAGGGTTTGAAACCAGGGTTAGGGTTTCAAAATAGGGTTTGAAACCAGGGTCAGGCTTTCAAAGTAGGGTTTGAAACTAGGGTTAGGGTTTCAAAGTAGGGTTTGAAACCAGGGTCAGGGTTTCAAAGTAGGGTTTGAAACCAGGGTTAGGGTTTCTAACTAGGGTTGAAACTAGGGTTAGGGTTTCAAATTAGGGTTCAAACTAGGGGTAGGGTTTCAAAGTAGGGTTTAAAACTAGGGTTAAGGTTTCAAAATGGGGTTTGAAACCAGGGTTAGGGTTTCAAATTAGGGTTTGAAATTAGGGTTAGGGTTTCAAAGTAGGGTTTGAAACCAGGGTCAGGGTTTCAAAATAGGGTTTGAAACCAGGGTCAGGGTTTCAAAGTAGGGTTTGAAACCAGGGTTAGGGTTTCAAACTAGGGTCGAAACTAGGGTTAGGGTTTCAAAGTAGGGTTTGTAACCAGGGTTAGGGTTTCAAAGTAGGGTTTGAAATCAGGGTCAGGGTTTCAAAGTAGGGTTTGAAACCAGGGTTAAGGTTTCAAACTAGGGTCGAAACTAGGGTTAGGGTTTCAAATTAGGGTTCAAACTAGGGGTAGGGTTTCAAAGTAGGGTTTAAAACTAGGGTTAAGGTTTCAAAATAGGGTTTGAAACCAGGGTTAGGGTTTCAAAGTAGGGTTTGAAACGAGGGTTAAGGTTTCAAAGTAGGGTTCAAACTAGGGGTAGGGTTTCAAAGGGGTTTTAAACTAGGGTTAGGGTTTCAAATTAGGGTTTGAAACTAGGGTTAGGGTTTCAAAGTAGGGTTTGAAACCAGCGTTAGGGTTTCAAAATAGGGTTTGAAACTAGGGTCAGGCTTTCAAAGTAGGGTTTGAAACCAGGGTTAGGGTTTCAAACTAGGGTTTGAAACTAGGGTTAGGGTTTCAAAATAGCGTTTGAAACTAGGGTTAGGGTTTCAAAGTAGGGTTTGAAACCAGGGTTAGGGTTTCAAAATAGGGTTTGAAACCAGGGTCAGGGTTTCAAAGTAGGGTTTGAAACCAGTGTTAGGGTTTCAAACTAGGGTCGAAACTAGGGTTAGGGTTTCAAAGTAGGGTTTGAAACCAGGGTTAGGGTTTCAAAGTACGGTTTGAAACCAGGGTTAGGGTTTCAAACTAGGGTCGAAACTAGGGTTAGGGTTTCAAAGTAGGGTTTGAAACCAGGGTTAGGGTTTCAAAGTAGGGTTTGAAACCAGGGTCAGGGTTTCAAAGTAGGGTTTGAAACTAGGGTTAGGGTTTCAAACTAGGGTCGAAACTAGGGTTAGGGTTTCAAATTAGGGTTTGAAACTAGGGGTAGGGTTTCAAAGTAGGGTTTGAAACCAGGGTTAGGGTTTCAAAATAGGGTTTGAAACCAGGGTCAGGCTTTCAAAGTAGGGTTTGAAACCAGGGTTAGGGTTTCAAAGTAGGGTTTGAAACCAGGGTCAGGGTTTCAAAGTAGGGTTTGAAACCAGGGTTAGGGTTTCAAACTAGGGTTGAAACTAGGGTTAGGGTTTCAAATTAGGGTTCAAACTAGGGGTAGGGTTTCAAAGTAGGGTTTAAAACTAGGGTTAAGGTTTCAAAATAGGGTTTGAAACCAGGGTTAGGGTTTCAAAGTAGGGTTTGAAACGAGGGTTAAGGTTTCAAAGTAGGGTTCAAACTAGGGGTAGGGTTTCAAAGGGGTTTTAAACTAGGGTTAGGGTTTCAAATTAGGGTTTGAAACTAGGGTTAGGGTTTCAAAGTAGGGTTTGAAACCAGCGTTAGGGTTTCAAAATAGGGTTTGAAACTAGGGTTAGGGTTTCAAAATAGGGTTTGAAACCAGGGTTAGGGTTTCAAAACAGGGTTTGAAACTAGGGTTAGGGTTTCAAAATAGGGTTTGAAACTAGGGTTAGGGTTTCAAAGTAGGGTTTGAAACCAGGGTTAGGGTTTCAAAATAGGGTTTGAAACCAGGGTCAAGGTTTCAAAGTAGGGTTTGAAACCAGTGTTAGGGTTTCAAACTAGGGTCGAAACTAGGGTTAGGGTTTCAAAGTAGGGTTTGAAACCAGGGTTAGGGTTTCAAAGTAGGGTTTGAAACCAGGGTGAGGGTTTCAAAGTAGGGTTTGAAACTAGGGTTAGGGTTTCAAACTAGGGTCGAAACTAGGTTTAGGGTTTCAAATTAGGGCTCAAACTAGGGGTAGGGTTTCAAAGTAGGGTTTAAAACTAGGGCTAAGGTTTCAAAATAGGGTTTGAAACCAGGGTTAGGGTTTAAAGTAGGGTTTCAAACGAGGGTTAAGGTTTCAAAGTAGGGTTCAAACTAGGGTTAGGGTTTCAAAGGGGTTTTAAACTAGGGTTAGGGTTTCAAATTAGGGTTTGAAACTAGGGTTAGGGTTTCAAAGTAGGGTTTGAAACCAGGGTTAGGGTTTCAAAATAGGGTTTGAAACCAGGGTCAGGCTTTCAAAGTAGGGTTTGAAACCAGGGTTAGGGTTTCAAAGTAGGGTTTGAAACCAGGGTCAGGGTTTCAAAGTAGGGTTTGAAACCAGGGTTAGGGTTTCAAACTAGGGTTGAAACTAGGGTTAGGGTTTCAAATTAGGGTTCAAACTAGGGGTAGGGTTTCAAAGTAGGGTTTAAAACTAGGGTTAAGGTTTCAAAATGGGGTTTGAAACCAGGGTTAGGGTTTCAAACTATGGTTGAAAATAGGGTTAGGGTTTCAAATTAGGGTTCAAACTAGGGGTAGGGTTTCAAAGTAGGGTTTAAAACTAGGGTTAAGGTTTCAAAATGGGGTTTGAAACCAGGGTTAGGGTTTCAAATTAGGGTTTGAAACTAGGGTTAGGGTTTCAAAGTAGGGTTTGAAACCAGGGTTAGGGTTTCAAAGTAGGGTTTGAAACCAGGGTTAGGGTTTCAAATTAGGGTTTGAAACTAGGGTTAGGGTTTCAAAGTAGGGTTTGAAACCAGGGTTAGGGTTTCAAAGTAGGGTTTGAAACCAGGGTTAGGGTTTCAAAGTAGGGTTTGAAACCAGGGTCAGGCTTTCAAAGTAGGGTTTGAAACCAGGGTTAGGGTTTCAAAGTAGGGTTTGAAACCAGGGTTAAGGTTTCAAAGTAGGGTTCAAACTAGGGTTAGGGTTTCAAAGGGGTTTTAAACTAGGGTTAGGGTTTCAAATTAGGGTTTGAAACTAGGGTTAGGGTTTCAAAGTAGGGTTTGAAACCAGGGTTAGGGTTTCAAAATAGGGTTTGAAACCAGGGTTAGGGTTTCAAAGTAGGGTTTCAAACGAGGGTTAAGGTTTCAAAGTAGGGTTCAAACTAGGGTTAGGGTTTCAAAGGGGTTTTAAACTAGGGTTAGGGTTTCAAATTAGGGTTTGAAACTAGGGTTAGGGTTTCAAAGTAGGGTTTGAAACCAGGGTTAGGGTTTCAAAATAGGGTTTGAAACCAGGGTCAGGCTTTCAAAGTAGGGTTTGAAACCAGGGTTAGGGTTTCAAAGTAGGGTTTGAAACCAGGGTCAGGGTTTCAAAGTAGGGTTTGAAACCAGGGTTAGGGTTTCAAACTAGGGTTGAAACTAGGGTTAGGGTTTCAAATTAGGGTTCAAACTAGGGGTAGGGTTTCAAAGTAGGGTTTAAAACTAGGGTTAAGGTTTCAAAATGGGGTTTGAAACCAGGGTTAGGGTTTCAAACTAGGGTTGAAACTAGGGTTAGGGTTTCAAATTAGGGTTCAAACTAGGGGTAGGGTTTCAAAGTAGGGTTTAAAACTAGGGTTAAGGTTTCAAAATGGGGTTTGAAACCAGGGTTAGGGTTTCAAATTAGGGTTTGAAACTAGGGTTAGGGTTTCAAAGTAGGGTTTAAAACTAGGGTTAAGGTTTCAAAATGGGGTTTGAAACCAGGGTTAGGGTTTCAAACTAGGGTTGAAACTAGGGTTAGGGTTTCAAATTAGGGTTCAAACTAGGGGTAGGGTTTCAAAGTAGGGTTTAAAACTAGGGTTAAGGTTTCAAAATGGGGTTTGAAACCAGGGTTAGGGTTTCAAATTAGGGTTTGAAACCAGGGTTAGGGTTTCAAAGTAGGGTTTGAAACCAGGGTTAGGGTTTCAAAGTAGGGTTTGAAACCAGGGTTAGGGTTTCAAAGTAGGGTTTGAAACCAGGGTTAGGGTTTCAAAGTAGGGTTTGAAACCAGGGTCAGGCTTTCAAAGTAGGGTTTGAAACCAGGGTTAGGGTTTCAAAGTAGGGTTTGAAACCAGGGTTAGGGTTTCAAAATAGGGTTTGAAACCAGGGTCAGGGTTTCAAAGTAGGGTTTGAAACCAGTGTTAGGGTTTCAAACTAGGGTCGAAACTAGGGTTAGGGTTTCAAAGTAGGGTTTGAAACCAGGGTTAGGGTTTCAAAGTACGGTTTGAAACCAGGGTTAGGGTTTCAAACTAGGGTCGAAACTAGGGTTAGGGTTTCAAAGTAGGGTTTGAAACCAGGGTTAGGGTTTCAAAATAGGGTTTGAAACCAGGGTCAGGGTTTCAAAGTAGGGTTTGAAACTAGGGTTAGGGTTTCAAACTAGGGTCGAAACTAGGGTTAGGGTTTCAAATTAGGGTTTGAAACTAGGGTTAGGGTTTCAAAGTAGGGTTTGAAACCAGGGTTAGGGTTTCAAAATAGGGTTTGAAACCAGGGTCAGGCTTTCAAAGTAGGGTTTGAAACCAGGGTTAGGGTTTCAAAGTAGGGTTTGAAACCAGGGTTAGGGTTTCAAAGTAGGGTTTGAAACCAGGGTTAGGGTTTCAAACTAGGGTTGAAACTAGGGTTAGGGTTTCAAATTAGGGTTCAAACTAGGGGTAGGGTTTCAAAGTAGGGTTTAAAACTAGGGTTAAGGTTTCAAAATAGGGTTTGAAACCAGGGTCAGGGTTTCAAAGTAGGGTTTGAAACCAGGGTTAGGGTTTCAAACTAGGGTCGAAACTAGGGGTAGGGTTTCAAAGTAGGGTTTAAAACTAGGGTTAAGGTTTCAAAATAGGGTTTGAAACCAGGGTTAGGGTTTCAAATTCGGGTTTGAAACTAGGGTTAGGGTTTCAAAGTAGGGTTTGAAACCAGGGTTAGGGTTTCAAAATAAGGTTTGAAACCAGGGTCAGGGTTTCAAAGTAGGGTTTGAAACCAGGGTTAGGGTTTCAAACTAGGGTCGAAACTAGGGTTAGGGTTTCAAAGTAGGGTTTGTAACCAGGGTTAGGGTTTCAAAGTAGGGTTTGAAACCAGGGTTAGGGTTTCAAACTAGGGTCGAAACTAGGGTTAGGGTTTCAAATTAGGGTTCAAACTAGGGGTAGGGTTTCAAAGTAGGGTTTAAAACTAGGGTTAAGGTTTCAAAAGAGGGTTTGAAACCAGGGTTAGGGTTTCAAAGTAGGGTTTGAAACGAGGGTTAAGGTTTCAAAGTAGGGTTCAAACTAGGGGTAGGGTTTCAAAGGGGTTTTAAACTAGGGTTAGGGTTTCAAATTAGGGTTTGAAACTAGGGTTAGGGTTTCAAAGTAGGGTTTGAAACCAGCGTTAGGGTTTCAAAATAGGGTTTGAAACTAGGGTTAGGGTTTCAAAATAGGGTTTGAAACCAGGGTTAGGGTTTCAAAATAGGGTTTGAAACTAGGGTTAGGGTTTCAAAATAGGGTTTGAAACTAGGGTTAGTGTTTCAAAGTAGGGTTTGAAACCAAGGTTAGGGTTTCAAAATAGGGTTTGAAACCAGGGTCAGGGTTTCAAAGTAGGGTTTGAAACCAGTGTTAGGGTTTCAAACTAGGGTCGAAACTGGGGTTAGGGTTTCAAAGTAGGGTTTGAAACCGGGGTTAGGGTTTCAAAGTAGGGTTTGAAACCAGGGTCAGGGTTTCAAAGTAGGGTTTGAAACTAGGGTTAAGGTTTCAAAATAGGGTTTGAAACCAGGGTCAGGGTTTCAAAGTAGGGTTTGAAACCAGGGTTAGGGTTTCAAACTAGGGTCGAAACTAGGGGTAGGGTTTCAAAGTAGGGTTTAAAACTAGGGTTAAGGTTTCAAAATAGGGTTTGAAACCAGGGTTAGGGTTTCAAATTCGGGTTTGAAACTAGGGTTAGGGTTTCAAAGTAGGGTTTGAAACCAGGGTTAGGGTTTCAAAATAAGGTTTGAAACCAGGGTCAGGGTTTCAAAGTAGGGTTTGAAACCAGGGTTAGGGTTTCAAACTAGGGTCGAAACTAGGGTTAGGGTTTCAAAGTAGGGTTTGTAACCAGGGTTAGGGTTTCAAAGTAGGGTTTGAAACCAGGGTTAGGGTTTCAAACTAGGGTCGAAACTAGGGTTAGGGTTTCAAATTAGGGTTCAAACTAGGGGTAGGGTTTCAAAGTAGGGTTTAAAACTAGGGTTAAGGTTTCAAAAGAGGGTTTGAAACCAGGGTTAGGGTTTCAAAGTAGGGTTTGAAACGAGGGTTAAGGTTTCAAAGTAGGGTTCAAACTAGGGGTAGGGTTTCAAAGGGGTTTTAAACTAGGGTTAGGGTTTCAAATTAGGGTTTGAAACTAGGGTTAGGGTTTCAAAGTAGGGTTTGAAACCAGCGTTAGGGTTTCAAAATAGGGTTTGAAACTAGGGTTAGGGTTTCAAAATAGGGTTTTAAACCAGGGTTAGGGTTTCAAAATAGGGTTTGAAACTAGGGTTAGGGTTTCAAAATAGGGTTTGAAACTAGGGTTAGTGTTTCAAAGTAGGGTTTGAAACCAAGGTTAGGGTTTCAAAATAGGGTTTGAAACCAGGGTCAGGGTTTCAAAGTAGGGTTTGAAACCAGTGTTAGGGTTTCAAACTAGGGTCGAAACTGGGGTTAGGGTTTCAAAGTAGGGTTTGAAACCGGGGTTAGGGTTTCAAAGTAGGGTTTGAAACCAGGGTCAGGGTTTCAAAGTAGGGTTTGAAACTAGGGTTAGGGTTTCAAACTAGGGTCGAAACTACGGTTAGGGTTTCAAATTAGGGTTCAAACTAGGGGTAGGGTTTCAAAGTAGGGTTTAAAACTAGGGTTAAGGTTTCAAAATAGGGTTTGAAACCAGGGTTAGGGTTTCAAAGTAGGGTTTGAAACGAGGGTTAAGGTTTCAAAGTAGGGTTCAAACTAGGGGTAGGGTTTCAAAGGGGTTTTAAACTAGGGTTAGGGTTTCAAATTAGGGTTTGAAACTAGGGTTAGGGTTTCAAAGTAGGGTTTGAAACCAGCGTTAAGGTTTCAAAATAGGGTTTGAAACTAGGGTTAGGGTTTCAAAATAGGGTTTGAAACCAGGGTTAGTGTTTCAAAATAGGGTTTGAAACTAGGGTTAGGGTTTCAAAATAGGGTTTGAAACTAGGGTTAGGGTTTCAAAGTAGGGTTTGAAACCAGGGTTAGGGTTTCAAAATAGGGTTTGAAACCAGGATCAGGGTTTCAAAGTAGGGTTTGAAACCAGTGTTAGGGTTTCAAACTAGGGTCGAAACTAGGGTTAGGGTTTCAAAGTAGGGTTTGAAACCAGGGTTAGGGTTTCAAAGTAGGGTTTGAAACCAGGGTCAGGGTTTCAAAGTAGGGTTTGAAACTAGGGTTAGGGTTTCAAACTAGGGTCGAAACTACGGTTAGGGTTTCAAATTAGGGTTCAAACTAGGGGTAGGGTTTCAAAGTAGGGTTTAAAACTAGGGTTAAGGTTTCAAAATAGGGTTTGAAACCACGGTTAGGGTTTTAAAGTAGGGTTTGAAACGAGGGTTAAGGTTTCAAAGTAGGGTTCAAACTAGGGTTAGGGTTTCAAAGGGGTTTTAAACTAGGGTTAGGGTTTCAAATTAGGGTTTGAAACTAGGGTTAGGGTTTCAAAGTAGGGTTTGAAACCAGGGTTAGGGTTTCAAAATAGGGTTTGAAACCAGGGTCAGGCTTTCAAAATAGGGTTTGAAACCAGGGTTAGGGTTTCAAACTAGGGTCGAAACTAGGGTTAGGGTTTCAAAGTAGAGTTTGTAACCAGGGTTAGGGTTTCAAAGTAGGGTTTGAAACCAGGGTCAGGGTTTCAAAGTAGGGTTTGAAACCACAGTTAGGGTTTCAAACTAGGGTCGAAACTAGGGTT
This sequence comes from Filicampus tigris, assembly GCF_054856515.1. Classification (NCBI taxonomy): domain Eukaryota; kingdom Metazoa; phylum Chordata; class Actinopteri; order Syngnathiformes; family Syngnathidae; genus Filicampus; species Filicampus tigris. The sequence continues at coordinate 4,753,299 of NC_141232.1, forward strand.
AGGGTTTCAAATTAGGGTTCAAACTAGGGGTAGGGTTTCAAAGTAGGGTTTAAAACTAGGGTTAAGGTTTCAAAATAGGGTTTGAAACCAGGGTTAGGGTTTCAAAGTAGGGTTTGAAACCAGGGTTAGGGTTTCAAAATAGGGTTTGAAACCAGGGTCAGGCTTTCAAAGTAGGGTTTGAAACCAGGGTTAGGGTTTCAAACTAGGGTCGAAACTAGGGTTAGGGTTTCAAAGTAGGGTTTGTAACCAGGGTTAGGGTTTCAAAGTAGGGTTTGAAACCAGGGTCAGGGTTTCAAAGTAGGGTTTGAAACCAGGGTTAGGGTTTCAAACTAGGGTCGAAACTAGGGTTAGGGTTTCAAATTAGGGTTCAAACTAGGGGTAGGGTTTCAAAGTAGGGTTTGAAACGAGGGTTATGGTTTCAAAATAGGGTCGAAACTAGGGTTAGGGTTTCAAAATAGGGTTTGAAATCAGGGTTAGGGTTTCAAAGTAGGGTTTGAAACCAGGGTCAGGGTTTCAGAGTAGGGTTTGAAACCAGGGTTAGGGTTTCAAACTTGGGTCGAAACTAGGGTTAGGGTTTCAAATTAGGGTTCAATCTAGGGGTAGGGTTTCAAAGTAGGGTTTAAAACTAGGGTTAAGGTTTCATTTATCGTTTTATAGTTTTCCAAAATAACATCGTTTCTCATTTCTCGCCATGACCTTTGCTCGTCTTCTCTCTCACCCGCTGCTGCTCCAGCTTTCATCTCTGTGTCGGGCGAGTGCCCGCTAACCCTGGAAGAGGTGCTGCACTTCGTGGGTCAGTGCCCCGAGCTGTCGCTGGGCTGGTTCGAGGAGGGCCAGTTGGTCGCCTTCATCATCGGCACCGGCTGGGACAAAGAGAGACTTTCCCAGGTCAGATTGCGCCGCCAGTGAACGATGTGATTGATGCAAGTGATGTCACCGTAAAACCAAGTCAACTTTAATTGCTCCACAGTAACAAATTGTGACCTTGCAAACTAACTGTAGTTAGATTACTTCACTGTTGAAAAAAAAATTGGCTTGTCGCATACTTCTGGAATAGGTTTGTTAAATTAACTGTATTAATAATGAATGATATTTATTCACATGAAGACATTGATTATGCTCATGATTTCTTATATTAATGACTAACTTTCCAACGCATCACTGGTCATCAAAAGTTGCAAAACATGAAGCATTAGGAAACAAAAGCTCAAACTGTAGAGTCACACTTCTGTTATCAATTGGAATGATTTGGAAATTACAATGATGATTTCTATTTTTTATTATTTTATTATTCCAACCCCAAAGGAGGCCATGACCCTGCACGTGCCCAACACGTCGACGGTGCACATCCACGTGCTGTCGGTGCACCGCCACTGCCGGCAGCAGGGCAAGGGCTCCATCCTGCTGTGGCGCTACCTGCAGTACCTGCGCTGCATGCCGCGCCCCCGCCGGGCCCTGCTGGTCTGCGAGGACTTCCTGGTGCCCTTCTACCTCAAGGCCGGCTTCAAGGAGAAAGGCCCGTCGGCCATCAGCGTGTCCAACATGCGCTTCCAGGAGATGGAGTACCTGCTCGGCGGGCAGGCGTACGCCAGGCGGAACAGCGGCTGCTAGCCCCGCCCACACCCAGGACTGCCTTCAATGCACTTTGACACCAGCAGGCGATTTTTTTCCCGTCAGACTTTCAAAATACGCAGCTCGCTTCATTAGATACGCCGCAGCCAAGCCAGGAGACTTCCTGTTTTCACCTTCACCGTGATTTGCCTCATGTGCTGCAAATGCAAGCAATTCTTCTATTTTTGTAATATGACACAGTGATTAAAATGATCAATTCAATAAGTGGAAATTGAATTCTTTTTTTTTTTTTTTTTTCTTTCTGAATAATCGGCACCCACGCAGAATGGCAAGTTTCCACTGTGACAGTGGAAGAACATGTCCAGCAGTGTGTGATGATGGTGTTGTGCAGTGCATGAAGCAGAAGTTGAAGTTGAGTGCGCTCACGTCCACCTTGTGGTGCAATGTGTCGCCATCTTCTGGTCACTAGGAGAAATGCTTTCGGTGACAACTTCCGGGAATCTTAAAACAGATATACGAACCGTATTTCGATTTGTGTCACGTGCTGTATTCTATTTTCGTTTTAGAATTAAAAATGGAAAATAAAAAACGTTTTTTTTTTAATTGTTTTTTTTTTTAAAGAGTTTTCCTTATTCGTTCCAGACAACAAAATATAAAATTAAGCTCTATTTCAATGTTGGTGTTTCTATTTTAAAATGAAAATCTTCCTTTGGTTCCGTCGCCTTACTATACATGGTTGTTTTTTTCCCCACAAAACGCCTTACAATACATGGTCGGGTTTTTTTTGTTCTTTTTTTTCCCCAAAAAACACCTTACCATACATGGTCGTTTTTTTCCCCCCAAAAAACGCCTAAGTGTACATTACGAAAAAGGTCGTTTTCTAAAAAAAACAAAAAAAAACGCCTTACTATACGTAGTCGTTTTTTTTCTCCAAATAAACGCCTTACTATACCTTGTCGTTTTTTCTCCCAAAAAACGCCTTACTATACATGGTTGTTTTTATCACAAAAAAACTCCTTACTATATATGGGAGCAAGCATTTGTTAGTGTTTTTTCAAAAATGTTTTTTGTTTTCTATGTAGTGTTTTTTGAGTGCAAGATAAAATTAAGGTCTAAAAAAGTGTAATAAAACGTACAACTATACTAAAACAACTTTAAAATGAACCCGTCATCCATAAAACTGACAAAGACTAAAACCAAGGACATTTTCACAATAATGATAGTTTTATGAACGTAAGATGCAGTTTAGTTTTTTTCCATTTCAGTTATTTCATGAATTCAAGCATTTGTCGCAGTCCAGTCATCTAATTAGCTGATTGCGGGTTGCTGTATCTTGTGTGAAACCCTCCTTTGTTGGGTTCTGTGCGAAAGCAAAGCCCTTCAGTGGGTTCTCTACAGAAAGAAATCCAAGTCTTCTATGAGTCTGATGCCATCTCTGTATGAAATTGCACACATACACGACAATGTCTCACCTTTTCTGGGTTCTGTGTAAAAAGTAAAGCTTTTGCGACAGCTCTGATACAGTCTTTGTATGAAATTGCATAGTTGCAGCAATTTCTCTCTGGCTGGTTTTTGTCACAAGTTCACAACTCTGATGTGGTCTCTGTGTGAAATTGCATAGTTGTGCCAACTTCCATTTTTTTGCTGAGTTCTGTGCAAAAGACAAACCGTTTTAATGCCGGGACTCCCTCTACGAGTAATGGTGTCTCTGTGTAAAATAAGATTGTTGTGGCAATTTTGGCATTTTGCTGAGTCCTGTGGAAAAGGCAGAGCCGGAAAAATGCTCCATCTTATTTGTGCTGACAGTTTTTCAGAATCTCAGAGTGAATGAATAATAAAGAGCAAGACACACAGCAGGTTATTCATTTATCTTTTTTTTTTTTTCTCTTTTTACTGTTTTCCATTACATGTGAGTAGACGGGCAGCTAAAACGCTGCCGTTTTCAAGACGACCATCACTTCTGGAGAAGCAATAAAACACAAAATACGAGGAAAAGGAAAACATTTGAGTGCTCAGCATAATGTAACAAAAAAATATGGCAGTAGTAGTTGGTACATTTCTCTTTCAACAAGGCACCAAAGGTTTTGATATTGGATTTCTATTTGTTGTGGTTGTCCCTGCTTTCTGTTTGAGGTTGCCTGAATGACTTCTGTGGAAAAGGATAAGAGCCAAGTGTGGAAAAACGACCATTAGCAATCAAATTGTGTTGAAGGTTCCGCAAAAGGTTGCAGTTCCGTTGTCGTATTAAGTCATTAAATACATGTTGAAATGTACAAATATGTGAAAATGTGTTTTAAAATGTAGTTGTAACATTTTTTTATATGATTACGCGTGATTTTTAAATTTGTGAGTACTCAAGTCAAGTGGAAGTTGCAGGTCATCAATCAGATGAACAAACCAAATGAGTATATTTCACTGAGTCATAGTGATGTGTTTACAGTTGGAATGATAAAAATTATGACTGGAGAAGCTAATTATAAGAGCTGAAGTAAAACAAAATATATACACCCAAAAAAAAAAAATGGCAGTTTGTTGAGCCTTGAGCATTGCATCATCTAGGTTGGTCAATAATTTCTCAAAACAACAGACCAATAGGATCCACTGTGAAAAAATATGAAATTGACCAAATTTGAAAATACAGTAGGAGGTTTCTGCCCAAGTGACAATACAAAAAAGTATTTTGAAGGGTTACAAGTGTAAATTATTAACTTTTTTTAATTCATGAAAAAGTGCTAAAAATTCTGTGTTTTACGTAAGTAGGTGTGATGTGGAAAAAAGTGCATTTGAACTTAGAAAACTATAGTGCCCAGTATTTTTTTTCATGCGCTAGTACAAACATGTCAAAATTGATAAAAAATGTTTTTGGTGGACAGTGGGATAGTCGCGAAAAGTGTGATTTATTTATTAGTAGTCAGAATTTGTTTTTGGTTGGGATTTTAAGTGGAAAAAGAAGGAATTTTGCGTTTTTTTTTAAGTGCTGCCGTGAAAGTACAAGGTGTTCAAATTATATGCAAAAAATTGGGGAATCGAGTCATAGCTGTAATTCATATGGTCAGGCTTTGTTTCCAAGGAGTAGTTTGGATAAAGGGCGAGACCTAAAAAGCAACAATTTGAGTGCTTACGTCAGATTCTTTTTCCACATGTGGACCTCATCCTCCTCCTGCTAAGAGTGAAACACAAATGACAACGATTGGCTCTTTCTCTCCCGTGTACCAGCAGCGGCGTCAGCAGACATCTGCTGAAGTCCTGAACCTCATAAGGAGTGCACAGTGGTGGGCTGAGCAGGTAGTGGGGTGGGGTGGGGGGGGGCGGATTAAACAAGGTGACATGTTGCTCGTATACTTACTAGAGTAGAAAAACACAAAGCACCTCGCCATGGAGTTCAAGTGGTTTCGAAACGTCATGTTCTGACCTGATTGGCGTGAGGCGGGGGCGTCGGCGCGAGCCTCAATGGAGGTGCGCGTTGAGGTCGTACTTCTCGCAAAATTTGTCCGTGAAGGGGATGCAGGTGAGCAGCTCGCACCACTCGCACTTGATGGGGTAGACGTAGAAGAGCACGGCCAGACCCGAGAAGAGGCCCACGAACACCAGCAGGAAGACGATGATCTGGCAACGCTTGCGGTACAGGTCCATGCGGCCGAAGCTGATGTAGGGCAGGAAGGCGAAGGACAGGAAGAAGCCCGACACGAAGCCGCTGAAGTGCGCAAAGTTGTCGATCCACGGCAGCAGGCCGAAGGCGAACAGGAAGAGGACCACGCACAGCAGCTTGGTGAAGGCCGCCCAAGGTTGCGCCAGGATCTGCCAGCTCTGGAACAACTCCACAAACAAGCAGGCCAGGATGCCGAACTGAGAGCCCGCCGGTCCCACCTGCGCAGGCAAGGGAAGGCTCATGTCACGCCGCGCATCACTTGCCACAATTTATTTGCATCCGATAAAACCTGGATTGGGGCGTCATCTATTTTGGGGCGGGGGGGGGTTAAGATTGTATTCTATCGAGGATGCTACTGATGAGAACTTCAGTTTTTCATGTCAAAATAATAAATCATCAGAGGGTGACAAAAATGCAACCAAAAATCCAGTGATGTGGAAATATCATTCATATATTATTTATAATTTATTTAAAAATGGGAAATGTAATGTAATTTTTTTTACACAATATTTTTTGGACTACTAGGAAGCTAAAAAAAAAAAAAAACACTTGAATTAAGCAAAATTCAACATGGAAATTTCCTTTTGACATTTATATTTTAAATATATTTGCGTCACTCGCTCACTGTTGCTCTTTTTTTATTATTATTTATAAAACACGCAAAAAAAGAGTCAATTTTAATCTAAACTCAAACAAAGTTTGTCAAAACAAAAAAGGGTTTTCTCTGACTCTTTTTAAGTAAATTCAAAATATAAAGTACAACATATTTCTGAACATTTAAAGGGGAAGTCAAGTCCCCCAAATCTTGACAACAATATGTTTGATGCACCCTGACTAGTCCAAACACACTCTTCTGATTAATATTGAGTTTGCGGAAGATGAACGAAGCAGAAAAATCCACCCGTTGCCATCCATCTCCGAGGGCGGCCATTTTGCCTTGCAGTGTTGCCACTTGCTGTCGACTGAAGTGCCGAATGGCTCAGCTTTGTGAATTTCACATGACCGTCCCCCAAAACAGGTCGGCCTCGACCCTCGTTAGTCACCGACGTGCCGTTTTCAGCTGTTTTTAGACTAGTATGGCTGCATGTAACTCATGATTGGAAAGACGTTTTTTTCTTTTACTTGACCGCCTTTTCCTCAATTAGCCTTCGCAAGTGTGCCTGTTCCAGGGGCTGGCTTTCTTCCGGCTTTCGATTGGTCTAAAACGACTTCACTGTCGCTTTTGACTTAAAAAGTCAAAAGTTGCCTTTTCCGCATGCGCGCGTGCGGTTCACCTCGGCTCTGTACGGCAGGAAGATGGCCGACGCCAGGTTGCCGGTGATGCCGCTGACGATGTAAATGATGGAGATGCGCAGCCACCCCGCCAGCTTCTCCAGGTCCCTCAGGATGGTCATCTGGAATGCCACCGACACCATGCAGTGAAGGACCCTGGCAGGACGGCACCGGAGGTCACGTTGACTTTCAGCGCATTGTACAATGCCGCCTTTGGCACGTGCCGGCCAAGGTAAGCCTATTCGAGCCTATTTAAGACAATGTCGTTCAGTGCCGGTTAAGCTTCACGAGGCAATTTCGTTAATTAGCCAGGACACCCAAAAGAGAAGAGACCAATCAAAGCTCCTTTTAACTCGAGTTCAGCTCTTTGCACGGACCGGCTGGACGCACCGGCAACAATATTAGGTACACCAGAGCGATTTGACAGAAGAACTGTGTCAACAATTAAAAAAAAAAACAAAAACAAAAAAAAAACTGGTGCCTGAACTGAACTTGAACTATGTTAAAGTGAGTTGGGGAGCTTCACTTTGACAAAAGTACCGCTTTGCCGCCATTTTGTGGCATCTTAAGGAAGTCGGTTGAAGTGAGTTGAGAGGCTTCATTTAGACAAAAGTAGTGCTTTGCTGACCTCTTGTGGCATCTATAGACCGTTATAAACCTTTTGAGCAGTGTCTGCATGTTTATTTTTTATATAAAAATATATAAACAGCACAGTGCTTTTTTAAAGTACAATTCACTTGTATTTAACTTTGAAGTACAACACATTTGAATTGAATCTTTTATATCTGCTTTCAAACATTTACTATTTACATTTTATCTATTGACTGAAGAGCAGTATTTGATTTTCCAATTTTTAATCATGGTTTTCATGTTCAAACCGCAAGTTACAGTAATATACTTGAGAGGAATAAAACCTTTATCATGTCTACAAGTCAAGTTAATAGCAACATTTTTTTTTTTTAAAGTAACACTCTAGACTCCCTATCAAATAATTACGTTCATCCCTTCATTAACTCATTCACTGCCATTGAATTCACTTGTCTTTTTGTCATTGACAAATGTACGTGTTTTTTCACAGTCCAGCCATTCAATCCCAGGAAGCTATTTATATTTTTTTGAATTTATTTCAAACGGGTAAAAAAAAAAGGGGGGGGGGGGGTCTAAAAATGTCTGGCAGTGACTGAGTTGGAAGAAGTGAACTGGACTTTCCCCACTTCCTCTCGATGAATCTGCCCACCCTCAAAACAACATAAGACTCCTCACGGACTCACCCCGCATGCAGGAAGAGTGAGAGCCAGAGTCTGTAAAACTGATCCGGGACCTCAGGGTTGAGGAAAGGCAGCAGTCCACATACGTCATCCATGCAATGCACCTGCAAGGTGAAGCACACAGGTTGCCTCCAATCCTGCCGAGAGGAGAACGACTCACGGCCGCGGCGCTCGGCTTACTTGGGAGCAGAGAGTGGCTTCCTCATGAAAGAAGCCATTCATGAAATCACAATATTCCCGGGATGTGATTTCACACCTTGAACAACAAAATGTCCAGTCAGAGCTAAAACAAACACATTGAATCTTTCTTTCTTTCTTTTTTTTTATACATAAAAAGCTTCCTTACCTTCCTTTGGTTCCGATGCAGCAGGGTCGGCCTGTGATGGTGCAGTCAATGTGAGGCAGGTTGGTGTGGTTCCCTGTGTTGTACCTGGTGCAAATCTAACAGCAGACGCGCACATTTGTTGTAATATTACTATGATGCAAAATCAAGTCATTTATCATTCCAAATAAACAGAAATGCTGGCCAGGTCATTAAAGATGGAAGTCAACCCAAACATATTTTCTATGCAAGCCCACTAGTTGAAACAAGGCATTCTGATAAATATTGCGTTTATGGAATAAGAGTTAATCCACCCGTTTTTAGCCATTTTGTCACTTCTGTCGACTGAAAATGACATCACAACTGCTCAGGTAACGACCAATCACGGCTGACCTGTTTTCTGAAGCTGAGCCGTGATTGGTCGTTACCTGAGCCCTGAGCAGTTGTGATGTCATTATCAGTCAACAGAAGGGACAAAATGGCCGCCCCCAGAGATGGCTCAAAACGGGTGCATTTTGCTGCTTAACTCATATTCCACGAACGCAATATTAATCTGAATTCATCTTTAAATCAAAAACATTTCCACTCACTGGCCACTTGGTGATGTCGTCGGGCCACTCGTGCGGCGAGACCGAGGCGGGCTCCACACATATCCTAACAGGAGACGCGCCATTAGTAGCCCGCGTGCGCTGAGTGTGCGCTTCGGGATGCGTACCTCGGGTCCTGATGGCAGACGGAGCCGTATTGTCGTTCTTTCCCGTTTAGCTGAGGCGTGCTGGAATGCCGCGGCCACTTCACCCACACGGCCAAAGTGCTCTGGACGTATAACGGATGAGTCAGAATCACTCGCGCTTGCGACGGCGAGCGAAGAAAAGCACGGCGCCACGGACCGAGCACTGCTCTTCTGAGGTCTGGACGCAGCCCGAGCGATCGTTGCGCACGCAGCACGCCGAGTTGCGTTCGATGTCTCGTTTTTCCCTGATGAAATCATGCACTTGCTTGTCCTGCCGCATGCATGGAGAGTATTTGGCCCCCAGGTGGATCAGCGCCTCCTGGAAGGAACAAACTGTCATTTGACCAATTTTTTTTTTTTTTTGCTTTGACGTGCAAGCGCAGACGTCACAATGAACGGCATTTTCGTAAATAGTGAACAATCATTTAAAAAAAAAAAAAAAAAAAAAAAAAAAAAAAAAAAGGCTTCAAGCTGTTTCTTGCCACAATAACCACAAAACCTAGCCTTTAGGTCCTCTATCTTGATGCTAATGCTAACTAGCATCTATGCTGCAACACATGTAGAAACAATATAACTACTCATATTCGTATATTCTTTATCCTCTGCTAAGAACAACTAATATTAGTTATTCACTGATGAGCTGACAGGAGTTATGTTTGGATTTACGATCCAAAGGTTTACAAATAGTTAGCTCAATCTATACCTGCTTTATCGGGATGCTCAATGTGATAAAAAGGCAAGCAATAAAAAAAACGCAGCATTTTTAATGTACATTTCCTTGCTTTGAATGTGCTTACCGAGCTTGGCCCGATCCAGAAGTTCTCCTGCTGTACAAACTTGACATTTTCATACACGCCTTTGTTTCTTAAAACCTGCCCACATGCAAACAAGACCAGGCCGTCAACGGTTTCACATTACAGTGCCGCTGCCGAGATGCCCAAAGTGAAGCGTCCACGCACAGAATCAACCGTCTCGTGCTGGGAGAAGCCCACCGGCGCGATGCCGTAGATGCACACTGCCAGGATGGTGATGAGCATGTGGACAAAGGTGATCCAGTACGTAAAAAAGGGCCTGCAGGTAGAAGAGATGAAAAAAAAAAAATACTGAAAAAAAAGAGTGCACTCAAAAAAGACTTCATTGCATACAAATGTACAGTGGAATGAGCACCTGTGGTCGTCCATGTCCTCGATCTGCCTCTTGACGTAGCTGTCGATGCGTTTGCGGTAGGCGCGGTTGGTCAGCTTGCCCACCATGCCCAGCCCGTACGGCCTCTTCTCGCGGGCAAATAGCTTCTTGACGGGCACGGCGATGCGCTGCCCGCGCCGCTGCCCGTTGACACTCACCACCTCCTGACGCAAGGGCACCTTGGGCGGGCCCGGCGCGCCCTCTTTGGCTTTACGCCACCCTCGCTCCAAAGGTCTGCCCGCCAAGAAGACAGAAATAATACATGAGAAACATTTCAAAAGTGCTTTACTCCAAAATATGAAAAGATAATAGGCGCTTTACTGTAGTTGTTTACATATATGTGTAATATATATATATATATATACATATATATATATATATATACATATATTCATAATTATAATCTTCTGAATTCATCAGAGTCTTTATATGTTTTATATATTATGAATATTTATTTTTACAAAAGAAAAAAAAACAAGTTATTCAGTTGGCTAGCTATTTTTTCACATTTAACTGTTTTGTTTATATTTACAATATAGACTCTGAATAAATGAACTTTAAAAAAAAAGCAAAATAAATCCCATTTAGTCCACGCAAAGAAACAAAATTTTATAGATAAATAAATAATCATAATTCATTTTTCCCAACAAAAGATACAATTTAGTCAGCTGGCTTTTTGTTATAGAATAAATTATCATGAAATCAACATTTTGATCACTTAATGATCATAATAAATTGATGATACAGAAAAAAAATTATCACAAACACCACCTGAAATAACAAAAGGCTAAAATATTTTTAAAATGTGGGGGAAAAATAGACACTTATTTTCATTCATATCTAAAAGACAAAAAAGTCTTTCCAAAATTTTAAAATAAATATTCATTCGGCTCCAAGTTTTCCTTTTTTTTTTTTTGTAGCAGCAAATAAATTCAAGAATTGTCAATGGCATTATCCTAAATTCTGAAAACATTAAAATCTCCAAGATCAATTTAAGATTGCTCAGATTTTTGTAAAAGTCTAACATTTTTGATGAATGGTACTTTTTGCTACAGTCTAGCGCCATCTACAGGCAGTGGACTCACAGCATCAGGTGACTCCTCTCCAGTGCCGTCTTATCCAGCGCGCTTCCCGTCAGCTCCATCTCATCTTTCTTGTCGCCATGGTCCGCCTCTTTCATCGCCGCCTCTGACGGCGACTCAAACACCTCGTCCGCATACGTGGACAGCTCTTCGTGCATCAAGACATCCTAACCACAGAAAACCACTTAAAGGAGTGCAAATAGCGAGCGTGTATGTTTGACGGACTTACTCGGGCAAAGAAGGACGTATCCAGCTCATCGGGAAAGTCGATGTCTTCCTCCATGAAGCTGGCAGGGGTAAAGCTGCGTCTTTGGGTCCGTCGCAGGGTGCTGTCCCGTATGGAGCGCCCCTGAAAGAGCACACGTGGATAAGCACTTTTTGTAAAATACACCCAGTTGGCTTTAAAACATTCGATTAGGGCTGAAAGAATAAGAATTGAAGAATAATCGCTGCACGATTTTTTTCCCCCATTCTCATAGAGTGCAATTTCCATTTAATATGCGAGTATCATTTAAAAAAAATATGTCGTCATAAAAAAATTACAGCCAACTAAGCAAATGCAAAATAATACAAAAATTTAAATGTACATCACCTTTTTAAAATAAGCACACATCAATGTGAATGCTTTTATTTTAGATGACACTATCAAGAAACACTGTAAAAGGAGAAATGGACAAAGTGTTTATCTGTATTAAAAAATAGTGCGAAAATCAAATAATTGCATTGAAATACTGTCATAAAAAATATCAACATTATAAATGATCTTAATGCTTCACACATTGGGCGACGTTTTGGCACAAGATTATAAGGTCAAGTGTGTAAAACGCCGACTCACCTTGACCAGCGCCGCCGCCGCCCTGAAGCTCATCTTGGCCACCGACTCCCTCTTACGTCGGCGGGGTATCCGGTTGAGGCCCGAGCGCGAGCTGGTGAAGGAGCAGAGCGACGCCGCCCCGGGTGTGATGGGCGTCTGCGGCACGCTGTAGCCGTCCACCTCCTCCACCATGCGGAAAGCCCGACCGCGAGCCAGCGGGTCGACGATCTAGGGCAAGAATACGTTTCAACAATGGCCGCCGATCACATTTCCCACCAAATAATTAGTACAGTGGAACCTCTTAAGGAGTGGTTTTAAAACTGTTGACATCAAGTACCTCTGAAAAAAATACTTAGCTCTCCATGGACCCCCATCATGGCAACAAAACATTACATTATGCTTAAAAATATGATTTTTTTTTTAACTACAGGCAAACCTTTGGTTTATAAATTTGCTGCATGATCATGTTCATGAAGCCAAACATTCACAAATTGAGGTCATGTTTCCAATCCAGCCCTTGAACAAAGTTAAATTTACATTTCTGATAGTAATGTGAGGTTAAGAGTACCGTACAGTGTAGAAACGGGAACACGTATTGACACAACTGGCTATGTTCGCTAACTCACTGTAACTCACTGTGCAAAGCCGTAGCCTTTTCGTATCGTTTACGTTCACCATTGTTACAGCTAGCCCAAAATGGCCGTCACAACCAACTATACAACGAAAAGTGCTATATAAATTCAATTAATTATTCTTTTTACAATAGGACAGATGGTAGATTTTGCCAAATCTAACTGCACAGCAAGGTCACAAAGACCATTCCCATATTTAGCTACTATCGCCTTCTTTTTTTTCAACCGAAATAGGGTAGGGGGGAGAGTGGGGTAAGATGAGCCACTGGGTAAGTTGACTCACCCCTTGTATCTAGGCAACCGTGCTACGTGTGGTCATGTGATCACAATGGCAGGAAGCCCTTACCATTGCCATCTTGCTGTGGTGAAAGGAAGCACTTTGGGAAAAGAGGTAAGCCTATTTTATTTTATTTTTTCTTCTAAATTTTCTGCATTTTAGGTAAAATGAAAGTTATGTCAAGCAAGATTATCTGAGACTAAAATTATATGTTACACATATTGGTGTATTTGTAAGGTGTAAAAACATGTGAATCACTGACCTGAAAATTAGCCACGTTTTTTTAAGCTAGCTTTTCACAAAATAATAATTTAAAATATATATTTTTTTTCTATATTTTGTGTATCATTTTACCAAATACTATAGATGCTAACTGTTGGCATGTCAATGGTGTTTTCTATTGTGTTAGAATTAAGATAGCAGGTTCTTTCTTTTAGTAATTGTCTGGGTGTTCCATCCATCCATCATCTGTACCGCTTATCCTCACAAGGGTCGCGGGGCGGGCTGGAGCCTATCCCAGCTGTCTTTGGGCAGTAGGCGGGGGACACCCTGAATTGGTTGCCAGCCAATCGCAGGGCACACAGAGACAAACATCCACACTCACAATCACACCTAGGGGCAATTTAGAGTATCCAATCAAATTACCATGTTTTTGGAATGTGGGAGGAAACCGGAGTACCCGGAGAAAACCCACGCAGGCACGGGGAGAACATGTAAACTCCACACAGGGAGGCCGGAGCCGGGATCGAACCCACGACCTCTGAACTGTGAGGCGGACGTGCTAGCCAGTCGACCACCGTGCCGCCCATTGTCTGGGTGTTAAAAAATAAAAAAATCTCTTTGTTTTATGTTTAGTTTGACTGTAAACTTCAACTGTGAGCGACATTTCCATAACTTCCCAATCAGAAAATTGATTAAAATCAGCGATTAGCGCCTTCATTGTGTTTGATTTTGAGGTTCCACTGTATTGAGGAGAGGCAGCCATGCCTTGTTTTTACCTTCTGCATGCCATGCGAGGAGGAGGGCACATACAGCGGAGGCGGCGTCTCAGTGCTGGCTAAAGAGATGTTGTCCTGGCTGGGCAGGTCCATCTCGCGGATCACCTGCGGCTTGAGCTTGCCGTAGCGCAGGCTGCAGTGGCGGAGGCTCTTGCGCTGCCATTTCTGCGTGGCGTCGCCATCCTTGCTCACCCCGAACCAGTCGGCCGTGCCCCTGACGCCACAAGCGGCCATCGTTCAGTTCACAGTTACAATTGTGGCACTCGTGATAAGATAAGAACATGAGTGGAACAGGACGACGCTTCCCCAGATGTCACAACAAAGGTGTGAGGGAACACGTCTGGGCATGTTTGCGAGCGGACGAGTAGCATGTCGCAGGCACACACATACAAACGCTCACGCAGACGCACTTGCGCTGTACAGTATCGTACCGCACATATGTGGCTTGTGGCAATGCGCAGTGAATGTTGAAACCACTCAGCACACTGACATGTGGGGGCTTCCCTGCATACCTGAGCAGGGTTCTGGAGAGCGAGTGGTGCTTCCTGGCGCTGCGGCGGGCAGCTCGCTGGCCCTTAACGGGCACCGTGTTAATCCGTTCAAAGTGAACCCTCCTGCTGCTGTCGCCGGGCAGGAGGAAGGTGCAGAGGGAAGAAGGAGAAGGAAACAGAGAGAAGAACGGGCAGTGAGAAGCAAGAGTGAAGTGATGGCGTCATCAAGCGGGGGCCAAGCAAAGCGGGGCGGAATTCAAGCAATTTGTGATGTGAGTAAGCGAAGGCTCAAGTCTTCCAGATGACGTGATTTAAAAAAAAAAAAAAAAAAAAAAGCGCAAGCGGCAAACACTTGCTGTCCGCTAGCAACGTAGCTTTAGCTCCATACATAGATGTGTCACTTCAACAAAGTTGCTTGACACTAATTACTACCTTTCCTATCGGCCAGTGCTTTGGTGCCATCTAATGGTGTTATGAACAAAGCACAAAAACAAAAGGTTTAAAAAAAAAAAAACAGTAATACGTATTTAACTTATGTATTTATTTCTATTAGCACGGTCGATAAAATTAATAGTAAAGGAGGAAAAGGGAACAAATCATATAAAAAGTCTACACACCCCTGTTCAAAATATACAAAAATTAGACATTGGTAAATAAAATTAAAGCTTTTAGTTAACCTACAACCTGAGCAAATCAATTGAAAAAAAAATCATATAGATTAGACATTGGAGTTAAAATGGTAATTTCCATTTTTTGGAAATAGTGATGAATGAAAATTTTGTCCAGGGCAAAAGAACAGGTGCTTGAGCACCACCTAGTGGCTATGTGTGCACGTGCCTCACGACAATCAATCACAAATCCTTATGTTTGTGTTCAAGTGCACAATACAAAATCCCTTACACATGGACCGATTTTTGATATTAAACAACTCCACAAAAAAAAAAAAGCGAGTCTCCTCCCCAAACCAAAAATCTATTGTAGAAGCATTTGTTGATCACATGTTAGTACGCAGGTAAGGTCAAGTTGGTTAAATCTAAACCAGCCATGCAATTTGCATCAAAAGAAGGAAGCAAAGGAAAAGGTCAAAGGTTGTTCTAAAGCAAGTGTATCAATCAAACGCACTGGCCTCACCTCTTGATGGTCTGCGTGATGGACGACTGGCGCTGCAAGACCGGCCGCCGGCTGTCAAAGAAGTCTCGGGGCGGCGATTGCAGGTGAGACGTCTCCACCGGCATGCTGATGCTGCGCAGGAAGCCCTGCCTCTTTATCGGCTGCAACGTAGGGAAATTCAACGTCAAACTTAAGCACAACACCCGAAGCTTTATTTGTATTGATTTAGATTTTCTTAAGAAAACTCAAAATTTTCCAATTTCAAGAACCTATATTGTCATTTATTCAGTTGGTAATAAAAACAAATAAAAACGTAACTTCTACTTACGAAGAAAAATGTTGTTTTATATTTTACTATCAATTATACTCCCATAATATACAATAATTAGTTCAATACCACAACAGTTAGATAAAAAAAAGCCTGTGATGGAATTATTTCGAATATATTGATTAAAGAAATTAATTTTTTTTTTTTTTTTAAAGAAGATTAAAAAAAAATTAAAGTAAAGCCTGTCATGTTTAATAACAATCACATTATAGTAATGGAAATGATCATATAAATCTAATAACAATAACATATATTCACATCTATTAATGAGATAATAATAAGCAATATGTTTGTAAATATAAGAGTTAGATTCAAGTATTAGTATTTGATCATTGTTATTATAGTTCTTTACAAGCATATTTGAAGACAAAGGAACTTAAAAGCAAACATGGAAAAGTGAAATTAGAGATCTCTTTGATATCCCTTTCATGTTGTTGCTGTCCTCTTTGAACTGAATTCTAAAACTAATTTATTGTTTATTAGTATCATTACTATTACTTATGTTATTATTATTAACATCGTTATTATGATTACAAATCAACGATAAAACTATGTTAAATGCGATTGTCAAATGTAAGGCTATTTGAACGCATTTGTAATAGGATTGATATGATTATGATGATGATGATGATGATGATGATTAGGGGTGCTATGATTCACCTGAACAAAAGTGGGCGGCTCGTCCAGCGACATCTGAGTGGTGGGAATGTCTAATCGCAGCCATGGAGGCTTCTTCCTCTGCAGACTGCTGGTGCTCTCCCGCCGCGCTTCTGCCATGTTGTGTGTCCTCACCACAGGCCTGCCAGCTACACACATGCACACGCACACGCACACACACAGGCGCACACGCACACACACACACACACACAAAGAAGGGAGAGGAGAACAACTTTACGTAATGTGTCACCGCAAGCATCAAAACTCAAGGAGGGCCAAGGATATGACTCGCAGTACAGATTGATTCCACTAGACGGCGCTGGTGACACTAGACGATTTTAGCAGCAGGGGAACTAGAAGGAACTTTTGCCGGAACATTGCGTGTCAGTACCTAAATTTAGTCCCTGGGAATCTTCTTGGGAAGAAAGAAGTATGTGGACACAATTCCATTCCGCCCACAGGAAGTGGAAATAGAAGAAAAACAGCACTGTGCCCACCTTTTTGCTTCTTCCACTTCCACACTTAAACTAAAAGTTGGACCTTCTCCAGAGGCTAACAAGTGTTCGTGCACACTCCCCTTGTCGGCCTGTTGACAACGGGAGGTGCCCAATTAAAGCTCATCGCCTCACAGGCAGGCCTTTTTTTACTGCATGTTTCACTTCCTGTCTTCTACTCTGCGACAAAAATAGTCTTCCTCATCAA
Organism: Filicampus tigris; assembly: GCF_054856515.1. Taxonomy (NCBI): domain Eukaryota; kingdom Metazoa; phylum Chordata; class Actinopteri; order Syngnathiformes; family Syngnathidae; genus Filicampus; species Filicampus tigris. The sequence continues at coordinate 4,770,391 of NC_141232.1, forward strand.
TCCAAAGAATGGAGAAAGGCGGAAAAATACTTAACAAGCACACTTAAGAACAAAGCACACATGTGTCGTAAGAAAAGAAAACGCTTCTGACGTTTATGTTATTTCAATTTGAGATGGACATATCGTCGTACAAAGTGCAGCGGGATCAATGACTGTGACGATGATGTGCAAACTACTATTCCACCATGCTGCCCATGACATGCATATATCTTTTAAAAAATATAATAAAAAGTAATAGCAGTGGATATAAAAAGTCTACACACCCCTGTTCAAATGCCAGCCTTTTGTGAAAAATGAGACTAAGACATTTCAAAACTTTTTCCACCATTAAAGTGGAAGTCAACCCAAACAATTTTTCAAGAATATGTTCTATAAAGGCCCACTAGTTGAAAAAAAGGCATTCTGATTAATGTTGCGTTAGTGGAATACGAGTGAAGCAGCAAAATCCACCCGTTTTTAGCCAGCCCAGGGGACGGCCATTTTGTCACTTCTGTCGACTGAAAATGACAACACAGCTGCTCGGGGCTCAGATAACGACCAATCTTGGCTCAGCTTCGGAAAACAGGTGAGCTGTGATTGGTCGTTACCTGAGCAACTGTGACGTCTGGGGTAAGGTGGCTAGGTGGAAGCCTCACCTTACAAAGGGAACAAAGACGCGGGAAAATGTGTCCATTTTGCTCGCAAGCACTATAGAAAATGGATGGGTGGCTACAATTGCCAGATGATGTCATCGCAGTGCGGCCAAGTCACGTCCTCACTTGCCCCTGCTGTGCTCTACAGTACGTGTCCTCGCTGTGGACCACATGTGCCTTTCCGCTGCCATTCCGATTCACCACATGCGCTTCTCCGCTTCTGCTTTCCACCAAGTGACAATTGGGTGGATGTCACACAGTGGCAGAAGTGAAAACCACGAGCAAAAAAGTATTTCTCATGGGTTCGGGCCACTTTGTGAGGTTTGCTTACATGATCAAACACGATGCTCATTTTTGATTGACAGAGGTGTAGTCATTCGACGATATATTTACTAATTTGGTTTCATGACATCATATGATGCAGTACAGTTGTACGCCGCTTCAAACTGCAACCATTATAATAAACCTACTGTTAAATTAGCCGAGGCAGAAAAATGGTGTTGTGGTACATTCCTCCCTCCTACATTAGCGGCTAAGATTACATTAGCAGCTGCAGTTGATGTGTGTTACAAACCGTTTGCCAACTGCCAGACCACCTAACAAAGGCTAGGAAGGAAGATCTTGAGTTTGGGTAAAGCAAGGTACACGTACACCCTTTTTTAACATCGTAGCCACTTTTTAAATCGTGAAAGACTCCACATATGAGGGGGTAAAAAAAAAAAAATCACCATGTGTGTGCTTCCAGCTCTTTTAGTGTGTGAGGTATGTAATCGAGATGACCAATACAGCCCACCATACACAGAACTGTACCTCCACCCACAATCATAAGTCAGGTTTAAAATGTACATTTGTTAGCAAAACCTTTTTCAAACCAGATAGGGAAGAGAAAAAAAACACACTTAACATAGCTCACATCACAGGATAATCACTCAGTATAATCTTTGAGAGACATCCAGTGCTCAAATGGGAGGAAAATGCTGAAATTTGGCCAGTTTATCAGTGGCTAGTGTTCACTTAATCGTGACTAGACATGGGCCGGTTGCCGGTTTCAAGGTATGCTGCGCTTTTCAAAAGTCACGGTTTCAAAACCATGTTGGTGCAAGCAGATGGTTAGAAGATGAATATCACATTTACGAGAGCGCCCCCCATCAAAACTTCAAGCTGACGTTAAGATATTACTCGCTACCAAGACAGCTAACGAGCTAGCTCGGATGGCTAACATCAGTAACCACTCTAATGGTACTTCATAAAGTGGTGAAGAGCAGAGAAGTTTTACTACGTTTGGATTTTATTTAGAAAAATGTAAATGTTGTTACATGAGAGAGTGAGAACAGCATTGTTATCTTTGCAAAGGCAGATTCTTTCACTGTATCGACTTGTGAATTGCCTCATCACTGGTGTCATCTTAATAACAGCGCACTCTCGCCTCACAGTCACACTGCTGCGACGCAGGCTGCCTGCTATTTAATTCTATTTCATTGCATTTGCACAAGAGGCCACTGATTGCAAAGACCAAATCAGAGCCGAGCTAAAAAGGATGCACATACAACTCAACGTTTTCACTCCCTGATAAACAAGTTTGGTTGCTCAGGATTGGCCGTGTAGATGATCAATGTTGCCTCCTGGCAAACTGGGTGGCTTTTTCTGTTTAATTTTTTTTTTTGCTCTGCACACGCTGTTCTGCTATTGCTTTAGGCTTCGTTCCTTAGTCAACCCCCCCCCCCCCCCCCCCCCCGCCTCCAAATCTGCCTCCAGTATCCCACTCTGCCAGGAATAACTGCCATTTGCGGTTCTTTACGTGCACCTCATGTAGGACAATTAAAACCTAAACAACAACAATGAGAAGAGCAATTTGGGGCGGCCTGACCACAGTCCTGTTTAAAGAGAGCTGGACTGAAGTTTATTGCTTTCTCTTTGGCTCCACTGCATCAGCCAGGATGTTTTGCGTAAATCTGCAGCATTGCAGGGAGAAAACGCACACCTCATGGACAACAAAACTATTGAGACATTTGTGAATTAAGCAATCAGGAGTTCTACATTTCCACATTCGAGGTGGTGACAACGAGGCCACTGATTTTGCTGTAATTGAAAATTTGACTTGGTGCTGAACGGCACTGCAACATCACATAATAGATGTCACATTCAATAAAAACTGCTTGAGATTTTACAAAAAAAAAAACCTCTTACGTTTTCAGCATAGACGTATCATTGCAGTAAATACAGTATTGCAATAATACTCAACGGTATTTACTTGTATAATTTCATATGAACATGTGGCTTGAAAGCAAAGCGCGGAGAGTCTCAGTGTATTGTACGCGGAGGCTCAAAAGCCGATACACGGTTGCAGTTTTTCCGTTGGAGCACACCTGTAGATGTCGTTTGTGGCAAAGAGTCACAAACTGCAATTTTTTTTTTTTTTGCGATGGTACTTGAGTCGCGTTCGGCCACCATGCTTCTTTTGTTTTGCGCGTTTATTCACATTTAAAGTCAAACCTAATAATAAATGAAATCTGGAAGGTGTCCCCAATGATGAAGGTTTCACTGTATTGCTACACTGCTTGTTGCCAAGGTAAAAGTGTTATATGGCCAATCTAATTTGCTGACTCCCTCTTGTTCTCCTCAACGTGTCAGCTCAACTGGCAGTAGGCTGCAAATCACTAGCCTGGTTTCTCATCTGTTTACGGCACGAATTGAAATTAGTAGGCCTCAAGGCTGCCATTCCCTCCAGTGGAAGCGATGTCCTTGCGGTGGAGGAGAGTCGCAGATGAACGCGTGTTTGGCAGCTACTCAATCTGGAGGATTAGCCTCTTTCATCAGCGAGGGCGCGCTATCTGCTCACGGCCACATTCACATACGAGAAAAACTCTTAAAAGCGCCGCGCTGCTTTTCCGATGATTTCACTCAATTGCCCCGCTTGAGTCGTAATCTCACTTTCAAGGCGACGTGCGCTTTTATCCGACTGATAGGCGGCGTGTTTGCGTTCCCCGTCGCATTCTTGACAGCGCCATGATTTCATCAAGTTGCGGTTTGTTTTGACTTCACATGGACACGCTTTCAACCGTCTTCGTAAGGACCCCCACCCCCCACCCCCTCCCAAAAAACACCCACTTCCTCCTCAATCAGGATACTGGAGGCAGCCTTGCATGGCTTGTTTCAAACGTAGCATCCATTAGGCAGGAGGAGAACGCAGACAAAACACACAGCTGACATCTCGCCAGGTGCACGCAAGTCCGACGGGCCCCGATGACGGAGCCTGACAGGCAGAACAAATTGCCTGGACGTGAGCTATTGTTGTTATTGAGCGCAGACAGTCCTTAGCATCGTTTCAAAAGAAATTGTGCTCCAGTCAGGCGCATAAAAGCACTGTTGTGTGTCCCAGGTGGAGCCCCTGAAACAACCTTGGGCTCGGCCAAGCGCAAAAACCAACTCGAATGCTTTAATTCACTTCCAAAAAAAAGTCAGCGCTCAAGGAAAAGAAATGGGAAAGCAGCTTCGCTGCATTCAAGAAACAATGAAAATTTGGGACATAAATTTCACTCACTCACGACCCTGATGACAAGCGCTGTAGAAAATGGATTGATGGATGTTCGACGTATCGCAGTGGTTTCGATATTTTTAGACTTTTAACGCACAGTCGGTCATCTTTACTAGTGAGAACTCGGCTAAAACCAAGATTGTCACTTCTATGCAGCTCGTTAAGTAAAAAGGGGCACAGAGTGAGAGATGGAAAAATGTGCATACACATCTCACTGTCACAGTCTGGTCAAACCGAAAGACATCACAGTCTGAAAACCAGAGACCACAGGAGGGAACAGCATGGCAAATACATCCCACTATACATCCTTCTCAACGCATTGCCAAAGTATGACACATTGCTAATTAAACTACTAGAGTTCGAGGTAATCATATGTCACAATTCCAGAGCTAAAAACATAAAACGTACTATATCTGTGAAGAATAGAAAAGCAGCCATTTTGTATACATTGTATCCCTAAAAGAAACAATTATGCATATTGTGAGAGTGAATTACACCACACAATACTGTACTGTTTGTGTAAAATTCAGTGAAGTAACATGAATGTTTGGGAAGGTCTGCTGAAAATCCTTTTCCCAATGCCCATGGTCATGGTGCATGCCTTACCCACATTCCACAAGTTCTCAAGTAAGCTGCCCAAAAAAAAAAAAAGAAAGAAAGAAGCAAAATACTGGAGCAGAAACCACATGAAGTATAAGCTTTACGGACAGGAGCTGTCTGGTTTCCGGGCACTGTGTGTATTTCAGCTGTGGTTGCGCTGGTGGGGGGTGAAATTGAAGCAACCAAGCTATAGGGCAGGTTTTGCAGAGGCGGCGTCTGTGGACAGTCGGAAGCAGGAAGTGGTTCCTCTGATGTACGACCTCATTAATGTGAGGAGTGAGAAGTCCAGATCGCTCACTGGCGAGAGCTGCAACGGCACTGGCCTCAGGCCTCTGACGCTCTGCTTGTGCTGTCATACAGTACACTACGCTGGCTATTCTTGTGCACCATTTTAGCTTAACATCTTGCTACAACTTGGAAATAATAATATGACTGACCTTAAGCAGGAATAGAAAGGCCACTGCATTGTAGGTAGTAAGCTACTACAAATGCAGCTATTGTTTTGTCTTTCTTCATGTTGGAGTCAGGGCTCGATATTGGGAACAATACAAGGAAATGACACAATTCAGACTTTGGTTTTCCCCCTCACCCACTTAGAACTGAAAATATCCTATATAAAGGACCTTTTCATTTAGGGGGAAAAAACATCTTTCTTTTTTTTTAAGCATGCTTCACTCACGAGGTGGACAATTGTCAAACATCTCACTCCCCCCGAAATAATGATTAATTAAATAAACACCCTTGGCATGGTTAAATTCTTGAAACAAGTTACACCCCTTTGCAAAGTTCATGGGAAAGTGGCAGCGCTACATGCTTTTTCTGTGTATTTTTCTGTAATTGAACCAGGAAGTTGCACACTAACACAGATAAAAAAAAGCCACTGTCACAGACTCATGACTTCCTTTCTTGTGCTGTCCTCCTGTTTATAGTTTAGCTAGCTATCTAGCTCACTATCAGATAGCTATCTATCTAGCTATCAGAAAGCTAGCTATCAGCTAACTATCTATGTATCAGATAGCTAACTACCTATCTAGCTATCAGATAGGCGACTATTTATCTAGCTAACAGATAGGTAACTATCTATCTAGTTAACAGATAGCTAACTACCTATCCATCAGTCAAATAGCTAGCTATCAGATCGCTATCTAGCCATTAGATAGCAATTTAGATAAATAGCTCAATCTTAGCTTGATAGCTCAATAGATGGATGAGTCTTATTTCTTCCTAACTAACTGGTGAATCACAATTTTTGTATTTTAAGATGACAAATGTGATTTCATGAAATAAGTACAACGCTGGACTGTCATTTTTTCTCCCGCAGCCGTAGGCCAAGACGAGCTGCTGAGTTCCAGTGGAGCTTCTGTCATCGGGAAGGGCCGCGGTGATATGTGACAGGCTGTCATGGCCATCCAGCCTTTTACGACATTAAAACACACACGCAGCAGAAATATCCCACGCAGCTGACCCTGAGATCAAGTGTCACGGCGAGTAGAGGGGCTAGACGCCGGGCATTGCGGGAGGGCAGGCGTGGCCCAGCCAAGACGTCTGCCGTATACGGCGGACTTTGTTTTAACTGTTTTTCCACAGATTAGCGCTTGGTTTGACAGAATGCCCTTTAACCCTCCCGACTAAGGGTAGACCAGAGTACTTACTCTTCCCAGACTGCCTCACGCTCATAACAGTGTTTACCAAATGACAGCGTGGTGCGCCAGAGTTATGAATAGCTCCCGAAAGTATAAATGGCATCCTCAAAGCGGGCCTTCGGCATGCAGTGTATTTATAGACGTGAATTTCAAATGTGCTGCTTGGTGCGACGTAAAAAAGGCTCGCAGGAAAAACAAGCAACAGGCCCGTTGTGCCGCTTTATTTCGCTCTTAAACCTGATTGCGTGTGACAAGCTACTCCCAATATCGACATAGCAGCTGAGAAAGGGCAGGAAATTTTCTATGACAGTATTTTTGTTACGAGGCACAGTCAATATCCTGCACAGGAATATGAACGTGAGCTTTAGTGACACATTATTCTGCACAAAGCTGACTCAATGCTTTGAAATATTTAAACCCTACAGGTTAATTATTTACCCACCGCTTCTGGCAGACGGTTTTAAAATCTCACTTTTGTTTGCTGATAAGTGGTTACAATCGTGTGCATAAAGGCCGCTGCCACAAGCTTTGTTGTTTTAATGACCTTCCCCCCACATCAGTCACTTTGACACGGTGAACAACACTAGGTAGTTTATGGCACTGCACAATTAACAAATGTAATGAGAATACTCTTGGAAAGTAGTGTTTATCGCCACATCAGCGGATTCGCTCAGTGAATCTGTATCATGTCTCAACTGCTGGCGAGCCTTGTTTGTTTCTGTAATCTCGAGGAAGCAGATGACCACATGTTTGAAAGTTGGGAGTGAGACACTTTAGCTGAGGGAACACCCTTTTAAAAAATCAAACCAGCGCGCTCAAACGGCTGCTTTGTGAAGTCGAGCCGCTGATAAGCAGCTAATTTTACCCGCCGGCTGCAGCTGAGGCACCTGAAAGCGCTTTGTTTGCAGTGAAGGCTTATCTTACAGTGGCTGGATCTCCACCTGTCCTGCACTCACCGCCTATTAGTGTGTGTGTGTGTGTGTGTGTGTGTGTGCGCGCATGTGGGACCATGTATCCAGCAGGTCAGCGAGAGTTTATGCACGAAAAGCACACTGCGGAGAAAAGGCTGAGGGCCGCCTGGGGCGGACTGTTCAGGGCGATTCATGAAATTCAACAGGACTGTGACACTCCCCAAGAACTGACCTCGGGCCAGAAGTGAATAGACAACCATGGCAGAGGTTTAAAACCAGCCGATAAAGTACGCTCTAGTGTAGAGGCGAATGTTACTATAATTCACAAGTCCGGGCAGGCGGAATACGTCAAATAGATTATTGGAGAAAAAGGACAAAAAAAGATGAATAGACGTCGTGCTGTATTGACAATGGAATAGAAAAGTCAAGGTGAAAAGAAAGACTGACAATGCTGGGATTGAAAAGACGAAAACAGTAACAACAACACGTGGTATGCTGCTCACCGCTAGAATCCAAACAAACCTGCACAAATTGCCAGCATTGATTTTGAATGAAAGTAGAAGTGCAATGTTGCCATCAGTCGCTAAAGGTGAAGAAGAGACACTGTCAAGTTCTCAACAGCATATTACTGTATATGCTGCTTGATAAGAGGAACTCAAAATGTGCCATACTCGGCAGACTAAAGGTGAGCGCTATGCTCAAGTGAGGAAGGTGACGACAAAGGGCAGCGAAAGCAGAAGAAAATAAAAGGAAGTTTGGAGTGTTAGCCTGCGACAGTCACGACAGTGACTTCACACAACCTGTCAGCATCACACGCACACTATGCTTTTGGAGTAAATGGCCTCGTGTGGAATATGGCTGATTAAATTATTCAACTGAAAGTGAACTGAAACAGTGCACACTATGCTGCTAGCTTTGAGACAAAAACAAAATCGGGGTAGAGTGTCAGTATTCCTTTTGACTCAAAATGGGCCAAAATCAGAGGACAAAAAAAGGAGCTAAGCTAGCATCGCAAAATGCAAAACAACAAAAGTATGGTGTGCTGCTCGCTGCGAGAAATTCAAAATGAATTCACCAAAATCTGCAGACAGAGGCACTCATCTATTGCTCGTACATAATACACATAATAAACGTGTGTATCATTTACTAACACGAAGGCTAGGTTGATAGCTGTTCCACGAGCAAGCAAGCTTTGATTCCTGTCTTATATTTCCATTTGGGACTAGAATGACTTGCCAGAAACACATTAAACGGATCACACGAGACATAGTGACAAGGTTTGCCGAGTGAATTTGTCCCCTATGACCAATCTAAGCGTCGAGAGAAAAAACACAATTCTGGCTATGAAGTACAGCACTGACCTATCCTGGAAGTCTCCTGATAACAACGCTGCACACGCTGCTAAAAGACATAAGTCAAACAAAACGAGTACTTTCTGCAGCTCCCACGCGCACCTTAAATTGCCCCCGAAACAAGCCGTTGATTGTCTGGAGGAGGTTTGACATTCTGTCGTTAAAGCGAGTACGAGGAGAAACGGCATGTGATAGCCATCCAAATAGTTTCCAGCATGATATCAGCCTGAATCAAGGCCACAAAAGCCCGCATTGTGCCGCCCGATGTTGGACAACGCTCATTTTGTGCATTGTGATTGGAAGTCGACGAGCGGAGGGGGGGAGGCTTTAATTCTTCCAATTATTATAATGGTGCCGCAAGCAAATTCCCACTAGGGGTAATTGTTTTATTTCTTAGCGTAAGCCAAGATGATTACATCCACAGCAGCAACACGCGCCATTACCGTTCGTCTTTGTGTTGAAATCGCTCAACGGGAGTAAAAATACTCCACAAAAAGGGGAGTCATCGGCTCTGTCATCCCACTTCCTCCCGGAGACCACCAGCACGTTTAGCTCGGGTTACTGGGAGTACCGGAGGGAAGGAAGCAAAGGTGTGTGTGTGTGTGTGTGTGTTTGGGGGGGGGCAAGGCGGGAAATGCACATATAAACACACACGCACGACGGGATGCGTTGAACACGTCCGGTCCCCACGACGGCGAGAAATGACGCACACACAGCTGAAGAGCGCTCGCCAGAGGAGCATCGCAGGACAAGTCACGTATAATATGACAACTTCAGATCAATTTGCTTCGTTCTCACCAGTCAATCAACGTCGTCCTCAATTAGGGATTGGTCTCATCTGGACGTTTTGAACAAGTGTATGCTTGCAATTTTGTGGGGACGGTTTAGCTGGGTCAACATCCCTTATCAATTAAGTGGGGGAAAAAAACACATCCAGAGTCACATATGAGTCTGATTAGGTGCTGGGGGATACAAACTTGATCAAGATAACTTACTTTTTAAAAAAAAAAAAATTTTTAATCAGAGGCAACAGCTGCACAGTTTCATTTTCAGGTTGCCCTTCCTTCTTTGCAACAACCAGGTCATGTGACTCAGACTCGCAGTGTCATATGATTCATACGCCGCGACTATTTGAACCCCTTTCATCTGCCACACAAGCAAACAAAGAGGAGGCGCTTTTTAAAAAAAGGGAGTTCAGCATGGAGACAACGTATACGGGCAGGGAATCGTGCTTCCGTGCTGATGACGTGTGTCAAAATAAGTGGAATGAAAGGCATTATATTTAGGGGATATTTGCGAATGTGACGTAACATTTCGGGCGCGAGAATCAATCACGGAGGCGGGGCCAGTTCTATGAATGATGTAACGCATCTGCTGCTGTGTGAAATCATTGGTTTTACATCATTTTGGCAGCATTAACTCAAAAACGAATTTGCTACACACTATTTTGTAGGGCCACATTCTATTTTACTTATTATTTTTTACAATACGATATTTCTTTTTACAATTACACATTGAATTCAATTTGTTTTATGACGGTCATACCGGCATCGGTCTGAAAAAGTGATATTGAACATCCCTAATATAACAGTATACACATGCATGCCTGATTAAATCATATATGTTGCAAGAATTACAAGAATTAATTACTTTTTTTCAAATTAATCCATTAGTTATTTTAAAATGATTCTTGGTTTTGAAATGAATACATATTTCCATGTGGATCACCTTCAATAGGATATCTGAATAGATTATTTGCATCTTTTTCCAATTAACCAAATGCCATTTTTCTTAAAGGGATTCTAATTTTTTGCCTTTAAAGCATATATACATTACATTGAATTACTTTTTCGTCACTTTTGACTGACAACACCAGTGCAATCTGCAGAGACTGAATTGTGAAGTCCCCTGTATGAAAACTTTTTTGTTCTTTTTTACACATTGACTGAAGTCCCTGACATATAGACTTGGTGGTGCCACCAAGATGAAGTCCAGCGAGGTCGAACACAAAGGAAGGATGGAGGGGAGGGGGGGGGGGGGTGACAGCTGGACTGAGAGATAGACTCTGGAAAAGTCCAGGGGGACGGCACAGGAAGACTGTGAAGACCCGAGCACGTCCTCTGTGACCGTCACACTGCAAAATACAAGTAGGACGAAGTCCTCTCAAAGAGAGACTCAGTTAGCAGCCGAGTAATTATTGTCATACGGCGGGGGCACCAAGCAGTCAGGAAAGATGACGTCAGCAAGGACGAGAGGAAAGAGGCAAACAAAAAGACTTTTCTCCTCTCTCCAAGTGGGAGGACAACTACAACTTTTGTTTATGTTCGCCACATATTCAGAGCGACGCCTTTGTGACTGAGGAGGGCACCGTCAAAAGACAGACTTGACATCATTTTCCACCCGGCCTGTCAGCGTGCGAAAAGGAGAACTGAAAGAAGAAGAAAAAAAAAAAAACTGGCACCGCGAGATGGAGCAGGAGGGAAAGGAAAGTTGGATTCCGGGCTCAGGTGCTTGTTAAAATCCGCCGGCAGCGTCTGGCTGGAAGCCACCTCGCCGCGTTTTGACTGACAAACATTCATCATGCTCCAACGGATGAACTGACAGCTACAAAAAAAAAAAAAAAAAAAAAAAAAAAAAAGGGGCAATATAAACGCGTGGCTCGCACTTGTGTTTTAAGACGGAGCGGCGAGAGGCCAAAACACACCCTGGTTTCTGGGAAGGCCGTTGGAGCCAGTGTGGTGCGTGGTATGCGATGCTGGTGAAGCTGTCCACATAAAACTCTATATTGAAGTTATTTATATTTTGAATAATGGATTGATTAATCGATTATCGGAATATTATTCTGCCTAATAAGCGATTTTTTTTAAAAATTTTTTATGCCGATTCTGATATCGTCCGGGCCCTAGTATTTATACAGCACAATACTTTTTGTAGTATAGCGCGTCTCCTCCTCCTGCATAACTTCCCTGAGAAGTGATAGCGAAGCATCTTTACCGCACCGATTTGTTTACAAGTTCACCCTCAAGTTACGCTGGTGTAACGGAGGCTTGTGTGAACCTCGTAACGCGAGCCCCGCGCCAAAGCGATTTCACCCACGTCCGGCATGTGCGCTTGCAACATGGCCTACATGGATATTTCTGGCCCAAGGTGTCAGGTAAGACATTTGTTGGCTAATCTCCAGTCGACACGCCCTCAAAGAGTGCCGCTCGGGAGTCAAAGTTCAAGGAGTCATCGTTGCCGCCGCCGCCGCCACTTCTGGGAAAATATACAAAGCATTCCCACAGCCTCGAAACTGAGCTCTGCCCCGAGGTTAAACGGCTCCAGACACCAAGTCAGTGCGCGGGACCCAAAACACCCGGCAGCCAGCAACCCTAATGACATGTCTTGCTCCCCGCAAACGCCGGCTGTACGCTCAAATGGGATATATTATGGAAAATTGACTTTTGAATGTCTTGTATACAAAATGTTGGGTTTCTAGAACACCTGCCCAGTGCCCACGCATCAAATATGAAATTAAACAACCCGAGTCAATTGTTTTTCTGACCATTTCTGAAAATACCAATGAGCGAGCCCTTCTGCACTTCCGCTCTTAATTTGCACAAAAACCTCCCCCACATTGAGTGTTGCCACCCATGACTTGATCAGCTAGGCTAGATGAAGATCCAAGGGCACTTTCAAGTGGCAGCCACGACACTACAGTGAACGCACTGCCTATTTCTGCTCGGGCATTTGCAAATTTGCTTATTCAGATTTGGGGGATTTTAACTCATACTTCGTTATTTGCTGACAAATTCACCTATTTTCTGTTTTTATGCACTCATGGTATCAAGAAAGTATGTTTAGTTAAGTGAGTTGAGGAGTTTCATTTAGACATGGATAGTGCTTTGCCACCATTTGTAGCACCCATAAGCCATTCCAAACCATTTCACACCTCACGGATGCGACGTACCCGCTATCATGTCAATGCTAAAAGGTAAGCAGAGCTGCATTGATTTTTGTTGGATGCACAGATTAATGTTAGGTAACAGCAGTAGCTTCTGATAAGAAGCACGTAACTTGATTGCTCAGATTCAGAAAACGCGGCTCAGATTCAGAAAACAGGTCAGCCGCGATTGGTCGTTGTGAGCACTAGTGATGTCATTTTCAGGCGACAGAAGACAAAATGGCCGCCCCCATAGATGGCTAAAAATGAGTGTATTAACACTCATTCCACAAACGCAATATTTATCAGAATGCCCTGTTGCAACTAGTGGGCCTTCCTGAAAAAAAATATGTTTGGGTTGACTTCCGCTTTAAAGGACATAGAAACTGTTTTAAAATGCATAGAATGCAAGACAAATAAACGAGCACAACTAAATTGGCATGCCACAGGTCCCGAGTAACTGCCTGCAGGTTCAGCCCAAGAAGCTGGTCAACCCGAAAATAGCCACGGTGCGGCCCGCATTACATCACATCGACTGTCATGGCCGCCGCCTGTGAGTCACACAAACCCACGGGAGGGACGCTTGCGCCGAGCCAAGCGTATTTCCAGGAAGAGCGAGCGGCAGCCATAGAATGCTAATGTGCGCCAGCTTCAAAAGGAAAGGAAAAGACTTCCCGTGTAATTAAAAGCGGCGAGGACAAGGCAAGAGCATCTGTTTACATACCTTTTGGAGGAGCACACACTAGTCACGCGCCATTGTTCCACCTATTATTTGTTCCTAACTTTGTCAGAGGCTGCATTCGACACCGCGTGGTTCAAGTGGCACAATTCTGATTTTTTTTTCCTTTGCTTTCAAGTGGCACAATTGGTACATGCATCACGTCACGGCTGTGTGAGGAGAAAAACACAAGGAATTGGACATTTTCGTATCAGTCAGGCCTTTTACAAATGTCAATGGAAATCCGCTCTGAATTCGTATTGACTCTTTGCCGACTTAAAACAATTTCATCTCAAATCATCTTCCCCGGCGGAAAGTCAGTTAGGGTCACAAAAAACACCAACATTCTTTTTCTGATTTTACACAATTTAGTTGAATGTAAAAAAAAAATGCCTCTTGACATTTTGCTCCCTCTGAAGGCCCAATTATAGGTACATTGATGCTAGTTTCTCTTCGTGTGTTAGCATTAAGCTAGCAGACTTTTGAAAGTTGTGGTTTGTTGAAATACGCAATGTGTAGTTAAAACTTTGTTTTTAGTTTTAAACTTCAACTGGGATTGGCAAGAAACAGTCACTTATCACGATGTACTGTCAAATTTTAGGAGCATTTTTGTTTGATGGTTTGCCATGAAATTTTTCTTTTGTAAAATACAGTATGTGGCTTGGCTCAAACGATTGGAAACACTGACGTAAACACACCCATGCCCACACTCCACAAATCAAATAAACACACACAAAAAAAAAACCACCCACCACCCAGCCAATCTTAACTACAGACAAAGCATAGACAATTATATATGATGTAAACATGCATGTCCATCATTACGTAATCAAAATAACTGCCGAGGAGAATTGTGGAGAGGTTACCCTTATTTAAATCAATACAGGGAGAGCCAACTAAATGCTTTGTAGTGTCTGACATTTATATTACCGGTAGTTTTGTAAAACTGTTTACTTCCTGTTGTTGGCGCTTATGGCGTCATTTACAAGCGGGTTGTTTCATATCTTAGATCAGTGTGAATACAGTCCTAGCCGATATCATTTTAGAAATGCACATGGAAATCGACGAGACAAAATAAACAAATAGAAGAAAAAATAAATCACAATTAGGAAATCGGGCACTTGGACCTGGAGCGGAAACGCGTCTGGAAAAAAAAACAGTTGCAGATGATCAGCTCGCTTGCTATCGAGCCAGGGCAAAAAGCAAACGTTCTGAGTGTCTGTTTTGAGATGTGGGACTAGTAGTAGTAGGCGGCAGAACAAGTTGGTTAACATGTCTGACCTCTCCACACACACGCACGAGCACACATTCACGAATGGTGACGTCACAAATATGACAGTGAAAAGAACTATGCATGTCAATTTTTTTACTTTTATAGACATCTTAAGTCATTTTCCTCACATTAAAAAAAAAAAAAAAAAATTGGGGGGGCCGGGGGTCACATCCTGCTCCCGGCAAACTGTGATTCCTTTTAGCTGGCAAGCTAAATAATATAGTAGCTAATAATAGCTGGCAATAACCTGCAATTTGATTGTTTATGTAAACTATCACGAATGCAGCTCACAAATTTAATTTCGGTTCCTGTTGGGAATTTTAATTAAACGTGCAGCGGTCGAAGCAGTCTATAATATAACGTGCGAAATGCAAATGTTCATTAAAGTGTCAGCATAATAGTCTTGACATTCAAATAGCAGCTTCAAAAGTATGTTGATTGGACACTGGCATTTCTGTTTTTGCCAAGACGATCCCAGATGCTTTAGTTAATGGTCTAGAAAATTGGTGGACCAGCCAGGACACTTGTGTTAGTGGTAATGTGGTTTCTAAAGTAACAATGCGTAATTAGTAGCACTAAAATTAGGCCATTATTATTTAAAAATATAACAAATACAATCTCATTGACTTGAATGCTCATTAAAACAAGTGTCTGGAAATGTTTGACATTGAAATAGCAGTTTTCAAAGCATTTAGATTGTATACTTGCCAATATTAAAGACTCTTTTGATATTGGTGGACCAGCCAGGACATCTGTCTCAGTGCGAGCATCTGTGCTGATCTTAGTGTATCACTAAAATGATAGGGTATTTTTTTTTTATTTAAAAATACTTTGTGTAAGACATAAGGTCATTGACTTGAATGCTCATTAAAGCATAGTATAGAACACATAGTGTAGAAAGTTACACTGATGCGAAACTAGCATCTCTCGTCGCCACGGCAACCGTGGATGCTTCATGTATGGTCAATGGAAGGGGTCACCCAAATGGTACACACGGGCCTGTTCCAAATGTAACTCACAGTGATAAGACACTGTGATTTCCTAGGAATGCTGGTAAGAGGGATCAATTGAGAGTGTACTGTAAGTACTTTCAGACACTAATAGAAAACAAGTGTTGCATATTTGTTCATCTGTTTCCTTTTCTTGAATCATTGTAGCATTCAGTTTCAAAACGCCCGGTGACCCCTGGACTAAAATATTGGTGGACCAGCCAGGCCACCTATCGGTTATGCACAAATACCAGTTCTAAAATCCTCTCACTGGCTTCTCACCATGTCTTTGTGACAATTTATATTCACTGCAGCGGCTGTAGGAGTTTCTTACGACTACATAAAGTGGCACCTGTCTATAGTTAGAGCAGCAAATTTATGGATGAATTAAAATCGAAAAAGATTTTTGTCTGGGGGTAAAAAGCGGTCTTAGTTTATTTTTAGATGCATGTGTAGCACACATGTAGCGGTTCTGATCCAGAACAGGCAATCACACCACCGTTTGGGAGCAGAACCTTCAATAGCTTCTTCCTGGAATCCTATTTGCAATAATGACGCCTGCGTCCTATCATAACCCGGAGCGCCAAAGCGAGACTGTCCCCGCGAGTCGTCATCTTGAAGCCATTAGGCCGCTTATCACGATGCCTTGAGGTGGACGGACGCAAACAAAATCGCTTTGCAATGTGCTGTGCAGAAGAGCCACGTTTCCACCGAGGTATCGTTTTGTACGCTCATATCTTTGTCACACCGACGCGGGCAGATGTAGTGAGGAACAATGTGGACTGCCGACCGCTCCCTCGCCAAAGGACAGGAGGGCTAAGTGGACGCAGTGCATACGGATTATGGATGGATGTTGCTTGTTTTTTTTAAGGATACTGCTGCTTTTACACAGTGGCACGCAATCAGATAATTAGATGATGTCAGTACCATCATCTGGTGTAACATCTGAAATATTCGGCGGACGCAACTTGTGACAAAATGTGGAAAGATGCCAGTGCCAAAAAGTGGTAAAGTACCCGTCAGAGTTTTTGACGGCGGAATGTAAACAATTGTACACTGTGCAGAAGTGACGCGAAACAGACCAAACAGAAACAATGGTTGGCAAAAAAAAAAAAAAAAAAATAGTCTGTTTCACACAAAAATCCTGAAAAATTGCAGGACTTTTACGCATTACACAAACAACTTTCACAGAGCTGCCAAAAGTGACACCGTACATTTCAAAACTAGGGGCGGGCGAGTATCGATAACATTTATCAGTATCGGGCCGATAACGGCCTTATTATAAAATTGGGTCCTCATGGAGGGTGCTGACACCAGCCACCAATACTTAAGACAAAAAAAAAAATAATCTGACATAGAGTAAAGCCTCTTCTGCAGTAGTTGGCACTATAATACGGCAGACTGACAAATCATCATCTGCCTCAGGAAGAAAGGCCTTGTTCATAATTTTTTGTCATTGTGTTAAATGAAATTTTATATAATCAAAAGTAGACTACTCATACTATTATTGGACTGGAAAAAAGTGGGATTGAACATCCCTATTCAAAGCCATTGACAATGGAAATGCACATTCTTGTGGAAAGTACCGTAAGTGAACCAAACTGGCCCAGGCATTCATTTAGAGAGGAAAGTGAAGAGAAATCCGTCCAAATTTCTGCCGAAAATGAGAGATGCCAGATTCCATCAGGGCTCTTGTGTGGCACAGAACCCTTCAGAGCTTTTGACGAGGAAAACGCCAACATCTTCGTAGCGCACCAAAGTGAACCGAAGCGGTCTGCACTGTACTACGTGGTGTAAACAAGTGTTGGGTGAACTTGGCGAGACAGCCGGGCAGACAGACAGACAGTGTGCCGGTACGCATGTGGGCACGACTAGCAGGGCAGACCCCCTGAGAAAAAAAAAAAAAAAAAACGCCCACATACCAGACAGTCAACACAAGGCCAGTCCTGGACGCCCCGCCATCACATAGACTCCCCGCCCCACCACCCCCATATCAGCACGGTGGCCCAGGACTGGCCCGGCTTTATCGGTGGGGTTACATCATGCCCAACTATGAGCACCCTCCCCTTCCTCCATGCGATAAGGTTTCAGGCCCATGTGCTCCTGTGGCACGTCTGCCAAAATAACTCAGCAGTTTCTAATAAACCACGGCGGGGAGGCGAGGGTGGCGGGGACGGGGGTAATCAGGGCCCACCTGAAGCATAATTCAAAAAACCAGGCAGGAATAAAGTTTTCAGGTTCAAACGAGCGGGAATATGGGAAGCACATGGCCGCGTTCCCTTCACATGCCGGCCTGCTGTTTTGCTTGGCTTTAGGCCCACTAGGTGTGCTTCGATGGTCTAAAAATGATCACTTATTTAATCTCTGGTGGCCTTTCTATGTCAGCGACACATAATGACAGGCAGGATAATTCAATTGCATTCCATTACATGGCAGAAGTTACACAATTACCTGCGTATCCGCCTTTAGTTGTTGAGGTTTTTGTTTCATGTAAAATGTGTGCCTTGGCTCTATAAAGGGTTGGGAAACCTTAGGGGATGATGAAGATGAAGAGGAGGTGATGGAGTGGGAGGGAGACGACGAGGATGATGGCGTGACTTCACCCCGTGATGATTATTCAGCAGCATTCCTCATTCCTTTACACAACATTCCCCTCAGCTGCTAAAAAAAACAACCTTTTTTTTTCTCACAAAGTTAGAATAAAGACTATTAAGTGGACTGACTGACTACAGAACGCACACTCTTCCAATGGGGTGAAAATGAAATAAACCACTTCCACTGTGAAAAGTCCACACAGCAGCATACACTCAAAAAATGAATAGATCATCAGACTGGATGAGGAGGAAGAAGAGGAGGCGCGCTCCTCTTCCTCGACCTTCCACACGCGTGACCACCATGCTGGTGGAATCGGCCGCAACTCACCCTTCAAAGCCGGCGGGTCGGGTGATCTCCAGCGGCGGGGAAATAAATCCGATTTCCGCGTTCTCCCTCGGGACTTGTCACATCATCCTGACAAGTTACACGCAGGAAATAAACGCTTCTTCTCGGTTGCTTTTTCTCCCCCGCCCCGTCAGCACCACCAGGCTCCTTCCTTCCTCCTCCGGCGTCGCCACAAATCCTTCGCCGGCGCCGCGTCGTCAAATGCGGCCACGCTTCTCAACCGCACCGGCGTCCCTGGAGGATGCAACCCGGCCGCCCGCGTCTCTGCTCCCCACCGACGGACACAGCCTTCCCACACTGCTCCATGCATCGACCCGGCCCAAGTTTTTCTTGTGCCGGGTTTGAGCGTGTGAGCCCCGCCCTGGGCTCGGAGACCGTCTGTGGGAAGGAGGCGAGGCCGCCGAACGGCGGCAGCCAATCGGCGCGAGAGCGGGGAGGCGCTCCCTCTCCCTCTCCCCCTTGCTGGGATCTGCGCCGGTGACTAAGCGACGTCCTCATCCGGAGTGGACGCCACCGAAACTGGCCTCGGTCCCACTGAGATACTGTATGTGACGAACCGCAACGTCGCTGTAAAAAATACATAAACAAACACATAAATTAAAGCGTAGTGAAATCCATGATAAGAGTCTAATTTCTCATTCATTTGTGCGAATGCTGAAATGCAAACGTTCACACGGACACGTGTGCTGTAAAATATATATATATATTCGTGAATGCTAAGAGATGAGCATTCATTGTCGTGATGTGGTTGATTTGTGTGAATGCTGAGTCACAATGATTCACTCTTCGTCATTGCGTGACAATAATTGACAATAATATTCTCTTAATTGTGAGAATTGTGAGAGATGAGCAGTCATACTAAAATATTGATATATTTATTGTGTGAATGCTGAGAGACATTGATTGTGTGTTGAAAGACAGACATTCTCAATTGTGTTTATAAGAATAATTATTTTACTAAGAAGAAAAATGCCAAAGGACTAGTAGTCATATTCGGTATTTTGTGCTTCAACTTTTTTTTTTAATTGTTTGAATGCTGAGTTGCGTAAAACACATTCACTGTAATACTTTTGGGAACAATACTCGCCAATAAAATACGATTTCATGCATATCTCGAAACATGGGGTGCCATACGATTCAAGGACACTTTGATTTTTAAGTGGAACGATTCGATTCGGTTTAATTTGGTAGGGTTATGAAGCGATTCGATATGGTACGGCTTAGATGAGAAGGCATGATGCAAGGAGCTTCCTCTCATTTGACATGCAGAATGAATTTGTCCCTGCTGGCTTCGCTGTCAATCATCTTTCTTTGGTGTTTCTGCAGTCATTTACAAGTTATGTGCTCTTAAAGAAGGCTGAATATGGCCCATTGTGCATCTGCAACAGAAAACAGCCTGGCATATTCTACTGAAAGGTAAACTGAGTAATTGACGTTTGCCAATAAAAGCTGATTGTATCTTGTACAAAGTATTTCTTTCGCCCTGACCCAATGCTAACTTGTTTGGTGGCTCAAAGAAAATAAATATACTGTGAAGCCAGCTCGTGAGTGGTGAGGTGTAATGATGAATGATCTAATACAAAGGGTGGAGAACCGTATCCTTTGAGGCCCGTACAAAATTTATGAACAAATATGATGCAATGCTCATCATTATGAAGATTTATTGGTTCGGCATTTTGAAGCATTTAAGTCATTTCCTCGGATTTGTCTTTAGAATTGCATGGAGTATGAACGCTAACACGGTGCCGAAGGCAGACGGAAAGCATCTACCATGCACTTAACGCTACAGGAAATGTAAATCACAAGCAGCGATAAAGAGGGACGTCGTCAACGTGGACAGATGGAGGGGATGAAGATATCAAAGGACATACACACACAAATGAGATCCCCATGTGTGGACAGACATGATCTCACATTGTCTTATAGACACATCCTAATTCACACTCACAGATCATGCTTTGCCAATTTTTTTTTCTTTTTTCAAACCTAATGCCCACAAATGACTTGGTCCTGCTCTACGAAAGAGAGTGGAAGCTTCAGATTGAGATGCAGCACTCTGCCGCTGCATTTAATGAAAAGACCAGCACATTCCATCCCAGCTTGAGCGACAGCTCGGCTCCACCTGGGAATATTCTGGCGGATGGGAGATGGATGGTGGGAAGCGGAAGGCTTCCGACGTGCTGACAAGGGGGCAAGGCGGTCGTCCTCGGCAGAGGTTTTTAGTGCACGAGAGGCTCCGATTCCTGGAAATGTCTTCTTATCTGCGTCTCCATTAAGGCACATGAAGACAGATGTTTTAAAGTGCTGTCATAGAACTACTGAGGGGCAGTCTCAGGATAAGATTTAGTTAAGTAAGTACAATGGACAGTGCTACATGTGAGGTCATCCAGTTCATTACATCAAAACATTACGTTAAAGATCATTATCTAAACATACAACTTAATGGGGGTAGTTGGGTTGAAATACAAAAAATATTTGTTAAAAAATACAAATATGAGTAAAAAAAAGCAAAATAATGAATGCAAAATTTGTATTCCAATAGATGAGAAATACAAATACAGACAGATCACGCAAATATAAAAAAACAGAAAAAAATACAAAACTATTTAATCAAATAAAAAAGGTCAAAGAAAACATGAGAAAAGAAATAATTAAATAAAATAAAAAAACATGGTAGATTACGAAATGTACAAATATTTCTTTTAAAAATGCAAAAATATTGAGAGAAAAAAGCAAAATAATAAAAAAAAACAGCACACCAAATATTAGAGACAAATATTAGAAAATACAAAACACTAGACAGATAATACAAAGTAAAGAAATATTCAATAGAAAATATTAGTTTAAAAATGCTCAAATATTAGGAAAAAAAAAACATTAGACTAAAAATAAAATAAAATTCATCTCCTGATTGTTTAAGTAATCAGTGTAATCAGTGTCTGAATACTTGTGTCATGGTGAAAACGTATCCACATATGTTTACTTTCAACGTGAGAATATCTAAAGATGCCACTGATAACTGCTCGGGTGTGTTCAGATAGAGAGATGTTCCGAGAGATTCTCCAAATTGCTGCTGATCCGCCACAAGAGCCCATTCATTAGACTTTGCAGGACAATTGACTTAACATGCACTGAAGTATGTAAGAAGCCTTGACTAGCCTGCTGGGAGCCTCGGATTGATAAAGCATGAAGCCGGGGGGGGGGGGGGGGGGGGGTAATGATGGTGACGTTTCCTCTCTGGGACAGACGTGGGTTAAGGCCGGGGTAAAAGCCGCAATTAGGAAGCCACTCGGGATCTTTAGCAGCACTCAAGGCCCCCCTGAAGCCTCATCCATCAAACGCTGATAAAAGGGGTTGAGCGGCAGGGTAATGCTTAACTAAAAGAACGTTGTCATAAGAATTAAGAAATGTTTCTTCTTTCCTTTGACCAAATGGAGGAACGATCACATCTTGGAGGAGCTTAGGAGAGAATTGCTGCTCTTAGGATCTTGCTTCAACGAGCATGCGTGCATGCATGTTTGCTGCTGCTGAATACTGCAGCAGAAGGAGAGCGTATAAAAAAAAAAAAATTAAAGAGGGCAGAAAAAGACCCTGTAGACAGAGCTGGAAAATAAAAAAAAAACATTTTACTGCCTGACTCCGGTGAAACATTTGAAAGCTTTATGACAAAGTAAAACAAGAAAGGTCAGCAGGAGCGCTCCACCAAACAGCTGCAAAACGGCTAAGGTTTTAATGAGAACACACATTCGACGCACTGTCATATTCTTTGTCTAGTGACTTGACTTAACATTAAAAGGTCCATCAACGAATCCCAGTCTCTGGAAAGCAGAACTGAAATAGGCCATGAGGCCGTTCCACTTATTTGATAACAACATCGATCAAGTAAAAGTAAAAAGGAGCCCTCCAAATAATAACTGGAGCAAGTGTAATCATTGACTACTTAACTGAATAACTTATAACTTCTGATTTCTTATTGTGTTTTTTTTCTATCCAAGCCGGAATGTTTTTTCGCGATTTCCACGTGGGGTTCTTGTAGGCTGAAATGCGGATATTTTTAGGCAGACAGATTCACAGTCCATGCATCAATTTTCTATGCCACAAAGATAAAGCAGATCTGTAGGTAAATTTACGTTTCTGCCATGATTCACATGAATAGGTCATTTTGATAACATTGCTTCTGTGCTGGACCGCCACCTGAAAACTGTCTGAGGTCATGTGACCACTTGTTTCCGTTTGATTGGTCAAATGGGGTCAAATGTTGATAGTGGTTATGTTGGAAAAAAAAAAGCGCACATTTTTGGGAGAATTTAGTCCTTGTTTAACTTTGACTTTAATGTCATTAAATTACAATTTTTTTCCCTCAGATAATGACTTCCAGAAGATTACACCTTTTTATCTTACAAATGATGTCTTTATTCTCATAAGCTTAGATTTTTTTTTCCTCTAATAAAATTTAAATTGTAACATTGTGAGTTTTTTTTTTCTAGAAAATAGGCAACTTTTAGAGGTACACATGCTATATTTAATTAGCATTCGGATTATGAGGGGTTCTTTGGAAACTATTCAGTCCCTGTACCTACAACATTTGAAATAAACTAGAACATGGACTTCCAAACACATAAAGGTTCTTCCCGATCAATGGACACACTCATCTTGTACAAAATCTTCCCAGAGGAGTGGAGCCTATTCAAGCTGCAAATGAGGACCAATTTCACTTCCTGTAGGTGTCAAGGACATGTGTGGTGTTTTGTGTGTGTGTGTGTGTGTGTGTCTTCCTTAACATGGAGGTTTGACCCCAATGAGACGCAGACCACCTGTGCATCGCACGCCACACCTTCACAGGCTTGAAAGGGCCGCATGAATCATTAATCCTGCGCCATGAATCATTAAAAGCATCAAACGCTGAGGAGATGCACATGTCCCCCTCGCTCTCGCGGTAATGAGCTTCACATGTTCCGTAGGAGAAGATCAATGCGCCTTGCCTGACATTTTGAAAAGTATCTCTAGCGCAGAGATGTAGAGATTATACAAACTGCAAATAGATTGTGATCATAACGGCAAAGCCACCTCAGACTTCACTGGGCAGCCGCCGACCGGCTACAGGGAGGCGCAAAGCAAACAGCGGCCTCAACGCCGCTTCAACGGCCATCCGACTCACAAAGTCAACAATCCACGCAGGGGACGACTTGACTGGACACGGTCAATACATTTCCAGCTGGCTGCCTCGCCGGCTCAAAACTAAAAATTGGGTTTATTGGCATCTTAACGAAACAGAAGAGCAAAAGCAATCCCGTATTATCCAATTTTAAATAATAAGATCCTGAAAAAGAGATTTTTTTTTTTGGTCTGTCACAAATGGTTTGTCTGCCAGGGAAACTGTAGGGATCCAAAGTGCCTGAAGCCAAATTGGCGTTGTTCACTTCCTGGGCAAAAGCACACAGCTCTATTTATAACCTCTTACTAGGGTCAACCGTTTCTAAATGATGGTGAAAGAATAGGACTGGAGAAGGCGAAACACACTTGTTACATTAGAAAAATGTCACAGCTTACCATCATACCAGATTGTCACCAAAAAAAGTCACAGAAATGAGAAATACTGATATTATGCTGATCTTGTCTCAATTTACCGGTGCTCATAATTTTTCTTACTCCGTGTGAAATCTTTGCTGTATGAATGGCAAAAGGCGAATACATTCTGCCATCTAGTGGAAAAGCATTTAATTGTTGTGCCTGTCATAATATGTTGATAGAAAAGATAACGTGACGTGGAAAATTATCTACATTTACTTAATTTGTCCGAAAATCATTATTCACTACAAATATATTTTTGTTGATCTATCAAAGCCAGCGACTTATAATGACAGCGAGAACAATGAAATGGTCTTCCATTATCCACCTGTTGCCATTCATACAACAGGGTCTCTCTTCCTTCAAGAGCCTCAGAACTGTGCAACAAACGTGATAACCACTCCTCCAAACCAAACAGGTATGATCTGAATAAAAATAGATTCACATTGTGAATTAAGTGTTTATGCAATATAGTAAACAAACACGATCTTGTCTCGATTAAATAGTGCGCGGTCCCTTTACGAGCAAGAGCTGCTCGGGTAACTTCCTGTATGTACTTCCTGGTTAGCTCTCGCTAGTTCACGTTACTTTAATCATAATACTGTAAAGCGCTTCACCGCTCCAAAAACAATGCAAATTCAAATGACATATCCGTGTAATACATAATGGCAGAGCGTAAGAGAAAGTTGCCGTCACACAAAGGTGACCATAAAGCAAATAAACGCGCGAGTGAGAGCAAAGAAACGAAACTGAATGAGGAAGTGCACAGTGTTTATTTCAGTGGTGGTCAAACTACTGACCTGTCGAGGAGACTGGGAGAGGATTTCTTCACACAACCTTGCGTCGCTTTGGCCAAAGCTTTCCTTGGCAAGGTAACTTCGGTGGCACCTGGTGGCTGAAACCATCGAGACAGCTGTTAAGCTACTTTACAAAGCATATTGACTTCATGTAAACAGACCTTCGAATCTAACATTACACATTGAAGGTACTATTACTCGTACAGCATAGATTATTTTATTTTTTAACTAATGAAAATGCACGGTTGGAGATTACCTCAATGTACCTTACCGGAATAGGATTGTGCTTGTTAATATCCATAAATGTTATTTAATAACATATATTAATATGTTTTAGTCATAACTTTTAGCGGAAGTCAACCCAAACATATTTTTTTCAAGAATATGTTCCCAGCAGGCCTGAAGTCTGTTGACTGAAGATGACATCACCACTGCTCTCAATGACCAATCACGGCTCAGATTCAGAAAACAGGTTAGCCGTGATTGGTCAATGTGAGCAGTTGTGATGTCATTTTTCAGTCGACAGAAGACAAAATGGCCGCCCCCTGCGATGGCTAAAAGCGAGTGCATTTTGCTGCTTAACTTATATTCCATAAACGCACAATTAATCAGAATGACGTGTTGCAACTAGTGGGCCTGCTGGGAACCTATTCTTGAAAAAAATATATTCGGGCTGACTTCTGCTTTATGTAACATTGAACCCCAAGTGCCCTTTAAATTTATATCAGTATCAATTGTGCACAAAACAATATTTAATTCAACAATATGTATAACAGTGTGCAAAAACAGCTTTTATTACAATATAATGTAATGAATTCTGCATGAAAATAGTATTTAGCACATACTACATCTTTAACAGTGTCATTTGTGCAGTAAACAGTGTTTATTTCCATAAATATGATAAAAACAGCATAATTGGGTCATAACTTCAGCAAAATGAGAGAAAGATGACATTTTGGCCCGAGTTAAGATCTCAAGTACTCTATAAAATCTGTAGTCAATTGTGCAGAACGTTTTTATTACACTATAATATGATAATACATCTCTAACAGTGTTCAATTTCGTGTGCACGCACACACACACAAATAACAATGAAGTGAACATTAACATATAATCTTGCAGTGTCAATCAAAACCAAACATTTTTCCTCAAAGAATTTTGGATACAATATTGCATAACACTGTGCAACTGTACCTATTGAGATGCTTGTAGAAGTTTATATCACTTTTTTTTAAAGTAACTATTACGAATCCTTAAAAACAATTCCACATACTTTTTTGTATGCTGTTGCGTCCTCATTTGCAGGTCCTGGTACGGCGGCGGGAGGATGGCACGGAGCTGAGAGGCCGCGTAGTGGAGACGGAGGCGTACCTGGGGGGAGAGGACAAGGCATCGCACTCTGCGGGCGGCAAGCGCACTGAGAGGAACACGGCCATGTTCATGAAGCCCGGCACCATATACGTGTACCCCATCTATGGCGTCTACCTCTGCATGAACGTCTCCAGTCAAGGTCATTGAAAGCTTAAATGTGTACTGCAAACCCTGAAATTCACAGGGCCTCGGGACAGAGCCCTGCTGCAAGAGCGAAAAGCTCATAGTTACAGCATGTTTAACTGGCATTAAGGCCTCCTTGAAAAACAAAAAATCTCCACCGTCAGAGGTTCCAGGACGCAAAAAGTTTGCAAACCACTGATGTAATATGTGTGGTGAAAGCCAAGTGAAAGGAGACGGAGCGGAGCCACGAGGCGTAACATATGGTCTCGTGTCTCACAGGCGACGGCGCCGCCGTGCTGCTGCGCTCGCTGGAGCCGCTGCAGGGCCACGCCGTCATGCGGCAGCTGAGGGCCGCCAAACGCAAAGACGGAGCCCGGCCCCTCAAGGACAAGGAGCTGTGCAACGGTCCCTCCAAGCTCTGCCAGGCTTTGGACGTCCCGCGCCGCTTCGACCGCCGGGATCTGGCGTGCGACCCGGAGGTGTGGCTGGAGGACGCGGATCCCGCCGCGGGAGACGCACGTCACGAGGTCGTGGTGGAGGCGCCGCGCGTCGGCATCGAGTCCCACGGGGAGTGGGCCAAGAAGCCGCTGCGATTTTACATCCAAGGGAACGTTTGTGTTAGCGTGGTGGACAAAGCGGCTGAAAGACGAGAGAATGCGTCCCACTTCCAAACTCTTTAACCGTTCATAAATGGACAAAAGTAATGAGACAAGACTTTGAATCAATTCAGTCACTCAACCATTTTTTCCTGTCAGGGTCAATTTTGAGTAACTTCAGCAACTTCAAATAGCCGACCACCATGTCATCAACTCTGAGCAATTAAGGACGTGCTCCTTATCAGAAGCTAACACTAATATGTGCATCTACTGTAATGAGACCCATTGCAGCTCTGCTTACCTTACATGATAACAGAATGCTCGCGCCCGTGGGGATGTGGATGTCTCTGCATGATAGTGACTCCAACCATCGCTTGAAAGTGGCTCTGGATCTTCACCCAGCTTTGGTCTCCTGGTCGTGGGCGTAGAAATTCAGTGTGGGGGCGGTCATAATGTAAATGAGTCCAAAGGGATCAATCACGTGAGGCACACAGACAGATCATCTCGTGTTGTAAAATTTGAATCATCTTAACATAAGACATTTTGAACAATTGTAATTTCCCATAACACAAAAAAGGAGATTGCTGCTGGTTCTCTTCGGTCCAATATCAGTTCTCCAAAAGTGAAATCTGGGCTAGCAAATCCATATTTTCTTCTCGAATTTTCATTTTCGTACACACCAAAAACAAGATTCAAGTCAACCCATGCCTTGGGCTGAGGTCGTCCATGCCTCGGGTATGGGTGCGAGGGGGAGGTTGGGTGGGGGCTTCTTTGGTTTTCATTGAATCCACAGATGTTTGGACCGCCCTCGCCTCCCGCCTTCAAAGCGCAAAAACAGCCCGCCTCAGTCGTCTTCCCACCTCCGGGACGCGTGAGGTGGACGTCTGCAAAGCTCATTACTCAGCGTGTGCCCCCTCGACAGTCCAAAGACATCTGCCACTCCCATCACTTCCCCCTTATCTGAACACTCAAGGCCTCTCTCTCTACTATGTACAAAATAATTTATTATTCAAAATTGGCTCATAAATTTTCAAAAATAAATTGTCTCCATGTTGTAAATCCAAATAAATCAACCTTTTTTTCTTTGTCTTGAAACATTAGTTCCCAACCACATTGCGTGAATGACGGCGTCCGACTGGCGCTTGCTAAGACGACAACTACTATTCGTACGACTACGACTTCTCTAGTCTGTGGGAGACTGGAAAATGGAAATGATGGGATCTTCGTGATTGGTCAACACCAGCACGCTGCGGAACTTGTCCAAGAGCGTCTTGAGCTGTGAGCGCCGCATGTTCTCGTTGTACATGATCTCCTCCAAGTGGTGGTGGCCACGGAAGTAGTGCAGCAGCCTGCGAGTTTAAAAAAAAAAAATCATATTTATATGGAAAATAACAAAAATAGGTTTTATGCATATAATGTTGAAAGACTAATTAATTAATTAGTTAAAATTATGATCCCGGGCGGGGAAATGTTAAATACAAATGGTGCCTTGAGATACAAGTTTAATTCGTTCAGAATATATGAAATTGTCTTCCCGCATTGAAATGAAAAAAAAAAAAAATTGGAATGTATTTTAAACACAACATATTGCTATAATATTTACAAAACAGTTCTGGTCAAAAATATTGTAACCTGATTGAATAGAATGTAAAATATGTAACAGTTTGCGCATTATGATTGAAGTTCCTTCTTGTGTGCACAACTTGGCCACTGGGGGGGGGGGGGGGCAATATAACACAGTCATGAAGACACCAACGAAGAAGACTTTTAAAACTACCGTGACTGGGTCAACTGCAGTAATATTAGTCGTTTACCACAGAGGATAAAGACAATATGCCTGTGAGTTGTGCTATTTAACAATGCTATTCAATGCTATCTGTTAGCCCGTCAAAGGCGTTTTGCATTGGGTGTTAGCATTAAGCTCATTCTCTATGTATAATTTGACAGTAAATTTTAACTAGGAGAGGCGCCACCATTGTAACAAATTGTATACATATTTTTCCCCATTATGAATAACGATAACGGAATATTTATCACTAAAATAATATGCGTTAAATCATTTGATTTTGCCCCGCATGTAATGCAGCCGCTAAAACTCCTCGCTAACTGCGTGCGTTTCCCAATCATTAACTTTGAAACGTCACAAACTCCAACCATCGAAATATTTCAAGCTATCGTCGCGGAGGCCGTCGCGATGAGCGTCGAGTGACCTGGCAAACATGCGGAGATCCTCCTGGTTCTGGGCGGCCGGGATGTTGAGGATGAACTGTCTGTCGCGCTCCGACAGGCTGGCCAGCAGGGTCTCGGTCAGCAGGATCCTTTTATTGAGCGGAGAGTCGTCGGCGCCGGGCGCCAACTCTGCGCTGGAGTTGTCCATGCTGGGGCTGGTCAGGGTCATGTCGTCGCTGCTGGCTGCACGCAACACGTGGAAAACACACACCGCCAGTTTAAATCGCTGAGGATTGTTTTTTTTTTTTGGACATCATTCAATTTGACGATTAAGTAGCAAGAACAGACAAAAGACATTCCGGTTCAGTTACCTCATCATAAGACACTAACATCATAACATCCATTCAACTTTTAAAGCCACTCAAACGCACACACACACACACACACACAGAGTTCTGTCTTACTCGGGGATCCGAAGCTGAGGGCGCTCGGGGTGCTGAGGCCGCGCCCGCCGGCGAGCCGCGATGCCAGCGGCAAGTCGTCGTCCCTGTAAGCCGGCTCGTCCTCGGCGGGCGGCACCATGAGGCAGACGAACGTGTGCAGCTGGATGAGCAGGCGGCGCTGCAGCATCCACACCACCATCTGGATCAGCTGAGCCTGCGCACGCGCACACGTCAGCCACATCTCGGCACAAAATGCAAAATGTCTTTGTGGTTGCAGTCGCACCTCCTGCGCCGGAGCTTCCAGGGGGTTCCTGAACTCGGCCAGCGAGACAGGCAGCGAGAATTTGGCCAGCATGGAAGGAAGGTCGTGACCGGGGAACTGCTGCGCAAACTGTTCGGCCTGAGGCGAGAATCTGTCCAGATTGCGCGAGGGAGGTCGCGCTTTATTGGCCCACCCTGACACCGGAAGGCTAACGTGCGCAGTGCCACGTGGGTGGGGACGCGAGACTCACAGGTAGATGTTGGCGTGAGGGGACAGCATGTAGACGTTGTTCTCACACAGAGGGTAGATGATGATGGCCTTGCCCCAGTAAACCAGGTGGGCTGCGATTTGGAAGATCTGAGAGCAAAGCAACACGCCATTATTGTAACTGTAGTTTATATAAAAAAATAAATAAAAAAACACACAAAAAAAAAACACTCAGTTATGAAATACATTTAGTGTAATAAATTCAACAGTGTGTACATCATGATGTCATGCTTCAATACCGGTTGATATTATGTTGCTTCTGGTGTGCACTCCTGGGCCACCAGGAGGCAGTATAATATAGAAGACACAAGAGCGTCACAACTTTAGGTCAAAGTATGCTGCAGTAAGTAATTTTTCGCAGAGGATAAAGAATACATGTATGTGATTGTTATATAGTATCTGTCTACATGTGCTGCTGCACAGTTTCTGTTCGAATATCTGTTGCCGCATCGATGGTAATTATGTTAGCCTCTCTATGGTGTTTTGCATTATGTGTTAGCATTTAGCTAACAGACTTTTGGAAGTTCTTTCTTTTTGGGAAATATACAAAGTGTAATTCTCTTTGTTTTACTTTTTAACTTCAACTGGGAATGGGAATAAACATCTTGCAAGCCCTTCCCCTTTTTTTGGAACAAAACAAAACAAAAAATCTCAATTTTTGCACGCCCATTTTACCTGAAGTACCGCTGTAATCTGTACACTTTGGTACGTGTCATTTGGCAGTCATCAAACTACAGTCAGCATCGTACATGTTTGACTTCCTCGTCCTTGCACAGCTTCCCAATACTAACTGTTTTTTTTTTGTTTTGTTTTTTTAATTCACTCGGAGTCTTCACAGGCAAAATCCAAATCAATAATTGCTATTCATTGTTTGAATCATCTGTAGTAGGACACACTTGTCAGTCACATGTTCCACTGCTTTTGCTCACATGAAAAATGGGTGGCAATCTTCTAAGTTATGTACATGAGATCCAGATGGAAATAAAAGCTCATATTCACGTTTTCATGTTCCAACCCCCCAAAAAATAAACCGACTGGCCTCACTGTTTTGATACTTTTGAAGGGGAGTGTAGATTCAGTACTGCGGACCTTTGACGTCAACCCCAGTTTCTTCTGGATCTGATTAGGATGGCGCATCTGACAGCAATTTAAGCTAAGGGCACTTTTTCAAGCCTTGGCGGAGGTCTGCACTCTCCGAGTACCCGTTTTCTCACTTTTTTTTTTTTTCTCTCGCCATTTTGTAATCAGTTCAAATCAAACAGTTCAAAGAACTAGGAGAATTAGACTCTTGTGTGTTGTGCATTTTCTGACATGAAGGTGCGTCACGAGCAGCCTCACCTGTAGCAGGGCCAGGTCAGTGTCCTGAGCCAGCTGCTGCAGGTTCTTCACCGCCGAGCACGTCTTGATGAGGCGCATCATGGCGGGCGAGCAGTCGACAGGAAGTTGGCCCAGCAGCGCCTTCTCGCTTTCCAGCAGCAGCAGCGCGTGATAGGG
Source organism: Filicampus tigris (assembly GCF_054856515.1). Taxonomy (NCBI): domain Eukaryota; kingdom Metazoa; phylum Chordata; class Actinopteri; order Syngnathiformes; family Syngnathidae; genus Filicampus; species Filicampus tigris. Next base: position 4,801,996 of record NC_141232.1, read on the forward strand.
CCTGGACGACACCGCGCGTCAAGATAATTAAGGCCTTCACTCTGGAAAAATGGCATTCTCAGGCTGTGCAAGCAGCCAATGAAGAAAAAAACACACACACATCTTGACTGAGGTCATTATTCAGGACTACCAACAGGGGGCAGTAGATGGCAATCAAGATATCTTGTCCTCAGATGACTCCATTTGTTATCAGTGAAGTGCACGTCTAACCACTCACAAGCATGAAATAGAACATGAGAAAAAAAATGAGTATGTGAATTATTAATGTTAAAAGGGGAAAGGGCACAACATTCGGTGCACCTGCACAATTTATGATTCGATTATGAAATTATGCTCAGTTTTGATTCGCCAATAATTTCTTTTCGTAAAATTTGGGTATTTTTAATGTGTTCTTTTCATCCTTTCATTTAGTTCTAATAGTGTGTTTTTTCCCCCCATAAAGTCACCTCCCAGAAAACATGAAAAACTGCACCAAATACTGATTGCATTATATTTATGAATACTTTCATTTGATGGACAGAATTTAATGATCTGTTGAACTCTGAAACTGAAGGGTGTAGCCAATTTTGGCCAGCACCCTGAGATGTTTGAGGCAAAAATATATATATTTTTGTCAAAATATGACTTGGGCCATTTTTTAAAGAGGGCGGTGATATTTAAGAAACCCTGAGTTTGCGCATCTGTAACTAAATACTGCTTCTATTACTTTACTATATCTGTTCTATTTACATACTTTTTACCTTTTATTTTCTGTTGATTTCCCTAATATTTTTGATTTTTGCATTATTTTTTTAAATTTCATTTCTACACTTTTCCTGCCCCTGTATTATTACACTTGAGTTTTTTCCTACTTAACAATCAACGTCTTGATGGTCGTAAATGAACCGTAATCATGCTGCTCACTGTGAATGTGACATGAAATGTTCCGAGCGTCTCAACTCTCAACGGTGCACAATGAAAATCGGGCGCACCTGATGGCCTTCAGGCTGCGTTCCAAGGCCTCGGGCGGGATGTAGTTGCCGCCGATGCGGTGGATTTTGTGCGGGAGGCAGAAGCTCACCTCCAGCCAGTTGTTGATGTGCAGCCGCACCACGCCCGTCGTACATAGACTGAAGAAACACACGGTTGGTAAAAATATTGGAAGCAATATAAACGATGCCGTGTCCACACACAAACCTGTCATACGCTTCCTTTAGGTCCTTGGCCAGCTTACATTTGGGCAGAATTTGTCTAAACGGCGACTGCGGGCTCACTAGCAACAAAAAAAGAGCATGAGTGACACACTGAATTTTTTTTTTCTTTTAGGGTGACAAGGTGGACGGGGTCTGACTTTCGCTGACGGTGGTGATCTCGTCCTGCACGGCCAGCATGAGCTTGGCCTCCCTGGTGAGGTACTGGCAGCGGCGCTCCTCGTGCTGCAGCGCGATGGCGATGCGGCGCGACAAGTTTTGCATGCAGCTGATGACCGACGGGTCGGCGTTGGCCTGGCAAAACGGAATAAACAGTTACACTACAACAGACAGGCCGCCATGCATGTGGTTTGTGAGGAAATATTCATGCGTTTCTCAGCTGATATTGTAGTATTTTTATTGTCTAATAATTTTGCATTTTATTGTGCTAATATTATGATATTCACTCTCCAATGTTTAAAAGCATTGTGTCTAAATTCTTCTGCATTTTTCATCTAATGTTCTTGTATTTTGATTTGCATTAGATATTTTCTAATATTGCTGTATATTGTCTATAACATATTTAATTTACTTATAGGTGTGGTTTTAATATTTTTTTTTTCATTCGTGCATTTGTAATGTAATGTTTTGAATTTTATGTAACATTGCAACAGTTTATCCAACAGTTTTGCATTTTAGTTTTCTAATATTTTTGTATACTTTTATAATGTGTGCATTATTGTCCTCATAGTTTTTGTATTGTATTTCTTTTAATACCTTCAATATTTTTCATAAATCTTATATATTTCTGTCTAACATTTCCATCGCACTTTCTGATATTTTTGTCGATGAAATGTTTTGGTATTTTTCACAAAATGTTTTGTAAACCTTTTGCATACTTAGTTTTTAAAGAGGGTGTGTGCAATGCTGATGGACCAGCCAGGACTACTCCTGTGTTGAGCTAGCACTAGCCACCAGCATTGTATTTTTTTTTTTTTTTTTTTTGCAAGCTAAAATAATCAATGTTGACGTCAAAAAAATAAATAAAAACAAATAAATAAAGATAATTCTAACAGTTCATCAGTGTTAGTGTTCAAGCTAAACAATTAAAAAAAAAAACATCCCAGTTGCCGGGCAGATCTCGCCACCCAAAACATGACTCAGCTACCAGTGCTCAGCTGAGGGGGCCACGCCGCACCATGACTCAGCAAGGGCAGGAACAGGTGGCGCCTCATCAAGCAACATGATTAAACGTGCTAAATGTCCCCCCCTCTGCCCCCCGAGCCTCCTCTGCTGTCACAGATAGCAAGGACTGGGGAAATTATCACTTGTAAACACAGCCCACCCTCACCCCTCCCGTCTTTTGAGGCCCACCCTCAGGCAGAATCATTACAAATTCAGATAATAATATCTGAAAGTGATATTAGTTTATTTATTTTACCTAGCCGAGATACATGTAGTACATGCACTTATTTTTGGGAGAGATGCTGCTATTACTTTGGCAACACTGGGGGTGAAAATATTCAAAATAGCTCGCAGTAGTGTATGCAATACATCAAAATATATCTAGCTCTCGCTCTATTTATAAATACATCCAATGCTACATTAATACCACTCTGTCAGGTGTCAATCAAAAGTGAGCATCACATTTGACATATTTCACATTTTCTCATGTTTTAGATTGTGCAGGTGGACCTAATGAAGTGTCTAGTGAGTATGGACTGCATATGCAGTCTTACCCGCAGAGCAAACACCACGTTGAATAGGATCATGGTGGGCATCTCCCTCTTTGGTGAAGGATCTGTTTTAGACACCTAAAATGAAAAATTAAAACATAAAATGAAATGTAAAACATATCGGGCACATTTAAGGGGCACCATCAAAAAAGCATGCTGCAAACGTGAGCAAATGTCCGAATGTTATTGAAAATACATTGTTCTCTTAAAAAAATTTTTTTTTTATTGTTTTATTTTACAATTGGCTTATTGTTGCAAGTATGTCCAATTTCCCAAAGAAAAAGTTAAAAGCAACAAAATATGAAGATATTTTAATTTCACAATGATGTCATGGTAATTTCTCAGTCATGTCTATTTACAGCCATTAAAAGAAATCCAAACTTTTTCTGATCCTGTGAATCAACAAAAAAATAAAATAGTATTCTCAAGATTCATGTGAGTACAGATTAGCGAAGTAAAAACTTAACTTTCTTTACAAACTTGACAAAGAAGGGAAAAAAAAATACTCATATTTGGAAATAACGCAAATTATTTAATTCTTGACTAGAACAGTGCGATAATTAAAAAAATTGCATGATTCATTTGCGCCATTGGCGTGTAATAAGTCGTCAATAAGTCTTCATAAATTAAGAAACGATCCAGCCAAGCATTTTCTAAACGGTATAAATAACATGAAATCGTTCCCCTGTCCTAAAATTGCTAAATGATGTACAACATTTAAAAACAAGTTTTCATGAAATGAATTAAAAAAAAAAAAAAAAAGTTTATGGGTTCCAATTTGGCAAATGTGGCCACAATAGAGCCAAAAATAATAAAGTATTGTTATTGACAAAAGAGCAGAAGTTGTACATAACAAAATGAGACAGTCTCAATACAATTGCATTAAGACAGCTATTATGGTTGTATTTAAAAAAAAACAAAGGCAGCAAGGTGGAAACAAATGGCCAGCTAAGAGCTGAGGGGGTGAACTCCTTGCCGACCTGAATGATGGGCGGATGCTGCAGCAGTGTCGGGTGGCCCACGAAGCGAACGTTGTCGATCTTCAGCTCAAACTGCTTGCCGCACATGTCCGACTTGGTGGCCAGGATGGTTGCCAGGATGCTGTCGGAAAACCTAAGAGAACGGAAAAGACCAGGTTCATCCAAGAGAGGAAAAAAAAACAACATCAACAAGACATTTTGAAAGAGATTTTCAAGATGAGAAATTTCTGGAGCGGTTTTGATTACATCCACTTCCTGTGATTTGTATGTCATAGAAATTGCAATTTTATGTGTGTGGGGAAAAAACATCCTGTTGAAGATTCATGCGGCAGGGAGTTCATGCTGCAATGAAAAGCACTACACACACTTTTCCCAATGATTGGGTAGAAGAAAAAAAAAAACCCAAGTGAATTTCATCGGAGTTTGCAGCCAATTTCAACGAGTGCAACATGCTGCAGGTTGATTGATTCCACTTTAATCTGTTTCAAACAAAGCATACAGCAATATAGAGAACAGCGAATTACAACACTGTTTCACCGAGGGAATATACACAAGAACCTTTGCACGCATTACAAAAGAAGAAGGTTAAAACCAAATCGACCAGTCGCACTAAATCCATAAATACAAGAAAAGACAGCGAGTGATGGAAGCAAAGGAAACGGTGCTTTTGGAGGATTCCAGAGTCTTACCCCGCTACCAACTGTTCGTCAGTTAATGAAGATGGCTCTCTGAAATGGGAATGGGGCCATAAACAAAACAAAAAAAAGAGAAGAAACAAGCAAACAAAAACGGGAAGCTGCGACACGCGCGCGCGCACACCGACGTTGACCAGCTGTGTGCAGCGAATATCAACATCTGTGACAACAATTAATAAACTAGCAACTGGCTGCGCTGTACTGTAATTGGGTTCAAAGAGATTCTTATGATTTTTATTCCATAAAGCAATGCTTCCACGATTTGACGCCAGCCTCAGCTGTCAGTGAGTCACCCCTGCTTGATGTAACACTGCAGCTCTGCTTACTTGCTGGCTTTCAAATGCATTTACCTTCGCATAAAAAGGTCAAAAGAGAGAAAGCTAAAGCACAAATAGTGCTAAGGGAATTTTGTGCTATTTTCATTTCGCTTAACATTACTCACATGAATGATGCTTACACTGCTTTGTTTTTATGTTGATTGGAGAGGATAAAAAAAAAAACCAACATGTTAACAATGGAAGGAAAGCAAGTGCGTTAATAAACACAAAGAGCTAAAGTGAGGATGGCATGTTTAGGTTTGAGCTTATGAATACTATTAACTAGGACCGTTTGATAATTTATAGACTACGACTATAGACCACTGTTGCAAGTACTGATACCTTGAAATAGGGCCGAGTATCATCTGATATCGATGAATGGTATCAATACTCACCCATACCTACTTGTAACATTATGAGTAAGAAAGTACCTTGAATCTCCATCCTGATCTTCAACGTCTGCCGTCGTATTCAGCGCATAGCGATTCCGCTGTTTTGCTTGTGGGGGAAGATACAGCGTAATTATTGACGCTACTCACAATACGTTAGGGCCATTGGGCTTTCAGGTGAACTTTCAGAATAAAATTAGAATGCACTATAACGTTTTCAGGTGGACTTATTTGGCCGTTTCTAAGTGTTTAATGCACATGCCCAACTGTTGAACCTTTCACTACTTGCTGCTCTCTAACAGGGAACTGAATGGCAAAACTCACAACACAGTGCATTTTATATTTACAGAATCCTGATATTTCACCGGAAAATATGCCCTAACCGGTTGCGACGCGTACATAATGACACCGATTTATTGAAAGTGAACATGGCGTGTTTCTTGAGGATGCTGCCAGTATGGTGTTAACGTTCACCTGCGTGGGACGACGCGCACTCGGCGGCTCGTTGGAAAGGGTAGCGGAAAAGCAGCTTGTTCCCGCGGCTGCCGGAGCTCACCAGGATGACACTTATGGGATTGGTCTTGTGTCCGCATCGGGGGCCTCTGTACAAGCTGATTCTCGGTTGCACGGCCGCCGATTTGCGTTGGTCATCTGCGGATCCGCCATCGCCGGATGGGTTGAGCATCATATTAGCATGCTAGCTCGCTAGCACAGCTGCCCCACGACCGGCACCTTTCACCACAAAGTGAAAACACTTTACTCGTTGCAAGATCAACTCTTAACGACACTTACTAAACGCTGCTTTGCAATAGTTTTCTCGAGTGTATTCATCTCAGGTCCAGTTTTCACGTTACTTCAACTTCCACAACTCAAATCGATTGTTTTGTGTCATCCTAAAAGTGTCCGACTGGAAACAAGAAACAGATCCATACTACGCATGCGCCAAATTGTTTCAATTACATATATTTTTTTTTCCCTAATTTATTAAAGTGGAAAAATGAATACCTATAATAGACAATTTGAGAGTGTTTTTTTACAACTTTATGTAACAAATGCAAATTACAATAACAAAAAGATAAACACATTTTGCATTTATAATGAGATAACCTAATGAATGGGGGCTATAAATTATCCATCCATCCATATACATTAAAAAAGACAATTTCATAATGTTTGTAAACAGCATTTCCCCCCATGACGCACCACTGGACACACACGGCATATTGGAGGTCAAACTAAATTTTCTTTTTAATGAATAAAACTTGCTAGCCTACATCAAAATTGTGAATTACTGTGCAGTGTTTGGCTGCAGCAGTACAGGTGGAAAACACGAACATTTAATTTAATAGTTTATTTTGAATTTTGAAATTTTGAACCAGCGTGACAGGACATTTGTCAAGGGAAAAAAAAATGATTCTTTAAAAAATCAGCAGACTGTTTTTTTTTTCTCACGCCGGCCAAATATATATAGTTCATTCATCTGGGTTTGGTCTGAACACTTGAACCCAAGTTTAAGGCAGACATGAGTGGCATAACCAAAAAAATACAATCACGTAAGGCAAATTCAGCCACAAGAAATTGTCTTTAATTAAAATTAATTACACTTAGGCAACCCGGCAGCACTGTGTTATTGTAAAATAAATTATATGTTTATATATTATTATATTTATATATTATTATATTTATATATTATATATCTACATTTTTTGATTGATACGCCGCTCCCAGCAAAACCAGTGGCCCCGCGGTCTCGCTTGATGGTCTAAAGTCTAAAGACGAGGCAAACACTTGAGAAAAGACTCAAAACAAAACATGACACATTCATCATTACTTTTGATCATTTATTAAATTTGAGCCCAACAGAAAGAGAGAATTGAATACAATCGTGTTGGCTTTGTTGTGGTTCATGCTGTTTATCGGTACTTGTCACTAATGGCGAGAGTCAGGGCGGCCAGGAACTTGTCCATGCACACATGGACCTCGGGGGTGAAATCCTTTGGGAATAGCATGGCCATCACCACAAGGATGCAGTGGGAAAGAACCTGGGTAGGGAAAATACAAGACATTTAATAGGTTAAATGTATTCCTCAAATTGATTGAAAAAATACATTTGGAATGTACAGCACTGTACAAAAAACATCGTTTGGTCAAATCACCAAAATGTATTTTTCCAAGTTTTCCGTTGAATGCTGCTTTTAGCCATAACACAGAAGGAAATGTTTTTTCAGAACTATCAATGGACAACATGGAATTGTGAAAGTTTTTTTTTTTTTTTTAATCTCAGTTTTTCGATATTTTTTTTGTAAAAGTCTCAAACATGTCAAGTCAATGTCAAACATGAGCTAAGGTTGTTTCGGTTATGCATTAAATTGAGAAGACGAAAAAGTAATAGAAAATATAGAGACTGTTGTGCAGGGACCATTGAAAGGCGGATTGTGAGTGTGTTAGTACTGCCAACGAATACCAATAATGCTTGAAATTTGAAGGTTATGCGACTAACTCCCCCCTTTGCTAAAATGTCCTACTGCAATATAACAAATGAGCATGAAGAGTCCACCTTGAAGTTGGCAGGGTCCACTCTCAAGGTGAAGGCATGCAGCTCGCTGAGGTTCAGCAGGCCGTTGGTCAGGTTGTCGATTTTGCCCACGGCTTCGTTGACGCCGCCCATGATCACCTTGCCGTGCTTCTTGACCGGAGCGGAGCCGAGGCTCAAATCCTTCCAGTGGGAGAAGTAGGTCTTGGTCTGGGGGTACACGAAGATCATCCTGCCAAGGCAAACGAATCCGACATCAAGTAAGTGTCATGTGATATTTGCGTCAAGTCTTTACCGGGGTCGTAATCACCTGGTCAGGGCTTCGCTCCCGATGATGTCGGCCTTTTTGGACGCCAGAGCCCAGAAGGCCTTGACTGTGTCTTTGTCCTTGGAGGTAAGGCTCATCTTGATGCTTTGGGTGAAAGTTGAATGCCCCAATCCGGGCAAAATTGAGTGTTTATATACAGTTTGGCAAGGGGGCGCAGGCACACCCCAGATATGATGTGTGCCTGCCAGCTGGATGGCATCCAAGCAGTCCAGACTGCAAAAGATACAGTACACTCCCATCACCACAGCTGACAAAAAAAAAAAGAAAAAGTCCATTTAACATGAAGACATTTGCTACAGTTTGCTAGCCTATGATAGTTCACTTCATGTGATACACATTTCTGAACAGTTTTTTTGGGGGCAGTCTCTTACCAATCTGCTTTCTTTGACATCAACGCCACAGGGAGCCATGACCGCCTATCGGAGCTCAGCTGGAATCCTCCTTCATGCTGCAGTTCAATGTTGGTTGGCCGTCTGCCAGTGGCTAATGCTAGCTACTCTTCTGCTAACACGGTGCACATTCAGAGTTCATTCTGCTGTGACCATCATGAGTTACATGATCAATAAAGACCTCGAAGGAAGAAATACACATGTCAGACCGCAAGGTGCGAACTACTCTTCAGCAAAAAATAATCGGAAGACCAGATTGTTTTTTGCAAAGTTGCATAGAGGTGAGCCACAAAAAAAACAGCAAGAACTGAAAGAAGCTGCAGTAGAGGCTTGGAAAAGCATTTCAAATGAATAATGTAACAGTCTGGTGGGGCGCAGGCTTGATGCACTTATTGCGAGTAAGGGTTGTGCTAACAAATATAAAACATTATTCACTTACACTTCCTTTAATAATGTCCGGTCGAATGCTTTCGCTCACTTGAAAAGTAGGTGGCTTCAAACGAAAGGTGCTCTGCACTACGCTGGTTAACACATCGAGATGTAAATACCATCAAATAAAAGATGGAATTCTGAACTTTTGGGTGATATTCATCTTTTGATCAGAAACCCAAATGCCTTCAGTATACAACAAAAAACAAACAAAAAAAATTGACCTTCCAATACTTTTGGAGGGGACTGTATTTTTTCATGTATTGCCTTCATGTATATACTTCACTGTGTAAAAATCCCCGTTTATTTATTAGGGAGTAGTGAATAAGTGAATGATTCTAAACCAAAAAAAGACATGACACGTTCATCATTTCTTTCGATCATTTATTGAAAGTGAGCCCAACAGAGAGCGAGACGAATGAACCGAATCCCGTGGGCATGCTTGATGTTGTTTATCTGTACTTCTCAGCAATGGCGAGAGTCAGGGCGGCCAGGAATTTGTCCATGCTCACGTGGACTTCCGGGGTGAAATCCGCCGGGAACATTGTGGCCATCACCACGAGGATGCAGTGGGACAGAAGCTGGCAATGGAAAATACAAGAAAGCTTCAATGGATTGCTCTATTCAATTTATTTCATCAGCACAGCACTGTATAAAACCATTTCAAGCACATTTACTTCATTAAATTCATTTCTCTTATTGATTAAAAACACACACACACACACATTCTATTCTATGATCCTATTCTGATTCAGTTTTCCTTCAAGATGGACTTTTAAGAAATGACTTTTAAATAAAATATTAATCTTAGGTAATCGTCTCCATTTGATCAAACTTCATGAGCAAACTTTTTGAAAGACTTTCTACAATTGCATATAATCGATCTCCAGACAAAGTGAAGTACCCATATGAAAACATTTTAACCGCTGATTTGAGGGCTACACGGACTGCTACACTGCTACCCTGAACAGGAAAAGCGATATATAAAACGGACGGGAATCTAATCAAGTTATTTAATCGATTTGAACGGTATAAAATGACCTATTTGAATATGACAGCCTGAACTGTCCAAACGTATTGAAACGAGCGTCAAGACTGCGGCCACCTCGAAGTTGGCGGGGTCCACTCTCAAGTTGAAGGCGTGCAGCTCGCTGAGGTTCAGCAGCCCACCGGTCAGGTCGTCCATTTTGCCAATGGCGTCGCCGACGCCGCCCATGATCACCTTGCCGTGCTTCTTGACCGGAGCGGAGTTGAGGCTCAAGTCCTTCCATTTGGCAAAGTAGGTCTTAGTCCGGGGGGTACACGAAGAGCAACCTGCCAAGGCAAACAAACCCGACATCAAGGAAAAGCAGTGCCATGTGCTCCTCGTCTTCGCCGGCGTCATACTTGCCTGGACAGAGCTTCACTTCCGATCTTGTCTGACTTTCCAGCGGCCGTAGCCCAGAAGGCCTTGACGGTGTCTTTGTCCTGGGGGGTGAGACCCATCTTGGTGCTTTTGCAGAAAGTTTAATGCCGCTATGGGGATTAAACGGCGTCTTTATATGTAGTGTGGCGAGTAGGCACGGGCACAACCCTGATATGATGTGCGCCTGCTGGATGGCATCCAAACCGTGCAGGCGATGCAGTACGCACCCACCACAATGGCAATAAAAATGACAGGGGGGAAATAAATCAATATGTGGACAAGACATTCTGAGATTCCGGACCTGTTTGCGACTGATGATCTCGACCCAGTAGTTGTGGCATCTGTAAATCTGAAGTTGACGGTGGGTGAGGCACGCAGCACAACCATGACCCCAAAGTTCGTTCATTTGAGGGATTCTTTTGAAAAATCTGTATTTATTACATTTGTAGGCCAACGCGGTGTGCTAGTGTTCGACCTCTGGGCTGGGTTGAAATCTTAGTTTGTGCATCGAGAGTTGAAAACATCGGCCTCGATGCAGTTTAGTACGCAAACACTTGGCAGACACACAGGTTAGGGGACTCTTATCAGATCAAATGCACTGCACTTTAGAAGGAATAAAATAAAAAGCATAAGTTAAAGCAGGTATTTTTCCCACGGGGATGCAAACAGACTTTTGACTTTTCCATGCACCAATTAAACCAACAATAACTAATTCAAATCATTTTATTAAGTAAAAATATGAGCAATCATTCATGGGAAAAACAAATGTAAATGTAATTTGTCTTCTGATCAGCAAGAGAAATGGTCCTAATATTTTCTCATTTGTAACTTCAGATGACCTAAATATTCAGAACAGCTCTCGAAAGGCAAAATATTTGATACTGCTCTTGTATTGTATCTCATTAAATAGCACAAGTGCTCACACAGGAGAGAATTTTTTTCTGCCTCATTGTCCTAATGCCAATTCAACATATGTTAAACAAACAAATGCCATTGGAATTTAACATTATTATAAAAAATAATAAAAACATTGCCTGTTTTTGAGGAAAAAAAGTTCTAATGTTACAAAAACACAACATTTTAGAGAAACTGGGGTCCGGTGGGCCCAGTTTGAGAACCACTGTTAAATGTAAGCTAATACTGAACATCAAAAATGAATGTCATCTATTGCTTGAAAAAAAAAACATTTCGATTGCATGGCACATAAAACTCATGTTTCATTTGTCATCCAATTTCTTTTGCACTTATCTTAGACGCGGGCGGGAGGTCCCAGCTACTTTGGGCGAGGCGTGGTACACCCTCAACTCGTCGCCTGTCAATGAAAAGGAAACCTTGAGAATTAAAAAATGTTTATGCTCTGGTACCCTCTACTGGAGATCAATGTGCTGTACATCAGAACATAACAGACATTAGAAAAAGCACGTTGCCAATGACAGAATGTCTCTAAATGAAGTCTTGAATGAAGTCCATTCGGGGCGTGGATGTAATAAAGTAATGAAACACATGCAAAACAAGTGTAGTGCAACTAAAATAGTGTTTTGAAAGTGGAGTTGTAGGTCTCTAACTGACTTAAAGCGTAAGTCAACCCAAACACATTTTTTTTTTCAAGAATATGTTCTACGCAAGCCCACTAGTTGAAACAAGGCATCTGATAAACATTGCGTTTGTGGAAAAAGAGTTAAGCCACTCGTTTTTAGCCATCTCAGGGGGCGGCCATTTTGTCACTTCTATCGACTGAAAATGACATCACAACTGCTCACATGGACCAATCACGGCTGGGATTCAGAAAACAGGTCAGCCGCGATTGGTTATTGTGAGCAGTTGTGACGTCATTTTCTGTCGACAGAAGACAAAATGGCCGCCCCCGGAGATGGCTAAAAACGAGTGCATTTTGCTGCTAGTGGGCCTGCTGGAAACATATTCTTGGAAAAAAATATGTTTAGGTTGATTTCCAGTTTAAGTAGGCTAGTGTGTGTGTTGGGCCTCAGTCTGCTCCTTAGTGATGGGGAATTCCAGGGCAGTCCTGAAGAGAGGGGGCGCCTCCTCTTTCTCCTCTGCAATTGGCTTATTGGGCTCCTCCACGATTGGCTTGTTGGGTTCCTCCGCGATTGCCTTGTCGGGCTCCCCCGCCATTGGCTTGTTGTGCTCCTCGGCGATTGGCTCTTTGGGCCCTTCCGCGATCGGCTGCCTTGCCACGGGGGCGTGGATCCGCAGCTGTCCGTCGTCCATGAGAGAGCAGGACAGTCCGGACAGGTCCAGGTGAGGCGAGAGCTGGATCCTCTGCTTGAAGCCCACCCGCGAGGCCGCCGTGGAGGCGAAGGAGGCTCGGGAGGAGGGCGAGGAGCAGGAGTGAGCTTCCTGAGCGCCCGCCTGCTTGGCGGCCATCACCAGCAGGCTGCGTCCCTCCAGTTTGACGCTGATGTCGCCGGGGGCGTAGCCGCGGGCGTCCAGGGTGACCAGCAGGTCGTCATGCGGCGAGGCCCGCTGGTCTTGATCCCGCTGGACTCGCCGCGGCGCGTCCTCTTCTTCGGCTTCGTCTTGGTCGCCCATTCTGAGCACATGGAAAAGACGCCGCTCCAGAATCAAACTCATTTCGTCACCTCTCTGTTTTTCAGTCATCAATCACGTACCTGAGGAAAGGGGAGGCCATGAGGGGTGAATTAAAGAGTCGAGATCCATCCTTGAAGAAAGTGTCGGCCAGCTCCGCCTTGCGGTTGAGGAGGTCCTGCCGCAGCGAGGAAAGGGGCCACAGGAGCCCTCCCTGGCTGAAGAAGGGGTCGTCGCCAAAAAGGCTGCTCAGGGCGGCGTGTCGGGACATGAGGTTGACGTTCTGCGGCGGAAACTAACTCGGGTGGACGTCTTGTTGAGCTTCTTCTTGAGGTTCTTCTGGCTCTTGTGGTCTCTCCTCGCCTTAATATACTTCCCCCCCCCGGCTATGAACGCCCCCCTCTTCCTTGGCGCTATTTACAGAACGTGAGCTCAGGGCTGCTCCCATGTGTCACCGGGGGAAGGGATACCCTGGGAGTCGTCAGATGGCTCAGCAAGGCTCATGGCGACATCTTGTTTGTGTTTCGACTGAGTCACAACAGGTGGCGTCGCAAGAGTTCGAGACGAAAATTTCCCCTGTGAGACTTTGCGGAACTAATGAAGGCAGCCACCCTCGAATCATCCGGAGGTTATCGGAACTCACCGGACAAAGATCCGAGATCTGTTTCTTACCTTGTTGAATAATTGTTGCTAATTATTGTGAGAAATCGTGAAAGGCCTTTTAAAATGCACAAATCGGTGGTGATTCCAATTGAAGTGGGTGTGGAAAAGCGATCAGAGAATTTGAATTTTCAGAATTGAATCAGAACGCATCTTTGTATATTTTTCTTTCAGGCTTCGGGAGCTCTGAAGGTGTCCGCGTGCGTATGTGGGGAGTGCATTAGCATCGTGCGCACCAGGGCTATGAGCTCGCATGGCCGCTTTAGAGCGCCTCGTTGTCATGGCCGGTGTAAAATCTGGGCGATGACCTGGGAGGATATATTCCTGACACCGAAGGCTTTGGGCAGATATATTTTCGTGGTTCAAACATGTAATTATATGTAGGCTAAAGAAATATGCTAGACAAAGTAGCATCCATTTTTCCAGGTTGTTGGCTTGACGAATGTGTCGAATTTAGAAGACATTTATTTTCACTTTACAGCAAAGTGGGATTGTTCGGATTGAAGTAGTCTATGTAATGTGAATGTAAATCTTTTTGCATTTTCCCAATAAAAAGATCATTTAAAAACAAAAAACAAAAGGTCTCCTCTCCCACTATCCTCACTCCATTAAAGTCTGGATGGTCAACTTCAACACATGCGTAGCGAGCAGCTGTCAAGAGTGACTAACAGCTGGCGGCCACTAAGCACAAATTTAGGTTACAAGGTCTCATCGCCGCCATCTTGAGGCATGAGCTCAGCACACTGGCATCCGGCATGCTAACATTACAAGGAGCGCGCGTCACGAGTATTCGCGGCTGTCAGGCCTTTTAGCTAGCACCAAAAGTAGCCTCTCGTGTGGCTGGTACGTAATATACTTTTCGGGATCTTTGTTTTGGAGTAGAGTCCTTTAAGTGGACATAAAGTGAACCCAGAGACATCCGCTTAAGGTCGTTCGGCCATTTTATTTATCTATCTATGCGGATATAACATTAGGCAAGGTCAAGGCAGCTTTATTTAGATGGCACATTTCATACACAAGGCAACTCAATGTGCTTTGCAATGTAAAGACCACTTAAAACTCGGGGTTGTACATTTGATTAAAGTTTTATCACGGTAACAATTGAATTCACTTGACAATTTATCAGTCTTGTATGAGTGGGGAGTGTTAAAATGCTACTTAACATTCCCTGCAGTTTGAGAGAGCTTTGTGATGGTAACACATCCTAATTCCAATGGAGAAAATTATTGGATCACTTTAAAATTGAAAAATTACGTGCACGAAATGGTCTATTTATAGTAAATCCTTCAATAAACCCAATTGATCACTATAATTTTTAGCTTGTAATTTCTGTAAAATCTTCAGTAACAGCAACATATAATGACAGGCAGAAGAAAAAAATGCACTTCTACTAGATGGCAGAAGATCTTATAAACTTGTGTATTATCCGCCCGTTACCATTCATGCAACAGAAGAATAGCTTTGTGTTCAACGAAATAAGTAAATGAAGTAACACGTAAACTTGTTGGTAAATTGAGATGAGATTATCCTCAATTCATTATAATATTTTTGTGCGTGTTTGGTGATGCGCTGTGCGATTTTTCTCATGGTGACGGGGTCAATAAAGTTTGGGATGCAATTTTTTATGCATGACGGGCCACTTTGCATAAATGTGGAATTTTTTGCCACTTTGAAATCCTGCAGCACTCAAATTTGAAAAGAACAGTCCAAAGATTTGTGTGTTTTTTTTTTTTCAATTTTGCATTTATTGATGACAAGCACACAGTAAAGACATGCCGCTGCTGCTGCCTGTTTTCCCGGGGGGGGTGGTTTTCTGCCCGTTTATCTGTATTTCTCGGCCAGGGACAGAGACACAGAGGCCAGGAACTTGTCCATGGCCACGTGCACCTCGGGGGTGAAGTCGACGGGGAACAAGTTGGCCAAAACCACGAGAATGCAGTGGGTGAAAATCTGTGAAGAAGAGCATAGTGCCATGTATTACGTTGCCAACCTCACATGCCGCGCGCGCTCATTTGTCATTTCATTGTCGGAATGCGGATTACTTTGGTTTACGAAGCAAATTGATGAGCCCATATTCTTGTAATTTGATTTTTGTGCCTCTGCGCCTAACTGCAGTAATGTTTGTTGTTTTTCGCAGAGGATAAAGAAAACATGCCCGCGAGTCTTGTTATTTTTTCTGCGTACATTGGGACCATCAATGCTATTCCTTGTGCGTCGTTTTGCATTAAGCTAAGCAAAGTTGTGTTTGAAACACACTTGGAGTGGCGTTAGACAGTTCAAAGTTTTCGGGATGAATTGTGCCAAACTGCCGCTTGTTGTGAGGTAAATGGAGTTCACTGTACATGGGGCTTTCGTGAGTGGCTTTACCTTGAAGTTGGCGGGGTCCACTCTCAGGGTGAAGGCGTGCAGCTCGCTAAGGGGCTGGAGGCCTCCCTTCAGGTCATCCAGCATGCCCACAGCGCTGCCCACACCATTCATGATGGCCTTGCCGTGCTTCTTGACGGGCTCGGAGCCGGGGCTCAAGTCCTTCCAGTGGGCAAAGTAGGTCTTGGTCTGGGGGTACACAACCAGCAGCCTGCGCAAGAAGAAGAAGAAGAAGAAGAAGAAGATGTCGAATAAGGACGCGAAGGGAAGCGGGCAAAAAACGGAGCGTTGAGCCGAGGCCTACCTGGACAGAGCCTGCACGCCGATGTCCTCGACCTTTGGGGACACTTTGTCCCAGAAGGCCTTGACGGTTGCCTTGTCTCTCTTGGTGAGACTGGTCATCTTTGCAGTTGCTATGAGGGTTGTGATGCTACTTGAGTGTGACGGGGGGCTTTTTATAGGCAGAAAAGCTGGGCCGCACCCAGGACCGCCTCTGATGAGATAGGCTGCCGCACGCCGAACGAGGAGATAACCCAACATCTGCTCATTGTGCCTCGCAGCGACACCCCTCAGCCTCCGCGGCAACACTTTTCAGGGAGGTGATCTATCATGAGCAACTTGAAAGTGACCTCAAACTCATCCATTGTCGTCTCCTTGTACAGCGCGTTTTAGTAAAACGACAGAAAATGACAGTGGTCAACAGCAAATTTTAATGAGAGATGGCTTTAGTGTCCCTAAATATATTTTTGCTCAGATTAAAACATTTTGGAAAAATGAGTTGACCACATTTATTCTGCACTGGACATTTGAGGAAATCGAAAAAAAACCCCGAGCTTTCACTTTATAGCACTTTTCTACCTTAGGTACTCAAAGCACTTTAACATTGTCATTAACATTTAACATTCACCAGCATCAGGTGCAACTGGGGGTTCAGTATCTTGCTCAAGGATACTTCGATATGGTCACGATGGCCGGGAATCAAACCCACAACCACTCTACCACTAAGCCATGCCCGGCCACTAAGCAAATCAATTACATCCATCATGCAATTAATCAAGTGTTTTATTATTCTGTATATATACGTCCTTGTCACCAAAAACGTTTTTTTAAGAGCATACAGTATGTAAAAAATATTTACAGGTGGAATCAGTCTTTTCATCCTTTACATCCTCGACTGACTAACTTATTGGAGCGTATTTAAAAAACGTCGCCGTCCAATTGGACCAGATTTCAAATCGTGGCTCTTACGGCGCATTTATTTTAGTTTCAGATTATGACTCGTGTTTTTTTTTTTGTTGCTTTCTTATCTGCGCTGCAGCTGCCAGGGGAGGAGCCGCTCAAGTGACATTGCAGATAATTCCACGCTTTCATTGCAGTGTGCATTATAAACAACAGTAGAATTGATCAAATGGATGTTTTTCTGCTTGACAAACACGCACTGGATGCAACATAGCGAATTAATGTACTGCAACAGGTGGGCAAACTTTTTGCGTTCAAGGGTCACATATGATTTCTAAAATAGTTGGTCCTGATCATTTGGAGATGAAGTAAAAAAAAAAAAAAACACCAAAAAACTCACCGGTAGGTATAAAATATGTAAAATACAATTAGGAAATAATCCTTGCTCAATTCAAAATTATATTAAAATTAATACAATTGTAATCAATTGAACCATTTAAAAGCTTGTACAAGGTTTGTGTATTTTTTTTATTTTTAAAATTGTTAGATAAATGCTATAAATATTTTACGGTTTTCAGGGGGGGGGGCACCAGGGGGAGCTACGGGAAATGGCCCAATTTTACTTTATTTGTCCGACACAAATATATCTTTGTTCATCTATCTATGCTAGCGACGTAACGTGACAGCAAGGACAATGACATGCTCTTCGTGACATTTTGGTGCCATGAGACTTTTCGAATGCAACGGCCGCAATAAATGTTGAGAAACAGTGCATTCGAGCATGTTTGCTGACATGCTAGTGTGACTCAGCTAACATGAAAGGGTTATCTCAATGACTCCTCCCAAATTCTTCTGAATTCTTGATTCATGCAAGCACTCCTTATGCTACGGAGCGCAACTAAAGGGTGTGGTGCCTCCAGTGCGCCCCCCCCCCCCCGAAATTGCTCGCTAGTGGATCAGTCGGGGGTAGGCGATGATGGTCATCATGTTGGGGGCATACTGGGTCTCGGTTTGGATGCCGTGGGGTCCGGCTGGGGTGTGTGGGTGGCCTCACAATGGGAAGCAAATACCCCATACAGATGGTAATGACGTCATGCGTTACGCAAGAGAAAAGCATTTCAGATAGGATTTTTTTGTGGGGCCTTACATAATGCACATGCCAGAACTGCCACTGCCGCAGAGTTATGTATAAGATATTTAACACACAGCTTAGTAGAGACAGGCATCCAACAGGGCTACCTCCTAGGCCACTTTTTTCTTTTGGCAGTCGACTGGTGCATACTAAAAACAACCCAGGTACTCAGACAAAAATGTCAAAAATTGCCATAACTTCACTCTCCACAGGGCTTAACACCAACAATCCATCAACCGAGGTGATGTGCATGAACCATAAAATAGATGATAGACAAAAGCTGGAAGGAGAAACACTGGAAAAGGTTGACATTCACATCCTGGGGGAGCATCATGGAGAAAGATGGAGGCGGTGACAAAGTCTTACAAGACTAGAATTGGGAAGGCAAGGCCAGACTTAGGAATACTTAAGACATTCCTCAAAACACTTCCACCAAGAACACACATCAGCATATTTAACTCAAACGTCAAGTCAGTCTTCTTGGAATGGAATCGAATTGAATTTATTGTCGGTGCACCTGCACGAGAGTACAGTGCAAATTCACTGAAGTTACAAGCCGACCAAGCGACAAAAACTCCCAATGACCAACAGGGGGAGACAGAATGGAGAAGCCTGACGGGTCGCCAAACGGTTGCCCGCTTTTGCCCGCACCAAGCTTTGCTCCTACAAGGGATGGGCACAGTATTGGATTGGGACAAATGTCTGCAACAGCCACATGATTTGGAGACACAAACAACAACGACTCAAATACTTGCACATGTGCGATGGGAGGGGGTGTCTTAACGGCCTGATCACACTTTTTATGATGAACAACATGGAGTACCACGAAGAACAACAACCAGTCAATCTCAGAGCTCTTAAAAATATGCTTGCAAAGTCTGGTTGACATGCGTCTTGGTGTCTTGCTGAACAGTGAAATATTTCCAGCTGTTCCAGCCCTCCAAAAAGCATCAACTGAAGTTGTACTTCGACGCCACCTTCTGGTCATTTCTAGAATTGACCAGCTTGAACATGCATCAGCTGGAATCACTTTGAATTATAGATGACATATTGTCAAGCATAATTTGAGTGTTATTGTACTTTTACCTTGTTCTTGAAGTTTGAATCCACAATATAACAACAGGTTGAATAATTAGTTGCAGTTTTAACCCTGTAAAATGTGTTGACACATGCAAATTTGGTGTGTGCAGGTATAGTAACTGTCATTGTGTAAACTATTTTCTATTTTTTTTTTAATTGAGTTGACTTCCTGTTGCCAGTGTCTGGAAGAGAAAAGTTGTACTTGAACACCGCCTAAAATCGAAAACATCTTCTGCTGATGTGGAAAATATTATTTTATAAAACAGAATCACAGGAGCGGAAGTAAAAAGTAAAAAACGTGATTAAATAGCAACAAAATATAACTACAAATAAAAGCTTCACGTGTACGGATAAAATCTGAAATCTGAGGGGCAGAAGAGCATTCATTTCTTCCTGAGCCTCTTCATGAACGTCACCTCATCTCTGTTTCTGATTCCATAGCTGCGAAAACAAACCAATAAAATGTCAATTATCAATATGAAATTACAGATAAGATAAAAACCAAGTTTTTATTCACTTACTCTTTCAGCCTCACGCGGTCATCTTCCAATTTTTCCCCTTGAAACACCAAATTATAACTCCTCCAAATATACCTCCTGAGAAGGAAGGATATATATATATATATATATATATATATATATATATATATATATATACACACACACACACACACACACACACATACATATATGATTGTGACATGTAAAATGTATTTACGAGTGGGTTTGTATGTTACCAGCTGATGTGCGTCATTCCGCCTTCACGCTGCTGCTTCAGCGCTACGAACCTGCGAATGGCTTTCTTCAAATCTAGCACGCTGGCATCTTGCACCACCACAATGGCTGGAACACAAAGATTTATAAAAATGACCACCAATTACTATATTGCATTCAAATAATTATTGTGGTAACAGTGTATTGTAGTTAACTGAAATAATAAACATACAAACAAGGTAATTATTCTTTTAACGGAATAAGCATTGTTGACAATAAGTGCAATATTGTGAGAATATAGTCACATATTTTTAAATTTAAAACATTTGGAATATATATTTAATACTTTTCTCAACATCTTTACAGCCATAAGTTATGATAAAAATAATTTTTAAAACATACGCATTATTTCACCGTCAGCCTTTAAAACCTTGACAGTCATGGCCTGGCCGTACTCTAGTGCAATCTGAGAATTGATTTCCTCCAATGTCACCTGCAAAAAAAAAATAATAATTAAAAAAATAATAATAATAAAGACTCCCAACCATAACAATTGTGGGATGGATGGATTACTGATTTGGTTTGCGTGGATTTTTTCCTAGTGATTGGAACCGTAACTTTGAAATAAATTAACAAGATTAAAAACAATTTCCCAATGTCAACAAAACTAACAGAGAGACTGACAACTATTTCTATAATTTGTCAAGGTGTTTGCTTTGCCATCATCTTCATCGCTTCAGCAAGCTGCACACAAGCTGGACAGAAAACAAACGCACCTGAATGGGAAGATCGCAGAGTAATGGATCTTGCACAAGGCGAGCGAGCCCCTCCTCAAAAATATCCAAAACGTCAGCGTGAGTAACAGACTCCACATCTTCCTCTTCGCTCTCAACAGCAGCAGCAGCAGTCATGTCTGACATGTTTTGCGCTTCTTCTTCTTCCTTCACATTTTGTCGACCGGCGGTCTCCTGGCTCGGCTCCTGCATTACAAAGAAACGTTGATTTGTGTTGGATTAGTTTGAAACACAATTGTCAGAGATTGTCGGTAAACGTAAAACACAAAATGTGTACGCTGTAAATTAAACACCGGCAAGAAACAATTGTTCCTGGGTGCCTTTCCGCATAACATAACAATCACACGCAATTTCCCGCACACTCGCCTGCCTGTCTAAAGTCAAAGTTTACTTCGTCATCGCTACAAATGGTTAAAATTCACTTAAAACTTGTAGTCCCGTAAACGATCAAAATATTTAGACTTACTAGCTGCATTCGCAAAGACGGAGCACGCGCCGCCGCATGGGATTGTGGGATATACTACTATTTCTAGCACCATGGTCGGAGCACACGATTGTTAACAAAAATAACACCACGGAATCCAATTTCATGATTTTGTTTTATTTGTTTTTATTACTTATCATTGATTTATTATTATTATTTCTTGAACAGAGGATACCAACAATTTTCTCCAGGGTACAATCGTCTCCAGGCGCTACGCTGTCGCCATCTCCTGGTCACTAGGAGAAATGCTTTCGTTGACAACTTCCGGGAATCTAAAACAGATATACGAGCCGTATTTCGATTTGTCACGAGCTGTATTCCATTTTCGTTTTAGAATTAAAAAAAGAAAATAAAACCGTTTTTAGACTTTTTGTTACTCGTTCCAAGACAAAAAAAATTAGAAAATTAAGCTGTATTTCAATTTTGGTGCTTGTATTTTAAAATGAAAATCAAATAACGAGTCGTTTTTTCCATTTTTCATATCTGCTTCCAAACGTAATATCCATTGACCAAAAGAGACACGGACCTTAGTGCCACGAAATCCGGAATTTTTGATAGTGTGTGTATCCTGAGCAGAAGCAGCAGATCTCATGCTATTTTTGAACTTCCTGTATCCGAAAATGTATTAAATTTAGGGGTCCTAAACACTACCACCCCCCCACGCCCCAGAACTCACTCAGTCGCATCCCTGGAAGTTAGGAAAAAAAAAAAAAATTAGCCCCTTACACTGCTTTCACCTATCAAAATGAAATCGGGTGGACATGTATATTATAATAGAACGCATGAAAAAGTCCCAATGAACCGTGACGAAAACAGGAAGTGTGCCATTTTGGTTTGGAACAGACATTTTAGGCCAAGACACACAAGGCACCCAATCGGAACAAGATAGAATAGTCCATTGCATGAGAAGGATGGCGGTAGCACTCGAAAGTATCATGACAGATTAAGCAATTAGATGTTTTGGGTTTTTTTTGCGTGTGAATTAAGACTACAACAAAAATAATTGCTTTAAATGGAAGAAAACTTTATTCATCAGTTTTTATGAGATGTTTAGGGGCCCCTGGAAATCTGGTGGCCCCTGGCAGAAATCCAAAGCCGGCCCCGCCTGTAGCCCATTAAACAGGTGGGGGCGTGGCGTCCGAGGGTGACCCCCACAGGCTGTGGGCCCTCCTGCCCATGGTGAGGATGCCGGCGGCATGGCTCCGGGACCCATACAGGAGCTGCTGTAGGCGGCTGTTGAAGGCGCCTTCGTCTTCCATGCGCTTGCCCAAGGTCAAGATGCCGGTGGAGGCGTCGGCCAGTCCGCCGCTGACCCCGCCCGAGCGACACAGCAGCAGGTGCAGGCGACACGCCCGCGATGGCTGCCTGCAGCACTCGCCGGACACGCTGTGAGGGTCACAGCGAGCCTCGTGGGACAGCAGCACGAGCGCCAGCACCACAACCGACACCTTCTGCTGAGGTACACATATTAGCGGTGGAAACAGAACTAGAAAAATTCATTCAAACAATACATTAAACATACATTAAATATTGAATTTCAAATTAAGGTGAATTTGGGTGACGAAATCAATTATGGTACTAAATGGGGAAAAAAAAAAAAATCTAAAAAATACAAATCCGTGTATCCATGTATAAAAATAATTTTAAAAATGGTTTACGTGAAAATATACTAATAAATATGTATACAGTATCTACACTAATATATACATGCATCTGAATTGAGCAATAAATATAGAATCTTAAGATTAAAAATGTATTCTCAAAAACAAAATAAATTCAGGTAGTACAAAAACTGAAATTTAAAAATGAACTTTTGATTTATATTGTAAATCAAAATGACACGATAAATATAATATAAAACAATGACATATGCAATAAAATATATTCTCGTATAAAATTGTAAACACATACGACAAAATTATATTTTAGTATAAACATATTTTTAACAAATTTTTTAATCAATACCTAATGTATACTCCCTTATTCGGAAATGAATCAATGCAAGTTATTACTACCTGTAAATGTATGCGCTTCGATACAAAATGTTCACGTTGGATATACAGGTCGAAAAAAATTACTTAAAACTAACTAGACAAGAAAATTAATGAAATTACAATAAAACAGCAAAGAAAATAATCCAAACTTAGTGTAAAACAAAACAAAAAATAAACAGTGCTACTCTACTCTACAAGCTCTGAATGCGCGAGAGAAACAAAACCTCCAACTTAACAGGAACGTGTTCTTACCTTGTTGGAAGTTTTTGACCGAGGCAGCATCTTCAGTTTGGGGTTGAACCACGTCATTTTCTGGCTGCTGTTCCGGGGAGTCCTTGCCTCTTGCTTTTATATGGCTTTGCGCCAAATGTGACATAAGAGCCGTCGGTTTTGCTCATCTCCCTGCCACTAATTAAATCTGGTCGAGTAGATCATCTCCAGGACTCTTGGACCCGATGCAGGTATGTCTTTGTGGCGGCGGGCCGCTGGCTTATTAACACATGCCATGATGGTGAGTAGTGAGGGAGTCGGGCTAATTAGCTCGATGGCGTTCTCCTATACAAATATCAAGTTGGCCTCTTTTTTTAATAAGAAGATCATTCCTAAGGACGCCCCATTGGTTAATTAATTTCTTCACACAGAGCCATCTTATTATGACAGTGAACACACACAACATAGTTGGCAAGTGCTTATTTTGGGCCCGGGACTGAAACGTCATAATGCAGAGTTAATTGTTTGATGCCATTTGAAGGACAAGCAAATCTTTGCTGCGTTTCACTTTTGAGTGTACCGGGTATCCATCAGGGGTAAGGTGTTTATTTACATTTAGTGTATTAAAAAATATATTTTAGCATTTTTTTTCCCCCTCCGGCATTCTCAAATAATTATTTTGAATAATAAATTAAGGTAAAAAAAAGAAGGTATTTATTTGAGGTAATTTATTTATTTATTATGTATTTATTTGAGAGTAACAGGTGGTTATTAGGAGGTAAGGTGTTTATTATGTATAGTTTTACAATAAAATAAAGTCATTTAATTTATTGTATAAGTGTTTATAGTATAGTTATAGTTTTGCATTACTTTTTTAAACCCCATTTTACCATCGAATGGCGGCGTCGTGAGAGCAACAAAAGCAGGCATTTATTCAAGGTGCTGCGTTTATATAAGTGGAAAACCAACCTAGCGACTAATTGTGCCACAGCGTCCATTATAGCTGAAGTCATGGGGGGCATTTATTTACTGAAATGTAGAGAGCACCAGGTGTTTATTAGGGGTAAGGCGTTGAACTTTTGTACAATTTCTTATAATAATGTTATATTACAGATGCCGCGTAAGCTCTGCAGGCACGCTCCGAAGCCACAATTTGAGGAAAGGTGTTCAACTATTTTTGACTGGAACATGCTGAAAATTAACTTTAGAAAAAACAAATAAATAAAAGAGCCATTCAAAACAATGACGCCACTTTTAATGGGTCACTTCAAGGAGATTTGACAGAATCCACACTCACTTTGCAGTGACACACATGGCTGATGTACTTTTTTTGTTGTTGTTTTTCACACATATATTTTTTATTTTTTTGGACCCTGGTCTCGTGGCGCTAACCCGTAATTCCCTCATTGCAATCCCTTCATGCGGCGACTGTCCAGACAATCACATAACGTAGAATTAAAAGTGAAAAAAAGAATAGCCATAGAACTAACAACAATTAGAACAGCCACCGTTCATGTCAACAACAGTACTCGTATCATCCCTTCTTACATTTTAAATAGTTTACATCTACAGTCACTAGACTTTATGTTGAGTCACATTTTCTGATTGTGGTGGTTGGGTGACGTTAAAACTAAAATCCAGAGGAATGATTCCGGAAGTGTCCCTCAGAGCAAAGAAATGAGCACAACCTATGCTAGAAGAGGAATAAAAAGTGTGAAGAAATCAAAATTGCTGAGGTGTGACCCCAAAGGAAAGCGGTCATGAGGTGCAGCCTGTACCCACAGAGTAGAAGAGGAATAGAAGGTGGAAGGGTGTGGAAAAAGAATGTCACTCCGAGAGAGAACTTTGGAGCTAGCAGAAGAAGAAGAAAACAAAATGGGAGTAATGCATGCGGACTGGAACGTCACACTTGAATGTAAAGCTAACTAAGCTATCCGAAAAAAAATATTTAGATAGAATATGTCATTAAGTGGCCTGATGAAGTGGTCTTCCCCCAGTATCATTTTCATCATAAAGCATTATGATAAAAAAATATATATATTTATTTTCATTGATTTATATTATTGGCTACGATTTGGATCTGGTGTGCAATGTTGTTACTGAGAACTTTAAGTCCACAAACTTTCAAAGTTGTCCTACATCAAACTCAGACAAGGCCCAATTCTCAGATGCCTGACTGATTAGCGGATGGTATGATGTGGTGTGTCAAGAATGATTTGTTTTCTCCCTCATCTACTCGGAAAAGGGTCAGGGTCGACAATCTTAAGTCTGATCTGTGAAGTGCGTGGTCTGCTGTGACGGTCATCTCGAGTACGCCGCACGATAAGAACAGTGAGAATGTACATGGTCATTTTCTTTCTCGTCATGTGCGAGGTCTCTCACATTTTAAAAACTGGTCAAGAAAAAAAAAAAAAGGTAAGTGTATAACTGGCTTCAGTTAATGTGTGAAATGAGTGTAACGGAGTGCCCCAGAGTTCCTGTTTAGAACCACTATCTTTTAGTATAATTCGCATTATTTCCAAAGAGGAAAATTCATTCATTAAACCGATTCTCGGATCGGATTGCGTTCCACTTACTTCGTGTATGTTCCATTTTCTCCTTTAAAGGCAACAACTAAAATGTAGGTTTTTAGACGCGTGTCTATGTAAACATGGTCTAGAATAGGCATATAAAACTTAACAAAATGAGTGCATTATGACTGTGAAAAGCACATTTACATCTTCTTCTTCTGCTCTCTCAAGTCTGACCTTCACACTTGTGTCTCGCTTCTAACGCGACCAGTCTTCCTCCTCCTCCTCATCATCATCATCATCTGGTTGACGCTATCATCCATCTCTCTTTCTTTACCGCTCGCCACTTCCTGCATCGCTTCCAGACGTTCCCCTTCATCTTTTTCACTTTCTCTCGGGTGCTCGTCTCCGTGGGCACAGGCTGCGGGTCAGCAGGGTCCCGCCGGGTTGTCGCTGAAGATCTCCTTCTCCGTGATGGAGTCCAAGGTTCCCGCTGCCCTTTGCCGCTGAAACTGGAAGTGCGCTGGCAAGGCTGGTGGGGGTGTGTAAGGAGGTGGTTTAGGAACAGTTTGAAGCAGTGGGAGCGGGGAATGGGGTCCAGTCCTGGGTTGGGTTTGCGAGGGGGACGGCAGCGGCGGCTGCGGCTGCGGCGAGGCCTTGGCCTGAGGCTGCGTCTGGTGTTGGTGGAGATAAGGCGGGTGATGATGATGCAGCTGGGGGGAGGACGCGCCGTTCTTACTGAGGCCACAGGACTGAGCCGCACAGTGGATCTGACGTAGGGTGTCCAGTGCCTCACTCTTGGCGTGTTTCAACAGGTCCGCCTGGCCCTGCCACCACACACACACACACACACAAAAATATAAATATAAATACAATTTGATCACTGAACCCCTGCGGCGGATAGCGACCGAGCCCTGCCAGGGATCACAAAAATCAGCGGGCAACCGATACCTAGACGGGGTTGTAGTTATGTGTAGATGTCACAAAATGCATTATATTTATACACAATAATACATTTTAGGGAATACGACTTACAAATCGCACCAAGAAAGTAGACTAAACGGGCTGTTGAGAGTCGCATCGGGAGAGAGGCACAAACATACTTTCAGTTTCACTTTGTACGATAAAATAGATTCGGGCATTACTCACAGTAAAATAAAAAAAAATGTTTTGGGCAATGCTGCAATGTTAACAACAGTGACGAAAGACGAAAAAATGTGGAATATGCACCCAAATGTAGCCCTTTTCAGATTTACTCAAAATTGTAGTTTGCCAAAAGTGACTTTATAGGGTCATTACCAATGAGATACACAAGGGGGCAGTGTAGCACCACTAACACAAAAGGGCTCTGCTCGTTTGCCAGGTTTTCTCCAGTGCACTCTCGAGGCCATCACTTCCTACAACATTTCTGCTGACAGTTTGCTGCCATATGTGGAGGAAAATGTTGATACACATAGTGCTCGCCAGTAAACCTGGACCATAGAATAGTACAAATAATTGGATCTCTGCACAACCTTCGAATTTGACATGAAACAACAACGGTAAATCAATTTTGTGATCTGACCATTACTGAAAATGTACCTGAGAGTGAGCATTCCAGCCCTTCTGTCCCACTCTTACATAAAAGTGAGGATAATTGACACAATTCTTCCTATGCCTGACACAATTAGCTAGGCTGGGCCACTTTCAAGAGTGACTGGTTTTGTATTCATTTCTACTAAAACTGTACTTTCTAAAAACATACAGTAATGACAGTTAAAAAGAGAGAAAAGAAATTAAACACGTTTTGCTGTTCCTTCTGGTGTGCGCAGCCACAATATTGTTAGTTGTTCTTCGCAGAGGATAAAGAATCCCAAGCCAGGCCCGACCCGTTCACCAGATGTCAAAATGGCACGTTAACGTAAAGTTCTCTGCTGCAGGTGGCCTTTGGAAATGAGACTACCCGACACACGCAAGTATGAATAAGTCATGTGATTGAACCCCCCCCCACACACACACACAAATTATGTAAGTCGTGACTCAGCGGGCATGAAATACGACGGTGACAAGCTTTGCCTCTGGAGAGCGATCGAGACGCACTTACTTGGGTGCATTCAGCGTGCGGCGAGCCACGGGGGGGGCGGGGGCAGGGCTAAACTCACGTAGCAGGCAAAATCCCACCACTTTATCCTCATTAAATCCCTAATCCCCCTCCTTGTTTGTCCAAATCAGACCTTCTCCTTAATGGAGGTTGGGTGTTAAGCCATTTGTATTGTCACAATTAATGGCGACTTTTCTAAAAAAAAAAAAAAAAAAAAAAAAAAATGCATCAAAATGATACATTATAAAAAATATTACACAATGCCAGTAAAATTAATTGAGAGAGTTGTTTGTAAACGCATTGGACAAATTTGAAGATAATCACTGAAAACAAGTGCAGGGATTGCGAACTATGTAGTACTAAATTGTGGCAATCTAGCATTCGACTGTTTTCACCATTTCAGTTTTTTTTTTTTTTTTTTTTTTTTTTTTAGCTGTGGTCGAGTTGTGCCTCCCTCACTAGATAAAAACTGAGTTCCCTTGTTAACAGCTATCCGGCGTGATTGCAACGTGCAGTTAGCTAGCAAGCTAGCTATGCCCACACCCCGAAAATGCATCTCTAAATATTTGGAAAATTCAGCTCATGAAGCCACTTCAACATTAAATTTAAGAAGGAATGTCTATCACGAGTAGACTCCCGAAAGAAAAGTCTCAGGAAATCATGCTGCAAAACAAACAGGAAATCGCCCATTTTTACATTTACATTACAAAAGCAAACATTTTGTCCCATTGCTACCCGATTTGAACCACGTATACTAGACATATAGGAAACTCTAAAGTGTGAAAAAGTTTTGTTTGTGTCATTGTGGTTGGGCGGGGCAGGGCGGCGCAGTGAAATGACTTGACATAAAAGACAACACTTAGCAACATGAAATTTGGTCGGTGCGTCGATCGCAAATAGACCCAAGATGAACTTGTCCTAGAGATTTTCTGTAGAATCACTAGGTACACTATGAGGCTAAATTGCTTTTTGACTTTTCTTCACCTGCAGGTGGAAAAGGGTGTTAACAACGCACCAAACCCCCCCCCCCCCCCCCCCCCCCCAAAAAACACCAAACTGTAAACACTCGGCTCCACAAGGTCAGCGCCTGACCAAAAGTCTTGTGTGTAATTAACGTCCCTTGAACACACTCCGAAACTCGCATTAATAGGCCAACTCTTTAGATGTTTGCATTTAAAGAAGAGGATGGAATCCTTCGTTCATTTTGTGTTATTTGGACAAGGTCACCTTAGAGTGTTTTGGTTATAAAAAAAAAAAAAAAAAAAAAAAATTCCAAGGAAAAAGAACGGCGCCGAGGCGGGTGTGTTTTGGAACACCGTGTCTTTCGATAAATGCTCGCCAGCATCCTTGAACTACCCGAGGCCATTTTCTTTGACAGAAAGAAAGCTCATAAAACATTGCATGCCCGCCCCCCCCACCCCCTGCAAAAAACATTCTTGTTTAATAAGGAAGCGAGTTGTTTGCATTCCTTGCTAGAATTTATCATAACTTTGTGTCACTAAAAACAAGAAAATGATGTTGAAATAAATGTCATCCATTAAAGGCATTGTATGCATTTTTGAACAGTTTCAACACTTCCTAGGCGTTTTTTGGACATGCTTTTGTCAAAATAGCCCCAAGAATTATATTATAGCACACTTCACACACCACATTTCTTCTATCATGCTGAAATTAAACCCATTTGAGGGGACGGCGATGCGGGGCCAACGCCGAGTTCGGCTTTCGTCACCGCGGCGATCAGGGGTGGAGCTTGAAGACTGACCAGACAACGAATTGGGATTTTGATCAATATTGTAAAATATTGTACAACTACTATTTACAATTTTCAGACATCCATTGTCGTCTCCGCCCAAGGAGCTCGGCCGAGGAAGCTCCCTCACTCAATACGATGCCGGGATAAAAATATCCGTTCGGCCGAGCGGGGGCCCCCCTGCGCAGCATGTGGAGCTTCCTCTTTTCATATATCACAGCAAGATGGGAGGAAGGGAAATGAAGGTTAACATGCCTCTCGCACGGTCTTATGAGGAATTACATGGTCAGCCCGTGTACGTAACGTATAAGTCACCTTGAGCACGGTGATGTTCCAGGCGTAGCTCTCCATGGCCTTTTGAAGTTTGCGACCCTTCAGGCCCTCCTTTGCACCGATGCGATGCAGGTCCTCGTGGAAATCCAGACCTGCACACGTAAGGGGGGGGGGGTTGACACTGTCACTATAGAACGCAAACAAATAGAAAAAAATAAAATTCGAAAAAATATCCCAAAAGTTGTAACGCTTTTACCATTTGAAAAGTACTTCAATTCATCAGTTGTGGTTTATAAAGTAGGGGTGTGCGTCCCTCCAATAAAAGACAATACGTATCTTGATACATTGGGTGTGATACGATTCAAGGATACGTTTTTAAGGTGGAACGATTTGATCGGGTTGGATTTAGTGGAATAACGAACGAGTTCCTGGTTGAAGGAAGTCAACCATTTTACAATATGAATGAACTTGTCAGTACTGTAAATGTGGCATTTTCCTTCAAAGGGATTGATCAAAAACGGAGCAAAGTTAATCAAGTTTCAGTTCATTAACTTCAAACATCAGACTGACTTCTCATTTTTTGACTTGGAACGGTCAACACTTCCGAGGGTCCGCCATGTTTGAGGAGTTTACGCGTTGTTGTGAGTCGGCCAAGACGTTTCTCCGCCCATTCCCATTAAAAAAAAATATTGTCGACGGCGATTGACGTTGACGGCATTTCACGTCGACGGCGCTCTAATTGTTGACTATTAAAAAAACAGCATATAGGTGACGCGTGGAACGGGGTTCAAAATCCAGAAGCCGTTCATGAATAAGGCGACACAGACGGTGACAAGAGATAAGCCGGTCACCACTGAGCCTCCTTAAGCATTTATCCTGCTCTTTAAATGTCACTCGGGTGCCAGTCCATTCAAGTGTGTCACCGTGGCGATGTGTCTTCATCAGGGCGAGCTGCGTTTTGTGGGTTGAAGAAACACCCAATCAAACATAGGGGGATACGTAGCAACGGATTACATTCCAGAATATGATCACCGGCCTGTTGTTGAGCTGGCCAACAATGACCTTAATAAAAGCCAGATGGGGAGCGGGACATCTTTATCCCTGGGATTTCGGTCTTAATGGAATCGCTATCAAGTGGCCTCAAACCAGAGAGATAAGGAGGGGTGCAGTCGGGGTGGTCTTGGCGGGGGGGGGGGGCCTCACCAACGGCTCTACCGGCTGCTCCACTAGATACGCCCGCATGCTAACCTCGACTGTTGTGCCTCGAGAGCCAACCAACCAACCAAGCGATTAACCAATTCTAGATTGTCGTGATACAAGTTGTAGTTATTTAGACAAACTACATCACAGCTCAATTCAAGGCCATAAGGCAAATAATTGGACTTGTTCTGGCAAGTTAAAGTAAAAGCAGTCCTCCAAATAGCAATTTGAATCCGCATACTCAGTCAAAAAACTACTCGAGTAAGTGGTGAGTAACTTCAGATTTGTTTATTTTTTTATTTATTTTTTTAAATCGGTGCATAAACATCCAGACCATCTACCCCAACTAGACCCAAATTTAAAACAGGAATTTCACTTTATAAAAATAACAAGGCAAATTCAATACAATTGGTTCACCAGACAGAGATTACACAGCTGTAGTTTCCTTCCTTGTTTCTCCAACAACTTCAGTAAATTAGTCACTCTGAAACTTGAAGGAGCAAAAAAAAAAAAAAAAAGTAGGTTCCGTTAAAAATACTCTGACAAGTACAATTCATCCCGAAAGTTGGTTTTATAACTGCAACTCAGATGATGTAGCCTATTACAACCTACCCCTGGCCGTAGCAGTTTAATTTTCACACTGCTTTTTAAAAGAAATAAATAACGATGCATGCTGTGTTAAATGCTATTTTTAGTATACGCCGCAGGCCATCTAAAAACAAAAAAAAGGGCCAGCGGGCCGCAAATCGGCCCGTCATTTGCACGCCAAGATTGACGGAACGCCACTGAGGAGGATTTGCAGCCGAATACAAATCAATGCCGCAACACGGATGAGACAGAGCCACAAATCACCGCCAACTTTGACCTTCGGCAACACTCCACAGGCGCGTTTAAGTGAGAGACGGATGGGCGCTATCACAACCGAGTGTGTAATTGGTCTTTAAAGCCATAAACATCATCTCATGCGGCGAGGCATCCGAGGTTTATGTCACAAAAATGCTTTTCCCCTTCATTAAATGGGGCCTTTGAGCTAAGCTAAGCGTCAGTGTGAGGCAGATGGGCTTGAGCGTAAGGAGCCTCAATAGAGGGCTTATGTGACTAATAATTGTTGTGGATTGGTAGGGAAATGTTGTTCCCTCCAAAAAGGACCTTAATTATATCATTGACGTTTGTGTATATGCCCCCCCCCCCAAAAAAAACGATCATAGCAAACCTGCTATCTTTGTTGTTCGTGGTAGGGATAAGCAGAAAATAAATAAATAAATGACATAAAAAATATGTTAACTGCTAACTAGGAAAAATATTTGATCGTAACAGGAAAAATCGTTGAAATTTGGAAAAGAAATGTAAAAAAAAAAAAAATCATAACGTAAACGACTGCCTGACAATTTGTTCCTTATAAACGTAGTTTGCGTGCGCCTACGTCCTGCACGGACTCCACCGAGTCTTGTTTGTGCTTTGATTAGCTGGGAATCAGGTCAGTTGTGTTCACTCCCAGAACGGCGCAAACGCCAATTTCTAACCGCGTGGCCGCAGTCTACGAAAATGCAAAAAGAAAGAAAACTCAAGACTATGCGCACAGTTAAATTGCACTTGGGCACGGAAATAGGCACCAAAATGTGGGTTAAAAAATATGCTGAAAGAGAACTAAAATACATTTTTCCAAATTTTCAAATCAAATCCTTTTATTATGGTTTTTTTTCAAATTATAAAGAACTATACATTTAAGATAAATTATAATTAAATATTTAAAAAAATGATGGGAAAAAAATGGAAAAATGGAAAAACATTTTTTCAACAATATATATTTCAAACAAAACGACAACGACAAACAAACAAAAAAGTATTTTTTTAATATGACATCAAAAGGATCTTTTTCAAATCCTATCTTATAAGACCATAACATTTTTTTAATTAAATATACAATTCCAAATCCTACCTTGTGAAAATATAACAAAATCAATCAAAAAAAATAAAAAAACATTTAACTGCAAAAGAAAAAGCCTCAAAACATGTTATTAAAATGCTACGACAACATTTACAAAATGACGTCAATAACCGCAAACCGCAACATGCAGAGACAAAGTCACGATTGCTGAAAGGATCATTCCCCACTTGCGTGTTTGGCCCAATAATAGTCGGATTGTACACCTTCGCGATTTTTATCGGCCGCTGTGAAAGAAGGCTGTGTCAAAGAACGTCAGACTTTTAAATAGAGTCAAGCTCCGAACGCCGCCGTGGGGATGAATGACTTTTGTATCCCCGAAGAATATTTCTTTGTTTCCGCTCGGCACTTTGTACAATGCACGCTGTATTGCGGAGAATACGGGACATCGTGAATCCTCCTCAGTCAAACGCTAATGGAACAATGTCGCCGCATGAAATAAAAACTTCAGGCACGAATGATGACACAGTTGCAAAGTTGCGGCCGCGCCAAGGGTGTCGAGGGGTGCGTTTTGATTGGTGGAGGGAGGGCAGCGGGTGCGGCGGCTAGCAGGTGAAAAGGAAAAGCGCATTATGCGCATTTCCTCTGCAGCCCGTTTAGGCAGCAGACAATGTGGGGCTTGGTTACAAAACAAAATTCAATTGTTAAAAAAAAAATGGCTTTAACAATGGCTGTTGTGGAAACAGCGGCAGTGCCTTTACATTTATCGACGGTTTAAATTTGCTCTGCGGCCTATTTAGGCAGCAACTATTTCCGGCTTTATTACAAAAGAAAATGGTTGTGCCAACCAAATTCTTTTCCACTTGGAACTACTTGATTACTCGATTTCCACTGAAGCCCGTTTAAGCTGCTATTTGACCATTAATTATGGTTGTGCAAAAAACGGATTTTTATTAGGCTTTAGCATTACACAAAGTTGTTATGCTACAAGTACCTGAACATTTACTTCCTGTATTTGCTCTGCGTACCACTGAAGCGGCAAAATATTTGGTCCTTAATTACCAAACAAAATGTTTGTCCGAAAAACTTTTGTTGTCTTTTTATTTGACATCAGCAGTTCATGTTGCTGGAACGGCCACGAGCACTTCTGGTTTTGACTCTCTCTGAAGCCCGTTTATGCACCAGTTGTTCCCGCAGCCCGTTTAGGCAGCAAACCATTTAAGCCTTTCTTTACTCTGCTTCCTTTGCTGACCGTCGCGGCGCGCCAAAGAAACGCACCAAAGAAACGATTGATTATTTTCCCAGTTGGGCCACAAGGACGACATCGTCAAGAAAAAGAAAAAAAAAACAAAAAAACAGGAGGCTTAAATTGGTTTGTGGGACTCGGGGAATACTGGCTTCAATTGGGCTTTTGATACATAAACGGTATAGAAACCGCATCACATTTCTAGACTATACATAGTAATAGCAACTTAATGGATTCATTGATTTGTGTGTGGAAGAAAGTGAGTGCACTCAACTAGTATGCTGTGCCACATCCAAGCAGACCTAAGGCCACACCCCTATTGAAACAGGAATTCAGAATATTCCGATTTTTTTTTTTTTTTTTTTTTTGATGAATTGATTGCTATTTTTTTTTTGCCCCAATTGGTCCATCGAGGGAATTCCGTCAAATGCCATTCCCTACAAGGAACCATATTTGGCCATTTAAGCCAAAATGGAAAACATACACCTCACTATAAAGCACAGGTTGACTAGCCCTAGTATGAAATACTGAGCCGTAGTCGTGGTGAATCCAGAGATGAATTTCATCTCATAGCGCACGGCACACCCACTACAGCTCCGTCACTCAACACAGGAGACAGCGAGAGGGAGGAAAAAATCCTCACGCTCGATATACGGCGCGAGAGCAATAATCGTGAGCTAAAAGTCGCTTCTTTGGAGAAAATGACTCCTTACATTTAACTTGTATTTTGGAGTTGCCTCTTCCTTCGGCATAATGCGGCAGGCGGGTATCGACGTCGCCCGATTGCACATTCGATCAGCAGTTGCTTGAGATATGATACACTTCTAGACCATAAAGTATAGATGCCACTCAAATAAGGTTGGTTCATCCGCCTCTTGCATTAAAATGAGCCTCGAGACTTTCGCCATCGCAAGCGGTTTCTCTCCAGTTGTCGTATTAATGCCAACTGTCGGGCTGAAGACTTTAGACCAACTTAAGGGAGAGAGGCGAGAAGAAAAAAAAAAAAATAATAAAAAAAAAACACTTTTCTGAAGAGCTTTTCATCCTACCCCCCCCCCCCCCCCGCAAACCATTCATCCCGACACTCTCTCTTCTCCTTCTCTTTTCTTTCTTTTTGCCAAATGTGTGCGCGCATTGTGTTCACCTGCCCGCTGACACGATCAACACTCAAACGCCGATTCACACGTTGACAAAAGGGGCCTGGTCGTTAGCGGCTGCGGGCGAGCAGATACGCGGCGAGGACAAAAGGCGCCGGGACACGCGGCCGTTGCGCCGAGAGGACGTGAAAATGAACTAATAAAATATGGCGTTGCTCACGTCTATTGGCGGCCTGTCGGGGGTCGGGAAGCGGGCTCCCCCGTCTACGTTCTAGTTCCAGTGGGGGTCTTACACAATAAAACCCGTACGCAACGTGCGCAAAAATAATTCCAGGGACAAACTCGAACGGTCACGTTCACCTCAAATTGTGTCGCAAATGAATGAATTGTATTGATTTGGCTTGAAGAAGCTGCTACTTGTTCACATATGGCATATCTGGTTATAATTGGAAAATGTAAATGGTTAACAAAATGATAAGCAGACTCAACATTTACATGACAATTGAATCATTCATACCTGCACGCTGCGCTTGCACAAGTTTGGAGTAGACCACGTCAGCCGACTCGATGAGCGTTCTGCTGGTCTGGATCATCTGGCGGCAAAGATCGAAAGTTAGAGCTGATCGCATGATAGTAAACGATTTGATATTAGAGAGTAGGAGTGGGGTTAACGTAACCGTTGTTGACTTTGAAAGTTCACCTTGTGCTTATGTGGGCTTTCGACAGGTGCGTTTGAAACGGTGGTCAATTTGACCCACAATGCAACAGGAGAGGGAGCCAGCAGCAGCTCAGACTGACTTTCTCACTTTTTTTGTTGCTTTCTCCTTTAATTGTATACCGTACCCCCCACCCCCCCCAGCTCGATTACGAAAAAAATATTAATCATGATTATTTTGGTAATAATTGAAATTATTATTCAAACAATCAGTAATTTTTGGTGTACAAAACAAGAAAATGTTTAAACGTAAAGAATATAAAGACAAATAAATGTAAGTTCCTTCAAATTCAAGCATGATTTCCTTGTGTAATCAAACATAGTGCCTTGGATAGAAATGAATATGAACAATCGTTTTTTTTTACGATTATGCCGATTTTGTAATCGTGGAGCGCAATCGTAATTGTAACTGAATTTCGATTAATTGCACAGCCCTAAAATGTGGCATGAAATATCTTTGTGTGTGTGTGTCTTATTTGTACCATGCAGAACACTGACATAAGAGACAGATACAGTAGCTAGACAAGTTTATAGACATAAATACTTTATTCATCCCGTGTGAGAAATGAAATCGTCACAGAAACAATATTTTAAAGGTAGAGAAAAGATGTCATATTATCATATCGAGTGTTCCGTTTTGAAAGTTCCAACGTGAAATGATAGCGAGTCCTCCAATTTTGTCACAGTTGTCCCGTCTCTCAAATCGACGAGCGAGATGAGGAAAAGTGTCGAAATGAATGTGCCCCCCCCCCCCCGCTTTACTTACCATGTCGTAGGCGTTGAGCACCTTGCGCAGCAGCTCGGGCACCAGCCCCTGAGCCTCCATAGTGGGGTAGGCCTCGCTCAGGTCCACGGTCACCCGCAGAGAGCGCTCGCTGTTCATCAGCCAAGTGGACACGGTCAAGATGCACTGCTTCATGTTGGCGGCCGGCGTCAGCCCGCACAGCTCCTTGAAGGACACCATGGCATTCTGGAGAGAAAGGAACAAATATCCGCACAATTGATATTTCTTGTCCTTGTGATTGTGAGCCAAAAAAAAAACAAACAAAAAAAAAAAACCAGACGGAATTCCTGTCAGGGTAATGCACTTAGGAGAAGTGGTAGCGTTCCAAATGTCTTTGAAGGAGACAATTTAGTGACAGGAAACAAACAGGACAAGAGAGCGCGGCTTATTTTTCTAATGGCGACAGTGAAATGACAGCACTCTTCTTCAAGTCACGCAGCGACAGAACAAGGGCAGTTAGTCATTCTTGTTTGGCTTGATTTTCTATTATTCGTAATTATGGCATTACAAGATCGGCTTCATTTTCGGTGACTGCGTTGATATCGCATCACAAATCAGCTTCGTGACAGCAGGCCAACGCTCTTGACAGCTTGCTAAATGTCATTGTGGCTTTATGAGAATCATTTGTATCGCTCGGCCTTAAGCATGCCAGCATCAAGTTTTTTTTGGGGGTTGGGGGGGGGGGGGGGGGCTTTTTGAGGCTTACAATAGGATGTTAAGAGAACTCGAAACAGCTTGAAAATGGAAACTTGAACTGTATGATGGCTGTCCAACCACAAGTTGTGTGTGTGTGTGTGTTTTTTTTTTAATTCATCCAAAAGACGGAGCAAATGTCAAAGCCAAAAGGTAAATAAAAAATAAGATGCGTAAACACTGCAAGGGTATTTTTTAGGGATGGACCGATTATCGGTTGCGCCAATTATCGGCACAGATATTTGCCTTTTTGACGAATATCGGCATCTGCCTTTTTTTTAAACCCTGCTGGCCGATAATAAATCAATTTAAAACTGTGGAAATCATAACAAAGATAGGTGAAAATGTAACATTTCTGTCATTTTGAAATATTCATTTACTGTAGAAAATTACACGGAGCTATTGTTTAAGTTTTCATTTATTCTTTTTAAGACATGGTGACAACCCTGGGTGCTCCCTGAACTTTTTGTTAGAATTTTATAACAGACATGAATATTCTTCTTCTTGAACTTCTTGAAATAAAAATAAATAAATAAATAAATCAACATTATGCAAACCTGCTTAAAGGCATTACAACAGAGCTAAGAGTATTTTTTTCTTTAGATTTTGATGAAATATTTTCCTTTTTAATGAAAAGCAATATCGGCTCCAAATATCGGTTATCGGCCTCATTGACTACTAATAATTGGTATCGGCCCTGAAAAAAGCATATCGGTCTATCTCTAGTATTTTTACAAAATTAGGGATGGCATCAGACCAATACCAGACTTATTTTAAGATATCGGGCACTCATTGAGGCTTCCACTACCAGCCACCGATACTTATGGCAAAAAAAATAAAAAAATTAATCCGACATCAGTTGGCGCTTTGCTGTTTGACAAATCGGCAAATCATCATCTACGTAAAAAAGAAAGGTCTTTGTTCATCTTTTTTGGTTGTTGTATTAAATGAAATTTTATATATTGAAATTACTAGAGGTGAATCAATCTAAAAAAAAAATGGTATCAAAGATCCCTAGACAAAACCCTGTCATATAATGAGACATCTGGGAACTTAAATGGTGAGTAAAAAGTTTTTTTTTTTAACTATTAACTTCTCTGTACAATCGTGCCACATTTAAGAACAACTTTATACAAGTTTCCGAACAGTGACAAATTGACCCTTTCAATTGTTTTTTTTTACTTCCAAGTGGAATGTTTTTTTTCTCTGTTATTCAAATAATTTATAAAAAAAAAAAAAAAAAAATCAAACTCAAATGAGTTTTTTTTTTTTCCTGCAGTCAACGCACTGACTGGATCTTGCATCCATGCCTTTTCAGATGCCATCAGCCAACTTGATTTAAATCGCAGCCCGAAGAACAAACTGGAGCTAAAAGACAAAGCGAGTTGACAAATAGAGGCCTGCAAGTAAACAAACTTTCAGGCGACCAGGCTGTGTCGGTATTTAAGAACCAGACCGCGCTCTTGCACCCCCCCCAGGGCTGGACCTGCAGAAAAAACCCGTCCACATCCCAGGAGGACGTGCCGTGCCACTGCGGCACCTTTGCGCTGGCCCGGGCAACAATGACGCCGTCATCTGTATGCCGAGCCCGGACCACGGCGAGCACCTCAAGTAGCGAAGAGAGCAACTAAAAAGGGACGAGGGACTGGCACATAATTACATGTGCCGCATGTCCCGGTGCGCTTGTGGAGCTTCGCTTATTTGCACTCGCTGTGTATTTGTTTTCGGTTCATTCTGTTGTGTAATATAAATCCACGGTGGTGTTGCGAAACCCAACAAGAGGCTTGTGTTTTTAATTACGCCCCCCCCCTTCCTCCCCACTTAACTCCCCTTCCCACATTTCCCCAATGGAAGCTTTGTATCCCCTTTACAACACTTCTTTTGTTTCTATTCCTATGTATCCCCCCCCCCCCTCCTCCTCCCCCCGCCTCCTTAATGGGGGAAATTGCATTGCGAGGAGGTGTATGTCAGATCAGCTTATAAGAGAACACTGTTTAGATTCGCCAAAGGCGGCCAACTCTCCATAATCATACAGGGTTTGTCTTCGTTTTCGTTCACTTAGTGCCACTGGTTTTCGCAGCCTTGTCATTTGCTCAATGTGCCCACAATTTAAGACTTCCCGGTATGTTTAGTGAAAATAAGTCACAACTGCACTTAAGGGATGGACCGATTGTCGGCCGGGCAAATTATCGGCGCTGATATTCAGTATTTTGATGAATATCGAAATCGGCCTTTTTTAAAAATCTGATGGCCGGTAATAAATCAACGTAAAACTGTGTAAAGGAACTATCTGTTTAAATTTATGAGAGATCTGAGTGATCCTGGGAACAGCCCGCACCTTTTGGTTTTGTTTGAAATCAAAACAAAGATAAGTGAAATTTTAACATTTCTGTCATTTTGAAATTTTGGACAACTTTATTTACTGTCGAGAACTAGAGGGAGCAATTGTTTTTGACGACCCTGGGATGACCCTGGGAGCTCCCTGAACTTTGTTAGAATTTTACAACAAAGATTCATATTGTCAAAAATGTATAATAATAAAAAAAACATCGACATTGTGCAAATCTGAAAAAAATGTTCAACAAACATGCGTAAAGGCATTTCAACAAAGTTAAGAGTTGTCATTTGTTTTATTTTTTTTTGATGCCGATATTTTCCTTTTTACTGAAAACGAATATCGGCTCCAAATATCGGTTATCGGCCTCCTTGACTACCAATAATCGGTATCGGTCCTGAAAAAATCATATCGTCTATCTCTACTGCAATTCAGTCGGTCATAATCCGTGCCGATTCGGAAGTTACGGCGAGAGGGGCAGTGCCCCACCAATGACCACAGGTGGAGTTCTTGTGAATACCCATTGATTTTCTGCAGCACCCGAACGATCGTGGGTGGGCCGGAAACTAACTCGGTTGACTTTGGGCCGATAGCAGAGCGCGTATGGAGAAACAAACATTCACACTCACATTCGCCGTGAGCATTTTAGAGTCTTCAATGAAGCGATAAAGTGCCGCATTCTCATGAATACAATTAAACTCTTTTTTTTTTTTTCCCCCCGAATGAAACGGAGTCAGCATGAGCGACTAGCGGCTCGCACGTCTGCTTCACAGTTGGTGATGTTTATGTTGCCAATTAGACACACCTGGGTTGTTGACTATTTTGTTTGCAATCGGGAGAAACATTTTAAGTAAATAAAAAAGACATGACTATGATTCCCCCCCCCCCCAAATGCTTCTGGTTATTATTCAAAGCAAACCGCCTGGAAGCTTTGCTATAGGAACAAAATGATCTTAGTGCTGTAATCATATATTTTGACAGTAATTGTTCCTCTCAAGACAATAAGCCA
This sequence comes from Filicampus tigris, assembly GCF_054856515.1. NCBI lineage: Eukaryota > Metazoa > Chordata > Actinopteri > Syngnathiformes > Syngnathidae > Filicampus > Filicampus tigris. The sequence goes on from NC_141232.1 coordinate 4,843,100, forward strand.
TCAGATGTTTCTCATTTTGTGCACCAAAAAAATAAATCTTCAGTTTAATCTTTTCTTTACAGTTTTACAGGAGAAAACCCCTCCAGCGGTGCGGTGGTTGATGCCATCCGGGTTTTTGGCTCTCGGCCCGGCGGCGCAATCCAGATCCAAGTAGCGGGCTCCACAACAACTGGCCCCTACAAAGCTTTATTTGGGTTTTTACATTTAAAAGGCATTTTGTTTTGTTTGTTTGGCTTCCTTGTGCCTTTTATCATCTCACTTCAAAAACACACATTTACATTTCAAAAGGAAATTGAGAATTTGGTTTTGTGGGTAGAAAAGGCGGTAAGTGTTGTTTGATTGGGTTAAGGGTCCACCTACTGCTAATTTCCATGTAAAAAAACAAAACAAAAACAAAAAAAAACGTTGACGTTCTGTGATAAATGCGATGCAATGCTAAATGAGGCTGCGCCAGACACAAACGCGAGACGTGCGTCTACAACCCGTACTGACGGAGGCGTTTCCTCATGCCTGTTCGTCAAATTTAGACAATGGAGGAGTTTTAAAGAAATTCTCAGAATGCCTAGCAACGCACACCATTTCCCCCGGGTGGTAATTGTCCCCCATTAATGATTACACTATTCATACACCGACTAATTGCATAGCATTGTCGCGGTATAGCTCCTTTCTTACGCAACATTAATGGAGCGCAATTAGCCACGTGGCTCCGTGCAACAACTGTGAAGCGAAGTCCAGTCGGAACACTTCACATCAACTTGAAAGCACGTGGTCTACTTAGTGAGGAGGGAAGTTTGGCGTTGCCTGGCTTAATGTATCAGTTAAAATAATTGATTTCCCGCCCCCCCCCCAATTAGGACATGTTTTGCCAACACTAATGATGAGGATGGCTGTCGCCTCTGACCTGATTCATTATGTAATTATCTGTCACCTGCTGTATTAGAAGAGATGTGGCGAAAAGACAAAGCAAAGCGGCGGGTAGTAAAGAAGACATTCGGCTGAAAAGTGTCCAGTAGTCGGTGTGACAGAAATGAAAAAGTTGACACTGACCTGTACATTTTCTCTGAGGTCTGTAGCCTCCCTAAGGGGTTGGGTTGATGCTCTGAAGAGTTCGTCCACCACTTTGATCCCTGTAGTCTTGGTGTTGGTGTATTCACGGGCCTTCCGACCTTTCCTGACTGAAATTCCTCTCTTATGGGCCTTTCCTCCTCCCCGTCTGTTCGTGATGGCTACATGGACAAACAGCGTGGTGTTGGGTAAAAACTCCCCTGTTAGAGACTGTAGGGGGACATGCCTGTAGCCGGGCTGCAGGCACTCAAACGGGATGGTGTACTGGCCAATGAACTCATCTCCAATGTAGTCATCATCCAGCACCACAAAGCGCAGGACCGCCAATTCAGGCAAGTTGATCTGGAATTCAAAACTCTCATCAAAAATGGGGTTGTCACCATTTTGGGACACGGTTTTGGTTCTTTGTTCAGCACAATCAGCCGGGATGCCGTGAATCTCCACGTATATGTAAGGTTCCACCACATCACCCTTGGCCGCAGAGCCACGAGGCTTGGGTAGGTTCTGCCCGCTGATGACCTTGATGTGAAGGAGCTGGGCGGAAACCCCTGGCAGGGAATCCCGGGCGTTGGCACTGAAATAGGACACCTCCTCCCTCATGATGGCTGGCCGCAACACGTAACCGCAGTTGCCATTTTGTCGGAACCAGCCAAGGTTGAGGTCCATCATCAGGCCAGGTGTCTGGTAGTTCATGGCCACAATCTGGCAGCCGCACTTCCAGAAATCTTGGGGGTTCATGTTACTGGCATCAATCCTCATCGGGGTGGGGTACACTCTGGAGAGAAAGCGCTTGTTGTAGCAGACAAATTCCTCGGGAAACTCATTGGCGAACCTGTTTGCATCAACCTCGTTGAAGGAGCAAATCTCCCAGTATTTTTGGTCCCTTTTTGACGTGTCAAAGTCCCTGAACTGTACCGATTTACAGAGAGACACAAGCTCAGAGAGCTCCTTGCACAGACGGAGTCTTTTGCAACCCAAGCCATTTAACTGGTCCCTGTCATCTACTCCAACTCGTCTGGACATTTCTAGACCCTCTTCCTCCTCCGTCACATCTCCCTCTGACTCCGTGCAGGTGGCCTCTAACCTCTTACCCTTGAGAAGGATTTTACCTTTGAGTTTCTCGGGAGAGGGTAGGTAGTTTTCCTCTTTGTTGGGGGAATCCACATACAGTTTGTCCCCGAGAATCTTTTTCATGTGTTGGGCCATTACCCTCTGCTGAGGGATGGAGCAATGAGCAACCAAACAGAGGATCAGGGGATACTCGGAGCTCTCAAAAGCATATTGGTTGATAATATCTAGGACCTTGGAGAACACAAGCTGTGAGGCCACAGAACTACCAACATACACCACTGGTTCATTATCAGGGCCGTCCCAGACGATTACCTCGATGCTGCGACAACCCATCCTCAGAACGCGAATGTAACTGCTGATGTCGGATGAACCCCAGAAGTGGTCTTCCAGGAGAGAGGCATTATGTGAAGAGTTGATGTAGTAGTGGGACAAGGGCTGAGCCATATCCTGGCACACGCGTTTGTGCTGCGGGTCAAAGATGTGGCACTCAGACGAGAGGAGGTAATGTGTAAAACCATCAATGGAGAGGTAAATCCGTTCCCTGCCTTCGGCCGATGGCTCGTATTTTAGAACCATATCCCTGCACATGTCCTCTGTTACACCTTCTACACCCTGCTCCACCTCTACGAATAGCATCAGGTCTTTGCAGTCCAAGTACTCCTTGTTACTGGAGAACTGCATCAGCAAGAAGAAAATTTCTGGACGCGTACAGAGCTCACAGTAGGCCTCCACAAATGTGTCCATGTTAATTGCCTCACCGTATTGGTCTTTCGCTTTCTGGAGTTCTTTGAACTTGAGTTCTATCATGGCCTCTTTCATTCCAGGGTTGAGCCCCTTGATAATTTGAGTGGCCCTGAAAAGGTCAATATGTCCGTCTTTTTCCATGTCTGCCAGCTCAAAGACGGAGCTAATCCAAGATGTCCGTACACTCGGTTGGCTGGGCTCCACCATGTCTACGGTGTGTCGGCCATAAGACACCAGATATCTCAGGCCCATCACCCAGGTGCTGACCACATCAGCTGTACTGGCAACCAAATCCAGCGACTCATAGTTGTCCCCATAGATGATCGAGAAGGCACATTCATCCGGGAACTGATCAGAGAGACCGTTGCTGCGAAGGACTGGAGTCTTCTTCCCCAATCGGACCTCCTTAATGCTCTTGATCTCGAGCTTGGCCTTCTCGGAGTCCTTTTTGGAGGGCTCCCAGCGGAGCCAGTGCATGTCTGGATCCAGCAGGAAGTATCTGTTGTACATGCGTGAGTTGGAGCGCACCTTCTTCATCTCGCAGCCCTCCATCATGAAAGCCATGCATGCCGCTGTGCTGTTGATCTTGCGGTCACTTGGCATGGAGCTGAAGGAGACTGTCTTTTTCCTCACCTGCCTCTGTTTGGAACCGTCCTGTCAACAAGAAAGGGAAAAACAAGGAGTGTTATCTTACTATTAACAATACCCGTGTATAAGGAAGAAGACCTCATAGAGGAGGAATTTCAAACCTTTTCCATTTTCAATTCAAAAACAATCAACTAAAAAGTGCGTGTAGGGGGTCCTGGGGATAAGAACGACTACTGTATGTACAACTACTATACGTCTTAACACAGCCTTCTTCCGACAGCCGATGCCAGTACCGATCTGATCTATCGGTCCATAGAGCACGGTTTGACTCAAGGTACACTGGAGCACATCTGAACCATCCGTCTTCCTCCTGACAACCCAGGGAAGATGAGGCCCGGTACATCATTCTGATTAATGAGCAACCTTCGGTGTGAAGGGAGGAAAAAAAATGACATAATCACGCCGTTCTAATGTTGCACTTGTCGCACATGTACCCTTTCTTATTTTGTAGAGGTGGCAAAAGACGAAGGGTGACATTAGTCACCGTATGCCGGTGACGATGGGGCAATGCAGGACATTGCTTAGCAGTGTGCGTTAAAATGTATCGCCTTGTATGATACTTTTGTCTGGTACCATTCACACAATTATGGGACATTTGGAGTTTTGGGATGTGGAAGAAATACGGAGTACTTCGAAAAAAACATCACACAGAAAGGACAGAGTTAGAATACACACTCTGGAGTAGGGACTCTTTTTAATGTGAGGCAGCTTTGCTAGTTCAGCTCCAAATGTTTAGAGTCAGGTTCAATCTTATTTTTCAACTTTGATTTTGAGTGTGTTTCCGAAGAAACTCCTTGGTTAGTGATTTGTTTGCGAGTCAGAATACAAAATTCCAGTTCGACATTTGTAGCTTGCGTATGTTTTATGCAGCTGCCTTGGGAGCTCTCCTACTGCCTGATATCCTGTGATATCAGGGACCACAGAAAAACCGTAACACGCCCCGACTCACACAACATGTACTTGTCTCTTGAATGTCAAATCTTGGGTGGGTGCATTGCGCAGCCCAACCTTTGTTTGAACACATGGAAGATGAAGAGTCCCCTTGGGAACTTCCCATGGGACTCGCTTTCATTCCCTGCTACGGACTACTTCCTCCCCATCCCATCCAACCGCTGAGCCTTGCACCTCCTTCTTCACGCAAGTCCTGGTCACTTACAATCCACTATATTTTGTACTTTGTTGGTCCATAGCAAGTCATCGAGAGCTCCTTTTGCCCACGGACATACCGGGTATTTGTCTGCGTGCATTGTGAGTGATCTATCGTCAAGGGCAGCTGGATGATGTGGCGTGAAGACAAAGCCAGGACCCCGTTGACGCTCGCAGTTGCATGGACAGACAGAGTATCCATCATAGCTAGGCCTCGATGCATGTCAACAGTGACATGAGAAATCAAACAAATACAGATGCCACAAACATGTTTACGGTGTTCCGACTGCCAAAAGATTTTCCCTAAAGTCAAGGTAAAATACAAATAAATACAAGCAAACTCGGAAGCACTCAAAACTTTGAGATTCAGTGTACCAAATTGGTTGATGGCATTTGACGGAATAGAAATTCCTTCAGAGGCAGACCTCGTAAAAGTCAATCTTCCACCCCACTTGGGAGGCGAATTTCCAACTGAGACCGTCAACAAAGACACCTTGTCCATTTGACTTTATTCGACGTGATGGCTGAGCAATGTGTTTTGATGCGTCAGCGCATAAAGGTGGAGGAAAAAAAGCAGATTTCGAAGTGGCGTTTACGCCCCGTGCGTTTCCTCGCTCGATTCAGTCCGCAAAGCTCGTCAGCGACAGACGTGGCCGACAGAAGCGGCGGGGATTGAGAAAACAGGTGCAGATGGCGAGGAGCCCTCCAGAGTCCCACGGTCCCGCCGGTGCGATCAAATCACATCAAGACGTCGGAGCGTAGAAATCACAATCAGCTTTGCCGTCCTGAGGAATAAATTTGATCGCGCGTGACTCCAAATGACTTTACAGGTTATCATCAGAACGCGGCGAACCCACTGACCCACCACGTACCCTGAGGCACAACCGCACATCTCCTTAACGCCCCCCCCCCCACCCCCACAATCCCCACATATTGGCTTGTAACCTGCCACACTGAACCCAAGGCGGCCATCATTCAACCCTAATCGACTGCACTGCCCCCAAAAACTGCGCGGACAGAAGCATCTGTTGGTAGAAAGCAAGAAAAAAAAGGTGACGTGGATCTATGCTAACAATGTTTATTCGCAAGAGGGTGGTGGGGGTGATGTGTGTGGGGGGGGTGGGAGGCGAAGCCACTGACGGAGACTGAGAAAGAGAACGGGTGAGTTTAATGAGTTTGATAACTTGATTTGTTTAGATGTTTTAGACATGCTGCGCAACCTCAATGCCAATAAAGCAAATCAAATCACAGTGAGGAGAAAAACCCACGCTGGGGTGGTTTTGTGAGGGGGCGGGGGGCACAACGGACACTTACGGTAGATGGTATGGCAACTAAGCGCGTTTATACTGGATTTTTGAGACATGAAGTGTTTTAATTTACAGGAGTGGATCTAAAGGCTACGCTAACGCAATATAAGATGACACAAACAAAGAAGATAAGCAGCTCCAGCTCAATCGTGTAAAACATCAAGGTTATTGTGCTAAGTGATTCAGCACAGCCACCAAATGTGTTGCTATAGCTGTTACTGAACGGTCATCATTTATTTGTATGTTATGAAAATATCATAAAAATCTGGGTCCTCGGTCATTGAATTCGCGATTACGAATTGCCTTCATTGTGTGGAATCGATCGCTGACACCTGAGGAGCGATTATCCCGCGGCGTGGGGTGAGCTACTGTAATAGTGATTCTTTTTCTTCCTCAGAAAACAGTTGGAGCCGACAGTCGTAAATGGTCAACTAGTTCAATATTTACAACCGCAGATGTGTGTGCGTTCAACACCAAGTCAGGCGGATCCGCGGACTCTGTGACTTTGACCTGAAACTGAAGGAGACCCAATTAAGCAGTGACCCGAAGGACGCAAATAGATGACCAACTGGTTGTGTTGAGTGTTTTTATATCATGTCTCTTGAGTCATTCACCACAGTGAAAATGACAAAAGAGAGGAGTTTAATCTTTGATTGTAAATATTGAACTGGTCATCCATATTTTCCGGACTATAAGTCGCTCCGGGGTACAAGTCGCACCAGCCGTAAAATGCATGATAAAGAAGGCAAAAACATATATAAGTCGCACTGGAGTATAAGTCGCATTTTTGGAGGAAATGTATTTGATAAAATCCAACACCAAGAACAGACATGTCACTTAAAATTTAAATGACGAACAATTAAAAATAAAAATAGAATAGAGGCAACAACAGGCTGAATGGTATTGCTTACGTTACAACGACCCGTCGCACCCCCGAAAAAAACGTGACATACTCCGAAAAATAGGGTATTTCAACAGGTTTAACATTTTTGATTGTTGCCTCCACCATTTTCCAAGCAGATGGGGAGGGGGGGAAAAAAAATCCCTCTTAACACCCTACACTACAGGATAATATTTTAGAGACATCCAAACAAATGGGCGTTTGCTTCAGTCTCAAAATATCAGCATTGTTTTCATAAGATGTGGAAGGGAGGAACACAAGACAGCATAGAGGCAAGTAGCAGCAAGTCGGCCTTGTCACCATTCGTCACCTAAATCTGTCGCATGGGCGGAAGCCTAAAGTCTCAGTCATCTCAGCCGCGCATTGTGCAGCACATCCCATCTTAGTGTGCTAGCTAATGTGTGAACAGCTATTAACGGTTTAGGAGGAAATTTAAGAAGAAGAAAAAAAAAAAAAAAAAGTGTGACTAGAGTGTGTGTGGACATGCCTCAACGCCGTTCTTTGCGGGAAATGGATTTACACTTCCATCCGGGAGGTCATTTTACACTAGGTCCCTTTGCCTAGAATACGAGGCTCCTGCTTGCCTGTCAACACTGGTGGGCGCGCACAGCTAATAAGTGGAAAGCCTCCAGAGCACCTTGTAAAAAACACACAAAAAAAACGACACAACGAGCAATCTCGCTAATTACCGGCCCGTCGAGAGAGTGGAGGTCAATGCTATCGAGCTGTCAAAGTACACAAGGCAAACACGAGCGCCGCAGTCGGACCTAGCTGCTTCGCACAGTCACGGCGTCGGTGTCCAAACCGTCTGTTGGCTTTCGCTGCCAGTCCCGAGGACGCCCGTTATATTTATGAGCTCGGGCCATGAATCACACTGCGTCTTTTTTTTTTTTTGCGTTTGAACAGATGTCGCAAATGTAGTCACACTTTGTGCTTGAGTAAATGTGCAGATACTTGCGTAAAAAAGACAGAAACGTACCCAAATACAAAAGGAGAACATGTATTGTTAAACATATACAATAACCATTTGATAATTTGCTGAAAAAATGTATTTAAAAAAATTTGGAAGCTGTTTTTTATTTACTTTGCTTTTTAAATCTCTTTAAAGCTGAAGTCAACCCAAATGTATTTTTTTTTCAAGAATATGTTCCCACTAGTTGAAACGCGGCATTCTGATCAATTTTGCATTTGTGGAATATAAGTTAAGTAGCAAAATGCACTCGTTTTTAGCCGTCTCTGGGGGCGGCCATTTTGTCTTCTGTCGACTGAAAATGACATCACAACTGCTCTCAACGACCAATCGCAGCTGACCTCTTTTCTGAATCTGAGCCGTGATTGGTCGTTGTGAGCAGTTGTGATGTCATTTTCAGTCGACACAAGACAAAATGGCCGCCCCCAGACACGGCTAAAAAAGGGTGGATTAACACTTATTCCACAAACACAATATTTATCAGAATGCCCTGTTTCAACTAGTGGGCCTGCATAGAACATAATTTTGAAAAAAATATGGGTTTTTTTCCCACTTTAACTCTCTATCTGCTTTTAGATGTACTTTTAATTAGATCAAAGAAGGTTGAAGGCCTCTTTTGACAAAGTAAGGACTACAAAGTACAAATATCTGTCGTCAAAAGTAGGAAGGCAGGGTTAGTCACAGTAACAAAGTAACAAAGTATGTGTGCTTTGTTACGTCCCACCGCCGTATTTGAATGCAGCGCATGCACGGCCGCACGGAGCTCTGCTCGCCGCGCTACACTCGCCGTCCCTAGCCGCCACTCTCATTCTTTTTCCGTGACCTCGCATTAGCAGTGGGGCCAATTATTTTCCCCGCAGCACCTTCTGCACAAAGGCTGCCAGGTGAGCGCACGTGCGCGTGGGCGTGTTGCCGAGCAGCGGGGTTGAGTACGGTCCATTTCAAGACCCACTCCAGGTCGCCTCGCGCGCTTATCAGCCGGGGCCGTCTCGGACTTTGTCGTGATGCCATCTCGGTGAAAGCTGCGTTCAATCATAACACGGCAAAGGCACAAGGAAGAGCTTGTTTGTCCCCCCCCCCGCTATCAACACCCCCCCCCCCCCCCGAGTTGCCTCGCAATCCCCCTGCTGATGATTGTCTCGCTAATTCAGCGGGGGGATGTTTGAAGGTCGCTCATTTGCCTCCTCACTCGTCTGGGCGCCCGTTTAATTAATGTGTCTCGTTGTCCCTAAAAGACAATGAGAAAGTCCAGACCACAGGTTCACAGAAGCCGCAGGAGGCATCGGCTCGCCATTAAAATCTAGTGGTGTTTACAAATGAGATTTCCCCCCAAAAAAACAACAAAAAACTGCCAGTACCTTGGCATGAAAATGATTTCAACTTCAGTTTAAGCGCCACTGTGAATAAAAACGTGTATTTATGAAGTGCCTTTCAAGGGACCCAAGGATTCTTCTGTAAACGTTCGAGTAGCTAATGCAGATTCAAGGAATCGAAAGAAATTCAGCGAAGGTTAAATGGGATACACGTATACCGATAATCGGGCTTCATTTGTGCATTTTCCATCTCTGTAATCAAAGTCTCTAAAAGGTTAAGCGTGTTTGATTTATTTCTCCTCCCTGATCTGCAAGACCGACAATCATAAATGTTAATTCTGTTCAATATTTAGCCACCTGTGTCGTATGCTTGTATGCCGTGTTTCACAAGTCATTTTGCAACCACGATGTAGTTATATAGTTAAGCTAACAGATCATTAAAGTAGGTTCTTGAATATCTTCTTCTACGGTGGTGACTTGAGATACAAGTGACCAGACCCAGAATACATCGTAGTCATTTATGTTTTGTGTTGGACCAATCACATCTGAATCACTACTTTGTTTTACTTTGATACATGACATGTTTATGCTGTAACTCAAAAAAATGCGTCTCAAAAGCTCCGGTATCAAAACAAGGCAATTCTGTTTTAAGGGTTTCCACAATTTGAAGTGAACGAGTAACTAAAACCGCATTTATGATGAAGCTCATGCCTCGGTACCAAAGCCCCGCCCAACAACACAGCGCACACACTTTTACCGCTCAATGTTTCATGCTCCCACGTGGTCCAACAGTGTTTTCTTCTGCATTGATTATCACAGAGGTTTTTTCCTAATTTCCCGAATGGTTTTCCAGGCACAGGCCACTGAATGTTTGCCAGAGATGTTGGAGAAGCGAGATGTTTGCCCAAAGACGGGGCCCATCAAAGTGTTGACACATTGGTGTTGTCATCCTCCATTTTCACATCCGTTCATTTGCATATCCTTTCACATGATTGTTTGGTCTCCCACTTCATTTTTTGGCTGTCACTCAAATATTTTCACTCACCCCCCCCCTTCTTCGCTGTGTCATATTTTATAAAAAGGGCGAACAATCAAAGTCTGGCGTGATGTTGAAGGATTTTTCACTTCCTCGAAAGAAGTAGCTACAAAAAAAAACTTGCTTCATGAAAACGAACTGAGAGGTCATATTGAGCCGTCCGCATCATTTCTGCAATATAAAATATAAGTTTGAATTCTTCCGATCCTTAAAAAAGGAAGCCGAGTGCGCCCGCTCATAACAGCAGTTGCCGGCAAGGAGTAACTTTTTTTTCACACCGAAGCGCTGACCAACGCACTGCCTGCAGGTCCTCCGCGTCGCTCCGCACATCGCAACCAGACAGAGGAAGTTGACGGCGGGCGGGAAGCTGACGAACAACAAAATGTCATCCTGCCAGTCGCGTTGCCACAGAGCCTCCCGCTGCCTACGACGCAATGCTCAAAATAAAATGACAAGCTGCCACAAGATTACAAGCAACTGCGCTGCACAGAGGCAACTAATAAATGTTATCTAAATGAAGCCAAATGTGTGTGTGTGTGTGTGTGTTTGGTTTTTTTTTTTTACCCCGGGAAACATCAGGGGGGTTATGCAAGTCTGAACACATGATAAATAACCTTTATGGAACACAAGTTTTCCATTAAACGTCATCTATCTGACACCGCAGCCTCGGTTCTTGCTTTAGTCAATGCGGCCTCGCGAGCATTGACCTTGACTACAATCTGCATTGCAGCGGAGAAAAGAACTATTCACCACCCCTAGTGCCCCCCCCCCACCACCAACTGCAGTCCTCCTCACACTGGCTTTTTGATTCTCCTTACTCCACATTGTATAAGCGCCGGTGTTTTTCACAAGAATCTCCAGAACTGTCCAAAAGAAGCACATCCTCCCCAGAACACATCCCGCATTCGTTTTCTATTGAAGACAAAGAAAAACTCTCAAGATGGCAAAGAAATCAAGCAGTGACAAGCTGACATTTAAAGTACAATATATTGTCACAGACTGTCAAAATTAGGGCTACCAAATATTTTATTATTCGGATATCCTACTGAAAATTCGATTGAATAATCAAGTACTCGCATAAAAATTAAAAAAGGTATTTTTTTGGCTTGGTTAGGATACTTCGACATGATCGCATTGGGCCGGAGATCGAACCCACAACCTTGGGGTTGGGAGACGACCACTCTACCACTGAGTCAAGTCCAACAGCTCTTGCTAGGCTAAATGGGCTACTTAGCAGCTAGCTGCTAGCCACTAGAGGCTAAGATTGGCAATTTGGGTGGCAACAGTTCATGACAGAAATATAAACTGGCCCCAACTACAATCGGGATGACAACTCAAGACATATATTCTTTATCCTCGATGAAAAATTACATGAGTTAATTAAATTTGACCCAAGCTCCCCCAAAAATCGGGAAAATTGGAATGGCGAAAAAAGGTTTCACGTTAAGGCTCCGCAATTCAGTGCGGTGAAAATATAAACTGGCCCCAACTACAATCGGGATGACAACTCAAGACATATATTCTTTATCCTCGATGAAAAATTACATGAGTTAATTAAATTTGACCCAAGCTCCCCCAAAAATCGGGAAAATTGGAATGGCGAAAAAAGGTTTCACGTTAAGGCTCCGCAATTCAGTGCGGTGAAATGATCGAGTCTTTTCGCATTTTCAGCAATTATCTTCAAACATGTAGATTGTATTTACACACAAATCTCTCAATTCACTTCACAGTGTCTCAAAACAGCCTCGTCTGGGCCCTTCAGATGAAGCCAAAGCAATAACTCACACCATTGGTGTTTTTATAGCGTAATAATTCACACTGTTCAAACTGTTATCGTTGCACTTGACTGCATCATTGATTTCCTAAAACGAAGACAAACTACTGCGGTTGGACTTTACTAAAAAGAAGAAGAAAAAAAATCTGCTGTATTCGCACTGATATATCACAGAGTATTTCATAGAGTGAAGAATTTATTTGAGCAGTTTGTATTTGTTCACGTTTCAATTTAAATGTCATTAAACGTGGTGCCTGTCCACAAAAGGTAAGCACATGTACGCTTTGCATTTTCTTCCCTCCTTGCACTAAATTCGAAACAAATATCGTTATTTATCGTTTCGTTTCTACACTGCTGTACCGCTTCACTTCCCGGCGTAACCGTGAAAAATCAAGCTAACATAAGCGGTGTTTTCTCTGTAAGCGAGTCCAAGAAAGACCCCGGTACATGTTTTAAGCGATGCTTTATGTCTCTTATGCGTTGACATGCACACCTACTGCTTCTATGCAAAGCCCACACAATATACGCCGGCACAGCTTCACGCCGAGTGCATTCACTCTCCAAACGCCTACCATGTGTGTATTTTTAAACATCCAAAGCGCAGCAGCCATTCAAACGGCAGCCAGAGTGGAAGGAGGCTAGAACTGGCAGGTGTTCAGTGAAGGCCCGGTCGGTCACCTGTGTAGGTGCCCGGGACTCAGTGTGGGCAAGATGAGCAGCGTTGCTCACCCGCCGCTACGCAAGCTATTGTTTGCCCTGGGCAAAAAGAAAGACTCGGTGTCTGAGCTTTGATCAATGATGCGTTTTCTCCTCTCTGACACATTCCGCGCCTGCGTCCGCGAAGCCCACTCCAGTCTATAAATAATACCCGCGAGCCTGATCCTTGGCCCGGCGCCTTCCGTCTCGTCAAGAGGCTGGCAAAGCGACCGGCGGAACCTGCTGGTGCCAGTGGAGGCAAAAGCATCAGCGCGCGGACATTATTCTTTGTTTCCATAATCATTAGAGGCCTTGTGTGCTTATCGTGTTATTACTTGGACTCAGTGATTTTGAAAAACAAATACAGTGCTTTTTTTTTTTTTTTTTCCTCCTAAATATTGTGATTGCGATCTAATATGCGATTATTATCAGCTATATTTTAACAAATACAAGCAATAAATTAATCTGATTAACAATAAAGATGTATTATACATAAACGTTTTGGTTTCAGAGGTTAGGCTTAAACTAAAATAAAGGCAAACGACCCATTAACTAATATGAAATACTTTTTTTTACAAGTGTGGCATAAACGTAAATTGGTGAGTCCTAAATTAGATTAAAACAACAATGCAAACATATCTGTGACTTTATCTCTTCATCTTAAATATGTGGACTGCAGCTCTTATGCACTGAATTTCTCCAGACACTAAACAAATACATACTTTGTATATAAGAAATAAAGCCTGCAGACCGACCAAAATGCCGCCTTTGAAAATGACGCTGTAGCCTATGACACGATGCATAATTTGATTAATATGAGGATTTCATTTCAAAATGATGGAAAAGGAAAAAAGTTTTTAGCCCAGATTGAAATCTCAAGACAATCCAACTATATTGTTGCAGGTTCATGTTTTATCACATGGTCTTAATTGGGTCAGATAATTAATGTCTTGCCCTTTTCTTTTGAAAGTAGAAAAAAAAAAAAACTAGCGTGTTACACTTCCAATCCATCATTCCACTGAATTAATCATTACCTTTGTGTAGTGACTGAAAGATGATATGACAAGGTTTGCAAATACAATATACATGCAAATCCATCTTTACAAATGACACCTTAAGGCTGCAGGGCTGTTTGGAGTGAAACACTGCATGTCGAAGTAGGCTGAATTACTGCTGAGGCGAGTTATTTTCTTTCCTCCCAAGGGTGGACACAAATGTAGGACATGAGAGGAAGCGCTCGTGTGTGTGTGTGTGTGTTTGTAAATGGACATTGAAGGGGAGGTTGGAGGACAAGAGTGCAAAGTGCTTCGCTGCGGAGGTCAACGTGATCTTGGAGTTTCTCTCCGACCGGCGGAGAGCAAATTCGGGATGGGAGAGGCTTTGGATTGACTGATGGCTCTGCAGAAGGAGGTGAAATCGGTGCAAGTGCGGGGGAATCATGGTGTTTGGTGGAAAGAAAAAAAAAAAAAAAAAAAAAAAGAACAGGAAGAACAATACTCCCTATTTTTAGGTCCTCTGCTCGGAAAAGAGGGGGAGTCCTTTAGAGAGAGAGAGCGAGAGAGATGAACAGCAGGAAGAGGAGATGTTAAGCAGAAAAAGAAAGACGCACGGACGTCTTTGCCATGCCGGAAGCTGACCCAGATTAGAAAATGCCAAGGCCAAGCATGTCAGAGCCCGTCTTTCGGGAGAAAGTGACCTGCAATGCGCTTCAAAATAGAGCAAAGCGGCGCTCGCGTATGTTGTTTTGGTCCTATGTCACTGTTGTGAATCTTCAGATTCCAAACTTTCCGCATTCAAGTCGTTTCTAAACTGAGCTCTACTATACGCTGACTCATGTAATGTATATTTCCCACCAAATTTGTGTCAAATACTCAATTTAGAAACCTCCCACCATCTAGTCAACCAGTAGGGGGTTGGACAGACCAGTCGACTTGTTGATGTTTCTACTCCACAACAAGTTTTGGAACACCCAGAACGATTTGGCCAGCTTCAAGAACACCAAACAATAAGATTTTTTTTTTTTTTTTAATCTGGCTGGAAAAACATGTACAAAGGTGTATATTTTCTTTGTAAATCCAGTGAATGAGCTATTATTGGTAAATAAAGACACTGTCATATGGCGTTCCGCAGGGTTCAATTTCGGGGCTCCAGCCATTTTCATTGTATTTGGTGCTTCTGGTTTTCATTTTAAGAAAGCGTGGTTATTTCCTTTCACTGCAATGCGGATGACAATCAGATCTATGTCCTGCTGAGCAAAATGGACGCTTTCTCATTAAGGACACTTGTCCTGTCTGGTTAGAACTGAATTTCTTCAATTTCAATGAAAAGAAAACAGAAGTTATGGTGTTTGGTCCCAGTGGCCCTAGTGCCCCCCACCCTGCTGACTCGGGCCCCCTGGCGCCTTATCTAGGCCAACAGTAGCGTAACTGTCTTTGTTTTCGTATGTCAAATTTCTATTCCATGTACTGCATTTTGTACGTAGCAATGGTTGATTTTTTTGCTCTATGAATAAAGTTGAGTTGAGATTATTGCAAAATGGGAGGAATGGTGTCAAATACTAATATTTTGCTGTCAAAAATAGTATAGAAAGTTTCGATTCAACTATTTATTTTTTAATTGACTTGACAACTTTGGAATTTGCCAAACAAGGAAATCCATCCTGAACAAATTTGCATTATCTGAAGCGTGCGCACAAACGTGAACAGACAGCCTTGGTGGACCTAATTAGGGAGTCTTTCCTGTAAATATTTGTGTCACCTAGTGAGTGCACCGAGTTCCTGTGGTCAAGGCTGAACTGGCCATCTGGCAGATAGGGCTGACCTGCCTCTGGGACCAGTGTGACTATTTTATTTATTTATTTTAGGGTCACCGCCCCACCCAACTGGCAAAAATATTAGCTCCGTTGCCATCAACGGATCCAGGAAGACTTTTTTTTTTACATGGTGATGTAGGGCCTTGTTCAACATGTTTTGCTTATTTTTGCAGAAAGCACTGGCAAAAGATGAAGATTATCAAGAGCTGACTGTTTGTGTCTACGGAACATAATGAAAGATTAGCATGATTAGCATTAAGCCGTGCTCCTGTCAAGGCCAGGAACCCATTAAGATCCACTTGATAAAACTGGAAAAACAGTGGTGGCGTGTAACTCTCAAAAGCATCACAAGCGCTTGTTTGAGAAGTTTTCAAAAGTTAATTTCTTCTACAATTTGAATCGTCAGATTTTTAGGCCCGTGACCGAAGGTTTTTTCTTGAAGGACATCATTTCGGACACCACCATATACGGAATCGCGTTATATATTCCGGACATCTTGAAACTTCGGCCTTTCTCCAAAGACAGGAATTTGTTTGCAATTTCAGCTTGAGTGAGCGATGAAAAGCTGCGCAGAATGTGGAACACTGCGTGCTTCGCAAATAAAAATCCGACTAACGCGTGGGGATCGCAAGGCCATCGAGGGCTCACCCGGGTTGTTTGGTGGACAAAACGCAGCCGATGTTTTGAATTCGGTGCTCATTTCTGCTCAGCGATGGCTCAAAACAGACGGTCTGCGTGCAGCACAGAACACCTCTACTATGTTACACAAACAGTGTAAAAATCAATACTCCTGCAACGGTGGACAGTCTGTTGCAGAGATGATCAATCTTTTCCACTAAAGTGATCTCAGGCAGCGTGAGGCCGGTCTGCCGGATGCTGACATGTTCTGCTCTCTTCATCCATCTGCTGCCCCCCCCCCCTACCCACTCGCTTGGCTCTCTACAGCCATTTCTTTTCTATACCCAAGCAGACTTATACGTAGGGTATTCAGTTGTGGCCGCATGTGAATGCCGCGAGATGCTGATGCGCATCAAAAATGCATCTTCCCTCTCAGTATGCGTACTGCTACTTGTAGGAGCATGATGTATAGTTGCTTCAACACGGTCGTACTCACTATTGATGCTTTTCCGTTGGCAAAAGCAGGTCTTACCGGGCGGTACCTGGTACCTTATGGGTGGTGTGAACCACTTGGCTTAGAGCCTACCTAGTGTTTATCTTCTTTAGACAGAAAACGAGCAAATAAAAGCACTAACAAACACGCCATTTTGCCCGCAACAGGCAATTTCGCGTCTCGATTGACAACAGTTTTAGGTTCCCGCCCATCCTTAGATGGCGGCATATATAGCGTAAATGTTTTATCCAAATCTTCACCACAAAGTTAAAACGTGTCGAATATAGCGACTTGTATCAAAGTAGGTAAATTAGACAAAGGCTTATGTGACAAGATCATTTTTGAAGCCGTCCTTTGAAAAGATCTACAGTGAGCCAACTTGCCCGATATCTGCCGGCATTGTCTTGCACATTTTTGGGAGCCGTAATTGACTAAAGCTGCGTAACTGATCTTTTTTCGCCGGCTGCTTCAGCGGTAGCAGGATAAGCCACGCATACCCGAGAATGGCTTGGCTGCCGGTGTAAGACATGAAAACGGGAATTTGATTCTGTTTCGTGCTGATTTTTGATTCGAAGTTTGGGTGCAGTCGTGTGCTCACCGCCGTTATTCGTCATCGCTAATCAGGCGCCGACCCGCGACACAACCTTAACGCGCACAAATGCTGGCCAGATAATCTGATTAAAGGAGAATGAGGGGGATAAAAAAGAGCAACCAGCAGCAGCATAATCCTTTAAGATAGACATCGGTGTGCAAATATTGCAGGAAGACACTCAACGAGCGCAGCTGAAGTGAAAATAATAACGGCACTCCATTTTATTGATTTTACATTTGCCTCCCAAGCAGCTGCCACGTTAGCTGCAATTTCTTATTTTCCCCCCATAAACTACGAGCAAAACCGTCAATCAAAACACGACGTGCTTGCATAACAAGCGGCTGCCATTTCCTGGCGGCAGCTCCGCTAATTGAAATTCGTCGGCGGCGACCTTTTCTTCAGGGGAGTCGCATACCGCGTTTACCGAGATTCACATAAGCCGCCTGCCACCGATAACGGTTGGAGATTGCGAGCCGTAGATGGACACGAACACGCACGCACGAAAATATGTGTGCGTGCGTTTGTTAGTTGCCAATCGGCTCATTAAATGATAAGCGTGCCAACGGGGGGTTCAAAAGAGGTACGGCAGAACTCATCAGGCAGTTTGCAACTGATTATGCCACCAAAGGGATATTTAAAAAGACATCAGAGTGGATCACGCCCAACGCCTCAGTCATGTTGGACCTGGAAAATGTCACGAAAAACTTGCATCGAAAATCGCCAATGGATTCACCATTGTATGTGTTCAACTTGTTTTTTGTGGCAAGGCATGCCATTAAAATAAGCGACAAAAATAATGAAAATGACATTTTCAGACCTCCTAAAATCATAGAATTATCCTGAAAAAATTAATTCCTGGAATTGAATGGCTTAAGAATGCTAAATATGAGTTAAAACGTTGTCCGTGCAGGTTTTATGACGGCGGCTGTGTAGCTCTGGAATGCATTTTTTTTTTTCTATTAACCGTCACTTTCCTAAGGCAAGGCAAGGCAGCCTATAGTGCATTTCATGCACAAGGTAACTCAATGTGCTTGACAGTTACAAAACAACATTAAAAGGCAACAATTAAAGACAAAACACAATATTTATAGGCAAAAGAATTTGAAAAGCAGAGGAATTTAAGACTTCTCTACTAATTGACAAATTTGCCTTTTTTTTTTTTTTTGATGGCTCATATTCAACCTTCACGCAGTTCCTTCTGGCTTTTGTCACTTCTGCTTCCCGAGCTTCCTGGACAACAAACAGCAGGACGCCTCCATTTTGGAGGAATCCCAAGTTAGCTTGCGCCACCTTTGTAAAGACATTTTTTTTTTTTTTTTTTAGTACAGCTCCCCTACAGGATTTCAAAAGACAGTATGGCTGTACCAAAGGCATTCCTGCAGCATTCCTGTTCAGTACACATATCTGCGAGCTTTAATTTATTCTCCTGGTTCAAGGGCGGTTGAATAAAACAACCAACCCTTACCCTAAGGCATCAGAACATGCTGAGATTATAAACATCACTCTCCAAGTGAACAAACATAACACAATGCTATATTTTACATATAGAATACAATAGTACATCATAAATCTGACAGTCAAGGGAAATTTTAAAAATAAAAAAATAAAAAAGGGCCTCTCTGGGGAAATATTGTCGTTATGAATGATAATGATGAGCTCTAGACAGGAACGTGTATGCTCAAATGAATCAAGCGTTCAGCCTCATGCAAGCAGTCAGTCCTGAGCTGCGTGCGTGCGTGCGTGCGTGCGTGCGTCCGTCCGTGCGTGCGTGCGTACGCGCAGAGGTGGTCTGAAGGACAGCTGCGCGAGTGCCACTGCAAAATGACTCATCCCTGTTTTAGTTCTGCACGAACGGCGTGAAAATGTAGAGAGGGCTGTGAGAACGTGATGATGATGATGAGGAGGAGGAGGAGGAGGAGGAGGAGGAGGAGGAGGAGGAGGAGGAGGAGGAGGAGGAGGAGGAGGAGGAGGAGGAGGAGGAGGAGGAGGAGGAGCGTGGGTGTTGCAAAGGTGGAGCTTTTCCGGGACGTACTGTGTGTACGCAGGTGGAGCTTTGATGCCAAGCGAACTTTGATTTTCACCAGCGCAGTTTTTTATTAGAAAATGATGTTGCTTAAAATACGCATTCATTTCCAACGCCCCCCCCCCCCCTGCATCCCCCCCCCCCGAAAATCATCGTTCCCCAAAGGAATAGGAATGTCATTAATCCACTAAAGCCTCACGAAATTGTTTGTAATGTGTTTTGAAAAAAAGACAAAAGAGCACTTTCTAATATTGCACTTCAAAAAAAACAGGTCTCATCTCAGTATGCCGCACTAATAATGATAGTTGGTCTTCGCAGAGGATAAAGAATATATGGATGTGAATATTGTTATGTTGTCCGTCTACCCTTTGTGTCCAAATATCCAGTGCTTAAAGGTTTGCAACACTGCGCTATGCTATTCGTTAGCCCATATGGTGGTATAGCATTAAGCTAGCGGATACTGAGACACACTGGTGTGGTCGCTTTCAAATCATGGGTGCAGTGAACCCCCGCTGTATAATTTTTTCCCTTTATTTATTAATTTCTTTTAATGTCCCCAATTTAAAAAAAAAAAAAAAAGTGATAAACCTTAAATGCCTGATATTTTCACTTTTATGCTAATTTTGGGAGTGTCAAGCTTAAATAAACTCAATTATAAGCGTTTGCTAACCTGTCGGTTTAGTTTCTCACACAGAGAGTTATCTTTAGTCATCAGTGAGGGGACTGTCTCTCTCTCTCTCTTTCCGACTTTGCGGCTTCTGTTCCTCTTTTTTGAGAACGCCGAGTCAGCGTGACGCATACACAACGGCAACGTCGGCGAGGGTCACCCGTGAAACGCCGCCACGTCAGACCCGGGTTGACGCTCAGAGCGGGCGAGCATTTTTCAGCTCATTTGCCTTGGGGCGACTGTTTTATACTCCAGGGGCAGCATCCAGCTGTCACTTTGTCTCTCCCTCGCGCCAGCAAGCGCGCAACTACGCCCTCCTCGCCGTCACGTGACAAAGCCCGGCGACAGCCTCGCCTCGTCTCGCTCCGCCGTCGAATCCCTCGCGCCAGCGTGCACATATCGAAAGAAAAAACGGTTTCACGTCTTTTTGCTCATCTTCTGCTTTTTTTTTTTTTTTTTTGGTAAAGTCAAAAGATCCCGTTGCGCATCCTCTTTCGCTCTTGAACGCGACACATCTGCGATTGCGAGTGGAGACAAAAATATCCCGGCGTCGAGAACAAAAGAGCCAAAGTCAGGACGGTCGATTGAGGTTTTGTTGAAATATGTGGGCTGTTTATTTATAGAACACGTAAGGAGCGATTTTCATTGGGAAAACCACACCACTAGACTAGGACAAAACATTGGGTTTAATTCGAGGCGCTTTTTCAATTTCACTTCTCAAAGATAAGAATCGGCACACAATAAGCTTCCTGTATGAAGTTCATTGGGTTTTTTTAGTTTTTTTTTAGGACAGTTGGTGTCCAAAACTGAGGGATGAACAATACACTTAAACCTAACTGTCAGATTTTTTTTTGTCAGCAAATTATATTACATAATCCACATATAAAAATGACAAACTGCTATAATCCATTCATCTATTTTCTTTTTACGTTTACCAGTGTACCTATTATTTACCCAAACATTTCAAAACACAGCATTACATTTTACAGTTGTAGTACTTTTATATCGTGAGACCGCCATATTTTTTGCAATATTTTTACATAACGTCAGGTCTTTTCCGTACATGATTTATCAACAATCAGATCCACACAATTGATAGGATTCTAAACCATTGATTACATAACACCGACCTAGGTATGCTGACTGTCTTTTTTCCAACTACCCTCTTCATAACAGTTTGGGATTTTTCACAGTATTTTTTAATTAGGGATTCGACATTTGTTTTTTTTTTTTTAATTCAGTTCGTTTCAATTAGTTCCCATAGCAGGTTTGTTAGACGTAGCAAAGCAGCCCCAGAACACAAGTTCCCCTCTCCACTGACAAACTTCAGCACGGTTGTACAGAAACATGAAGCAAAAAAAAAAAAAAAAACAACAACAACTTTCAAATGCATTCGGATTTTGTTCTACGCCGTCGTCTTCTATTGTTGACTTCCTGAACCACGCATGTTGACCTTGTGAATGAATAGCCAGGAACATTCGGTGACAAAAACTCAAACTGGCTTGCAGATGAGACACCTGCTCAAGGCCTGTCTAACGCACGTCACTCAAGGCCGTCACATGCCCTAATGATTAGTATTCGCCGTGTTTGCACTCTTGCCTCATGCCGCGCTTGGCAAAGCCCCCTCGGGCTTTGCAGATGTGGCTGCGCGCGTATGTGTGTGTGTGTGTTCACGTGTGTAGGAAACAGGTGTGCGACCCCCCCCCCCCATTTGTCTGCCTTTGTTTACATTGTTTGTGGCCGTGAGGAGAATGCTTATGTATGTTTCTGTGTGTGAGCGTGTGTGTGTGTTGTTGTTATGCTATGGAACTAAGCAGGCAGCGCAGCACAACCCCCCCCCCCCCCCCCCCTTCCAGGGATGCAGCCTCAATTACACCCGCCACTTACGCCACAGCCTCCAGAAAACCTCACAGTCTTCATTTGCGTCCCCGCTCAGCGCTGACACTTTGGATCCGCCCACTACTTGCAGAAACAAGGCAGGGGATCGCGAATGGAATGAATAACAAAAAAAGGGATGAAGGGGAAGGGAGCAAGCGATGCTTGTTATTGCTGGAGCAAAGATTGAAGGGAAGTATGGTCGACAGTCGACAGAGAAAATGCAATATCAACAGCTTGTCATATTTTTGAGAAAGTGAGCCATGCAGGGTTTAGTGCTGATACCAGGTATCGGTATCGGGACGGTTCTGGCCTTATATCAAGGGATCTGATTCTCATGATAGAAGCCGCCGATACTTAAGGGGGGGAAAAAAAAAAATCCACCTCACCAGTAGTTGGTGAATCATCATGTCAGAAAGAAGGATCTTTGTTCACAAACAATTATCTGTAATTGTGTTAACTGACATTTGGGGAACCAAAAGTACCAGTATTATTGGTACTCGGTATACATGAGTACTCAAGAATGAATTCCCCTATTGGAATGGCTCTGAAAAAAGTTTTATCCAACATTCATAGGAATTATATTATTATGTAATGATGAATCAAAAATCGATTAAAAAAAATCGATTCTAACCGATTAACCGGATAATCGATTTGAATCGAGGCGAATCGAACTGGGACATACAGCAACACCCAACAAAAGACAACATACCTAAATCGTTAGAATATACTAATTTAGAATCCTAAAAAATGCTGTTTTTAATTTTTTTAAAAATTAAAAATTAAATTATCTGCTTGCGCCAGACATCATTGCGTATTGCGTTTGTGGATGGCTGCGGCACCACACGAGCGCACGGACACAAGCATGGTAGTTATTTTTTAAAAATCGAATCGAATCGAAAATCCGGAACTGAAAATTGAAAATCCAATCCAATCGGGGCTTGAGTGAATCGTTACATCCCTAATTATTATATATCATAATTATTCACAAATCTGACACACTGCCAAGAGTGTATTCCGAGCCATGACATCTGCTTGCCGGAGGCTGAGCTGCACTGTGTTTGTTTACAGAGTACCAAACAGCTTATGTCCCGTGTGGGAACAACTTTGGGAAGTTGATCTATATCCACATAAATCTCAACATTATTCTCAATGCAAGACTGGCAAGTCCGGAACATTCTAAAAGCGATTTCCCCAAATGATAACAATGAAACATTAAATGAGTAAATCTGTACTTTTCCCCAAAAGTGTGTAAATTAGCGAAAAGTATGTACTAGCTGGAGATTTAAAGTGAATTTGGACGGAGAACCTTCATTAGATGTGCAGATCGCCGCACAACAACCCAATTAGAGGCTCGTTTTCTTTCTCAACAGTGATGTCGGTGGACAGCAGTGGAACCAAGACACCTGCTCCCGTTGAAGAGTGATTGGGCGCCGCATGGCTAAAATCCCCATCGAGGCGAATTGAGGCCGCGAGCATTAGTCACCAAAGTGTTCGCATATGCTGCAAGCTTGTCCTCATTCTCCCATCTTTGCGCATCCGTCATTTATCCAAAGCCACTTCCAGCCAGCCCGGCGTGGAGGGGAGAAGGGAGCGGATCCAATTTCCCAGCGTCAACACTGCATAAGTGATGTAGGCAAGCGGCGGGCGGCTATCACTCAAAAGCATCTTCCAGTCCACTTGCAACGTCCACCCGCCCCTCCCTCGCTGCACAGTATTGATTTGGACTGACAAGAGTTGTGATCGTCGGCGTCGACGCGGCCAGCCGCGATGGCCCGCCCGCCGGGACTCGCCTCGGTGCGATTGGCGCATATGTTGTGCCTGTCATGTATGTGTGGCCATTATTACGCTCGCGGGGGATCAGGTCAAACTGCTACATCACATATTGACGGAGCCCTGGAGCGGACGTACATCGGAAGTGGCTCGGCTGGCCACGCGCTATTGACTCTAACAGATTGTACATACCTGCTGCCAGTGAGTGGCGTGCCCGCCACGGGGGGGTTACGACTGTTAGAGGTGCACATTCGGCCCGCTGGCCCAACGTGACTTTTTGGAGAAAAAAAACATGGTTTTTTTCCAGAATATGTTCCCAGCAGGCCCACTAGTTGAATCACGGCATTCTGATTAATATTGCCTTTGTGGAATATATGAGTTAATCCACTCGTTTTTAGCCATCTCTGGGGGCGGCCATTTTGTCACTTCTTTCGACTGAAAATGACATCACAATTGCTCACAACGACCAATCAACGGCTCAGATTCAGAAAACAGGTCAGCCGTGTATATATATATATATATATATATATATATATATACTAATTTAAAAAGAAGGAACTGGAAAGCTTTCTACTTCTTCTGCCTTCTACTACGGCTACAACCACGGGCGCCGACGTTCCGTGGGGTTCGTCGTTCCCATCGGGTCATCAGGCAGGCGGATCGCCTCTCTTCTGTTTTATTTGGTTGTACATTCCAAAAAATACAACATCAAACCGGTAACATTTCGTTTTTGGCAAGACTCTATCATGCATAACTCCTGCTAGCAATGTAGCATTGTTGTTGTTGTCATTGTTATTATTTTTATCATCATCATCATCATCATCGTTCTTGTTATTATTTGTCATAGTAGTGTGACAGCAAACAAATTGTGGATTTGTATGTTTTACAGATAAAACTAAATAACAGACTACACAAACGAAATTGGAGCAGGAAAAGGTCGACTCGATTGCCTGTCGTGGCGCCATGATTGATCAAGTAAATATCCGTGATCGCCCTGAAATTTATCCCCATGATATAATTGCCTCGTCTCAATGACAAATTCAAGAAGGCTGGCGACATCTCCAATGTTAGGCTTTGGCAGAGGTTGTTCTCCTAGTGAAGTCGTTTTTGTAGGACTTGTTTCTAATATGTAGTCAAAGAACGACAAAGCATCCGGAACGTAATCAAGAAAACAAAGTTCTTGAATTAAACAAATGGCCTGTGCTGTGTGCGTGTGTCGAGGGCAACATGGCCAA
Organism: Filicampus tigris; assembly: GCF_054856515.1. NCBI lineage: Eukaryota > Metazoa > Chordata > Actinopteri > Syngnathiformes > Syngnathidae > Filicampus > Filicampus tigris. The sequence continues at coordinate 4,867,859 of NC_141232.1, forward strand.
CAGCAGGTTACGCCAGGACAGTGTGACGCAAGTACATGCAAAATGTATGCCCTGCTCCCTTCATCTCTTTCACTTCCTCATCATTTTTTGGGGGGGAGGGCGGGGGCGGGGGGATATCATCCTTCCTCGTGACTGTGCTCGTCTTCGTCATCGTCATACCTCCTGCCTGTAGCCAATTTATTTCCCTGCCGTTTATTCTCATGTCATCTTCTTGGAGCGTTGTGTGTGTGCGTGTGTGTAAATCAAACTAAGAATCTTATAGATTTTTTTTTATGAGAAAAAACATGAACTATAGCTACACAAGGCCATATCGGTAAAATGGAGTTATGATTAGCAACTGGATTTTTTTCAAAGATTTCCGTGTCATGTCAAAACAAGAAACTTGTCGATTTTTAATGCTAACCAACATGAGTTGCTAGCTTATGTGAGGAATCAGTTTTGAATGACCTCGTCTGTCTTTTTTGGCAAACAAAATCTAAAAAAAAAAATAAAAATGTAAATAAAAAATGTTTTTGATTCATCTCTGTTTGTATTCACTGCTGAACGATTTTTGATAATTGGAGAATGAATGAATGAATGAATGAAATTGTGATGTTTTTCCCTTTATATTGCGATTTAATATACGATTATTTTTTTTCAAAAACGGCGCCACTAAACCTGACAGACTTGACATTAGAAGCATCCATTTAAAGATTCCACCTCCTCACTTACATGCCTCAACAAAGTCATACAGCCAGAGCGCTGATTAGTTTAAATGAGAATATTTCATGTTTTATTTTTAGTCGCGTGTTGCGTGACAGCCAAGTGTGCTGACCTCAATTCAGCCTCCTTATCAAGCAGACATCTTTCGACACAAAGGTCTGACATTTTTTGTGGGTCTTCTCATAAAAATTGCGACCAAATTTCATCCTGAAAAGTCAAATTAGCTTCCGGGGAATAATTGCACTGCCAAGTCAAGTTTTTAGGATTACAACAGCCACGCCTACCAAGTGTATATTTTCACCCTTTGCGGCGATTTTTTTTTTTTGCGGCGACTTCCTTTTTCAATTTTCAACAAAGGTCCTTGAGACTTTTCAGACTTCGCGACGATTAGTTGAACTAGCATCGGCGACTAATTCTTTCAAACTTTCCAGGGAGCGCTTCTGAGTAAATTGGGGGGCTGGGGGGGGGCGACAATGCAAATATAAACACGCACACAGATGGCACTGTACATTTTATGATAAACAAAAACTGATCTGCAGTCTGGAGCTGAGAGCTGGTGGCGCACAAGCCCGGAACACATCACACCCCCCTCCCGACCGCCATCATCCCTCCTCCCACCACTCCCTAATCCGCCAAAGCCCAAACACATATTTAATATATTCTCAAGGCTGACTGAAGCCTTTCTACAGACCATCCGGACACATGTATGGATAAGAAGACACGCGCATAGTAGATATAGTAGTATAGTACGGCGCATTGCCAAGCTAAGCACAGGCTGAAAAAAAAAAAAACGCCAAAGGATGAAAATGAGTGCGGCGCCAGCGTCGATGGAATGTTTAAGCGACATGCCTGCGCATGTTTGTTACCTGCTGCTGAAAGGCACCCCGGTACGAGGGGCCGCCAAGGACGCAGTTCAAGATTCGCAAAACCGAAACGCTCAGTTGCATACGCGCTTAAAGCAGTTCGTCGTCGCCGCCGCCGTCGTCGTCGTCGTCGTCGTATTCGGGCCATCTGCGCCACACGGGGCAAACAAGACAAATGGTCGCCATCTGTGAATTCCTGGCGAGGCTTACGCGCAACGTGTGGCCGGTCGGCCGATTTACATACAGTAGTCACGCCGGCGCTACCGGCGGCGCCGGCTTCGGGCCTGGCTTTGTGCGAGCGAGGAGCTGTGATTTGCATGGACTCTGCGCCAAGGGTTAAAAGCGCTACAGTCGCTACCAAAAAGAACGGCGGGCCCCGAGTGCGGAAATGATGCGAGGCGGCGTGTTACGCCGCGGCAATGAAAGATTCAGTGTCGGGCGGAGAGGGGGAGAGCAGCTGCCTCCAAACCTCATCCGCTACACACAAGCTGTCGCTGTCAGCATTTCCCACAAAGGAGATGACTTCTTCCAAAGGACGACTGTTGGAAATTGCTTTTAAATCATTCCCGGGAGGGGGGTGGTTGTAACGGCAACGCGGAAGCAGGCGGTTCCAGGCGTGAAGCGCTCTCCGCTTGCAGTGCTTTTATAATTCAGCATGACCCTTCGGCACACTCGTAGAAATCCATTAAAAGGGAGAACAATCAAGTCCGACGTGCAGCAAACGAATGTTGTCATGTCCTTTTTTATGGGTGTAGCTAAAATGCTACTAGCATAAATAAGTGGAAAAGCAGCGTGTCAAGCTATCACGCTAAAAAAGATCGAAAGTACTTGAAATGTTATTGTCCGTCATTATGGAGCTAATGAGGACTAGCGTTAGCTTTCCTGAATTAGTGGAATTTTTTTTTTTTTTGCCAACTCATGGCCCAAACAACGGCCACTGATATGGAATCGGTTCAACGTATTTATTTAGCGCTGGACTCTGAGCTAGTTGTCAGGCCATGGGCAGAGAGGTGAGCAGGAACTAACTTTGGACCAAAGGTGTGCAACACCCAGGACTGCTTACCAACCAAGCGCAGAGACGACCATTCACACCTATGGACAATTTAGAGCAGGGGTCAACAAGTCCGGACCTCGAGGGCTCTAAAAACACTTGGGTTAAAAACAACACAATTATGGGTCAAAAATGGAGCGATACACAAAATGGGTCAATCTGACCCGCTACAAAACTACCCATTTGGGGGGTTGTTTTCTGCAAAAACAACCAAGGTAGTTGGGTCAAATTGACCCAAGTTGTGGATCGGTCCATTTTCGACCCAAAATCGTGTTATTTTTAACCCAACTGTTTTCTACAGACGAGGAAGAGGATTAGGGCCACGGTTGGTAAGATTATCACTTTTATTTCAGAATTCTGACTTTATTTTCAGAATTCTGACTTTAAAGTGGGAATTCTGAAAAGTGAGAATTTTGATTTTAAGGAGAATAAAGTCACAATTCTCACTTTAAAGTCAGAATTCTGAGATAAAAGTGAGACTCTTGCCAACCTATTCCCCCCCCCCCCACTGGCCCTAATCCTCTTCCGTAGTTTTCAGAGTGATCCTGCATATCTTAGATGTCTCCCTCCTCCAACCCACCTGATTCAAATGATCAAGATCGTTGTCAGGCTTCTACAAAGCTTGCTGATGAGCTGAGCACACGTGCTGTACTTCAGGGACCCAACTGCCTACAAGCGATTAAAAAGGGTCTACTTTACTTTCATACTTGAACGGATAGTTCTAACCCACCGAAGCATAAATCCAAACAAACGCGGCACGTCACTCGCACGGAACCCCCCCCACCCCCCCACCCCATAAAATTCCCGGGGCCATTCATAGATCACATCATTTTTATTCCAGCGGCGCTGAAGGTCTCGCACATCCCGCCGTCCCCCGTCTCCAATTCCCTCGTGCGGAAAGCCGCAGCACTGTGCCCGATCGGCATTGACAATCGGCGCCGTCACTTCCTGCGGCCGCCGCGACTCCGACTCCAAAGTGACCGCACGCAGACGCGACCCGTCCGCGCTCATCCGTCACACTCTCGACCCTGTTTCTCGCCGACTGGAGGAGGGTGTGGAAACATAACAGGAAGAGGCTCTGTTCATAACGTGAAGTCTGAATTATTCAATGATACCGAGTCAAGCTCAAGTGTTACACATGGTGACAAAGCGTGCGGGAATGCTAGTCATTTTTTTTTCTTTTTTTTTCTTGATCCCGTCTTGATGCACTGAATTACTGTGTTGACGGAACGGATCGATGAATCTGGATGGATGGATCTTAATAATCAAGGGACATTTTGTGAAATGACCGGCCTTAGCTTCGACATCTTATCTGATCAACCAGCGTCTTTTAATTCCGCCGCGCCAGGCTTTGATCGACGCGAGTTGTTTCATCTGCAGTCACAGGTCGTTGGCTTTAATGTACAGTTTCCCCGCAGTCGCTCGCCGCTCGATAAAAAAAAAAAAAAATGAAAGAAAAAAAAAAAAAGGAAGAAAAGCCACTGAAAATAAGTGCCGTATGTTCGGAGAGCACTAAAAACAAAGCCGCAGAGAAGCCAGGTGGAACGGCAGATTGTCGTCCTCATTCATCAGAATCTTGTTGTCACGTCCTCACAAACATTTTGCGAGTATAAATCTGAACAGGAATCATCCCTAACTACGTCTTGTCAATGGCAAAATACCGTCCCGGGACAGTGAAGGCTATTCCAAAGTCATCTTTTAATCAAACCAAAGTGCTTGACACTTTTCCACCATCACTAGACCAGATTGGTGTTATCCAATCCAACCTCTCTTTGTCTGGGCCACAATTTGACACTTGACTAATTAGTTCCATGTCAAGTCAAGATCTCCTCAGGGAATAAAAGACGAGGAAGGATAAAGGTGGCGGCGTTTGGCCATCCCATGACGCAAACTAAGTATAACCCCGCTCGAAGGCACGATGGACAAGTTAACCGCGTTGTGTCCTGGCAATTTGCAACGAAGGTCGAGTTAAAAGAGGTAACCTACTCACCGAAAATAGCCACCGTCTAATGACTTAATCCACTAAATCAGTGATCGCCGACCGCTGTGCCAAGGCACATTAGTGGGAGGGATCGGGTGTGCCACGGGGCCGTCCAATTTCACTTATCGGTAACTGCTCTCAAAATGTCAATTTTAGATCAACGTGTAAGTGTGAGTAAACTGAAATGAGAGCATCATTATTTCAACACAGCAAGCCGGGGTTTTTGTGACATTTGTGTTTGGTTGTCCGGTGCGAGGGTTTTCAAATGTAAAATATGCGCCTTGGCTCCCAAAAAAAAAAAGGTTTAGAAACGCTAGGCTAAAATCAAGGAGCGTCAGCATTTTTGACAGACACTGTGGGCAATGTCATTTAAAAGGAAATATACTACAGCAGGTGCTACATTAGGTTAAATAAAAGCAGCGTTACGCTAAATCAGATTAAGTTGAAATGTGTTTTTATCTTTTTTTTTTTTTTTTTTGTTATCGGAGAAGTTACAGACATTTGTCAAAACAAATGCTGCCATTGGCACTTTTTGAAATTTGTGTTGACACACGTCAACAAGGTTGCCTTGCTACTTTAATAAAAGTCAAAGAGTGAAATACAAATCCTCGCTCTTCCTTGAGTTATGCAATTGTTTTAAAAAAAGTGTTTTAGAGTAACTATCAAACGTAAGCCATCGTAGCGGCGCATCGGAGTCGAATCGAATCGCAGGAATCGGATGGAATCGTGGGCCTCCGAATCGGAATCGGAATCGGATCGTGAGGTACCCATAGATTCCCACTCCTAGTAGATACAGTACAATCACGTGCGAACTCGACGGACAACCGAATAACGTTGTTCCTCTCGGCAGGGAGCGAGCACTTTGCGGTGGTCTGTCAAAAAATAATATCAACATTCGGCGCTAACCTTTGAATCATCTCCAGAAATGCATCTGGGACACTCTGAGCTCTCTTCAACAAGTGGTGACCTTTATCAAACTTTGGATAAGAGACCCGTGTGTGTCAAACGTTCGGCGAGCTGAAACGATTGAAAATAAATAAATAAATCGACACCCGGCTTCCTTTCGCCGCCTGCTCCGCAAAACGGCACTGGCGTGTTTTCCCAAAAAGATGTGACGCGACTGCAGCCGGAGGCACGGGAATATTACTCGCATATCTCCGTGCAGGTTCCATTAGCTGAAATTAAAATTCAGGCGGAGGACTCAGGTTGCCCGGTGAAGTCTGTGACAGACGCAGCCATGCGTGGCTCGACGCTCTTTCCAATTCTCATCGCCACCATCATCATCATCATCTGGTACGATGATCCGATGTGTAATCAGAGTTATTGAGTTAGGATTGGACTGGAGTCATGCGGGAGCGACGCCATATGAGCGCCGAGCGAGCCTTCAATCCTGGTATCAGAGACGCACAAAATGAACAACCCATCGCATTCTGCAACGTATATTGCAGACAGATTTGTGTTTTTCTGACAGATTCTAAACCAGAGGTCACCAAGTCCGGCCCTCGAGGGTTTTCAATTCCTCCCTGCCGCAACACACCTGATCCAAACAATCAGCTCATCCGCAAGCTCTTGAGAAGCCTGATAACCATCCTGATCCATTTCAACAGGCGCGTTACAGCAGGGAGGAATTGAAAAGCTGCAGGACGGGTGCCCCCGAGGACCGGACTTGGTGAGCCCTGTTCTTAAACCCTCACCCTTAAACCCCCGAACCCGCCCGAGAACTGGAACGGGACGATCCGGGGCCGCTGGAAACAAACCATCTGCGAATGCGGAAGCCAGAAAGACCTCGCACAATTCGACACGCGCAAAGAGATCAATTTGAAGAAATGATTGACTGCTATACCACCACTTGGAAGACACAAAGAGAAGACAAAAGCCTAACCCCCAAACCCGAGCCATAACCCACAAGCTTGACACAAACCCTTGAGCCTTCGCGAAAACCTTGGACGTTGAGGGGACGAACATGAAATCCGACGACGCCCCTCTCCCTGAAACCGAGGGCAAACCCGTGTGTCCTTTTGACCCGATTCACCGTGTCCGTCCCCTTACTAAGCATCCAAGTATGCTCTCGACGCGATGAGTGCGCGCATTCTGGCTCGGGCCCATTAGATGAGGTCACGAGTGCGAAGCGTATGAGTCGTGCGAGGGAAGCAGGACCACCTCAGATGGGGAAAGACGATAACAGTCAGAAGGTTATTGATGGTTTATTCCGAACGGGGTCGAGGCCGGATGGCGCGCTTCTCCCGTGTGTTTCCCAGCCGCGGGAATCCTGAGGAAAAATAAGACACGGTTGCGGCAGATGCTTTTGGGACATTCTGAGGGCAAAGATGTCATGACTAAATTAGTCGTTAGTGTGCTGGGACACGCGAGCGATGGGTCGCCCGGAGCCGGTCCGGAGTCGCCCTTGCAGCTGTCCACCGTTGGCGTTACATAACGGGGGCCGCATCACGGCCCACGCCGCCGACGCACGCCAACTCTGCACTCCGCTATGATTCGCGCGGCAGGCGAAACGAGGCAATCGCTCATTTGCGTCACTCTTGCCGTCGACGTGAACTCTTCAATTCTGCGAACACGCAAGCAAAGTCTGCACCAGGGGCGGCGCTACGGGTGGGCAGATTGCCAGACTGCCCACCCAAGTGGGATTCGTGAAAAAAATATATGCTTTGACATTTTTGGGAAATGATTATTAAATTAGTTTTGAATTTGTGTTCCATCATGTTTTATTTTTATTTTATTGATGACATATTTATGGTTGTCTCAGGAATATCTGAACTTCATATTATTTAGTTTGCCATTTTATTTGAATATACAATATGTCAGGATTGGAGGGTTGTGCTGGGTGAGAGAAATATTCAGGCCCACCCTGATTTTTCCAGGCCCACCCACTAGCCACGTTCTGGCTCCGCCCCTGGTCCGCACAAAACAACATCCTTGAAGTACGCGCTAGTATTTTACTACCAAATTTGGGTGGTAAGTACAGCAACGATCCAATACTGTAGCTGTATCAAAAGAATTTTAACCGTTGAACTGTCTTGGCTGAAGATCGCAGCGGCTTAGGACTTCATCAGAAATGCCGTGTTCGTACAAAAATCCAGTATCTTTTTTTTTCCTTTTCGCTGGCATTGGGCCGAAAACCTCTTTATGTCCAAATTTGGTTAATCGCATGCTTTCTCAAATGAGTCAGTTCCTATGTGGGCGTGTTATTTTATCCAAATGACTGACCGTACTGAAGTGTTGAAAATGGCTTTGTCTCTTGCACGATTAGGCTATCTAATATTTTGCTATTCGGATATCCGACTGAAAATTATATCAGTGTTTTTCTTTCTTTTCCTGAAAAGGGATAGTTGTGGCGACGCAAGAATTTTGCCTGATGCCATTGTTACATAGATCCAAATCTCAATTCCACCTTTTAGCCCTCAGTTTTGCGTTCATAGGAATGAAGGGATGTCATCTTTGCAAATCAAAATTGCATCCTTATCATACATTACTTTACCCGGATTTACACGGCAGGTTCAAGGGCCGCAATTCTGAGGTAATGCCAGTATTTTTTTTGATGGTCTATTTCCGTGTTCACACTGCTCTAACACATAAACAACCGGCATGCACAGATGCACAAATTGCACATAAATAACTGAACAAGATTCAGCGACGGAAACGGGGAAGTAAACAATCAAGCTCACACCATACAAATATTCTTTATGTTATGTATTTAGCTGGCCCCTGACCGCCTGTTCCCCCAAAAGAGGGTCGACTCGGCATCGCTCCACCGACGGCAATTATTTTGTTTATTTAATGATAGGCTCTACTCTTACGTAGCACATTTCCATCATATTTAATGGTCTATGTTGTAGTTTACACTTACACCAAGGTTTTTTTTTTGGGTGTCTATTTGTGTTGTACGCGTTATCTGATTTTTACAAAGCGGCCTGATTCTGATCTGAAATTCTCTGAAAAAAAAATAAATAAAATTTGAATTGTGTCACTTGAACCATGCAGTGTACATCCAGCCTTATACATCGGGCCCTAAAGGTTACCTCTGCATATTTCATTCGAAGTATCCATAGTGTGTGTATGAGTTCAGCAGAACAATTCGTCCTTGAATACTTAATACTGGTCGCATTCGGAATGCAGAGCCTGATTGAGTTTTAGCCGAAAGATCAAATGTTTTGGCGGCGTTTGAAAAGAAGACAAAGTGAAAGCCTCGGGACGCATTGAGAATTCAGGTGAGTTGGCGACACTCGAGCGGCGGCCGCAGCACGTTGTGCAAGGCGAGGTTTTTTGCCCAAACATGTTTGTTTGAGGGCGCGAGCGCCGTCGTCACGGGAATCCAATTTTGAGTCGATCTAAGAAGTGAGTGTCAGGTGCTGCTCAACAAGGTCTGATCAGACTCGACGCGCATTACACGCAGCCCTCCACAGACGACCACAAGAACGGTGTTGCGCTTTTAGACGCTTTCAGAAGGCCACGCCCCTTAAAGGCATACATCCAACACACAAATACTGCAGTACATACAGTAATTTGTATTCAATACAGTGCTACTTTTGCAGATTAAAAGCATAAAGCAAGAAACGTATGTATTTAAATTAGGAATGTCAAAGTTAATGCATTAACTCTATGGAGATTAATTTAAATTTTATAACGCACAAAAAAGAACATTAACTCAAGTTAACTCAGTTTCATTTACTTCCTGTGGCAGCTTCCTTCCACTCACTGTGCAGCCGAACTTTGAGGAGAGTCTCTGTCGCAAAGACGGACTTTTACTTTAAAAAATTTGCTCGACGGCTCAATGGAGAAATCCGAAATAATTTGCACACTTTGCAAAGCCAAATTCAAATACCGTATTAGTTGTACGTCTTTGGTGTATCGCTCAACTGTTGTATTTTACAGGAAAAGAATCATATTCAAGGATCAAAGAAAGCTATTAGAACAGTCTTCGAATCGAAATATACTTTATTTTTTTTTCGACATTAAGTCCAAGGTTTTACTCAAGTAAATATCGGTTCCAAGCTTTGTAAAAAAAAAACTGCACTTGAAAAATGCGATTAATCGTGATTAATTATGGAAACTTTTGCGATTAATTAGTTTAAACATTTTAATCGCTCGACAGCACTAATTTAAATGTATTTAAATTGGGAAAACTGATTTGCTATCCGAGTAAATTGCTTTGTCAGGGAACGGCTTAAACCATAAAGGCACCACTGCATAATGATACTGTACGGTATATGACTCAGGGTAGCACAGACCTCAACAACGGCCCAACTGTTAACAAGAGAGAGAAAAAAATGGTGGTGTGTATCGTATTTATTCATCCATCTGTTGCATTCTAGAAAAGGCTACTTCTTCCTTGGAATGGGTCATTACGAGTCAGCAAAGGTGTAGACGGAAAATTATCAATAAATTCCTGCTTCTGCACCTTCATCCAGATACTCACTAAAATGTTAAGGGGTCTTCCCGGACCGCCCCTCTTACAAAGCGTTGATTTTGTTTCCTCCTATTTAATGTGGCTTACGTGAAAAAAAAAAAAAAAAATGTCATTACAACAACAAAGTACTGCATGTGCTTGTCTGTGAATAGTAATCACTTAAGCAACAGCGCATTAAGAGGAAATCACAGTACTAATGAAGAAGCTCTCGGCGCATCAAGCTTTATTGAACCAAACTTTTTTTAATGAGCCGAAATTGTAATGGCCAATAATACTTGGCTTCTTAGTCATTGCGGCAAATAATTCACTGTGATGACTTGGAGAGTCTTAAGAGCACATTGCATACTATACAAGTATTGAAATAAGAAGGAGTTTGTCTCTATTTACTCACTTTTTTTTTTTTTTTTACTCAGTGTGAAATCTGTGTTTAGTTGAACAAAGCTAATATACTGCCAAGAAAGATAAACACGGAGATCTAAAACAATACAGTGGTGCCTTGACATACGATTTTAATTTGTTCCATGACCAAACTTGTAATTAAGTTTACACGTAGCAAATCAATTTGACCAATTGAAATGAATTGAAACGCCATTAATCCATTCCAGCCCATAAAACCACAACATTTTTTTAACATGTGTTCACTAAAGATTTTTTTTTTTTGTTAACTAAGTACAAAAATACTTGCAGGAATGGAAGAAAGACACCCATGAGGATCTTAATCATTTTCATATGAGCCCGACTGGCTAGTTGTTGTTGTCGACCCATCTCGCCCCCCCCCCCCCCAAATTACAGCCTTTGTGATTTGAAATATACTGATACGAATTTGGTTAAATGTTCACCTCTGAGTACAATATTTTGTCGTGCTCGGGTTTAAACTCATGTTGTTCTTGAGCTGAAAAAAAAGAGTTTTCAAACGCCTCCTCTAAGGACCCCCTCATGTGTACACTGTTTTTGCATGCATTTGTACAAACAGAGCCCTTAAGGACATGATTAGCGGTTTGTTTTCGTGTTCTGGAGCGCTTGGTATCAATGATGCAGTGGTCTTCATTTGCGCAGAATGTCACATGAATACATTGTGTCAGTGGCCAAACTACTTAGCAGATTTACTCAAAGTATGGTAACGTTTACTCTATTAAATTGGCTATTTGAAGACGAATTGTTAGGCCTACTTGGCAGGGAAGGTTTAACGGCAAATACTTTTTGCTGGTACTTGTGTTTTTATTGAGAGGACACATGAATGTTTCACCAATCCAACATAACTGTGACTGACCTTTAATTCCATTTGACCAATCAAACAGAGCCAGGCAGTCACATGACCGCATACAGTCACCTTGCACTCCCACACGGAACCAATGTTTTAGAAGTGTATAGTAAAATATACAAATTGGATGGGTGGACTCCAAAAAAAGAGCAGCTATGTCACGTGCTGTCATCTGTGAGTGCTGAAAATGTCGACATTTCAGCCTACAAGAGCTTCACTTGGAGCTTGAGAGACATAAAAAGGGGCTATTTTGGTCTATGTTTTCAAAATGTTATGCTCTGTGGAATAAAATCAGCAGGTCAACCACAGCACACGAATGCAAATTGAAGTTGGTCTGACTCTGATCCATTGAGACTGAGTGATCTGTTCTTCACTGCAGAAAGGCGTGCACGCATTATAAAGGAGCAGGGAGAAAAAGCAATCGGCAGTGCATACGGCACACTAAAGATAAAGATGCAAGTTGGCAGTCCTCGCATTTTGGAGTAATGAAAGGGATGTCAACATCTCTCGTTGATAAATGTAGTCGCGTGTCAAAGTTCAAAATTATTTTAAGTATATAATCAAAAGTGTCTGCGTGGCGTGCTGTTTCACATGAGAAACAAAGAAAGTTGATTCAAGACATTTTTTAAAAAAAATTGTTTTAAAGAGGCAGCATTGAAACGTGCAATATCCGCCTTTATATTTGGTCTACTTGACTTTCATGCACTATTTATAAAATAAAACAGTAGTTGCTCACAAGTTATTCAGTAATTGATTAGTTTTTTTCCCACTGAATACTTACTGAAGTAATCATTTGGAGGAGTGCTTTTTATTTCTAATTAAGCTAAATTAAAGTAACAGGACTTGAATCAAATGTTTGGCTCATCTGACCACCTCATTTCCTCCTGGAACTGGACTAGGGTGGTGAACGCAAGCACACAAATGCTAGGTGTCACCTTGAGACTTCATTTGAGCCAACCAACCTTCATGATGCCGCAAGGTGTGTTGGCTCCTCCCTGGCTCCTCTCCGTGGACGGATCCCGGCTGCGAGCGCCCACCGTCGGGCTGCTCAGCTCCCGGTACCGGCCATTGCTGTACACTCCCTCGCCTCCGAAGCCCCGGGCAGCGCCGGCAGACACTTCCAAGTAGGGCCGGGTGCCGCTACCTCCGCCGCCGCCGGAGGCTTGCGTCGGCCGGCTCAAGTCCAGAAAATGTCCCGACGGATCCGAAGAACCGTGGAGCCCCGCCATGGTTCACAGAAACAGAAGCAGCAGCACCCCCGTGGTATCGCGGCAGCGGCCCATTTTGGTTTTTAATCCACACACACACAAAAAAAAAAAGGAGATTCGGACTTCGCGCCGTGCCCGAAACAGGGAGCCGGCCGGCCGGTGCCCTCCACTTCTCCTCGTCCACTCCTTCCCGGCGACAAGCCTGCAACTCGGAAGCAGTCCAGACGGCTTCCGAGCCGGGTTCTGGTCCCGAAGAGCTGCGCTACTACTCCACTTGTGCTCTTGCCGAACCGGGATCGTCTTGTCGTGTTATGCACACACGCACCAACACACACACACACACAAATAGGAGAGAAACACGCACACACAACTGGCGTGCATCCGCGGGACAAATTCAAGACTGCGCGTGCACGAGAGCGACGCGGGCACGGTGCCGCTCGTGCCCGACGTGCGCGCGCTGTGCTCACCACGCAAAGTCAAGCAGTACCATGAGAAGTGCGTTAAACAATTTGACAAATAGCCAATGGGGGAAAGGGGGCGGACTTACCTACATTTTTCAGATATCGCCACTATAAGGACTGACATATTTATTTTTCCAGAGTTGGGAAAAGTACTCCCACTCGGTTCTTAAGTAGAAGGACTTAAGGGGGGGGGGGGGCGGTAAAGTTGGGAGTGAGTAAAAGTAAAAAGCCTAACTACTTAAGTGTTTAGTAGATTTAGATATGTGGTACTTCGTATGAGTACATATTTATTTTTCCAGCAATAAAAAAATGTCGACAATCTGTACTTAACCCTTTAAACAGGTACAAAGATTTGTGTAAAGAGAAAAAAAGTTAAGTACAATACAATACAATTTTATTTATATAGAAAAAAAAGGGCAAAAAAAAAAAATACATGGACTAGTAGAAAGTCACCAGAAAATTAAATACTGAAAACTGTCCCAATATTTTTGTCTGCCGCCATAGCCGTAATGCTGTTGCATCGTCACTTCAATTCCCAGCATTTACACAAGAGAAAAAAAAGTAAAGACGCACCCACATGACTTATTATTGTAATCAATCGTAATAATTTCGCTTTGGATGTCAGCGCTATCTGCTGGGGGGGGGCGGGATGGATATTCAGGGGGTCAAAGGTCGCTTTGCCAGGTTTTCCCGGGAGGCAGGATGTGGACCTCTCTGGTGATAAGTGGCTCCATGTGTAGCCACAACAGTATAAACGTCCTCCTGCTCTCGTGCTGGAATGAGAGACGCGAGGTCACGTGACAAACGTGACATCGCGTGACGTCAGGCAACGTCTGAAAATGAGTGTGTGCTGCGGGACAGGAAGAAGTGGACACACTCCGCCACTCGTCTTCTCCCTTCCTTTCCTGGCTCCTGCATTATGCATTGTCAGAAATTATTTAGCAAAAGTTGTGCTTTTAAAAGCTCTGGCACCAAGTGCCGCACTTGAATGTCACATGATGTCCCCTTGAACACGGACGATTCCAAATATTGGGCCTTTTCGCCACCGAACTTGAAATGGATTTTACGTCTCTGTCCTGGCTGCTTAGCATAACATGGCTAAAGTGCTAATTACTTAAAAGCCTCCGATGGCTCAGCTATATCTTTAACCCATGCCGTGACAATGACGTGCTCTAATGCAGCCACGCCAATGCAAAGCCCCTGTCCACGTGCTGGCTGGCAAGTCGGACTTAAAAAAAAAAAAAAAAAAAAACTCCTCCCACTCTTCCGTCTTTCTCTGTGTGATATGTCTTGACAATGAGGCACTCTAAAACGGAAGATGCATTTTCAGGGTGTAAATGTGGCTAAGTGTTGATGTCCGTTCATACACTGTTGACTGTTTTCATGTTTTTCAGGTAGAACGTATTTAGAAATACATTTATGGAACAACTTCAATCTGTCATCTGTGGTTCACTGGCTAATAAATCTTGATTGAATCATTTAAAGCACAAAAAGTTTGACCTGTGCCAGCACCAAAATAAAAGAAAATCTTTTTTTTTTTTTTTCCATAAGTTTTCCAACAGTTTGAGGTTTGCAAGTCGTTTCCTGTGGGAGGACGTCAGCCAGTCGGCCGGCGTTACGCAGCGTGGCGCCACTTTGGCTGTCGGCCTCTCATCGGAGGATCTTCTCAGACTGCCGTAGTAGCTTGAGGGCTCTAATGGCCCTTCTCCCCACCCTCCTTGGCTCTTCCTCCTCCTCCTCCTCCTGCAGATGGGCTGTATTGATGACAGGCGCCTATTGATCACTTCTGCTAATCCCAGCTGGCTTCCAAAGAGAGAGGCAGAGGGAGGAAGGAAGGGTTGACGGGGTCACGCGGTCAAACGAGGATTTATCGCCGCTTTTGAAGGCTGCGGGATGAGAATGGTCTTGTTTGAATGTTCTCTTGCGTCCCACCAACGATTAGATGCAACCTCCCAGACCTCAAGGATGGCATCAATCAGCATCTATCTGTAACCCAAAAAGTTGGTTCTTATGAATAAACAACAAAACAACAATTCTCAGGGCGTTTGTGGGTTATTCATTTTGACCCAATTTAAATGAATAATCCAAACAGTTGTGCTGATCATTTGGACCAAATTTGGGATATTTTTGACCCAACTGATTTTAGAGTGTAGGTACACGGATATATGAAGTAACCCACAAACATCCCAGTTTATTGTTGCTTTCTGAATGAATAAGACAGAAAAAATGCATTTGTTTGAGTTAGTTTCTGGGTTATCAATTTGACCCCAAAAATTGCATCTGTCCTTTTTTGACCCAACAGTTTTTAGAGTGTATAAAGACAAACAAAGAAATGACATAACTCAGAAAACAACCCAACTCAAATAAAAAAAACACAAATCAACCCTACGTTTTTTAAAATTGTTTTGTGGGTTATTTATTAGACCAAGCTTTTAGGGTTAAAATAATAACCCCAAAAGTTGAGCCTGTCGATTTTTGTACGATTTAAAGCTACGAAGAAAGGGGTAACAGCTTGCAGTGGTAAGAAAATAATACTTTTTCTTACCAACATTGTCTAAGAAGAATCACCTTTCTCGTGTGTGTGCGTGCGTGCGTACGTCTTCCTGGGGTTTGCCGTGCACCACACTTCCTGCGAATGAATCATCATTGTGCTGTGTTGAAAGGTACGGTCGTTTGTTTTTTTTTTTTGTCGTGCAACAAATTAAATAGCCTCTATTATAGTTTTGTTTAATGTTCATTTGTCAGTAATGAGCAGCAAAAGTACATTCTGAACAAGTCCAATGAATATAATACACATGGAACGTAATTTACCTTTAGAGCTAAACAACAATTTACTTCATTTTTATTACCAATATTTATTTTGAAAAGGACTGGAGGGTCAATATGAATGAATTGAAGCCTTGAAAGAAAATTAAACACTAAACCAATAAATAAAATAATCCACAACATTGCATGTAATATTCTTAGTCCATAATGCGTTTACATATTAATCCTAATGTTAGCGTGCTGCTTTGAATTCACTTAAATGCACAGTGAGTAAATCACGTGATTTCAGCTCCCGTTGAAGGAGGAAGCCCCGAGTTTGATTTATTGTATTTTACTGACACCTAGTGGTAACCTGAGGTGACGCTAACATAAATTGAGTCCAGGGAGTACTCGCTTTACGACAGTTACGTCCGTACGGGGATATCATAACCCGAATTTTTATGTACCTGTATATCGTAAACCGAGGGCTCCCTGTACATAGATTTAAAAAAAAAAATGAATTCTCCGATGCCCTTCAAAAGTTTTTTTTTAAAGTAACACTTCATAAAATATATCTGATTTATCGGATGTTTTAATACATTACCATTAATACTTCATTTGTATGGGATTTGGTGTGTATAAATGACCCCAAATTTCCAGTTTCCAGAGACGCAGACGCAGTGTGTTCAATAATTCCCTCAGTTGATAAAAAATACTTTACAGACAGACTCTGTATGATAAGACTACCAATTATTTATCATTGAATTACAATTTACAATTACATTTTCCTCTTCTCTTCCTCTCAGGCCTTTTCAAGGTCAAATGTTTGATATTTAATACACAAAAAAAAAAATCCTTTGTCCATTAGAGGACAGCAGAGGATTTCAGAGTGAGCCTACTCACGTGTGCTGTGCCCATAAAATACTGACAAAAAAAGCAATTTTTTAAATACAACAATGGGTGGCTACGTTAGAAAACGTGGGCCACACATTATATCTGAGTAAAAACACAGTAAAATAAATGAATAAAACTGATTCTACAGTTAGGCAGTATTTATATCAATAATCTTACTCCATGTATAAAATACCCAACCAGGTCTCTTGTATTTTACTTGGTTTGTTTCAACCGCTCAATAGTTTAATTTTGTTCATTGACCTTTGTTTTTCAGTGTGAACTGAAAGTGAAGAACCTTGTTACTCTGCTTTGAAAGGCACCTTATAAACTTCCTCACCACTGATATAAACAATGATCACAATTTTTTTTTCACAATCACTATTTGACATTTTACTAAACATTGCAATGCTTTCCATGGTAAAATTCATGAAGGGTTGCATTCATGCCACCACACCAGACTTTAAACTCAAAAAATAGAGCGTTTATTTAGTAGCGACATGTCTTCACGGGGGCTCCAGTTGAAATTCTCCATAAAAACGTTTTTTTTTTGTTTTGTTTTGTTTTTTTAAATTCTCTTCATTACAATGCCGGCGACGGCTGTTTTTCTCTCGCTCTGGAAAAGCCTTCAAAGCACAAACATAGCAAACGGCACAGCGACACATGACGATGTCACAAATCTTACATAAAGCTCAGTGAGAAAAGAGGAGAGAGCTACACATTCAGCTCCGAGAACGTGGGAAAAAATAAACGCACATGAATTTAAATGAAGTCCTTTTGTTCACTCAATAGCCTGACCACACGCCTAGGAAGGGCGCAGATTACATGACGTCTGTATATATATTCACATAACATCCGTTGGGAGCAGAACAACGCATTCCTGAGGATGACGCTACTGTATATGTGTCCTTCAACCGCCGACAGACTGTATAAAGTACACTGAATACTGCAAGTACTGTATATCATACAATACAAGTCGTGACAATAACTCCACTAGGGAGTTTCCTCAGCAACAGTATTGGATTGGATGCCAAACAAAATGGCCGCCGTGGTGTCACATTTACTTTTAAGTTCAACATACGGCGGTGCCTTGAGATACGAGTGACCACAAGTTTTTTTTCCTACATACGAGCTGCTGTTCGGACGATTGTTTTTGCTTTGACTTCCGGGTGTCAACTTGAATTCGACAATTCTTCAAAAAGAGGCCTCAAGTTGTCGATTGAGTTTACTGTCAAACCAAACATAAAACTAAGAGGATTGCAACTTGTGTATTGAAAACAACCAAAACATTTTGCCTGAAGAACGGCCCGCCAACTTAATGCTAACATCATAACTAAAATGCCAGTGACATGCTAACAGTCAGCATTTTAAAATGTTGTTTTCACATTCCATTTCTACTGTCGCTATGGTTGCTGCCACAACTATGTCCCCCGACTATGCCACTTTGCATTCCTTGAGCGTACAATGTGCAATAAATAACACATTTTGTTGAGTTGCTGTCATTTTTAAATTCTACAACAGCCCGTTTAGGCAGCAAAGTAGTCGGACCAAAATAAAGCCTCGGATGGGATGTTAGCACTTGTTTTGGCGAAAAATTTGTAAAATACTAAATGTACCAAAAATATGACGTAAAACCTAACAAATATCTATCATGCAGAAACCCGATTAGGCAGCCAAATAGTTTGACTGCAACGGAACCAAACTCCGCTGGTTGCGGCAGTAAACCCAGCCCCGATAGGTTGTATTTCGACAACAACCCGTTTAGGGAGCAAATTAGTCAAACCAAAATGAAGCGAGCCCCTGGCAGTTTGTTGTCACTTCTATTTTGGAAACAAATGAGTAGTAAACTAAATTCATGAGAAAGATAAGGTGCAACTACCGAACATACTGCGTGTCTATCAAAAAGCAGCTCGTTTAGGCGGCAAAATAGCGAAACCGCAACAGAACCACACTACCGCTGCTTGCGCCACTCTCCATCTTGTCGGGTTGCCACTACGTTGCATTTCGCCAGCAGTCTGTTTAGGATTTAGCAACTGAATAGTTGGGCTGAAATGAGTTAGCATGGCGCCACTATCTAGAGTTGGCCGTTTAGGCAGCAAGATTACCAAAAATGAATCCCCTCTTTGTTAACAGTTAACAATTTATAGATAACTAGTCGATTCCAGATCCCATGCGTTTTTTGGCCCGTATGGAACCGCGCGGAACGGCTTCGCTCGAACTCTGTCAAGTAAATCCGTCGGCGGGTGTGGTTACCGTTTACACAGAAGGTGAAAAGAAGGCGGCCTGTGAGACGCGAGCTAAGGCAAGGCAGGGGCGATGAGGAGGTGGGAGGCGAGGTGGGGGGTGAGGGGGTGGGGGTGGGGGACCTGAGAGGACAAGCAGGCAGCGTTGTTGAAAAGCTTCGACCATTTAGAGAACAAATAGTCCTGTACGATACACAAAGGTGACAAAGTGCCCCCGGGCGAGGTTCTAGTAGGTGAGCGCATCTGAGCGAGCGCGTGCCGTGCGTGTAACCACTTCTTTGTGTCTTTGAGTGTTTGCTGTAACGAGAAAAAGCTCTTGAGTAAAAGTCCATTTTTTTTTTTTTTTTTTTGTCCAAAGACAACATTCATTCGAAGCCGAGATATAAAATAGAAAAGTCTTCGTACAGTAGCGCTTGTGTTAAACTCAAGAGAATGCATGCACATTGACAACTCAACACTTTTTTTTTTTTTTTTTTTTTTTTTTTTAACCAATACTGTAACACTTTTGGTTTTGCATTGAAACCTTGTACAAATACTTTTGGACACAAATAATAAAACTTGAAAGACGAGTCACATGCTCTGACGCGGGGAAAAATAAAATAAAACCACAACCGTTATTAACATTTCACATTATAGCAATGGAGGGAGAGGGCAGAACAGTTGAGATGATTGGAATTAAAACCATGAGCCATGTCAAGTGGTGAGGCAGGGCCAGTTGCTTGGTTGGGTGCGGTCATGACTGCTGGCCGCCCCAGTGGCTCTCGACGGGCCGTCGCAGCAGCTCCTCCACGTGCCGCGCCACGTCCATGGTGTCGTCCAGGTCGAAGTCTCCGTCCGCCTCCAGCATGGATTCGCTCCTGCGTGGACGACGTAAAAGGATGCCGGGATTTGATGACCTTCGTTTTTTTTTGTTTTTTTTTACCGCAACCCGTTTCGGCAACAAAAAAAGTAGGTCCACAATGGATGGTGTGCTGACGCTATCTGTTACCGAGATTGGTAGCAAACTAGGTGGGAAGAAAAAGACCATTTTCGGGATTTGGATTTCAACAGCCCGTTTAGGGAGTACAGAGTCACAAAATGATGCGAGATCCTGGCATTTGTTTCCGCTTTTGCTTTGGCAACTAAGTAGTTTATGGCAGCCCGTTTAGGCATTCAACCGGTTGGGCAAAAGTCCTCAGAGAGCCAACTGCAGCCAACCTCTTTGCGTGACAACGAATCACACCCTGGTCTCATTTCTGCCACTTTAGATTTCTTTGCCTATTCATGCAGCAAACACGTTCGGTCAAACATAATGCCCATGTCGGGTGGCTTCTCATTTTTTGATTTTCAATTAAACTGCGCCCCCGTCAGGTTGGTGCCACTTTCTAATATATGACAGTCCACTCAGACAGCAAATTCCACTGTGAAATGCACAAGGCCTACATCCAGGCAATATTGACTGC
This sequence comes from Filicampus tigris, assembly GCF_054856515.1. Classification (NCBI taxonomy): domain Eukaryota; kingdom Metazoa; phylum Chordata; class Actinopteri; order Syngnathiformes; family Syngnathidae; genus Filicampus; species Filicampus tigris. Next base: position 4,888,129 of record NC_141232.1, read on the forward strand.
TAAAGAAAAAAAAAAAAATCCCAACTGATGACAATCAATTAATCAGCATTTGATAAACCATGCCCGTTTTCTTCATTCACGCGGCGCAGCGACTCACATGGGTGGGTACAAGCCGTAGGCGTGGGGGTGACTGACAGGTATCGGAGAGGCGCCGTGATCCATGTAGGTCGCATTCCCACTTGTTGGATCGGGATTGGCCGTTGTAAACCTGTGCAGAGCGCGGGCGCGCGCACACGCACACACACGCAAAATAAAAGCAATGAGTCCTTGATGCTTAGTTAGCGGTCGTCTAAGCAACCGCCCGCAGCGTGGGTTCCGCGCCCCGCCGCGTCATTACGGCGAAGCGGCGGCCGGAGCGGCGCTCGCGCGGCTAACAAGGCTAACTCTAATGATGAGCGGAGGAGACGCTCGCTCAGGAGCCCGTCTGCATCTTTTAATTGGCCTCCTCCAACTGACACAGCTAAGTAATTGCTGATCTGTAATGCAGGATCCAATAGCCGATGATTACCTAGAAGGAACGAAAGGGAAAAGGGGGCAACTCACTCAGGCACCACTTGTTTGATTTGCGGCTTCACGTAGCCGTCCACCGCCTTGGCTGCACAGGGAACAGAGAACCATTGTAAGGCGTCAAAAGCGAGAGAGGCCAGACAAGGAGCTAGGTGGGACGGCGCCGCTTACAGAGGGGAGGGGTGTAATACTTGGAGAAGACGTCGTCCTTGGGCCTGTCGGGGTAGAGGAAGAGGAGGTGGTTGAGATCGCTGATGCGGTCGGCCAGAGAGCGAATGGTGAAGTCTTTGGTCGTGTAGGGCATGAGGTTCCACACCATTCTCTCGCCTGGGGAAAAAAAACAACACGTCCGTTGGTTTTCACGAAGGGCGTTTCAAGACGTCAAGGGGAACATTTTGGGACACGAGGCGAGACGGGGCTGAGGGCGGGCGGCGCAGTGGTTTGAAGTAGTGGGCCATAAATCCCCGCCTTGTCGGGTTGCCGCCGCTGTCGATTTCTAAAACTCAGTAGTAGTAGATGGGCTGAAAATTAATTGGCCCGCCGACTGATTGCTTTGCACTTTTCATTTGTGGCGCAGCCCGTTTAGGCAGCCAAATAATTGGATTCAAATGAACGAAAAGGTTGCTGCCACCTTTGCGTTCTACCGCAGCCCGTTTACACAGCACAGAAGCTGGGATTAAAATCAATTGTTCTGCTGTCTGGTTGCTTGCTTGCACTTTCAATTTGCGGCGCATTTTGTTTAGACGGCACGCCAGTTCGCTAAGCACCGTGCCTCTGGCTGATTACTTCCATCTCTTGAGATTTCATTTGAAATGAAAAGTGCTTTATTTCATTCCGCGATATTAATTTAATTAATTTTCTACCGCAGTCCATTTAGGCAGCACAGTAGGTGAGCATCAACCGTGCCGCCGGCAAATTGCTGCCACATTTTTACTACAGCTTGTATCGGCAGCAACATCATTCGACCAAAATATATTACCGTAAAATCAATAACACGCTAGCCCCCAAAATCAGCCTTTAAAAGCATTTTTTTTCCTCTGCACATTGTGTGTAATGCATTCCCCCAATTTGTTGCTATCCTTTATTATCAGAGTGAATAATATGACTGAACAAAGATAGAAAATATACCACTGAATTGTAAATGCTTTTAAATGCAGGATAAAAACGATGCTCTTTTCCCATGGCTATGACTGAGGTGTTTTAAAGTATTTTTACAATTATTTATTTCCAAAAATCCAGTTCTTGCCCTGTAGGCACCTTTGGTGCACTATTTTGTATTCCTTAACTTTGCTTTTGAATCCCTTCAACTTTGCAGCTGAGTCCTACCGCAGCCCGTTCAGGCAGTACAGTGGTATTGTTTGCCATCCTCTCTAAAACCAGCACAAGTTGGTCGATGGAAACGCAGCCTCTGACGTTTCCAACGCAGAGGTGCACCTGTTCAACTTGACATCGACCTCATACCTGCTTTGTTGGGGTTTTCGGCCACCCAGGCGATTGTGACCCCTCCGATCTCTGAGTCGCTAAAGCGCAGGAGAAAAGTGCCGTTGGGCTTGGACATCAGCATGTCTTGAGCCTGCTGCTTGTTCACAAAGCCCAGGATGGCTCTTGAAAAATAAAAGGGAAAGCGTTGTAAGAGTATGTCTTGACCCTCCCCCCCCCTTCCCTCCATACATCTGTGCTCCATTTTATCTTCACACACGCTGGTTGCCATGGAGGAGGCCAACTACACTATTGTCAACCCGACCCCCCCCCACCCCCCCCCGCCCTCGAGCAGAACACACCGCATTTTCCGGTACACGCCGCACCGAGAGAACGCTCACCCGTCATTCCAGTGCGGCTTGAGATGTTTCTTCGTCAGCTCCATCACGCCGTCACACCATTGCCAAAATGTGAAGTTCCTGCCGGGCAAGCTTTCCTGATGAGTGGAGCACAATATGAAGCCCGAACGCACGTTGCAATACGCGCTCTTCGCGTTTGCCACAAATACGCCACGTCGCGCATGAAGAATCATAACCGACAACGCGCCTTGCTTGTCTGCGGCGAGGGAGCGCCCGTTGCGCTGCCGTTATCATAATCGAATGACGCGTGATTGCCGTATTGTGTTGGCTGCGCCGGGAAGATGGAAAAACGAGAGTCAAACAAACAGAGTCATTAAGACGAGGGCTGAGCTCATTTCACACGACTGGAGCGTGGAACGCCACTGCGGGGATGAATGCAAAATGGCGTGGCGAATACTTCTGTGAGTGTGAGTTCGGGCTAAATGCATCTCTCAATGGAATACGAGCATGCTTCGCAAATTGCTCAGTAATTCTGGCCTGTGGGAAAAGGCGACAAGGAAGGGGGAGAAAAAAAAAAAAAAAAAAAAAGCCTCGAGGAGCACCGAATACAACAAGTCATTATGTTGTGGTTACAGATACAGAGAGGGAGAATCACGAGTAAACTGACTCTGTTAAACTGTGACCAGGTCATCGTCATGTTGCGATCGTCCTCGATGCCGGTGCTGGAGTTGCCGAAAGCCTTCTGGGCGAGGAAGACCAGGTTCTCCTCGGAAAGGCCGCGGTTGCTCTGCACCTCCGCCTTGTGCTTCATGTTGATGGCCTCGCACAGCTGAGGCCACAGCACCTTGTCGGGCACCAGGAAAGGCACGCGGCCCTGAAGGACGACAAGCAAACGCCGTCATCCTCCAGCGTTAGCACGCAAAACGTACAACGCCGTCGATGTCTTCCACGCTGATGGACAGACCACAAGTCCAACGATCGCCCGCCTCGAAAAGATGATCCTTTGAGATGAATGATTTGATCACGTCCGATGTGATCCGTAGTGACCGTGACACGACCGTACGGAGGCTGAATGTTTGGGGGACTGTAGTTGACTTTATTACACGATACGTAATTGTGACCTTACGTTATCTTGCACTTGACAAATACTCCATATATATTTAAAAAAAAAAAAACTAATACTAAAACGAATAATAACTGAATTAAAACGACACATTTTCACTCCTGAAAAATAAAAATGAATAAAAGCTGCTAATAACTACTAAAAAAAAAAAATGGAATAAAAATGAACTATAATGGAAAATCCGAAACTATAAACCCTGGAGCGGATGCATGAAAAGCATGCTTTACTTCCTGGAAGATTTTGGCTTGAGCATGGCACGTCTCATTCAATAAACATTTCCAACAAAATGGGGGCCTGGGCACATGTCGAATGCGTTACACCGGTCAAACAAGAACTTTTTGACCCCGAAGGAGGTCCAAAGGTTTGCCATTAGAGACGATGAGTCACCGCATTACGCGGCACTGGGCGCAGTGGGTTACGCTTATCGACAGTGTATGAAATGCTGCCGCCCGCTGTGCCGAGGCAGACCTGAAAACCTTCCGCGGGGCGTCCACGCCGCCGCCGCTGCTGCTGATGTTTCTGTGTATCTCTCACCACCCGCTGGTGCCCGACGACTGCTGAGTGTTACGCGGGTCATGAGCTGCCTTTAAAGCTGAATTGATGGCGGAAAGTTTTCAGATTTTCACCAATCAGAGCACTTCAAGAGCGCTGTATCTTACCTTAAATTGAAACGAGGAACCCTAAATTAAAGCCCTAACAACTTAGAACACTAAATCAAAACCTTCAGTTGAAACCCTGATCTTAAATTGAAATCAACACCCTGGCCCTGACTTGAAAGCCTCAATTTAATCTCTACTCCTAAATGGAATTTTTAACTTGAAACCCTAAGCCTAAATTGAAAGTCTAACTTGGCACCCTGATTTGAAAGAACCTTTTCGTCAGATTCAAAGTGTTTCTTGTGTCATCTGGATGTGGCTAGAATTGAAAATGACGGTTTCTGAAGTGCTTGCTCGCAATACATGACGAAACGTGTACTCACGGGCTCCGCAAAAGCATTGTCCCACAGCACCGTCGCCGTGGCGTTATTGTCTTGGCTCCCGTGGACTATCACCACCACAGGCAGCGACAACGTCTGTGGAGACGGAAACAACGACAAAAGGAACATCAATCTTTTTGGTCGATACGGATCTACTCCGGAGCAAGGCGTTGCGCAGGTCATAACCCTTTCAGCGACGGATATTTGAACACAAAGAGTACAGCAACAATTGTAGACAGACAATATAACAACGCTCACAGGCATATCTTCTTTCTCCTCTGTGAAGAATGTCCAATATTATTGACGTTTACTGAGTCAATTAGCTGTGAAACTCTTGTATAATAACAATCTAAAAAGCGGAGGCTTGATTGTGTTTACTCACCTTCACTTGGAAGACGAGCTCATTGCCTCCGACGCTGAACTGGGACTCAAAGAGGATGGTGAACTTCTCCTCCGTGACCGACTCGGCTCCTCTCCTGTCCGACCGCTTAATCCTCTTCAAGGACTGAATACATGAGACATGGACAACTATAAATCATATTGCATATCAAGGCTAAAATAGCTTTTTGTTGCACATACGCAAACCGACGAGACAAGAACGCTCAGTTTGACCGCAGAGACAAGCATGCCTTTTTTTGTGTGCGTTCCACTTAAACAAATAAAAGCCACCCTCAAATAGACGCCCTGGCATTTGCATAAACAAATAAACGCCCCTGGATGCTATTTGAACAAATACGCTGAGCAGCTGTTATCCGAGTGTGACGCTCGCAGCGGGGCCCTCACCATGTTTCTGAAGTGAGCGCTGAGCGTGCCCGTTGTCTGGTGATACTCCATCACGCAATTGTTATTGAGAATTTCTCCGCTGCTCTCACTAAAAAGCAACAGAAAGAAAAGAGCATTGATGAGCCATCCATTAAATGTATTTTTGCCACACGCAAAAGATGGGTGCCTTAGTTTTTATTTTTTAAGCCTGCATGGAGGAGAAAAAAAAAAAAAAAAAAAAAAAAAAAAGACAAGATAATGGCATTATTGTTCACGCATTTGACTGCTGACGCACTCCTGCTGCGTTCGGAATGTGGAACAAGGCGGCCGAACGGCGCTAAAAGTAGATTCTGCATGGAGTCTTCCGAGGCATTGTTGGAGTTCCAGCCATGTCTGTGTGGTGAGGTGTGAATCAAGTGTAATCCAGTACAGACCAATTGTAACCAGCAGTGCTGGGAAAGTCATTTAAAAGTCTTTTTTTAAATGTATTCCTCAACTAGTCTAATGTTATTTGTGTTTTCAATGATATGCACTATTTGGGTTTGATTTTTTTGTAACATACCTACTTCATAAATCGGAACTTGCAGAGCTGGGCAGTCCGTCCCTGGGACCCTCCGGCCCGGCCGGATGCCCATTTTTCGGGCGGAGGGGTGGGGGGGGGGACAATTTTTTTTTAAATGGCTGGACTAAGCATGGCCGGAAGTGGATTTTTGTCCGGCCCCACTAACCGGCCCTCATGCGTGTGACGTGCTCGCTAGGCGGCCAAATTTCATCTCAGCCTACTCGGTGAAAGGCTTTTTTTTAGGCTTCTTTCAAAACAACTTGTGTCCGGGAGTATATTCAAGCTGTGCGCAGCACTCAAGTATGGCACATCATGCACATGCCATGCACCGCCATGTGCAAGATGTCGCGCACTGTGGCCCCAAAGTAGACTCAGGGAGTTTGTGTGACCGCTCAGTTTAATGGGAAATTAAGAGGGATTTTCCCCCAACCTCGAAGTAACTTCAAGGATGGCAACAGAAAACATTCAGAAGTGTCCATAATGCGGGCGAACTTACTTCCTGGTGTTCTCGTTCTTCAACAGCGACTTGGCCTGCTGCTCGCTGATGATGGTTGCCTTGACCTGCGGCGGGTTCATGTGCACGTTCAGCTTGCCGCCGACCAGGAGGCGCACGGTGGCGGCGAACTTGGTCTGGGTTTTGAGCACCTGCGGGGGCTGTTTCTCGATGATGAAGGTGCTGACGGGGGCATCACAGAAGTGGGGCTGAACATTTCATGTTTTTTCATATCAAAGTGAAAGCCAAGGTTAGATTAGCTCATGTGTGTTGCGTCACTCAACGGCAACTCAACGGGTTCTAATTTTTATATATTTATGAGCCCTTTAAATACATTTATTTTAGAGGGTAATGTAAGATGAGTTGGAAACGATATTTAAGCATTTGGGGACCGTATTTATGGTTTAAATTAATGGAGGCAATGATTAAAAAAAGCATTAAGGGAGCGTATCAATGATTTGCATTTTTTTTTATTTATTTATTTTTGCTACCTTGTGACCAAGGCCGAGATGATGTCTGTGATCGTGCTGTTGAGTTCGTTGAGGAGGTCTTCAATAGGACCCGGGATGGGCAGCTGTTGTCTGAGGTGTTCCGCTCTCCGGATCTGTTGCCGGTTCTGCCAAATGGTTTCCGCCAGCTTCTCGCACCTAATAAACACACAAAAAAAAATGACAGAAAGTACTCGTGTCCGATGTCAGTGATGGTATTCTCACTCTCACTCTCACTCCTGAGCCTAAATTGGATATGTACACTATGGACTAAATTCCTAAAGAAAGAACTGCGGCCGCTCATAGCAAGTCCAACTGCCCTTCATTTGCACCAGCAGTTTGCTCTGACTTAACGTCCTAATCACAAAGGATGTGACTATTCGTTCTCATTAGGAGGCAATAAACTTCGGGCCATTAGGAGCTTGTAAAGCGACGACCTCTGTGATTCCACGTGGCCCTCGTACGCGGAACGGAAGCTCACCAGGACTGCAGGATGTCCATGCCCCCCTCCGGCGGGCCCCCGTTGCCCGCCAGCTGTTGCCGTCTCTTCCACTGGATCAGCTCGTCGTCCAGGATGAGCGTCTGCTGCTTCCTCAGCAGCTGCAGCGTCTTCTGGTGCTTCTCCGCCAGGTCCTGGACGACAACGACGGCGTCAACTTTTCCGTTTGCAAAGCGCTCGTGCAGCAGGAGTAGGAGAAGAAGAGTCAAGCGGATACCAGTCTGTACTTCTGTAGTGTGTTGGCCTCCCTTGTCAGCCACGCCTCCACGGTGGCTCTCTTGCTTAGCAAGGTGGGCTCTCGTAACTGTCGGTCAGCAGGGGGCAGTGTGGCCAGGCTGGACAGCTGAGCTAAAAGGGGGGGGGCGTATAAATTCGAAAGAGAGAAAATTAATGGATTTCTAAGAAGACCTAATTCAGAGGCTGTTTGCCTTTTTATTGTAATAAAAGCCGGATGAGTCCGGTGCTTGTTGACGTTTTCGATCAAGGCCGAGGCATCGCTTCCGCCTTGTGGACTTGCTGTTGGAAAATGACATTCTCCAATTCTGTGAATTGAAATTGTTTTGGGGTACCAACCAAATGTTGACCCATCGGACACATTTAAATTGTCAAATAAACCTTTTAACTACCTATTTTCTTCCTATTTTTTTTTTTATGAAAACGTCTGTGAGTTTTCTGAATATTATAATTTCCATAATAAAAGCCCCCCACACTGAGTTTCTCCAATCACGTTGTCTCTGACATTCGCCACAGTGACTGAGAAGTATAAAGTGCTGCTTTCATGAATGAAAATGCTTTAGGGACTTGTTTTTCTCTCCACACTTTTGAGCTCCACTTCCGCTAATAAACGCCGCTTGTCTTGCTTAGCTCCCTAGCTCCGAAACGCGTTTGACTTTGTAGGTTTCCACATGATGGGATTGTCTCACCCTGAATGCGCAGGCTCTCCTGGTACTGGATGATGAAGTACTCCTGGTTGTGCTGGAGCTTGCGCAGGTCGTTCTCCGTGTCCTGGGTGAGCAGACGAAGCTCCTCGAAGGCCTGGTTGATCTGCTGGTACTTCTGAGACATGCTGTCCAACATCCCGCCCACCGGAGAGCTGGACTGTTCGGTTGCATTGATGGGGTTTGGACAGAAAGGGACGTTGAAAGAGTGTCATTTGAGACAACAGGTGGGAAAGAAACCAAGATGGCCAGGATGCACTCACCTTCGTATGAGCGAGTAAAATCCAGAATTGCAAGTCTGCGATAGAGCGGTGCTGCATAACCGAGGTCAGTCAGATAACGGCTAAACTGTGTCGAATCCTCATCGGTGCGCATATTTTATGCTAATAGAAGAGGCGCGTTGTGACTGGAAATCAATTCAAGCCAGGAGTTACCGAGATTCAGATGTTCACGCGCTGCTGGATGGATGCCTTTCATAACTCGTGGCGTGCAATAAAACATTAAATATTCGATTTCCAAGCTTTGCTACTGCAGAAATAATTGCTGTGAAATAAGTGTTTACCCTGTTTCGCAGGCTGGGATCACACTTTGCCATAGAGGCGGCCGATATGTATCGTTACCGATATCATCGTCGATCTTGCGTTCGCGATGTGTAATTTTACATTATCGAGTATTAATACTGCCTCAGCCGACGGCCGCAAAGTATGAGGAAATGCTGAAAAATCAGTGTGCATTGACGGCAGAGGAGGAGGAAGTGATAATCATTCGCCGAATCAGCGGGCGGGACCCGGTCACGTGACTCTGCCAACACTGCAGCGGAGCTGTTTCCTCCTCATTTCATGGAGGAGTGTCGAGACACGGCACTCTGATTCATAGTGCGTTTGTGCAATATGAGTTAAGCAGCAAAATCCACCCGTTTTTAGCCATCTCAGAGGGCGGCCATTTTGTTATTTCTATCGACTGAAAATGACGTCACAACTACCCAGGGCTCAGGGGACGACCAATCACAGCTCGCCTGTTTTCTAAAGCTGAGCCGTGATTGGTCGTTACCTGAGCCCCGGGTAGTTGTGATGTCATTTTCAGTCGACAGAAGTGACAAAATGGCCGCCCCCAGAAATGGCTAAAAACGAGTGGATTAACTCTTATTCCACAAACTGCTGTGTTTCAAATAGTGGGCGTGCATAGAACACATTCTTTAAAAAAATATGTTCGGGTTGATTTCCCCTTTAAGGAATGTGAGGATAAGCGGTATCGATAATGGATGGATGGATGGAATAGAAATGTCAGGAGATTGGCTAATTAGAATTTTCAAAGAAAAAAGGGGGCTCTCACTTAACAACAGTAGCGACAGTGTTATGGGGAGCTTTACTCCCTTCGGCTCGTCTTCAACGGGTAAAATGCATGCTCCATGGGGTTTAAGTCCGGAGAGGTGGCCTGGAATAAAACCTTATACTGCAACCCCTGATCCGCAACTTGGTTGCTTTGGCCGTGTGTGTGATTGCATCAGAATGTTTCCGCAGACTTCTGAGTTCATTTTTGAAGCTAAACGAGTGTAGTTGCGGCATGATGGACAAAAAGTGTGCGTGTGTAGTTTGGCAGCACTCACATTGGTTGCCTCCCGCACGAGCCGCTGCTCGGTGTAGAGGATGTGCTTGATGCAGCGCACCAGCTCCAGAGGACATCGGTCATACGTGCTCTGAAAGACAAGGAGAACATGTGCCGTGGTTAATGTCTCGTTAAGCCCTGACGAGGCGAGCGGCAGCCGCGCTCCGCACTCGCCAATTTAGACGCATCAAGGAGCTTCTCGGGGGCCCGGCGCGGCGGATACGCTAGAGCCCATTAGAGGAGCTTAATGACGACGGTCTCTGAAGAGCGGCGCACTTTGTTTAAAGCGATCATTAGCATACGAGCACTCAGCAGTGTTTTTACACGTTCATGCGATGACGATTACATTTGGATTGATTTTCCTTGAATCGCCAGTGGAACGGGAACCTACGAAATCAAACGCGAGCTACGGATGCTTGCATTTTTGTCCAAAAAAATGTGAAGACGCTGAATTATCTGTAAGCGTGAATGGTTGTTTGCCGTGAAATTGCCTTTTGGAAGGTTCCACCATATCTTCATTTGAGTCTTGAATGCTTAGATGGCACCTTGGCCTTGTCAGTAAATACAGGCCAAATAAAGTCCCCAAAGCAAAATGAAGGGCGCCAGAAATCCGGGAATCCATCTTAGCAAAGCCAATTCCCCTTTGCCCAGTTTCACAGCCTGGTTTCCGGGAGGCGAGCAGAAGGCAAGAGAAGAATGGATTTTGAGAGCAGGGATCATAAATAGCAGTGCTGGCTAACGACCAAGGGCCGCACTTGGACTGTCCTCTTGTTTTTCCTTGCAATGGATACAAACTGTTCTGAAACATGTGGTGCTCCTGTGTGCGCCCTTGCTAAAAAAACGTCAACAGGGAGGATGTTGAAAGGGACGGCTTGTTCTGCTTGGGAAACAGTTTCAATAAAAGAATTATACTATTAAATGTGGCTGCTTGATACGGAATTTCACAACATCGTTCCAGAGGGCACGGTTATTTTCCTTGGGTGGCTGGTGTGTCATTTTTATGGTAAAAAGAGCACTCTCGAGCGATCTAGAATTTTCTCCATCTCTCGTATCTTAAACGACTTACCTTGAGTTGGCTGGCATAGTGACCCAGTTTGATTTTGAGCAGGAAGCCGTCCTCGCCGACCTGGTGTTCCGCTTTGTTCTGCAGCTCCTGGATTAGCCCATCCAGCAAGCGCTTGGCCTTGAACTCCTCTTGCGGGTTCTCCAAGTCGATGTTGTCCCTGACCGAGGCAAACAGGCACGTTCCAATAGGTTCAAACGGTACACACGAGGTGCTCGTCGAAATGGTGGACCGCCTGTGTATTTCCAGGTCTCCTCATGATAGATATACGGTACCTTTGGATTTTTATGTTGATAAGAGAAACAGGCTGGGCATCACAAATCTGTCCAGTAAATGTGATTCCATTGTATTCACAATCGGAAAAATTCTTCTTTGAAGGACCACTGGAAATGTCTCAAATGACACGAAAATGGTCACTTCAAAACAAGACGGCAGACTTTTTGTCTCTTTTCGGGCATGAGTTTGCGCGACCTTGTGCCTTTACTCATGATTGCAAATTTAATCCTGCCAAGCGAAACTGGCTTCAGGGGATGAATTTTCAATGCGACTTTTTGGAATTATTCAAAAGTTCTGTCGAGTTTTACGAGTCATAAAACATCACTGCCAAACGCCATCCGCCACGACGAAACACTCAAGCTTGGAAAATGCTTTCTGGTCAGAGTTTGGCGTCGGCTCTTTTACAAACTTGGAATGACTGAGAAACAGTGTGCAAAACAAAAGGCACGGCTAGATAAGACACATGCCAAAACTTTCAAAGCTGTCCGCGGGCTAGTATGTGCGAGCTAGCTAGCAAGCAGGCCCACATAAAGGAGACACGGTAGCCCAAATACTTAAAGATAAAACACATACCCCTTCAGGCAATATCATTTTTTTCAGGCTGTAGGCATAGCTTGCTAGCTAACGTCATGCTGTAGTGGTAGAAATGGGCCAAGGAGATTGCGCCGGATATTGACAGATGGAATCACGGCGCTCATGCCAGAAAGCCTAAGTGCGTATCTGGGCTCGGTTTTAGCCAAACCTAAAAAAAAAAAAATCCATCAACTGACATTGTGAAAAAGAGTTTAAAGCTATATCTCAACAATTCAGTACTAAATTGTTCTCAGACTTTTTCAACAATTACCTTCAAACATGTACAAAAGGCAAGTGGGAATGAACAAGAAAAAAAAAGCGGATCCAGATATTAAATCGGAATTGGCCCCTTGAACTTGCGATGTAAATCTATTCAAGGCAACTCAACCACAGTTCACTTCGTGTGTAATTAATTTAGAGCTGTTAGGCTAAAGAGTGGCACATAGCATGCATAGAAATTGCCCGAGAAGCGCTCGTGAGACTCACCAAAGTTGGCCCTCGATCCACTGCGACAGATAATGTCGCACTTCGATGGGGAAGTGCTGACCGTACAGAGACTGCATCTGGTGGAGAGCATCTCCCTGGAGCTGCTGGGCCTGAATCCACACTGCCATCTTCAACACCCTGCCACAGAGAAGAGAAGACAAGACAGAGAAGTAAATCGAGGAGAATAAGTTCGATTGCTTGAAAATGACAAAGAAGAAGAAAGCTAATGTGAAGAGCTGGCAGCCGGAGATAATCGAATCAAGTGGGTGCCTTCCAAAAGTTAGTCTTTAAAAAAGCTGAATCCCCTCTTTGTTTTCCCCCGGCGGCTGCCGTGGAAGAAGGAAGCACCGAAAGACGATGAAAGATATTAATTTAAGTGGTTTGACGCAAACTGCAAGGGGGGGGGATAATCTCATCACGCTTAAAGTACGCACTGTGTATAGTGCCCCTTTCGATAACAGGCTCACTGCACGAACTCTACTTGGTGTAACGTACAAAACACGTCCGACTCCTCTGTAAGTCCTAGTAGTAATTTTTGTCGTTCTTTGAGGGGAAATAACAGATGCCTGTGAGTTATATTTTTTGTCTACACTGTTGCTCCCCGTTCGTATTCAAATACCCGTTGCTTAAAGTGTTATAACATTCCGATTCGAATTGTTTGTTAGCATTAATCTACCGTGAATGTACTTTTGCTAAAGCACAGCGATATGGTCGTTTCAAATATGTCAAATTCTCATTGTTTTATGTTTAGTTGGACAGTAAACCTCAACAGAAATGACAGCTTCAAATCAAAATGGATGGATTCCTGTTCAATTTCGGGCATGGGACCTTGAAACTTTTTTATGTGTGTACCTTCCACTGTACAAGAGATATGACTGCTTCCACCACAGGTTGAGGGTTGAAAAACATGGTACCTTTCATACTCTATAGCGTATGGGTTTGAACTAGTGCTGTCAAACGATTACAATTTTTAAACTAATTAATTGCAAAAAAAATTCCATAATTAATCGCAATTAATTTTATTTTTCAACTGCAATTTTTTACAAAGCTTCGAACCAATATTTATGGCAAAAATTTAAAGTATATTTTGATTCAAAGACTACGCTAATAGCTTTCTTTCTTTCTTCCTTGAATACGATTATTTTCCTGTAAAATGCAACTGTTGAAAGATACACTAAAGACGTACAGCTAATATGGTATTTGAATTCGGCTTTGCAAAAGGTGCAAATTATTATGGATTTTTCCAATGAGCCGTCGAGCAACTTTTTAAAGTAAAACTACGTCTGTCTTTGACAGTGACTCCCTAAGATTGGCTGCCAAGTGAGCAAAGGGAAGCTGCCACAGGAAGTAAATAAAACTGAGTTAACTGAGTTAATTTATTTTAATGCGTCATAAAATCCAAATTAATCTCCATAGTTAACGCTTTAACTTTGACAGCCCTAGTTTGAACACAACAGTGTTTGTGAAGTGAGATAAATACGACTGTTTTTTTTTTTTTTTAATTCCTGATGGGGGAAAAAGAAGGCAGCATCACGGTTGTGGGCTGGTTGACACATCTGCCTCACAATTCTGTGGTTCATGGTTTGAATCTTGGTTCCAGCCTTTCTGTGACGCCAAGATTTTAAACCGCGAAAAAAGAAAAAGGACTTTGTGTCGGGGTCACTTCGGCGGTTGATTTACCGTCAACACGCCTACTTGTTCTTCTCAAAAAGTGGCACAGTAGTCGTCGGCGGTAGGCGTGTAATGAGTGCGTGGGGAAGTTTGTGGGTTATGTGGTGTCAGTGGTTAGTGCACACACTGCGATGCCCTCTCAGTCTGTAGATCACAGCAAACGCACACAAAATAAAGACTTTCAAGTGGACCCAAGTCCCATGACTGGAGAAATAACGTCAGCCCGAAGGATCTGATGACTAGGACAAGTGAGCCAGCGGGGGTGGGGCTTTCATTCAGAGAAAATTTCCCAAACATTTCCAATTATTCTCGACTGAGAATGCAGATGATCTTGTGCCTGGTCCACACTAATCATAACAGTCGATGTTTGTTAACCTTTTGTTCCAATTCAATGCATAACCGTTACATTCCCAATTGCGTATATGATTAGTATAGTAATACTTAACTACATATACTCGTCACATACAATTCCTCTGACTATAGAGGCTGCATTTATTCCAGGTTTACCTTATCTGACCAAAAATCCTTGAAACATTCTGCACAAAAAGCATGGCATTACGAAATCAAACATGCCAGCATTTGTCTCAGGGGAATGTGGGAAAATTTGCAATTTTTTTTTATTTTTATTTTTTTTAACATCACAGTGAATTTTATTATGTATGCCAATGGAAATTAGCTCACGGGGCAACTCTCTGGTGCAAAGTATATTCCCTTCATGATTAATGCCACGTGGCTGATTGAGCATTAAAATTGTTGGCCAATGTCTTTGCAACCGTTTGTGACCTTGAACGAACCCAGATGAAAAAACAACATTCACTACATGCGCACACATTTGCAGACATACGCCGCTCAGTGTGATACTGCCTTACGAGTATGTAGCCTTAAGTGCTTTTTTAAAATATCGATCCACAAGGTCCAGCGGTGGAGAGCACGAACGCAGATAATTGGACGTCGGTCACAAAAGAACAAACCAGAATGCACACGACATTAAAGGATTTACTTTACTAATTTTTCCTCTGTGGGATGCGTATCAAATTCAGTATAGACAAAATATTAACTTTTTACTTCTGGAAAATGCTAAATAAGTAAAGTATCTCGTTAAGTCATTCCTTTCTCTCACTACACAATAAATGTTAGCACAAATTTTGCTATACCTTCAATTTAACTGAAAATATTTCAGACTTTATATTTCACTATAATCAGTTAAGAGCATTGAGCATTATGAAATGTTGCCATTCAGTACTACCTTGAACATACTGTACATACAGGAGAACATAAAAAGACAGCATGAACCTTGCGTGCAGAAGTTCATAGTTCAGAAGTCAAATAGATAGAGTGCTTTAAAGAAGAATTCAACGCTAACAAATTTTTTTTTCAAGAATATGTTCTATGCAAGCCCACTCGTTGAAAAAAGGCATTCTAATAATTATTGCGTTTGTGGAATAGGTGTTAATCCACTCGTTTTTGGCCCTCTCTGGGGGCGGCCATTTTGTCTTTTGTTGACTGAAAATGACACCACAACTGCTCACAATGACCAATCACGGCTCAGATTCAGAAAACAGGTCAGCAGTGATTGGTCGTTGTGAGCAATTGTGATGTCATTTTCAGTTGACAGAAGACAAAATGGCCGCCCCCACAGATGGCTAAAAAACGAGTGCATTTTGCTGCTTAACTTATATTCCACAAATGCAAAATTAATCAGAATGCCGCGTTTCAACTAGTGGGCCTGCTGGGAACATATTCTTGAAAAAAATATGTTTGGGTTGACTTCCGCTTGAAGTAATTACACACACATTAGTCATAAAAGATTGAAAAAGACATTCAATGGATAGGCAGAGGAACGTTTTTTTGTTTGGTTTTTTTTTCTCACCAAAATTGTGAAAATGAACTGCAAGGAGATGACAAAACATCACACTAACACACTTGAGAGAGAAAGATGCCATTTCTGTGTACCAGCCTAACAACACGTAATTCAAGAAAATTGGGACAATTTCCCAAACAGACCACAATGGGGAAAATACATAAACATTACTACTTGTAATAAACATCCAAACAAAAGCAATACTATTACTATCCTATTTCACTCTTCTGGAGCCTCAATAGATTAATACTTTAGTTCCCATTCAAGTGTCCTTCTCAACAAACAAAATCCAAGTTAAATTTGTTGTGTAACGGGGAAAAGCACACAATCTGAGCAGCAGTTTTGTGAAAATTCCAACCAAAAGAAAAGCAGAGTGGCTGACTCGTCATCACCTTTGTTGTCTCCCATTAGCATGCTACATTCACGGTGCGGCGGTGGCATGTCACACGCACGTTTAAAGCCCAGCAAAGAGGCGTGTTTATTCCGCCGCAGAGGGACTCGCAATACGGTAGCGCAAAAAAAAAAAAAACACCAAAAACTGCACTCGAGCGCGCCGTCACCCACTCCTTCCTCTCAGGCAAAACTGCCATTCATTTAACGTAAGCGCTTCCTGTGAGGAAACTTGAGGTGCCACCCACCATTCCGAGCTCTCTCCTTCATGATAGTGTTGAGATGACACATGCAACACAACGATAACACATGTTTTTGAGTTGAAAGCTCATTCATTTTCAGTTCATTAAAATGTTCAGAAATGTTTTAGTCAAGCCGAGGTATGGTACCTGATAAGGCATTTCAATTAAATACGTTTATGTTTTGACATTTGTCATCAACAACTAAATGTCTAAGTAAATAAAATAAAAAGAAGATATTCTTTGCCCCAGGCACTGTAAGCTGTAGCTTTGATATCTGGAAAATAATTAGCAAAAAATTACTATGATGTATTATTTTTAAAAAATGCATACTTACATTTGGGACCAGCAAAACAATAAAACAAACACAATAAACCAATTACTTCTCCTAACATTAGCTCTGGGCCAATTAAAAGACCTGATATAACTGTATATAATCTGCCACCTGCATGAACAAAGTTGTTTTTAAAAGCAAAAGGTGTATTGTTAAAGTACAATCATTGTTTAAGAAGAAAAGTCCTTTTTGGGGGAACAAAGAGAATAAAGAAGTCTTTTTCAGAATAAAAGGCGCAATATTAGGAAAAAAGTTGTAAAAAAGTTGTTGTTTTGAAATTCACATAGTAAAATATTAAATATTATATTTCAAGTTCATTTTAGAAAAATCCAACTTTATTCACACCTTGATTACTACCGCCTGCACTCTTCTGCTCACTTAGCCTACCACCACCCACACTCTCCTCTGCAGCATTTTTATGAACGTCATTATTCTGCACTACTTTTGGTCGATTTTCAATAATTCATATCATGAGGCACCACTGTATCACAAAATACTGTATAATGACTCCCTTAAAAAGTATTGCGTATGAAAGTTCAATTTAACTTGTAGCTAACTAACTAATGTCCAAAAAATTAACAGTTCTTAATCTCATTTAGCACAAGTGTTAACGGTGGGGTGGAAGTGCATAAGGGCTCTGTCACGGGCGCATTTTCAAAAATAAGCCGTTAAATGTTTTCATTGAGTGTTACATTTCACACTTGATGGAGGGTGGGGCGGGGAGTCATGCCAGACACTCAACTTGTAGCCTAAAAAAGTTTATTTACTGTAATATGTCCCGTTTAAAGCCAGCAGCTTTTGATGACTTTTATACATCCCTCCTTTACTTTGAAGTGGAAAAATAGCCACAGAGGTTACTGATGAATGCCACCGAGAATCAAAGCAACAATACAGCTCAATCTTTGCCTAATTGAACCGTCACGGGAGGAGGAAAGAGGACTCTTGTTGTTGTAGCGTGTGAACACATGACCTGTTAATGTGGCTGACAGCTTGGAGGGAGGGCTACTGCAAACGGCTTTTGAAGAAGAAACACTGCAAGAAAGAAGAAAGACTGTTGTGCCGGCCGTCTAGGGCTGGGGGGATACGTTGCAGCACTGCGGCCCACGTCTCATCACGCCGCCAACAAGAGGAAATCACTCATTAGCACGGCAGCTTATCACCACGCACGGACCCAGAAGCGTGTGCACATGCCGACACGTGTCCATCTAAATCCCCGCCCGGCATCGTGAGACTCGCATTCTAATGTGGAAAACCATTTAATGACGCTCACAAGGGGGGTGAACACGTGTGAGGGTTGGCCCACTCGCCGTGTCATCTGCTTCCCCGTTGCCGTCTTTAAAAGGCCATCTTTTTCTATGCCGTTGACCTTCATCTATCATCAATTACAAATGTGTGTGAGCTATTATTTGACTCAATTAGGATGCCATAGAACTCGACTTTCAAAATAGATGCAGTAGTACAGTGGTAGCTATCTATCTTTGTTTACATTTTGTCAAAAGCTGTCATGAGCTTGAGCTATGGTAGCTCATAAGTGATTAAAAAAAAAAAAACACACGTAGACACGCACAAAACGCCCGTGGCAATGGGGGCCACTCACAAACCTTGATGTCAGGTAGCGGGCCCGCAAATTTAAGACATCTGATTAGTTGCGTTGTATTGCTTTTGTACCGTATTGGTTAATGATTGTGACTTAAGAAGTGAAGTGAGTTAAGCAAGTCCCGACTAAAGACCCCGGTACCAAATATGGGGCCAGTAGTAATACAAATATGTATACGATAAAATAAACTAAGGTAAGCTAAGATAAAATAAGCTGAGCTAAAATGAGCTAAGATAAGATGAGGTAGATCTGAGATAACCTTTATTAGTCCCACAATGGGGAAATGCGCATCGTTTCAGCAGCTATAGTGGATAAAGGAAAATGATAAAGGCGAAGACATTCCTACCTGAGAATAAATTACACAATATCTATCAATGTTACCGTTGTATATTCTGATCGCTGCAGCGGGGGTGTTAAAGTCTGTCGCTGAAGGGGCAGCGTGTCCTGGAGGGGGTGGGTAGAGTGGCGTCATCATCATCACAGATTATACGCTGCAATTTAAAATCCAAGGGCAACTGTTCTCTCAGTGCGCAAAACTGAAGAACATCAACTGGTGAAAAATTGGAAAGCTTTTGATGAAAGCGAGCCCAGTAGCCTCTCCAGTTGTTTTTGTTCAAAGCACAGAGCACGACTGGACAAGCAAGACATACAAGGATGAACATTACTCAAGAGTAATTGTGTTATAAGGCAAGAATAGCCCACAGGTAGCCTGAGGGCGGCTGTTGGCGGCGACGGTAACAGCGTCGGCGTAACCATAGTCCCTCAAGGGCTACGGCCACAACGGTGCTGCCCTGAAAATTAGCCGGTTTGCGCCTTGCCTGATCAGTTGCGGCCCCGCAGCTCGTGTATGAATGTGGTTGTTACATGTTTATTTTTTTTACCGATGGTTCGTAAAAGTGTTTAAAAGTACACAGGCGGCTGTGTCTATCTGTGACCACCTGTAGAGGGATCATAATGCTTCTCAACTAGCAGTCGCAGGCTATTAGCTAACAATGTTTACTTTAGCATAATGGTGTAGTAGTGTAAGCCGGTTCCTCTTTGCAGTAGACACAATGCACTTTATCTTTTTTTTTTTCTTTTTAAGTATGAAATGATCCCAATTTTGCATTCACTGTAAAAATCCTGCAACACAGGGAAAAATTTGCAATGTGCGATTTCAAAATCCATGCAAAAATTAGCGTTCGCTTGTGATATAAGAAATTGAGATTAGGGATGGGAAAAAGAATAACTCGGTTAAATTGACCACCAAAATTGGTCAACAAGCATTTCAGCCTCAAAATTATGGGAGGGGAGGGGGGTCATTTACTCAAGCAATCGATGGACTAATCGATAGGATAATTGATTCTAAAAAGATTTATTAGTGACAGCCCTAACAGAGAGTGTAAACTGAGCTGCAATTATTGCTCCTGCTGATCATTTTGACCTGATATTCTACAGACTTGCTATAAAGACAAAAATGAAAGCATTATGTCTTCAAGTAGTGCAACCAGAGCAGCTTCCTAAGCCCCCTCAGTGCTCAGGCTTCATGTTGACTGATGAAACAGTAGTTTCTCTGATGTGGAATCAATCAGGGGAGTCATAATGCACTGCAGGTGACAGCTCCCCTGCCGGACACATCTACGCGGCATGGAAAATAACGAGGCATGTCACTGACCTGCCTTGCGCCGGCAAATCGAAGCAGTTGGGGAAAGCAAACACCGGAGTGGTTAGTCAACTCCGATTATCTGCTGTATGGTGTATAAATATATTTCGGAAAATTGCTTCCCCCGCCATTGCTAATACAGGACGTCAACAAATGCTCTTTACAACGCAACGTCTAGTTTTGCTTACACTTGTTTGTGGGACATCCTGCTTTCAGTTTTGCTTTCAGTGAATGAATGGGACTTGAAGTCATTTTGTAAATGGAGGACAAGGCACAAAAATGAACTGACGATGATTCAGTTACTGTTCGGTCTGTAACGTGTTAGTAACAAAAAGTTCTGCAAAATAAAAGCAGATGTTTGCAAATGTCTTATTTTGATTAAAAACAAAGATAATGAGTCTGATTTCATGGATAACTATGGAAATTGGAGAATATTTACCAGTGAAAGCCCGCCAGTATATGGGGCATTGTATTCAGTCTCTCTCACTTGCATGAGACTGTGTCAATCTTTTAAAACGGGCTAATTTCAGCAAGACAAGACATAGGGTGGGTGTGCTATTTTGTTCTTCTTGATCCTTGGTGTATTTTAACAAAGGCATGTCACAGACATGATTGTAAGACAACTGGGAAGTTTAAAAAAAACCCATCTTTTAAAGCAGAAAGTCTACATTTCAATCACATTATCACTGCTTTTATTTCAATTCCATCGTGGTGGGGCATCAATGCATAAATACTGGCCACCACCCCGCTGTACATCTAGTTTGTTTGGATTGTGAAACAGCAATAGATCAAACGCCGCATGCAGATCTCAGCATTCTCACAGTGTAACCTCATTGCACTCAGCTGGCCCGCTACCCTCTGAACTACCGCCCCGCCCTCAAGCCCTTGAAGCCGGAGCTTGGCCAGCCAATGACCTGCTTTATCCAACCCAACCCCCCCGGTGCTTCCAACCACCCCTCGCTCACACTTTCCAACCATCTGGACAGATGCCTGGACAGAGCAAGTCGGGCTATTTGAGGTGAAGCGGCAGCCATAAAATGAGAATAGTGTGTAGTGTGAAAAGTGCAAAAAAAAAAAAAAAAAAAAAAAAAAAAAAGGCGCAAATATACTCAATGTCTGTCAGGGGTTTGTTTGCTTTGAAAACTAGGGAGCAGTATGAAGCTGCTGCCAGCAAACATTCAGTAAGTGTCAACAAATGGAAATATGGCGGGAACGTCTGTCCAACATGAAAAAAGCTTCTTTTTTTTTTCCACATCAAACACAATCAATTTTGGACAAATATAAAATATGTGTGTGTACCATGTCAAGTTGAAATAAATAATTTGCTATTTTGTCTCCCTCCTCTGTGTGGAGCTGCTCACCCTTCCCCTCTCTGCTCACCCAGAAGGAGAGGACACCGAAGCAAACATCCTTATTGCCTCCAATTAACTTCAAAGAGACGTTAACTCAACTTTGCAAGCAGCCAATCATATTGTATGCAGTATGTCGGTAAGTCATCACAAGCTAGCTAGCTATTGTGAGAAGCTAAATTGCCAGTCTGCATCTTCACTCTCATGTCAGAACAACACCAACAGATTGACTCAAAATGCACAATGAAATAGGTGTGCTCAGAAAAGGTTGGTTAAGAACATACATGGTGGCAGTTGGCAAGTTGCTGGCAAGCTAGCGAGCTTGAGAAACCAACTCGGCAGTCTACATCCTCAGTTGGTTCACCTTCTTGTTGGAGCAGCAACAGATGGACTCAGACACACAACAACAGTTTCAGAAGATCCAAATGAAAGTTCTGTAACGTTATGTAACGTGAAGCCCGGGGCAAATGTTAAATGCGGCTGTGGGCTCAAGTGCGCGGCAACAGGAATGCCGGCATGTTGCGCGAGCGCGGCGGCTTTTGCAAGGGCGACGAGGCGTGTAGGGGCGGCTTGGAGTGAGCCGTCTCGGAAGGAGCCTTGCAAAAGCTTCAAAAGCTATCAAGCGTGAGCCTTTTGGTCAAATGTACAATCACACGGGCGCTGACCTAATGCAGCTTTCTTAGAGTTGCGATTGAAAAGACATGGATATAATTTGTTTATAGCCTTGAATGAACAACCTGCTTCATTCAACAATGACAACATGCAGAGCGAGATCAGTGGTAAGAGAGAAAAAGCTGGTGTGCCACAAGAGCCTTAACCTAAATAGAACTTGATTTGGAAACAAAGGAGACAAATAGTGTAAACTGGCTGGAACTACAGGTCAGCTGCCAAAGGCTTCTTTTCTTCTTCTTAACAAAACAACACTGCGCTACCAGCACAGACATTTGTTATCACCACAGACACCAGGCATGACTGCAATTATACCTGCATTGTGACTCAAAATTATATGAACATTAAGGATTTTAACCCAAACGATGTATGGCAGCAGGTAACTCAAATCACTTCTTGACAGGCAGCAGTTGGCAAACGGTGAAACATTTTTTTTTTTTCAAAAAAGAGGCTTCACGCTTTTTATTGCCACTCTGAAGCTGAAGGTTATGGTCAAACTAAACATAAAACAAAGACAATTACACGTTATGTACCCTAAACAACTACACAGCCTGTGCTAGCTTAATGCTAGCATACAATAGGAAACACTATAGACACATTAGCTAACAATTAGCATCTATGTAACAGTCTTGCTTCTCTTTATGGAATGGATATCTGAACCTAAATGATGGAGAAAAACATATATAAAGATACTATATCAATACTCAGGGATATATTCTTTATATTAACATTATGCAGGTGTAAGAACATGATGCTAATAAAACATTCAAAAACAAAACCTAACCGTAACATGAGTCTAAAATAAAACTAACCTCTATAACTGCAAAACAAAACATCCCATTCCATCTCAAGCAAATGGCTTGTGTGCTTGTCGATATCTTTACTGAGTGCTCCTTCTGGTCAGCTTAAATCGCAACATTTTTGCACCTGTGTGCGAAAGCTTTTCTTTGAACTATTTGATTAAAAGCCCCAAAATGTTGCGGCCTCTGAAAGTCAGGGCATTGAAAATCCATAATCACGATAATTATCCATGGGGAACATTGGCTATTTTGGGCACAGCAATTGTTGCATCCAGACATAATTAAAACGGGCGGACAAAGCAGAAATTGTGGGCTTGTAATTAGGGAGAGAAATTATTGCTTTCCAACAAGAACAAAGGCATCAACAATGTGGAGTGATTGTTTGGAAAATGGTGCCCTTAAAAAATAGCCGAATGACTTTCTCAACAAGGGTAAATTGTTCTTTTCAATAAGAACATTGGCGCATTTGACATGCTCTGTAATAAGTCAGCTTTAAATCAGGTGTGTAATTAAAAAAAAAAAAAAAAAAAAAACCTAATCTGAAACAAGTACAAAGTTAATTGAAAAGATTTTTTTAGAAGCGATTTGAAGAAACGCTTTGTCTAAACATTAACCACTATGTCATACAATTAACCAAACCAAACCAAGTTGATTCAAACTTGGGTGGGAAATGAGTTATGCCTTGTTTTGAATACACTTCCCCGGAAGCGCAATCCCACCCAGCGGACCACCCTGCCATTTCGCCACCTTCCCGGCCTTGTTGTCTTCCCAAACAGCGTATTAAATGTCATCTGACAAGTGAACAAACAGCCCGCAGAGGCCCCCCTCCCTCCGTGTCAAACTGGGAGCAAAAGGGGTCCCAACATGTCAGACAGGAGTGGGAACATGGAGGGTAACCAATAAGCCTCACCCCCGGGGGCAACATGAGACAGGAAATGAAGCAGAAATGAAAAATGGCATTGTAGTATTTTGGTGGTCAGGTAGCTGACAATGTTTGGAAGCGAGACACAACATAGCAAGTTGCCCAAAACAAGATCTGATAATGGGATTTCAGCTATAACATTTTGAGTTACCACATGGAATATATAAGCATGGAACAGGAAGTGCACTCCATAAACAATCACAGTGCAGCTCAGCCTCTGGTTAGCGGCCGTCAAGACGAGCGACATGCTTTTGTCGGTAAAGACATTGGATAATTTATTGCTATCAGTTTTTTGTTTCATTTTATTTGTTTCATCTTGGCGGGATTCTCCCCCCGCACCCAAAAATGGAATGAGCACTTAAATGCCTCCAAACATAAATACATTCACCCCCCATAAAAAACCTCAAAACTAAAGTACATGACCTATTCTACTGGCCACGTTGCTCTTCATGCGAATAATGTTCCACTTGCGCATTTCAGTCGAGTTTTTAGGACAAGTGACGGCGTTTGTCAATCATTTTGACAAGTCGATTTAGAGAAACCGCTCGGAATTTTCGCACGTACGAGTTTATTGGTGGATATTTTTAACTGAAACTTGTCAGCCAATTGGAGAAGGGTTTCCCCAAGTAGCCGACCAAACCAAAGAGGTGAGAAGTTGAGAAATAATGAGGTTATTTGGTGTTACACTCATTTGAAAGCATTTTTTTAGACCACATTTTCTATAGACAATAGACCACAAAAACGTTCAGAATAAAGGCAATTTTTCCAACAAAAATTCTCCTGAACCGGTCATTGGTTTTTTAAAAATTTTCGGTGTGTTGTACTGGCCATTCCAACAAGACTCGGCAGCGCTTGGACAGACTGTTAGCTTTTGAATATCTTGTCATGTTGCTAGCTTAAATGTGGCATTTGTTTTCTTTTTTTAAACAGGCGGACTTGAGCAAGACAAGAAAAAGTGTGTTGTCGTTCTTGATCCTTGGTTTGTTGTGCCAAAGAGCCCCACAAGGACACCTGGACATGGTTTCAAACTGTGAAGAAAAATACATAATGTCTCCTTTGAAGCCCCACAAACTTGGTTTTCAAATTGCTAAAAACTGATGCCACAAATGTATAATGTGTGACAAAGCAATTAGCCTCCAATTAAACAATATTTGCGGCGCAATACCAACACATAAGTGGGATAGTTGTTTATGAGTTAAACCGGTCCCTGGTGGTAAAGGTCACCACGGGACGACGCGTTACTGAATATCTACGTGGCCCAGACCACTACGAGTAACTTTGCACACATCGTGCACACACATGATAAGACACTGTTGTGACGAGCACACCATGCACGCCATTGCATGAGCTCACCAATGTCTAAAAGGAGCGAGACGTCCAAAAATCAATGTTGTCCATACCTTTAAAAAAAAAAGATGTCCTCCCATATTAGTTTACAGCAAGCCAGTCTCTTGGCATTCACACGTAATCCAGTTAGCTAGCCTCCTTTAACTATGTTAAACAATTCAAAGTGGCGCCTATTCTTTTTTTTTTTTTTTGGACTCCGACCCCCTGTAACAAGGTTAACCCTCGTCTCCATGGGCTCATGTCATCGCCCAGCCGTGCCGGCTCAATTTTTGTGACCTTTACACCAGCTGAGCGAGCGGCGTCATGCTGTATCAGGTAGTGAACGCGTGGATGCGCGCGTGTGTGTGTGTGTGTGTCGGTGGAAATACTGGTTATGTATTGTTTCAACATTCACGTGTCCACATCGCCTGAAAGAAGAAACATCAGAGATCAAATAGGTCAAATAACGCAGCTTTTCCTTTGAGTTTGTGAAATGATTGAATCCGGGCAGGTGTTATCGAAAATAATCACGCTCATGTGAGCTTAGCAATATTTTTTTCCATTCATTGTACGTCGCATGTCCAGTTTAGTTGCCTACAAGCCTTCAAGGGAACATACATAAAATTCACCATGTTATTGTTGGTGTACAAATATTTGAGTCTCTGGAGTGCCTGGCCACCCATCAAGCATGTCATCAAACAACCAAATACTGTGAAATTTTTATCTGCGTATTCTCAAAATGTGTCTGTTACATAATGATTACCCCCACACCAAGTTTCTCTACCTATTAATTAGCAACTGGACTTGCCAAACATCCACCATTTTCCAACAGCGGCCATTAGATTACACATGGAGCTATCGTGCCAAACCAAATTTAGCTTCATCTTACAGTGTTACCGTTACCAGCGTTCGCTTCTGATAAGGGGCATGTATTTGAATGTTGACAAGGTTGTCGACATGGGGGAGTGGGATATTTCTGTTTGGTGATGCCGGCTGTGTACACCACACACACGAATCAGTTACACTGAGCATAAGCATTTGACGTATTTTAAATTGTAAAAAAAAATAATAATAAAATAAAAAAGGCACATAGTACGCCTACTTTTAGTGAACGACAAAAACCAGAGGGGTCAGATTTGTTGTTGAATGAGGACAGAGACCTTGCTCATCTTCCCACCAGGCGTCTAACCTCGTAGAGAACAGATTCAGCCGTTTTGGAGAAGCGCTGCCCGTTGATCCTTCGAGCTCGTCACAGGCCAAAGGTCAGGTAGCTGCAATTTCTCACGTGCATTATCTCAGGACAGGCGGACACCCATTCCCAACCCCCCAGGCCGTCACTCTACTTGCCGCGGTCTCCCTGCCAAGCACTGTGCTTTCAGTTAAAGGTCAGCCCCACCTTTACCCTACAGAGGTCTTTGGCCCACAAAACCGGCAGGCCGCATCCATCTTGAGAGCGCTCCAGTTTGCTTGTACTAAAAGTCGGGTGGTTTAGTGAGCTTCTCAGAAGTTGTCCCTCGACCAAACCATACTCGTGGTATGGCCCGCAGCAAAGCGCAGCTCTTCGATTGCTGCTGGTCAAAACGCACGCTTTGGTTACTCAGCACTTCGAGATGGTACGGCGCGGATCTAAAAACAGGCGACGGAGCGGAGGAGGAGGAGGAGGAGGAGGAGGAGGAGGAGGAGGGGTCCGGTCTGAAGGCCAGAAGAGACTCTGCCAGGGTTCATGATGTCATGACAATGTTTTCTTGGAAGAAATATGACTGGTATGCGTGAGGATGACATGATGTCCAGCTGTTGCCGCAACAGGAAGAACTGAGTTTTGACAAATACGAATCCGGGAAGATTTTGAAACGAAATTGGGAAGTTCATTTAAAGCGGAAGTCAACCCAAATATATTTTTTTAAAGAATTGTTTCTATGCAGGCCCACGAGTTGAAACACAGCATTCTGATTAATATTGTGTTTGTGGAACATGAGTTAAGCAACAAAATCCACCCGTTTTTAGCCATCTCCGGGGGCGGCCATTTTGAAAATGCCGATTGAAAATGACATCACGCACCCTCAGGGCTCAGATAACGACCAATCATAGCTCAGCTTCAAAAAACAGGTGAGCCGTGATTGGTCGTTATCTGAGCTCCGGGGCTCTGTGATGTCATTTTCAGTCGACAGAAGTGACAGAATGGCCTCCCCCTGAGACGGCTAAAAACGGGTGGATTTTGTTGCTTAATTCATATTTCATATTAATCATATTGTCTTGTTTCAACTATAACTTTTAGTAAGCCTGCATAGAACATATTCTTTAAAAAATATGTTTGGATTGACTTCCGCTTTACATGTCTGTGGCATGCTTTTGTCAAAATACTCCCAAGGATCAAGAATTATAGTTTATATTCTTAGCGCCAATGTTGCCCAACACCTCGGGGACCCTCACCTGCTTCACTCAACATGAGAAGACGTCCTAAACCGTCGTGTACATCTTCTCGAGCGCACGTCAGATTCCATTTTAGGTTTTATGACATGTTTTCCTAGCTGTTGACATGGGGGAGCAGTGAGTAATCAACAGATCATTCCCAACAACACTGGCAGTGTTCATCCATCCAGATGTTTTTTCAGTACTGTTCGTCGACACCAAGCAGATGTCTGGGAATTCGCTCTGGAACTTAGTTGTGCATGTGATTATTTAATGATCCGTCCTTTAAAGTGACGTTTGTTTTCCTTGCACTGCTAACGACTGGTAAATTCTGGAGTAAATGTAAATCACATTTATCAATTTCGCACAGTATCATACTTAATCCCAGTGTCATGTGGATGACTGAGAAGAAGCCGAGGTCCAATTAGGCAATATTTATTTAGGAAGGTTTCTATTTCCTGTTTTACTCCTAATTCTCGTTGTTTGGGTCTTGCCGACTGAGCTAGTTTTCGATTGGTGCTGAGCTTTTGACTCCGAGTGAAGATGCAATGTCGCTAAAGCGGAGTACACAAACAGCAATTTAAAAACAAATAAAAAAAACTCTGACTTGACAACCTGTATGTGGACCACGGGGCTTGGGGCTGGCGTGGCCGTTTTAGAGCGCCTCATCGTGGCATGGCAGGACGACCTGGTGGGATATTTTCCAGCCACAGTAGGCTTAAAGGGGATATGGTAGTAGGAATATTTGATTGACAGCTGACAGTTGGGCGGGGGGAGGGGGGTTTAGCACACTCGGCGGACACGCCAACAGTATTTGAGTGCAAAGAGAACCACTTGATTTTTTTATGATTTTGAAGCCACACGTTATATATGTGTCGAAATGTTTCATTGCCCAAACTTGGCAGGGTTGTTCACAAAACTTTTCTGTGGTGTGCCAAATTCAGAAGACATTTGTTTTCAATTTACAAAGACTTTAACACATACCATAATCGGTCATAACAATGTTTCAAAGATATCTGATAATCTGTCTTTAGAAGTGGGGGTTAAAATAATCACTTTTAACACACCTCATGTCAGAGGATAATCTTTTGGAGACACGTGATAAATCGGGCCCGCCTTTGCTGACTTTCATCGGAAGGGGAGAGGACATGCTCAAATTAACTCGCGAGGCGTTTACTGTAACTGGCGCCCAGCATCATTTTGTTTTAGCAACAATGTAAAGAAAAACCACAGTGTGTTTTGAAATATGAATTATGCTTCAGGGAGCGGCACGCTTGAGCACAATTCACAACATGAGCCGGTGTGACGCCGTTCGCGCACATGTTCCGCAGCCCCCGCCGCCCCTCCCCAGCGTTTTATTTACGACGGTATGTGGTGGATTCAACTGACCCGAATGCCTGCCAGGGGCAGCGGCGGGCAACAGATGGGATTGAACATTGCAAGCTGTTGACACCCAAACGTGCAGTGCCAGAGTGTGAAATTCGAAAATACAAAGGGGGTCGCGCAACCTCATTAGTTGGGATCCGCAGATCAATTCAAGGAAGGATCAAGGAATACACTGACTTTGCATGATTTCACTCTTGCGCCTCGAGAACGGTTGTTTTAGATATTTCCCTCCTCCAACACACCTGATTCAAATGATCAGCTCACCAGCAAACTCTGCAGAAGCCTGATAATGATCTTGATCATTGGAATCAGCTGTGTTGGAGGAGGGAAACATCTGAAACAAGCAGCAAAATGCACTCGTTTTTAGCCATCTCCGGGGGCGGCCATTTTGTCTTCTGTCGACTGAAAATGACATCGCAACTGCTCACAACGACCAATCGCGGCTGACCTGTTTTCTGAATCTGAGTCGCGATTGGTCATCGTGAGCAGTTGCGATGTCATTTTCAGTCGACAGAAGACAAAATGGCCGCCCCCGGAGACGGCTGAAAACGAGTGGATTAACACTTATTCCACAAACGCAATATTTGTCAGAATGCCCTGTTTCAACTAGTGGGCTTGCATAGGACATTTTCTTGAAAAAAAATATGCTTGGGTTGACTTCCGCTTTAAGTATCAGAAGTTGGCATGTAGAAGACCTGCTCTGGAGTACAGATGCACATGTTGACATGCCAATTTAGCCAGTTTGTGAAGCCACATTCCTCAAACCATGACAACATGACGGAGAGAAATTTTTCGACTCTACACTGTGAATTTCAAGCAGAATGGGTTACTTTTACCCAAGGTTGGATTCATTATTTTGGCCCCAGCAGATTGGGTTGAAGTTTGGATTTTAGCTGTCTGAAGAGCTGAAGCCAGTTCCCATTTTGGACAGTTTTGTTGTGTGCTGTAGTTGAAGTAAATTGAATGAAACATTCACATGAAATTTGAACACGGATCAGGGTTGTTATGCTGTAATTCTTGATTTTTGCTGTATTTTAACAAAAAAAAACAAAAAAAACATGTCATATGTTCCCAGAACACAACGGAATCTTTTACGATCATGAAAAACAAGGGTGTTTTCTTCAGTGATATCCCCTTGGACCAAAATACAGTACATGGATTGGATATGGACGGTTCCACCCTAATCCACTTTGCAGCTAGCTTTTGGGAAAGCATTATCAGAACTTCCACAATCATATTTTGTTAATCAGAAGCTTCTTTCAGTAATTTTACACAGATGTTATCTTCTTTGCTGGACATGAGCTAAATCTAGTGAACAAACAGCGTTAGTCAGGAGCAAAAACAAGTCGACTGACGTGTTTATGTGGCTCTAGCCTGCAGGAGCACACCGGCGACTCTCAGAACCCGTGGCGCGTACGTCTGCTGACATGACTGCGTGGCCTGTTTCCACGCAAGCCGCAGCAATACGGGCGGGCGAGCCATCCGCTGGTTTGCAGTAAGCCAGTAATAGGCTTTAGCGTCGCATTGCCAACAGCTTCAGCTATCGCACATCCTGCTCAACTCGCTGCTGGCGTTTCCACGACGCAGTGCAGTCCAGTTCACAGTATCGCTTGGTTTCCAAACTTTCCACCATGTGGTGTGTAGTACGTAGTTTCTTTCACGCAAAGATAACACTGCCATTCGACACATTATTGCACATGAGTATTTGTTGGGCGGGAATTGGGAAGCAACGAAATAGAAATTCTTCGTAAGCGGACTTAACTCGACAATCCGTACTTTACTTGAGTATTTATTTTGCTCACACTTTTCACTTTTACTCTGTACATTTGAAAACAGATAGCTGTACTTTCTCCTCCTTACTTTGTCAAATAGGTTTGTTATTTTTCAACCTTTGCCAATGACGATAACGTAAAAAAAGACAAATAGAGATAAAGCCAATCACGGTTGAACGCTTGATTGACTGATTGATTTGTCTCGGGGACTTACAGGGCGTAACGTGAACCCGAGAGCATATAATAGGCTTTAGAAGGCTTGTTACTTCTTTCAACGGCCGCCGATGATGACATGCCCAAAAAATATTGTTAGCCTACTAGCATAATTGCCCAAATCATTTTTAACTTTCTGTGTAATGTGATTGCTGAAAATTGTGCTTTCTCTTTATGTCTGTGTAGGTTCTCAACATCTAGCCATTTAGCAAAAGTTGAATCGAGGTAACTGGACCCTTCCTTGTTTGTTAAATTATTTGTGTTTTTCAACTTTATGGAAAACGTCCAAAAATGACTTGGGCGGTCATGCAATTAGGCTGATGATATGTAAATCGAGAGCATGGCGAATGTGTTGTTTCTTGTGCCAGCCTAAAAAACACCAGCTTCTGGCATTCAAAAATTTTAAATCAAATCTGAGAAAAAAAATAAAATAAAAAAAAGTATGTTGTGTTTTTTCAGCTGCTAGGCTTAGCTAATTTAGGGCATTTTCATTGGTCGGATCCATGCTGATTTAAAGGAATACGAATAAATGAATTCTAAAAATGGCCAAATTTAAATAACGCTAAATGGATGAAAATACTTAAAAATAAAAAAAATCCATGATTAATTTAGTGAAAGACCTACAAATTATGAATAAAAATGTTGATATTGTTTATTGAAATTCAGGTTAATATATTGCTTGTATTAAAAAAATTCATGGGGAGAGGACCTTGAAAAATGTATTGCATATAAATCACAACCGCAATATTGAGGGGAAAAAAACCCTGCAATGTGATTATTTTTCAAAATCATTCAGCCCTACGCTATACGCCATCTTACAAAACAGAACGGAAACACAGAAAACCATGGTAAATGCCAACTTTTACAGCAGAGTGAATGGAAAGTAATAAACTTTTGAGTGAAGATTGTGGTGCCGAGCAATAATTTAATTCCACGCAGAGAGGTCAAGCACAGTGTTAGCGGTGCAAAATAGAAAAGGAGGCTATCGATTAAACGGGCAAACACGAAGAAATAAATAGATAACAGGGCAAAGGTTGAGCTCCAAATGGCATGCTGCAGCATTCATCAACGCAAGTACAAATACCTCGAAAGATTCGGAAATCTGGATCAAATGTACCTCAAGCCACCGCTGTGCTCTATGTACTAAAAACAGATCAATGACGTCATTGGTGGCTCGATGATGTCAACTGGACTCACATTAGTGACAAGGCCACGTGCTGTCAACTGAAAATGACATCACAATGCCAAGGGGCTCATCTTGCAAACATCACGTGACTATTAAAAAAATATGGATCAATGGGTGGGATTTCAATCGTGGAGGCAGCGCATCATTACCATACCCTATGCCAGGGGTCTTCAATCCTGTTCCTCGAGGGCCGGTGTCCTGCCTGTTCTCCATCTGTCTCTGCTGCAACACACGCGATTCAAATGATCAGATAATCAGAAAGGTCTGCAGAAACTGGATAACAATTCTGATCATTTGAATCAGGTTTGCGTCGCAGCAGGGAGAGATGGAAGACAGGCAGGACTTGAGGAACAGGATTGAAAACCCCTGCCCTACGCTATGCTCTATGTCCAGTACATTGAACGAAACGTTGCGACACAACCTGTGTGTTTGGGCTCACTGACAACTACAGTAATGAGTAAACACAAAACGATGAGTCCGGACCACATCCATCCCGAGCCCGATTTAGGCCGTGACCTCTGTCCAGCAGCTTGTTACACAACTTTTTAAAACCAGCAAAAAAAAGGAAGCACATCGTCGCCATCGAAGCTCAGCCACTTCCTTAACCGAGCTCGGAGAAATTTTGCGTCATGTGTCGATGGTGGCAAGGAGCGACTAAAACAAAATTAGTCATCTCATGTACTGGCCGAGGAAATCAAGCAATTAAGTACGGGTGCGTGCGGTGCCGGCGGCGACCATGAGACAGCAAAAGGGGAAGCCTGCTCGGGATGTCAACAATCAGCAGCGTTATTCGACAGATGGATCAGGCTGCGCCAGACCGAAAGCTGGTGGTCACATGACCGGTGGATTAGCGCAACTGAAAGAGGGTGGAGGTTTAAGGGGTTGGAGGGGGGTTGTCACCACATGCTTCCTGATCGCATCCCTCACAAGGTGTGCCGTTTCGCTTTCACCCATGACAGCCCGCACGTTTGTTTTGGTTTGTCACATGTCGCCATCTGAAAGATTCAGCCGACTTCCTGTTATCGTGCGGGCCAATGACGAGAAGCGCTTCCCGGGTCTGACACCTTTGACTCATAGCTCGGTCACACCAACCAAAGAAAGAAAGACAAAAAATAAAAAAAGAACAATGCTTTGATCGGCTCACTTCCAGCTAATTGCAACGTCACTGCTGAGAAAGGGTCCTCCCCGATGAAGCCACCAGTCGAAACAGCATACAGGCTTGACGATACAGCACAAGCCACAAAGAAATTCACAACTGAAAATAATCAGCGTCATTCAGGCAAATATTTGAACCTTGTACCTCAAAGTGGACATTTTCATCCAAGCCGGGGTAGTAAAGTATGGCCGACGTGACACATGTTGGGCTTTGAGCATTTACACTGTCAAGAGTCGTGCATTAATTGTTGCATTCATTTATCTGTGTATTTTTGTTTGTTAACTAAAGTTGCCTGATTCAAATGTTTTAGGGTTATTTTTGTATTATCTCTATTTTAAGACATACATCTGCCATTTTACAGGTTACTTTGTCAAAACAGGCTTGTTAGTTTTTTCAAATTTCACGAATGGTGACGCAAAGTAAAAAAAATAGGGAAATACAGAAAGGTAAAGACAACTGTGGTTGACATTTGTTTGATTGATTTTTTTTTTTTATTGAGGGGAGTTATAACTTGAACCTGGGAGCATTTACAGCAATGACGCAACAGAATATTTAAAATTATTGTATATTATCGGCTCCAAGAATGATTCGTGGTGAAGTCAGCCAGTCCTCCCGCAAGCATCTCCAGTTGGTCCAAAATACTGCTGCTCGCCTCCAAACTGGAGCGCGTAGGAGGGAGCATATAACTCCAATTCTGGCCTCTCTGCACTGACCCCCTGTATACTTTCGAGCTCGTTTTAACTTTATTTTATTTGTCTCATCCCACCTTACCTCTCTGAGCTCCGTATCTGCCCGATGCCACAGGTTAGCGGACTACTTTATGTACAGCACATGTAAGCAGCTGTGGTTGTTTTTAAAATGCTCTATTAATAAAGTTGAGTTGAGAATGTGTTGTGTCTCGTGCCATTCCAAAATCGACGTGCTTCTGGTGTTCAAATATTCTACATCTAATCTGAAATGCAGGTAAACTGCATTTTTCCCCCAGTTGTTGTCATTGGCTAATTTCACTTTCCTTGCTAGTTAGTTCACGACAGTATAAATGCTATAGGAACACATCTTATCACATAATCAAAATAGGAAACTATTTTGTGGGCAGACACATTTTGAGAAGTGGCAAGTTATAACAACGGACAGTAAAATTCATTTCTGTTTGTTTTTTGTTTTGTTTTACGAGCGTAAAGGAGTTGAATCGGTACTTCTACTTCAGTGCAGCGCGAGTTCGTTTGCCAACTCCCTAGAAGCAGCGACTACTTACAATTAATAGACAGTAATATTGCAATATTACTTTTCAATGACAGTGACTTGCCCAACAAAGTTAGCAGTAAACATGAGCAAAACCACAAGTGACAGCGAGGGCCAGTAAG
Organism: Filicampus tigris; assembly: GCF_054856515.1. Classification (NCBI taxonomy): domain Eukaryota; kingdom Metazoa; phylum Chordata; class Actinopteri; order Syngnathiformes; family Syngnathidae; genus Filicampus; species Filicampus tigris. The sequence continues at coordinate 4,922,544 of NC_141232.1, forward strand.
CGTGGAGGACGGTGGAGGTGTGGGAAGGGGTCAACAACAGGGATGCCCTCAGCCGCCTATTGAGCCTCGACCGGCGAACACACCGGCACAGAAGCTCCCCCATCCGCCTCTCCCGGTTAGGCGAAGCGGCGGAGTTTGTTTACAAACGTTGCATATTAGTTGTGTACCGTAATAGCTGAGGGTCAAGTGGCACGCAGATCGTTTTTTTTTCACTGAAAAAAATCCAACAAGCCTCGCAAATGTCACACTTACCGCCGTGGGGCGACGACTGTCGTGCGGCTCTCCTGTGCTCGAGTGCGGCCACAAGCTGCGGTGAACCGGGGAGCTTTCGCTCGCTCTCTCGCCCGCTCGGTGAATCGCTGGGTCGGTCGGTGGAGTTTGTTACAGTTTGCTGACCTCTCCGTCTCCGTACCTCTCTCGCTCTCTCTCTCTCTCTCTCTCTCTCTCTCTCTCGCTCTGTCTCTCTCTCTCTCTCTCTGGCCCCGCCCACTTCCGGTGTCACTCAATGCTGGTGAGGGGTAACGACAACGTGTGATGTGAAAGTCGCATTTGGAGCCACTAAAACAGTGTTTTCCAACAGTTATCTTGTCAAGGCACCCATTTTACGTTAGGTGAATCAAACCCTACACCACCCAAAAAAAAATGTCACAAAAGGTATGACTACTGAAATAATGATGAGAATATTCCTATTTTTATTCCGCCCCTTATTTTGGTGTGCAGCATCTACTTCCACATAATTCATCCGTTTCACATCATTCCAATTTCAAAAATTCATGCCTTGCAGGATATTACTTTTCTCATTCCAAAATCTCAAAGTTTTTCCAAAATTCAGAAATTCCAACCAGAAATTGCCTATTCATTCCCAATTGCCTATTCAAGAAATTGCCTATTCATTCATTACACATAACAAATTCACGTTTCCCATTTGAAATTCAAAACATTCTCATTCAATTCACCTTGGGAAACAATTTTGAACTTTCCAAAAAATCCCATTGACCACAATTTCAACATTTTCATCACCAAAATTCCCCACGCCAAAAATTCCTTATGCACTCCCAATGACACATACAACAATACATTTGAAACTCAAAATATTCTGCACATTTAATTCACCTAGGGAACAATTTTCAACATCAACGTCGCACGAAAAATTCCACATTCATTTCAATTCCACCTCATTTAATATCATTCTGTATCACTCATTCCATATCATTCATCATCCTTCCACACGCATTCGAATTTTTTCATTCGGCATTTCAGCATTCACTCGCAACAGGTGAATAGAATAGGTGTTTTTTGCACCGTCCGATCTAATGGAAGAGCCTTTTATTGTTCCGCCTGTAGAAAAATGATATTAAATCACTCTTCCTTGGGCTGATTAGTTCACAATAATAAAAAAAGAAGCAATGTCACAAAATTCGAATCGACTTTAAACATAACTTTTTAGTTTTAGTACAAAACTGATAAAGCACCGTTAATTTGCTCTATAGTATACTAATACAGTCCATTGAAAACTAATGATCGATTGACCGTCAACCCGGACAACAGCGACGCTTTCAGGCTCAAAAGTGAACTTCACTTAATTTGACAAACGCACACACAAAGAAAGGTTAATTCATTTAACATTTAATTGGTGAGTCATAATTTATTTTCCAATGAATTAACTCGATGTACTTGTTGCACTTAGTTTTTAAAAAACTTTAGAGGTTTCTTTTCAATTTAATTAAATTACTCAATTGTCTTCATTTACATTAAACTCTAACAAACTGCAACAATATGTCAACTGTTGATTTAAAAGTTGCAATAAAACGAATTAATGAAAGGAAGCAAATGGGACGTTTCTTGTGTTGTATTCATTTTAAAGTGCAAATTATATGATTCAGTGCATTTTCTTCCCATATTATGGATGTTTTTTTTCTATCAATCTCATGATTAAAAAAGAAAGAAAAAGGGGGGCTCAAGATGATGTAATGGGGCTTTTTTAAATATATATATATAAATGCACTGACGAGAAATGAAATGACACTGAAGGAAACACTTCTTGGGTGTTGCTCTGACAGAATGAAAATGAAAATGGGAAGTTTCATTTTTATGTGTTCGTGTGCGTGCGTGAAACATCCAAATACAGAATGGCACCCAGACCTCCGCCAAGGCCTTACACGCAATCCCCTTCAGAGACATTAAAATCCCGTCTGAGTTTTCTTGTTAAGCTATCTTAAATTGTATTCATTTTCAAGATTTTAACAATGAGTCATTTCAGGGTGAATTTGTTTTTTATTGCCTAAATATAATGAATAGTAACAGTAAAATTTGTTTTTGTACAAGAAACAATTGTCTAACATGGCAGTTGTGCTCCAAACAGTCCTTTGGAAATAGATGAAGAGAATTTTAACACCACGTTAGGAAGGAGAAAATATAAATCACGCAAGATCCAAAGCAAATGTGTTGATAGCAGAAGACCAAAGAGTGATAATAAAATGTAAGTATGTACAGTGCATGTTTTATAGTGCGGTAAAAATGGCAACCACTACATTTGCATAATTCCATTTGGCAGGGATAAAAAGTGAGACACAAAAGTATTTTTTTTAGACAATGACATAGCTTATATGACAATTAATCTCTCACGACACACACGTTCATTTCTAGACATATACTTAAAATTGATAACATACTTGCACGTCGCCATGTGAGGAGACTGCTGAACCTTGAAGGTGACGGACGCGTCACGATCAAGAGTAAAAGTGTGAACATCTGTTACCATCTTTTAGCCACAAACACTCAATCTATCTCAAATCAAACCAAGTTGGACGTGTTCACATGCATGGGAGAAGCTACATCCATGTCCAGAGTCAGAGATTCTGCGGAGGAACAAGGCAGATGAGTTAGTTTATGTTTTTGCATATATCCTTTATCCTTTACAAAAAACAACTATTACAGGGCTAAATTGCAATGGTAGTCTGTGTTTCATCATCAAATCTACATGTAGTATGTATTACACTGCCCCCTACTGGCCACGGTGCACACACACGCGCACAAGAAGGAGCAGCACAATAATTACTGTAAAGCATGACATCTGTAGAGTGCTAATAAAACTTGTTACTTTTTGGGGGAGTAGGGGCTTTGACGTAGTAGTGGCATTTCCATTAATTTCAATGCAGAAAGACTATTCAGTTGAGTAAATAACTATATCCATCCAACCGAGTACAAATCTTCCTCTTCATCCTAAACGCGGACGTAAGATAGCATTATAGCGGCTGATTGTATACGCACGAGTGTGCCTAACTCACCCAGATGTCCTGGATTAGCCTCCGCTTCATTGGGCATCAGCGAGTCCAGAGTGCGCGGGGACAGTGAGAGTGAGAAAAGGTCGCTGGTGTTGCCCGAGTTTGTGCTGGTGAGAGGAAAAAAAACAAAAACAAAAACAAGCAATGACATCACTGGCTTCAGGGGACAGCCATGGACACACAAACATGCTGACACGCTGTTGGGTTAGCTGATCGTGAGATGTTTCGCTGCGTTCTGGATAAAAATGGAAATGAATAGGGGCGACGAAGGCGGGGGTAGTGAAGTTTCATACTCACTTCTCCCACCTTGTTGTGGTGAAATGTACAGTAATTGTTGCTTGTATGACAGCTATTATAAATGTTGACCCACAAATATTTTCCAGCTTTGGGGGTAGTAACTGCGCCGTAACAGGTAATAGGGATGAATTTTCCACACTCGCCACTCCCACTCGTCATCGATTGCATGATGTGTGTCGCTGTGTGAAAGCCAGGGTTATAATAGCTTGGGATTTTTCATTATAGTTAGTTTTTATTTTGTTTTGTTTTGTAAATTTACTTAGTTTTAGTTTAGTTTTTAGAGCAGGTTTGTTAGTTTTTATTAGCTTTTGGTTTTTGTTAGTTTTATATTTAAATTTTTTTAATTTTGTATTTTATCTGTGCAAGACAAAAAAAAATCACGTTTAGTATAGCGTAATAAAAAAACGCAACAAAAATATTATTTTAAACGTCTTGAAAACAACCATCCATGAACCTAATATGGGTACTGTATTACAGTCCACAGACTTTGAAGTACAATAGGTGCAGTGCATAATACTGCTTTGAAAGTTAGATGCATCATAACTCTAATGCCTTGAATAAAGCGAGGACGGTCTCGCTTTCCATCCCTTGATTGCTACGTTGCTAACTTCTAAAGTGGATTTATGGCTTGAATTCCTGTTAAGTATTCCACACATAACACTATAAAAGTCACTTGCTCACTTGCTTTTATCTGTGAAACAGTCAAATTGGATGCTAGATAGATAGCTAGCTAGCTATCGAGCGTGTGCCTAGCTAGCTAGCTAGCTAGATAGATATAGCTAGATAGACAGATAGATAGAGGACATAAACATAAAGAAACTTAAATCCAGTTTTCACTTTTTAAAACAATTTCTTTTTTAATTTTAGTTTTGATTATTTCGTTAGTTTTCGTTAACTATAATAACATTGGTGAAAGCACACAGTTGCGGAAACATGCAACGCTTATGAAGCTTGTTGAGCACAGCGTTGCATTAAGATAGTGTTGATGGATGAGCTGACTACAGACACACATTAAGTGACACACACACACAAACAGTCCCTACATGCCCCACCCCACCAAAGCGCCTACCCCGGGAATCCGTTCCCAAGCAGCTCACTGTCCGGAAAGTCCATGAACACGGAGGGACACCTACGGAGACAGGTCAGGCGTGTGTGGTCTTTTTCGTATTATGTGACTTTCAAACAGCAAATCTGCTTTTTAAGGACTCAACAGTGGAAACCACCTGACAATTCATCCGTACATACACTAAACCAACGCGTGGCATTGTTACTCACAATTTGGTCTGCTGACCAATGGACGTAATCAAGTCTTTTTTTTAAGTGCCTTTTTTTTTTTTTTACAGACGTCATTTTTTAACCTCTAAGACCACCGTACTTAAAACCAATCAGAGTACATAACTGATTTCTTCTTTTGGGATCGCTACAATCACATCAGGTTGATTTATCAAATCAAATCTATCCATTAACGCACACGTAAAGATAACATTTAATCTGTAATTCAAACACCAGTACATCCACTCTCAAGCACGCACGTAATTCAACTGTCGGTCCATTCACATACGTGCAATATACTGTAAACATCTGCCTATCCATTCTTTCACACGTGGTGGTAAGTTGATCAACTATTCATACAGACAGATAAATATCTGAATGTCATTATGTTCACACACATCGTGCAAACATCCGCTTGTCCATTCGTTTACATACAAACACACACATAGGGCTCTATTTTCGTACACAGACAAAATGTCTGCGGATCCCAATTTTCGTATTAGCCTCGCTGCACGGGCTGGCCAATTTGGCACACCAGTCTCTGCCACTTTGATTAGCCTTAATTGAAGTCGGCTATGACTACTCCCGCTGCGGCGCAGCCCTCCGCATGCACACAGAATATATACTGGTCACGAAAATAGAGCCCATAATGTAAACCCCTGTTAGAGGTCCAGAGCGTTGACTCTGACTGTTCTTATTTTCTTTCAATGTTATTAATTCAAATAACACCAAAAGGGAAGCAGAGACACAGTAAAAATCTGGTGTCTTGGCAGAAATCTAACTACAAGCACAAAAGCAGGATAAAAGTCATACTTACGGGGTAACGCAGATGAACTTGGTCTTCAAGTACGGCTGAATGACTGGTGAAGGAAAAGATGGCGTTAAAATACAAATGCACAATATGATAATTATTACACCAATATGTGTTTTGACATACTACTTGTGGAGTCTCCCAACTCGGGTTCAGGAGCCGCCTCCGGCCTGCAGTACTTCCCAAAGGCTTCCTCCTTGGGAATTTCAGGATAGAGGTACACGAGGGGGGAAACCAATATGTTGGTGGCGTCCATGATTTTGTAGCCCATGATGATGTCGGCGAAGGACATGTTGTTGAGCTGCTGCTTGGTGTACGGCTCAACCGATTGGATCTGAGTCTTGCCTGTGAGAATGGAGAGCAGCTTAGCGTCACAACCCAACACTTGGACTGTTTATCCCATTGGACATCCTCCAACTGTTTTGACGTTTGATTTATTATCTACAGCCCCCAACCTTTTTTCTGCCACGGTCTGGTTCACACATGTCTATACCGCTCGCGGCCCGGCCCCGTAACTATTCGCCGTCAGCGTGGGGGGGGATACTGGTGCCCAATAAGTCTGTTTGTTGTACTCATTTGCTAGCTTGTGCATTTAATATAAGCGTAACGCCACGGAGATGCTAGCACGGAGATGCTAGCTTGTGCATTTAATATTGGCGTAACGCGACGGAGATGCTAGCACGGAGATGCTAGCTTGCGCAATTAATATTTGCGTTATGCGACTGCGATGCTAGCATGGAGATGCTAGCTTGTGTATTTAATATTTGCGTTACGCGAAGGAGACAATGGCTGGGGACCCCTGATGTACAGTACATCCATCATAAAAATAAGCATGGCATGCCTCACCGTTGATGTCTTTCTCCACCCATGTGAAGGTGATGCCGCCCTCCTTGCTGCTCTCGCTGAAGCGCAGAAGAAACGTGCCCGGCGGTTTGGGGCTGAGAATGGCCCTCTCTCGCTCCTTGCTGATGAATCCCATGATGTAGCTGAAGGTCAAACAAGTACATATTTTTAAGTCCAAAACAGGCGGAGGGTCGAAAGATATTAGCAAAACTCCACCTGCTCCTTACCCCTCGTTCCACAGCGCTAGGATGTACTTTTTGACCAGGTCGATGATGTTGTCTAGCCACACCCAGAAAGAAAAGCCTTTGCCGGCCATGTTCTCCTGCGGGAAAATAAGTAAAGGGTATTTCTAACATGGGATTGTACAGGGTTCTAACACGGGAGTCCCAACATGGGAGTTCCAACATGGCGGACGAAGAGCGAGCTGAGGTACCTTACAGAACTTGGCCCACGTAAACTGACAGCCGGAGTAGTTGACAGACGGCCCTGAAGGCACAATGGAACAATTATAGAGCACACTGACAAATAGTGATCCTCCAATCATCACAGGGCTTATGTTTCAGACCAACCTGACCAAAAATCTGTGATATACAGAGACTATATCAATTGTATTTTAAAAACTATGGTTGAGCACAAAAAAATATCCAATCATAACATTTTTAGAAAAGTTGGACAAATAGAATAAAACAAATCTGTTTTACAGTTTACGCCTTAAAATGCCGCTTCCACATACTTGTGTTTTACAGAAAAATATGCCACATAGCTGGGTATTAAATACTGTATAATTAAATCACGGTCTTATGAGGACATGTACAGGGGGACCTTGTCTTATAATTATTAGATTAGGCCTCTTTGGCACATAATTACATAGTGGAACTTGAGCTAGATAGGTTTATTGCTGTGACCTTTTATTTTGCTGACGCTCTGCACTTCCATTTCTTTTGCACCCTGTCGCACTCTGAGTTTAGACCAGTGAAGAACAAGCTTGGTACACTAACAAACATTGTTTAGGCTACGTCCATCCCTGCAAGGGCATTGACGGAGACAGTGTGCGAACATGGAATCACTTTGGCAGGTTTCGACAATCTTCCGTATCTGTGCGGCTGAGAAGGCGCCACATCCCTGTGCCAATCTTTCTGCTATTCAGCTTTCTGAGTATTAAACCTGTTAGACTTGCATTCCTGTGTCTGATTTTTGAGGAGACTCTGTACATGGCTAACAAGCAACCACTGCTTCACCTAACAGCTTCTCGGCCAGTGTGGTGAGCTGCTCGATGGTCAGGCCTCTCTTGGTGGTGGACGAGAATTGCCAGCTGAGCACTTCAGCCACCTGGTCCCACGTCCCCACCGGCGGCTTGGTGAAGAAGTTCACATTCTGTATGAGGATGCACAGCACCGTAAGGCTTCTGTCTTTCACACACGGGGGGGTGTCATCTCACCTTTGGCTGGTCGGTGAGCATGTTGTACCACAAGATGGACGCCCAGGCATTTGGCATCTGGCAGATGTTAGATATGACCACCACCGGTAGCGAATGCGTCTGCAAAAAGTGTTTGCAAATTGGGCCTCAGTTCACTTGCATTCCGTCCATTGCGAATTTGGGCGTGGCGAGGATTCACTGTGGCACTTTGAAGTCAACCGCCGAGGTCTCAGGCACCTCCATTTCACTTACCTCCAGATCAATCTTCAGACCTTGGTGATAGACTTCAGTCTCAAAGGTGATCAGATGGAGCTCCTCAGTGACGATAAGAGACGCCTAACAGAGAACACACCATGTGTGAGTGCAAAGTGTGGGGGTGGGATACTGTTGCGTGGAGGTGTTGCCGCGGTGCGTACGTCACTGTTGGTGCGTCCACCGTTACCACACCGCTGCTCTCTGAGGGTCTGCAACAAACAGGAAGCCGGGGTTCCGCCGTGAGGAAGCGTCATTTCTCATCTGAGGCGAGCAGGTTGCGCCTCTAACTCACCAAGTGCTTAAACTCTGCTGACAAGCTGCCGTTGTTGGACTCCTCCATGTTCATGACTTTGGTGTTGGTGCCGAGGATGTTGAACTTTCGTGACCTGAAACGAAAAAGCAAAAAGCAGGAAATGAGACATTTACTTGTACATTTAAATGTCTGAAAGTAGAAGTCATGAAACCTTACCCTCTGATTGCAGCCACGTCCCCAGACTCCCTGAAAAATTGAAAACAGTTCTCACGTATTATTCGGTAAGAAGACTTGGGTGTTCACATAATAATAAACAATTTTTTAAAAACTCACTTGTCAATACAAACTTTAATTTTCAGCTGGTAGTTGAGCTCAGGAAACTTCACAAGTAGCCTGGAAGAATAATCATGTTAAAAATGATTATAAATTAAAATGATCCACATGTGAAATGAAGTGGAGGATATTCTCATTCTTACCTGACTTTGTTTGTGAACTGCACGCCCGTTTTGATGACCAAAGGTCTGTCTGGGTGCATGGGCATGCACGGCTGTCTTTCTACCACAAACGCACTGTTGAGCCACAACAACGCAATGAAAAACTTAGAAGAAGAAAACGAATGTAATAACTGTATATTTGAGTGGCTTTTTTAAACAAATTTTTTATAGATTTTCCTTCAGCAAAATGTGTGTTCATCCTTCAGCAATACCTCTTCATGAGGTTTCTGAACAAGTCCACGATCTTCTCCTCGAGGGCGGGCCGGTGCTGGACGATGGGGTCTCCCTTGTAGGACACCTTCTGCTGAAGCTCTTCCAGCTTCTTGATCTGCTGCCGAATCTGAAGCTGGGACTCGGCCAAGGACGTGATCCTGTTTGGGGGATGTTGAACAGCTCAGGTCAAATCTGGTCAGGCCGGTTACCTCCAAAAAATGAATTTTGATACTGTACTTACCACGTTTCGAGGCGATCCAGGCAGATGTTAGGCGGCCCGCCGATGCAGGCGATTTGCTGTCGGCGCTTCCATTCGGCCAATTCTTCGTCCGTCAGGTTCTTCTGTACGTAGTCCATTGCCGTCAGTAAGCCTCCCATCTCTGTCACAATTTGCTGCGAAAAAGGTGACAACAACCTTGTCAAGGTTAGTTGTGGCTAATGAGTGAGCTCTTAAGAGGATGGGATATGTGGGGACACCCACCCGTCTGAGCTGGTCCAGGGTACTCAGCATCTGCTCCAGCTGAGCCATTTTCTGCCTGGTAGCTGCCGCCTGGCTATTCCCGTTCAGGTCCTGGTTCAGCTCTGCAAAAAAAAAAAAAAAAATCAATTTGCAGTCACATTTAACACGAAAACTCTCAAAATGAGCAAATATTACCTCCTTGGCTTTTCAGCGTCTTGTAGTTGAAATCAAAGTCATCCTGCAGGTTCTCCAGCATCTTCATCTTCTGTTCCATGTCCTGTAGGAAGCAAGAGGACATTTGCAATAGTGGCCTCCAATCTACTAAGACAATCAATTACCGGACGTGTCTCACTATGTCTTCACTATGTGGACAACTTCATTTATTTCATTTGTTCAATTCAAAGGTGGGTTGTAGTTGTTTATATAGAATAACTGCACACAGAGTGAATGAAAACAAGACATTCACTATCACAAAAAAAAATCAAATATCTCATAATAAACAATGAAAATTTAATTAATAAAAAAAAAAAGGATTTAGGAAACAACTGGTCCTCTTAGAAGCATTTTCCTGAGTGTTTGATGGACTCGTGTAATAAATGTTTTATTTTTTTAACTGAACCACTGCAATAAACAATTAAATATATTTCATTATCCATCCTCCATTTTTATATTGCCCTTATTAGGGTCCACCTCTGGACAATATAGAGTCCGAATTAATGTATTTGGAATGTGGCATGGCCCCAGATAACAGGAAGACTGGAGCCGAGATTCGAATATGTGCAGACCACTAGTCCGCCGTGCTGAAGAAAAACATCAATGTAGGTCAAAACAAACCTGTACTCGTTTCCTGATGTCTTGAAGGTTGTGTTCCAGAATTTGCTGCTTCTCCGTCACCACCGTCCCCGTGGGGTGGGCGGCCTGTCCGTCCTGATAGCAACATGTTGAATCTACGTCATAAAAATAATTCGCATCATTCAAAACTGGTCAACGTGTGTCGTTTCCGACCTGCGCAGCGGCGGTGGCCGTCTGCAGAAGACGTTGCTCCTCCCACAAGCAGCGGGCGACAATACGGGCGATGTCCATGGGCTTCTCCAGGTACTTGCTCTGCAGGTGCTGCTTGATCCGCCGCAGGTTGTGCTGGTAGAGGACGTTGTTCTCCTGCAGGAAGCGGCTGTACTGCTGGTCTATCTCGCCCAGGAGATTATGGAACACCAGGGTGGCGTGAGACTCTTTGTTGGCAGCGAAAGTCCTTTCAGGATAACAAAAAAAAAAAAAAAAAAAATGATGAGTCAAAGTGAAAGTCAGCATTTGTACAGTCATTTACGTAAGAGAAGTGGCGTGGGTATTTACAGTAACACCACACCTTGTGTGAAGTCTAACGCATGGGTTGACACTCCTGTTGCGTTGAACGACAAGATGACCATTCAGCATTTGATGGCTTTTTGAAACAACTAAAAGGATAACAAATTGTGGATTTTTCCAAAATTTAAAGCAACTCCCAGGTGTACCTAATAACAAGCCTGTGACATGTCTTTCTCAAAATACCCCAAGGACCAAGGATTACAGAGCACTTTACTCCCGATTAGATTGTTTGAGAAAGTGGCCCTGTCTCATTCAAGTGAGCGGCTGCACATCCCGCTCCATATACAGTACAGCTACAGCTTGAAAGCAAAACAAATGTAACTGAAAGCCCACTAGAACATCAGAAATGTATTTGGGGTTAATTAGAGGCACTTTAAAAGGTGACAGATGTGTACTGAGTACCATTTAACATGAATTTGAATGTGAGTGGTTAATTCTGTACACAGCCACATGCCAGCTATAAGAGGGTGTGCACACTTGTGCAACCACCTCATATCAGTAGCTCATACAGGTTAAAGGTCACATTAATAAGAGAAAAAAGTTTTGACTTGGCCTTTAACTTGGTCTCATTTCTTTATATCAGAAAAATATGGCTTTGGAACAAGGGTGTGTAGACTTTTTTTAATCCACTGTATGTCCTCTTTAACACAACTTTGACATACATAAAAAATGTGGTATTTTCATTGGACTCTCTGGGGATATTTAATTCTTCCTTCCTGACATTTGTCCTAAATTCTACTTCTCTTGTTTGTCTTGTATATTGTACATGCTAACATGCTTGTAGTGTAAACATTCTGTGAATCGTGCTGCTGTATTTCCCTCACCTATCTTTTGTAATTCTCTCAAACTTTAGACCAAATCATTAAATCCAGCATCCACGAACATTTATAGAAGCAATGAAAACCTGAATAGGCCATGATAATCATAACAGTTATGACTGTTGACTCATGACATTGCCGTCAAAAAGGAGGAAGACGACAAATAACCCCTGAACAACTTTCTTGTTGATCATCAGGCCGTGGTTATGACCGTGCAGGAAGTGCTTTGCAAAAAACAAATGTGATTGTTTACGGGAAAACGGGTCATGACCCCTCACGCTCATTTTCGTTCCAGTCCAACTTGTCACTCACCAGTCCTGACTTTCAATCCAGGGCGCGAGGAATTGCCGCAGCTCCATGGGGAAGCTGTCGCTGTACAGGTGGTACAGCTGTTCCAGGTATCTGGTCTCCAGCTGCTGCAACTGGTTCCACTGGGCCATCTTGACTGATGCGAGCCTAAAAACATCCAAAGAAACACGAGCACGTGCTTTCAGGATGCTCACTGCCTGTATGCTGAAACCAACAGCTGCTGTGTAATTACTAAACGGCCGACGACTCTTTCTGTCGCCTGTATGTTGGAAAGCTACAGATAGGATTTAAGTTACGGTCATGTAGTTGTAACCTGAGAGTTTAGAGATGGTTTCATTGATTACCAATTATATGCGAGAGGCAGGTTGTATCCGCCAGATGGTCTTACAGCATGCTACAGTATTCCCTGCGGGGATCAACAAAAGCTTTTCCCTTATGACCATATTCAATAACCAGTGTTTACAACCTCTTTCTATACTGCAATTGAGGCTATTTCATACTAAAGATAACAGTCTTATCAAAACGCATTTTTAAAACACAGCGTGAACATAACTAAACATAAAAAAATAAACATCAGATCTGTAGTGCTAAATTTGCAGAATTTCTTTTCTGTTTCAAAAAGTTTATTTTTTAGATATTGTTGTGCATGTTACTTTTTGATTGGTTGCTACACGAAATTGAGCTATTGAATAGCAACAGATACTCAGTGCAATAAATCGGGTGTGTGAAAACATATGTAATGAAGAAGCAATTAAAGGGAGCAGAAAGTGCGGTGTGTACCCACAGTGCCCCCCCCTGCTTCCGCCGGCTCTGACCACAGTAAAGTTGTCAGTTTAAGGGAATAATATGGTTCGAGTAATATTAAAGCAGTGATATTATGAGAACACTATCATAATTAACAGAATAATGCATGAATATTAAAGTTGTTAAAAGAATACTGTAGTGCGGTATGCAAAAGGCGCAAAAGTTGTAATTTTACATGAATATAGCTAATATTCAGGGACTAAAGTAGCAATACTGTGTGAATAAAAGTTTGAATTGTATGTGATTTATGAAAAACATTTTTGCCAAGGCGGGATTAAAGAATTTTTAAGGAAAAATCACAGTGACACCAGCAAACTGAAAATCATCTATGTGTACTATTTAAAAAAGTGTTATTCAAATGTAAGGTCTGAATTACGTTTAAATGCACTGGTAGCATTAAAACGTTGAGCATTTTGCAAGAGAAGGGGTGCTGTGTTGCTTGGATTGGTGAACTAGGTTGTGCTTTATGTAAGGCAGGTCTCGGCCATATTGTCCTGCAGCAAGATGGAGATGGGCGTGACGAAACCACGCAGCGAGCCATATCTCAGACAACAATACAGTGATCTATTTTACCGATGATTGTTGGTGTGAACATGCTTAAAACAACGATTTGCAGTCTTCATTTAAGTGACTGGGGCTAGCACGGCCATTTTGGAATAATCTTTTGCCTATGAAACTTATGTAACCCCAAAATATTTCACCAACATACATTTATTATCTGAACCCTGTGTAAATAACACAAATAACAACTCATTAAGGTTGTTTTTTTCCACAGTGGAGAAAGACTCGTCTATACACAATAATATTGCATGACAACAACTCCATCAAAATAGCAGGTAGGTAAGTAGTCGTTACAACTGCTTACCTGACTTCTGATAAACCTTGCTCCTTTCGGACGTTTCTAGCGATAATCCTGCCAGGCCTCACTACTTTTCCACAAAAAATGTGTCAGGAAAAAGATAGAGGAGCACTAAACTGTCACAAGTTATCCACCCACGTCGTCAAGGTCTCACGTCTGAAGCCCTGTATACATTGCAGCGTTTCCAGCCAAACTAACGCCATTATTTGCTTAACTGACAGCTCTGTCCGTCAATAGTTGCCAAACGTCAAGTCGTGTAGCCATTCAGAATGTAGAGTATCCGCAGAAGAGGCGGGGTTTAGATGCTCTAGGGTTCGCTTGTCGTGTTTCACTGCTGTCTCAACTGCGCTGTTCTAGGAAGAAAGCCTCCCTCCGAAACGCCGTTGAATGACGTTCAAAATCCGTGGGAGTGAGACCAACTCGACGCAACAGCCAGTCTGGAAGTCATCTGAATTACTGGCAATGATGACGTCACCAACGCTATTGCCGTTAATTTTTTGGCCCCGCAGATCAATATCTACAAATGAAATGACTATTAAATATGGAAATAAATATACTAGAGTATATTTGGTATGTTAGCACAGGGCAATACTGATGAAATTTGATAAATAAACAAGTTATGTGTCTATACAATTTAGGAAAAATCTGAATGTTATATATTTTTTAAAATGAACGTAAAAATACATACATACATACGTACATACATTACATACACACACACACACACACACATATATATATATATATATATATATATAGAGAGAGAGAGAGAGAGAGCGAGAGAGAGAGAGAGAGAGATTCATGTTTTAAATGTAGGAGAAACGCAAAAAAAAAAAACACAAGGGAGAAAAATATGCACTCTTTATTATTCAAATGTAATGTATTGGGCATTATGAGTCCATTCTTTTTAGCAGTTTTTATGTTTACCCAGGCGTGGGGAACGCCCCGCTGAAAAAGCAAACATTTAGAGTACAGTACTGACAGCACTTTGTAGATTTCCTTAATATAATACTACATTTTACACGTAAATCAATGCTTGATTCACAAAACAATGCCATACACACATCAGCAACTGATTATTTCTATGTTGTAATGCATAAAAACTATATGAGCCCTTTTCTGATCCTACTGTATTCTACTTAATGCTACAATTAAATCGCTGTGGGGTGTATTGCAGTTACTCAATACAATAACACCAGCACACACATACACACTTCATATTTCTTCTGGTTCTCACTGTTCTGTTCTCTACTCTGCACGCTGCTCAAAGGGAGCACTCTTTTTGGTTGAATTCTGCAGCTCACTGATTGCTTGGATGTCCTCCTGTGTTATATGGTGGGCTTGTGAACAACCGCAACCAGGTCACACACAACAATCTCTAAGCATCGAAAATGGATGCTGCGTGTACATGTATGTGTATGGAAAAGTGGACGCCGGAACGTTGCCTATTTGCTGCACGCTCACAATAATTACACTCCACTTATGAAAACCTTGCTAGGGTCCTCACAACTGCTTTTCTTTTTTTTTAAATGCACAATCAATGCAATGCAATGTTTTTTTTTTTTATCTACAATTTAGACATACCCAAGTTTGCACATTGTAGAAGGGGTAATACTAGCTTCTTATAGTAGATAATAATAATTCTATATTATGTAAAATATATTTGGACTGGCTGCCCACTCATCAAGTTGCACTTTTAATTTTATCTGTGAATATTTGTCTGGGAGCAAGCTGTTCTGTACTTCCGCTAACTGTTAACATAACAGCAGGGCGAATTCACATAAGAATGCCTCCGCCCCTGACATTATCAACAAGGCTGGGTGAAGAACCAGAGCCACATTCAAGTGGTGCCCTATTAAACATTATTATCCAGAAAAACCCACATCTCCCACTTATGCTTTGAACCCGCTGTCATGTCCAAGCCAAAAGATAAACAGAGCTGCATTTTTTTTTGGGTGATGCGCTGGTTACCCTAACCTTCGCTTCTGATAAGTAGCACATACAAGTATTTGCTTGCTAGTTGACCTTGTCAATGTGGTGGCGGGTTAGTCAAGTTTGGGGATGTGCCCATGAATGCAATTCAGCTGTTCTAGTGGGCTTTTCCCAACATTTGTCTGCATTTTAGTAGAAGCCTCACTGTGTTTGGCACTTTAAACGATGGCAGGTGTGGCAACACATTGATTCAGTCTGAACGCAGCCACATCCCCACTTGTAACATCATTATCTCTGTTGTTGTTTTTTTTAACTTCCTCCCCTGAAAGAATTTCATTTCGTTGTACAGATTACAGGTCCCATTAGGCGAATGGAGAAAGACGTTTTAAAATGTTTTGTTCTCATTTTTGTGTCATTAAAACCTGATATTTGAACAGGGGTGTGTAGACTTTTTATATCCACCGTGCATTTTGCAGCATACAACACTGGCATGGAAAGAGGAGTTGAGAACATCCAGCGTACCTATGCCATTACAAATATCACTTAATATTTCCCCCAAACCCTCAAGGTAACTTAACCAAATGGCCACCCGTCTTTTGACCACAGGAGCACCCTGAGACCTACTACCCTGAAAACTTCCAGACAGACAACTTCCCATTACCATCGCTACTCGCGTGTGCATGCCGTACATGGCAAATATATTACTATAGATCACAACAGCAAAGAATATTTATACCTTTTTGTCATCCTAGTTAGCACTCCATTCATGAAAACGACAAGCAAAAAAGCTCAAACCGGTCCTGTGTAAAAAGGTGTAGCCTATTAGCCTATTAGCGTTGCTTGGTTTTCCTTGAAATGTGGAAAAGTGAAATGAGTATGAAACGCTTTTGGATACATAAAAAAAAAAAAAAAAAAAAATGGAACAGATGTGAATATTTGCATCGAGTCCTCATGGCTACTGATGTGTCCTCATGGAGATTCCGTGTTTCCTCTGCCTTTTATGGGGATGGACTCTCTAGTCACGCTGGGTCTTCTCTCTGTGGTCCGCCTCCACCGTGACCAGCTGAGGGTCCTTCAGCACGGCCTCCATCTCCAGGCTGTCTACGCTTACCAGCTGCCCCTCCGCCACATCCACGTGCACGCCCAGCCCATTCTCCTCGCCCTCGGGCAGGCGCCCCGCCTCCGTCTCCTCTGTCATGGCGGCGGGGTCCGCCACCTCCTCCGCGCCATCGCGGATCTTCTTGACGTAGAAGGTGAAGGGAGGCACGCGGTAGACGCTGGTCTTGGAGCGGGCGTAGACGGTGTGGTCGGGCGTGAGGGACTTCTTCACCTTCTCCTTGGAGCTCTTCATTTTGACTCGGCGTTCCACGTTGGGGGTCATGCGGGTGCCCAGTTTGCTCATCTTCTTCTCCAGGCTGTGCTTGGTCTTTTCCAGGTTGTCGCGGGTTTTTTGCCTGGTCTTCTCCAGGTTCTCGCGGGTCCTCTGCTTGGTCTTCTCCAGGTTCTCCTTGGTCTTCAGCTTGGTCTTCTCCATCTTCTCCTTGGAGAAGGCCTTCTTGATGCTGTCCACTTGCCTCTTGGTGGAGCGCTGCAGGCGCTTGGTTCGGGACTCCTCCACGATCTCTTCGATCTCCACCTCTTCGTCCGAGTTGAGGTTGGCCGGCTGGCCCTCGCCGCCCTCCTCGGGTATCTGCTGGAGACCCTCCACCGTCCCGTCCTCAGCGGCCGCCTCTGCTGGCTTGGGTGTCTTTGCAGCCTTCATTTGGTCCTGGAAAGATGGAATAGGACAAAGGAAATTAATTGGAGCAGAATTTCAACTGATTAGAATAATTTGATATGTGCTGAAATGCAAAACCATTTACAAATATTGAAGTATATTACGACTGTGAGTTTTTTTTTTCAATTATCATGTTGAAAGAGTAATTAGCATCTGGGTGAGGACTGGATTTGGAAGCTTCTGAGTCATCCTTTTGAAAGATTCATGGAGTGCAAAAACCAATTGCAGAGTGCCATCCAGTGGCTGCACGCTGCACTGGGTGGCTAAAAGGGCATCATTACGCTACCAAATTGAGGTTGGTGTGGTTGGTATCAATCAAAAACAACATCTAAAAAATATCTGTAAAGCTACACGGCTTAGAGGAAGAAATTAATTTCATTCTGCATCCAAAAAAGATATCCAAACGATTCATCGATTATCAAAAATAATAATCAATTAATTTGAAAAACAATTAGTTGTCAACGAATCAATTTATCATTGCACCTCTAATATTATATAAATGTGTGATGCCATATTTATATGAATTACAACAGAAAAAGATTAATAACATGTACTGTCATGACCATATATTAATTGAAAATAATAAAGACAACAACAATAATAACAATGATAAAGATAATTAATAAAACAAAGGTTACAAAAATTAACACACTCAACATTTATGCAAATATAAAATGAGTAATTACTAAATAAATACACATGATACAATTTAAGAAAAACTAAATGATTGCATTCAATCAGTTATAAATTGAAATGAAAAATTATCGTATACATAATGACTAATAAAAAAACTGAAAAGAAAAAAATCAAGTGACTGAATTCACATGATATGAGACATTGAGCAAATGGAATGCATTTTGGATCCCTGCACAGTCAAAAGCTATTTTTAATTCACGAAAAATTTGAAATTGTCTGACTTGTCAAAGTCAAGACAGCAGAGAGATGAAAGAATAGGCCGCAGTCCAACAACGACATATGATCCAGTCGTAAAAATGGACATTCCCTCCCTGTGGAGTGGAGTGGACTGGGTCGGGGGTGGTGTGCTTCTGTCTGGGTGGGTTTATTCTGGGCTGGCCTTTTCCTCTCCCTGGATTCCAACCGACATTTCTCTGGCCGCTCGCCAAGCTGGTGCTCAGCCCTATCTATAGATGGACACCGCCGCCACCCTGAACGCCCCCCCGCCCCCTCTTGCCTACTGCATGGCAACAGGTAAACTAGTCGCCACGGCAACCAGCTCCACACCTCGCCTGCCGCAGCTGGTGTAGTTCAGAAGGGCAAACAACTGACGCCATGACGACGCTACGCCGGGGTGAACGTCGAAGCATCTTAATCAAACAAAATGGACGGCTGCTGGCTCATTGCACACTGAAGAAAGTGATGTCATGAGGTGGAAGCTTAGGGTGAATCAATTTACTCAATTCAGTCAAGTTTATCTATCAGGATGACTTTTGGTATATTTAGAATTTCAGAGTACCTGTGGCTAAAAAGCGAGGAGTAGAGAGTCTCTGTCACTGAAATGTACCTATCCAATGAATGGGGTGGACATTGCCAACAGCCTCCCAAATACCCACACACTCTCTTATTATTAGGAGAAATTTAAGCAAATGGAAAAAAAGAAGAAAAAAGCAAAACTTGTTTTGATTGTTATTTCTTTTTCAATAAGCTGAGAGAAAAAAAATCGGTTAAAATCGGAAATTGTGTTCGATTGATTTCATTACGGTCCTACAAGAGTAGTAAAAAAATGTAATGATGAAGGCTTTGCTGATGTGCCTCACGCTTCGAATTTTTGTGTAAAAAGTAATAGTAGTTGACAATTACTGAAAAAAAAAAAAATAGTCCCCTTCAAGCCAAAGAAAAAGAAAAAAACACATTTAGAGTTAATCTCAGACTTGTGTGATGTCATTTATGACTATGAGTCTGCTTTTGGATCTGCCAATAAACACTACAAAAGCCAAAGAAAAAGCAACACGCATGCACACACACACACACACACACATGAGAATCCATTAGGTATAAACTTTCACAGCCAAGAATTGAAAAGGGACTTTTGTAATGTCATGCAAGAGTGATATACAGCTTTTAAAGGATTTTGCAATTGTTTCAATATGATCTCATCTCAAGAATCACCTTCTGTTTCTATGGAAACCAATAGGGAAACAGTGAGTCAAATAGTGCTTACCGGCAATGGAAAATTATGCACTTTCCAATTTGACTATGCTACTTACAAAACTCCAAATGGTTTGACACAAGGGGAAAAACTATAATTCTTCATGAATTTTTCTGACACTTTTGGCTTGCATTTAAACCTGAAGCTATTCTGTAATCATAGCACCACCTACTAGCAAGTGTAGGTACAACATGAATTGTTGTACTCTCTCTCTGAAAGACCAACAACATTTTGCTTTTGCCCATGTTTTAATTGTTTTTGGATTCTACTTGGGTGGAAATTTATGTTTTATTCCTTATTTAAAAAGTAGCAAATGGTGACATCTTCAATTTGCGTGTAAAGTGAGGGTTGCAACTGAATGTGAGCGAGGGAGGGTCTGTTGCTTAAGTTTCCTGTGCAGTGAATCATACCCTATGGAAAAGTTGGCCTAACGTGTGTGTGTGTGTGTGTTTGTGTGTGCTTGCCACACTGGTTCAACATCAACAGCGAAGGTTTTATCAGAGAGAATTTGAGTCAAAAAGGTAGCAAAATCTCAGCCGATGACAGATAGCATTCCACGCTTCCATCTTGAGACCGAACAGTGTCATTACACTGACAGCTTCCCCCGATATATAAAACAGCACTATATAGCATGTCGCGACCCTTGACCCATGTCTAACATGACTTGGCATCACTGCGACTGCATTGCCTGCCTATTTGGCAGGTATACAATTAATATCGATCATAGTGTTTACTGCTGTCTGAATGTACACGGACATTCCAGACCAGGCTCCACCATCACGCCCAAAGCTTTTCCTTTTTCCTTTTCTGGCAGTGCGTCGCGAGGCCTCCACGGTGAGATCAGCTGTCGGATCCCGTCTGCCCCTCGCAGCTGTGCACTCTGCTTCCACAATGAGTGACACGGGCCCGCCGGCAGAAGGCCGCGTGAGAGCACTGGAGGTCCGTGTGTTGCGCCTGGAACCCGCTGCTCTCTGACGAGTGCCACGAGGCTAAAATAAGCCCCCTCAGGCATATTTTGAGCCGAGTGCAATCAATGCACGTTTTGTGGCAACTCTGCTGTGAGTAATGGAAACCACACAATCGCCAAACAGAGGTCTCACTATTCCACGTAACTAACACGATGATGTTATACGACATCCCCGTCTTCTACAATCACGGGGGCGTTGCGTATTTTTTTTCTTTCCACGAGCGGGAAAGCCCTTCCATATTGAGTGAGATGGAAATTGAAACCTGTTCCCTTCGCAAACCCAGTCAGTCAGTCAGTGTTTGGGATTTAGGATGAGGCAACGGGCTCCTTCGCACTTGGACGGTGCCATTCATATTGACATAAGACACACATCTGACGTAGTATGAAGCACTTTCTCCACCTCAGAGTTTCCACTGGTGGATGACGGGGAGCAAACCCCCATTCCGGACAACACTATATGAGATTAAAGTTAAATAGATAAATACATTTTAAAAAGTAGCTCATGGTATCATGTGATAGACTGATCAAATTATTCTTATGGCCTATAACTGACCACATGTAGTCAGTTCTTCACAACAAAGTCCCTAGTGTGACCCAAGACTTTTGCACAGTACTCTACAACTTCATAGGTGCCCACTTTTTACCTGAATTAGATTCTCACAGTATTTACTGAAAAAGTAGGGGAAAACAACACATTAAAAAAAATGTAAAGAACAAATTCTGATTAAAGTTACACCACTAAAAGAAAGGCAACACAATCGAGTACAAATCAATCACACATTTGCTAAAAACGTAACAAAACATACAAACATTATTCATGATTTCAAAACACATTTGATTTGTTTTGCTATTTCAATTAATATTTTGTAATTCTTAGTAAAATAAAAAAAAAAACAAATTATAAATTATCCACTGCCAAAAACTTTTTTCTATTTTTTTTCTATTTTTTTTTCAAACGTTGGGGTAAAAGAGGGCCTGAAAGTTAATGAGTTAATTCACAAATATTATTTCACAAAGTGGAACAAATAATCTTCCACAAATTCAACCCTGACACACAAGTCATTTTAATGGGTACTTCCTTACTATGCTCCGCCCATTTACAAGTTTTGTGGACATTAACCAAACTAAAAATAACATCATAGACTAGCATAGTTTTGTCGTGCTTTTCATGCTGCTTGTGTCTTGCTGCCAACAAACACATACTCAAATACTAGTTGTAATTAAATTGCCTCCAGCCTTCCTCTGTGGAGTGTGCATTCTCACTGTGCTTGAGTCGGTTTCCTTTCTTGGTATATTGAGTACACCAATGACCCCCAGTAAGGATAAACTGTACAGAAAACGGGCAAATGGATGAAAAATATTCACATCGTTTTTCCCCTGAATGCGAATCTAAATAGGTAACTACTGGAAGTCGTATAAGTGAGGAATGACTGACCCTGCGAGTTGACATGCAACAGTGAAATGTGAAGCCTGTCAGACAGCTTTCCGCTTGCACGGAAGAAACGTCACACCGGATTTTGTTATGATGGGCCCGTAGACAGATGGAATGAAGACAGCGACGTAGTGTGCGAGCGGCGCGACAAAGAAGACACTGAAAAGGTTCCGGGTGAAAGGTCCGAGCTGCATGGGAGAATATCTGAGACGAGGGACGGCGAAAGGGAGATGCCATTGAGATTGAATCACGATGTTAAATAGGTGCTGGGTTTGTGGATAAGCTCCGCTGTTGTCTGGCGTGAAGCGGGGTTTGCTAAGTGCAGTATAATTGCAACGAGTGGGGGTGATTGGTTCACTCAAATATTTCGCTGAGCGATACCCGAGAGGTTGATGAGTTTGGCTAAAAGACAAGCAGACGCTAAGTGAGACACACCGCGCCTCGAGAGTGGCCCGTGGCGGCATTAGCCGCAACACACCCAGATTCCAGTCTCACGCTCCCAGCGGACGCAAGACCTCAGCCACTGGATTTAGTCGCACAATTAAATCGCGCTCCACAAAGACACCAAGCTATAAATAAAGCAGAGGTGTCATCATGAAACAAACTTTAAAGCGGAAGTCGACGCAAACATTTTTTTTCAAGAATATGTTCGATGCAAGCCCACTAGTTGAAACTATTCCACAAACACAACAGTTGCGTTTGTGGAGTAAGTGTTCATCCACTCGTTTTTAGCCATCTCCGGGGGCGGCCATTTTGTCTTCTGTCGACTGAAAATGTCATCGCAAACGCTCACGACGACCAATCACGGCTCAGATTCAGAAAACAGGTCAGCCGCGATTGGTCGTTGTGAGCAGTTGTGATGTCATTTTCGGTCGACAGAAGACAAAATGGCCGCCCCTAGAGATGGCTAAAATGAATACATTTTGCTGCTTAATTTATAACCCACAAACGCAAAATTAATCAGAATGCCGTCTTTCAACTAGTGGTTCTGCTGGGAACATATTCTTGGAAAAAATATGAAGGTTCCTCTGACTGATTTGGATGAAGGGCAGTTTTACAGTGTCCAGCCCATTCCCCACCGGGCAGGCAGGGGAGGCAGGCCCGCTCTGACCCCTCCCCTGCATGTGAAGAGTAAAAAACAACATCTAATCTAATGATTACCTTTTTTTTTTCATTTTAGTTCTATGGTCCGTGCTTTACATTGATTTTCTTTTCATCATTAAAATAGCTGCGTATTTCCTGTTCAAATACATGGGCAAGAAGCGCGAAAATCAATGCTCCTGACATTTAACAGTTTGTCTATATATTTGTGTGAAACATGTTGTCTTCATCTCAAGATGAGACTTCTATTTACTCCCATTGACGATTCTTGTATCTGCGTTATTCTCAATACTTTGTTGCCACTCACAGTTTAAAAGAAGGGCAAGTTTGGCCTGTTGACAGTCCAGACGTAAATCGTTTCGAGATTACGCGGTGCGCAATGACTTGGTTAGCGTAGCGCAAGTATATGTCACCACACTCTGAACTCACTGTTTTTCATTTGATTGTTTTATATTTATTGCCTAGAAGTGTTCATACAAGTATTTACTCTAATTATGACTTTGCTAATCCACAGAGGTGGGTAATCCAGGTCCAGAAAGAAAAACCCTGCCACAGTTTGGCTTTAGCCACAGGTGCTTCTACTCAACCGGCAGGTAAACGAGCTCAGTTGATTAGAAGCACCTGTGGCTAAAGCCAAACTGTGGCAGGGTTTTTACTTTCTGGACGATTACCCACCTCTGCTAATCCTTTAGCATAAGCTACTTACATACAAATTCAAGTATTGACGGAAGTAATGATGGAAGTTCAAAACAGAGGACCCTTGGCCTGCACGTGATTTACCTCACGGCACCCCGCTGTTGCTATCTAACGTATCTATTCTCAGTGCATGGATACGGAGTTAAAGTCGGATTAAAATTCGACACCCATAGTTAACGCTGCATTATCAGGGCCAGGCTACAAGGTCCTTTAGGGAAAGCAAAGCTGAAGTCGGTAAGCGAGGACCACACACAATGACAAGAGGCCTTTAAGCAAGAACGCATATACTGTATGTTCCACTGACATTCATGCTGCCGTAAACTCCGCGTGCCTCACCCTTATCTCATCCTTAACCCGATTCGCAGTCTAAACTTGTCCCAGTGTAACACATTAACGCACACATAGAGGAAAGTGGGAAAACTCCAATGGAGGCCAATGAAGAGTTGCTACCCTGCCGATAGCTTGCCAGGCCATCAAATTAAAAACTACGCAGCTCATCCCAGCTGGCAAAAAATAGAACAGAGTGGGAGGGGGAAAAAATAGCGACAAGCAGCGTGATAGCAGCTAGCTCGCAACAGCTGCTCAGAAAACGGGATCGGGTTGAAACAATGATAACAGCATTAGCGTTGATTAATAAAGATGTTTGCTCACTATAATACAAATAACTCAAAGTTATACATATAATTTGTACGAAAAGCACACTGTAATTCATAGCAAAACGTACATTTTTTTAAATTAGATTTTGGAATAACCATCCAGCGGAATTTAATCGCAATTGAAAATATTAACTCCACAATTTCCTTGAAGCCAAGACAGAGGGCAGAGAAGAATAAGTCACTGATCCAAAACTGACTTTTTTTTTTTTTTACACTTATATGACAGTCAAGAATGTCACTTACAACACAACCTGAACAACTGATAATTTTATTTCTGAAAAGGGAAGATGTGACATAAAGTATAAATTCGAAAAAAAATTGCTCTGGAATGGTTTGCGAAGAACTCTTTTCAGTGACGTTTCTCCGCCATGTATCATGGAGTGATTTGTGGACGGAGTCACCATTTTTCTGGAGTGCTTGACCAAGAAGGGTTTACACATGTGGGTTGACTCACAAAACGATTTTTAACATCATTACTGATTTTTAGGATGTGAGCGAACCCACACACACATGTAGTTTGTAGATGCTGCTCATGTAGTGTGTAATGTTTTAGGTCACTTACTAATTGGCCATTGCTCTGTTTCATGTCACAATCATGGAGTTTGTTGTTCGACCGTACTCGGTGTTAAATCTGGGTTGAACGAGATTTTTTGTAGTCAAAGCTAAAATGAAAAAAGTCGAGTCAAAGTCGATTAATCAATGACGCCGTAGACATTTTTTCAGCATGGCACGGCCATCCCCAACCTTTTGTGTGATTGATTTCACGTGAAGACATAATTCGAATAAACAAATAATTAAAACTACACAACTATATTATATAAACTATAAAACAGTCATTTAAGTTTGAACAATTTTAAAATGTAAATTATAGACATTTATGGCAACAATGTTATTTTATTACAATGAGTGGTCCAGTTAAAAATGTACGACTTCATATTTCCTGCTAAATTCTCGTGAAAACGCGCTGACCATGTAGACGATCGTCGAGCATGAGAGCCACCTGCTTTGTGTAATTTATTCAGCCCTAATGCCTGAGCTTGAATTTCTGACAGATACCAACAGTGAAGCCAAACCACTCCCTGCTACAAAATTCCCAGGCGGGGGGGAAACCGTTTGGCATCCCGAAACAGATCACGACAAACTCACGCATGCATGAGAACTCTTATGAAGTGCGTTAAGCGCACCGGTGCTGCTGAATACGAAACCTCAGCCCGGCCGGATGTGAGAACACGTCTTGCTAAAAACGGAGCATCAAGATGCGATAAGTGTCAAGTTCACAACGCTAGCTTTATCGCTTCAGCCCCTGCCACCCTCTCGCACATTAACTCATATTGTGGCCTTTATTTTATGACTTTTGTTGCCAAAAAAATGCAGTTGCCGACAGGTACAAATAACCCAGGGTGCTCTGGGATACCTTTGGAATACTAGTAGCTACATCTTGCGCCACGACGGCCTGCCAACTATGCTCAGGGGTGGGGTTCTAATTCTATCTCGAGCCTCTCCACCCTCTCTCCGTGGCCAGCGTTTGGGATGCTAATAATCTTATTTACACCTACGTATTAATAGCGTCTAGCTGGCTAGTCATGATGGAAGTCCTGTGGAATGGGAGTGGCCGAAAGAAGCTTTCACGCGACACCAAACAACATTGAATACAGTCAATGTTGCGAAGGGGCAAATTGTGTGGAGAATATCCAGCAGACGAAGATATGCTTTTTAAAAATAAACATAGTTCACATGCTTATGTACATCTTGTATATTTACTACAGAGTAGTGTTTCAAGTTCAAATTCCACGTGTAAATAAATAAATGTTTCTCAACCGACAGCCTGACATCTTATTTCTGTGGGCCCCCCCCTGCTCTTTCTCCGCTGTGCTGGGTTGCAAAGCCCTCTGCCGCCAGGTTGCCAGGGAAACAAGGAAGAGAAATAAACTACAGAAAGTTAATGTGTCGTGGTAATGATTTAGATTTGGTTTGTTCTCTCTGCTATTTTAGTATAATACATTTATATAGCCCACAGTTTCTCCACCCCCATCTTTGCCCCTACTCACCTGGTAGATGAGGACTTTGAAGTTGCGCCTCTTGAGCAGCTCACCTTCGTTGCTCTCCAGCTTCTTAATCTGGCCCGCTTGCTTCTCCAGGTTGCTGCGCACCGTCTTGACGTTGACACTGACTTTGCGGACTTTGTCCAGCATCTTGGTGACGGTGGTGGACGTGCCCAGGTGGCTCTTGGACAGCTTGGAAAGCTCCCCCTGGATGGTGGACACCGACTTCTCCATGGCCTCCTGCCGTCCTTCCAGCCCCGTCTGGGTCTGCTGGATCTGGTCCACTACGCCGATGATCTTGTCCAGCAGGGTCAGGACCATGACGCCGTGCATCTGCGCTTCGCTCTTGACATCCTCGATGGGGTTGCCGCCGTCCATCGCCGGCTCCGCCGCGGCGCCCACCAGGGCAATGTCGTCGTCATCGCAGGGCACCTCTGCCAGAGCTGCGTGCTCCTTATGGACCCCTGTATCCGCCATGGCTGTCAGCTTAAAAAGCAAACGGCTCTTACTCCCTCTGCAGATAAAAATACACCCTTTGAAAAAGAACCACCCGGATCCCCTTTACTCCCTCTAAATTTTTGTTTGCTTGTCTTCCTGCTCGCTAAACCTTCTGTGCCTGTGCCTCTGGGATGCCAGCCAGCCAAGGGGAGGTGGGCCTCTCACTGCTCAGGCATGTGCAGCTCCACTCAAATGCCTCTGTTCTATGAGAAACCACCCAGTTAGAATTTTCCCGACCCACCTACCCGGGCCCCTGCTGGCGGGACTCCGCCTTCTCCAGTCCCTTTGGGCACATGGGCAGCATGGTCCCAAACTGTGGCGACATGATACAGTACGTAAAGTCAAGAGGCCATATGCTGCCCTACAAACAACTTGTGCACATAATCGCACATGTTCAATGCAACAACCATGAGTGCAACTTTCACTGTAAATTACTTTCATCCATTTTCTATACCGCTTGTCCTAATCAGGGTTGCGAGTGAGCTGGAGCCTATACCAAAAGAAACGCCTTTGGGCGGGTTACACAGGGAACTGGTATAATGTTACAAATGAATCGCCAACTAATATAATATTATTAAACATAATTTTGAGAGCTAAAATCTGCTTGATGTGTTGCTGTATACTTAGGCCTACTACACAACTGTATTTGAATTTTGGTCATGATAATAGTGGAAGTTTATGGATAACAACAAGATAAACAATATCCGATCCAACTTTAATACACTGCTACAAAAGGTTTTCACGAAAAACAGCCATGTATTCTGTTTAGTGCTGAGTTCTTCAGTCATCGTCAGCAGAAAGGGAAAACGAAAACGGTTTTGTATTCCTAATATAAGCACAGCAGTTCAAAATATGTACACTTAAAACGTATTCGAAACAATACATGATCATAAGCATAATATTTTGTTAGTAATGATATTTAAAAACGATATTAAAAGACAACGCATCAAGCAAAACGATAATTTATATCATTACTGCCCTCATGTGGTCGGGACTTTACAACTTTACGGAACAGCAACGCAAATTCTATTTCCGGTATGATCAAAGAAAATTAAACAAAATTGACAAAAAGTCACGGCGTTCCTCTGTAACGTTTAATTAGATCTAAAATTGTTTTTTTCAAAATTATTCTTATGCTTTCATCAACATTCATAGTTTAATGGGACGTCACATCACGTGATCGGTGGTCCACTTCCGCTTTGGGATGTCGTTGACAAAGTTCTCTCCCGTCGCTGAAGTCGTCCACAACAAACAGGATAAGAACGTGAAAACCAATAAAGAGAACACTTCCGAGACGTGTTTATCTCCATCTCAGTAGTAAGTACGCCACTTATTAAAATCAGCAATTGATTATTGATCTTAGAGCTGAACAAAATGAGTTTTTTTCTTTTCTTTTCTTTTTTTTTTTTTTTTTTTTTTTTACAATTGCAACAGGTGCGTAAAG
Source organism: Filicampus tigris (assembly GCF_054856515.1). Lineage (NCBI taxonomy): Eukaryota > Metazoa > Chordata > Actinopteri > Syngnathiformes > Syngnathidae > Filicampus > Filicampus tigris. The sequence goes on from NC_141232.1 coordinate 4,951,007, forward strand.
TTAGCCATTAGCCACACTGCACACTGTAAACTCATCATTTAATGAGACGACTAAACGAAGCTAATAAGCCAACCAGTGGCGCAGAACGTTTAGTTATTATACTGACTGATTAGTTACATATGATGTTCCGGGTGCTAAGACAAGATGCTATTTGCGATTGAAAACAATACAAATGTGCTTATATTCAACGTTATACAACTTATATACAAGTTAGCCGAGAAGCTATCTCGTTCAGTGTTGTATTGCCAGTCAATTAGCGGATAAGCCTTAGAGTATGTTGACAATGTCATGGACCAAAGGCTAGCGCACTGTTTGTTAGTGTTTAGTAACAAAACAATAGACTGTGTTGAATTTTGTGCTCTAATTGAGGGAGTAGCAAGGCTTAATGGTGCCACAGGTCACATGTTCCCTTCATAATCCACAGATAAGCCTTGTGTGGTCCTTTCCTCCATTACAAGGTGGTTGAAGTGCCTCTATGAACCAAAGAATTCCTCCTTTTTCTCATATGGCATCCCAGAAATTGTCCCTATATTGTGCCTGAGTTAGTCTGTGCCGTCAATCCACGCCAGCACTCACTTTGTCATTTCTGTTGTGTTTGCCATCGTAACCGCATTCCTGCCCTGATCATGGGATCAATGTGAAGATCAATGTGAAGGCAACGGGATTTTCTTTTCTCTACTTGTCACATGGCTACCTCTCCCACGCTGCTGCCAAAGTGCACGCATATCTGATGTTTATTAGTCTCCATCATGAGTGAACGTCACACTGCAGTGTTACTGAAGAGAGCTTCTCCAAGTGGGACCGAGCCCTGAAGAAGAAATCTGCGAGGAATTGATTTCACCCTGGAAAATGCTTTAAATTCAATTGAATATAATTTCAAATTCATCTTAAAACATTACTCTTAAAATAATAAATTGTTAAGACAGTGGCTGTTTCTGGCATGTGCTTTATGGGCCATATTCCCCTTTGAGTGAGAAGAGAGAAAAGTGCACAGCTATGCTCATTCTCTAGTCAACTCACACCTATCATTTAAGCACCCTGTTGCCAGGTACGCAGTCAGGTTAGAACAAACCTGAAATCTGGCTGTGCACGCAAGGTTCATGCATTCTCCTGTTAAGTTCTTTTCCTCTTCTGCACTCCAGACGCTGGTAAATCCAGCGCTCGTGAAAGTGAAACATCATATTGGACCTTTTGATTCAGTGGATAACCTGGTGATGGCCTACGCTCACTGAATTCCCAACAGCCATAATGTATCCATTCATAAACACAGTATTCTGATTATTGTATTCATTCCATACAGAATGGAAAAAAACAAAAACGCATGCTCCTTTAGTGGGTTGGATGAGCAGCAGTGCGCATATCAGCGGCACTCAAGTCTCATGGCGACGAATTACTTCTGTCTCCTCGAGAGATGTTCATTTCAAATTTAAATGTTATATTTTCCCAAAAGGCGTTCACGGCAGCAAAACTCCATGCATGATTTTACAACCAGCCTCAGACTTTGACAAGTCATGCGTTTTTAGTGGTTGCGCGCACATGAGGCGTGTGCTCATTGCTCGTGGGCCAGAAGTCATTACGGGAGAATGTGAGCACCTTCAAGAGGCACAAGCCAGCCTTGTAAAGTAAAATAATAAAAGAAAGACTTGCTCACTAAGGGAAGAATATGGCCCTGCGTGCAGCTCGTTGGGCGACATTGGGGCAAAAGAATTGACATCCATCATTGACATTTGCATGGGGAATTTGCACCACCTCGGGAAGTTGCCCTCTGTAGAAGAGGTACAACAACAATCTAGTCTTTAACCAATGCTTCACTGTAAAAGTTGTTGGCGTCATTTCTTTTAGGTGATTTCTTCTTGAAGGGCGAGCCGGGGCACCCGCAATCCTGCCGCAAACATGGGGGAACTCTTCAGGAGCGAGGAGATGACGCTGGCGCAGCTCTTCCTGCAGTCTGAGGCGGCCTACTGCTGTGTCAGTGAGCTGGGGGAGATCGGGATGGTGCAGTTCCGTGATGTGAGTCGCCGATTGTAATGTGGATTATCTGCCGGTGTTCTCAAAATGTGCCGTGATGTAGGTGGGGAGGTGGTTAAGGTTGAGGAAGCTTGCTGAGAATGCGTCCGTTGCTCACCGCAGCATGTCGATCATGTGCTCACAGCTGACGCTTCATTCCTCACGAGAACACACACTCCCGACTATCCCTAAGGGAAGCTTTGTGCTGGAGATGAAAAAAAAAAAAGACACGGTGTCAAATAGTGGTTGCCTATTTATTTAATTGTCTGGCAATTATTTGCTGTAAGGCAGGGATTAGCTTTAAAACAGAGGCCTGTATTTGTGATGATATTTTAATTTGGAGCTGCTATTTTGAGCAAGTATGCTTCAACAATATTATAGCAATATCAGAAAACGCATTTGTGTGTCGTGTCGCAGTTGAATCCTGATGTGAACGTGTTCCAGCGCAAGTTTGTCAACGAAGTACGGCGATGTGAGGAAATGGACCGCAAATTGAGTAAGTCCTTGTCTCTGCTTATAACAAGGAACTCATCTTATGTATTACTTGTTTGCTATCAATACATTTCTTCTTAGGATATTTTGAGGGGGAGGAACATTTTCATTAAATATACAAAGCAAGAAAAAAAAACACACACAACAAAATGACAATCATATGGAGACTCGGATTTTATGAGAATAAGTCACAACATAGAGAAATATATGTAATCTATTTTTAAGATGTTCGGAATTGATTGTGTTGGTGGAGTTTCCTACAGGAAAGAAAAAACAATGCCGTCTCATTGGTAGGGTTTGTGGAGAAGGAGATTAAGAAGGCCAACATCCCGATCGTTGACACGGGTGAAAACCCCGAAGTTCCATTCCCAAGAGACATGATCGACTTGGAGGTGAGGGAGAAGAGAGCGCTAGCGGTTTGCCTTGGGCCATCGCGCCCGGGAGCGCTGTTACTCACTTCACTTTCTTCTTCCATCCGCCAGGCCACGTTTGAGAAGCTGGAGAACGAACTGAAGGAAATCAACACCAACCAGGAAGCCCTGAAGAAGAACTTCCTGGAGCTGACCGAGCTCAAGCACATTCTGCGCCGCACGCAGCAGTTTTTTGATGAGGTCAGCCGGACGGCGCACACGCGCAGACACACGCGCCGGCCAAAACAGGATGTGACATATTTGTCACACTTGGCATCTCAATTGCAGCCAAGTGTCTGTTTTTCCACACCTTTGCTTGACCGCCTCCACAAACATTACCCGTCTTGTCCGCGCGTGTCAAGTCGTCTTTAATGAGTTGAAATGAGCCGTGATGGAGGTTAATCATTTAGCCAGACAGGCTGCCGTTTAGCTATTGACCTTCTGTGCTGCTTTTCATCCGTGTCGTGTTGTTTTACCTTTAACCCAGATGGAAGACCCCACTCTGCTGGAGGAGTCGTCCACCCTGCTGGACCCCAACGAAGTCAATCGGGGGGCTCCCCTCAGGCTTGGGTAAGACCTACTGTTGCACGCTGTATTGTCCTTCAGTTCCAACCTTTTAATTTCACTGAGTGTCCGCACACAAACAGTGACTTTGTCTGTTTTATAGATTTGTTGCCGGAGTCATCGGAAGGGAGCGCATCCCCACGTTTGAGAGGATGCTGTGGAGAGTTTGCAGAGGCAATGTGTTTCTGAGGCAGGCGGATATCGAAGACCCTCTGGAGGACCCTACTTCGGTCAGCCTGCAGTTTTGAGGAGACGTTTACGTGATTGGGCCAAAATATTCAAAAATCCCTTTTGAATAATAACCACGATGCAGGCCCACTTAGCGTTTCATGTGTCCACAGGGCGATCACGTCCACAAGTCTGTCTTCATCATCTTCTTCCAAGGAGACCAGCTGAAGAACAGAGTGAAGAAGATTTGTGAGGGGTGAGTAAACAAAACCGCATCCATGTTTTGAGTTAGTTGATTATTGCTCATGTGTGCCTTTCTACCAGCTTTCGAGCAACGTTGTACCCGTGTCCAGAGACACCTCAGGAGAGGAAAGAGATGCTCGCCGGGGTCAACGCTCGTATCGACGACCTGCAAATGGTAATTCCTTTAACGCTCACATGCGCGGTCGTACAGCGTCACACACCAAGTACGCATTTCCCTCTCCACCCTTCGTCAAGGTGCTGAACCAGACGGAGGACCACAGACAGCGGGTCCTGCAGGCGGCAGCCAAGGCGGTGCGGGTGTGGTTCATCAAGGTGAGGAAGATGAAAGCCATCTACCACACCCTCAACCTGTGCAACATCGACGTCACCCAGAAGTGTCTCATCGCCGAGGTGTGGTGTCCCGTCTCCGACCTGGACTCCATCCAGTTCGCTCTGCGCAGGGGCACGGTGCGTGGCCGGACCGATTTCACGCTGGTTGGCAAACGGGATTAGGCGCACCTGCGCGACGCGGTGGGAAAAGTGTCGACGGCAAAACGTTTGCTGTCGTGTCATTCAGGAGAAGAGCGGCTCCACCGTGCCTTCCATCCTGAACAGGATGCAGACCAAACAGACCCCGCCCACCTACAACAAGACAAACAAGCTCACCTCCGGCTTTCAAAACATTGTGGACGCCTACGGAATCGGCAGCTACCGTGAGATCAACCCAGGTATGCCTGCGTGTCGCGCTTTTATGTTGTCACACTCCCAGTTGCCCGTGCCGTCATCCATAAATTCCCCCCCCCCCTCCCCCCACCTCCGCTGTGCAACCACTCCAGCTCCATACACCATCATCACCTTCCCCTTCCTGTTCGCCGTCATGTTTGGCGACATGGGCCACGGCGTGCTCATGACCTGCGCCGCCCTGTACCTCGTCTTGCGAGAGAGCCGACTGATCGCCCAGAAGAACGACAACGAGGTATCCACCCCCGCGTTCCATCACCCGCCCCATCACGGTCATGCCGACACGCAACGCCACTTCCCAACCAGCCGAGCCACGGGAAGAGATAGAAATGATCTTTTTTCAAACTTGTGTCAGATGTTCAGTATGGTGTTTGCGGGGCGCTACATCATCCTGCTGATGGGCATCTTCTCCATCTACACGGGCATCATCTACAACGACTGCTTCTCCAAGTCGCTGAACGTCTTCGGCTCGGGCTGGAGCGTGCGGCCCATGTTTAACACCCGCGTGGGAGGCAACTGGTCGTAAGTGGCGTGGTGCGGTCAGAAAATGTATCTTTTGTCTATTTTATTTATTATTTTTTGACCTCTCCTGTTTTGTTTTCAGGACTGCAACACTCGAGGGCAACAAAGTTTTGCAGTTAGACCCAGCGGTAGACGGAGTGTTCAAAGGGCCGTACCCCATAGGCATTGATCCGGTAATTTTTCTGCTCCTACGCTTTGTGAGCTAAAGTATTGGGACATCTTGTATCATACGCCCCCCCCCCCCCCCCCCAAAAAAAAAAAAATCTTGTATCATACTACAGGGAAAGGAAAACATGGGAAAGAAATGCATATGAATAATTAATTATAACGATTTTTTTGTTTAATCGATACTGTAAACTGTTTTACATAACCACTTTAACTTTTGCCTTGTCTGCAAATGTCAATGGGGCCATTTTAAAAAATCAAATGTGGCCCTTGAGCGCAAATGTTTTCTACCTTTGCTATAGCTCAACTCCCAATAGATTAGGAGGTGTGTCCCATTTTTTTTCTTCTTCTCAATATATATCCTTGTAGTGCAGTTCCAAATGTTCTTTCTTCACCGTTAAAATATGCTTCTAAACACGAAACGTCTTGTCCATCAGATCTGGAATATTGCAACAAACAAGCTGACCTTCTTAAACTCCTTCAAGATGAAGATGTCAATCATCCTGGGTGTCATCCACATGCTATTTGGTGTCACTCTCAGTCTCTTCAACCACCTGTGAGTGTTTCTCACTTCGACGTCTCATTCCCTCCCTTCAAGTCGCCAACCCTTTTCATCCTCTTCCTGAAAGTTATTTCAAGAAGCCGCTGAACATCTACTTGGGATTCATCCCCGAGATCGTCTTCATGTCCAGCCTCTTCGGCTACCTGGTTCTGCTCATCTTTTACAAGTGGCTCTCGTATGACGTGCGGCTGTCGCGCGACGCTCCGAGTCTCCTGATCGCGTTCATCAACATGTTCCTGTTCAACTACAGCGACCCCACCGTCAAGCCTCTCTACACGGGACAGGTGAGGAGCCCTCCTTGACGGTAAAAATCATCATTTTGGTGTGAAATTGAGCTGATTGTCCTTCATTTGTTACTCGTCACAGCAAGCGCTGCAGACCCTCCTGGTGCTCATCGCCTTGGCATGTGTTCCTTGCATGTTGATAGTGAAAACTCTGGTCCTGCGCAGACAATATATGTGGCGTAAAAACCTGGTAGGATGCATTTACACCCTCGCTTAGCACTGACGCCCGCCTTCGGGTAATCATGGCGTTTTCCTTCCTACAGTGGCGGCTTAACCCAAATTTGCACATCCGATCGTCACGTAGTATATTTCTAACCTGTGCCTACAACGTAGAAATGTCATAATTACAGTATTTTTTTTTTTTTTTTTTTTTACAAAAACACTTGCAGGTCATAAATGCTGTGATAAAGTATTATTACGCTGCTGCACGTAATGACATTCTTGGGCTGCGCCGTAGTCTCAGTTACCTAGGATTATGCAGTAATAGTCATAATTTCTGTAAATATTTGTAGGAGTCACACTCGTTTTTTTTTTTTTTTTTTTTTAACCACGTGATGATATATTCTTAAATCGCGCTGTAGTCTTCACTTACCTACGCCAATGCGGTAGTAAAGTCAGTATTTACAGTAAATATTTAATGAAAAACAGTAAGCGTGGCTGTAACAGTAGTCATAGGCCACTGTACAAACTAGATCTTTGAGCATCTTAAAACATCCTTTGTCAGTATTGAACTGAGTACCGCCGTCGTCCGTCTCAAACCTTTCGTGTTGCGCCACAGGGCACACAGAACTTCGGGGGCATCCGGGTGGGCAACGGGCCCACTGAGGACGAGGCGGAAATCATCCAGCACGACCAGCTGTCGCAACACTCTGAAGAAGAGCCTGAGGTGAGATTGTCTCGGCCTTTGAATGATTTATTTGTAAGCGGAAACCTACGTGTTTCCACTACAAACATCCATTATGTATGAAGAATCTCTTGTTACTGTTAATTGTGTTCAAATACAGTGGAATTTCTGAGGTCAAATGACAAGTACTCCGGCTTCCTCTGGTGTGTTCAGCTTTTTTTTTTTTATTTTTTTTTTTTAACATTCATGATTTCATATTAGAAAAATAGTTTCAAAATCTGCACAAATCTGAGGTCAGCCAGTGAATGTGTTGGACCATAAAGGTTCTACTGTAGTAGAAATCATGCTAGATTTACTTTGTTTTTAATTCTTCAACTTCTTCAAGCGTGTAACCCATTTCTTCCATGGCTGTTTACTGTGTTTGTGTGCGTGGATGGGTATGTGTATGTGTGTATGTGTGGTCAATAATCAAGCGTTGCCTTCTGTCGTCTGCTTTCAAGGCCTGCGAGGAGGAAGAGGTAGGACCTGAAGCCTGCTGCTTGGCCTTAAGTGCACTGTCATCAAAGTCTTCCTTAGCTTTGTCGCCCCCTTGTGTTGTGTTGGTGTATGTGTTGGGATGAGGCTGAGCATAACTTTACGCTTTTGGGTTCACTCTTGGTTAATGGCTGGTGTTCTATTGACACAATCCGTGACTGATCTAAAGGGCGTGTGCTGTCGTCCACCATACTGACCGAACGTATCCGTTGTCCCTCAGTTTAACTTTGCAGATGTGGCCGTGCATCAGGCGATACACACCATCGAATACTGTCTGGGTTGTATTTCCAACACGGCCTCCTACCTCAGGCTTTGGGCTCTCAGTCTGGCTCACGCACGTAAGTTCTGAACATGATGGTTGCTTCAGTTGGCTACGTTTTTTTGTTTTTAATTCGGTTCAATATCTATTCAATCACATTTGAAAAATGCAAAAGTCTGTTGGTCTTCAATGTGGTCTTCTACAGCCATGCGTTTTTATGATGTATCAATTGGGGGGGGGGGGGGGGGGGGGGGGGAATCAGATTTTGAACTCCATATGCATTCCAATTTGATTGTAAAAGCGCAATGTCCCTGCTGATGGCCAACATGGCGTCTGGTTTACGGTACAGAGTTGTCGGAGGTGCTATGGTCCATGGTGATGCACATCGGCCTCTCCACTCGCAGCGTGGCGGGCTTCTTCCTGCTCGCCATCGTCTTTTACTTCTTCGCCGTGCTCACGGTGGCAATCCTGCTCATCATGGAGGGCCTCTCCGCTTTCTTGCACGCGCTGCGACTGCACTGGTGAGCACCACATTGCGTCGCTCTTGTCATCGGGTTTTTATTTACCGTTGCGCCGTGGTTGATGCTGCTGCTTTGGTCAGCAAAGGAGTTCAAATGGGGCTCCTTAATGTTTTGGCAATAAGAGTTATGGACAGAGGTAAGTGAAGTTACTACCTTTTTATAGGGTCTATTTGAGGGAAGATTTTATATATGTATTAAATATTCATGTGTTTGATATTTTTTAAGTATACTGTATACAGTATTTTCTTTATAAAAGTCTGCAGAAAATAATGATTTTGTTACTTTAAGAACTATTTATGTACATTTAAGAATACAAACCTCAAAAAGTAATTGTTTTTTAGGATTATTTTTTAAATTAAACAATAAGTTGATTTTTTTTTTAAATAATAAAACAAATATTTAAGTAAAATAGAGCAAAAAAATTAGTTTGACTTATTTTTGGTCAAATTATAAAATACAAGAATATTGTATGTTTTATATGTAACAAATAAGCCACAATAACACCTTTTTCATTTTTAACATGAAAATTTAAAAAGAATATGAACCTTTTTTTAAACTTTGAACCTTGTCAAAAAATATACGTAGTCCTGACTGACTTGATGGTTGTTTTTGATATAATTTCCAAGTATACTTATGAACTTTCTCAACATGAAGGCACCACCATCATGCGACCCTTCCCCTCTGCTGCTCCGTATAAAAGGTCAACTCTTCAATTAGCATTGCCATTTTTCTTTAAAAATAGAGCCTGATCACATACCAGGCAGGAAGTAGGCTTTACATTCCCGGGTGCTGGTCCAAGTCTTGCATCTGGCTACCGCGGGGAGGGGGCCCCTGGAATGGCGAGCAAGGGTCGCGAGCGACATACCTCGCCAAACTCTCCTTTAAACACCTCCGTCATGTATCCACCTTGTTGTGTGGTTGTTTGTGTGTACGTGTGTGTACGCAGGGTGGAGTTCCAGAACAAGTTTTACTCGGGTCAGGGCTTCAAGTTCCTCCCGTTCACCTTCGAAAGCATCCTGGAAGGAAAGTTTGAAGACTGAGATCACCCCATCTCTGTGTGTGTGCGCGTGTTTGTGTTGTATTATTATTTGTTGAAATGGGTCATATGAATTTTTTTTTTTTCCACAATTCAAAACAACTCCCAGGTGTCTTAATCTCAGGTCTCTGACATTCTTAAGTGAAAATGCACAAAGGATAAAGAATTATAGTACTCTTAAAGTACCACTGACTAATATAACCCTACTCTCTTTCCCTATAAATTAAGTCAAACATTCAAATACTGCCTGTACCGTTTGTCCACTGGTAACACTTAGCTAATGCCGCAACTCTGCTTACCTTGTGGCTTTGATGTGGTACACAAGACAGTAAAAAGTCCATTCTCCATAATCTATTTTCTTTAAACTTGTCGCCCCCTTTGGCAACGAAATCCGGAATCCGCGTTCAGTCAGGTAGCGGCTGTCATGTCTGTGTGTTGGTTTTGATGTAGATGAATATTATTTATGCAAGTGTTGTGGTAAATGGTTAGAGTAGCATCAGTAAATGCGTGCTGGTCAGTTGTCAAGGTACAGAGAAAGGCAGATGCTTCATCAGGACCATTGTAAAAATGTGTCATAGCTGCTGATGCTTGCCAGGACCTTTGTTGGCTCCTCATGCGGTTTGTGTGTTTAACGGCAGACGATATGTTCTCAATAAAAGTGAGAAGAGATTCTGTTGGTTGTTTGCTTTTGCATTGCACATGTCAAACTGAGATTTAAGTGATTATACTCATAGTTGCACAAACACTAATAAGTCAAGGAAATGAAGACTTTTCATAGCAACATCTAATAAATCACCCCTGAAAATATAAATAATTACATATTTTTTTTTGGTGAAGATATGTTGTATAATCCCTATCAGATTCGTATGATGGCACTCATTTATATTATATGCATTATGTGTATTTTTTGCCATAGAGATGTATTTATATTTTAATGATGCGTTTGATGATAAGGGAGTTATTTATAAGTATTTAAAATTGAACGATTTTTAAAAATATGTATTACTATAAATGCAAATTTGAGTTGTCATTCATTATCAATTCCCGCTTTTTCCACAGAAGCAGTAAGACAAACAATTCCTAAAAACAATTTGCAAACCCGCCTCTCGGTGTCGCTGTTGATCAGATGGAATATTCTCAAATGAGCTAAACAAGCTGATCGAGTTCTGTTGACGAAAATTTAAGGAATCCAGAAGATTTACACGTGGCAACTCACAGGATTTTTTGTAATATACAAGTTTGCATGTTAGTAACCTTTTATAAATTATGGATGGATGGCTGATTCTTACAGATATGATTTACTCAGTGCAGCCGTCTCAAGCTTGAATTGTTGTTGTTAAGCTTCCAAACAGAAGGATCCACTTTGTCGCTCCTGGCAAAAAGGGAGAGAACAGTTTGATGTTGTTTTTAAATTGTGTATTTATAGACACACTACGGTTTAACATGAACGATGTGGGTGGCTGAGAGTTTAGTCTTAAAGGGGATTGAGGGGTACTGTTGCGTCACTTGAGTGAGGTTTTTTTTTGTGATTCCTTGTAACTGAAAACATTCTCAAGTCATGCTTCCACATTGAATTTTAACCAATGAATTCAACTGGAAATGCAAATAATTCGTTCAAACATACCGAAAAACACTAACAAACATTTTCAGCTTTATTTGCAGTAATAATTAAACGGATTGTAAATTAAACTTCATCATGATTTCATTCAGTACATGGGCATTGTGTGTCTGGTGCGCGTACCTTGGCCACCAGGGGGCAATATCATACAGGCAGTAGATTTCATGACGAGACATGACTATGTAACTGGTTGGTTTTCACCTCACTGAGGATAAAGAATATATGCTTGTGAGCAATATGTGCTTTGTCTACATGTGCTCCTACCAATCGTGTTCAAATGTAAGGTTTTTAAAGTTTTGTATGTACAGCAAAACCGATGCTAGCGTTAGCCCATCTTGGTGTTTTGCATTGTATGATAGCATTAATTAGCAGACCTTTGTATAAAAAAAAAAATTAAGTGCTTTAGTTACATGTGTAATTATTAACTTGGAGATTCAATGAACAGCTTGAAGCTGGCTCGTATCTCCAACATTTGTAAGATGGGTCACTTAACTGTTAAATGTTTTTAGATTCTTTCCAAAGGTGTTCCTCAAAGATTTTATTTGTGTCCACAAATTGTTGAGAAAGTTGTTTAAAAGTTCACACATACATGGAAATTAGATCTAAAACAACCATCATGTCAGATGTAAAATTTGAGGCGCTGCTGCTGTTCTTTTTCCGAATGGTGCCCAAAAACCCACTGATTTTGAAAAGTGTGTATTGTGGTGATAATGTATTTTTGGGGTCCCTAGCATGAGACACCCAAAATTCTTCAGCACCCCCTGGAAAGTTAGAAAACAAATAGCCCCATCCTAAAATGTCTAACAAACAGTAGCATGTTGTCTTTCTTGTACGTTGGGAGGGCTAGGCAGTAAAAGTCCATGATGAGGAACATCATGTCCTCTTTCGTGTATCTTTTAATGTGGGGGTGGACGGAAGGATAAAAGGAGGAGTGGGGGGGCTTTGGTTTTAGCCACAACAACCCCAAGTAATAATAGAGGTCTTTATTTATATTCCTTTTTTTCTAGGAACTTAATTGAATTTGATATTTCCCAGGGTGTCATCACACAAGCAGGAATGAGGAGCCGCTTGCATAAGCGACCCCGCAATTCCCGCCGTGTTTACACTTCCCAAAGCTTATTATTGGGCTGCCTTATCTCAAGCAAACAGAAAAGTGCACTTTAGTTGGACTGAAGAGCGTCTTGAAGGAATGTTGGCTTTCCTCTTAATAAGCTATGAGTGGACTCTTCTTTCATGATAACAGAGATGCTGCAGGCACCCAAACATTGCATTTTTTATTATTTTTTTCAACTTACTTTCCAGAGAAAAAGAGTTTTATTTCATTTGACTTTTACTTAAAAGTTTCAAGAATACCTTTGAAGTCATATTTGATTCAAACTTAATTTTCTCTGTTCATATTTTTAAGTTAAAATGTTACTCAAATGTAAAACCTTTCTAAATGTTTTAAAACTAATTCAATATTTTAGTTTAGTAGTTAAAGTAAGTCAACGCAAACATTTTTTTTTTCAAGAATATGTTCTATGCAAGCCCACTCGTTGAAACAGGGCATTTTGATAAATATTGCGTTTGTGGAATAAGTGTTAATCCACTCATCTTTAGCCATCTCTGTGGGCAGCCATTTTGTCTCACGGTTCAGATTCAGAAAACAGGTCAGCCGTGATTGGGCGCTGTGAGCAGTTGTGATGTCATTTTCAGTCGACAGCAGACAAAATGGTCGCCCCCGGAGATGGCTAAAAACGAGTGGATTTTGTTGTTTAACTTATATTCCACAAACGTAAAATTAATCAGAATGCCGTGTTTCCACTAGTGGGCCTGCTGGGAACATATTCTTGAAAAAAAAACCATGTTTGGGTTGACTTCCGCTTTAAATATTCATACTTCATTAGTTCTGGGAAAATCACCTAAATTTCAATTTTTTGCTTGTACTTGATATTTTAATTTAAAGATGATGAACCTAAAAGAAAGTACACCCTAAAACTTCATGTTAATGAAAATAGACCATTTTACGCAGAATTGTGACCCTCAACTCTATAACTTGCCTTTTTATCTGTCCAAGCGCAAACGGTAAAAACGGTCACAATATATTTTTAAAGCACAATTTGCTTAATCAAATGAGAACGAGAAAAATCAACACAAAACGTGACTAAGTGATTGCACCCTGCAGCTGTGGCGCACTTGTCCTTTGATGCCGTGCCACTTTCAAACAATGCCTAATAGAATGATCCATTGCAGTGCTTGTATTTGATGTGGAATAAACACAACTTGTATTCTCATGTGAGCTTCACCTGGGACGCTAATGAAAAACACATGTTGCTCCAAGGGGCACTGAAAAATAATACACTAGCTGGACGGTTTGTTGTACATACGCTGGGCCAAAACAAAGGTCCAAAGCTGCCGCTTTTTTAGGTCGCTGATATCATTCTGGGGTTTGTTGGGAAGGTGAAAGCTGTTGACACGGGCCAAGCGTACAAACGGAAGTGCCTCTTTGGCGATTGCGGCGATAACATACTTGTGCACAACCTGCCTGACCTCTGCCATTGTTTGTGAGCTGCTATTTTGGCCAGGAAGTGGTGACCGTGCCGGCGGCTTGCGCGTTAGCATGTACCACAGTGCACTGAGTTCAGTCGTCATAGCTCTACAGAGCATCTTGTGGAAGAGGTCAACAATGCATGATGGCAATTCCAGTCCCAGCGGAAAACGTACAAGAATTTCTGGGACACGTTAGTGTCACTTTTATCTCATGTTTTTTTTCAAATGAGATGATCAAAGACAAGCATAAAAAATGTGATCTTTCAGGATACGGTGTTGCTTATTTGGGAATATATACCTCTAGTTTTCCAGCACCGCAGCAGGTCCAAACAGTTTCACTGAAGTCTGATAATCAGAAATAGCTAAAAGGACGTCATTTTCATTTTTTTTGGAGGCACGATGTCTCTGACGTTCTGTTTTTAGTTCCCTGCATACTTTGGACTTTATCAGATAAAGAAAATATTTGTAACCTTGTGGCCTTGAAAAAGGTACAAACAGTCTTGTAATTAGTCCTCACGCAGTACACAAGGTTGGTGTGAACTTTGGGAGTATCATGTCTTGTCCACTGGTGTGGTATCCTCTAATCTTCTGGTTTTGTACCCTCTAACCTTCGTGGCCTCGGACGAGTACCCTACAGGATACTCAGGGATTGATAGAATTGGGACGGGGGGATAGAATTGGGACCTTGTCATGTCACTGTCACTCATGACTTCTCTAGCTTGGAAACATACCTCTACCTCTTTTGGCCTTGGAAGAAGTATACCAAGTCCTGTAATTAGTTCTATGGCAAACTTTCCCGGACAGACAACTGACTCCTACTGTACCTACACTCTTGAAAAAGGACATCCTTGTCCTTGGGCTAGTAGTCTGAAAGGTTCTGCTTTAGTACCTTTGACACTTGTACCTTTTAGCTCGCTACCTTTAAGGGTACACTCCAGAAAATTGACTCGTGCTATACAACGGTATCTCCGACTGTACAAAAAAGGACATCCTTGTCCCCAGGGCAGCTTCACGTGTTCTTTTTTTGGTACCTTTGACACGTGACACCCATTTTAGTCTTGAACACACAGTTGTCACGGAATCAGCCTTGTGGGGAAAAGCGAGTACAGTACCTTTTCGCCACAGAAATCGCATAAGTAGTTCCTGACAGTGTGGCAACGCTGCATCTGGTTCCGCCCATTTATTCCTGGTGTTGGTGAGCATGCAAGCATGTGCTTCCAATCACTACTTAATCCAGTAGTAAATATCATGAGTGAATCCAGACCACAAGACCCGTTTCAGTTTTAGTCTGGATAACTTGATATACACCCCGGGTTGTCATTTGTATTGAGATGGATATTCATTTATTAGATTTATTGGGAATGCAGTCAGACAGTACAAGGGTTGAGATGCAGCTGACAATGAGAAAGGAACTGAAATGGTGAAAGGAACATAAAACAATAGTAGCATAACAACACTAAAGCCATCATTCGGCTGATTTTTTTTTTTTTTCAAGAAGCTCAATGGAGGTAGCTTCAAGCTGTTTATTGTCACTCCCAGTTAAAGTTTACTGTCAAGCTAATCATAAAACAAATATTACACCTTGTGTGTTTAAAACAAACACATGCCATAGCCTTTCAGTCTGCTAGCTTAATGATAAGCGCGCTGGTCAGTTGTCAAGATCCAGGTACTATATTCCCACAAGCAACGGATTGAACACAAACAGTGCAGCAACACACAATATAAACAGCACGTATGACAGTCATACATTCTTTGTCCTCTGCAAAGAACGACATATTACTAGTGCTACACTGATGAGCTGAGAGGAGTTGAGACGTCTCAGTGAACACTGTATCGGTTGTTTGATCCCTCCCACCTCTTACTGAGACGCAGTTTTCCGCATGGAGTAGTTCTTAACTTCTACCGCTCAATATCAACGCATACTATTATTATATATATCATTACCGGGTCTAATCTCTCCTACATGTAACCGTAGGATACTGTTTATGTTGTTGGGTAGCGGTTAGCGAACATTTTTTTTCTAGCTTGGAAACATTACAGGTAGTCAGACAGTACCACTTTCCTTTTTATATTGCAATGAGAGAAGAACACCTTTGGCATGCTTATGCGTAAATATTAAAGCTAGCATGCTATTGCCTAGCTAACTGATTAGCTGCTCATTGTCACTGAAACTCCTATTTCGTGTATCTGTGTGTGTGTGTGTAACCGACCTAATTCCTCCTGTCGGATGTGATCTGGGGATCCTAGAATTGCACTTAAGACATGAGTGGGTGGGACAGGACAAAGACAGGATAGAATGGGACAGGACAGAAGTCCTGAGCCAAACGGTGCTATCACTGTGATATCTTAGTGCACCCATCCAGTAGGGCAGTGGTGGCCAATGGGTCCTCAAGAGCCCCTATCCAGCCTGTTTTATATGTCTCCCCACCTGATTCAAATGATCAGGATCGTTATCAGGCTTCTCAGAGCTTGCTTATGAGATCATTCCAGGACTTCCATGCCCCACCTGAACTCCATCCCCCAGGCAAGCAAGAGACAACCAAACCGGCATCCGGGCCCACTGCAGGAATGAGGACCCCCAGATTCTTTCCTTGAGCTAAATGTATCACCTACTGTGTTCTTGTTTTACATCAGTTACCCCTTCGCTCCCCCCTACAAGCCCAACACGCCGAGGGAGGAAATGGCAGCCGCAGACCGAAATCAGGCCACGCTCGCATCGGCTCGCGGTCGGCCTTTGTTGAGAAGGCTTTTGTTGTTGTTCGCTAGTTTCCAAGGGACAAAATAAATAACTGGGACTAACCAAAGGCATTCGCCTCCCTTTCCGCCCTCGCCATGAGAAACACATTACTGGCGGTTTACGAGCGTCGAGCCATTCTGCCGTTTCTCCTTTTGAGAGACGACCCTCCCCCTCCCCCCAACCCTTATTTTGCTCAAACTCCAAAAGACAATTGTGGTATTTACAGTATTTTCTTTGATGAGCTCTTCGTGTTTTTCTCCAATTTGAGCTGACGTGGCCACGTTTGGGCCAAGGTCACCGCCGGAATGCGGCAGGAGCGAGCGAGGAGGTCAGAGCATCACCCGACGCATTCCATAGGGATGAAGCCAACAGGATTTGATTAGCCATGCATGCTCATATATGGGAGATGAACTGCAGGTCACAGGATGGTGCGAATGTTCCAAACTCTTCAAGCGTACTTTTTTTTTTCTTTTTTTTTTTTTTTACCCCCCACAGTGTTATTGGGAATCTAAGTAGGAAGGAATGTCCACATTATGGAAGTTATGCAAGTAGGAAATTCTAAGAAGTAGGGTACACTTGAAGTGGTTAAAGAAAGGGGACCACTGGTTCTGAAAAAAAAAAAAAAACAAGATGACAATGACAAACTGGATAATTACACTGGTCAACAGCGCATTTTAATTAGGTTTTGGCTTTTGGTGTTTCATAATGTATTTTTGATGCTGATTTCAAGCACATCGGGCTTTTGAGTTACTTTCATTTTTCGTTTTTACTTTTGACCTATAAAAGCTTGGGCAAGATGAATTTTGCCATAGTTATTTATAGCTAGGATGTTTCTATTCTTATGAAAACTTGATTTGCGAGTGAAAAAAAAAAATGATTCGGAATCAGTGCCATAAAATCATCTGGAAAAGTTTACTTGCATCTCTGATTAAAATCTTTAAAAATGTGTTGACCAGTGCTATAGTTTTTTTTTTTTTTTAAACATTTAATTTCATTGAGAATTGTTTTATCAATTTTAGTTTATTTCCTTAGTTTTCGTTTACTTTGATAACCTTGGCGATTAAACAACTTCAAGCCCTCGTAGTAGTCGACTCGTCTTGACTAGTCAACTAGTCCGTTCATCCCCTAGCGTGTTGTGCAACGTGGATGTTAACATAATGCACATATTCAGTCATAAGAGTTTGATACAAAATGTACATGTATTTCTCTTTACATTTTGCAATAACAAGAACATTTATTCAACTTTAAACAAAAAAAGTCCACAAGGACAAGTGCAAAACTGGCTGAAATCCACAAGCAAAAGGCAACAACAACTGAAAACAAATAAAAGTTAACAGTGAAAAAGCCAGAAATGTTACCAAATTGATACACAGGCGGGCGAGAAAGACTTCAGTTTATTGGTCGAAACACCAACAACATTGCGACGCCTTGCTCCCGAGCGTTGTGTATTGTACGACTCTTCATCAGTTACCATTCAAAGTAATTCAGCCTCCATGAGTCATTTTCAAAAAAACTTGCTGCATTGTCGCAGTTAAGTACAAATTGTTTAAAAAAAAAAAAAGTAATATATTTTTAAAAAAAATAAAATAAAAAAAGGTGCGAAGACCTGTGCAAACGCCCAAAAGAACAATGTGAATACACCAACGTGGCACTTTTACCATTTGTACTGTACAGTAGGTTCGGGCTGTGCGATTGCGTGAAAAGTCATTTTTAACTAAATGGGTTTTTTTGTTTTGTTAAAAAAAAAAAAAAAAAAGTGCTCAAGATCGTATTGAAAAAGTGAGAATGCTGACTCAGGCTGACGAGGCAAATTTAACATAAATAAACAATATAAAAATTAACTTCTTTTGCGCTAGCTCACTGTAAAACGTCCAAACTCTTCGTTTTTTCCTTTTTTTTTTTTCCTCCTTCACCAAAAACTCATCGTAGACTGATGAGATGTCCGGAACCAGTTTCGGTCGCCTCTTGCGATCAATCCGGTTTGGAAGGCCAATTCGGTTTTAAAACGAGGAAACAGTCTTCTTCATCCTCGTTGCTTCCCCGAGTGAATCTACACAGGCGTCTCTAAAGCGGGAGTCTGTCTGTCTGTCTGTCTGTCTGTCCGTCTGTCGTTCAGCAGATGAGCTCCTGCTGTATTTCGGGGCGAGGGGCGAAGGGTGGCTCGGCGAAGGTGAACGCGCCGCAGCCCGTCTTCAGCTCACCCTGGCACGGGCACGCCAGGTACGAGCCCATCAGGCCCAGCTCCGGGGACGGCGCCGGGCTCTCGGGCTCCGACTCCTCGGACTGGCTGTTGTCGCTGGGGTCGGGTTCATCCAAGGATGACGAGGACCGCGTGGCGTGGAGTTGGTGGTGCACGAGGGGGTGGGGGTTCAGCCAAGGGTGGCTCAGGCATTCGTCCGCTGTGGCTCTCTTCCTGAGAACACAATAATAACATCACAGATGAGTGGACATTCTTCGAATTATTATTATTATTATTTTTTTTTTTACATAACCAAAAAGGAACAAAAAAATATATTTTATTCGGAAAATGTTCCCTTTCGTCGATTACGCAAGGAATTTTTCTGTCGTCCCTCAGCCAATTCATCAACGCTGACAGGAGCAAAAGTGCAGAGGACACTTGCTTTCATCCGCTAATTCCATTTTCTCTGCTACCGCTGCTTCACATTAACAATCACCCTTCAAAATCACCTTGTTGCTGACTTAATGAGGTGATGCTTGACAGAAGAAAAAAGGATTTGGGATGACAGGCCAAGTTAAACTATTACAGTAATCCCTCTCTATTCGCAGGTGATATGGACCGAAATTACGATTCCAAAACACCCATCTTTTCAACTGCCATAGATGGGAGTTAATTTAGCAGTGGCGCTAACTTGATTCCAAAAAGATCATCATCACTATTTAACTATTACTATTCGGTTAGCCAGGTGGTAACTTGCCAAATATAATTTGATATGAGAATTGAGTTACTTAGTCACGTAGCCATATTGGCGTTAAAATTGTAACTACTTAGTAATACTCAGAGTGGTTCTAGTTCCATTTGTGGTACACGGGCTTCCTCTGGACTAGAGGTACGCGAAAGAATCGCCGCCCAGGTACAGTTCAGTTGTATTTAACTTTTTAGTACAACAAATTTACATTGAATCTTTGAGAGCATTTTTTTTTTTTTAGCTTTTTGTCAGGATCATTTTTGCCTTATATGCAATACATCTTGAGGGGAAAAAATATATACTTCGATACAACGTTCATTACAAATGAGTCACGCGTCCGCTTTGAAGTGATGAGAACAAAAATACTACAAAATTAAGTCAGAACTTGCGCAAGAGGAAACCGATTTTCGCCTCATGAGCTCATTTCAGACGCGTTTCCGTCCTGACTCACATCCTGAATGTCTACATAGAGTACGTCTCTGTAAAGCTCACCTTGGGTTTTTCACCAACAGGGACTTGATGAAGTCGACGGCAAGCGGCGATATGTCCTGGAAGGTTTCGTGCGAGTACTCCACGCTGACCTGAGAGATGTTGAGGAACGTCTCCTGCTTGTCGTCACCCAGGAAGGGCGACTCGCCGGTCAGCATGACGTAGGTCAGAACCCCGATGCTCCTGGCCGCGAGAAGACAGACGACTTGTCAGCTTTGTAGCACAGTTTAAGCCCTGGGGGTTGGGGTGGGGGGGTGGGGGGCACTCACCACATGTCTGTAGCAGTGCTGATGGGTTCATAGCTGAGAATCTCTGGTGCTAGAACACAAATAACCTGAATTAGCCAATGGGGTCTAGGCTAAAAATGACATAATAATCCCCCCGGGATTTATGGGGACTCACCAACATACTCCGGAGTACCCAGAATCTCCCGGACCTCGCTAATGCTGTCCACACGTCTGGACAGGCCAAAGTCCACGATCCGGATGTCGCCCAGGGGCCTGGCGCTGGTCAGCAAGATGTTCTGAGGCTGTGGGATTGAAAGGACCAAGGTTACATAAGCGCCGAATTCGGTAGCGAATGTGATTTGGCGCTTGGTTTGAGATTAAAAGGACCCCGGAGGATTTGGAAGTCCACGCCGTCGGTCGGCATCTCGCAGAGCCTCAGATCTAAGATAAGCCAATCAGCGAGAACGGGTCAGACATCGCATCCGATGACTTCCCGGCTAAATTGTTGCAGCGCACAATGGCTTGGACCAACTCCAGATTTGCTTGGGAACCGAATCTCCTGACACCCCAATCATGGACCCACTAGGGATTACTTTTATCAAGATGACATGTTTTCTGGCCGGAGAAATCGGATACTTCAAGAACGACGACCGTAAAAAGAATGCGTCTAAGTAATATCCTTGTTACCTCATCTGCTGTTATTAGACGCCCCCCCCCCCCATGGGAACTAGGCTACATGCCGTTGTTACATAAGATAATACCTCTGCCACCTACAGGTAATATAGGGCGTCTTACCTTCAGATCCAGATGCACAACATTGTTGCGATGCAGGAAAGCCACCCCCATTAGGATCTGCCGGGCCAACCGGATGACGTCTTTCTCCGTGAAGGCGTCGTCGTTGTCGGCGACACACTGGTCGAAGATCTCGCCCCCGGCGGCGCTGGAGTG
Organism: Filicampus tigris; assembly: GCF_054856515.1. Lineage (NCBI taxonomy): Eukaryota > Metazoa > Chordata > Actinopteri > Syngnathiformes > Syngnathidae > Filicampus > Filicampus tigris. The sequence continues at coordinate 4,971,834 of NC_141232.1, forward strand.
GAAAAAAGAAGAGGAAGGGGAAAACTGAGTAGGGAGAAGACTTTTCGATCCACAATTAACAAGATTGCATCACCGTAGTTTCGTGATAGACTATGATGATTTCCTACGCCATACCAATGGAATTCCGTTGTATAAGGAGGACCCGTTGTGATTACATTTCCATTGCCGTTTGTTAGTTTTGCACTGTTGCCACTTTAAAAAGTAGTTTGCAGATGTACAATGCATTCTGTCAAGGCCTGAGGTACAGATCAAGAATGAAACTGCACATTTCTGGATGGGATCTGGGTTTTGGTAATGTACAGGTACTGTATTTGTCGGGAATTCTTGTGTTACACCGGTGTTGCTGGCATGGAAACAGGAGTTCAGGATATCAACCTTCTCCGATTGAAAATATTACTTCGTTAGTGTAGCTTCGTGATGGACTGTGGCGTCTTCCGACATACGTATTCGAGGTCTCGTCACCTGCTGTGGTTGTTTCGACTTGTGTGCAGGTGAACAAACAACTTTAGAGCTTAGTCAGCCTTCCTTTCGGTTTCCCGTAAGGGGACAAAAGCCATTCCGTCCCGTCCTGTCACATCGATGTCATTGAGGACAACAAACCGAAACACAATCCCAGGTTTTTGTCAGTGTTACATAACCCCATATCTGTGTACTTTGGGCCTGACAACAAGTTCATATCTGTGCTAATGGTAGCCATGTCATATCACCACTGGCTAATCGTGACAGGGTGGGTTGACAGTGCTTTCAAGATAACAAAAGATACCCGGGGTGGTTGACCGTTTTATGGGTCGAGTTAACGCAGTGTTAAAACACTGTGTCCTATATCTGCAGATATCAGGCCTCTTCCAAATGTGGCTAAATATCTGAGCCGAATTGTTAATCTGCATTTCAGAGCTCAGCGCAAAAGCATACGTTTCTAGAAAAGACGGCAAAAAGGTTGAGCTTGGCAACAAGATACTTTTCCCAGGGATTATACTTCAAATATTGTCACATTTTTTTAGGCTAACCCGGCCTGCCCGCAACACGTGTGTAGCCACGGCTAAATAAAGCAAAGTTGTGGTAGATTAAGGCCACCCCCTGAAAAACTGGAGGCACGTGCGGAGGATTTAAACGGTCACACGTGCTTTTTACCGTCCGGAGGATACGTCGTGAGGGGTTACGCAACCGGGTCGGCCTCCGGGACGATGCGTCCTCGACCGACCTCAGCTGTGAAAACAGCACCGATGTTTTGCTGGATTTTGAGTATATGATCCTCGTTGTTGAAATGAATGCGTTTTAAAGAATCCGCACGTATTGGGTGTACTTTCATCTAGGATTGTTTCGCGTTGTGGGTCTTAGGTTTGCGTTCACGGTTAATCGCACCAAACCAAATTTGAGCCTTTTTTTTTTTTTTATTTATTATTTTTTTAATTTATGTATTTATTTTTTTTAAAGTCAGCTTTCTGATTTATTTAAACGATTATCCTGAGTGATTATCCATGTGGTGGTCTTTCACATTTTAAAAATCAGTTAAAATGTTAAAAGTCCAAGTTTATGGTGAACCTTTTTGGGTCGCTTCTTCCTCGAGAGCGAACGCTCTCACGACTTCAGACGTTCCTCCCCTACAGTTAGTGGCCAGATTAAAGCCTGCAGTCGACCACATGGACGAATGGATGAGGTCAGATCAGCCTTAAATCTCCAAGTAAGTGGCTATTAAACATAGGGGGGCGGGGGGGGCAATGTCTCGGGCTTACAGCGAGTTAACCTCCTGTTGAGTGAGTCTTCGGGAGCCGTCCTTGCTTGGCTCTCCGGTCCAGTAGGTTTTAAGACCTCTGCCCGATTAAAAAAAAAAAAAAAAGAAAAAAAAAAAAGACCAGTGAGGTCATTAGAGCTCCAGGCCAGTTCAGACAATAGCAAGATTGGAAAAACAAATGAAAGAAAAAAAAAAAAAACACTTCTCAAAATGTAAACAAATGAAAACAGGAAATTAAAAGATAACTTTTAAGTTGTGTCTTAGCCAGGGTAAACTAAAGCTGCTTAAGATATCATTAATGTAAGTGTGGCTGTGTTTTTTTTCCATGTTGAGCATTATGTCATGGGGCAGTTAACACACCAAGTACATCCAAACATAATTCTTTAAATTCAAGCACCTCCCCCTTCCAATCAAAATTGCCAAAGGCCTGATTATCTGCTGTCTCTTAAGTTTATCCTGATTGATTATTCTGGGGGCGTGTCAAGGGGCATTGATGATCAACTCAGAAAACAATCAATGATGGGGATGAAAACCGATTGCTGTACCACATGTTTAGGCTGGAAAGGCACAAGTACAGTAAAAGGCAAAACTGAGCATTAAGTTCAAAGGATTCAAATGTGACTTTTCATGCAGACTTTGCCCGGACTAGTTATTTTGCAGTAAGCAAAGTTTTTTTTTTGGGGGGGGGGGGGGGGGGGGGTTGTGTGGTAGGCCACTGGCTGCAGCTGCACGTAAAGCGCTGAGAAACTAGCGTCTATTTCACAGACAAGACGGCGGATGTGGTTGTGGCTATGAGAAATATGTGCGACGGCGTGCGTTTGGCGGCCGCCGCGCTGCTTTCAGCCAGCTTTGCTTACTGCCTCGCACAGGAAATGGGGGCGGGGGGGGGGGGGGGGGGGGGCGAATCGTGCGACTCAGTGTAACCGAATGCAAACTTCAACGCCAACTGCTTCCCGCTTTTGCACTTCGTTAGAACAGCCGGCCTAGCGTGGCGGCGAAGCCGCAACGAGACTACTTAGCATTTGAAACCACAAGGTTGTTTGCAAACGTGTTTCAATTTCCTGTGAGCTTTTTAGAGGTATTCTACAGAGTAATTCCTCACACACGTACCCTTATGGGAACCGTGTGAGTGCCTTACAAGAGAGGAAGCACATTTTGATGTTCCTATGTTGTTGTGAAGTGAGTTCGGTTCCCAGCAATCGTCCAGCTTTTGTGTCTCTAATTTTGATTGGAGGTCAAAGCAAAAAAAAAAAAAAAAAAATCTTGATCTTTGTGTCAATTTTACAAAAACGCAGTACGATATGCCGCTTTAAGTTGTCGATGCAAATCCTTTCTAACCCACTTTCGCCTGAGCGCCAATTTCCGAACCCGGGTCGCTGCGGGCTTTTCATTCTTCGGCCGTCTTACCATTCCAGCACCAGGACGATCTCGGTAGCCGTCTCATAGACCTCGTGAAGGGCCACCACGTACGGGTTGCACTTGGCCAGCTCCAGCACGGCGATCTCGTTGAGGATGTCCACGCGGCAGTCCTGACCCTTCCGCCGCTTGCGCAGGAATTTGGCGGCGTACTGCTTGCCCGTAGCCTTCTCGGTGCACTTCTTCACCACCGCAAACTTTCCCCTGGAGACAGAGAGTCATTTCTATTTTAAACAGCAATCATTTTTCTAAAAAAAAAAACAAAAACAAAAAAAACATGACAGATGACAAAAAAATGCATACAATGGCGTAATAGCGCTAAACGTGCCACAATGGGCCACACGCACAAAAAAAAAAAAGGCTAAGTGGTTTCATTGGACGGCACAGATGTTGCTATTGAGCTCAAATATGTGCACAGGAAATGCCATTAGACACTCAGCAGGCCTCTTTTTTTTTCCCCCCTCTGAACAGTGGAAGCGCAGACAGCTGATAATTCACAGCGTTGCGACAAGTCATGCAATTTGTCACTGCACGTGCAATGACAAATCAAGGAAAATCATCACCTCTTCCTTAAGGATGAACACTTCATTTTCATGACGACTATCATACATCTATTTTTAGGGACGTCCGATATCAAATCCAAACTTCAATTGGAACTAACCTACGCTAGTTTTAATTACAGCAAATATATGCCAAAATGCACCTTGTTTATCAGTACCGTTAGAAACCGAGGAAAACCATGGTAGGCAAACAAGACGCTTCCTAAATGTTCTGGGCGTTCACATGTTCATTAGTCAAAGGTCAAGATGTCTTTCCCAGCACATAATGAGCACCCCCCCCCCTCCCCACCCTCACTCTCTTTCAACACAGCTGACAGCAACATGGACAAATGGACGCGTGTTGACACCTCCACACAGAGGCCATGACAGTCGTACAAAAAGCGAGCCAGTTGGTACCACAGACCCGGGGACCACCCACCTGACCGGGCTGGAGGCAAGGGGTGAGTTCATTGGCTCAACCTTTAGCTCCAGCCAGCATGTTTTGAAAGTGACCACAATGTACCTGAAAGGGTCCAGTCAGCGTGGTGCCGCTCATTCCCCCGAACATTCCCACACTATCGAACCAAATCCAGCCTCGCCGTTCGTGCTCCAGAGACCTCTGAGTCATTGCGCAGAAGAATGTAAAAAGGCAAAACCCCCGTCAGAGCCTTTTCTCAAGTTAATTAGCCCCGTGGAGAAGGAGTGCCATGTGGGCTGGGGAACTACATGTGTGATGAAAAGAAGTGATCAATGGCTGCAGAAACCGGCGGGCGGGGGTCTTTTCAAACAGGAGTCAAAGGTTACCAAACATGGCTGTCGTCCAAAGGAGCTGTTAGACCAAAACACAATCACGTTGTGAGGTTTTCATGCCTGTGACAGCATTTCAACCCCCCCCCCCCCCCCCCAAAAAAAATGACGGCTCCCAGTGAGGTTTCCGTCGGAAAAAGCAGTGGGAAATATCTCAAGATGATGCGGAGAAAGGCCCTGATTACTACTGGCAGTGGAAGTTAATGGCTTGGAAGTGGCTAACGGCTAGCTCCTCAAGTAATCATGTTGTAATTCCATGTCGTGTTTGTAAATGTTAGTGCACATTGTGGATATTGTGCTAAAAATCTGAGTTGGCTGTAGATCTTTTCCCAATATCATTCAGCCCTAATTCATAATTCAAACGTTTAAATAAACGAGCAAATTCAAATCACACCTTCACCTCCTTGCAGACAGTTGGAATTTAAAAGACCAACACAACTGCAGGGTGGCTACAATACCTTGCCATCATCATTCTAACTCTTGAGAAATTTCCTGCGGAATTTTGCGCCATGGCATATGATAGCGACACAGAGGTCTCTTCAGTGCTCTCGTCACAACGATGATAAAGGAGCTGACCGAGTCGCGTTTAATATCCGGCTGCAAACAAGCTCTAATATGCTCAACATCCCCCCCCCCCCCCACCCTTGCAAGAGTGCAAACTATAAATCTAAATCTGCGGGAATGCGCAGACTCGCACACACGCATACAGTACGCACTCCATTCACTTAATGTGATTACAAGGGCCCGTTTCAAACTGATGTTGCACGGACAAAAGACAAGGGGGGATGTTGGCAAGGATTTGACATCTGTGGGGAAGGGGGAGGAAGACGCTCCTGCTGCTCTGTCAAGAACTTTACCCCCCCCAAACACACACACACACACACCACAGAGACATACAGGTCCTGGCTGTTGTCCCAGGATATCCCAGCATGTCTAGCTGCATGGGCGTCCCTTTATTTAGTCTCAGCTTTCGATGCAGTGATGAGCTCAGACACTTCTGATGCTATTTACAAAGCTGTGATAAACACTTTGGAATGTTATGCTCACCTTATTTGGCTTCATGCGCGAGTGGGGCAAAAATATTAAAAGACCTCACAGTATGAGTCAGCGTGTGCAAACTAGACCCAGAGTCATAGGAACAAATATGTACTATTTTTTTTTTTTTTTTATCAGCGATGCAAGTAAACATTTCTAGATTTTTTTTTAGCTGATTCTGACGTATTTTTTCTCTAGCACATCAGGTTTTCATAAGTAATATAGTGATTTTTATCAATTAAGGATTCGGTTCAGCAACATTTGGATTTTTTTTTTTCTGGAACTTGAAATCTATAAATAACATGGCAAAATCTATATTGCACAAGCTTTTATATGACTAACTTAAAAACGACAAATGAAAATCTCTCAAAAACCTAATGTGCAAGAAAGAATTGAGTCAAAAATACATTTAAAGACATACTGTATGGTCATGTCCGATTAAAATGAAAACAGTGTCATAATCTGTATTTTTTATACAGTTTATGTACTGGATGTTATAGTAGACATGAATGGAAAAACGGATCATGCTACAAACGTTTGTCGGTGTATAGAAGTGTCCCCTTGTAAAATATTTTTTATGAAAAATTCATTGACTTCAACACAGACAGCATGTCTGCTTCTCAGATCTGGGTTCAATTTTCACCTCAGGTCTTCCTGTGTGGAGTTTGAATTTTCTCCCTATGCTTGCGTGGGTTTCTCCAGGTACTCGGGCGTCCTCCCACATTCCAAAAACTTTAAAAGGGACCTTAAATTGTCCTTTGGTATGCGAGTGCGAGTGCGAATGCATGTTCGTCTTTATGTGCCCCTCAATTTTGTGGTGACTCGCTCGCCTCTAACCCAGAGGATGGCTGGGTGGAATTCAACACAATACTAACAAAATAATGCTGCACAAATTACTTCTAATATAACACTAATGTGCACTCTCTCACTGTATCCCCCCCCCCCCCAGATTAGATAACCTTTATTAGTCCCAACAATGGGCAAATCTAAATCATCCTTTATTCTAAGCATAGAAACAAGTATTTTCCCGGGAATTCCAAAAGGACATTTTTGCACACGTTTTCCAAAAGGATCTTTTCTGCACAGGAATTCCAAAAAAGTATTTTTGCCAACCTGGCAAACCCACACGCGTCTCACTCACACGTGCCTGACGCAAACAAACTAATATGATTAACACAATCACTTTAGCTTCCAAAGCGCCGTGGGACGCGTTCCATTCGAGGCTTTTTTACGGCTCAGTAGATACAAACAAAGCAAGGCAGCCAAAGACAGTACCTACCGGCCCAGTTCTTTGCCAGCCAACTCGTAATTGGCCGAGAAGGGATCCGATCTTATCCTGGTGTTGACTTTCGCCACCATTCCGCTCTTGTTGTCAATCTTCGCTGCGCTTAGCATCGTTAAACAAAGTTTAAATCAACCGTCTAGGGACAAAACAAAAGTGCTGGGGGATCAGGTAGAGCTGAGCATGGTAATAAAATATGTCAGCATCGGACAGAGGAGGAGTAATCCAGGTCACAGGACAGGAGGAAGGTGTGCGACTGACTGCTATTTAAATTGAACTGGCTTCCTCTCCTCGTTCCGGTTAATAAATTGCTACCGCTGGCCCGCCCATTTGGGTGACGACATAAGACGTGAGCCAATCAGATCGGGGGGAATATGGGAAAAGGGGCGGGGCCAGGTTGAGTGCTCGCTGGCCAGTTGGCTGTGAAACGTTCAGGTCACACGAATTTGCAGGTGAAACCACATTCTACATTTTTCAAATAACTTGACAGTCCGGTACAGTACACCAGGAGCGGAGCCAGAACGTGGCTAATGGTGTGGAACTGGAAAAATCAGGGTGGGCCTGAATATTTCTCTCATTGAGCACAATCCTCCTATCCCGAAACATCGTATGGTCAAATAAAATGATCAACTGAACAACCACAATTATGCCATTCTTAATATTCAATAAAATAAAAAACACAAATTCAAAAATAATTTAATAAATTAACTAAAAATTAAAAATTTTTTTTTTTTTCATGAATCTCATTGGGTGGGCAGTCTGTCAATCTGGCTCCGCCCCTGCAGTACACGCAGACTGTACAGTACAATACAGATTGACACTGGCACAATAGCGATAAGCTATTGGCTGTCATTTAAATATGCAAAATATTAAGCTGTGTACATGCCAGACTAATTTTTTAAATATTTTTTTTTTTAGCAGAGTGCATTGCCCCAGAATTCAACATCATATAAATAGTTTGTTTCATATATGTTGTTGTTTTTGTTTTTACTTATAATTGTACACTAGTGGCTTGAGCAAATGTTTGTAAGAGAAAACACAAAGAAAATTGCTTCTCTCTGTGCCATTCTGTCACCAATAGAATGACTGTTGATTGTTATAGTCGATGACAGAATAAACAACGAACACATTAAAAAATATATAATTCTAGCTTATGTATATGAATATTACCGTATTTTCTCTAGTGCCTGTTCTGATTAGAGTCTCGGGTGAGTTGGAACCTATGCCAGTTGGGCGAGAGACATGGTACATGAGGCAGGGCGTGTATCGACAACAACTATGGATCATTTAGAGTCATGAGCATCGGCAAGTGTAAATCAACTTTGAGCTTTGTATTAACATTTGAACTGAGGTGAAAGCAGCCTGACTTTCAAAAGCACTTCCGTAGGTTAGCCCTTGCCGCAAAGCTCAGCGTGTTCGCAGTCCATGTTCTCTTGCCAAGTACGCGAGGCACGCTGGATGCTATCATCGCTGTGTTTTTAGCCAACTGGGCTTGGCTGCGGTGCAGGTGTGCAAGTGAGACCTGACGCACAAGCTTCCCCTGGGCAACGGGAACATGTGTGGGACAGTGCACGTCTGAGGAATTCTGAGCATCCCGAGGCGTTGCCCAGGACAAGTCAGCGTGGAAAGTGACAACGATGCCGACATAATGGCTGTAACTGTCAAATAACAGTTCACCGGCAAATAACTGCTGTCTAGGCGATCCTGGGCGTGTCAAGGCAACGGCCCGATTTGTTTTGAACAATATTTGACGTAAGAAGGCTGAGGTTAAATTAGGTTTTCTAAGACATCTAATGATTCTGAATGATATTTGACATAAGATAGATCAGGTCAAGCCAACGTGAAGAGCCTAATTTGACAAAGTAAGGAGTACAAAGTGCATATATTTGTTTTCAAATACAGTGAGTAAAAGTAAAAACTTAGCAGAAAAATACATACTTGAGCAAAGTATGTACAGTAGCAAAGTATTTTTACTTCATATACACTTTTAAAGTCTTAAAAGTTTTCATTCCTCCACTGATTTTCCATTCAGCCTTGCTGAAAACAGTACCGCTGAGGGGATACAAAGCGACAGATACAGAAAGTTAGTACCTCTTCTTTCTGCTAAACTTGCTAAATTATACCAATGTAAATATGTTATATCTCTGTGTTAAGCTAACATGTCATGTTTAGTGATTGAGTTCATTATCATGCTGAAATGCAAATCAAATCGCGGTAGCATGCCATTGACAATTCTCACATTAAATTAGCATCATGCTAATCGAGATTCTTTCCTGAATTCTACACATTCTTGCGACGGTATTTCCAAAGTGTTCTTTTATTTTCTCCCTCCTCGCCAAACCTGCTAAATGATATGTATGTAAGTAAATTATGTCTTCAAGCTTATTTTAAATTTCACGGTCCACGAAATAGTTCATGCTGAAATAATTTTCTTTTAATAAACGATGCTAATTGTGCTCGTAGGTCAATGCTGTTTATGTATGAAATATTTTTTAGCTTACCGGTATATGGTTTGATATTTTGAAAACATTACATTTTTTGGGGTTAAAACTGCTCAACTATGTAAGTATGGTACCTCTTTGTGAAATTTTTCCTCAGCCGACAAATCAATCTAAAACTTCAACAAAAACAACAAATGATGTATCAGTTGTCAAGATTCCTCACTGTGACTACCTATACGAATCTAAAGTGAGGCTGTGTGTGCTGGTGTCATGGCTCACGGCGTTGCACATTTTCTACTGGTACGTCACATGGTCGCCTGTTATGTACCACAGAGCGCACAATTGTCCATTTTTACCATAGCAAAGCTAATTGTGTTGCCGCCAACAGGCAGTGATGTCAAAGAGTGCCATTGACGGCGGACATTCCTGCAGTCGCCCCTGAGTCATGAATGCGCCAGGTTGCGTAACCTCTTACTCCTCCTCAAACGTTACCCGAAGTCCTCCGCAGAGCCGGCGGAAGGTTGACCATCCCCGCCTCCGCCATCTCTCCAGAAACCGGGGGTCAAAGTGTAGAGCCGGCTCCCTTGGCGGGCGAGCGAGTGCGACCCGCCTCAGGAGAGCAAACCAAAACACATACCAGCAAATTAGCCTGCCAGCTTGCCGTTTAGCTCGCATAAATGTGAGAAGTTGAGTCGTGACCTTTCTGACGTGCGAGAGCAAAACAATCTTGGGTCTTGTTTGGGCCCCGTCCCGCTAAAGAATCCAACATGTGGACATGATTGAATCATACGCAATGGGGATTAACAGCAGGTAAATGATTTGTGGCGGAAACACTCACAAGAGTTGCATTGAGTAGCTTTCTCAGAACCAGTAAATTGGTTTTTTTTTTTTACACAAGGCTTGGATTTTTGCGGCTGTGCCTTTTGTAAGAGAACCCAGCAATAGTTGATCCGAGCGATTGTAATTGGTCAATTTAGAACAACTATGCGCAAATTGTGCTTTCTTCCACTTGATAATTGTGCAAAGAAATGCATTTCTCTTTTTTTTTTTTTAACCATCACACCTTTTGTCATTTCATTAGAAGCTGGCCATTGATGCGTTGAGCGACACGTGAAGGATTTCAAAGACAGGTGTGTGCAAACTGGGAGGTGTACTGGGAGCCAACAAGCATCAAAACACAGTGAGTGACACGTGACTGTTCAATATTTGTCCCCCTCAGGACTTTTCCTTTTGGCCCGTTGCCTTTGTAAACGCACTTTTTGTTTTCTCCTTTTTAGCTCCTGCGACCCAATTCCAAGAAAGGCATAACAAGCCCGAAGATGGCAAATAAGTGAGCGATGCGTCCTTGTGAGGCACTTTTTGAAGAGGCGATGTAGAGGAAAGTCAAACAGCCTTCTCACTGAGTACATTTACTTTTCCCCCTTTCACCTGTCCTTTTTGTTAAGGACATTTGCATTTAACAAGATTTCACCATGACAAAACTGAACCCTGTATAGTGAGTTAATACCAGTACGGGACGGCAAATGATAAGATTCAAGGTAATTGTAATCTGATCTAAATCCACACAGTCCTTTGCTAGTGCGTAGGCGTTGTGTCATTTACATACAAATAACTTGGGTCACTTTACAAGATAATGGGGACAATGCAAACACTGGAAATCATCATAAAGGGTATGTAAGGTGAAGAACAAGCTAAACTAGTAAAAAAAAAAAACGGGAATGTTTCATCATCAAATAAGCGCTTCGTCAAAGCGATACCCGTTCTGACAAGTCAAATGATGTGCTTATTAGGATGGAGCACAAATGAACCTCGGGGTGCTAAAATGTTGCGCTTCACCTTGGTCCTATCTGTTGCAATCAAGAGGAGCTACCGTCCATGTCAAAGTTTAATTAAATTAGTCAAGAGCTTTAGATTTATGTGGCCTGGAGTAAAAGTGAGTCACAAAATCAAATTACCCTGCTAATCCCCCCCAAAATAGACACACACGTACGTCAAAATATTTGTATTTTCTTTTTTTTATAAGACTGGACTGTTGAAATTAGTTGGATAAGTTTTGCTGCGCTCAAAAACCCCTGATATTCACCTCCCCCTGCCCCTGCGCCCCACTACGATGCCACACTGACAACAACAACTCCTCGACGGCCAGCATGGGAAGGCTCAGCAGTGTTCCCAAACTCTAGAAGTCGTTTGACGTGCACTGCTGACGCCCGAATGGTATTAAAAGTTAAGTTCCTAATCCCTTTTGGCAAAGCGGGGCAAAAGAAACACCTGGCGGGATACATGTAAGACATCTATAAGCTGCAGATCACAAGATATTTTGTGATCTGCAGACCCTCTAACAGGAGCGTGATGTGTGGCCTTAAAAACGGATTTCAAGGCAGAGTTGCCTTATTAAAAAGTGACGTTTGCCTGTGGAATGTTTAGCCAGAGTTTTAGTGTACTTGCTCTGAGCGATTGGCATCGGTGATATTGATGTACTAGGGCACGTGTCAAACTCAAGGCCCGGGGCCAGATCCGGACCCTGACATCATTTTTAGTAAAAGAGAGAGTCTACTTCATCTTTCTTGCTAAATGGATTTGTTCTTTTTATTTTGGCAGAAAGTCTGTACCGAAATTCTACATTTTCTTCACGGTTACCGGTTATTATCTTTGATTACCTGTTCCATTCGTAACATAAATTGAGTCCTAAAATATAGTCTTGTCACTATTTTACATGACTTCTATCAAAAATGCAGTAAAATGGTAATCGAATGCAGGTGCGACTTTGTACTGTATAGATCACATGATGAGGTCATCACAGTTATATGATAGCCGTGAATGTGAGTGTGAATGTTTGTTTTCTACGATTCGCGGCAACCAGTTCAAGGTGAGACAGCCTCCGGCTCGCCAGTGAGCCCATTGAGGTCAAGCGCTATAGAAAATGGAGGCAAGGCACTCGCTTTAGCTTCGACCGCATTACAAGTGGTGTGTGAGTGTGAAAAAGGGGGGGAAAAAAGGGGAAAAGGGGATAAATAAAAAGTTAGGGAAAAAAAAGACGTGGTGTGTGCGTTACAGAAAGGGCGTGATTCGAGATCGAGCGAGTGGGCGACTTTGCAGGTACAGAGTTGTTTCGCCGCATCCTGACCGCAGGAATGCGTGACAAGCAGCTTGTACACTCACTTTTGCATGTCAAGACAAAGAGAAAGGTGCTAAAACCCGAAGTACGGCAGGTATTAGGATTATTTTTTTCAAATACATTTGCGCTAGTGCTCAGGGTTAGCCATATTGAAACATGAACAACTGCATTACATCATTTTTTTTTTTTTTTTTTTTTACCTGAAAGTGACCATTACTCCGCCAAACAGAACCAATACTAAAAATCAAAAGTCGCTACTTTTTTTTTGGGGGGGGGGTGGTTTTGACATTGTAATGGTGATTTCCTGAACGTCCTGTTATAAGTAAGCCAAAAAACCTATGAAACTTGTCGGTTGCCAGAACTGTCCTTCAAAACACAGAAATGACGTGTGCTGCGTTTTTACGACGGAAGATTTTTAAACTTACTTTGGACATATAGACGCCGTCTGTATGCCGTACGCAGCTTCTTTAATACGGATGCCCCGTAGATTGATCCTGCACAAATCGCCAACTATAGTTGGAGGCAGAGCTGGTGTTTCTCGGGCTAATGGTGCATTCATGACATTTCAGTTCAATTTAATTCGGGAAAATGGATTTCATAGTTTAGGAATTGAGTTGCAAGCCGAACAACTGTCACTGCCGCCTCCATCGTCCTCTCCTTCATCCCTCGCTCTACATGTTTACGCGGTACAGTATCGGGTGGCGTGAACAATGACCTTTGGAATTCAACAAGAGACGAGACGCCGTCCCGCAGCAGATGGAAAACCAATCGGGCGTCGCTACACCCGCGGCTGTCCGTCGACAGCTCGTCCGAGCGGAATGGCCTGGCAAAACAAACCCCCGTTGTCGTCTCAGTTGCACCTGATTCGATCGCATGAGATAAACTTGGAAAGTATAAACACGTACGAGCGGGTAAGGGCATGGAGCGGGGGAGGAGTTTACTCCTAGTTTGCCAAATGAACATGAGGGAGCAAGCACCCGCGAGGACAGGAGAAGTCACAATGGCGGAGGAGAAGAAAGATCGAAGGAAAGCAACAGGAAATGGGGAAACGGATCCATTTGGAATGTCTGACTCAGGAGAGACATGGAAAACATTTATTGAGCTGGCGGCGGTGGGGAGGTGGGAGTGTTTGGGCCTGAAGGACACAGCGAAGGAAACATGAGCAAACTTAAGGCGAGGATGAAGAGGCTATCAAACGGCGTTTCATTCTCTTGTCAGGGCCCTAAATTAGGATATACGAAAACGTGTCATTTTCGTATCTATTGGAATCCAACACAACATGGAGGACAGCGGTTGTCTGACGCACAATTTCCCCCTCACAGTAGTCGAAGGAACACCGCCGAAATGGAAGAAATAAGTCACCGTGTATAATACCGGCAAAAAATGCTGAGAGGATAATGCTGTGAAACCTCACACTTTAATACTTTTAAGCCCAAATGAGCATTCAACGTTCAGTGGAAGCACTTGTGCAAAGCCAAAAGCGGCGCCTGGTTTGCTTTTCAAAATGACACTTTCTTTTTCCAGTATGGTTGCAATAGAGGAGACGCTTGTTTTAAGGACTTTAAAAAAAAAAGCTTGCCTTCACACCAGCCTTGTGTGGTCCAGTTCACTTAAAGTTGAGGTCCAAATCTGGTATTGAAGTTTTCCAAATTTTATTTGTGTCATTTTGTGATTTGAAAAAAAAAAAAAGAAAAGAATCCTTGTTCTGTGTTTGAGTATTGACAAAATGCATTCAGGAGTAGGAAATCAAACAAAAAGTTAAGCGTGGCCAAAATAATCAATTGCAGTTCGGTTGCAAAAGTGCTGTTGAATAGCCACTATCAGTTAGCTTTCGAAAGAGGAGCGACATTACGTCAGCTACATCCTGACCCGACCTTTACACTCTGGCAACATTTACCTGCGGAATGTGACACAGGAATTCGGAACATTTGTTTTCCTTTCTTTCAAATAAAACCCCAAATTGTTGGTTTTCTACTAAGTCAGCGACTGATACCTTTGTGACTGTTAAGGAAAATAATTGCTCTCGTACATACCCCACAAGGTGCTTACAATAAAGAAATAAAAAATAGGGGCCATTCTAATGAATCCGAGCAATTTTCCCCCTAGGAGATAAAATAAAGATAAAACAACGATAAAAGTATCCATCCATTTTTCACACTTTTTTTTTTGTCTCTAGGTTTTCATTTAGTCCTGTTACCCTCACACAAGGGTGTCGCGCTCCTGCACGTTTGAGATGTTTCCCTCCTCCAACACACCTGATTCAAATCAGGATCGTTATCAGGCTCCTGAGGAGCTTGTTGATGAGCTGATCGTTTGAATCAGGTGCGTTGGAAACATCTGAAACGTGCAAATCTCGACACACAATCCTGTTAGCTCAATGATATTTCTGATGTTCTTTATTTTATCGCTTTAAGTGCAACGTGCTATTAGCATAAATGCCATGTGGCTATATTTCATGCTAATTCTATGCTAAAAGCTCACCCCATTTATTTTCAGTCCTGCTATGCAAATGAGTAGTTTCAGTACAATAAAATAATGATATAGATAAATAAAGTTGCCAGAAATGACATTTTGAATTGCTCAATATACTTTTAATAGCCAATTTCGAGTTGAAAAAAGACAGAAATTGTAGTTTATTTTAAGAGAGGCAAACAGGCAAATGGCACCAACTCTGGGAATGGCCTGTTAAAAAAAATGTGAAAAAATAATAGCGCCTAATGTTTTATCCAAAATCCCACTAAATCCCGACGAGAAGCGGCTGCAAAATGAGCCTCGTGATGACGTGAGATGTCATCACGAATATGGAAAACTGGCTATTGGATCCCTTGGAAAATGGAAACACTGCTACCCATCCTCACGTGTCAGCGCTCCAAGTCATATGTACACGTCCTAACACAAACATGGAGGCATTCCATGTGAGCTCGCTGCGTAGACAAGACGTCCCCGCACATCTATTCACGAGGTGATGGAAAAACGACGCCTCTGGCTAAAGGTGTCGCCAGTCGAAGTGTACACGGTGTACACTATGTACACACACGTTTCGTTTGCTCTGTGGATGGGAAGACTTTGAAGAGATGAAAGCATTTGGCTGCAGGTGACCGCATCCGTCCTGCTTCCAGCTGTTGGCCTGCGCAGCTCACTGGCTTCCGTGGGGGGGGGGGGGGTTGAACAGCAGGTGCATGTGTCCATATGGCACATGGCAGGGTTCATAGGTCAGGCTTGGACTGGCTGATCACCCGCTGAGGCGTGGCCCGTGCTTGTGTGATGAGTATTCACGCTTGATTTTGGAATGCAAGAAAGCCAGAACCAAAATTCTTTACCTCCAATTCTTGACGAGTCTTCAATCAGCCGAACATGTGTGTGTTTAGAATGCGCAGACATGCTAACCATGCTAACCGCCAGGCCACCGTGCTGCCAGCTCCTAGTCACGTAGAAGAAAACAATTGTGAAGGACAAATAACTATAAATTAGGAGTAAGATGAGTGGAGGAGTGTCAACATCAGATGGGAATCATTACTGGAATCAACATGAGTTCTGGGATGAGATGTGAACGCATCAGCGTGACACATTAGCGGCGCTGGTGTGCATAATGCATGATGACAATCATCAAATGCAAGGGACAGCTTGCACCAGCGCTCTTTGGCCCTCTGTGGACTCGAGCCAAGGGGGAGGGAGGTCAGAGTTCAGGCAGTGGTGCGAGTCCTCCTTTTCTTGTTGCGACTGTTCCACTCCAGTCAATAGATAGTTGTCAATAGTTGTTAGCTTCAACAGATGTTTGTGTATTTACATATGACATCACTCACCCAGATAGTGTTAGACTCCCGTTGTAACTAACGACTGGTACGAGTGGTTGTGATTGAAAGAAGGTAAAATCCTTGCAACAATTGTATCCTTTTACAAGCTCTCTGACATCGGTGCCAAAGACAAAAGGACATGCAGCAAATCTTCTCTGCTGCGAATGTTCGTGTGGTTACAAAGCAGATCAACACCACCGACCTTCCCTGTTTTCCACCAACAAAACCTCCCAGTGAGACAGCCTGGCATAAAGAATGCCTATCTTAGCACAGCTAGGACGTATAACTCATGTCAGCAGCCAGTTGTCCACGCCTTCCTTGGTGAGAATCTTTCGTCTTTAGCACTGCAATCAGTCAAGTTACGTAATAGATGACTGACCCAAGGGCGCCAATTAACCTTTCCCGGCGTGTTCCGTTCTTTACAGGGGGGTTAGCGAAATCCACCCTGCGGTATTTTACATAGATATGTACGGTTTCCCATTAAGATGAAGCTGGGGGCATGTCAAATTGAATACAAGATGCTTTAAATGTTAAATGGGGACTCTGGAGCTCCTTTTTGCGGCTTGAATGGCAACATAAAACACTCTGGCAGGGATTCAGATTGAGCGGGATTGAGACCTGCCCTCCAGGACCGGCCCTCATCTAAATCCCAAGACCTGAAACTACGCTTGTGATGTTGAAGAACTCTCCACCATCTGTTCATCATCATCAATTCTGACACAGTGAAAATTGGACAGACCCCTTCGCTTCTTCATTCATATCCGAGCCTCTTTTCGGAGACAAGAGACTCTTTTGTTCCAGTCGCCGCCTCTCGGGGGGCTCGCGGCTCTTCTCGGCGAGCGTCTTTCTCACAGGAAACGAGAGCGTCGGCGGCCACAGCTGTTTGACTGTTAAGTCTCGTGAGCGTCGCGATGGCGAAGCTCGGCCGTGCCAAGAATGTGGCACCCATACGACGGATCTCAAGGAATACTCCCCGCTGATGCGAAAGGGCCAGGCCCGATGGAATCCGCTGCCACTCTGCTGCCAAACTTGAGGCGAGAGTGAGAGAAGGCGAAGGTCTCGTCTGGGAAGTCTTGCACCATACAGACAAAAGTATTCCAACAAATGATTTAGATCTTCATGTCATATCACTTTGCCCCCTCATCCTGAAGCAAAAACATCTTTATACGTTAGGCTGCATTCTTTCACGAAGCCTAATGAGCATTTACATTGACATTTGAAGAGTTCTTTCTCCGGATGGCATGTTTCAGCTCCTTCCGCAGATGTCTAATAGGATTTAGATCACGGTTCATAGAAGGCCACTTCTGAGCAATCCAGTGTCTTGCTCTTTGCCATTCTTGGGTGTTTTTAGCTACGTTTGGGTCATTGGGTCACTCTCTCGAATACATTGATAGCCTTGCGATTTCATTCTACCCCGCACAGATTCAAGACACCCTGTGCCAGTGTCGCAAAAGTGCCCCGAGAACATGACAGCGCCTCGTCCATGTTTCACAGGAGTGTTCTTTTCTTGCTATGCTTCATTTTTGCACACAGAGCTAATGTGTTTTACCAAAAAGTTTCCGTTTTATCGCTTCAGTCCTTTGGACATTCTCCCAGGTGCTTTATGGGTTTTCAACATGCTATTTGACCATTTTTCTTTTGTAATTATATATTTTCAACAGTTCGTCTGCTTTGAAGTCCGCTGTGGCTCAAACAACGACGGATGATGCGATTTGACACAAGTGTAACTTCAGCTTGGAGTTCAGCTTTTTTTTCTTTTGGAGGTTGTCCTGGGCTCTTTTGTTACCGTTATTCGTCATCAATTTGTCATCGGTTTTCCTCCTGCGGCCACGTCCAGGGAAGTTAGCTGCATTCCGTGGATCTTAAATTTCTAATTATGTGCACCTGCAGCCACAGGAGAATCAAGCTGCTTTGAGGAGATGGTCTTGTACCTTTAACATGCTTGTCTACAATTTTCTTTCTAATATCCTGAGACTTCTCTAGGCTAGTTTAGCGTCTTTACACACCATGTCACCAAACAGCACAGCGACCACTTGTCACCATTTAAACAGGCCGATGGGCTGATTGCAGGTTTGAAGACACCTGTGAGGCTAATTGGAGGACACCCCTCGGTTGAACCTTTTGCTTTGGTCAAATTATTGTTCTAGGGGTGTCCAGGCCTGTTTCATGAGTTTATTTTTTTGTTTTTGTTTATTTTTTGTTTATTTATTTATTGAAAACAATTCATTTGAAACACAATTCAAACCAATGTCTGATTTTCATTGGTTGATTTTCATGAATTATTATTGAAAAAAAATGTCATTAACACAGGGTACCAAAAATGTACCATTTATTGTATTAGATGATTGGTTAATTCATTTTAATAAACAATTATGTGTAATTTATTTATTTTAAATAATTTTTAAAAATACAAAAATAAAGTGCTTTGATCAATAATAGCTAGGTTTAAGTATAAATAAGTAATACAATATATGAGAAGGTCTTAATTTTACACACACATTTGAACATTCTTTTTTATCCCCCCCCCCCCCCCCACACACACACACACAAATGACCTGGCAGTTCCATTTCATTTTTATAGCTCTTTATCACAAAACTCTCAAAACTTTCCACTAATCACAGCAAAAATAATAAATCAATATTAAATGTCGCATCACAAGCCCGCAATTCACAGAGATAAAAGTCTTTTTATCCAACAACATCCCATGATCTTAAAATCAACATCCAGACAAGGAAAAACTCTTTGAAAAAAACTTTTAAAAATAGAATGTGGCCCTTGAGCACACAAAAAAAAAATGCCCACCCTGCTGTAAGATCAGAACAGGAAAGTCATTTTAGCCAATCAGAGTCCTGAAGGACTTCATAAAAAGTGCAATAGCACCAATGGTGCAAATAGGAGGAGCGGGGTTTTATTTGCGGAATGAAGCTGTGAATTGGAGTTTACTATCGTTTTACCTTCCGTCTGGCCAGAATTGACATTTTCCAAATTTCCAAACACACACTGTATCGGTTTAGAATGGAAATATCCATGGCCTGATGCTGGTTATATAATAGGCTGCCATGCTACTGATGACATCCTCCGCTATGAAGAATTTGCCACGCACGCCACTCTTTGGAATGACTTTCACATTCGGTGAACTCATCATAAATCAGCTACGATCATTCATCATGGCCCGATACGCAACCCTTAATGGCATCTGCCACATAAACTTAAATCATAGGTTTAGAAGCCCTTATGTAATTCCCAGCAAGCTTGATTAATTGACAGCTTGCCCCAGATGGCGTTTCCATGAGATTTCTTCGAACCTCAATTTATAACCCCGAGAGGGATTTCTTTTGCCCGTCTCCCACAAGGTTCTCTGTGAAAAGTCACCGCGACCTCCCCGGACCCACGAGAACCAATGTCAGCTCGGCTTCCAATAACTCTCGAAGACAGCGGCTCGGAATGTTTGGCCCGAAGGAGGGCAAAGGTGGCATAACGTGTCATCCATCTCACGGGCAATAAAATCGAAATAAAAAGCCGGGCACGGACGTGACAGAATAGGGAGTCGTGTGTGATAAGCACGTATGTGAGGCCTTGGCCAGCCTTTTATGAGGAAGCGATGTGAAGCGCTGATAAGAGCCAGATGGTTCTTTGGAATGTTTTGAATGCATCTTCCACTCCGTGGGTGGGAAGGTTGGGACGTTCAGGTTGTATAAATGAGTGAACTTACATAATCAAGCGCTCAAACTAGTGTACGATATAAATGCCTGCAACTACTTGTTGACATGTTTTACAAGCAAAGTGACAGCAATGGACATAAATTATCATTTACGTGCATTTGCTTTTGTTTTTTTTGCTACTCCCATGCAAATGGAAACAAGATGTCAGCATGGGACTTATTTGCTATCGGCTAAAAATAAGCGTGATTATTAGCTTCTCCTTAACGGTAGTGGAATTTTTTTGCGTGGTTGTTGTGTTGAGTAGCAGCAGCCTTATGTTGTGGGCGTTTGCATTCGGCAACTGGAATCCACCGGCCATCATGTGTTGCGTTTGGGGACGATTGCATTGTTGCGGATGGACGAAAATAAAAATCATGTTCTGTCTTGTTCCCCTGTGTTTTTCTCATTTGCTTTTGTTTTCCACCTGCTCTCATCATCTGTGGTCCGTATGTCTGCCAAGCAGCTCCCTCCAGCTGCTCGTGCCTTGCCCAGGTGTGTCTCGTTGTCTCATTGTTTTTCCCCACCCCCCAGCTTTTTTTTTCACTCTGTGTTGGTTCATTGTTGTTGGTGCAAGTCACATTCCCCTTGTCATGTCATGCTAACTGTGGTGGTGTGTTGTTGTTGTTGTTGTTTTTTTTGTTTTCAGAATTCGAATTTTGATTTTGTCCATGAAGAAAAGTCAACAACCTTTATTCAAAATACAACTTTGGCGCTTATTTCTGCTTCCTTGCGTTTGGGTCCATCTCTTACCTCCACATTAACCCTAAAATGTGTGTGCGTGGAAGCCAAACAAAAGGTGAATGCCGACTTGGGGTTAACAGTTCAGTTGCTCACTGAGCTGAAGTATTTAATTACATCTCAACCAATGCTGTTTTTTTCTGTTTTGTTTTATTTTCGGGGGACATTTTTACATAGAACCGAACTCCAAACTGCACCACATGTGTAGCGTTCTACTTTGGACGTTCAAATAAACAACAGTCATATAGTAATGGCTAAAAAGTACACAACAAGCAATTAAGAATCTTAGTGAGGACATAAAAAGAAAGCAGAAGAATGAAATGAAAAGAGGAATAATGACAGCTGCGGGGAATGCAATTATAGACAAAATGCGTGAATAAACAATCCCACAAAAAATAAATATACAGTCAAAATACTTGTTTTATTTGAATCCAAATCAAACACCTTCATTGATACAATGCTGCCTGAGTCTGAATTGTTTTGTTCACACTCGTGAATCAAATTTAATGGGTTCTCCCTCATTTTTAGTTGTAATTTCTCACCTGTCTATAAGTTTCTCCAACATTTTTTAAGATTTGTTTTGATATGATTGAAACCAAATGTTACATTGGCTAAGCTAATAAAGAGAGTGTGAAAGTTGGCTGGCCCATTTCAATGCTTTCCAACCCACGTCCCCAAAACAACGCTGAGTCATAAGAAACAAAAACAATGACAACCACTGGGACTATGCCAGCAATGAAGACAGGTAACATTTCTGTTTGGGCGGAGTGCGAGACAACTACTTAGTTGAGGTAATGGTGAGCATTAACCATCCACCGTGAGAGCGTGGGATTCTCTGGGCTGGCGGCCCAGAGCGGCTGACAAAGGACTTTTATCAGAATATGATCTAAATGCATCCGTGGTGTCGCAGAAGAATAAGAGCAGCTAGGTCATTGTGTTCTCTGCTCGTGTGAACCGAAAGCTCAGGAATGAAAGTACTGCCGCGGCATGGAGGAAGTGGATTCCGTTCGCAGTATTGTCGAGGAGGCCTCCCCTCCCCATTGGCTCATAAAATAAGAAGTTATTTATATGGAATTTGGTGAACATGTTACACAACGAAAGATGACGTGTGAATGAAAAAATAGATGCTGTCGTTTGAACGGCGAACATTTTTAACAGCTGTCCCCAGACATTATACAAATATTACCGGTCATAATCTAGTACGGTTTGTTGTGTTTTATCGAGTCAACACAATTTTTGGGGTGTTTGTTTTGTAGCGACTTTGATCTCAAAAACAGGATGTTCTGAATCAAGCGAAAAAGCAAGACACCGTCACTGAAACGTCGCAAATTCAAAACTGCCCTGCTTCACCCTGACATCTGGAATTTGGCCTCTTTTACTGACGCTTCACCCCCCACCCCCCCTCCCTTCCTCTTCCTTGCCATGATGGGGTTTTAGACCAAGGGATGTCAATGTTTTTGTGAACTGTGAGCTTGTGAAGCTCTTTGAGGCTCTTTTGTGATTAAGGGCTACGTATATAAATAAACACAGACTTGACCAGACTAACCACAAGACCACTCTCATGGCAACACTGTCCAATGAAAACAGACGTAAAGACGTGCCTCATAATGACAGTGAGCTGTATATGTGTAAAACTATAACCGACATTAGCGTCAGTCCGATTGGTTACCTTGTCTGCGCTGACCTACTTTGCGAGCCTTCGGCTACCACGTCAAGTCGGTTTGGTGCACCAGTGAGAAAACAGGATGAGACTTTGCATGTTTAGAAATAGATGTGGGAACACGTGTGAACGATGAACGCCGCCAATTGCGGGCTCGTTTTCAGAAGCATATTGTGTCTGCATACTTAAGTATTAGTTTGGCTAGCCGTAAACAGACGGTATCCTAGCAATGGCCGGCAGATGGGCGGAGTAGTGCTGATTCATCGTCTGCAAGGGGACAAGAATGTAAATGGCAAAGCGCTATCCAGGGGGAAGTTGGGGGACTTGGAGGTAGAACGAGACAAGTGATGCAAAATAGTGCAAAGATCTGATAAGTTTCCTGCGAAAAAAACAAGCCGGCTTCTCTTCTCTGGCAAACTGGTTGAATGCCATTGTGACCGAGTCACAGGCTGAGCCGCCGCAACACACCTCACTTCACCTCGTGAGGCACATGATTGTCTGCCTTGCGGCAGTTAGCTTCACAGGTTGAAACTCAGTCCTGTTTGCTCCAAAACTGGGGTTCCCTCCCAAACAAACCAGACCACAAATCCGGTCAGCCGTAAGCGATGAGTCCGCAGCCACAAAGTCTTAGAGTAGCCCTGCTCAAACAAACTCTTCAGTTTCCTCAAAGGAGGAATCCATGAGCTGAAGTCTTCTTAAAGCAGAAGTCAACCCAAACATAGTTTATTAAAAATATGTTCCCAGCTGACCCACTAGTTGAAACACAGCATTCTGATCAATATTGTGTTTGTGGAATATGAGTTAAGCAACAAAATCCACCCGTTTTTAGCCATCTCTGTGGGCGGCTATTTTGTCACTTCTGTTGACTGAAGATGACATCACAGTTGCTCGGGTAACAACCAATCGTGGCTCGGCTTCAGAAAACAGGTGAGCCGTGATTGGTCGTTATCTGAGCCCTGAGCAACTGTGATGTCATTTTCAGTAGACAGAAGTGACAAAATGGCCGCCCCTTGAGTTCGCTAAAAACGGGTGAATTTTGTTGCTTGACTCACATTTCATCTTAATCATATTGCCTTGTTTCAACTAATGGGCCTGCGTAGATCATATTCTTGAAAAAAAACATGTTTGACTTCCGCTTTAAAGAGGAGCAAAAAGTAAACTCGTGGCCAAAACGGTAACCAGTTGTTTTTGCACTCCCACTGAGAGTTCGAATTTGATATGTCAGCCAGGCCAATCACGGAGCAGCACAGAACAGACGACCTATTGAATTCAATGCTAGCCATGTTGCTTCCTTTATTGGTTTGTATTTCATAAAACGCCAGCTGCCTTCCAAGCTAAATGAGCATTAGGACCACAAAGGCCGGAGCAGGAACAGGATGCCCTCCCAAAAAACAGAAACACTTTTGAGTATTCATGTAATAGACAAAAGGCTGCGTTTCCCATGTTGTCCACATTATTTCCTGGGGCTTGCGGGATTTATACACAAACTGGTTCTGTGGAATGCTGAATGCAGCAGGTCAAGGAAGCGGCCCGATCGAGACTACAGTTTAACACCCTAACCTCCGGTATCGCCCCATAAATCAAAAGCCCTGGGAAGATGTACGAAGCAGGACATTTGTGAACACAACTCAAGGCCGAAGTTTCTCCACGTTTTTTTTTTGGGGGGGGGGGGGGGGGGGGGAATCAACATTTAGGAAATGAAGCATTTTCTAGATTTGAAGCCAAAAAAAGATGCTGACCGTGAAGTTTCTGCGTGTTCAGGTCCATTCATACTTTCCACAAGTCTTCTCCTGTTTCACCCAGTGATGATTTTAGCAGGAAGCAGCAAAGCCCAAAGCGCTCCTGCCGTTGAACCTTTGACTCCTCAGTCAATTTTCTTCACGAAACGTGCCCCTTTGTTGTGTGTGGAAGAACATCTCACCGGCGCGGCGGGGATACAGCACGATCCTTGCAGGAGCAAATCTGTTAATGCCTTTTGCAGTCCTGCCGTCGTTTTCTATTTTTACCTTCAACATCTCGTGTAGGAGCAGCCTCAAAGTCAAAGTCTCTGACGGTTTGTTTTGGAAATCAGGAGCAGCGGGGAACTCTGGTGGGCCATGCGTACAATTGTGAAAAAGAGGAACCTCTGGAGCGATACCTATAAAAACATTGAGTGCGACTGTTAAAAATGTGGATAGACTCCAGGTTTTGCAGGATTTCTGGCCAGGGATAAAAAAAAAAAAAACATGAACTGAACAGATTGAAATGAGAGTTGAGATTCAAGGTGAGTCAAGGTCATAAACTCTGCCACCTCACAATTAATACTAATGGGAAATGCTGATTTGTTGTTCTTAGGTCAAACCTACATACAATACAACATATGTAAATTACACGGCCTATAGATTTCATCAAGCAGTCAGCTCCATCTGTTTTCCCACTTTTTGTTATTCATTCTATGGCCCTGCTCATCGATCCTTCCATTTACGATAGCACTTGTCCTCATTAAAAGGAAGCTTGATAAAGCATCTTAACTCATTCAATGCCATTGACGAATTTAATTGTCTTTTCACAGTCCAGCCCTTCGATCCCAGGAACTTATTTATATTTTTTTCAAATTTTTTCAAAGGGTAGGGTAAAAGTGCGTCTGAAAATGTCTGGCAGTGAATGAGTTAACTCGCGAGTTAACTCATTTAACTCATAACTCATGAGTTAACTCATTCACTGCCATTGACGAATTTACTTGTCATTTCACAGTCTAGCTATTCAGTCCCAGGAATTTATTTCTATTTTTTTTCAAATTTTTTCAAACGTTAGGGTAAAAAGAGGGTCTGAAAATGTCTGGCAGTGAATGAGTTAATAAAACTGTTGGCATGGAAAGGGCGGGTGGTGGTATGCATGGTGAGCAGAGAGCCAACAGAGGCTTTACCGGACATGACTTTCTTCAGGCTTATGATTGGCGCGACCTTTGAATGTGTTATTACGTGGATGGACGTAATTTTTGGACGCATCATTAGCCGTGTCTTGGACTCCAGATATACTCAAAAGTCAGATTACGCTTCATAATGGACATGCAGTATTTACGACCCGCCTCCTCCCACCATCTAGATCACCACAGTCCATGAAGACTCAACACATCTTCATCTGTTTGACTTGTACATATCACTCTGACATGGAACATCCTGTCTAGTCTTCCCCCTGGAAGCGCCTCCGCAGTACTACAAACCTCACATTGTGTCCGGCCGCACCATGCGCTCACTTCATTTGTCCGCCTTTAAATAGCACTTCTCTCCAATGTGACCTGCCGCCATGCAAAGGCGCTGCACATGGCCCGACACTGGGGAGATGTCAGTTCTTGTTATTCACTCTCTCAATACTCTGAATGCTTCTGTTTTAACCCCAACCTGATGCCTTACATTCCTAACAAACTCAACATCTTTTCATACCATATATAAAAAAAATTTAAAAAAACAGTTCCTGAATGACATTCCCTGGAGCTGAGAGGTTTAACGCTTCTCCGCGAGGTGTTTATAGAGTATTTCCAGGCCTCCACTTGGCCCTTGGCCGTCGGGATTTAATAGACTAAGTGTAGTAAGAAACTCAACTCCAGGTGATTGTTTCATTATTGTACGGTTCAGGCGGCTCTGAACTTGCTTTTTCACTTAAGTCATTCACACTCCCCCACCCCCGTTTTTTTTTTTTTAAAGACAAATCCGCTTGTAAAAAAGCCAGAAAGCAGTAGGAACAAGTATGATCACATCATGTGGCGTGCCAATGCCACATGAAGTTAAGGGAAATAAAAGTGTCTCAAGACTTAACACATGATGTGCCGATTTTGGTATTGAGGGCTAAAAAAAAAAAAGAATCATCAGCTAAACAAGTCAATTTCTTCACATCTTTTTAATAACCTGACAATGGAATACGTCATTTAGTGAGACTGAACAGCGACAGACGGTATGTCAACTGTTTTTCTTTGAACATCGTTCACGCCTCCCGTCAGGCAGGCATGTGACACATACGTTACATTTTAAAACATAAAACAATTACCGCTCCTCTCGTGTGTTTGTACCATAAAACACTTTGGTTGTAGAATATAATGCTGTAGGGCTGTGTAATTCCTTTGTACCAAATCACTTTCTTGCATAAGAGGCACTTTTGAGGTTTTTTTTCTTCCTCTGTATTGCCCCAAGAATGTTATGGTCAAATGTTTTAAGTGGTAATGTTTTGAATGTTATTCTCTGTTTTGTAGCTGCGTGCAAAAAACAAAACAAAAACAATAATATAACTTTGTGTTGACCAACTGATATTGCCGATAGATTGGCTTTTTATTGTTGTTTTATGTATTTATTTGAATACAATTTGAATCAATACACCCTGGACTTGTTACCAGCTAAATGCAGGGGGCAAACAAACTTTCACGCTCTAATTTACACTTATGGACAATTTCTATTCTTGAATGAACCTCACATGCATGTTTTGGGAATGAAACCTCACAAACGCATTAGAATTGTAAGGCACATGTGCTAACCACTCGTCCACCCTTGAAATCAAATTGTATTTTACGCAAGTAATCCTTGTTTACTGTCAAGAATTCAAAACAGTTCCCACTCAGTGACTGTTTGGATGTGGGAATGCAGCTTTTGTATAACCTGAACAGGATTCACGGGAGCGATAAAATCCCCCTATCAATTAACTTTGCCTTGGATAGGCTGGAAGCAGTGATCCAGAGATGGAACTATTCAACGATTTATCAAAAATTAAGCATAAATAACAATTGCCGCACATCATCCACATCTCTAGATGACACTACTTTGGCCAACTCAACTCGACTGATCTTGTTTTGTTCAATGGAGCTCTCAAGAGTAAGCGTCCTTTTACTGTGGCATGTTTCATGAAGTTCTGCTGCCCCCTTCTGGTCATAAAGACACATTCACAGCTATTACCAGTCGAGCCTTTTTTCCGAATGAGCGCATGACATTAAGTCCACATGAAAAACACACGGGCAACAAGGACGTGGGAATGTAACGGGAGGACTGCAGGTGGCTGATAATGCGAAGATGTTTGGGGATGAAGTGGCCTTGTGAGACCAGAGATGGGGAAAGACAACCTTCAGTTGTCTCTCATAACGTTGGCGGCATGGACAAGAAGGTGGTCTTGATCACTGGCTGCTCGTCCGGCATCGGCCTCAGCCTGGCGGTCCGCTTGGCTTCGGACCCGGAACAAACATTCAAAGGTGACGGCATTTTTTCTTTGAAGGCACTTATAGGGACAGCACGGTGTGCTAGTGGTTAGCATGACTGTCTCGCTGTTCTGAGGTTCGGGGCTTGAATCTCGGAATCTGCCATTGGATCTCGGTTCTGGCCCTTGTGTGGACTTTGCTGTTTTCCTGTGTGTGTTTGCTTCTGGTACCGACTTCCTCCCCAAAACATGCATGTTAAATTCATTGACCTGCTAGGGTCCGGTCATCCAATCAATGCTTCTATGCCTGTGTTTCCAAGTGTACGCCACCATGAGGAACCTGGCCAAGAAGGAGCGCCTTCTGGAGAGCGTCAAAGGCCTGCACAAGGACACGCTGGACATTCTTCAGATGGACGTCACGGACCACCAGTCCATCCTGGACGCTAGGGACAAGGTTGCGGAGAAGCGAGTGGACATTCTCGGTGCGTTCTCAGTGCTTTGGCTAGCGTGGGATGTCCACAGTCGGAGAATTCGGAATCTGATGTAAAGTCAAGAATAGACTACGACAGCATTCATCGCCCTTGACGTTCAACTAGCAATTTACATTTACTATTGTTTTGACTATTTTTGACTTCTTTTTCCGCAACTGTGATACTGTAGCTGACGTATTTATTTTTCGGACTACTTTGTGTTTGACTGAAGCGGTTCCTGAGTGTGTATTTTTTAATTAGCAACTCACCTAATTGTTTCTTTCAGTCTGTAATGCCGGTGTGGGTTTGATGGGCCCGCTGGAGGCTCACTCTCTGGACTCCATGAAGCAAATTCTGGAAGTCAACCTTCTGGGCACCATCCAGACCATCAAGGCCTTCCTGCCCGGGATGAAGGCTCAGCGTGGTGGTCGTATCCTGGTCACCGGCAGCATTGGGGGCCTTCATGGTGAGAACACGCCGATTGGAATCTGAATTTGTTTCGTTTGGTCTTTCAAAACCTTTATCAGGCTAAAGCACACACTTAAATTATTTCTGTTGTTTCTTGGGCCAAGGAACTATGTTGAAGTGAATTGAGGTGCTTCATTATGCGGAAAAGCGAAACTGGATCATCTCCTGGATGGTGTTGTTCTGAAACAAACTATCATCATCTTGTCTCACAGGCCTTCCCTTTAACGAGGTCTACTGCGCCAGCAAGTTCGCCGTTGAGGGAGCGTGCGAGAGCTTGGCCGTTCTCCTGCAACATTTCAACATCTAGTCAGTGTCCAAAACATCTTGAATTGTTACGTCATACTCGGGACGCTGATTAAATACCATCTGCGGTTTAGTGTTAGCCTGATCGAGTGCGGCCCCGTCAACACCGACTTCCTGGTCAACCTGAAAAAGGCGGAGCTTGGGGATCCGTCCCTGCAACACGTGGACGCGCACACGCTGGGCCTGTACGAGAGATACCTGCAACATTGCAGTTATGTCTTCCAGAATGCAGCGCAGGACACGGAGGACATCGTTAAGGTAAAGTGTTGCTTTGCAGATGACATACTCGGAGGAAAGTGACATCATTCAGTGTTTGAACAATTACTAACAAACAATTCGGGCTCAAATTGTCTCTAAATTTAATGAAGTAACTTTATTTCGGTCATCCATCCATTTTTAAGTTTTTAAGTGCATTTGTCCCCATTCGGGTCGTGGGTCAGCCGGACTGACTTTCGGATGACCTGAATTTGTCGAACATTTTAAACACAAACAACCATTGACTCCTATGGACGATTTAGAGTTCAATGAAACTGCCAATGTCAATTAAAAATGACCATTACTATCGTTGTCAAGGTAGGCTTTCTATCTGTTGGCTCTCCTTGAGATGGCGTGCGAGTCTTGACATGTGAAGAGATGACTCGTGAGCTGCAGATGTCTGTTGAACACTGTTAACAGTGACTCAGTCCTTTTTTGCTCAGGTATTTTTGGATGCCATGCAGTCACCCAGCCCGGCCTTCAGGTACTTCACCAGCGGGGCGGTGCCCCCTCTGACCGAGTTGAAGGTCACGCAGCCGGACGGCCTCCTGTACATCAGCGCCATGAGCAAACTCGTCTTCTCGTCCGACGAGCAGTGACATCGACGCATTGTCCATTTTGTCACTTTGCATTTCGGGGAAATGAAGCTGACTCACCGTTGTTGCGCAACTTGAACGCGAGTTCCTCAAAGGAAATGACTGATATTAAACATTAAATTCCTTATTGGAAGTAGTTATCAATAATAACATTTAGAAAAGTAATAGAAATCATTTTTGGAGAACTGAACATTTGAATGTAACTTTTGTTTATCAGTAAAGTCATTTGGCTATGTGGCACTTTTTTTTTTTTTTTTTCGAAATGACACCTCACTATATATTTGAGGGTAGTTGGCAGTGGAAGCAAAGTCCTCTTCTCACGCGGCACACACACAACTTCCCGTCATGCATTTCCTCAAAGCCACACTGTTGGTCAGGTGATCTCAAACTTAGTTTATACAAAAACGCACTTAATTCTTCTAAATACAACAATTGGTTGTTGAACTAATGCTTAATTCAGTTAAAGACGGAATAAAAGTTGCGTAATTCAGCGACTTTTACTCTGCTTACTATAAAACTTAATAGTTGTAATAATAATTGTTTGTATGGTATGTTTTGATCGATGATTGACTAATTAAAACCATAATAACAAACGTGTACAGTAGATAAACGAATCCGATGATTGTGACGTCTAGTGATCATGAAATTGTTGCGCCATAAATTCGTCACGTTTTGATTCATTTACAGTCAGGCAAAAATATACAAATCTGACAGCCTCGCGCTGTGATTGGCCAGGTTACGGCGACGTCACGGTAGTGGTGGGCGGTCCCATTATGGAGTTGTAAAATCAGCCGGTCGGCGATCGAAACGCTGGCCAAACACCTTCCAGGGAAACTCGATATAGTTTGATTTTTTTTTTAAATCGATAGAAATGTTTTTGTCCCGTAAATCAACTCAACGGCTCGTCGGGACTCTTTTGGATGTTCTTGAAGTCAACTCGACCGAGTTTATTCGTGGAAAATCGAAACGAGGAAATGCCAGGTGAGCACACAAAAAGGAAAAGCGATGGCTGATGCCAAATGTTAATTTTGACTGAAATGTCCGCAGATTCGATCATTTGTTGTTACTATAAATGTTATTGTTTACACTTCTGTTGATTGATGTTGCTTACTCCACAATAACTTCATTTAAAAATGGTTTTAATTTTTTTTTTAATTTATTTTAATTTTCAGAATTAAATTGTCATAGGGCTAATTGTGTCAAGTAGGTTCATATGTAAATATAGTCTGCATATAGAGGCTATTAATATGAAATTATAATATGCTCAAATGATAGTTCCCTTTTTTAAGTACAGTATATCACATTCCATTGTACTGTAACATACTGCTCTATACCATGACATACTCTTTTGTCCTTATTACTATTAAGGTTTGTCAGAAAGGTTTCAGGACTGGTGTCACAAAAGATACATTTCAAACGAATTTTCCCCTTCAGTGTGGACCAGACGCTCAACCAGGATGTCTAAAAAAGTACTTGTGGAATTTGCTTCGTTCAGTGTGCGAGAAGAAGCGAGAGTTGTGGCAGTTCACCTCGTGACTACTTCACCATGGCCCGAGCATCCGAAAGTTCCTAGCCCCAGAAGAACATCATGCTTGAGCAACCTCCTTACTCACCTTTTCATGGGCGACTAACTCCATGGGGGTTTATTTTGGATGGGAAAATGTATAGTGTGTCGTTTGGATTTAAAATATATCTTTGGTGACAGAAGTCCTGGAAGTTTTCTGACACACATCCTAATTTATGCTATAACAGATTAAAAATTTTCCACTACGTACCATATCGTCTGTACCAAGCGTGTATCCCTGCTGCAACACATTGATTCAAAGGACCCGAATTGCTCACCCCTGGTCTGTATTATACAAATTGATATCATAACACACCCACCTCATGATTGGTGTTTTCTTCTGTCAGACACGTTTGTCCTGGTGGCTTCCTGACACTGACGAGGGCAACCCTGCCTGAGTGTGCCTCCTTCCCCATCAACACCCCCCGTCGCACCTTCATCAACTTGTCCGCACCCATCACTCGCCGCAGAACCTCGTATGCCGAGAGCCGGACCTTGGGGTGAGTGACTCAAACGTTTTTTCCCAGTAATTTGACTTTGAGTGTCTGCCCATACTGTATGAGTGGTGCGGCACAAAGTAACAATGCAAACAAACCAATAACATTTCATTTTTGGCAAGATTCCATCATGAATAAGTCGTACTGGCAATTCAGCCGCCTTAGCATGCCGCCGTGCACACTCGTTAGTGAGCTGGGCGTGTATTTTTTTTTTTGTGCCGGGATTTCGTAAATAAAATAATAAAAATCTGATCTTTTCCACCCAAGACAATCAGCTGAAAATGATGCGATTATATTGGACAACTCTAATTGTGCGCATCGTTGTGTTTCCAGGTACACGCCGGAGCAAATGTTCACCGTTGTGTCCAACGTAGAGCAGTACCAGCACTTTGTGCCCTGGTGCAAGAGCTCGCGCGTCATCGCAGGCAAGGGCGGCGACGTCCGAGCCGAGCTGGAGATCGGATTCCCGCCCGTGCTGGAGCGCTACACCTCCAACGTCACCGTTGTGCCCAACCACCAAGTCAGAGTGAGTGGCAAAAACGTTGCTTTTCATTTTAATGGGGACATTGGTACAATGGCAAATGGGCGTTTTAGTGATTTGCATAAACATAATTGCTGCATAATCTCTGACTGGGTCATCCATCCATTGTGAAATGAAGTCGAGCATTGGACACAGAGGAAAAAAATGCCCGTAATTGCTGGCTCACCTAAAATTTTGTATAATTATTACCTGTAAATGTCAATAACCTACAGATCATTCAATTTGGGGGGAAAACAAAATCCCTGAAAGTGCACCTTCATGCCCAGGTGGCAAAGACTCTCCGTAACTTCCATTAACAAACCAGACACTCCTAAACATATAAACGCTAGTCTCTTAGCTAAGATATATTGTTGTCCAAAAGGCGTTGTGTACCGACGGATCCCTCTTCAGCCATCTTGAGACAAACTGGAAGTTTGAGCCAGGACCCAAAGAGACACCGGACTCCTGCAAAGTGCATTTCTATGTAAGTCCATTCACATATTACATTTTTTTTTATTGTTAAGCCTTGGTGGAGGTCTTCTCTCGAGTGAGTGCTCTTGTCAATGGATGCATGAACGGGAGCATTCCCGTTGTCCTTTTAAATTTAGTAGCGATTAACTGCTGGCCTTGCAGGTTGAAAATAGCTTTAGATGAGCATCCAGGAAATATTTAATTCAGTGAAACTGTATTATGGATTAAAATTAAAAAAAAAAAAAAAAAGAGTTTTTCATTTAGATAACACATTGTGCCTTCAATCCGCAGGTGTCCTTTGAATTCAAGTCGCTGCTTCATTCTCGGCTGGCCGGCCTCTTCTTTGACGAGGTGGTCAAGCAGATGGTTGGCGCCTTCGAGTCACGGGCAGCCGCGCTCTTCGGCCACCAGCAGGAGGCAACATTGAGGCGCCGGTCTACATGACTAATCCCTCCCCCCCACGCCTCACCCACACACGCACAAAACTAGACTTTCACATAGAGTAATTGTGTATTTATTAGTCACAATCTAATTTATTTTTGACTGGTTTGTACACAAATGTTTTCTGATGCTTTTTATTTGTCCACAACTAGTTTTTTTAATTAAAGTCTTTTTTTAATGACTTCTCGTGCTTCTAATTTGTTTAACGTTATGTGATTATTATTGAAGTTGATCCTTTTCAACTAACTCAAAATATGTCGTTTATTTTACTAATTGCATCGCTTTTTTGTACAAAATCTTAAAGAATTGTTGGAAAAATACTAAATTCACAGGTAGTATGTTATAATACTGAGATTTTTAGTTACCCCTGAATTATGTAATTTTTTCCTCTAATTGCCTCCCTTTTTTTGGTACAAAATCCTAATAAATGCTTGCAAGAACACCAACCTTACCAATTTTTATGCATATAACAACTTCCCAAACTGGGTTGTGTTCTTAAAAATGACAAATCACAAACATTTTGCTTTTTTCAACTAATTCACATTTTTGTACAAACGCTTAAAAAATAAACCATCAACTTCCGCTATTGGGTTACATTACCTTAAAAACTAAACTTTTTTTTTTTTCTTTTCCTAGTGACTAACCCCCCAAGATATTTTGTTTACAATTCTTGTGAGAACACCATCTTCGCACCTTGATGTTTTAGCACAGTCCGGCCACACACCTGTTTCAAATGATCAGCTCATCAGCAAGATTTGCAAAAGCCTGATAATGAGCCTGATGATTTGAATCAGGTGTGTTGCCGTAGGCATAAAACTAAAACAGGCTGGATTGTGGCTCTTGAGGACCGGACTTGGCCACCCCTGTTTTCGCGGTATATTAAAGAAGATGATGTCACATGCAGGACGTGGACTGTAGTAAAAAATAAAAAAAAAAAGTTTAGCCTGAATCTCGGACAACGAGCGACGCCGAGCAGGAAGTCTCTCCGTGGTCATTGGTGGCTTTGCAGGTGTAAACGTTGGAGTGGTGTAGGCCCGCTTCGGCGAGGATCAGCGTGCAGCGGCCGTTTTCCTCGTACTCGATCCGGACGGTGGGCGACTCCTCCATGGGTTCCTCTCCGCACAGCCACACCACATCTGGGTCAGGATATCCTAAATTCGACAAAGATGATAGAAATGTAGTCCGACTGAAACATCAAAGTCTCTGATAAACCTAACTCACCTACTTTCCGAAAAGTCTTACATTCACGTTGACGTGGAAAGACGACTTAGACGTGATTTCTGTGAGCACGTACCCGCGAGGTGACAGTCGAGGTGAGCGCTGACCCCCGTGCAGACTGTTTGGTCCTGCAAGGTCTTGGTGAAGCGTGGGGGTCCCTGCATCTTGCGCTCCAACGAGAGCAGGGCGACTTCCGTCGCTGGGCACTCTTGAGCCAGGAATGAAAGAAAGAAGGATGTGAAACAGCTGATGAGAAAATAAAAAATGAAAAAAAAAAAAAAAAAAGCTATCATCCGTCACCTTCTGCAGGGCTGGAGGGAGAACAAGTGCTGTCCCCTTTGCTCAGTAAAGCCATTCTCTTCAATGCCAGCATGGCCTTGCCTGCTTTCTGTCAGGACGACACATCTTGAAATTAACCTTAAACTATGTAAAATGTACTTTGTCATGTTTTGTAACAAATAGTTGGGTTTTGAAATCAATGCCCAAGTAAATCTGCTATGTGCCTTTTGCAAACTAACTTCATGTCCGTGGTATGTCATGTCAACATCGTTAGCTAATTTAATGGAGCCTACCACTGCTAGTTACAAAAAAAAAATTGTAATCCCTGCACAGGTAGTCAAGGATCAACATACAGTGCACTTTCAATCACTTTATTGAACAACATACAGTAAACACAAGTTCTTCGACCACCTTCTGATGGCCTCAACGGACACCGTCACTCAACACGCAAGGCGGCTAACGGTTTACCCAGTTAATAGTTAGCTAACCCTACATTCTCGTTTGTTGACTTCCACAGACTCATTCAATGCCACAGATGCAACAGTGTTGAACAAATATAATACCTGCACCTCACATGCATATACGTGGGCATCATGAGCTTTGAAATATACTGCACATAAACAATAAAATGAAAGTCTCCAATGATTAAAAAAAAATTTGTTGTTTACCTTCCATTTCTGCTTGGCGAGAAAGCGCTTCATCTTCTCCTTGGGAAGACTCTTGGTGGAGGCGGGAGCTGCCGAGTCGAACGCCGCCATCCACGCGTGAGTCAGGGCGTCTTCGCAGGACATGCGTCGCCTACGGGACGGACACAGGAGAGGGCCGCAGCATTAGGTACGCCTGCACACCGTAGGATGCCCCGAGTGATGTGTCATGAGATCACCTGGGGTCTTTCTCAAGCAAGGAGCCGATGAAATGTTTAGCCTGGTCCGTGATGTCCTCAAAGCTCTCCTCGTCAAACTCCCACTGGGCCGCCGTCACCAAGGCCAGCGTGTCGGCGTCGCTGCTTCCCTGGAAGGGCGACTCGCCGCTTAATCTGCAAATACACACACGCACGGCGAGACAGGCAGAGGAATGTCAATTTATCATGTGTCCACTTGGTGGCAATAACAAGTCTGGGCTGGTTTGCTGAAGTCAACAGCGCGGCTCGGATGTAGAAAAGGCTGTTGCATTTTAGAAAAGAAACAAGAAAAGGAACAATAAAAGGGGAAAAACAACAAAAAAATATATAAAAAGGAAAAAGGTGAGAAGAAAAAAGAGAGAGATGAGAGAAAAATGAAATAGAGAGGGTAAAAAAAAAAATCAAAAGAAAAGAAACAAGCAATGACGAGAAAATAAAAGGGAAACCAACAGAAGGAAAGGAAAAAAAAGTGAACAACGATGAAAGGAAAAGAACAAGAAGGCCTTGTTTTAACGCGGTGCAGGACTGCGACGTCCTGTATGTGTCCAAAGGTCGCCCACTATCACTCAACTCCTCGTGTTGACCTTTACGTCTCGGCGTAAGAACGAAATGGGGTCACGGCTAAATGTTGCCCACTCACAGTATGTAGCAGATGACGCCGATGCTCCACATGTCCGTGGCCAAGCAAACGGGCTCGTAGTTGATCACCTCAGGGGCCACAAACTCCGGGGTCCCCTGCATCACCCTCAGATCGGTCTTGCCATCTGTCAAACATTTAAAGCCAACATATTGTGTAAAATTTGCTTTTTCAGCGTCAAGTAGGATCAAAGTCAAATAGAAGTCAATTCATGAAAAGTCCTCTTTAAATAGGCCAATTGGAAAACAAACACACATGATTAACGATTAGGCGACTTCAAACTTTCAATGTGGAGAATAACTCGATTTTTCAACCTCGTTCAACCCCTTATACAGTGAATTCTCACAATTGTAGTGGGATTGGGATTGAGCCCTGCAATGAATAGCCAAAATCTGCAAGTAGACTTTCACCTAAAAGGAGCTATAATCTACTATAGATGTCACAAGATGGCACCAAAGCACTACATATACTACATGAGAGACATTCCAATTTTAAGGCGCCTGTGAAGTCGTATAAATTGTCAAAACCACAATACGTCTCCTCGGGTCCAGTCGCCGGCGTGAGCGCACGTACCGAGTTGCGTCGCCAGTCCAAAGTCGATGATCTTGACGGCGGTGCCGCTGGTGTCGACGCACACGACGTTCTCAGGTTTGAGGTCCAAGTGGACGATGAGCTGCCGATGCATGAAGGAGACGCCCTGCAGGATTTGCTGCACGTAGCGCGCGCTTGCCGGCTCCGTGTGCTCGAAGCTGTCGTCCACGATGCGCTCGAAGAGCTCCCCGCCCGCGATGCTGCGCACACGGTGTCATTTTTCACCCTCTTAACGTGCAAGTGAAGGATCCTCAGATGTTGATTCATTTGATTTGGTATTCAACCTTTCATAGAGCTTTTATTAAAATACAACCGCGTTTCATTTTTTTTGCCGGTGACACTAGTGAAGTGGCCCAAGAACTGTATAAAAGCAGTGCAACGGTACTCACAACTCCATGACCATGACTATGTCGGGCTTGTGGTCGTAGGCGGCCAGGCAGCGGACCAACTTGGGATGGCGGAGCTTGTTCATTAGCTCGATCTCCTTGCGGGCCGCCTCCCTCTCCTTGGCGCGTCGGCCTTTGTAGAACTTTCCGGCACACACGCGGCCGCTCAGCCGGTGCTTCAGTTTGAACACCAGGCCAAACTTACCCCTGTCCGAGTGGCCAGTGAACAAAAGTATTGGGTAAGCAGATCCAGCACTAACGGATGAATGATTTATGATTAGGGGTCTCGGTATTTTTGTCCGCACGCGACTCACATCCCAAGTTTCTCCTGAACATCATAGTGATCGGTGACTTTGTGCGCAGAGTCGATAGAGACGATGGCGTCAGGGGTCTCGTTTTCCTCTTCTTCATGTGCTTCCTCGGAATCTGGACAGTTCAGAAGCACCAGATGCAACTAAGACCTCTCACATTGGACACATTTTTTTTTCAAGACTATGTTCCCAGAAGGCCCACTAGTTGAAACAGGGCATTCTGATTCATTTTGTGCTTGTGGAATATAAGTTAAGCAGCAAAATGCACTTTTTTTTTAGCCATCTGTGGGAGCGGCCATTTTGTCTTCTGTGGAGTGAAATTGAACATCACAACTGCTCACAACGACCAATCACGGCTGACCTGTTTTCTGAATCTGAGCCGTGATTGGTCGTCGTGAGCAGTTGTGATGTCATTTTCAGTTGACAGAAGTGACAAAATGGCCGCCCCCAGAGATGGCTAAAAACGAGTGGATGAACATTTATTCTACAAATGCAATATTTATCAAAATCTACTCTTTCAACTAGTGGGCTTGCATAAAACATATTCTTGAAAAAAAAATGTTTGCGTTGACTTCCACTTTAAGGAAATAGTTCATTTGTTGTGGAGGTCATGTTATAGGTAATTGTAGCAAAGTTAATTATCGCGTGAGTGCAATTTGACTGTCTTCTCCGTACACAATGACACAAAGTCTTGTCGTTGTGATGGCATTGACATGTTCAGTGACACAAATATTTACATGGTATTTTGCTATTTGTACGAATTCTTTTGAGAAACGTACGATTTTCACCAAAGCGACTGAGAAAAACTATAAAAACAAACGGATAGAAGTGTACATTTATAAAAAAAAAAAAAAAAAAAAAGTGCTCACCCTGGTGGTCCATGGTGATCCCAGACGACGCTGGTCCGGGCTCACTGACCCCCACCGCGTTGTAGGCCCGAACTCGGAAGCGGTACTCCTTCCCGGGCTGCAGGCCGCCGCACACCCGGTACGACGTACTCGTACACTGGGCCGTGAGCTCGCTCCACTCCCGGGCCTCGGCTCGGACCTCTACCGCGTAGCCTAGCACGGCGCTGCCCCCGTCGTAGCAGGGCCCCGACCAGGACAGCACTAAGCTCCCGGCGGACACCAAGGAGACCAGAGGACAGGAGGCGGGAGGCTGTGGCCTGTCTGGTGAACAGGTTTACTTACACTGCGGCACTTTCTGACCTGCGTGTGTTAGTGTGTGCGTGTGTGTCCTTACCTATGACAGAGATGGTGAGCGTGTGCTGGGCCGAGCTCTTGCGGTCCTTGACCACCACAGTGTAGCGCCCCGTGTGCTGTGCCCCGGCCTCGTCCAAGACCAACGTGCTGCTCTCGTCCGAGTTCTCTGTCCAAACCTCGGGACCGTCCGCGATCTGCGAGGCGGTCACGCAAAAACAAACACACATCCGCGCTCGTCAATACATGCATACATTGATCGCATTTCGTGAGGGGTCATCAGGGTCGCAGCAGGAACCGACCCAATTATACGTCATTGTCTAAAAATGACGATTTATTCATTCCAAATATATCCGTTGCCATTCATACAACACGATGAAAACATAACAGCACCTGCTCCTTGTTTCGGATCCAGCAGGACACGACAGGGGGGCTGCCGGTGAATCGACATGTGACGCGTGCCCGATGTCCCGCCTTCACCTCCACGAATTGCGGCGGGTCGTCCAAGCGCAACGCCGGACCTGCCCGGGCGAGTGACAACAAAAACAACATTAAGTTTGCATTGAGTGTGTGCAAAACTGCAAGGCAGGAAGCTGGCGTGTCAGATAAAAACGAACTAATGACGACAGAGAGCTGCTGTGCTGCCAAATGTGTCAAGTAGATTAAAAAAAACCCAAAAACCATCAGAACACACACCAAGAGTACAAGTTATATATTTTGGACAATTGTATGGCTCTTCAAGAGCGTCAAACAATCCTGTAAGTGTCACGGCCAGGGTCCAGAGACTTTTATGTATTTATTACTGCACACACCCAACATTAAAATTCCGAGCAAATACACAGTACAAGGAAGTGCGGCCAGTCATGCATAAGTAAGGAGTAGAAAACGATGAATAACAATCTTACCTGTCCCTGAGTTGGCTCTCTTCTTTGGAATGACCTCTGCAAGGGAAAGACAGGATGTTTTTTTTTTTAAAAGGAGGGATGCTGGAGGTGTGGTGTTGTCGTATTTACTTCCCTACATGGCACTTGTAATCTCTGGAGAAATATGCTGACATCTCCGTGTTGTGCGGCGGTCACACGAGCACCGGAGATGATGTATTTTCCTGTTTTTGCTCCCACAAGACATTTGCTCAAGTCTCAAGGAAGTACTTTTTGGGAGGACCCCTGGAAATGGTCAAATAATCCTTACAATGGGTTTTTGAGACTTTTTGTGGGTCTAGTCATGTTACACATCCATCCATTCATTATTCGAGCCGCTTATGCTCCTTGGGGGTCACGGGCGTGCTGGAGCCTATCCCAGCCGTCTTCCGGCAGTAGGCGGGGTCATGTTAGACATGCCTACAAAATTACATGCTGCTCTGGGAAACTAGAAAAAAATTAAAAATCCAGAGCGGACCACTGAGCCAAAATGGCTGTTTCTAAGCAAAATACTGTAGTAGGCTTTTTGCGTCTTTTGGTGTAAGTTTTTTTTTAGAGTTTTTGTGGGTTTACTAAAAATCCTACAAAATTTCATGCTGCTAATAAAAACTGTGATCAGGGCTTGATATTCAAGAAAATCTGGAGGACATTATTTTGGCTAAAGGGCCACTTAAAACAAAATGGCTTTTTCTGTCTTTTGTGGGTCTACTTCTGACATTATCTACAGTATGCCAATTTTCATGCTCCTTGGTAAAACTGTCTTCAAAGGCTGAATTTTTTTTCTGCCTTTTGGCCATGCATTCCTCCGAGTTTTTTGTGCCTCTGCTCATGTGGATGTGCATACCAAAATACTTGCCCAGTACAACTGCCCTCCAGGGCTGAATTTTCAAAAGCAACTTCTGGAGGGCGCTACTGAGCCGCTTGACACCAAAATGGCAGACTTTCTGTTTTTGTTTTGGCATGGCTTCTTGAAACTTTTTTTTGGTGGCTCCTCAAAATAAACATGCCAACCAAATTCAATGCTTCTTAGCTAAACTAGTTTTAGGGGCTGAATCTTCCAAAACCAAAAATAATCTTAACCTCGCGGAGAGGAGACTGGACTCTGCGGATCAGAACTGGTAGGGGAGGTGCCAATGGACCCTCTGGAGTTGTGCCGACCTTCCTTTGGCGCCTGAGGTGGCTTCCCGCTTCCCATAATGCTCTTATTTACAGATGCTCCACTCCGTACGCCACAAAGAGTTTCAAAGTCTGTTGGGTCAAATAATGGTAAGATAAGAGTTTAAGTAATACCACTGTTGATTTCGGGACGATCTCTCATTGGTCCTCACCTTTAACAAACACGGCGGCGCAACAGGAAGTCTTCCCTGCCGCGTTTTCCGCCACGCAGGTGTATGCGCCAGCGTCCTCTGGCAGGCACTCGCGCACGACCAAGCTTACGTTGCCGCCGTCCAGAATGGGGGTTCCGAAACGGGCCGCCTCACCTGCCATCCGGGAACGAGGCACAGGGTGGGCACATTTTCGTTAGCGGATTTTGCTTTATGGTGAGGGAAGAATCCTGTTAGTCACTGGTCACGTTTCTAGAAATGTGTCTTTGTGGCCAGCTGTTCTCCTGGAAAATGCCATCAGGTTTCTGCCCGCTACCACCAGTTCTGGCTTAGCACGTTTGCCTGTCCCCGTGGCTGTTGTGCATTTTGCGACAACAGCAATGAAGTGTGAGTTTGCTCGTTCTGTTATCTCTGGATTACAGAGCATTACATGAGCTGGCCTCTTCCCAATCTTCAAAGACTCTTTATCTGGACTTGGACGCTATCTGCGTTGCTCGTCACCCGTTTGTAGCTGTTTTTTTCACGGTGGTTTTTACAAGTCAAATCCAACTATTCCTGTGGTCTGGTTTACTTGCATGGTCCGGTGTACGTGCGTGTCAGGTATCCAATGGCAACATGACCTTTGCTGAGGTCAGATTTTTGTTTGTCGTCTTGTACTGTAGTATTGTCATCCCCATTTTGCCATGGCAAAGAAACGGTGCTTTTTGTTTTGAGAGGGATAAATGATGGACATGTTAGCAGAGGCCCAACATCCAATTTAGCATCCTTTTTGAAGGACTCCTGAAAATTGCAAAAATGACCCCAAAATGACCACTGCAAAACCAAAAAAGAAGAGTTACTTTGCCGTTTCAGGCACGTCTTCTCTAGACTTCAAAACGTACTTAGCATCTGTTTTGATTGCTTTACCCTCTTCAAATATTTAGGGACCATTTTTCACAAGCAAAGTGAAACCTGATCATTTTAAATACGTTTAGGTGGTGAGGTCGGCTCGGGTCAAAATTGAATTGATGGGTTACTTTTGATAGTGCTTCTCTATTTTCATGTCGACAGCCATTGCTTTGCGCCGATCCTCACCGTTGTGCAACCATGTGACTTTGACGGGCGGACACCCAGAGAGGACAGCGCTTAGGGTGATATCGTCGCCTTCATCCACACAGCAGTCCTGCAGCGGCCTCATGAAGACAGGTGGGTCGGCACGTTGGCGAGAGGGAGGGTCTCCTGGACGGTACGCAAACCAGACGATGTCACCGTTTACTGTATGCTGTTACTTGATAAACCAATTACAATCCCCCCCCCCCCCCCCCCACGGCCATCGAGGTGCAAGAAAAGCTGAATAACTGTCAACAACAAGTGACGTCAACACATAACACTTGTGTTATGTGTTGACCTTTCCGGGACGCTCGCGAGAGGTTTGCCGGCGGTGTTTTTTTTCACGCCTGGTTGACAGCAGGGCTCTATCACTTTCAAGGCTGAAGGAAGCACTTTGACTCAACTTGTTGCGTTGCACAAGCATAATACCACTAAGAAGGCTTGCAGAGACGTGAAGGAAACACACACGCGTCATGTGTAAGCTCATGAAGGCACTGCGATGGCAAAAATACGTCGTTAAGCGAATGCCCAGTATTCACACATCTGTTGGATCGCTACTCTGTATTAAATATAGAATATGACAAAAGAAAGTGGTCTATAGGGTTTGAGTCCTTCAGTCCGTAGGTTGTTTTGCGATGTTGTTTATTGCTGTATAATCAATCAATCAATCAATCTGTCAACCTCTGAGTCCATTTCGCTGCTCCCTCAAACCGATGATGTCATCAAGTTGAAGTTTCAAGGCCTCTCCTCCAATAAAACAACCAAGCATCGCCCTCACCCGCGTCTGTCGTCACTCCGTCGCCGCTTCTCGCCGCGTTCCCAGACTTGATGTGCATCCTGAAGGTGGACACGTACCGCCGCTGTCCCCCTGCGTCCACGCTCATGATGTCTGCTTCCTCTTGTGGCC
This sequence comes from Filicampus tigris, assembly GCF_054856515.1. Taxonomy (NCBI): domain Eukaryota; kingdom Metazoa; phylum Chordata; class Actinopteri; order Syngnathiformes; family Syngnathidae; genus Filicampus; species Filicampus tigris. Next base: position 5,014,597 of record NC_141232.1, read on the forward strand.
CGCTTGAATTTAGATTCTCATTCCCTCCCACCCCCACGCCGCAGCCGACTTCCTGTCTTCTTGCAGTCGACGTGTGACAAAACAAGGCCAGCTTGCAGTGTCTCCTCGTGTCCTCGCCGCTGGACCCCGGCCTGACTCCACCCTCCCACCAGCGGCGCTGCCACCAACCTGCCTGCCGCGAGCACCTTTAAAAGCCCTTTCAGCATATAAACAAGAGGCGGAGACTTATCTAGAGCCGGCAAGCCAAAGGTCTCATTGTGTTCATTATTTGCTTGACTGTTTGCTGCGGCTCACTTGTCAAACAGTAGAGTGTGTTGGTGGTCTGTGAGAGAAGGGGGGAAAGGAGGGGGGGGGGTGTGGGGGCGGTCATCGCCCACCTATGGACTGTAAAAGCTGCAAAAAGCTCATAAATCCTCAAGCATGCGGACATCTGCCTCTTGCTTTGTAACGACGTCATCCAGAAGATGCAGAAGATGCCTCGGAGGTGTTTCCTTTGACACCCCCCCCCCCCCCCCCATCGCCCCCCTGTGGAGAACATCTGCTCTTCAGCTGGCACCTCAACTGGCATTTTTGGACATCACCCCCAGGAATCGCCCATCCCCCCTGCTGAAATTCCACACTTGTTAGCTCACAGAAGACTACAAGGGACTCAAATTCCCTAAATCAAACATTGACCAAAAAGCTGGAAAAAGGCATAAGGTTGTCGTTGTGAGGCTCTTTATTTTCCGGTGGCATGACTTTTTAAACCACAGCTATTATTCTTCAAATCAAATGTCAAAAAAATCTTGAAAATTATTTTCATTTTCCCGCTATTCTGACATTTTCATCTAAAATTCATTGTGATATTCTGGTTTCTTCTTGAAAAATGACTGTATTATAACATTCTTCCTAGAATTTTTTTTTTTATTATAATAATATGTCTCTCTCATTCATATAAATGGTGGCTATAGTGAATAAGCTGTATAGCATTTTCCACATAATGTGATAGAAGATAACATTTTGATCCTCAAACATAACATTTGTTTTTTCAGTATTTCCAATGGGGAAAAAAAACGCTTCAAATCTGTACCTGGCATTCGCGTGATTGGGTTCCACTTGGAGGGGGGTGAGGGGGGCGGGGGGTCATCACCTCTGACGAGACACAATAGAGTCTGGAGCCTCTCCCACTGCCTCCGCCAAGTGGTCTCCCTCCTCGACGGGCCTGATGGAATGCATGCGGGCGGTCTCCCTCTCGTCCCTGGAAAAACAACTGCTGTGGTTTGCAATGATCCCACAACTGCTGTCGACATGAACACGGGTCCAGGTGGGGCCTGCAGATTGACACGGAGGAGGCAGGAAAGAAATTTCTCTTGAAACAGAAGTGGGGAGTTCCTCTTAATATGACAACATTTTAATTTGAAAACGTTTTTGGTGTGTTTGCAGTAAATGCAAGACTGTGTAGTCATCGCCTGCTAGGAACAAGATGACTATCTCTCTCATTTCTTATCTGCATATGTCATTGGGGAAGCGGTTGCTTCAAAGTCCAGAAACAATGTGGGCACTTTTTGCTATCAAGCAGTTCATCATTTCATGGCGTGTAAAACGCTCGTTCTTGAAATGAAGTAATTTGTTTCCTTCCTGCTTTCATGGTTACTTATTGGGATATCATGAAAAAAGAAAGAATGCATCCACGAACCGGCTCTCATACCACCTTTTTCCCGGGGAATGCTCGAGATGATCAAAGCAGTATCTCTGACTACCTGTTCAATGTGCATGGGTGCTTGAGACTTTTTCATGTGCCCTGTTATGATAGATATATCCACCAAATTTTGTGTTGATTAATGAAACTCCTGTCAGGAGCTGTTTTTTTTTTTTTTCTTTTTTTTTTTTTTTTAATTTGATGTCTGTTGGTGTATCACTGTAACTCATGTTGGGAGCTTTTTTTTCAAACTTTCAAGGGGATGTTGCTAAATGAGAAATGCTTCAAACCAAAATGGCCGACTTCCTGTTCGATTCGGCATGGGTCCTTAATGTCATGCGTTCTGTTGTGATGTCCACCTAAATGTTGTGTTGGTGAAACTAGTGTCAGGGGCCCATTTTATTTATTTATTTTTTTACTTCAAGCGGCACGCTACTGATTGAGAACTGGCTGCTTCAAACCAAAATGGCAGCGTTCCTGTTGAACGTTGAAACTTTTTCATGCATCTTGTTTTAGTACACACGTCCAACAATTTTGTATGCAAGCTGAATCAGGTGCCGGGATCTGATAAGTTTCTCACTTTCTGGTGGGCGCCGCTACTGAGTGAGAAACGATTGTTTCAAACCAAAATAGCTGACTTCCTGTTCAATTCATGGGTGCTTGAGCCTAATTTGTGTATCCTGTTATGATCGACATATCCACCCAACATCGTGTTGATTCGCAGGACTGATTTTTATTTTTTTTTCAAACTCTCCAGGGGCTGCTACTGAATGTGGCATTCGGGACCACTTTAATACATTATTTTCATTGATCTCTTGATCAAGCTATACAATTGAGTTGCATTGCCCTCTATCGTCTATTTACCTGCACTACAAGGCTTTTTTTTTTTTTTTTTTTTTTTTTTTTTGCAGTACGTGGCAACCTGTAGCAGTAAATAAAGAATTGTTAGAAAGACTCAAGCTGTCTTTATCATGTGTCCCCGCCGTGCCTGTACTCAATTTTCAGCAGTGGCATGACCAATCTTGCGAGGGTCTGTGAAACTGCTGACCTCTGACCTTACGTCTGCTCGTCCCAGACATACGGAAACTGATGTCAGCGTGACCTCCGGCTACGGGCAGAGATGTGGGGAGTAGACAACATTGTTTTCGTTCTACTTTGTGCATAGTCTGTTAAAGCAAAGCTTGTGAACACATTACAGAGCTTTAAGTCATATACAAAAAAACAAAAACAAAAAAACCAATTGTAACGTTAAAATTTACAAATATTATTTGTGTCTGTTGCAACTGTTTTGTCTTTCAAGCAATATAAATTTATTCTCCTACTAATACGATGTTTTTTTTTACTTTGCTGAGTGACCTAAAAACTTTTGAGTTTCTTGTTGTAGTAAATGCATTTTGACAGCAGATGGCGCAATTCACCATCACAACTGTGAACCTTGTGACTAAACGTGAATACACTTCGAGTCACAAGAAAACAACTGAAAGCAACCCTTTCCAAAGAAATTCTTATTTAGCAATCATCTCCTCACGCTGCCAATGTCTTTTAAATTGCCTCAATTGCTTTGCTCACTTTGGCAGGGGGAAAAAAAACCCTACAACAACTCATATTCAGTTTTGAGACCAGCTTTGCAAAAGTCTTCGGACACACTTTTTTTTAAAACTATGTTTTTAATGTAATTAGTGTATCAATTTAACTTAATTAGTTCCCATGAATCTTATCTCTCAAGACTCCACTCAAGGCTCGTAAAAGGCGAGCTTGGTGTGGAAGAACAAACCCATAAAATGGGGTAACTTGTCAACTCCTGAAGCAGGGGTGGTGATGACTAATGACTCTCGACTCATTGATCCACATGAAATGACATATTGTGCCGAAAAGCAAGCAAAACAGCGCACAGCGCCACCTGCTGTGTTTGTCGGGGCGCTTTCACCCTTGCCCCTTATGCGGCGTCGCCTCCATTTTGCTCACGACATACCTATGCTACACAATAGCATAGGCCAGCAAGGAAACTGATTATTTTTTTTTTTTTTTTTCGGGGGGGGGGGGGGGTGAGTGTGTGCACCTTTGGTCTGACTGCTGTCGATCTGTCAGGCCCACATGGAAGTGATTACGTGAAATTACAGAGATCCTTCAGAGCTGGAGAGCCCTCCTATAACCGCTCGCTCTTCATCTTGGACGTACACCCATGAACACCAGCTCAGCAAGCGAACACACACAGAGGTCTAGGAGAAGCACACGCACACCCCGACACACACACACACACACACGCACACACACCTTGCCCAAAGCTGTTCATTCCCCTCTTGGCTGTGTCGGGACAAGGCTGCAGTGTGCCTCCCTCCCCGCTGCCCTCTCCCTCTCTCTCTCCGGGACGGGGCCAGGGCTGTAAATTCCTCAGACATGGCTGTTTAGAGGGCCTCCATTTAAACAGCGGGTTGGGGGGGGTGGTTGGGTGCGCGGGGTGGGGAGCACGCTCGCCAGAGAGGAGCCTACTCAATAAGTCATCATCAAAGCCCCCGGGCCCCGCAGACGCTCATGGGAGAGAAATTATAGTGGCACACCGGATTAGAGCATTTGTGTGTGTGGAGGTGGGGTAGGGGGGAAGGCTGGATGGATTACCTGACGCCCATACAGGTGTCCCAGAGGCGGCATGCATGGACCAATCGGGATCAGGCTTACCGGAAGCCAGAAAGCAGTTAAAGGAGTTCATGTTGCAAATGTTGAAATTGGACTTCATTCTGTAAATGTACAAATAAAAAAAAATAAAAAGCAAAGTTTTGCTGAGCTTGATTCAGCCATTTTATTTGCCGCATTTCAGTTGCCGTCTACTTGTACGCCATGCACTGATTTGCTAGCTAACAGCCAATCAGAGTGATCAATTGTCACCGAAGACTGACGCCATCAAATCGAACAATATCTAAAAAGCACAATGATGTCCAAATCCCTGAGTTCTTCAGAATTCGAAACATTGTTTTTTACTTTTTTATTCTGTTTGTTTTATGAATGTCTTTTGCAAGATTGGTATTTGTGCAAATTTTACTTCACGAAACCATGACTGTGGATAGTATGATAAAAAATGACTTATTGACAATGTTTTTTGCCTGCTATGGTATGAAAAAAAAGATTTGCTGTCGCCTTATCATGACCCCCCCCTGACACGCCACTGGTAAGACTACAACTTTTTTCTCCCCCCCAAAAATCCCCGACAACAACAATAACGTTATTCTCGTAATATTACGACTTCCCCCCCCCAAATTATATGTTGTTTTGCAACTTTCGTCTTGTCCCTTTAGTTATCGCCGCAGCAAGTCACTCTCATGGTTTGTTTTGGTGCATCCATGTTTTTTTTTTTTTAACAGCACATATCCAACAACAAAACACTTTGCTAAATACCACTCCACAATGACAAGTTGTTGTCATAAGTGTGAACATATTTTGCCTTCTAAAAACAAAGATAAATTGCAGCATAACCACAAAGAGCTTTAATTGTCCAACACAATTGCTTGTTGCTTGTTGCCTCCTTGTCTGTTATCATTCGCTACTGAAGCTTTAGAGACAGTGGCGAGCATGTGTTCGCGCTGTGGTATCTGGTTGCACATTTACCATTCCAATGCCTGCATGCACACACGCACACACACCCAAACACTCCTCCCAATCAAGCCCATTATTATCCCAGGCATGCTCCAGGCTCCCAAAATATCTGTCAGACAGCTGTCGGCACCTCTCGGCTTAGCAGCTGGAGGGGCTCTTGAAGTCGTCCTTCTCCTTCTTCTTCTTCTTGCCTGATAACATGCACAGCCTTCCCTTAAAGAGTGGGCCAGATACCACGCCTGCCATTGCGAGACTGTATACCCCATCCACCCCCCCCCCACCCCCTACGGAGCAGCCCCCCGCCCTCCGCTTCCCCTCTAATGGCCTCCCCTGTGCAGCCTACGAGCAATAAAATAGCAGACAAATGGTGTGCACGAGGCGTGAAAATGAGCCACCAGGAAAAGCAAAGCGGAGAGGAAGGCTGGGGCGAAGCCACTCTCCAATTACTATTAAAGTTAGGGCGTGACCAACATGTTGATCTAATTATCAAGACAATATGGCGGGAAGACTTGTTTATCCCGATGAATCGCCATCAGCATACCTGCACAATTTAAGAAAGCCAATACTAGACACTATTAAAAATCGGAGTGATTTTCCCATCGCAAACTTTTTTTTGCTCAAGAATATGTTCTGTGCAAGCCCACTAGTTGAAACAGGGCATTCTGATAAATATTGCGTTTGTGGAATAAGTGTTGATCCACTCGTTTTTAGCCATCTCTGGGGGCGGCCATTTTGTCTTGTGTCGACTGAAAATGACATCGCAACTGCTCACAACGACCAATCAGATTCCGAAAACAGGTCAGCCCTGATTGGTCATTGTGAGCAGTTGTGATGTCATTTTCAGTCAACGGAAGACAAAATGGCCGTCCCAAAGATGGCTAAAAACGAGTGCTGCTTAATTTATATTCCACAAACGCAAAATGAATCAGAATGCCGTGTTTCAACTAGTGGGCCTGCTGGGAACATATTCTTGGAAAAAAAATATGCTTGGGTTGACTTCTGCTTTAAGGGAGTTTTTGCTGGGCCGCATATGCTATTCCTAATAATTCTGTGACATTATCTAGCGTCACCGGAAGGGTGAACTATGAGAAAGAGGTCAGGGTGTTAAATTAAAAGCTCTGGTTTTAAGCAAGTCTTGTATTGGCCCTGAGGATGACATGTTCTATTATCTGAATAATATGACTTATCCGACAGTGCCAATGAAAATTGAGCATTGGATCAATATTTATCAAATAACATGACCGATATTATTAACTGCATCTGCGTCAGGTTGTCGGCATCAAAATGTGAAGTCATTTTTGCCTATTAAACTGTCTTTAAAACATAGTCAGACAGTCTATACCAGGCACTCGCTGCTAGCTGCTAGCAGCTAGTAGCTAGCCAATAGCTGCTAGCCACTAACACCGGTGACCGGTACAGTATTATACAATGATTGCGAAATTAATTTCCGTTTTTTTTTTTTTTTGTGAGTACTTAATTAGCGATCGAACTGGATTTCAAGATGACGTGTGGAAGTTAAGCCGGCCACCATGAGCTGCGAAGGCCAACTTCAAAATTAAAACACATGGAGTGAGAGAGCTGTCAAAAAGATGTATCCTGACGGTGCACATCAAATAAATGGTTACCCAAGGCAGAGAAAGAATTCGGTTTTTTTTTTGGTAATGGAGGTAATGGAATTACTCAAGGACTCATTTCAAACGTAAACTGATACAATTTCACGGGGCAAATATTTGAAGTGCTTCTGATGGACAAGGCCTTGCTGACCCACTGCCAGTGAGAGTCTTTCCATCGTCTGGACGCTACAACGCAGCGGTATTTAGGCTGACCGCACATTTTGAACATTGCAAAAAAGTGAGCTCCGTGCGGCTATATCACAATCCTTCCTCGCGGTTAGCGTCTCGCGTCCAAGTCCAAAATGTGAAGCGCCAGCGTGCTGAGCTCAGCCCAATTCTCAACGGCGGCCATCGGAACGCGGCGATATGAGAAGGGGGGCGGGGGGGGGGGGTGGCTGTGAGAGAACGAGACAACATCTTGGACTTCCTTTGGAGATTTCAAGGGCGCGCGGGATAGATAGATGTGTTCTGGAAAATGTCCGCTGCTCCCCTATGGAGCATCGTAATGTATGACTGCAACTAATCCAGAGTGCAGAGGTTGAGTACTTCTTGGGCCCGTGCCAGGACGTGATGAGAAACAGGCTCGGTTGCATTTCTGCAAGTTCCTCCCCCCACTTTCTCTTTGTCTTCAAACCACCTTTAACACAAGCCTGATATTAGCGGCTGTGTCGCCAAAGAGTTAAAACATGCGGTGCATTCAGGTTAGGGCACTCATAACACCATCCCTCTCTGAGAAGGCCTCCTCGCATTAAGAGCCACATGACAATAAAGGTCTTCAGGAGCATTCTTCCTGCTTGTCCCTTCTTGCCCTGGAGCGTGCGAGCAAAACTTAGCGTGCAGGAGCCAACATCCGAGCCAAGGGACACGGGAGACGACCGACACCTAAAGGAGCGGGTGTCGACGGAAAAGTGAAGGCCGCCTGAATGATCCCGTCCGCAGTTTGGCGCGGCATCATCATCATCATCATCATCATCATCATCAGCAGCAGCAGCAGCAGCAGCGTCAACCCTGCAAGACGCCGCCAGACGGCAACCTGGATGAGTCAACGGCAAAGCATCTGATTGTGTTTCCAGATGTTTCAAGGTCTCACGCAATAACCTTTAGATGAAATATCAACATCATCAGGAAGAATGCACGCCTATTTTCCCTCTTGGACGCGGACAAAAGGATTCAAATATGGTGGATTAGAAAGTGAACAGAGGGCTGTCCGAATGCCAGGTTTGTTTGATATGAAAAGGGAGCCAGAAGGAGCTACAGTTAGTGGAAAAAAAAAACAAAAAAAAAAAAAACAGTAATCAGGACCAAACAGCGTTCACTGAATTAGCCAAACATATATTTTTTTAGAGAATATGTTCTACTTAGGCCCATTAGTTGGAACACAGCATTCTGATTAATATTGCATTTGTGGAATAAGAGTTAAGCAGCAAACTCCACCCGTTTTTAGCCATCCCACACGGCGGCCATTTTGTCACTTCTGTCCACTGAAAATGACATCACAAACGCTCAGGGCTCAGATAACGACCAATCATGCTCAGTTGTGATTGGTCGTTACCTGAGCCCTGAGCAACCGTGATGTCATTTTCAGTCGGCAAATGTGACAAAATGGCCGCCCCCGGTGATGGCTGGAAACGGGTGGATTAGCTCTTGTTCCACAAACGCAATATTTCTCAGAATGCCTTCTTTTAACTCATGACCCTGCATCGAACATATTCGTGAAAAAAACATGTTTGGGTTGACTTCCCCCTTTAAAGCCTTTTCATACTGCACTTAGCAATGTGCCATTGATGTCTTTAGTTTTAAGTGTGCACACGGATGTGAGCAGCTTATTACTGTATTCATTCATCCTCCAAACAGATCCGTCTCTTTCCAACTGGGCTCTATAATTAAATTACAGGCCACGTTATGTTCATTTTGTTAACATGAAAAAGGAAAAAGCTGCCATCCGAACAGGGGTGTGTTTCTCGCTCTACGTTCGCTGCAAACGCAGGTTTTCCATCAAGCTCTCCAAACCCGGCGCCTTTTTCACCCTGAAACAATCCCTCTCGCCGTCCTCTCGGAGCCATTCTCCCTCGCTCGCCTCTCTGCTTGGGTGGAAAGCCAAACAAGCCAGCCATTAAGTTGAGTTAAGCGCAGGAAGCGGAGGGAGGCAGCGGGCTGTTGGGGGCGGGGGAGGGTGGGGGGGGGGGGACTTTGGGGGCCAGGCGGCAGTGTTTACAAGGAGCTAGTCAGGTTTCAGCAGCACTTTGAAGTGAGCAGCGCACTGGAGACTGTCTGTCACTGGAGGCCGAGGCCTAGCGCCGCTCCACTGACTCACTCGCATTCCCCCCATTCATTTGAGCGGAGAGAGGAGGAAAAAAGAGGGCGGGGGAGCCGGGATCGGGCTAGAACAGACAGCGAGAAAGAGAGGCGCAGGTCGATTTATGGCTCACCCCGCCATCCCCACGCCCCCCCCCCTCTCTCTCTCCGAGTATCTCTTCCTACCTTTCATCGACTCTAACTGTCTGTTGTTCAAGCCCGTCCGTAGCCAAGCCCAGATATAGGCGATAAGAACACAAGAAAGAGGCTCTTGTCCGGCAGGTCATTGGAGAGCGTATAGAAACACTGAAGCCTCCCAGTAAACTAATATGATTACAAGCACGCACACAATGGTACATTTGGAGCCCCGAAGCCTCCCCGCCTGCGAGGCGAGAGGATCAGCTTCCCAGCCCTCCCTCCCCAGCAGCCAAATACACTCATACACACACCCGTGGCCTTCATGACATCAGCGCAAAGATGCATCCATTGGAGCTGAGGAGCACAGCTTGGGGGATTCCAGCTTGGCAGCGGAGAAGTAACGCTGAAACCACCTTGTTTTTTTTGTTTTTTTCTTCTTCTTCTTTTTATATTCCCTCCAACAAGCAGGCAGGCGGGAACACTTTCACGCCTATCCGATGGCGCAGGCGTTTCTCGCCAGATGATCCCTGTGTTGTTTTAACCGCGGCCTCTCGAACAAAAGGGGGTGTTTTTTTTGTTTTTTTTCCCCTTTTCTTTCTTTTTTTTTTTTTTTTTGCACTTGGTGGTGTTATGTGTGAGGTGAGCCACCATTTGGGGAGGTCACGTTCTCACAGATTGGAAAAAAAAAAAAAGCAGCAATCCACAGGAACTGTTTTGTTTGTGATTGCCACTTTTTGTGACGTTTCCCACAGGCCTTATGTCTCATTTTAAGAACAATTTAAATATGGTGGAAACTCCATTGTCGAGTGCTGTGAGACAGTTGGGCTAATCACTGTTCCACCACTCTGAGCAATAATATTAATTAAAAAGAGCATGCACTTTCCAAATTAGATGCTAATGTTAAAAATGTAGCTGAAAGCAAAATGGCTAATGACTAGCATGAAAACGACTAGCAAATAGCACATTTTTCCTTCTCTAAAGGCGGGTTAGTTTTACTTTATTTTGGTTTTAATCTACAGTAGATAACTTCTCTTCATTTTCATGACGATGTTACTTAAAATAATGGCTGTAAAGTTAATTCAGGTTCTATGATTGCATTCACTTCACTTCACGTTATACTTCCGATGGACGGTTTGATTTTTAAAATATTCACAATAATTTGGAAAGTTTCAAATGACACTTTGGAGGTTCCGATGCCTTTGGCAATGTAACCCTTTCCGTGAAAACAACATTGCCGCCTTTTGAACTCGTCTGCCAAGATTGTGTTTAATCACTAACATATAGTACAGAGGAACATGCTACATGAACCATTCAGTTTGACAAGTAGGTGTTTAATCTGCACATTTGGATTGACACATTTTTGGTGTGACGTGATCTAGGGACTATTTCGTCGGAAAGTGGACCAAAAAAAGTAACATGTATCAAACACACACACACAAGTATTCCACAAATATGGCTGACTGTGTACTGTGTTAGCGGTTAGCACATATTCACTTACATTCTATTACTTTTTGGACAACATCCTACAAAATTTACACAACAACTTTGGGTTTTATTCGTGCACAACAGCTGAAATATTGACATTCTAAAAATGTATATATTATACATGTGACAAAAGCCCAAGCTATATGACTGCCCTAAAATGTCAAGCGTTCATACGTTTTGATTAGCAATACAGCATCAGCAGATTAATTATAATCTCACAATTGTTCTCAAAACTTTCAAACAATGAAGGATTTTTAGTTTTGTTGTCGCCACGCTGATGTTTATATTATGTATAGCTGTGAGGCATAACGCTTTTTTCCTAGCCCGCAGAGACAAGTCGTGCCACGTTCAATGTCCGCCTGACATGATGCTGCTGAATGACGCTTCCTCTCCGCCCGCATTTGAAATACAAGTAGTAGATGAGATCTCCACTTGGTGATGTCAAGGGAAATGAAAGCGGGAAAACAGAATGTGTGAATGCATGACATCAAGCGAGCAATTTGTATCAGTAGTCATTCCGACACAAATTCTGAAGGCAAAATAAAATATGATCATTTATGTTAGTTTTATAACTACACAAGAGTATTTAGTAGCTTCCGTATAAAGTGACTAAATACAGTAATAAAGTAAAGTGGCCATTTGTACATTTTGCTGACAGAATTTGATGTTATTTTATGCAAATTTGGGTGATTTTTTTATTTTTTATTTACATACAAAAATCCAGCATGACAGGCTCACATCACTGCAAATGTAATTACGGGATCATTGTTAAGTTTTTTTTTGTATGGGGAGCAGATCTATTTGGCTTTGTCGCAGTGCAAACGAGGAGCAGGTACACTGACAGATAAGCAGAAGCATTATTTTTTAAATACAAATATAGAATTTCATGTTTTTACAATTACTATTTACACGTGGATTTAATTACATGTGAAATGCTCTTTGTGTTCCGGTCCTGGCCGCTTGATCATGGAGCCAAGGAGGAGGAAGAGGAGGAAGGAGGAAGAGGACGAGGAGGTGAGCATTTCAGCACATGGCGACGTCGGCCATGTTTGTTGTGTGTTTATTCAGTCCGGCCGTCCCGTTCGGGCCTCGTTAATCCAGCTCGCCGCTTGGTCAAAACCCAAACGTCTCCGAGCTCGGAATGCCGAAGAACATGCCCCCTTCCGCGCGCCGCCGCCGTGAAAAGCGCAAATCAGTCCGTCCAAGGGCTTGCAGCGGGCCCTTCATCCTTACACGGTGGTCTCTCCGTGTTTGCCGTTTGTCAGCCGGGTGTAGAACTTGTGCCAGGAATGCAGCGTTTTTCCAGACCAGATCCAGAAACCAGACGTGATGCCCACAATGAGCGTCATCAGGTACTTGATCATGTAGACGGTGAAATCCGGCGTCATGCGGGGCCCCGTCTGCTCCGGGCACGGGATAGCCAGGCTCCGGCAGCTGTGGCTGACCCAGCTGCGCTCCCAGTGCGGGCGGAAGGCCTGCTCGTAGAAGAAGCAGGCGATCACGATGGTGGCGGGCACGGTGTAGAGCACGCTGAAGACGCCGATGCGCACCATGAGCCGCTCCAGCTTCTCCGTCTTGGTGCCGTCGTGCTTCATGATGGTGCGGATGCGGAAGAGCGACACGAAGCCGGCCAGTAGGAAGGAGGTCCCGATGAAGAGGTAGATGAAAAGCGGCGCCAGGACGAAACCTCGCAGGGGGTCCAGGTTGCTGAGGCTGACGAAGCACACGCCGCTCAACACGTCGCCCTCCAGCTGACCGATGGCCAGGATGCTGATGGTTTTGACGGCTGGCACCGCCCAGGCCGCCAGGTGGAAGTACTGGGAGTGGGCCTCGATGGCCTCGTGGCCCCACTTCATCCCTGCGGCCAGGAACCAGGTGAGGGACAGGATGACCCACCAGATGGAGCTGGCCATGCTGAAGAAGTAGAGCATCATGAAGAGGATGGTGCAGCCTTCCTTCTTGGTGCCCTGGACAATCGTCTTGTAGCCTTCTGGACTGAAGCTCTCATTGCACACCACTTTGTCGCCCAGGAAGAAGCCCGCGATGAAAGCGATGGAGACCATGGTGTAGCAGCCCGACAGGAAGATAATGGGCCTCTCCGGGTACCTGAAACGCTGCATGTCCACCAAATAAGTGGTGACCGTGAATAAAGTGGACGCGCAGCACAGGACCGACCAGACCAGAATCCAGATGCGGGAGAATTGGATCTCTTTGTCGGTGAAAAACATGTACCCGCCGCCCCGGGCCGGCTCGCATGGAGCGGCGCAGTCCTTCTCCTCCAGGAACATGTAGTTTAAGTAGGGAGGCACCTTGAGTGCGGCGGGGCAACGGAAGGGCCTGTCTACCCCCTTGGTGCCCGGGACGGGCAAGGGCGGGACGGTGGCGGCGGACGAGTCGTTCTGTCCCACGCAGATCTGGCCGTCGCCCAGCACGGGGAAGTTCTCGCAGCGGAGTCGGTCGGGCCATTGGAAGCCAAACTTGTTCATGAGAGCTTCGCAGCCTTGCTTGGCCCTCTCGCAGATGGAGCGGCAAGGCGGGATGGCCTTCTCCAGGACAGTGCAAACCGGCGCGTACATGGAGCACAGGAAGAATTTCAACTCCGGGGAGCACTGTACCTTGACGAGCGGGTAGAACTGGTGCACCTCCAGCCCTGCGTCCTCCTGGTTGTAGTGGCCCACTAAGTTTGGCATGATGGTTTGGTTGTAGGCGATATCCGTGCACAGAGGTATGGAGATCGGTTGGCAGAATCCATGCTCCGGGATGACAATTCCGTTGTCCCCTTGATACTGAGCTGATACCACCACAGGCAGCGCGAGAAGGACAGACCAAGTCCCCCAGAAAATCATCTCGCCAAGTTTCATTGACAGCAACTTTTGTCTGAGAATTCAATGAAAAGCGCGTTAAGCAAGGCTCATCAAGCAGGCTCGGTGCTATAAAAAGTTGTGTAGGCTGATCATTCAACGCGAGCGTCGTCCTCTTTGTGTTTGCTCTTCTCTTGGAGCGCTGCTGGCTAACTTTTCGTTTCCAAAACTCTTGCTCTCTCACCCCTGTCACGCCACTTTAACGACAAAAAACACATCCGGTATATCCGTTCAAAATGAAGGCAACGCGGTCACTTTCGCGAAAAAAGGCATCGTTTGCCATAGAAATAAGTACCAATGTTGCTCTTGTGGTTCGTCAAATTGATTATGGCAGTGACACTTACTTATGCAGGGACTACGAGATGGCTAGGACGACGTCTCACTAGTTTGGAAAAGTTTCTCAGTTTTATTGTGAAGAACGCCATGGGAACAGTTGGCTTTCTCGTGAAACTTGACACAACAGCTGGATTCCGCAGCCCAACCAGATTTACGAGTTTGCCAGTGCGTGGACGAGGAGGACGAGGTCCCCATCTAGTGTTCACATCATGTTCACCGGCCACATCATCAATAGTTGAATAGGAATTAGAAAATATGAACATTTTAATCCAATTAGCACACTAAAACACTCTGGAAGTTGCACAATAACCGAGAAAATAATTGTTGTAATCCAATTATTTCAAAGGTATTATTTAGGCTATGAAAGTTAAAAAAGTTAAGGCTAACACTATCACAGGAAGTCATTATTACAGTTACAATGTGAAACACTCCGCCATCGTGTGTTATTACTAGCGTTGTAAACACTTTTAATTTTAACTACGTAATAATAATAATAACAATAATAACAATGATCATATATGCTAATGAAAATTGATATTAAATGATAACTCATATTTAAAATGAATACAGTACTTAATCTATCAATTAATCATGAGAGCGTCTCCATAATGGGGCGTGGTCAATGCATGTTGCTATGGTCATTAACATCAACTTTATGCTAATTGGACATCAGGCTTGACCAACGAATACAGTTTACTTGATGGTGGAAGGGGCCGAGGTCGATCATTTGGGTTATTTGAAGTTCACGACACATCATTGAGTAGATGTAACAAAAATGTCGGGGTAGGTCCACTCAAGATTGGTTTAAAATGATTAGATTGGTATTTCGAGATGTTAGATGTTCCTAATATGACATGTAAATTGAGAGCCGGTGCCGCATTTTAACATTTTAAACTAGCCAAAATGGCGGGCCTAGCTCTCTCCGTCGTACGTGTAAAATGATCGCTGTCTGCCGAACCAATTTTCATGTTAAGAATGTGAACTTAGTTAATAACTAGTATCTTGTCTTGTGATTGATTAGGAACATAATAAAGAGTCAAGGGCAAAGGGATGTTCAGAGTTTCAATATGGCATCTGACAAGCTTTTCTTTTCCTCGTTTTACGGTCAGGTAAGCATTCACAGGTAACGCGCACACGCACATACACTTCATTGACTTCAGATACGTTGTCATTACAATACAAATATTTTTATGATGTCCTCAATCACTGCCCACCATTCCCTTTGGCTTCAGACTTGAAATGCAGATTAGTCGTAAAGCAAAAAAAACCCAAAAACAACTGCATACTATGACTGTATATACTACTTACTTTTAGTGTAAAATAGTGGAACATTGTGAAAATATTCATTTCATACTCTTTAAGGGATGTCTACTATTAAAAAACCCCAAAACAAAGGTGTCATCCCAAAACACAAAATGTTGAGATTGAAAGAATAGTCGTTGGTTGTCAATTTAGGGTTTTGTAGGTTTCCTATGTGTTCTTGTTTCAGGCTAGTGTCAACGGTGATGGTGGAAATACCTCCGTTTCCGAGCCAGGTTTTAGTCCTCAGGAAGAGGGAGTGGCGGAGTTCAAGCTCTGGTCTCCCACTGCTCACAGTGATCTCTATCAACTCACGAATTGTGCAATGAACAGCATTAGGAGCAGGTATTATATTTAACAAGTTCAAAAAAAGTGTCAAATATTTTTGTGACATCTTTCTTTCCTTTTAAAGGAGAAACACTGACAACAATGAAATTGAGGAAGAGGTTGATCTGCAGTGTTTAGTGTCCAGTATTTTGGATGAAGGTGATGATATCCAGAGTGGATTCTACAATAGGGGGTATGTAATGTCAGTGTAGGGTTGGGGTTAATCCACTGTTTGTGATATTTTGATTTATTATGGACATCAATATCTAAAGTGCAAGTTTTGATGTTTTGTTTGGCAACGAAAATGTAGAATTGATGTTCTACCAGTCTCAGTGGTAAAAAGCAATTTGGACTGAGGATGCTGGTCGATTGCCCAGTTGTTCGCATCACAATTGCATTTTGCTATAACGAATCATGCAATTGAATTAATCCATCATCATGTTAGTTTTATTAACTGAAGGAACAGAGAGTTAAGAGAATAAATAACCCTTTTTTTTTTGAAAGACTCATGTTGCAGTCACCTCTTACTCAAATGGAAAATAGAGGAAATAATAAATCTGTATTATACTTTAAATAGTAATATATGAGCTTCTTCTGCTCATTCTTACCCTGTTGAGCAAGTTGTCCACAGTTTTATTTGTTTAATAACAGCCCAAATATAATTCTGATTTCTTTTAGAAACCCATCTGTTGCCAATGGACTTTGGTGTCCCAAGACTTTGAGAGAAGACTTTTTACAGTATTCAGAGGATGCACTTCCTTGCTATGACCCCAGTGAGCCTTTCATTCAATCCCAAGCGGTGTCCAAAAATGAGCAGTTCCTTCAGAAGCTCAGTGGCATTTCTGCTAATCCGCACTGGCATAGTAGTGTTCCTAATGGAGACAGAGATAGCCGCGGCAATCACCCAAAGAGATGGCCGCCAGGTCTTCCCATTCCCAAAATGGCAAACCACTTCCCACCACAGACACTGGAGAGCAACTACCTAGCAAATCATCGGCCCGCTAACAACTTCCCTCAAATCAGCGATGTCTTTCAGCTCCAAAACAAAATGAGCAGACCGTTGTTTGATCATTACAAGAGCGCGACGAGTGCAAAGCCAGTTCATGATAATGAGCAAGACGTGCCGGAACACATGAACCAACTGGTTAGTGGTTTGCAGTCTCTCTTGGCTGATGAGTCTAATCAAGGACGTTATGGATGTTTTCCCAACATAGTAGGAAAGACAGAATACCCTGAAGACAGCATACTTGAGCAACGGAAATTCCCCAGCCAATCAATGCCAATGTTGCGCGAAAAACAGCTGGAGGGAGATTGTTGGGGCCGAGATGTCACACCAGCATTCAAGCAGAAGGGTGTTCAAGAAATGTCGGGTCTGGGCAATGGAAATGCGGCATATTCCCCACAATTAAATCCTATCTCATTGTCCTTAAATCCCACAAATCAATATCAGATTAATCTGAATGGCAACCAGTACTCCAATCCCCGCTCCAAGCAGGGGCAGTACAAGATGAAATCACCGATCCAGAAGGAAATGAAGAAGACGCCTGGCCGCTTTGAAGAGACTCCTCAAACGGAGACACACAGGAGATCACACGTTGACCACCTGGGCGGCATGGAGAGATTTCATGGAGAAAACATCACGGGGAACGTGCAGCCGTTCATACCTCCCGCTCACGTCGCCAGTAACCCCCGAAGGTCCACCCGGCTGCCTCTCAAGTCTCAGAAAGACAAAACGCCTCATGGAAACGCTTCCCCTGGCATGACTCCGCCCTCTGTGCCGGCTCTAAACGGGGCCACGGCTTTGTACAGTCATCTCGAGGGTACGGAAGCTCACAGCGGAGGGAGCGCGTGTAAAGACAGGGACTCGGCTCTGGCAGCTGCACTGCACGAGAATCTAGAGGCACTCGTGATCCAGTTTTACCTCCACCTGGATGAATGCTTTGAGCAGTTGGGCTACCTGGAAAGGGAGAGGAAGAAGGTAGGCTTTCAAAACCCGGGGAGCGGGTGGTGGGAGGCTGGTGACGTTTGGCTGTTTTAAAGTACGACGAGCGAAACTTTTGAGTTTTTACAAACACAAGTTAAGTGCTGCACTGTGTAAATGCCTTAACCGAATATCGCGCCTCTCTCCATCAGCATTTTTTCCCCCCCATTCCGATTGGCTCTTCATTTCAGATTGAGGTCATCGTCGCCAAAGCATTTCCAGGCGAGTGGACCCCGCCGGCCCCGCCGACACACCCACCCGGACTCCCGCTCAACCCCGCCAGACTGGACTGTCTCATCTTTAATCAGAGAAGGGAGCAGGACAACGTGAGATACTTAGCGACATCTACCGGAGAAACGTCAGACTGCAAAATAACTTCGATTGGGTGTTTGACAGGTGGATTGGCTTTTGTATAAAATGGAATACGTGTGCAACGTACCTCTCCACCCTCACATTCGCTTGGCGCTGAACAATCATCACCAGGCCTTATCCTGCATCCAGGTGAGACGCGGGGAAGAGCTTGCCAACGCGTCCAAGCATCAGCGGCTTGGAGCTCCTCTCACAGAGGACCACGGTAAGATGAATGTACTTACCGGTATGTATCAGATGGAGAATAAATGGATCATTCATCTTCCTCATTCGAACTTGCAAACTCCACACAAGGAAGGTCAGAGATTCAAAGTCTGAACCTCAACTATGAGGCGGACGGGTTGACCACCATGGGCCAAAAATAACAAAGTTCTCCTGTTTCAATTCATGAATTAATTGAAACCTTGTTGGTGTTTGAATTGAACCCCTTAAGTGGTATGACTAGTCATATTTTTTCATGGGATTATATGAGTGAGGTATTTTGCTTTCTATATTTCAAGCGTCTTGTACAGTAGAACCTCAATCGCTTTGTTGGGTGTTTAAACGGGACTCAAGCAAATCACGCGAGAAATCGCTTCAGCATTTATTCCAAAATATTGAAACGGCAACACAGAAGAGAAATAAGCATCCATCGCAAGAGCACAGTTTCTTTTTCTTTGGACTTTTTGTGGTTGTTATTCCAAAAGAAAGAGCAGCCTCAACTAGGGAAGGACGTAAGTTAGCTGAATTCAAAGAAGGGTCTTACTGGCACTTGGCTTCTTTTCAAAGTTAAGATAGTTTTTTTCTTCTTCAACAGGTAAGTGTGTTTTATAAAATGTTTGTCTTTAATAGTCGCTAACATATTTTTACAGTTGACATACAGTTAGGAATGTCAAAATGTTAAATAAAAACCTTGCATAAACAATTAAAGGCCATTCTGTACCGTACATTTCCGATGTGGTCAACTTTAAGACGTTCAACTGTCGTCTAATTTGGGTTCAAGTTTTTATGTGGCACGCTGTATCCTTTGACAAGACTGCTTTGAAACGCTGCCTTGCCTTCTTCCTAGATCCCGTGGTGTCCGTCTTCGCCCTGAAGGAGCTCGCCGTGTCCACCAGGAAGCTCCGCACGGAACTTTGGTGCACTCTCCAGATGTCCGTGCCCACTCCCATCACCAGGCCTGAGGAACGCCCCGACGCCGACAGGGAGCTTTGTACGGCCCTGTGGTGCTCCGTCCTGATGTCTGCCCCCGCCCAAGTCAGTAAGACCGAGGACCACGCCGCTGCAAACAGGGAGGAAAGACGCGCACGGAGCCGCCCTTACTCTGTTGGGTTGTAATTTCGCGGGGCAACGCGCAGTCCGGTTAACAGGCACTCCCGAAATTGATCAAACTATAAAATAAAAGCCCCTTAAACGCAGCACCGAGCTAACATTTGAGTCAAGCCGATGACCAGCAGAGCATGAGATAAGCAAATTGTTAAGACCTTGCAACTTGAGGAGTTGTGTAGTTTGTGCATGAACTGTTCAAAGGAGGTCATTATTAATCAAGGGTCCTTCCTAAATTCATTTGAATCCATCCGTAGCAACTCTGTATTTAAATGAACTATTTATGAGTTCTTTAAAATAATTTATTGGCTTTTTCACTCCCCCAACTACTATGCCTTAAAGCTATTTGAATCATATCATATCTAATTACCAGACCCAGTCTAAATTATGCATATGTTCTGCAGTTCATTTTGCTTTAGTTGGAACATTTTTTTCTTTTAAACCCAAACTCGAGTGACCATTAGGACCATAGTATTAAAAGTAATTTTAATTGCTGTTATTGTCATGTAACGTACTATCAGTCACGTCGCCATTTGAGACATGCGGCATGTCAGCCCCTGCTCAGGATTTGCTGGGCATAGTTGAAATATAGAAAGAAAATGTTTTATCTTCTGGAGACGGCCATTTGTTGTGTTTGCAAAGTCTTGTCAGGAAACACGTTCGCTGTCACAACTGTCATCGTTAGTCAATCACAGCATTTTAGATGAGAAAGTGCCTTGCTCGTATTTGGATTGTTCCGGTCCTTGTATTTTACTTCTTTACAGTCATAATGGTTCAAAAGTGTTTCTCCGTTTTTTTACGTTTGTACCACTGAAACATTTAAAATAAAAGCAATTTGCAATCACTCCAAAAGTTTATTACTTTAAAAAAGACATCAACAAAGTGTTTGCTCTTAGTCTCGCTCGCGTCTTTTTACGACAGCACGTGATTGGATTTTAAGTTTTGATAACAAAAACAGTTGAATACATTTCATGTTGCAGTGCTCACACACATCAAAACAACGTCCGCAGTACCCCCCCCCCTCTCCACACGTCACACAATGTCCTTTCTCCTGCTTTTATCTTTTCCGTTCTCCCTTCTGTGTGCGCTTCTTCTCCTTCTCCTTCCTGTCTTGTTTGGCCAGTTTGTCCTTCTCCCGTTGCATCTTGTCCATTTCCTTCTTCTTCTGGGCGTCTTCGCGTGCTTGGTCCCGCTTTTGCTTTTGTCTGTTCAGGACCTCCTCCACGTTGGTGTTCTTGAACATGGCTGACGCCCGATAGAGGTCAAGGACAGAACACTAGGTAGGAAAAGCACTCGTGCGGAAATCATCCACTGCGTTTCCTCTGTAGAGGAGCACAGGATCGCGTAGTTGGGCTGCCACATTCAGCCTCTTTAAACAAGCACACATCATTTTGTTTTTACATTTGACAGACCCCACACAGACTTTGCGTGCTAACTGGTCCGTATCGTCGCAAATGACATTTACATGTGCCACAACGCATACGAAAAAAAAAATATATATATTTTTTTAAAAAAGACATTGGCATGGAAAGGATACACTTGTTCTGTCCGGGGATGACGTCGCCATTTGGCGACTCTTCGTCTTCACCTTCAGTGTTTCAGTCAAGGGAACAACATCATCTCTGCTTTTACAATTTAAACATAAACATGCCAAACATAAACCAGCCCCGTTTCCAAAAGCAGTGCAGTTTGGTATGCCAATAATCGACATTAATACTTTTTGGCAAAGCAAAAGTCTACACACACCTATTCAAGTTAAAAAAAAATTCCCACCATTAAATGTGACCTGCAACTGAGACATGATTTGTGGCTACAAATGTGGACTGTGAATGACTGAAAGCGTTTAGTTACTAAATCAAGGATATTCCTCTTCATCCGTAACGTTGGCGTACTGCGCCAGGAGGGCTTCTTTGCGTTTCTTGGACTCCTCTGACAATTCTTTCTGTTTCACCACAATCTGAGCCTGCTTCTCGATCATACTGGCGATGGCCTGGACCTCAACTGGCCCGGGAGACAAAAGCAGGCATGTTATTATCATTGAGACTGGTGTAAACTTTCATTAAAAACTTGAGCTAATCCGTCCTTGTGTTTATCTGGCACTGATAACGGGCACAGTTGCAAGCTATGCATATCATATAGATGTGATATAAAGATATGAGGACTCTGTTTACCCTGCAGCTTTTTGAGAACCTTCAAGTCAGCGTGTTATTTGAATGTTTATGTATATTATATTTATAAAATTACCATCTCCAGCGTCCCGCTTGTTTGCTGAGCGGTTGCAGTACTCCGTCCAATGATTGATGATCTGCTGGCAGACATCTTCCAGCGTGTCCTCTTCATCCTGAACATTTGAGTACAGTACACAAAACAATCGCTATCAATACAAGTCGGGCGGTTGTATCGTTTGTCACTTTGTGACGCAGAAGGTAACTACACGGGATCGGGTTGGGTCTTAGAAGAATTTGAATATCCACTTCCATGTGGGTTGTGGTCCATAGCTGCGGAGTCACTTGTGTAATTGTTCCATAAATAAACTTTGGTTGAGCGGAGAAACAGCTGTCATGTTGGCTACGTGCGACATGAGGGCGTTGCTAGCTCACCAAAAATGCCGATAAAATCCCTTGAAGCGCATCACGTTTCTCCTCGTCGCTCTCCTCTTCTTGTAGCACGCCCAAAATGTAGGCGCCGTACACCTCGCGGTCCACTTCCAAAGCGTCGAGCCGCTCATTTAGCCAACTTTCGAACTCCCCGGCTTCTGCCACGGGCGCGGCCATCTTGGCTCATCTGGGTCCTTCAACCGGCACGCAGCTGTCCTTGTCATGCCGGTTAGAAAACACAACCCGAGAAACTATCAGTCAGTATTGCCTGTTGGGAGTGTTGTTTCAACAGCAAAGGCGTGTCTGACAAACAGGTAACGTCATGTTTTAATGATCATCAATGCAAATAAGAAATTTGCCCGGACTATATTTAATTGTCTATTTTTCATGATATTTTGTGTTAACTCATTTAATCCCAAATACATATTTATATGTCTTTTCACGGTCCAGTACTTAATTTAAGCAGCTGTGGCATATATCAAGGGAGCAGGTGTGTTATTTTGGAGGCAAACATTTAATGACCCAACAGTGACATGAGACATTCAAACAAAACAAAATGATATGATTGATTATACTTTTTCAAGAGTCCCGGAATCCTTAGCTAGAGACATACACCTATGTACTTAAAATCGACACGTGTGTGGCACTTTTTGATAATTGGAAAGACCATGTTTAAATCTCAGCAAACTTGTCTGACAAACAAAATCAGCTTCTTCATCATGTTCATGCCGATTGAGGTCGACAATAAGTGAGTCTGTTGAGTCTATTTAAATGACATACCAATCCTTGGAATGTGCATTTTTACTTGTCAATCCCATACATTAGCACAGGCAACAACAACAAAATAAAATATCCCAAAACAAAATAAAAAAAAATCTTTTCACAGATTCTATTTTCACAGCAATTACTTCCTGTCTCATTTGATTGGGAATAGTTGTTGTCGTCTATGTTGTGCTGCTTATCAATACGATCCCATCATCCAAAACTTGAATCAGTGCTCAGAGCAAATCTTTCCTTCCTGGGATTATGCCAAGTACCCAACAGTGTCTGATTGAAAATGGATGGTTTTGATTGTCACACACAAACTTGTGCACTCACTTTCAGGCTTTGAGCAAGACCAGGATGCCAATGCGGGTTTCATTAAAATGTTGATTCCCTAAAATAAGCATCTATTCGTTTTCCATTCACTGAGCTGCTGGCAGTCAAACACTGTTCTTTTGGCACCAGAAAATCGGTCTCTTGATTGCTAATTTATGCTTTTGTCATTGATGATTAGTGAATGGAGAAGCTAGACTAAGGTTACTTTCAATATAAAGAGACACATGCAATTTTCAGCAATTCAAAACAATTCTGGGGTGTTTTAAAAACACAATGTGTCAAAATACTACAAGTAGTAAGAATTAAAAGACACTTTACACACCCTACTTTGTCTGTCTGAAATGACCAAGTTTTTACCCTGTCTCATATAAGTGGACGGTTGTACACCCTTCATATACTGTATGGCTTCAGAGATCCAAATATTTGTATGCAAGAAAAAAAAAATCTCCATAAAATGTCTCCTTAAGGCCAACTAGCTTTCCCCTGTGCAAGTACTATAGGCCTACAGATGTGCACGGGCCTGGCATACTGTTAACTTCCACTAGGGGGAAGTAGAGTACACAAATACTCTTCTCAAAGTCAGACTCTCCTTTTGGATTTAGTTGCATGACAGCTGTGTGGATGTTCCTCATGTATGTGATTTGCAACAAATTTACTTAATGCTGCATCACATCCACCGTGTTTACGTTTAATTGCGAACAGTGCTGCAGGGCAAGAATTGGCCCGCCGGCTGTTTGTTGGGCCCGCGTTCATTTGACAGTGGGACAACACCTCGCAGATGTTTGAATATATTAAATAATGATTCCGTTCGAATGACTCGATTCCGCTCACAGAAAGTGATTTGTGCCAAGGGGCTTTGCGGTGTGTGTGCGTGCGTGTGGGTGGTGGTGGCGGTATTAGTTACACCCCTAGTTATACCCCCCTAGCCAGTCCCACTGCTCCCACATAATGGCTTCACACTTCACTGACGTTGCAGTAATGAAGTGTGAAGCTTCTGTTGGAGGCTACGAGGATGCTGCCGAGTGGAAACGCGCCATCTTTGCGTCCTTGCAGTCAAATATTCGCTTCCGCTTGTGACTTCAACGGGCTAACATGAATATTTTTTGTACCCTAACTCCTATTGATGTTTTCCCCAATAAGGAGAGTGGCTATGACAAGGTTCTATTACGGTTGAACAACTTTTTATTTTTTTTTTAAATTTGTATTTATTGTTTTATACAGTACTTTATATACAACGTCCAGCGAAGTCTGACTTTAGAGCTGTGTGCCTTCAGTGTATGTTGTGCTGCAACTTTCCAGGCAGCATTCAGGTCTAAAGGAAGACATGCTCCAAAAGAGCACATATGTTATTAGCCTGTGGGCAGTAATGTATGTTTTGCTGCTTTGTCTATTAAATTAACAATTATTTTGAAGGTTTATATGTTTGCAGTAACATGGATGCTAATTTCCGTTAGCCTGCTTGGGCGTTTTGCATAATGTTAGCATTAAACTGGTGGGCTTAAGCTGAACTTTTATAGTTTGGATGGATGTTTTGTTCATAAAAAATGATAATATTTAATATTCTATTGTTTTACAGTACGTGTCAGGAAACCTCACCGGCAAGTCAGATACAGCTTGAAGCAAGGCCACTTATCCTCTTATTTGGAAAGCTGCGTAAGTAAGAGCGTGTTCTTCTCTAAGTTTCCTAATATTTGTATATAATATTTTTCTTGACGAGAGTGAGAACAAATGCCAATTAAGGAGATCTGTACTTCCAATCAGGGGCGGAGCTATGGGTGGGCCTGGGTGTGCACAGGCCCACCCAGTGAGATTCATGAAAGAAAATATACTTTTAAAATTTCAGTAAATAATTACAGTGGTACCTCTACTTACGAATGGCTCTTCCTATGAAATTTTCAAGTTATACAAAGAATTAAATATTCATCTCAACAGGAAAATATTGCCTCTTGTTACAAAAGAAATTTCAAGATACGAAAGGTAAAAATACAGTATGGGCTGCTACTCGCAGCTCCGGAGTTTCCTGAACGCAACATACTCATAGCTCCTCTGCCATTGGCTATTACCTAGCATCTTCCTAGCATCCCATTGGCTAAGAGGGCCCTCTACCAGATGTGTCTATGTGTGTAGATAGACAGGTAGATAGATACATATGTGGATGCAGCGTCCTCGTCATTCGCCCCTCGGGCCATGCGGTGTTCCGATAGTTTTACGTGAATTAGAAACGAGGAAAAGAAAAGTGAATTAGAAACGAGGAAAAGAAAAAAAGGAGAAAATCGTTTTTTTTTTGTCCTTACAAACAAAGCAAGAGATGATAAAAAAGTATGAAAAAGGGATGCGTTTGGTTGATCTCGCCAAAGAATATCACCGTAATGTGTCGACAGTCGCTACGTTATTAAATCAGATCTTTACAAAACGCCAGGCAAAAACCACTTCTGAGAGAGAACATGAACCAAGCAGGGCAAAAAGCGATGAGGACAGCAATTAAAAGGTAAACGACCATCATTTTTATTCTTTACTCTATTCTTTGTTTTTTACATTATGCACAACTCTCATTTATTGTGCAATAATCTAATTGTAACATGTCTGTATTTCTTACATGTTTTGTTGCATTTATATGCTTTATAAAACATTTACGTCTGACGATTGGAGGGCTTGGAACGGATTAGGGCATTTACATGGAAAACACGCCTCTACTTACAAAATGTTCTACTTAAGAAATTTCTTCCAGAACCAATTGATTTCGTAAGTAGGGGTACCACTGTGTTAAATTTATTTTTGAATTTGTGTTTTTATTTTATTGAATATTAACAATAGTATAACTGTGGTTGTCTATGGAAGAGCTGAACTTCCTCTTATTCAATTTGTCATTTGATTTGAATATACGTCGCCACAGGAGGATTGTGCTCGGTGAGAGAAATATTCTGGGCCCACCCTGTTCTTTTTCCAGGCCCACCCATTAGCCACGTTTTGGCTCCGCCCCTGCTTCCAATGGTTTGTTTTAAGCTCGAATGTGTTTAAATCTTGCGAAAGGGCAACATGTTATTGTCCCCTGATTGCCGAGTTGCTTTTGCTGTGTGCCCAAGTAATGCCCAGTCCAAAGGGCGGCAAAGGGGTGAGACTATAGGGAAGCTTCCATTCCACCGGGCGGCAATCGTCATATATCAAGCTGAGCGACTTCGGGGTCACCGCTTTAATGCCACTGCTGCTCTTAGTAATGCGTAGCTTTAGGACGCCTGTCCTATTTATATTGAGGGGCTGTGGATTGATGCGAAATGACGAGGGCTGCGAGGCTGCAGAGTGGGTGGGCGTCCACATGCTCCACTCCACAGGCGAGCCTGCGCCTCTGTGGACGCAAATACACACGGACGCTGCGCGCGCACACACTTGTCTCCCGTCCCGATGCCACCAGCCTTCGAAAAAGCCCTCCAGTCTCAATGTGCAATGTCCTCTCTCTGTCAACGTATCCTCTGTGCCAGCGCTAATGTGACAGAATATAACCGGAGCCCAGGACCAGCAAGTCGGCGCAGTGCAACGTGCAACGCGTCCTCGTCTCGTCTCGCCGCGCAGCTCAAAGCGGAGCAGGCCGATTTCTCCCCGCGAATAAATCGCTTCAAACCGCGCTCGTCCACACGCCCGAGCGAGTTCGCCCAACAGCTCACTTTTACTGCGGCGTTCAATACCAGCGTAAATTAAATACATCGCAGCAACGCGCCATCAACTTGATGTTTTTCTTCAACAGACTTTATTGCACTCTTCATCTAAGATGACTGTTCAGTGCTTTTGAATTGTGTTTAGTAATGTCAGCAATGATGTAGCGTGATAATTCCATTAACTTTTATTACTCTGCTGTAAACGCGCGCGCGCGGGCTTGGACCTTGGTTATTTGTCACGCAACCCAATTATAGATGATCAACGTTTGGTCTCTGCCGCTTCAATAATTATTGACTGCATTTAATGATGTCATTTTAAAACGGCCCCGAGGGATGGATGCGACATCATTGTGATGTTTAATCACCTCGGTTGGAATTTGGCGATTTCATTAATGGACTAATAGGTTTCTTGTTAACGCGACACCAACGCTCAGACAAAAAAAAAAAAAGTCTTTCTTTACACCCGTGACAAGACCTTGTGCTTGCTGTTTATATTCATTTACCCGTTTCAAGAGGAAATATCCAAATGTGATGCTGTCAGGGACTTCGTAATCTCGACCGTTTTAAACAGAAAACAGATCCAGACTATAAATATGACCGTAATGGAAAACACAGCGATTTTGCCGTTCCATTTTATTTTCTTGCGGGAAAAAGTGACCGTTCCAATTACTTCTTAACGCGGTGCCATCTCGCAATCATAAACGTTCAACTGTTACTCGGTGTACTTGGTGCAGGGGTGTTCAAAAATAACCTTGGCTAATGAGCCACGTGCTTCTTTTATCACATCAAGAGACCAATTGTCTTCTGATCACATGCAGCAACCTGTTCTGTTGTCATCGCGTACTCCGAATGTGCGGCTGGCGTAAAGAGTTGTGTTCTAAAATAAAAAGTGAAGCCTTGCCACTGCCCAAAATGTTGGACATCCCTCAAATATCCAATGCAGAGAACGTGCCAGTTTTTTTTTCTTTTGCCGTTTACACTTTATCTACAAAATGATACGATAGTTTTGTGAGGTGAGGCTAAAAAATGAAGCCACAGCAGTAGAGCTGGATGGAGGTTAAATCCTCTTAAAAGTGTATTAAATTCCACCTAACTCTACCCAACCACCAAGGTAGTTGTACCTCAATGGAGGGTCCCAAAAAGCACTTGAGTATGAATAGTTACTTTGGTACCCTTCATAGCTTTTGACAATTTTTTCTTACTCGGCTCTTTTGTGCTCCAAACGCCTTTTTTAACCGATTTTTGTAATTATGCACAGAATTTAGTGACCATGGCGTAACTTTAATTAGCAGCTAGTGTTAACCATCGCATTTGTAAAAGTGATATTGTAATAGTGACCAGACATTATTCTTTTAATGAAGAGAACTATATTTTCCCCCCAACACACCTACACTTCTCTTTTTTAATAACAGTAGTACCTTGACCTTACGATTTTAATTGATTCTGCGACTGAGTGGGTTGCTGTGCAAATGTTGCGCCAGTATATCTGAAGCCGGCTTATTGGGACGCCGTTGACACGCGAGGCCACGGCAAAACAGAGCGAGATGGAGTTTAAATGATTTAAAAAGTGTCTTTCGCTTTCCAATTTGCCTCTCGACAGAGAGGTCTCAACAAAAGGTATGAATAGTTATTTTGGTATCCTGCACAGCTTTTGGCAATGGTTTGTTAGCAGCACTTCAAAACTCAACACACCTTTTCAAACCAATTCTCAAGTTCAAGCGGTGTGAAGTCAAAGTGCGCTCCTCGGCAATGGCGGTGCACCGCTTTGTTAGCGCCCGCCACGTCTCTTTGCAGCAGGACTATTATCCCGAGCCGGCGTCCGTGGGAATCATCTGGTTATGCGTAATGAGGCCTCTTATTATTAGCACTTATGCATCCATCAGGTTGAGTGCGGACCTCCCACTTGGTCCTCTCGCTGCTCAAGCCTTTGCTTCTGCTCTCCAAGCTTTTTCGCTCGGGCAATTAAGAAAAAAAAAATTTTTTTTAAATGCATATGGAACGCTGACTCAGAGACGTCTGCTGAGATGGTGAGAGGAGTTCTAAAGGGCTCTTCCAAACGTCAAGAAAATGATTAGACTTTTTATCCTCCTTCTTTCCTGTCGCTGCGTGGTTGGAAGAGCCTTCCTCCCAGGTTCTATGACTTTCCGGCTCCGGGCAGAAACTCTTGGCCGTGACATTGCCAGCTCTCGCCACTCCCGACTACGGCGGATGGGGGCGATGGGGCGCTGAGTGAGGGCTGAGCGGATGCGTCTGGACAGCAGAGTGGGAGGAGGGTAAATATTTAGCAATGCCACGTGGGGAGGGGCTCAGAGGTTCTCCCTTTGCCAGGCCACGTCTCCGTCCTGCTCCCTTTCCCGCTCTGTATTCAGGGTCACGGATCTCATTTCTCAGATAATATTTCAAGCTGGCCGCAGATGGCGAATTAAATTGAAGACCTTCTTTTGTACGGGGCATAAAACATGGCTTTGGGGACCTTCTAGAGAGACGATATGAAAAGGAAATGGATAGTGTCGATTTACGTCGACTTGCGGTCCTGTGAAAGGTCTTTGTAGGTGTATGCGCGAAAGCGCTTTCGTTCAAAGATGAACCGTGAAATGAACCGTAATCGGGAAGTTTACATTTATAGGTTAGTCGCTACGGATGTACGGGAGCCATTTTGTTGACTGAAGTAACGGCACATTGCACTTGATCGAATCGTCACTATGGCGGAAATGTCTCAGAATGGGTTGCTACGTGTGATCAGATAATAACGTCTTTGTCCCGAAGCAGCGTTTGTCTCATTATCCAAGGTTATTTTATAAACAAGGACCGTACTCCGTAAACAATTGTATGTTTGTGACCACGCGGCAACCCAATGTTTAGCATACGTTGCCGTTTTAGTGACAATATGAATTAATTCAACATCCAAGTGTGTTTGGTCTATACGATCGTATTCTTGCAATGAAGATAGAAAGAGAACTTTTTTTTTTTTTTTTTTCCCCTCCATAAAAAAGTGTCAAAATAATAGGAACGAAATGACAAACTGCTACCATGGCGGATGGTAATTTGGAAAATATCACAGCATGCCTGTTATCGTATCTGCTAAGTGTGTTATTTGAAGTCAAATGAGCTCAACTGCGAGAAATTAAATTTAGTACGTGGTCAGTCGGGACGGCATGCTTTGATGCATCTTTCATGTCTCGTTTCAATTGAAACGAGTTGCCATTTGTTTTCCGTGCCGCCTTTCCATGTTGCTCCGCCAAATATTTGAAAGTTCTTAAGGTTGTTTACGCACAGGCTTCGGTATTCATTCAAAAGCTCCGCCAATTTGAAAAGATTCCCGTGGATTTTCCGGTCTTCCTCCGCCGCGTTTGGATATCTCCGTAATATCACGCAGACCTCCTATCAAGGTCGCTCGAGTCGAGGTGAATCTCTGCCTCATCACTTAAACAGCTCGTCGATGCGAACATTGGGCTGACAGTTGTAAGGAGAGTCGAGGTCCGGGGAGGCCTCCCTGCATTTGTCGTGGTGACGGGTTGAGTCAAGCTGGCCCTGCATGTCGCCATCACTCATAGGCGGCACGGCGCGGTCTCATGCCACCTGTGTGCATCACGTCAAGAGTCGGTTTCCCTCCTCCACCCCTTTTGGAGCTAAAACAGCTTCCACTTTTCCAGGAAGACTCGTCATAAGATTTTGGTCAAGTCATACAGAATAATTTTTGTGGAAGCAGACCGCTAATGTTGGACCCGTGAAAGGGCTTGAGGAGTTTTTTTTTTTTAACTTGAATAACATAACCAAAATCTCTGAAATACCAACAATAATTTTGATCTAGAGTGCTCTTTTAGGGTTAGAAGCAGAGCACGCTCGGAGCGTATTTCCGAAAGCACCCGAGAGTGCGGCCTCAGGTCTGCTGCCATCTGGTGGTTAAATATGAAACTACTTACGGGTCAACACTACTGCCGGGCCACTCATTATTAATGTTATGCCAGACCAGAGGCTGCGGGCCGGTAGCAATCTGAACACGGGCCGCATTCGGCCCCCGGGATGGACTTTGGACATGCTTGCTTCAAATGGTTGAGACCAAGTCAAAATCAAAACAAGGAGATCAAGTCAAGAACAAGACCACAGCAGATTGAGACCAAATCGGCGTCGGCAAAATCAAGACCAAGATGTTGAATAGTTGCGAGCAAGTCAAGAACAAGGCAGATGGAGATCAAGTTGAGACACAGCCCCAGGCAGTTGAAGACCAAGTCAAGACCGATGCGATCCAAGAACAACTCAAGACCAAAGGTGAATTTAGGCTTGTGTTTTAAGTGTTTTTTTCGAAAGCCAACCATGTCCTCCTGCTTAACCGGGGTCGGGTCGTGGTCTAATGAAATCTACGAGAAAACGTTTAGCGGGTGAAAATACGGTTAGCCCCTTTTGATTAGTACATTAAAGATAAAAAAATCGTTTCGAAACCACAACATGATGACAGTTTCGAGTTAGTTTATTCCGACACCTACCAACAGTGGCGTTAATAAAAGCCTTTATGCCACTTCATCATTACGCCTTGTAGTAATGTGTGTCATCATAGAGTACAGCAGTAAATTGGTAATCTTATTAGTAGCAATACCAGCAGTGAGACAGGGAAAACATCCTCATGCTCTCCCTCATCGTCCCCCCTCAGGACTTAATGTGTTACGTGGCCCGGTATCGACAGCCCGAGTCATTAGGACATCACACTTGAGCTGATGAGAAGAGATTTCAGGGGATGTGTCCATCCTGATTTGTTAATTTGATGTGAGCGAATGACACGGCGTCTGTCTGTAGTCTCTCGGTGGATAAAATACTGTCAGGCTTCCGCTTGTGCATTTGGCCCCCCGGGGGGGGGGGGCGATGGTCCAGTGGCAGTAGCCAGACAGGCCCGGGTTATGAATAGATGGGAGCGGGAGGTGGAAAGGCCACGAAAGTTTGCGTCAAGCGAGGAGTAGCCGATAGCCGAGCTTATCTGTCCCTCTCTCCTGGCTAGGCAGAGGAGCGGGGAAAGGGCGCAGGTCAGCCCGGTCAGTCGGATCTATTTTGTCCCGACAATGAGCTCTTGTCTGATGGAGATACGCCGGCTGTCCGTCACTTTGCACCGCTTGATATTGTGTCACGGTTGTGGGAGGGCCGGCCCGTGCGCCTTCTTGTAAATGTCTGCCAGTGTGTTGTCGGATTGGGATCTGCAGTCAGGTAGCATTATCCCCGATGACGCCCGGCCCATTCAGGACTTCACCTCCTCCTTCATCCTCACACGGCTGACATTCTCAGGGGGAAGCAGATAGAAATCTCAAGCTGGGATCTTGGCAGTGTTGAATTTTTTTTTTTTTTTTTTTTCAAAGCGCTCTGAGTTCAGGCCATGTCCGCAGGGGAGAGTTTTTTTTTTTTTTTTTTTTTAAATATGTATTTTTTTGGTGTGCGTTTTAGCCCTTTTGTCCAGATCAACTGAAGGCACATTTCTTTTCTCTGGCTTTTGATCAGACCTGAAATTTTCGGCTCTTTTCCGGTGTCAATTGTATATAGTGTTTTATGTGAATTTATTGGATTTATTTATTTATATTTTATATATTATTTATTTATTTATATCTATATTTATTTATACGTGTATCACAGCCTTTTATTGTTTTTTATTTTATTTATTGTATTGTTTGTAAAGTGCTTTGCTACAACTCTAGCTGTTATGGAATGCGCTATATAAATCAAATTGTATTGTAACTTTTTGTCACCCTCCATGAAGGTGGGTGTCGCCCAACCCACAAACTCAAAGATGGAAATCCAATATTTCTTACCAGTTCTACTGTGTATCAGTCTACCGGTAGTTATTATGTTCACGAGTGTGCCTTTTGCCCTCGTTCTGCAATGACTTCCTACCTGCTTTTCATTGACTCACAAGCCCTTGCCATTTGGAATTCGACAGCTGGAAGCGTGCATTTAAATATGATCCTGCTGTGCACGTACTTTGAAGCGGCCTTGGTCTTTTTGGCAAAAGCATTTCTGCGAGCGAGCGAAGTCTTTCCTTGCGGAGGTTGACCATTGTTAGCCTGAGGAACTGTTAACATCCGCCTTTGTGTACGGTGATGTTTACCACATCCACCTTAACACCCCGACAACTCCTCAAGGCTTCTCTGAATCGAAGCTCACTTTATATATCAAAGACCCATGTCGGCGTTTGTTCAAACGGCCTTTTGTGAATAGCATCCTGGCGACAATGGCAGGCGACGGATCAATATTTGCAACGCGTACAATCGATAGTTTGCTGAAATGCTGCTACTTTATTGTCCAGGGCCACAGAGAGAACCTCCCATCTTTTTCCGACTCGCCCTAACAATAAAAAAAAAAAAAAAAAAAAAAGTTTGGCTTCACATTCCCAGCCTTGTCTCCTTTGCTTTCACCGTTTTTTATGAATGACATATGAACACGAGCGCATCCGAAAGCATCAGAGGATTTGTTGTGTAATATTATTGATTTGATCGCAGTATGCGCAATTCGTCTTTGCTCAAGGCTGGCCAAATGTTGCGTAGACTTTCTGGGAGTACAAGAAGAATCTGGGTGCAATTTTAAAATCGAAAAACATAGTCTGGATGTATTGTTCCGTTAAGATGTCAGTCGCATTACGGTCAAAGTCCAGGTCTTCCTACACGGTCCGACCTTAGCGTCATCAGCCCGGCTTTTCAGCCACTGTTTGTGCAATCATCGGATGACTCATGCATAAAAGTCATCTGAAAGGCTTTTAATTAGGGATGTCAAAGTTAAAGAATTAACTAAGGAGATTAATTTACATTTTATAACAGATTTAAAAAAATTCAGTTAACTCAGTTTTCTTTACTTCCTGTGACAGATTCCTCACTTTGCAGCCAAAGTTAGAGAGTCACTGTCACAAAGACGGACTTTTACGTAGTTTTACTATAAAAATTTGCTCGATGGCTCATTGGGGAAAATCAAAATAATTTGCGCACTTTGCAAAGCCAAATTCAAATACCATATTAGTTGTCCGTCTTTAGTGTATTATTCACCAGTTGTATTTTACAGGAAAATAATCGTATTCGAGGATCAAAGAAAGCTATTAGAACAGTCTTTGAATCAAAATATACTTTTAATTTGTTTCCAAATTAATTCCAAGATATTACTTAAGTAAATATCGGTTCCAAGCCTTGTAAAAAATTGTAGTTGAAAAATATGATTAATCGCGATTAATTATGGAAAAACCTTGCGATTAATTGGTTAAAAAAATGTAATCGTTTGACAGCACTACTTTGAATAAATTCCAATTAAATGTCCGACTGTATGTAAACTTCCAACTTCTGTTTCTCTGAAAGTAGCTAAAAAAAAATCCCTGTGTCTCCCGACGGCTCTTATCGTGTGTACACCAAACGCAACAATATCTCCAGAGACAAATGCGAGTCTCCTCCCCTAAATGAGCTGTCTGCCATAGTACCAACACTGTCAACAAATCTGTCTCACTTTTCCAATTGTTTTCTATGATCTCAACTCACTTTTTTTTCCCTCCTCCTCTCGCTGCCAATTAACAAGCTTTGATGTATATCTCCGGTAGCGGCTGAAGATCCCAAAATTCAGCTGCCTCCCGGCGACCAAAAGGCCACACAAGATAATCAGCACTTCTCAGGCAAATGTGACAAAAAAATGTGTTAGGAGGATTTATCTCCTCTTCTGCCTCTCAGAAACGGCGCCGACGACGCGGGAATTTGTTTTGGCAGCGACGCTAATGTGGCGTCGCTTGTTGTTTCCGCAACTGATTTTCTTAATCCTCCACTTGTTCCACGCTTGGTAAGCACGGGGGCTTAATTTTCTAATCTGGGAGGTCCCGCTGACGCAAAGACCAACAAATCGGCCCACTTGCTCCCCCCCGCGCCCCCCACCCCCCGCTTTCTCTTCGCCGCCGCTCGTCAGCCGCTACCTTAATTAGTCAGAATTAAGACGAATGCGCGGGCCTCCCGCGATCAATTGGTATCGAGCGGACCTTCGCTCGCCCTGCCCGGGGGGGGGGCTCGCCAAGTCGGCACATCATTTATATCAATAGCTTTTGTTTTTCTTTGCTTCCCGGCTCCTGCGTCCAAGGGTGGCTCCATGGCTTCGAGAAGTGGCCGGCGTGATACGCCACACTTCACATTTATATTGATATCGCAGACACACGCACACGCACTCATGGAAGTGTGTGGTAGACATGATGACTATTGGGGAACAAGGTTTTTTTTTTTCCCCCTTTGGTCTCCTGGCGCTAACACGTCGACCGCATTTTAGATGTTGGCGCGCTCTCGTCTGGCTCCATCTTGTTCAGTTGTTTGTTATTCTGGCCGATGAGAAGCTAGCTGTACGTGCTTTTATTGATGTGGCCCATTTAGCTCAATGGAATTGCTGCCCCAACGATGTACTGTATATCAATCTCTTGGCCGCTGATGTTGGCCTTTGGTTTGGGTTTACTCGATCCGCCACCATAATGTAGGCGGGTTGATAATATATGTTATAAATCATTAGTTGAAAAATAATAAAAACATTTGACGAGGCCAGCATACTACTACTGCTGCCAAACTGTGAAAAAAACAACTTGTATTTTTCTGGGCTAGTTAGCGCAACAAAACTAGCACGTTGTGTGCCGCTTGTACTCGTATCTTTAAATTGGGGGACAATACAAGGGACGATTAGTTCTGTAAACTCTTTATTGAAGTTTGTTGCCTTGAAATTTTTGAATTCATTTTTCAACAGTGTTCTATTACTACTTCTAATAACAATAATAATGGTAAATGGAATTGGTGTACACAATACAAAATGATGATGGTTAACCATCGTAAATTAAATCATTGTGTGAACTGACAAAGGTTTTATGATGTTGACAGACTGACCCGGGAACAAATAGAAACAATTGTAATCATGATATAAATACTAGTTGTAGTATTTGTAATGCTAATGTAACTCAAAATGAATCTTAAAGGAAAAAGCAAAGGTTTAAATACTACACTATTCGAAAATCCATTTACAGTAATATTGATCCTCTATATAATAATTTGAGAATAGTTCAATATTAGCCTCTTTTTGATATAAAAAGACTACACTATTATAAAATCAAAATAGTAAACAAAAACAATAGTAGGTATTACCATTATCATCGTCATCACGGTCGACCTTTATTGGAAAGTTTGCAAAATCGATGCTGATTAGACTGATTAATCATCCGGTTAACTGGCAACCAGTATTGTCTGTTTCCCAAAGTCGGCTGGGATCGGCTGTCGCTCACCTTCAACCCAAATTAGGACAAGTGCAATCCAAAATGGATGGACGGATTACTCTTATTTACACTCTCGTTGTATTTACGTGTTCCGCGGCTAATTGGTGTGTTTACATTCAGTGCAATCTTGTGTTTAATATTGTTATGGATGATGAGGATAGCGCCGTCTCTGTGGCCCAGGCCGCGTTGGGGCTCACGCTGCGAGTCTTAATGAGTCTGATGAGTGATGAGTCTTATTTCTCTCCATACGGTCCCGCCAGAGAAAAACAATACCGGGACAATCACGGAGCCCCCTTGTGATTGCGAAGGTCGAAATGGAATACAAACGAGATCGATTTGTCACTTCCGCGCAAAGTTGTGACATCCCTTATCGTTCATTTATTTAGTGGTAATTGCTGCGATTTTTTTTTTCTTTTTTTTTTGGGGGGGGGGGTGTGTGTGTGTGTGGATGTATTGATTTGACCTAGGAATCCCTTTGACACGTCCTTACAGTATGTTTTACTTACTTTTTTTTGTCAACTTAGACATTTGATCACCTCTATGACAAACAGCATTGCCACTTGAAGTAGAATCGGTCGCGGTTTGCAACTTTGTACCGCCTTTTCATACCCAAATACTGTGCATCTCCATGCGTTTTCTAGTTTTCCCGCGGACCACTGTATCTCTCCATGAATCGAATGGATTTCCAAACCAATGTTTTCTGGCAGCGACAATTTGTTTCCCCCTTGCATCCTGTAAGCGTGACTTGATTTTTGTAAACCTTACACGCGACAGCCGACGCGCTGTGTCGCGCCTCCGCACACGCTCGCGGTTAAATTCATTTATAAAGGTAGCAGAGACGACTTCTATTAGCTGCTTTGCCCAAGGTTAACGGAGTAGTAGTGAACTGCTGTCGCTGACATAGATCCAGTTTGTCCTCTATGGGTCACTGAGCGTGCTCGGCGCTTTACAAGTACTCAAGGGTGTCGGCTTTGACCCGGCGCGTACGCTCAAAGCTCTCAGGCCCTCCTCGTGTCGCATGCCTGCGCTGGCGAGCCGGGATGCTCGGCCTTGGCGCTTGAGGCTAAGTTGGCGACAAGCTCCTCTGTCGTTACGTTCTAGCGGTAGCGTTGAAAGATAGTCCAGTGGGTGAATTCTTGGCTACAGCAGAAGCTCACGCGCACGCAAGTTTAGCAGTGCCTAACGTCGTTTTTGCTCGGTTTCGTGGTGGGCCCGTGAACATGTGATTGCACGAGGGTTTGGTCGAACATTTTTAGGGAAAGATAAAACGCTCCACAGACGACCTTGGAAACTCGAGTTTGGATTTTAGCGGGAACATTTCAACAACCAAACAGAAAAGACAAAGACAAAACGAGACTGCAATAAGAGTGCAAGGAAAGAAGTACCAAGAAGACTACCCCGAAAAAACAAAACACGCAAAAAAACAAAAAAGACGATAAGCGCAAATATTTCTCGTTCATAATTGACGTAAACAAATTGTAAACAATCCTGCTACCAGGGGGATCTATAAGGGGGATACGTGAATTCAGACCTGCTTTGACTCGGGTGTTCCCCGTTATGTCATTGATATGAACCAGTGTACCGTCTTTCACAGCCCAGCAAAATTTGATAACCGACTCTGATTCCTGACATCGTCTTTGAGCTCCAAGCTTGTATGGACCAATACAAGCTCGTTCCAAAAACGTCCTTAGTCAATATTCTTGACAAATAAGGCCACATTTTGCCACCAAAATATTGCTGCGCGCTAGTCCGAATTAGGAAATATGAAACTTCGATTTGGAGTCCATTTCTTTGTAATTTTGTGCATTGTACAAAAACTTGAGATCTTGCATGCAATTGTTGTTTGTTTGCCGTTATCTTTTCATATATCGCTATGGCACACATAATGGTCTCTCATTGCTTGTGAGTCACCGCCTTCGACTTGGAACGCATTCAATTGACTCAAATACGGCTCCTTTCCTTACTCCCGCTACTTTTTCGTCAGCGGCACTTTCATAAAGGACCTCGCGGACTTGAACTCTGACTTGAAACTCAGCCCGAGAGAGCGCCGGTGCGCGCAAAGTGGCTGCGAGCTCATCAGGTTCACAGGTTGACGTGGAATAAAGAAAAAGCCCGCCAGCGGAAGGCGGGAGTCTGTCCAAAGCATCTTTAAGGATTAATGGTGCACGGAGCGGCGCTATTAATCCTCCTCCCTGGCTCGCCGATGCGCTGTATAGAATATGAAGGTGACAAAGTGCAGTGTAAATATTAACCAGTGTATCCCTTCGCAATTTTGCCCATTGCACTAGCTTCTCTGCTTATTACCGCCGCCGTAATGAGTCACCAAGGAAAACCCCCTCGTTCATTCCCTTCATAGGGATGTGCGGCGACTGCTTCGCTCCTTTTTTTTTTTTTTTTTTTTTTTTTTGTTCCCGCCTAATTTGCCATTGTGAATACTATCGAGTTAAGTGGCCCGGGTTTGTTTTGCTCCCTGGCTCCCTGCTGCGCTGGCATGAATACACCACTTGGGCTGTAGAAAGAGGAAAGAGCGGAGGAGAGGGGCGACTGCAGTGGCACGTTTCAAAGCGGCAGCACACCAAGTGATGCTGATGAAGAGGGATGCGGTGAAGGGAGACGAACGGCCGGGCCCTCAAGTGTTGTGACGGCCCCGAGGCCCAACGCCGCGTCCCGCCCCGCCCCCCCGCCCCTCCCCCCCCCCGCGGCGGTGAGACAAACTGTAGCTCGCCTGAACCGCAGCCAAGCTTACTGGCTGTTTGCGTTTCTGCAGATGGCGCTCGGTTTAATTACTGAGGAAGTGATGTACTGTAGTATTCATCCTTAACGCGTCCTCTAAATGAAGTTCTTTGGAATGCAGTCAATACATGGGTGGATTTATTTCTTTATTATTTTTAACCCCCCCTTCCCCCCCTTCCACCCCTGGTGCCACACGCTGGCACGTCACCGTTCATCATGTCAAGCGAGCTCAACTTCGCAAGAGAAGCGAGCGCGACTCGTGGCCTCCGCTTCTTTCGTTGGCTCGTCTGTGTCTTATCAAACGTCCATATTGGCTTTGATCTGCATTGTTGGACACCGTGTGGATAATTGAATGATTTTGGCGGATGATATCCCATTAATTGCCTCGCCAGCTGTAGAGCACCGCCTGCAAATATCACATTGCCGTCCGGGTAGCATCTTTTCGAGGCCAATTTTTTGCGTTGATGAATTAGCATTATAGCTCGCACCAGTCAAACACATTTTTGACGCGGGCCACTTTGTGGTTCCGTCTTCCCTCAGAGAGCCGTTATGAGGGTGAAACCAAATAAATGTGTAATCATCAATATGATTGCATACTGTGTAAACAAATGAATGGAGTGGTAGTTTTGAAATCATAAGTCAGGAATAATTGTTTGTTCGATTATTGTGAGAGTTCCTGTTAAGAAGACTTCCAGAATGCGGCCAATTTGACACTGAGAACGCAACCGACACTTTTAGGTTATCCGATGCTCTTTGGTCGGCCTGTGCTGGTAGGAAAGTTCGCCGCTTCATAGCCTGCTGGGTCGACGTGGCAGTTAGCGCTTTGGTGTTTACTGTGTTGTGGATTGGTTAAACAATGCTCTGCCTTAGCTGTTACGCTGATTTTGATTCACTCAAAGTCAGCTGGGAAAGGCTCCAGTTCACCTTTGACCCTAATAAGAATAAGCGGTACAGAAAATCGGCTGATGGATGGATGGAAATAGACATTTTTAAGATGGTCTTTTCAAGGTGTTTGAAAGAAGTTGAAGTTGGAAGCAGTCAATCTGTAGTCGGTTGGTATGTTTCCTGTCGCCCAAAGAATATTTCTTCCGTCCAAACGTCCATCGCTAGTGCCAAGCAGTAAGCGGAACCAAAGAAGGGGGGTGGGGGGGCGTTTGGAACATGGCGGATTCTTGTTAGCCGGGATCCGGAATAATCAGCCGCTCACGGGGCTCCCGCCACAATCCTGCTGGGCCTCTGAAACGTGCCTGTAGAGCCTTGGGGGTTCTCGCCGTTGGAGGCGAAGGAGGGTGGTGGTGGGATGTGGGGGGGGGGGGGGGGATGAGGGGGGAGGGGCACGGATGCTGTCTGATGGTAGCGAATGTCTATTGGGAGATTTGTGGCGTAGGATCGGGGGCAAAGAGTGGAGACGGTGTCAGGGCGATACCCTTGACGGTGATGTGATTGAGTAGACAGCTGCGACCCGCTTCGTTCTTTACCCGCCACCCAGCTGAACACACACACACCCTTGCCCCCACTTTCCTTTTTTCCCGCCTCTATATCCCCAACCCTTTCGCCTTAACTGCATCTCAGTGAGAGTGAGTGAAAACTGGCTATTACACCCAAGCGCATCCAAGTAATTTATGCATGATTGCCTCTCAATCGGAGGCAATTTATCATCCTCTTCCCTACCTTTCTTTTCTTTTTTTTTTTTTTCTTTTTTTTTTTTAATCTGTCGGCGTCTTGTTCCTCCGGACTTTAATCTATGGGGCTATTAAGAATGCTTGTGCAATAATGGCTCAGCCCAGGTGACAGCGTGACATTGGCTCCGTCATTGGCGTGGCGCGGCTTCGGGACGTGGGGAGTGACGGCGGGAAAAATGGAAAGGGGGCAGATGCGGCTTTATTAGACCGTTTGTTTGCGGCAGATGTGAGGAGATTTGTCTGTGCAAAGTGTACACGTCGCAGTGATTCATTTGTGTCGTCCCGCATGGACACAAGTGTTTTAAATGACACACTTCTAAAGGGAAAAGCTACTGGCTTTTGGTCTTATTGATGCCCTGGCGTTCCCTCCATTTTGTGCATAGGCGTAGGCCTATCAAGCTACAAAGTATTAAATGATCAATTTACAATTTTTGCGCCCCTGCAACTGATCCAGAATAGATTGTCTAGGCGGGGCAACTATGTGAAGTTGGCCTGCATCCACGCCAAAGAATCTCCTCCGTCGTCATTATTTTTTCTGACACAAAAATGATGTAAAGAAAATATTCAAAATATGATCTTTCATTGATTGATTTTTTTTCATTATTGTTATATTTTTTCATCCAAATTAAATAATTATTTAAGAACAGTGACCTGCTTGCCAAATAATGAGCTCACCTTTAGCTCAGTATTTCTGTTAACAGTTGATATGCCTCTCACTATATGTACCGGTGATTTCTTAGACTATTGTAAATAGTTGTTCAATTCATAAAGTGAAACTATTATACTGATTCAATAAACTAAGGAACATACTAAGGCCGATTCCACCTAATTTCATTTAAAAAAATAATTGCCATTGTTTCTTTTGTGATAATTAAATTAAAAATTTTAAATTATTATACTGCCCTCAAAATTCCTCAGGGGGAAATTCAAATTCACACATGCTGTGCGTTTTTGTGTTGCGCACCACATAGAGATAGTTATTCACATTTCTTGAAATGCTGACTTTTCGGTTTTTAGCTTTAAGCTGCAATTCTACAAATGAAAAATCCCAAAATAAAATAATGAAGTATTTCACTCTGTGTGTGGTGAATCTAACATGAGTTTCACTTTTTTAATCATTGAAATAAATCAAGTATTCGACAATAGTCAAATGTACTCAGATGCACCTGTATTGTATATCTGGTAGCTTTTCTTGTAGGGTGGTAGCGAAAGAGGTGCAGGCAACCCGAAGACGTGGACAAATGCTGACATGCCACAGAGGCATAAACGGCAGTGGAACGAGCGCATATCGAGCGTTGCAGTCGCGCACTTAGCGGCTGGTGACTGTGAGGTGTGGCTAATGGAAGCTGACCTCGCGCCGTGTTCTCTATCTGCACCATTCAGCAGCCATCAGGCCGGGGATGCATCTTGATTTAGACCCTGTCCCCTCGTCCACCGGCCACCGTACTCTATTTGCTGCTCAGATTGTTAACGTAAAGGAAGGAACACGGATATTGGTACGATAGGCTCGACCATAAATGCATAAAATCAGAGTGGTATAACAATGCGTAGCTTGTCGGTGAATTGAGCAAAGAAGATGAAATTAAATTCCTCTCATAT
The DNA here is from genome assembly GCF_054856515.1 of Filicampus tigris. Lineage (NCBI taxonomy): Eukaryota > Metazoa > Chordata > Actinopteri > Syngnathiformes > Syngnathidae > Filicampus > Filicampus tigris. Next base: position 5,056,472 of record NC_141232.1, read on the forward strand.
TATTCGGATTTTTTTTTTTTTTTTTTTTTTTTTGCCGTACTGGTGAATTCCGTCGTGAGCCGAAACTGGCAAGTTCTCGACAGTATTGCGGCGCCGAGAAATTAGAGTGGTATGGAACAGATAATATGGGACATGTAGCAAGAAATTAAATGTACAAACGATCATAAACGTGTGTATTTTACTAAATTTCCAAACAATCAAGTGTATATGTAAATTTTCTATTGATTTGACCGTACTTGTAGGGTATGAAATCCTTCTTAGTTGATGAGAACAAGCTCAATTGGTTCGTCAAAATGAAACTTTTTTTTGGTTCGCTGTAAACGTTTGACTACGACTGTTCGTCCTTTTAGCAATTTTAGTAAACTACCTTTTTATTTCCTTTCTTTTGCTTTTGAATATCCTATTTTTTTTTGTTTGTAAATGCCTTTACATTTTCTAGTTTTGATTAGACGAAGCACATTGAGTTACCTTGTGTATAAAAAGCGCCATATAAATAAATTTGCCTTGCCTTACGTGCAACCACATAATGTCACTTTTCCCATAATTTCCCAATATTTTTAGCATCATATCCGACTAAATTCTGCTGATAATGAGCTCAAATGAACCCCGATAGTTGTCAGTAAATGTTTTATCTTGCGTGTTGACTTGATTCAGGAAAAAAAGCCAACAATTAATTAGTGATTTGAAGGCTTTTTGTCACGTTATGTCCACACTGCTCATCTTCTCTCGCCTCCTCTCTGGCTCATCTCTTTTTTTTTTTTTTTTTTTTTGGGCCCTTTACCGTCATTCTCTGCAAATACTTTTCCGAGCTAAATGTTAGCCCGCCGTCTCGTCCGCTGGAAGTCAAATCTCTAGTTAGAAACTTGCGTGCCGACACAGATGGTCGGCGTTATCTTAACAACGCCCAGATGTTTTTTTCCAAAAAGAATATGAGTCATATTTCAGTAGACGTGCGACATCCTCCGTGTTTTAACGCCGCTGCGGCAGCGAGGGGGAAAAGTCCTGTACAAAGTCAAATGGGACAGGTAACACTTGTTCTTTACTCCTGAAACTTTTTTTTTTCCATTTCTCGTCTCCGGCATTGAAATTGTTTTCTTGTGCCTGTCCTCTTAATGTGCAAATGCTTTAAGGAAGCCGCCTCGTGGCTCTTTAAGGAGCAGCAGCAATGAAGCAATCCATCTAAAAGACACGCTGTTGATTTGGCTCCTTTTTAATCATCTGCGTGCATGTGCCTACCATTCTACCCATTTCTACTTAACTTTGTGAGGCGCTAGGACACTGGCCACTGAAGGATAACTCTTTTGGAACCATTAATTGGACATATTCGGCATTTTTCAATGAATAATGCTTGGATCTTAATGACGTGTTCTCATGTAAGTGTACCAATTGGTTTTGAGCTCAAAATAGAATTGTACAGACCCTGGCTTGTATGCTTATGGTGGTGCCTTGAGAGACATTTGATTTGACTTGCGTGTTTTTCCAGACGTAAGCCGTCACTTGCCCATTTTTTATTTTTATTTTTTTGCTTTTATGTGCAAGCGCGAACTTGAGACTCAAATCCACTGCCGGTTGAAGTTTACCGTCAAGCTAAACATCAAACAAAGAGAATTGCACGTTGTGTATTTGAAACAACCAAATAACTGTGCTTTAAGGATGCCCGTACTAGCTTAATGCTAGCGCATGATGGAAAACGCCATTGACGGGGCAACGGTAGTTTCGGTGTTATAAACTCTTCAAAAAAAACTCAAATGGTGGAACAACATATATCATGATACATAAACGGTTAATTATTTACATTCTATTTAATGATGTTATTACTACGTTTTTATAAAGTACAATATTACTAAGTGCTAGTTTCCGTATAAAAACACGTAAAAAAAAATGTCTGTTTTGGAGGAGGTCGGAACAGATCAATGGCATTTCTATTCATTTCAATGGGAGAAGATGATTTGAGATACATTTATTTTGCATTACAAGTGTCGTCACGGAACAAATTAAACTTGTATCTCAAGCTACCACTATATTCGAAATCCTAACAGAGGCTTGGAACGCTACTTTGAAACGGTATCCCAGGCTTCTAACCCTAATTCAAAAACTTGAAACACTAACTGTGGCTTGAAACCCCGACCCCAACTTCTATGTATTGCTGTTGATCCAAATTTGTAAAAATGTTGGCCTTGGTTGCAGGCTGAGCCACTCTAGTTATAATTCTTAACTTCCGTCAAAGAAAACTTTGGCCCCAGGTGCGTTTTATCTTTTTCATTTTGAACATATAAGACGCATTCTCCGGATGGGCATTTTGCTCATTTGGCGTCCTTGATAATGGAACATTTGGCTTGCTACCGAGTTGACGTTCACACCTCAGCTGAATGCCGAAACTGAGAGCTCTGTCGGCTCTAAAAACAACAACAACAAAAAAAACCCACGCACAACAAACAGCGCTGATTAATTTATGCCCCTTTGTCATTGTCATGTAATAATAACAACATGCCGGGCTTCTATCAGCGAGAGTGATGTTGCTATCGATTATGTCACGGGCAGCCTGCAGTCTTGACATTGCAATCTTCACACGCTCGCTCCTCACATTTTCCACCATAGTCACGCACCACGTGAATGCGCACCCGCCTGGACGGAGAGATAACGTGAACACATGAGCGCGTCATACTTTGTACATGGCGTTGGGTTAGCGGCGGCCTGCGGGCAGGAGCGCCGCCACTCCGCTCCGTCGGGATTTGGCCGCCTTGTTGCGGTTGTTGCCCTCGGAGCCTGGCTGCCGTTGTGCCAAAGCGCAACGGCAAGCCTGCCGGACACAAACATCCCGCTCGGCTTTTCATCTTGTGGTCACGCTTGCTCTTCCAGGCTTTTACCCCCCCCCCCTCGGCTGCACTTTTTGATCAAATTCTACCAGCTACCGTATGTCCCGAAATTCCGCTGCTTTTTGTTGTAGAATCATTTTCCAAATTCTGCTACTGGTCAATCAATCAGTGAATGGTTTGGGTACTAATACATGAAGGAAATGCTAATTGAATATAAATCCAGTAGGGCTCTGAGGTCTGCAGACTCGGGTCAATTATTGGGGCCCAGGTTTCAAAGCAAACATGGTGAAGAGGCATTTAGCTGTTATGCTGCATGCAAATGGATTAGCTGCCAATAGAAGTCAGCCAGAAGTATAAATGCTTTTGAATCCAGGTTAAAAACTATCCTCCTCCCCTTCCTTTGATTAAGGGGTTTTAAATTTTGCTGCTTAACTTATATTCCACAAATGCAAAATTAATCAGAATGCCCTGTTTGAACTAGTGGGCCTGCTGGGAACACATTCTTGAAAAAAATATGTTTGGGTTGACTTCCGCTTTAAGAATATAAAAATCACTTTCCCTCTATGGGCTTTTAGCAATTTCAGAAAGTTACCTTTTACTTTTTTCCCCTCTGCTTTTAAACATTTTGTTTGTAAATGTGTTGAAATGTTGTCGATGATTGTTCTTTTAGCAAGTTTAATTAGCTACTTTTGCTGTCTTTGCTTTGCCTTTGAATGTCCTCAGCTATTCTGTTTGTAAATGCATTAGGTAACGCACATTAGCACATTGATTTGCCTTGTTTATGAAATGAAACTTTGCCTTAACTTGCCTAAATTCACGTGATCTAAAATTGGAATCCACGCGTGTTTATTATTGTTGCTGTAGTTTGCACCGAGTTATACGTGGAGCCGTTTCCAAGTGATCCGTTTTACTTTGCGCTGATTTACGTCAGGCCTAGAATGATACGAAATCTGCTGTGATATCTACATAACCTCGAAACGCTAATTTGAAACCCTAACCCTGCCTTGAAATCCTTACTTGAAACCCTAACCCCGGCTTGAAACCTTAACTCTGTCTTGAATACTAATTTGAGTGATGGTTGCTCATCGTTGAGTAGCGCACTCCCATTTTTGCATGAACGGTTTCAAAGCACGGTTGATCAACAAGCAATTCCACACAGTCTCCATGATGAATTCATCAAAAGATTATACAGTGCACCCAGACTGTTTCTCGGTCTTGTTAAGACCAGTGACTCGGAATGATGATCTCCAGATGGATCATCAGATTCTGATTCTGATCTCCCCGCAGAGATATTTTCACACCCCAATTTTTTTTTTTGATTGGACTAATTCATTCTCGGCGACAAAATCCCAAATATTTCGGAGGCTCTTTCTCCAAAGGCGATGTCGGATCACGTGCAACGTTCCTTGTCCGGCAGCGCTGGCCCGACGCCCTGTCGCTTCCAAGCCGAGGGGATTTAAGCGGCAGCTGCGTCTCGGGCTCGGATAGACGGCCGACGGAACGCTGGCGGAGGGAAGAAGAACATGATGTAATCACGGAGATCAAGACTTTCAAGTTGTCTGGCTCAGGAATGGGGGGAAAAAAAGCTGAAGATATGGCCAGAAGTGACGCTTGTGACACTTCCAAAGAGAACAATGACCACACTTCTAACGAATCAAAATAAGAATCTCGCAGATGGCTCTGCTTGTGTCGCAATCTCGTACAGGGTAAAGTAAAGTTTGATTCCACACAGGTGGTTTTGACTCTCGAACGTCAGCGGGGGGGGGGCCTCGGCTGACAGTTCCACTTGAAAAGCGTCTGTAAATGTGAGGTGCGACTGTCAGCGCCGCGTCCCCGCTGGCGTGTCACTAAGCTTCAAACTTTTTTCGCGATTGACTTATTCATGGCCGTCTCTTTACATATTTCATACGGCGCGCCTTCTTACTTGCGGGGGTGGGCCACCGCTGACCTTCATAACCGGGGATTGGGTTCGAAGAGCGGATGCTGGGTTTTTGCTGCGAGTTTGAGCTCTAATTCACACCCCTTTCCTGGTTGCCTAATAATGACAAAAGATGGCGGCAAAGCACTAATTGTGTCTAAATGAAACTTCTCAACTGAATATGCTTCTTTGACAACAAGATGTGCCAAAGTAATAACACAAAAATAGTGAGCTGAGGTGAGTTTTTCAGAAAATAATAGTTAGGTCCCCCCCTGAAAAAAATCAGTAAATAGGTTAATGCCGGACCACAAAAATGCAAGGGTTTTTGGAAAACACTTCTCGTCCATAAATATAAAACAATATGTGTACTATGCTGGCAAATGGTACTTGCTGTCCCACTTGAAACAACACAAATGAAGGACCAAATGCATTTTCCTTCAAATCGAAATGTTTCATACCATTTAAAAAAACCCAAAAAACTTTGGGAAACCAATCGTTTTGAGCAGCTGCTGGCACAGTTGCACAGTTGCAGAGCCGCATGGTGACGACAATTACTTTAAGCCTTTACGTCTATTTCTTCACACGTGTTTGAATTGCAAGGTGGCCCCTTGCTTGAAGGCTCCTCATTGGCTTCGTTTCCGTCCCCTTGTATCAGCTTTTTGTTTCATCAATCACTCGCCGGAGACTGTAGCCACTTGTGACTGTAACGGTCGCACTTTGATTTGTCGCGTTAATACATCAGCTTTTCGGTGCCAGCCAGTCTTAATCTCACAAGCGGCGAGCGGCATTAATCATCCAAACGGCGCTCCCGAGGTAATTAACACCTCGATTATAGACAGTTGATTGTCGCACTGGAGGACGTGCCGATTTTTCACCGATTGTATATCAGCGAGTCCACTGTCTTGGTCATATTTTATGGCAAAATACGCAACTTTTAAATCTCGACTCCAGCGGATGAGTTTCCCCCTCCCCTGTATTACTTCTTTGCAGTGAGTGCCGCGCTTTTTCAGTCGGGCATCAAAAGAACTTGATGGCTTGACAGGACGGGCCCTAGAAGCTCGCCGCCTCCCTCCAGACTGCCTCCCAACCCCAACCGACGAATGTTATTTGCCCCAATTTCGGGGCTTTTCCATGGCAACTCGGATCCGGTGAGCAGGCGAGAGGTCTCCAGTGGAAGCGGAAACGCTGCCGCGGCTGTCGGCTGGCGAGGAGACGCAAGACAAAAGGTCCAAGTTAGAAGTAAAGCGAGCGGTTCTGTTTTATTGTTTAAAAAATAAAAAAATAAAAAAGAGAGAGAAATTATCAAGTTCAATTGCTGCAGTTCCAAATCCCAATTTTGATTAAATATAGCTGAGTGACAGTCATCAAAGTGTCACCCCTGGGAGCTCTTCATAAGATGTAACCCACATTTTGCTCTACTCAAAAAGGCTAAAAACATACAGGTCTCTCTCCTTTTTGTAATATTTTGACATTTATCGCATCCTATTGAGGCAGGAAACTAGTCTATGTACAGTACCCGCTTAGTTGGGAAACTACTCAGTGGTCCTACGACTCATTTGTCACCGTTTTACTTGAGGTTTCAGTGCTCTTTCCATTTGGGCACAATGCGACGACTACTGCATCCCTAGTCAATGTTTTTGCGACTTGGCTCTCGCTGTTTACATCCTGTTTCAATGTTTGGGTCAGAGAACTAGTCCGTTGCTTGGTAACTTTGGTTGTACTGTTTGCTTGGCATTACGACATCTACCACGCTCTGGTTAGCCTGGAAAATAGTCGATGTTCCTGAAACTTTGCTCTTGCCGTTAACTTCCTGTTTCAACGTCGACTGCATACCGTTGAGGCAGGGAACTAGTCAGTGGTTCTGCAACACAATGATCCTGCAACTTTGCACTGACTGTTTACTTCCCGTTTCAGCATCTAGTACATCTCAAATAAGCGGAAACTAGTCGATGTTCCTGAAACTTTGCTCTTACCGTTAACTTCCTGTTTCAACGTCGACTGCATACCGTTGAGGCAGGAAACTAGTCAGTGGTCCAGTTTGCTCTTTCTGTTTACTAGCAGTTTCAGTGTCTACTGCATCCTGTTTGGGTAGGAAACGAATCAATGGTCCCGAATCTCTGCTTTAACTGTGCACCTCCCGTTTCAACATCTTCCGCTTGGACATGAAACTAGTGAAGGGTCCGGCAACCCGCTCTTACTGTTAACTTCCTGTTTTTCAACTTTTGCAGCATCCCGTTCAACACATCAAAGCGTCACACCTCCTCAGAAGCCGTAACCTACATTTTGCTCTATTTTTAAAGGGCCGGAGCTAAAAACACATGTGTCTCTCCATCCAGTGCCCGTGTTTTAAAAGCAGAGAGGACCCGGAAAGCCCTCGTGTCATTCCTTCTCCTACAAAATTGCCCGCATGGCTTCCCAGGACTCAGCCCTCTCCCCTCTTTGTTTCCTCCTCGCCGACGCGGAGCGACAAGACAACTTTAAAGTCGGGTTACGCTCGCTCTTTCCGTAGGATTACACCGGAATCCCAATGGTTTTAAACAGTCACACTCTGCCACTCAAAGCCAGACATTTTTCTTTGCTGCGTTTATTAAAGGAGCTCCGCGGTGACAAGTGAAGCGTTTTGCAGCACTGGAATGAGGGGATACAGAAGAGCTTCTCCCTGCCTATTTTTTTTTTTTTTTTTTTTTGCGGGGGGTGGGGGGGCACTCTGTTTAGAAATACATTCACAAATGTGGCTCGGGGATACAACATGCCACAAAGGATCACAAAGAAGCTTACGGTCGGCCGGTACGGAAGGAACCTAAGGGACGCAATTAAGGGGAAGCATTTAAATGCATTTGCTCATTATCAATGATTGGGAAGAAAAATCATGACAACGGTAGAAACTATGAGTGTGTTTTACCACCAAAACGCACTCATTGTATTCCTTTTCATTAATTGCCGCGTATGCACAAATGAAGCCGGTGCCTGAGAATCCGAGCTAATCCCCCTTTCTCCTTCGAATCTCTGATAAAATGGGAAAGTAGTCAGCACTCCCGCAACTCACGTTCACCTGCTTACTTCCAATTTTGACATCGACCACATCCCGTTAAGGCAAGAAACTAGTCAATGGCACTGCAACTTGCCCTTCCTCTATATTTTCTGTTTCGCCCTTCACTGTATCATCTTTTTTTTAGGAAACTAGTCAGTGGTCTTGCTGCTTTGCCCCTGCTGTTTATTTCCTCTTTTCTTTAAGCAGGTAACTAATCAGTAGTCCTGCTTGTTGTTTACTTTCTCTTTTGACATTGACCGCAGTCGGGCGAATAACCAGCCAATGGTGCTGCTCGTTGCTCTTACGGTTTACTTGCCGTCATGGCGTCTACTGCATCCCACTTAAGCGGAAAACTAGTCAATTGGTCCTGCACGATTGCGCCTGTTGTTTACTTTGTGTTCTGAAATCCAGGCCATCCCTTTTAGGCAGGAGTCAAGTCAATGGTCCTGTAATTTCCAAAATTCTATCATCGTCTTCATTAGATGGCGGCAAGGACAGTACGATTAAGGGGTTCGTTATGCAGGCCGTGTCTTCCCATTGTACCCATTGTAAAGCAACCTTTTCAGTCGTTAATTCCCCCCCCCCATAGAAAATTAAAGGGATTAGAGCGTAGACATTTCGTGAAAGCACAAACATATGCAGATGGATTCTGTGCCAGACCTTGCGCACGTGATAATCGTGTCTAATTATGTGTAATCCACCAAAGAGAGATGGGCCTTGTAGGAATGACAAATATTTGTGGTTGCTTTCCCAAAATCATTGTGGACAATCAAATTGGGTGGACATTTTCTTGTTAAAAAAAAAAAAAAAAAAAAAAAGCCCTTCCCTTAAAACTTTATTGTCATGAGATACAGTTACAGATTATTTTATTTCGTTATTCATTGTTGTATTCTTATTTCAATCATTGTATTTTATATTTTATGTACAACACTGTCACGGCTGCAATTGTGCTTTAGGTGCTCTAAAATATTAAAACTGTATTCTTCTAAAATTATTTTTTTTTTTTCTAAGACTAATATTTCTCTAGTAATATGACCTGGTTGTAAAATGACAACTATTTGGCAGGCTATTACAACCTTTTTAATCATTACAACTTTATTAGTCAAAATATTTTGACCCTGTTTATTTATTTATTTTTCCTCAGATTTGATGACTTATTTATTTATTAACTTTCTGACTCTATATTTTTTTTAAATCCCAGCAGTAGACATTTATGCATTCTTGTAAAATTGTAAACTTGATCCCTTTTCCTCATTTTGTTTGGTTTTTCTTGTAGTCCAACAAGCCCTTTGTTATAGCCAAACATAAATACGCCTTAAGACCGTTTGCGTTCTTCCCCGGTGCGATCCACCTTAAGAGCGTCTCGCAAACGGCCTCGGCTGTCAGGCTTACTGTTTATCTATTTCTTCTCGCACTCCCAGCTCATTACTGAACGCTTGGTGCAAATATGGATCCATTCTACCACGATCCATCACTTGTGACACGTACACACTGTAATCTATTTTAAACGGCAGGCTATGATGCTGATGATGCATGGCAGAAGAGGGGATATTGTCTGCACATTTATGAGTGTGTATATTGATCATCAATTTTCTCCCGCCTCCCTCGCCGCTGTGCTGTTTTCCCAAAGCTTTATATGCATTGTGCTTTAGCGGCGTATTGACAGCCCGGACGTGTTTGACCGGAAGGGGGCCAAATTGAAACATGATGATGGAGACCCTTCTAATAAAGGCCACTTAGGGCAGCAGCAGTGGAGTGGAGTAAATCGCGCCGCGACTTTGTGTCTATTGATCGGTCGTGGTAGCGAGGCGTCGCAGTTTGCTAGACTGAGCGGGGGGGGGATGATAGCAGCCGTCTGGTTTAACCTTTGAGGATGAAGCAACAGATCACAACATTGAGTAAAAAGTATGTCAGAGACATTTTATAGAAGACAGATGGCGTCCACGCAGGTCTATGCTTTGTTAACGTTTATTAGGATGGCAGTCGTGGTGCGCATCGGGTCTCATCATTCCATCTTGTAATGACGCCTTTATAGATTTTCCAGGGTTGGAAAAGTTGTCAACTTTTCAAAGCTTTGGAATATTCTGTAGGACAATGGGAAATCACTGGAAATGTGTGCTATGTATGTATGACTTTGGGGTGGGAATCTATGGGCACCTCACGATTCGATCCGATTCCGATTCTGACGCTCACGATTCGATTCGATTCCGATGCATCACTACATTGGCTTGCATTTTGGAGTTCATGTAAAACACTGGTACCTTTTTTCAAACAAAAACTCGAAGAGCCAGGAATTATATTTCACATTTGACTTGGCTGCTCGTATGACGTTTTGCTTGTCCCGCCATCTTGTCACCTATTAGCTTAGCTTAGCTTAGCACAGACGTCTGACCTGACGTACAAACACACGTGCATGCGCATGCTTTTAGTTTTTTTAATTTACATTTTAAGTATCGATTATTAATACCAATGAATCGATTCAGAATCATTTTAATACACCGAACGATGCATCGAAAAAATGATTATCGTTCCCACTCCTAAAAACAAACCTGGAAAAATTGGGGCGTTTTATAACTTTTGACTATTTATCAATCATACTTGGTCGCTATTTCTTTTGCATGTAAGTATGCATTAGAGTAGTTGTTGTTGTTTTTTTTTTTTAACCAATTGAAACTGTTTATTTTGAAAGTTGCCTAAAAATAATACAAGCCACCATTGCCCTCCCCCCCTCTATTGCCTCAGTGGCATCAAGCCTGTGAATTCCTCACCATCCTTTGGAGATATGCGTGGCCTTTCTTCTCACTCCCAGCGCTTGTTGCCGACAATTTCAATCTGCATGCTGGTTTGAAGGGGCTGCCAGGTGCTGCTGGCTCCAACCATATGTCCTATGACACCGTCTAGGGAGGCGACGAGGGCACGGGTTCGGGATCAAAATCTGGAGCTACCTCTAAGAACGACCCTCTATGAAACTCTGCTCCGATGACACGTGGCCCAAACGCAAACCCACCGGAAGATCATCGCTAGCCCCGAGCAACGGTTCGGTGGCTTCCGCTCCACCCTCCCGCGGGCTCGTGGCGGAAAACGACGGATCCTATTTCGGGGAGCCAGTTGGCTCGGCGTGGTGGGGTGGAAGTCTGTCACTCGGTAACATTCGAGCTGGAGTTTATTGTGTTCCCATCTTCCTCTGTTAGGAAGTCTCCTCTCTTCTCTGTTTCTGATCCAGGGTTGCGATTTTGTGTCGAGCGCGGTCACGCTACCCCCAGGTGGGGCCTGTGAGCCTGCTGATAGTCAAGCTTGAATGGAAAGACTTGCATCAGAGTTGGAGAAGCAGTCCAAAGCAGGCTACACGCGTACCAATAATCGTGCCAAAATATGAGCTTTTTTATCCCTTCTGATAAAAGTCAGCAAATCTGCGATTATCCGTTGTCTCTAAAAGATTATCCTGGCCAATTATCCCGCGGTGTTTTTGGTAAGGACTTTTCGCGAGTAAAGTCAAAGGAAAATGGAGCAATTAACGTCAAGTGGAGACGATCTACAGTTTTCAGTACAACTTTAATCAACCTAAAATGCAGGTTTTGCCACGATGGGGGGGAAAGGCCACAGTTCTCACATGAGCAACTCTGCTCACATTAAAAATATGTTTTGCTCTTTTAGAGACCAAATATGTGTGCCAGAGTCGCCAGGATGGTGGGGACACTTTTCTGAGGAAAAAGGAGCCCTCGTCAGCCGTCACCTCTGTGAGATGAAAAGGTCTCGAAAGCAGTCCGCCACCCCGCAGGACACAGCTCGGCTGCCCGAAGACGTGTTTGACAGAAGTGGCAGGTACTTGACCTTCTTCTCTGGCTTTTTCCTCTCCCTCTTACTTCCAACCGGTCTCCTTTGCGGTGCCCCGGGCGACCGCTGTCGCCACTGCCGCGTGTCCCAGTCCCTTTGTTTGTATTTATCCAACTTGAAAACTGTCGGATAAAACTGTCAAAGGAAACAGATGTACCGATATGACCGTTGACCTCAGGTACCGCTGATTCAGCATTTCACCCGTAAAGTCCGGAAATTGTCCAATATGCCCCCCCCCCCCCCAAAAAAGCACTGAATACAAAGTGGATCGATTTTTTTTATTTTTTTTTTTTTCACATGAAGTTTTCAGCTAAACACCCTCCATCAGTGCGGCTTTAAAAAAGAATAGCGCTTCTAAAAAATAAAGGGAACTACAATGCCCATCATAATCATGTCCATAATGTGCCCAATATTATGAATCATGGCGGGGCTCTTTCAAAGCTAGAGTGCTGAACAGAAAACAGACACAGTCCTCTGCAGTTGAAAAATACATTGCCTTGTTAGCTGGCTGTTGCATATTAATGCAGAGGCCACAGATATGGTTGAGTGAAGGGACCGTTCAGTCGCGAAAGAGTAACGACAAGGCGGGATGGCTCGTTTTTTTTTTTTTTTTTTTCTCCCCATGTCTCTCTTGCTGTTGTATCACGAAGATGATGGCATTACAGCATCCTCGGGGCAAAATTGAAGGCAACGCGGCCGGGGGGGTCGTCTACTGTACTGAGCTTGCGTTCCGCGTGAACCGTCTGATTGCGGGGAAGACGGGTACATTTTTTACAGCCTTGGCGCGCATTTCCATTTTTTTTTTTTTTTTTTTTTTTTTTCCCCGGCAGACTGTGTCCCGTGTCTTGGCTAACAATAGGCGAAATGTCAGCATACTTTCAGCCGGCTCTAAATTAAACATTCAACCTTCCTGAGTACACATTTATAGAGTTGTTCCTTTCCGCCTATTCCGTTACTTTTCAATTTTTCCACCAAATGAAGCGCAGTTTGATTCATTTCTTTGTTTTTAGCCACAAATACAAAACACCAGCTTTTCGACTTCCTTTTCTGGTCAGACGTCACTTGCCTTTATCAGCGTAATGGTCAGGAAAGTCGACTTAATCCAGTGGGGGTAAGTGGGATATTTTATTAATAGCAACTATTAATATTCCATCGCAGTGGGTGTGTTTCTTTTCGCAGAAGCATAATGAATAACTGAACACCTCCATCGTAGCAGTCTCCTCGGCATGAATATTCAGGCCACGGTGAGCTGAGAGCTTCTCCTGCACATTGGAAACACATCCCACCCGAGCTCCCAATTTTCTCCCAGGAGCACCGAAGGGACCGGCCGTCTTTTTCCGGTCGGATATTTGCCCCGCCAAGGCGGTGGGGGATGAATCGATTCCTCTTGTGTGGCTTTGCCTGGGTATTTAACCGATTGATTAATCGCGAGCCCCCGGGCCGATACGGGATTGATCAGGAGTGGTCAACGCGGGGTCGCGTTTGCGCGGTCGAAAAAAGCTACTGGCGTGAGGGACTGAGGGCTGACTTAATGGTGCTGTCGGTGGACCGGCTAGGACACCTCTCAAGCAAACGTTTCCAGTGGCGTTTAATCCAAAAGAAATTCACGTGTTCCACTTATTTGTCAGTGTACCCCGTTAACCATTTAAGAAGCACTTCCCGTTCGTTCTGGTCGGTCGGATGAATACGGGAGAGATCAAACCAACAGTAAAGTGTACAGTGGCTTTCCAAACGGCCTGCCACTGAATTAGCTTGTATGCCATTGTGACAATGCCCCGGTGGTCACTCGAGTGACCTTCCGGAGGAGACGCGACGATTCTTTCGAGACGGAAGACCGCGAAGAAGACTTGATATTATGCGTAACACTGAACTTTGCAAGGACCCCGAACCGAGCGGAGAACCGGAGTCGTCTTCGCCGCTCCCCTCGCCGCCTTCCGCGTCCTTGTGTTGTCTAGTCAACTGCTCGGCGCCGAGACGGTCCGCAGAGAAATATACGACTGGGCCGCATATCACAGCCATCCATCAGCCCGACTCTCCCAAATGTGGCGCGAGCTGTTATGAAAGTGGCACCGTCGTATATCAAATGATTCTACAGACAAATCAAAACCTCGGGGGCGCTTGCCTCGGCACGTTTGTGGCCCGGTTTTGTTTACAGTGTGCAATCAGCACCGCGCATGCTAATACTTCAACCTGAGACCGGAACACCAAAAGACGTCTTATGTTATATACCGATGCAACAGTAAATGTTTTTTTGGTTTTTTTTTTACTGGTTGGTGTGTTGATTTGTTGAAGGTCTAGCTCTAATTGTTGGTTGGTTTCTCTGCTAAAAAAAAAAAAAAAAAAAATGAAACAGGCAAGATTCGGTGACACCAGCAAAGTTAGAAAACGCAACAAAACCATGCTGGTCTACGATGTTTTTTTTCGTTTTGTTTAGTTTTTTTCTGTAAGGTACATTGCCTCCACCTTCAGAATTGAAAGCAACGAGCAATTAATGATTCTGTTTTATCAGCACACACGGGATGGACTTTGTTCGGCTTTGGCGATGCCGTTAACTGCTGTTGCGAGTTGCACACATGACCAATCACTTTCATTCAGTATTTACTGTGTCCCGCTAACTGTCTCTCTCTGACTCATAGGCAAACACGCATACGCTGATGCTGAACTTATCCCTTCTAAATATGGGTTCCCGCTGGCAAAACAGATGCACTAACTCGGCGCTGCGAAACAGCGCGGCGGCGTGAAGCTAGAGGACATATGGCTCCTTTTCTGCTCTGACTAGTCACAAGTTCAAACAATTGGCTTTGATTGACCAAGTCAAGAAAAGCCATGAACCTTGACCACTCCCTTGTGTGCATCTCGCATTGTTAGGATGGACATTTCACAGGCTCGGGACCATGCAGCAATTAAAATCACAACCACGTGTGGTGTATGCATCGGATTAAATCAGCATCCGATGTTGATTATTGCCTCCTTCAGCATTTTATAAACTCAAGATGTCTGTCCTATCTTGTATTCTTGCCCAATATCAGTTGAGTTGTATTCATCTAATGTTTAAATTGTGTACCACATTTTAGCAAATGGATTTGGACTTAACTCATTCAGTGCCAGACATTCTCAGACCCTCTTTTTTTAGCCCTAATGTTTAAAAAATAAAATAAATAAATAAATTCCTGAATTCCTGGGGTTGAATGGCTGGACTGTGAAAAGACGTATAAAAACATTGTTGGCACTGAATGAGTTTTAATCCTCGCAAACACAAAAGAGTGTGTTGGTTGGCGTTTTGTCTTTTTGTTTTGGGCTGCCCGTGCTTTGCCCACGGTGCCCAGTGGCCGAAGCAGTAGCGGAGGCACTGCCGCTAACCCTTCCTTCCCGCCTCCATTAGAGTCAGAAAAGTAGGGGATTACCACCCGGGGGGCAAGGCTAATGACTGCCATGGCCGCAGAAAGCCGATTTAGCGAAACTGCGGCAGGGAGCCGTGAAGCCGAAATCTCCTAAGACCCAGTGTGAGAGGCCCTAATAAAAAAGACACTTGGCCTTATCGTCTGCTTCCTTCTTGAGGGAAAGTTGTAAAAAGCAAAAGGGGTATGCGACGCATGCATTCTCTCGCTGTATATTATATCACCATTTACACAAAAGGATTGTGACGTTCTGATGCATCTGTAGCGCTTTGACTACGCTATGACGTGTTCGGTGTGATCTGTAGGCGCACTCAAGCTTCCACGTTTTGGTCTTTTTTCCTCAAAATGGCAAAAGAGCCTCAAAAGTAGAGGATATTGGACAGGATATTGGCTTGTAAAAATCCGATGAAAACTGCTTTGCTCATGCAAAGGCAATGACGGGACCCGGGAGTTGCACACGCAAATTGAATTGATTGAAGCGGAGGATTACGCATGCAAAGAATCGGTTGTTTGAGATTTAAATACAATGGTGGAAATTGGGGGTTACACCTTCAGCAACCACGAAGACTATGATGCAAACTGCTGTTTACGCATGTCAACTGAAGGGGGTGCACATGTAACAACTCGGGGGTTACAGCAACTATGGTGGAATTTAGGGTTACACGTTCAAAGGTTATGAGGGAACCTGGCGGGTAAATCATGACACAACTAGAGCGGTGCTGTGAGATGCCAGAGCCTTGACTCGGGGAATTTTTCAAGGTACGAGCCGACAAAAAAAATTAGGTGCGGTCGTGTTTTTGCTCGGATTTTTTTGTTTGCATGTGCGTTTTTTACAGTGTAATGTTGAGTGCATTTTTTCTTAAAGCGGAAGTCAACCCAAACATATTTTATTCAAGAATATGTTCGACGCAAAACAAGGCATTCTGATAAATATTGCGTTTGTGGAATAAGAGTTAATCCGCCCCGTTTTTAGCCATCTCTGGGGGCGGCCATTTTGTCACTCCTGTCGACTGAAAATGACATCACAGCTGCTCAGGTATCGACCAATCACGGCTGACCTGTTTTCTGAGTCTGAGCCGTGATTGGTCGTTGTGAGCAGTTGTGATGTCATTTTTTAGTCAACAGAAGTGACAAAATGGCCGCCCCGCAGAGATGGCAAAAAAAAGGGCTGGATTTTGCTGCTTAACTCATTTTCTGCAAACGCAATATTAATCACAATGCCGTGTTTCAACTAGTGGGCCTGCTGAGAACATATTCTTCAAAAAAAATATGTTCGGGTTGATTTCCACTTCAAGAAAAAAAAGGGGTGTTTTTTTTGGGGGGGGGGGCTGTAACTTGATGTAAATTGGGGTTACACATTTAATGACTTCGCTAGAAAGTGGGGGTTACACATGCGCAACACCTAAAATGGAAACTGGGCTTTACACATGCAAAGACTAGTGGGAACCGTGGCTTCCAACACGCCACTTTTGTGGCATGTTTAAGGAATGATTCCCGGGGGTGCATCGCATTGAATGCAGCGCGAGCGGTTCCTGCAGTCCTTTTTAGATTCCACTCAGCGCCATCAAGAGACTTCGGCTCCGTGACATTTAAGAATATCTGATCTAAGGGCATTCTTATCGTTTACTGCCGCTTCTCTTACTCCTCCTATTTTCTTTTGTTCTCACAACCGCCCCCCCCCCCCTTCCGTTGTCAGTGTTGCATTCCGCGGCTCCCCTTCCTGTCTAAATAACTCGTGCGCATGCAAGCGCACAGCATGCGGCGGCACCTTATTGATCGGCAGTGGGGCCGGAGGAGCGCGCTCGTGTAGAAGTTTGTACAATTGATCTCGCACAATCCCCCCCCCCACAGCCCCCTTTTGCTTGTCTGCTGTTTGCTGGCACATTTTTCCTACATACATACATATTCAGGATGTGCTAAAGTCAAAGTGGAGACGATTTTGTTCAAAGTCTGCAATTTTAATTGCGCCGTTGCACCTACAAAAACAAGAGCGGGCTCTGCTGCTGTTTACCCATAGGACGCGCCTCGACGGATGTAGCACAGTGATGTGTGTCAGCTTGCAGATGAGCGCACACCGCAAAGAACTCGCCACGGGATTCCGGCACGCATCGTCGTGCGCCGCTCGACGGAATCCGAACGCCCGGGACGCTGACTATTTCTTTGCCTCGCCGCAGTTCGGAGCTCTCCGGCTCCCCGTTGGCGAGAAGGCCCTACCGTTGGCTTTCAAGCGCTGACATTTGAAAAGACTAAATTCACTTATCGGCAATCCTTTTGAGAAATAAGTCCTTTGAGGGGTGGGTTGTAAAGTAGTTGAGACCCGCCCTACCTACCAATCTTTAGCTACCCGTTAACGCCCTACAATAATAAACTTAGCCTGCCTACCTACCTAACCTTCGTCTTCCTACCTACCTATGTCTGCTAATCTATTTACAAAGGTAAAAGATAAATTACCTAGCTACCTTACATTCACAAATGGACTTACCCTCCTGCCTACCTACACTAACCTATTCAAGTAGATAATTGACCTAACTACCTACACTCATGTATCTACAAAGGTAAGTAGATAATCTACCTGCCTACCTAGAGTACCTACCCTCACCAATGTGCTTACCTTCCTACCTACCTTACAATATCCTACCTACAGTTACCTACTTACCCAACTCTACTTACTTTCCTACCTACCCTACACTAATCTACCTACCTACCCACTACCTACGCTAATATACCTTCCTTCTTTGCCTTGACATACCCGCCTAGCCTACCTACCTCCCTACCTGTAACCGACCCACTCTAAGATGTCCCCCCCCCTATACTTACCAACATCGTACGATATCATAATTAGTGAGTGTGTACTATGCGACTTTGTTTTTAACGAACAGTTTGAAAACTGCATATCACACGCCGGCGTTGTGTCTGCAGCCGCGTGACGCCTGACTGCATTTTCTCCCAAATCCTTGTATATTTGTGAAGGAGGCAAGTCTGGCAAAGGATTAGGGGGGTGGGGGGTGGGGTGGTGGTGGGGGGGGGGGGGGGGGGGGACAGCAAACTGCCAAAATCTGCACAGCCTGTCAAGAGTTTGGAAAAGAAAGAGACGGGAGAGGCGAGAAAAAATGTCAAGGAGGAGACTGCAAATGAGGCTTGTTTCAATAAGGGGATCGATGGGGATGCAGGAAAAGATGTTGTGTGCATCGATGATAAGTGTCCATTGGCAAACACCAGACGGGAGCTTATTGAAGGGGATATGTGTGTCTACCGGGGGCGAGCGGCGGGTATAGAGATTGTGTCACAGGAAATAGATGAGCTATCCGACCCCCCCCCGCAAGTTTCCCTTCCCTCGAGTTGTTAGGGCCTTGAAAACAATGCTCCCCGGGAGCAGCCCATGGCTGCAGAGACACATGATGTCTATTTCATTTTGAAATCAGCCCACTGGTATTTTTATTCCAGTTCCTCCAGACGCCTTGATGATGATCACTCGTGGCTACTGTACCGGTCCGGGGATCTCTACAGGCTTGATAATTATTTTTAGGCGCTTGCCCTTTGTGTTTGTTCACTTCGCTGGCCTGTGCCTTCTTTGGGAAGACGTGATTGTTGGGGACAGCCCTTCAGCAGTTGTCCGTGTCACAGGGCCTTGTGGGGAGCGTACACTTTTCTCTCCGCGGAGACCAACCCTTGCCATCTTACAACATGCTGACCAGCTACTGATGGTAGCTCCCTTATCAACGCATGTCCTGCCATTAGCTGCAAACAGCCTCCTTGGCTGCATTAAAAAAAAAAAAAAAAAAAAAAAAAAAATGGAGGATTCTTACCACATCTTGAAGAATCCATGTGATGTGCTATTGGAATAAATGAAGCCATATTATATAATACAGAGCAAGAAATGTGACAGACATTTCCGTCAACCTTTTGGCGGAAGAGGAAACAGTTTGACTATATTTCTATATCGTGCGTTCCTTTACTCAAATAGTCCATGAGCATCATTTTGGTACTTTTTGCAACTAAACGTTGTAAAGTTGTTGTTGTTGATGCAGCGATGACGATGATGAGTCTTGCGAGGTGTTCGCTTCAACAGTCAAGCATGTCAGCCTTCAAACATAATCTGTGACTTGTTCAGTCCGACTCTTCAGTTTTCGGAGAAGCTCTCTTTGACGTGTCTCGCTTAAAAAAAAAAAAATTAAATAAAAAAATAAAAAAGCCGCGCCACGAGTGACAATGAGCCGTCGTGACATGTCAATTTTCAGGATCAGCTCCGCCTTGAAAAAATGTCAGGGACCCTCCCGGCCGTCCGTCTGCGCATGAGAAAAATGCTGTTCGGCAGCTTAACGATAGCAAATCTGTCAATCCATTTTGTATCGAGCTTGTCCCCATTAGCCGACTTGGGGCAAGTGGCAGCGTACACCTTGGACTGGTTGCCAACCAAGTGGTGAGTCATCAAATTAAAAAACATAACATCACAGCCATCAAGCCTATAAGTAGTTCCTACACGTTAATTTGGTTCTATCGGCCCACAAATGAGAATTTAAACTGCTCTTCAGTTGTGAACTGAAAAATAACTGTTGGGGGGGGGCTCTTATTCGCCTGTCACTCAACTGCAGCAACCACTAGAAAAGCTACAAGTAGAAAAATCCTCTTCGGCTTCTCAGTACGGCTGTAATATTAGTCGTTCTTCGCAGAGGACAAATCAAATACGCCCGTGAGTATTGTGAAAATATCTGCATTGTTTGTGTTCTAATAATCTCTGCTTCATTGGTAATGACAGTGCCACATAATGAAGATGCTAATCTTTATCCCGTGTGCCTTTGGAGTTTCACATTGTATGTTAGCATGAAGTAGCGGAGGCAACAGTGTTCAATTCTCTCTGTTTTATGTTTAGTTTGACAGTAAATTTCAACTGAGAGTGGCAAAAAACAGCTTGAACTCTCTTTTTGGAAGAAAATAGACTTATTATATTGACCATACAGCTGCTTGTTAATTGAATTGCTGACAGACAGTCCCGCTCACACATGCACTCCCCCATAAAACATAAAAAAAAAAGTGTTTTTGTTTTTTTGGGATCTCTGACTTTCATTGTTTCGTTGTTTAACTCATTCACTGCCATTGACAAATTTATTTGTCTTTTCACAGTCCAGCCATTCAATCCCAGGAATTTATTTATATATTTTTTTCCCAATATTCCCATTTGTGATTCCTATGGAAAATTTAATTGGAAATTTTAACTCATGCTGTAATTACCATTGTGTTATGTGTTTTTGTCATTTAAATCAAAGAGTGTCTCATGGGATTATTAATGATGTGGTTATTTAGTTTGGTATCTATTTAACAATGAAAACAAAAAAACAGACGGACCACGGCCTAACTGAACATACCGATGCACCACTTGGTCCAAAACATGGCCAGCTCTCTTTTGTGTCCTCACACTTACTTTTTTCCCATGCTCGGAAGTGCTAGTCGGGGTGATGAGGGATCACAGCGCGCAAACGTTTGGCGTTGGTACAGAAGGTATTATACACACACACACCCTGCTGCACTGCATGCCAGAAGAAAACGCACCGAGCCTCCGCGCTTGGCTTTATTGGATCCGAGCGTAGCGCAGCGGCGCTTGCAGCTGCTGTGCAGACTTGATCTAATCACACAGACTTAGCTGCACATCCAAATCATATGCAGGCACACCGCTGCATGATGACAATAATCATATCAAATAGGCATGATATATTTCATAATGACCGAAAGGCGGGTGATCTAAAAAAAAAATTTTTTTAAATCCAAATGTTTGCAATGTGACTAATTCCAAGACGACATCCTTGGGCGTGCAAGTGACCCTTGTTGCTATACTGAACCATTTTTTGTTACCTGAACCCTGACGCTTTGTGATGGTGATGCCATTTTCAGTTGACAGAAAGTGGCAAAATGGCCGCCTCCCGAGGTAGATTAAAAACGGGTGGATTTTGCTGATTCATTTCTATTCCACATATTAATCAGGATAAGCAGTTCGGAGACTTTGTCGCTTGCCACTGGCACATCTGGGAGCCAATTATGGGTGGAGAAGCTTGGTGTCATTGGCAGTTATGATTATTGTTATTATGTAAATCAGCCCTACTGTTCCGCAACAGCGGGTGTTAGTAAGGCTCACTTAGTGTTTACTTTACTTTTACTTTTATTTCATAGGCTACTTCTTTAGAGGGGAAGAACTCCAGATAGCCAACTATTTGTAAACAAGCAATTAAAAAAACAAAACAAAAAAACAATCACACTTGGTAAAAGTTATGATGGCAGTGACAATTTGAATCTGGAATGGATTCATTCATAGTATTTCCTATAAATGTTCTAGTCAATAGTGTTCAACTGGAGTTTCTGCTGAAATTTGACTGTATGTTTTCAAAAAAAACAGCATGTATGTTTAATTTGATTTGAACTAGGCCTCGCCGTGATCATCTATCACTCAATTGAATTGAGTCATTAGCCTTTGTGACAGCGGCGGCGTCGTCGGCCGTGACGCCGCCGCTGCCATCCGGCAGCCGAGCGCACGTGTTGATTTGGATCCACAAGTCGCCCATTAAATACAACAAGTTTGCGTGCGCGCGCGCGCGCATTTGTGTGTGCTCAAGTATGACTGTGTACCGAGGAGGAACGCGTCGTCTCCCGAGTCGGCGGCGCGTCTGCGCGGCAGCCTCCGCGCTGACACTCGCGCAACGACACGCTGCTCTGCAAATGTCACTCGCATCCAATTAAAGGGTCGACTGACGCCATCACCCCCGCCCCCACCCCCGCTATCCCTCCATAAAAGTTTTGGGTTTTTTTTTTGTTTTTGCTGTTTTTTTTTTAAATTTCTATTCAGGGGTCACTTGAGGGTTCTCATAAGAACCCCTGGAGGCGTTTGAGGGGTACGTTCCTCTCGGGTCAAATCGCCGCTTGTTATGCGTTTACTGTCGGGGCCCACCTACACATATTTGTTATTTACAGCATTGCCAGCGTTTGGTTTGACTGCGCTCGTCTTAGGTTTATTGGCCCCCTGAGCAGATGCCGCCGTTATCCATCATTTCACCCACGCTGTTCAATAGCAACGTGCGCGATCCGAACAGTCGTCAGTGCGCGATGAAAGATCAGCTCGGCACTTTTTGAGCACTATTTCTGTCCTCTGTGTTGTCGTCGGCAGCAGACGGTAGAAGCACTGTTGCCTTGGAGATTGAGTTGAAACATTTGCTTAGCATTTAGCACTTAGTCACAGTCTCTGCACCTATCTGCAGTATACACATTTTCTTATATATATATAACCATGTGCAAATAAAATATCCAGCAATAGGCATGTATTCCTTCTAATCCCTAGAAACAAATAGAACTGCTGAAGTTTTGTTTCAGCTTTGCAAACTTTCTACTTCTTCACATTGTCAATCGGCTCACTTATTTATGTACATTTAGCGGGTGCGGCTGAATGGTGTACCCTGGGTGTCGTCTGCCTTTTGCCCAAAGTCACCTGGGATGGGCTCCAGCTCACCTGCGATGCCGAACAGTAAAAGTGGTCAAGGAAACGGAGAGATGGAAATTCAAGCATTCCGCTGGTCAGCACCAAATCAGAGATGGCCTGATGTGTCCTGAAATGTATTTTTGATGCATTTTTTTTTTTTAAAGCAGCACTGGGCAAGAATTCGACCTTAATAAAATTTGTTCACAACTCTTTTGATGAAACATTGCCAAGTAGTTGAATGGGACTTTTGTCATGCCCTGGGCGGGGGTCTGTATCGTTTTTACTGGCACTAAGCAACTTTGAGGAGGATGGGCGCAACCCCGGCATGTGGTGTAATTTATAGCTATGATGTTGCAGAAACAAAAATACAGCTGTTGCTGAACCTAACCCTTAATTGATAAATATTACATATTACATACATATTCTGAAAACCTGATGTGCTAGAGAAAAAATCAACAGCAGATATGCAATCAGCACAAAAGAATCATCGAGGAAAGTTAGCTTGCGTCTCTGAATGTCATTCCCTGGTTTAAGTCTTGAGTTATTCTTAGTGTATTTTTTCATTTATTTGAGTGTCGTTTTACAGTGATAAACATTTTACACTTGTATCACATCCAATATTTTATGAAGTCTTTGACCCTCTGTCCATAATTTCTGTTCGGGAAAAACTGATCCTAAAGTTGATTAAATGGTGGTTCGACGTCGAAGGTTGCGCTGTTTTTAGCGTGTGAGCTAAAAAGCTGAGGTCAGGCACGTCTGCGTGCTGTGTGCGGCGTCTCGCCTTGGCTTCCTGTCAGAGCAAAAAGAGGTTGTTGGCTGGAGGGGAACGTGTGCTCTCACAAATCCCTCCTTTGCCTCAACTTCCAACTTGCCGCTGGTCGTAATTGTGGCAGTCTGCCACTCTTAAAGGCAAGAGGACGCGTCGGCTGAGGTAGCGTGCCGGCTCGCCGTCTGTAACCAGACGAGTTCCTAATTGGCGGGCTAATGACATGAGGCGCAGCTTGGATCCGCAGGCACGTTCAACAGACGCCAGGTCCTGCTCCTGTCCTTTTCCGCGCCACGGAAAAGCATGGGCGCTTTCACGCCCGCGCTCAACTCATTAGCGCGGCACACTCCGCGCCTCCAAATGATTTGAGCTTTCGAGTATTTCTGCTTTACTCTCCCTTCACCCCCCCCCCCCCCCCCTCTACGTTTAAAAGAGGCTAGACCTTTTATCTGACCATGGAAGGGTTTTTAACTCCCTAAAAGCAATGCGATGTTCACTCCGGCGTGTTCGCTATCCCACTTTGGCGAAAGGAGCCGAACACTACATTATGGGCTAATGTCTGGTGGGGGCGGGGGCACTTCTGCACGGGTCAGCGGATAATAGCAAGGAAATGTTCCGTCTGACGTTTATTAGGAGCTTTTCATTTGAACTATTTTCAGGGATTCTGCCATTGAAGATCCATCCATCTATCCCTTTACCAAAGCACTTATCCTCATTAAGGTAGTCGGTGAGCTGAAGCCTAACCCAATAGATAATAAATAAGATGATAGTTTGAGTACACAGTGTGCTTTACCGCAAGATCTTTTTGACGCCACAGAGATGCAGCTGGTATCTATAAATCTATGCGCCTAGACCGTACAGTGCTTGCTTGGAGGTGTATTGTCATGTACGGCTTTAGTTCAACTTTCTCGGAGCACACTTGAAGTATAAAACTAGAGGCAGCCTCAGAGGGGTCAAGAAGTGTCGGTCAACTGTCCTTCGGGTGCCCGGCCGCCGTCGGCCTCATCCATCAGCTCGCCTCCGTTCAAGGTGTCGAGTCGGGTTGTTTCAGACAACAGACAGTTGACACAATGAGTGCGCGTGGCGCTTGGATTTATTGAGCCTTTATTGTTATATATGATGGCGAATGGTATTGTTTGGTTGGGCATAGGACTGAATCCACGTGACTAAGCTATGTTCATCCCTTTGATTCATGAGGCCGGATAAACGAGACAGGCAAGCTTGGATAATGGGCTCAAGGTCTTCACACTGTTTCTTTTATTTGAGCCCTCAATAGATGTCTTCATGTTGCTCTGTACATCTATGCTATTATTCCCATGTGTTTATAGAGCCTGCACGTCCTCGCTCCTCTCCCTTTTGTCCTAGATGACTGTCTGTGTTATATTAGCGCCGTTGGTTAACGTGACAACCTTCGCGGGGTGTTGTGGTCGCATCGAATTACTTTCGGAATGCCCCGCTAAACCTTGTTGTACGCCGCAAAAGTCAGCAACTTTTCCGGCCAATTGAGCATGACTGTTGATGAAGAAAATGCTCTCGCTGGTTGGCTAGCCTGAGGGAAAGCGCGACGGCTACAAGAGTCCCAAATCTCTGCAGAGCAGCAAAATGAGGAACGCGCTTTGGAAACAGACTAAACACGGCTGCAGGAGGAGTTCCAAGTTGACTTGGATGAGGATGTAGGATGGCTGCAAATACACTTAGTGAGGGTATAGGACTGGTTCGAAAATTAAACCAAGCTATTTGTACTACAATTTTAACACGCATAAGACGGACTGCAAGAATTAACCAAGAGCACAGAATAAATTTGACTAACCAAGTAAGATTTTAGGATGATTGGTAGATGAACTGCACAAAGGTATAGGATGTGCTTCACAAACCGAAAAGAGAACAGGATCGTTGGAATAACTTTACATTGTGTATCCGAAGACGAACTAAACACAGTTGGAGGGCAGTTGGGAAGCAGGATACAGGACAGGAAGGTGAAGGAAGTCAACAAAGGTACAAGGACACGCTTGAGAATCTGACAGGACAGATTACAACAGCTAAACAAGTGTACAGGACATGTTGGAAGAAGGGTAAAGGACAGAACGGTAGATGCCTCCAAGAATTGCTTGAAGAACCAAACGATGATAAAGGGAGGTCTAAAAGAACTAAACAAGGTTAGTGGAAGGGTATGGATACAACTATAAGAGAGTACTGGATGGGTTTGAAAAATCGAAGCTGAATTGAAGAAAGTGAATGATGGTAAGGACAGATCAGAAGGTGACAGGTCAATTCAGATGACGATCTTGGTGATGCCTACAGGGCAGATTAGAAGACCTTAACTATTGTATAGAAGTAGATAATAGGGCTCCAGTCCTTTTTGGGCTCGTTTCACATTCATATAACGCCCTGTTTCAAATTCCTATTTGAGTACGAAGTCAGTTTACTGGTAGAAGGGCATTCCTGACATGCAGAGGCAACTCTAAGTGACAGAGGGAATGTGAAGCGATGGAGAGACATGCTTTGGCTAATGGGAAAGCTTTCAAGTGAGACAGTAATCTGGCCAAAATGTCGGACTGCTTCCACGTGCGAGGGGCTTGACGTTTTCCCAATTAAAGCGAAGGCGCGGAGGCGGCGTCAACCAAAGTGTTTTAATATGTTTTCGTGAGGTTTTGCGAGCCGGGTCGCCTCGGCTGCTCTCAGCGGAGCTCCGGTGACGGTTTTATCAGTTCTAGACATTTTCAAGCAGCACCGATTTTTTTTTTTTTTTTTTTTTTAAAGAGTCCGCTTGTCTTCGGTGCGGCTCGAAACATGTCTTTCACGGATCCCTTGCGGCACCGGTATCGACTGCGGCGACTAATTGAAATAGAGGTGGGGAAAGCAGTCCGACGTGAGGTCTTCATTCAGCATAAAGCGCGGCTGCTTCCGTCCGTCACGTCGTGTCTGTCGCACAAGTTGCGAGCTGGCTTCAAGGAAAAATGACCCGTTTCGAGGGAGCTTCCCACTCGGAGGGCTTTTCATTTCATCACTTTTATTGTTCGGACAGCTTATTGAAGCGGTGATTTCCCAAACTACGTCTCTATATGTTCCTTGTCTCATTTCTGCCTCCACCTGCGGAGTGAAAGTGCCATTTGGTTTTTGTTTGCGGAGCGCGCCGAGCCAACTGAACCAACAAGCTGACTGATTAAAATGAAAATGGAGCCCCTCACTCTCGGCCCGCCGTCGGGAGCCATGCCACATAAATCCTCCTCTTGTGAGTAACGACCACGAACCTCCGTATCTACAGTTATGCCACTTGACATAATACCGCCGTAAAACATATAAACAATTGTGTTGTTGTCTTCGTGCGGAGGATTCCGTGTTTTGTGCTATGGTGCTCGAAGATGAGATCCTGGAATCGGACCTCGCCCTTGTTTGATACACTCATTTGAAATAATACCATAGATGCCCTGATCTGACACCTTGATATAGGCTAAAAGCCCATCTTGAAACCCCAAAAGCTCACTTTTGAAATTGCAACCAATCTAAAAGTAGATGACTTTTTCAGGCGTCGCGTCATGTTATCTGAAACCAGCTCACTTATACATGTAATTACGGTTGTTACACTCCACGATTACAGAATTGGCATAATCGTAAAAAAAACGATGATTGATATACATTTATATCCAGTGCACTTTGCTTGTTCACACAAGGAAATCATACTTGAATGTATGCATTTTCACCTTTTTAAAAATGTTATAAAACCTCAAATGAGTTTTGTTTGGTCCAAAAGGAACTTGCATAATAATTCTAGAGTTTCAAAGAAATGTATTTGTCTTTGTATTTTTTTTTACGTTGAAACATCTTCTTGTTTTGTACCCCAAAAAATAAATGATCGTTTGACTAATCGCGATTTCAATTATTACCAAAATAATCCTGATTATTATTTCATAATTGAGCCGCCCTCTATCAGGGTGTTCGCAACACTTTATGGCAGCTTTTATGCAATTCCATCACAACGGCGGCGTACCGATATCGTCATCTTTCATTCTTTTATCTGGCGTGTCGCTTTGTGACTCACCTCCATCATACCGAGACTCTTCAAAGCTGCAGGTGCTGACCTCCTAAAGGTCAACGGCCGCCCACCCCCGTGTTGGTCCTCGGTGACGGGGCTTGCCGCGGACAGCTTCATCTGGCCTCTCTGCAGAGTGAGGCCCTTGCAGCCACGGCTGACTAAACTGCGACAATAACCCCGGCCGCCGGCTGCTGAATGTGCAGCGGAGCCGAGCAAAAGCCCAACTGGGGCCACTTGCGACAAGCTGCCTGTAGCTTGCCCCTTAGAGCCAAAGGCGCTTTTATACTTCGGCTTCAAATCAATGCTGCGTCGATACTCTGAAAACATACGTGGTCTGCAACTTTTTCTCAAATTAAAACCAAGCGGTCTTAATAACATGTCGGTGATGTGCTTTGGGCGAAATAAGCCAAGGTTGAAGAGTGAGAGTCTGCACTTCACAGCCCCGTTGAGATCAGTCGCTTCTGAGGGTGCTGTCCTGTCTCTTGATGAGCAGGGGCAGTGCTAAGGGGTGGCTAGTGGCTACTTTTGCTCAAGCCCCTATCCTAAAGTGTGGGCAAAGTACACCCGAGCTCCCATAAAGACGATAAAAGCGTCAATTGTACTTTCACTTTATCACCGAGCCACCGAGTTGCGCTTGTCAATTGGTGTGAGGCCATTCTTATGCAAGCAATTCAAAAGTTAGTTTTTCCGTGTTCTGTCCCCTTGTTAGGATGACTTAAGTACAGGGTGCAAATTCATACGTGGTTTTTGGATCTATGATGGATGCAACCGAGGACCCGAACCGACATCCTTTTGAAAGACGATTCTTTTTTTTTTTGCTCGAACATTTTTATTAAAAGCTAAAACGATACCACACCTTACTGCCTACGCTATGCAAACTAGCTCATTGCAACCATTCGGAAACCTCGAAAGGTTGTGTGTCAGTACCGTTGTAAATCAAAGACTAAGTGTGAACTTATTTGCGATTAATCCAATTATATTCAAATCACCCACTCTAAAGTGATACCTTATCGTTCCTGTGCCGCGCAAATGTAGGTGAGTGCGCGCCGTTTGCGACCTCAAATTGTTGCATCGATCTGGCGTAGACCAAAGTCCCCCGTGCACTTACTTGCGATTGCGTTTCCAGATACAGAATAGTTGTTTTAAAACAGATTTTTTTTTTTTTTTTGGTACAATCGGACTAAATTATCATTAGAAGCTCCCAAAGTGATAGCAATATCACTAGTTTATTGCGCCGGGACAATATCAGCAGAGCTCCATATTGTTGGGTGTGCTGCACATTGACTGACGCCACCGGGCTAAAAGCCATCAAAACCTTCCTCCGCTGTTGCCTCGGCAGACAAATTGGGATTTGGCTAACTCCTCCAACGCTAAACAAACAAAGTTCCCGCGAGCTGCGTTAGCAATTAGCTTCTTCTGCCGCCGCAGTTGGTGTGGCGCGCGCGCCCGCGCCGTGACCGCGTGATCATCACACACCTGAGTGCGACGCGGCGGGCGAGCATCCTTGGTAATCAGCACCTGCTTCCCGCGACAACAGAGCCGCGCGGCCACATGGCACGTTACCCGGTCGCACGCTGTGTCGCGAGGCGCCGCTTTCCACAGCGGCGGCTCGCACGCTGAGAATCCGCCCCGTGTGAATGGCTAATGACGAACACAGCCATCCTGCGTCTTGGGATGGGATAAGGCGTGAGATAGCACCCTTCCAGATGCACCCGGGTGTGAACATCCCCTGTTGGCAAACGCTTGCAGCACCTCCCACTGCCTGTGCCCGTTTGCTTTGTGTGCGTGTTAGCGTGCCCACACAAAAAGCATGCGTCTTGCCTTTTTGACAGGAGGACTGCAGGGAAACGTGTATTAATTAGAAAGAAAATTACCATCTGTACTTTCTTATTTGGGGGCGGGGGGGGGCACTGAAACAATGCCGTCCATGCTCCTTTCTCTTTGATAACGATCCACGCTTTAAACACGAGGACTTTGATACTTTCTGCCCAGTATTTACAATGTCATCACGGGAATTGAGTGGAAATTTGTGCGCTGTAATTAGTAGACAAGATAACTCGTATGGTCTTGCCGCGAGTCAACAAATCTTGAGGGAATGGGATTTAATATTAAAGCGCATTTTGATTTTTTTTTTTTTTGGGCATCCAAACAAAGCTTTTCGTGCTCTTTACCACCTCCCCTTTTCAGTATGTGCGAGGGTTCAATTCAAATTTGTCTTAATGATCCGCCTAAAGATTGAAGAACATTTGGACTTGGACGGAAAAAGCGTGAGGAAAGTTACTGAAAGCTTGCAATGTATTTGTATTGCAAATTAGCCTGACAGTATTTCAGTGAACTTGAAAAAGCAAAGTAGACATAACACGATTTTGACATCTGACATTTAACACAAGCTATTCTATTACGCTTCTTTACTATTTACGGTTTTAGAAGAGTTTTTTTCCTCTTTGAAAATAATGCAAATTCCACCCATTTCTTTTCCACAACAGCTGTCCTCATTAGGGTCGCAAGTAAATATAAATGTATGTATGTGTACATATGTGTATGTATATATGTATGTGTATATATGTAGATATGTACATATTTCTATATGGGAATAAAGTCAGCGGTGTTCACACCCACAGCGGCGCAAAAACCTCCCTTTTAAACGTGCCACATTGAGCCCGCTGGCACAGGTCTGCGAAATAACCCAACCAAAACCCGGGCAGCTTTAGACCACGTTAATGTAACGCTTTCATTGCAGGCTCGTGCCTGGCTCCTTACATGTAAATTGATCCTCGCGAGTGTGCGTTTCCTACACGTCGGCCTCCCACTGCTTGAAATCGCTCTGCACCGCCTAGCTGCGGCGCGCCGGGCTGCGGAATCTGAGCTTCAGCGAGGCTTTGACCCTTTGTTGCTGTATGTGTCTGAGTGGGAATTAAGTGGTTGGCTCAGTTTGAGCTTTTTGAGGAACGCACACGCACACTCACGGTGAGCTGTGTGTTAGGGCAATAACTTGCATCTGAAAAAGGACTGTATCTCGCAGCAGATGCGAGGAGTTCACGAGGTAGGAGAACCAAATGGTGTAGAGCCGTCCATTAGCTCTGCCACCTGTCTTCTACGTGGTGGAAGCCATAGAATCTCTCCCATCACAAGCGCACACACACACACACAGATTGTCGCGTGAACTGTAGGGCTGACATTTCGAGACAGGCGACCACTTACATGGTATTTAGCCTATTAAATACCGCAGTTAGAGATGCCCTCCTCCAGAGAGAGATTTCATTGCGTAACTTCACCGCTTATTTGAATCAAATGAGCCGAGGCAACGTGCTCTTCCGTGTGTTAATTATTGATGATAATACTCAGGCATATAGTCTTTATCCTCTGCGGGAAATGACGCAGGTTACTGTACCTCACCGGGCTTCGGTTTACTCGCGTAGCGATTACTTCTATCGAAGATAGAAGACTTGGAAGCGTTGGACTGTTATTTTGCGGGCGATACAAAAGAAACTTTCTACATGGATCTACTAGTAAGCTCTCACCCTCACCTCTTTGAAAATGTATATCGAAGCATTTGCAGTGAGCGTTTATGGATGAATGCGTGATGAATAGGCTTGACTTTTTGTACAATTGTCGACTCCATTTTCATAAGAACACATGGTTAGGTTGATATGAAGTCCATACCGTCGCCATATACTGCCCCTGTTTCCGCACATTAAGATGAAGGCTCGTAGGCATCCATGTACTGTATATCTCAGTCGAATGGAAATCATATATGCGGGCGGCAATACATTTTCCTCTAACGTCATTCGACGCATGTCTTCATTGACGCTGAAATATGGATATGTTCCGACACGAGCGAGGCGCCGATATGTCATATGAGTGATCGTCTCACAGCGACGGGATTGGATCGTTCTTCATTCACGACGTGGTCATGGAATGAATTCGCGGTGGCTGACAAAAGGCCAATTGGAGTTCAGCGAGAGGGCAAGCTCGAAACAATTCATGGCCGCAGTGTCGCTTCTGTGGCTACTTAAGTGTGAGTCATTACCATGTGTGTGTGTGTGTGTGTGTGTGTGTGTGTGTGTGTGTGTATATATATATATATATATATATATATATATATATATATATATATATATATATATATATATCTATATCTATATATATCTATATATATATATATATAGATATATATATAGATATATATATATATATATCGTTGCTGTCCTGTGACAAACACTTATCTCCAATTTTGGAAACTTTTTTAACATTTTCCCTTTAATGCGATGTCTGTAACGCAGAAACATGATTCATGTAAAAATATGAAAAAAATGAAAAAAAAAAATATGTATAGGTATATATATATATATATATATATATATATATATATATATATATATATATATATATATATATATGTGTATATTTGCCCGATACCGATACCTGGGATTGGTGCTCTCCAATCCATAATAAGCATATTGTGGCACACTTGACAAGACGCATCATACATACAACACGTTGCCTGGTAAGATCTTATTGGAAAACACCCCTCAGTGTTTCATGGCTGCATTTATACATATACCCAATACGCGTAAGTCTCCATACACTTTGACGCCACTCTTTGTTTATAGCGCTGACACGGACATTGAAACGAGGTGTTTGAGGATAAGCGGAAAGCAATCAACATTTGTCAGCGCTTGTCAACAAGCGAATGATTTATGTCCGACGTTGGCGCTAGTTCGGCCCGTCCTCCTGCCAGTCGGCGGCTCGTGCGCGGCACTGAGAAAGCTCAGCGTTTGATTGCGGCATGTGGGGGCGGGGCGAGGGAGGGAGTGGGGGGGTGGGGGGATGCGGGAGGAGCCGGTGTCACCTTGTCACTCTCGGGCCAGTTGCCAAACTACCGGCGGAGGTCTGTGGGGGGAGAGTGGAACGGGCATGTTGCCCAGTGTGTGTGTTTGAGTGTTGATGAATCATAGTGATACTCAAACCCCTCTAACCCCTCCTTCCCTCGATCTGTCCAACTCTCCACCCTCATCTTCACCCCATCACTAACACTGTAATTATCCGCCTGTGGAGGATGGGAGCTCTGTAATAACACCCGTGTCTCTGTGTGTGTGCGTGTGTGTGTGTCTGTGTACAGTATACCTTGGCAAAAGCCTCATAAAAAAAGGAGAACAGTAGTGTTGATTCTTGGGCTTGGTGGAAAAGGCCTTCAAATAAAATGTCAGATTTTTTTTTTGGGGGGGGGGCAGAAAAATCCCATTTCTGATTTTCACCTTTGCAGTGACTCGCGGTCGTCCCCAGTGGT
The DNA here is from genome assembly GCF_054856515.1 of Filicampus tigris. Classification (NCBI taxonomy): domain Eukaryota; kingdom Metazoa; phylum Chordata; class Actinopteri; order Syngnathiformes; family Syngnathidae; genus Filicampus; species Filicampus tigris. The sequence continues at coordinate 5,089,017 of NC_141232.1, forward strand.
GCAAAACTGTATCAAGCAATGAAAAAGTTGTTTTTATTAAATATTAGACAGTTCAGGTGTAATCACAGAAAGTTTTAATCTAGGAGGAAAATGTTATATTAACACTAGCGCAAGATAAATATTCGTTTTTATGAGGATGTCTTCATTTTCCTTTTTGGAGTGGAAGGCACTTGAATGCAAAGCTATCAATTTAGTTGCTTTATGGCCTAAACGTCAGAAGTAGGTTGTCCTCAAGTACTCATGTCAGCCACCCAATGTTAGAGCGGTTTCGCTCATTACTGCCCCTAGAGGTGCAGATTTAAAAATGTGGGAACAAAGATATATAGCGTCATTAAAAAAACCCATTGCAAAACAAGGTGTCACTCTTGAATCTCACAAAGACGGATGGTCAGACGACCTTTGCGCTTCACGTGGGCTCTCCCCACCACCCCTCGACCGCTGACACTTGGGGTCGAGGGGTCCGCGCGGGGCCGCATCTGATCACCGAGCGAGGGCCGAAAGTGAAGTCTCGGAAGATCAAGGTCCGCTCCGAAATAGACGCTCCGGCGGTGGCGGCGCTGTCACAACAGCCGCCGATGTGCCACCAGAGAGGCGAGGTGGGTCGAGGTTACCCAGAGGGCCTCCGGGCGAGGGGGGGCTTGGGGGGGGGGCGGTTGGCGCGCACGCTCGGTCGCAGCGGTGAGGAGTGATCGCGATCGCTCCGTCATCCAGCAGCTCTGTGGATGTATTCACTGATGAAGTGAAACCAAAGCTGCGTTCGGCCATCTTGTAACCGAGCTGTGTATTGTACAAGTAAACTGTATTTGAATATGTTAATAAAATGGCTTCTTTGCCACGTATTAATTAGACGATTAGTCAACTGGTTACAAGTTTCAGCCCTGGTCGGCCATCGTGAGCGACTTGTGGAAAAAAAAAAAGTATAGGAGTGAACTTGGCGGCGTCACTTTTATCAAGACTGCAAAGTGACTATTTCAGTGTGAGATTGTTTTATGACTTCTAAAAATAAAAGGGGGGGCATCACATCAAGAAAAGCAGTGGGTAGTTTTCTCACTTTCATACAAACGTCAAGGTAATTGTGGCCGGTGGGCCAAAAATGATCAAAATGTTCATTTGAGAAATTTCAACATAAAATCTTAAGGTGGGCCGTTCAACTCAATGTTTAATGTTGCAATTGTGAAAACAAAGACGTACGAGTTGGTTGTCCCTTTTATGGAACCTCAACTTAAAGATGGAAGTCAAAACAGCTCGCTTGCTTTGTTGCGCCCAACACTGATGCCATAACACTCGGTAATTTGAAAGTTTTCCAACTGAAATTATTCGGCTCATCATCGAAATGAGAGCGAAGCTGTCAAAAAGATTTATTCCTTAGGTCTGTGCGTGTAGTTGAACACAATCGTATACCCGCCGACCTGATTTCCACCAAACGATACAAAATGAAAGACTTTGCGGCGTCTCATTTAAAGACTAATTGGCTTATTCAACGGGCGCGAGGGGTCACGCGGCGTGTTAATGGTTTAATACGTTCTCTTTGAGATGATGACTACCGAGCCCCATTTATACGTCACGCACGAGTGACTGTACATCGGCAGTGTGTGTGTGTGGGTGTGTGTGTCTGCGTGTGTGGGGAAACGTTCCGCGGAGATCCTGGTGGAGGCAATTTGCATAACCCGGCTGAGAAAATTTCACGGCGTAATTGGAGAGCGAAGATGAGCGCACATTGTTTTTGCTGAGCCACGTTTATTTCCCGGTGATGGGGGGTGGGGGGGGGGGGGGAATTGGACTTGCTCTGTGACTGCAAGAAAGAAGTCGTCAGAGAGAAGGTTCGACTGCGTTCGTACAGGGATCCGATCTCGCGTTGGTTTCCCTCTGCTGGCGCAGTTTATTTTTGGACTGGCGCGACTAAAATGGGGCCCGTTGAACTTTAAGGTCCGACATGAGTCCCTCCTCTCCCACTGTATAAGAATTTGAGTCTTTAGTTGCATCAGTGGTTATTTGGCGCGTTTGAGAAATGCCGTTAGCTAGCTTATGCCTACGACCCCAAAAATAGAAATTCCCTGCAGGTGCGGCTACTTTAAAGTGCCTCGTCGTCGGCCGTGAGTGCGTGCACCCCACGGAGGGAGAGGAAAAAGAGCGTGTCAAATTTAGAAGACATTTTTTGCTCCGTTTCGCGTTTCCTTGTGCCGTTTTAGTCGCTTATCGCTCGCTAACCCGTACGGTCAAGCTTCTTTACGTTCTTGGTGGCCAATAAGCATTTTTGTACATTTGGAATTTTACTTTACACGCCAACTGATTCAGGCCAGGGAACAAGAAGCACAAGACTCAATTTGAATCTGCATTTGCTTGCATGAGCACCAAAAATATGAAGAAATTGGATTTTATAATGGGGATAGCGCTCCCGGCTAGCCGCTCCAGCCAACCTCGCGTCTTCCACACGTGGAACCAAAAAGAATCCTTTTGCTATCCTCAGAAATTATCGGATGCGATTGAACAATACCCAGAACGTCTTGAGCTGTTTGGCTTTCAATTTCCCTCCCGGGCCACTGTGGTTCTTTGCATCTTTTGCACAGTTTAGCCTGCGGATGAGCTCACATACGCTTCCCGCTTTGTGACCACGTTTAGAACTCTGCGTCGCTTCCCTTTGTTAAGTAAGACATCCCACTGAGAGATTCCCCCTGGATGAATGTCAGAATCAATGTGTGGGCCTTTAATTGAGCGGCGACGTGGGGGGAGGGGGGGGGTGACACTTAGGGGCCCTTCGCGTCATCCTCGCCTCTTTACCAACCTGGGAAGGAGCAGCACAAGGAGGAATGATGGTAGTGGGTGATGTTATCTCATGAGTCAACATATAGTGAGAGGGTGCCCTTCACGTGACCTCCGTGTACAATTGGCTGGGGGCTACCTGGAGCACAAACCCTTCGGATCCCCTCACCCCCCGTGTCAGCCGTTATCCCCCTGGCAGCTCATGGATTTGATTTTCCTCGTCAGCCGAGGCCTGATCCAAGAGCACTCGATGGGGAAGCGGAGCCGGGATGGGGAAATTGCGGCGGGAGCGGGCGTGGCCGGAAGGACAGTCATAACCTCATCTTGTGACCTTCCCTGTTAAGCCATCAGTCTTTCTGACCCTTGTAATTAGCACACAAAGCCCTGGGAAGGAAAGAGCTCTCTCAATTGGTCCCTGGGAGACCGTGGTCTCCGCGTACAAAAGATAATGCCGCATCGACACTATTTTCCTGAAGGCAGAGCATAGATTTGTCTCCTGCCGGGCGCAGCAAATATTTCATCCGGGCTACTTCTGGGGCTTATCTTGTTGGTATTAGTGCGCCAAAAGGTTGCTTACAATCCCAGTGGGAATACATCAAATACTACATTTGTGTGTGTCCCCCCCCCCACGCCCCCCTCACACTTTACTTTGCCTTCCCACATGCATTTACAAAGAAAATCGTAGAGAAAATTAAGCTTGTGTAGCGCCACACTTATGGCGCCTCAGTAAATCACAGTCCAAATTCAAACAATAGCATCAGTTCCAGTATATGGAGTTTGGGTGACCCTTTAAAAGAGGAGGCAATGCAAACATTTTTTTTTTCAAGAATATGTTCTATGCAAGCCCACTAGTTGAAACAGGGCATTCTGATCAATACTGCGTTTGTGGAATAAATGTTAATCCACTCGTTTTTAGCCATCTCCGGGGGCGGCCATTTTGTCTTTTGTCGACTGAAAATGACATCACAACTGCTCACAACGACCAATCACGGCTCAATAGATTCGTATATATATGTCCATATATCTTATATAAATTATATGTATACACACAAGCAAATTTGCCGCCATTATCCTTTCTAAGTTCCACGGAAATGCTATGAAAAGCGGATTTGGAATGAACATTAACAGCAACAAAAATAAGAATGACATAGTCCTGCTGTAATAATGCCTGCATGTGTAAACGGATGCCATTTTTAAGCCAGCATTCTAACTTTTCATATGAAATCCGACTTAATTGGCTCTTTATTCGAAGAAGCAGCGAGACAAGGACACAGGTGAGCAATCGGTTCAGGAAGTCAAACGGCATCTGCCGCTTGTGTGTTTAATTAGTTGGCTCTATTTTAAGGAGCGAAAGGCAGAGACGAGGCTCTTCCGGGTGGAATTCGTTCACCTCACAAGCAAGGTTGGGTATGGATGTTTCCCAACCGTGATTGAGCCAAGGCACATCATTGATAAAAGAACAATCTCATGGCAGAACGACCAAAATGTCACGAAAACGGAATTCACAGTTAATGTATCTACAGTACTTAAAATAGTAGTGCGCTTAATTGTTCACTATATGCCACTGGCATAGATAGATGAGCAAGGATAAATTATATGTGAACCAATTTGCGGCACACCTGATCGTCTCGCACCCTTCACTGATCGGGAATCACTGCCGTAATCGAATAAGGATGAAGGCATCACGTTTTAGCCGAATCGAGCTCATTGGCTTGATTATTGATGATGGAGGCTTTTGTGTGCCAAGGAATGTGTGAATAAAAAAAAAAACCCTGCAACCTAATCTCTCATGGGGCACATTTCATTTCTCAGCTCTTCTTATCACACCTTTCACGACTTGTGCCAAAGCACACTTTGCAGGCAGCTTTCTTTTTTTTTTTTTTTTTTTTTCACATGTGGGTGGGGGCGGGCTTCCTCTGATTTATGTGCAGTCGTCACGGCGATCGCATCTCTCGGCCGCTCTTTGTCTCTCTTGCGGTGAAAAGGACAGGAAGTGTGTGGCAGCAGTGCAGGAAGCGGCTTACTTATTCATCAGGTTTGGCGGGGATTTCTGCTGGATGATGAATGGCGAGCGGACGCCCGAGCCGGGTCGTGTGGGTAAATAATGTAACAGGCCCCCATGATGCATTGTGATGCCGAGCTACAGGTGTTTGCTCAAACTCGCTCAGACCTAGCTTGCGGATGTTTGCATGCAATTTATTTGGCAAGCGCCATTCTAACTTCTGAGTTTTTTCGTTTTTTGTAATCAATGTTTGTAATGTAAGGAGTTCTATTTAAGGCTTTGACTTGGCCGGTAGCGATCACAACCGTGCAAGTCAACTGTGAAAGATTAAATCTGCGATATAGAGAAACCATTGAAAACATTTAAAAAAAATAATTTTACACCTTCCACACATTTAAACGTGTTAAAACATATTTTTGAACACACTGTATTTGAAGACAAAAAAAAAAAACATTTGCAAGCATATAAAATCTATTGGACGTCTTGTAATGTCTGTGTGCATGCCTTTAAGAGGCGGGGCTGTTGGAAAGTCTGCCTGTGAGTGTCTGGGTGAGAGCTGTGACCAACAGCAGCTCCTGCGTGAGTGTGCTCATTGTGTAATAACCGCCTCAAAAGGGTACCAGTGACCGTGGCTCTCCTCTCCCACATGCGAGAGTTTTGTTCTGATTTTTTTTTTTTAATCTGTTAGTTCTAAATAGTTTGTAGAGCAGATTTGAAAATACTTTGTAATTTTTTATTTGTTGTATTTTAAAAAAAAAATTTTTTACTATTAGTTTTAATATTTTTAAATATATTGTCAAGTGGAAGATAAAAAAAGGTCATCTACTTTCAACTTTTTTTTGTATTTTTAAAAGCCATTTTTATTTTTTTTTAACAATTTTTTTTTTTTTTCAATTTTAGTTTTAGTTATTTCGCTCGTTTTCGTTAACTATAATATCCTTCCTCAGTATACTCTACGGTAAAAAAATTCCTTTAGTGAAATTGTATATGTTCAAAATTTGGCAGGGAAGAGCAGTGATAAACCATTCCAAATTTGAATGATGAATACATTTACCAAGTATATAAAATGAGATTTCATAATTGTACTAAATCAAGGCGTTCTCTCCACTCTCAAATACGTTGGGTGCGTCTGCTCGATAGGCTGAAACCACACCCAGCTCAGCTGTCAGCTGTCAATCCAATTTACAAAAACATAATACAGATGTTAAACGGAGGCCGGCTCTTCCGCCCCCGCTCTTGTGCAGTCACTGCCTCCTTGCAGTCGCTGTATTTGATGAAGAGAGAAAAAGAAATAGTTCCAAAAAAAAAACGACAGAACCATCCTACCATCAGCATCTACAGGAGTGGAAATGTAGCTCTAATGCAGCAGGAGGAGGTGGACAGCCAGCTATTAAGGCTAAGCGAGGGCCTGGGGTCCACTCAAGTTTTACACTCCTACTCAGAGTATTCCTCACACACACACGCACACACACACACACATGCGCGCGCAGGCAGCCTCTTAACCTCCTGTTCCTGCTCCGTTCCGTCTGAACTCTTCTCTCAGCGCTGAGACGAGCAGACTCAAGGAAACGCTTCATTTAAATGTACATAATTTGCTGTGGAAGGCTCACTCTTGGTCTCGCTGTTCCCCCGTGGCGCCGCAACAGCAGCAGCTCGGGGGAGACAGACGGAGGGAAGGGATCTTTTTTCTTTTTTTCCCCCCCCTTTCATCCCGTGAGGAATGCAGTGGCCCGGACACAAGTACTGGCTGGTAAAAGGCAGAGAGGGGAGGGGTCGGGGAGGTGGCGGTGGCGGTGGAGAAGCGGCAGGTACGCTGGACGTTCATTCCCCCAACCCCCCGGAGACTTTTCATGCCAACACCTGTTTCCGTCTCTTTTGGCCACCGCAGTTTATAGACTGGAAATAATGCGGCGCTGCGCATCCGCGCACAGTCCGTGTTTTGTTATCAGCACCCTCCTGGCCTTCCATGCTTTCTGGTAAATTGATGATTAAACATCAAGATGTGTCAGTTGATTGATGTTACAGGTGCGTAATAATGGCGGTTGTTCCAGAATGGATTGGTGACAAGTTGTAAAACCACTTAGCTGCTCAAAACGTGAAAAAAAGATCACTTTTCAATGAGTAAAGATGACTTTGTATTATACAAAATGCCACGGGATTCTTGTCAGAACCTTTTTTTTTTTTTTTTAACAAAGTTAAATCATCTCGACACTAAAAATATATATATTTGCAAAATAAAAACATACTGGATGTCACTTTCCAACTAGTTTAAGTACTTTTTGTCCAACGTTTTACCAAATTCTCCCAAAGAACAAACTCATTTCATCTTAAAGCTAAATTAATTACATATTTGTTATTATTTCCTAAATCATCCTAAATTCGTCACATTAGGTTTTGCAGATTGATTGTGTATTTTTATCGCAACTGTTTTCTTAGTAGAACTCAAAACAGGTAATCCAATGACCAGCGTGTTTTGGATTTGTAAGTAATAAAACATTTGTTACTGCCAACTTTTGAGCATCTTTCTTACACAATCCTAAAAATAAAAATGATTTCATTTTTCGTTTTTGTTCCCGTCACCACTATTGTTGCTGAAATTTCGCCATTTTGGTGCTGATGAAGTTTAAAGCTTCTCTAATACTGTCCTATTAGCTTCTGAGCTATTTTGTACCCAATCCTACAATTCTTTAAACTCCAAATAGGCGGATCAGATTGTGCAATTCTTTCACATCCCGAGTTTAAACTTTTTAAGATTTAGCGACATTTTTTGGGACAAAATCCCACACTATAAATAGCACACTTTCAAATGTAAGTGAGCAGCCAAATAATCAATTATATGGCAAAAATCATGCGGCCCCGTAGTGAGAACCAAAGTAATAAATACTTGGTGGGGCGATGGAACCGATTGATCTGAGTGGAAAGAGGAAGACAGGATTGGAAATTGGAGGAGAGTGAAAAGTGACTTTGGCCTTTGTCAAAGTCGACACTCGACCTTTTCGCATTCGGGCAGGTGATTGCGTTGCGCTCATGGCGTACGGGCTGTGTACGAGACGTGCGGCGGAATTCTTTGGGGGATTTAGCGTAGACGCCCTGACCCATATTAGGCAGAGCTTTGAGTGTTTGTTCTGCCTGGGAGCGTTCCGCGACTGAACAAAGACAACAAATCCCTCCGACTGCATTGGAGTCCCCATCATTTTCCTATAATGAGTCAACAAGGAGACATGCTAGAGACCTAAAATGTGCTTTTTTGTAGAGGGCGAAACAAACTCCCTTAACACATATTGTACCGTAGAGGGCAGTTTGCATTTGTTTCTAGTTTAATTTAGCTATGTAGTCTGTGTCAATGGGTAGAATGTCTGTCATGCTTTTGTCAAAATAGCCAAAGGATGACAAAAAAAAAAATGAGCCCTGCCTTTCAATTGAGTCTGTTAATGCTAATGCTAAATAGCACCTACGTTGCGACGCTTAACGGTTTAAGTAATAGATTGAACGTGTGTAGCAACACATGTAGACAGAAAATATAACAATATTCAGTCTATATTTTTTTATTCTCTGCATTGATATTAGTGCCGTACTGATGAGCTGAGAGTAGTTGAGATTTCTCAATCAATAGTATATCCATCTGTCTTATACTGCTCCCAGGCGGCCGAGGTAGTCACAAAACGGATTCAACTTTTATCTAAAGGCTCCACTGTACAAGCGTTTTGACGCTTTGCTTTTTTTTTTTTTTTTTAAATGAAGTGTTGGTGTGCCTGGAGCTATTAAATATACACAGATAAAACTAGTTTTTTTTATGGCATTCCCAAAAGGTTCCAGAATATTTAGTGACATTTAAGTCAACGTTTACGCCTGCACGTTGGCATAAATGTCAATGCCTTTGTTTTGTTTATCCAAGTTTTGGCTTGTCAAACTGTTTTCTCCTTTATATCAGCTGAATTTATCTCTTATTTCCATTTGGCGTGTTGTTGCGTGCTATTTTTTTCGGCGAGACTTTACTTCACTCTCGGTCAACATCAATGTTTGCAGTAAGCATTTCTGTTGCTTGGATAACTTGTATTTCAGTAGATTTAGTAGGATTTCTGTCATTTATGGAGATTCAACAGTATTTGGGTAATTTGGGACGTATTTGAATATATCTAAGAGTATTTCAGTAGATTTAAGACTATTTGGGTAACATTTATTGCATATTTCACAGACAGAGTATTTAGATAACTTTTTGCAAGTATTTGAGTACAGTACTTTACAGGTTGCTTTATAGCGTCCACCTTCCCCTAACTTATTTCCGCTGCAACTTTCAGGCTCAATTAGCTTCAGCAAATCATTTGGCCTTTTGGCTCCGGCGGCGGCGCTCACCCCGTTTGCCAAACTTTTGCCGGGCGCCATGGCAACCGCGTGACACGGTGACATTTTCAGCCGGCGGCGTTTATCACCTCGCGCACTCCCCGCTGTGTTTGCCTCTGACATTTTGGAAACGGGACGGAGTCGGCGCCGGGTGCCACTTTGGCTCAGGCGCCTCTCCTGGCGCCACCTTGTTTATTTTTTTTTGGGGGGGGGGGGGATTTTTGCTTATAATGGAACACAAGTATAGGGAAGCGAGTGTATATTGTTTTGCACATGTATGTGGATCAGTCACGCGTTGCCTCGCGGCGTCAGCTTGGCGGCTTCGTACATACAGATGCTGCCGGGGGGTTCTCCATTATGGAAGCATTAAGAGTATAACTATGAAAATGAATAAGTCATAATATTTATGCCACATTGAGTGCATGCGTAAAAATTAATGCGTGCGTGTTTGTTGGGGGTGTGCAGACGCACGTTTAGGCCCGCAGCCGAGTAATTGAAAATTGAATAGAAGAGTGAAGTTGTGGGCTCATGGCCTAATTCGGCAGATGGCTCACTGAACGTCTCCATGGAACCAGTTCTTCCAATGTGTGTGTGTGTGTGTGGGTGGGGGGGTGCGTGTGTATGTTTAAATCAAGACAAAGACTCCTCCGAAGTGTCCTCTTAACGATTTTTGGTTAGATGAGGATCGGCACAGGAAGCTCATGTTGGGTTGTCTTATTGATAGTTGTTCCGCTTGTTTTTTTTTGTGTTTTTTTTTTTTTTTCCCCTGTTCCTCTCACGCCCTCTTTTACTTCTCGGCTTGGCTTCACCTTCACACACTCAGCACTTCCTCTTCCTCTTCTCAGCCTGTCAGCAGGTTAATGATTTCACTTTCACACTTCACCCTGCCTAATTGTTTTTTTTTTTTTTTCTTTGTCTTGTCTACTTGACTTTTTGAGACCATGTTGAGGTTAAGATTCAAGTTCAGCTCAAATGCTGGACTTTTTCAACCCTCGTCAATCAAACTGGAGTACATGCCATCTTTTTTGCCCCCTATATTTGTGGCTTTTATTTATTTATTCATGATTAGGTGCTGACTCCTTATCTGATAAAAGGCTGGAGTTGAATTGTAAAGTCACGGTTTTATTTATGGAACATGTACACATCTGGGGACATTTTCCATTGAACTCTTTCAATGCCAGCCATTTTTGAACAAAGTGAACCTATTGATTGCCAACCAATTTAGAGTGATCTTTCAAAGGCATACGTTGTGTTTTCACAAGGTTTTTGCGAAAAGAAATTTTATACACAACAGTGCCTTTTTTGCCCATAATTTTTGCTTTAGCAACGCCTCAAACATCTTCTATAAAATACCAACAGCAACAATACAATTTTACAAACTATTTCCACACTATTTAGTAGTAGTAGTAGTATTTAATAGTGTGTGTGTGTGTATGTGTTAAAATTAGCGATTACCTTCTGTCTCCAATAAGTTGCCTGGTGGTTTTTCAAAATAGAAAAAACTCTATGCTCATGCTACTACTCTATTTTTGCTATGCATGTAACACAATAATGTTTCCAGCAACAGGCCTTTGAGGAGAATCAGTATGTTGCTGCCACTTAGAGCTGCCACGATGGTGGCGCCATCATGCACCTTGTGTGTAAACAAGCCTCGCAATAGGATAATAGACACACTTAAACGATGATAGTAGTCAATCCCCGCGTAAAAGAGCCTAATGGGAATATCTGAAGTGTGTGTTTGTGCACGGGCAAGTATGTGACAGGCCACGGGAACATATGGCACCACAGGAGAATAATGAAGTTGTCTTCTTGCACTGGCACATCTCCAGAGGTCACGTGAATGTTCCTGTATGACACTACAGCATATGGGCCATGCACGCATGCGCGTGCCGTACGTGTGTGTACGTAAATGTGCGCAGCTGTGTGCATTAGCACACAGTTTTTTTTTGTTTTGTTTTTTTAGTACAGCTCTGGAGAAAAATAGGAGACCAAAATAACAAGGAAAAGAAGCCCCATGACTTTAAAGCTGAGGCCTTAAGTGTGATTTCGGTTTCCTTTTTCATGATGATGAAGCCTCGTTTTATATACGTTGAGATTTTTTTTCAATCAATCAAATTTGGCATTGGCAAATTTGGGGTCTTAACAACACTTGAGATTTGTCATATTTTCAACACATTTATTTTCACTTTGCTCCGTTTTTATCTGCAGCTCCCAAATTGAAAAAAATGTTCAAAAAAGTCAGTCAACGTATCAGTTTGTTATTTTCATTTTTATTTATTTTATTTTTTTAAACAATCCATTGTGTGCTGCTGTAAAACCTGAATTTCCCCTTGGGCGACTTTTAAGGGACTATTTTGTCTTCTCTTCCTCGCTTCTCCATGGCAACACACGTGTCTGCATGCGTTCATCATACACGCCTGTTGCCACTATTGTCGGAGCCCTCCTCCACACCTCCCGTGGTGGCGCTCTCCTGCCCGGAGCAGGTGAGACAAGGCGGTAATGATGCGCCACGCGACCGCCCAAACGCAGCGGGAGTGAGCTCGCTAAATTTGGAGAGTTCCTATGTGACACGCAGAATACTCATTTTTGTGCGAAAATCTGGATCTTAGATTTGGTTCACCCTTCTCTTGATTCATACGTAGAAATACTTCCAGTGTCTTGGGCTGGATTAACACTGCAAGCCCAATTCTGATTTTGTCTAATGATTGTGGGTGATGCATTCCAGACCCACCTGCCATGTGGCCTACGGTGTATTCTCATTCCTCTGTCGGAACAGCAACTATGACAACAGCTCAGTTGGCTACCGTGCCTGCCTGTTCTTACTCGTAACACATCCACTGCCTTTGACGTATTTATTTGTCTTTTCACAGTCCGGCCATTCGATCCCCAAATTTTTCACTTTTTTTTTTTTCAAACGTTATTGTTAAAGAGGCTCTGGAAGTGTCTTGACAGTCAATGAGTTAATGCACTGCATCTCATGCAGTAGACCTCAGTGCTGCCAGATACTACACTAAAGGCATATAACTCTAAATGTGTACTTGTCTCTATACTGTAAAAACCCATTGAAAAATCAATTGGTTAAAAATTTGAGATAATGTGGAGGCACAAATGATGACCCGACATATACAGTAATGTTGGATTCAGAATGAGCATAGCTTTATTGTTATTGTACCACAAGGTGCAGTGAATGAGAACAGACACAAGCCGTTCAAGAGACATAGAAAAACAATGACCATCCACCAGGGCGAAACAGAACGGGGAAATCCAATCCACATTTTTTAAAGTGACACTGCTGATGGCTGAATGAATGCAAAGGCAGGGCCCCCTATTGGAGTGGGGGTTTTCTTCTTTAGAGTTCTGATTTTTTTTTTTCTCCTTCAGAACCTTCACCATGCCGCTTTCAGTTGTCCTCTCTCCTGGACACAAGTACACGCTACATGCGTGTACTTGCACTTGGCTGCAATCAGAGTTAGACAGCGCGAGCTCAATACCTCCCACGGCTCTAACCGAGGGGGTCAATTTGCAGATGAAGACGGCAAATAACTTCCATTGCTTGCACGTTGGAGATGTACTCAACAACCCTTAAGCCAAGTGTAAATAAACGTATTGAGTATGTGCAATTCCGCTGTTCAACACCATATTAAGACGACAAAGATAAGCAATCTCCTGGGGATGAACCTGTTCATTCTTTTCAATGTTTGATCTTCAAAACAAAAACTGGGCCTGAAGAGAAATGGCCGTTAAAGCCCAATGGAAAAATGCTCGCCGATTAAGATCATTTGAGCCGATTTAAGAAAATCTGAAACTCGCAGACCGTTTTCATGAACCACTTTGCGTGTCGTATTTCTAAATCGGTTGCAAGGTTCTTTAGCAAAGCTAAAAGGATTTTAAAAATAAAGATGGGATCGACGGTAATTTAATTTTGAGAGTATTTATTTAGCAAATCACAAAAGTAAAAACCAAAATAAAAACAAATAACATGAGAAAATCACACTCTGGCTGTTCCTTCCTGGCGGACGTACGCCGTAACGTAACGCAATTAATTTCCTGTTTACATGTGCGTGTAGCCTTATTCAAACTGCGGCGCAAAGTCGCTTATTTCCAGACTCGTATGTGACAGTGCTGCCGCACACTCAAGCGAAAGGTTTGATATTTGTTAAACCTGTAAACCTTTTAGCCCTGTTAGGAGCTTCTTTCCATGGGGACACACCAAAAAATAAAAGGTCAAGAATGCACTCAGTCCGCTGAAGGAGAAAAGGAGCAGTGGATGTTTGTTTGGAGAGTTTTTATCCGCTCTTTCGGTTTTCTTCTCCAGAGAATGCGGCGCTGCAACATGTGAGAATCGCGTGGTGGTGATAGTTGGTGTGTTTTTGTGCAAGGGCGGAGGACAGGAAGTGGGAGGTGAGAAACACTCAGTGCGTTTCATGCTGTTTGTGTCCACAGCTTGTAGACTTGGCGCCATTGCGCTCGAGTCGCAGAGACACGTGTAGGGTTGGAAGGTTGGAGGTCCCACGTTAAAACTTGGAATTCAACCGAAATGCAGTGACAATTCGGTATGAAAATGGAGCAGCAATCCAGACAAAGGGGATTGTGTTTCCCTTCCATTTATTCCTTTATTTATTTTTGTATTCTTTGTGTCGGTAAGAGTAATGGCGACGTTAGCAAGAACTACTTAAAAAAACATTTGATTTGTTTTGGAGGTTTACTACTAATGACAGCTACTTCCCTTTTCCCATTCATGCCCGCTATGCTAACATGCTAATGTTGCCGTACTGTTACATGTTGTTTCATGATGGCCCAACTCTTGGAATTGATAAGTTCCATTTCCTTTTTTGGAATTTCCACTAAGTTGACGGATGTCCTGGAACAAAAAGGTTGACAGTATTCATACCACGGCAGTTAAAATGGAATCTTTTTTTCTTTTAAATACACTTATCATATTGTCCGCATCTTGTTTGAACTAATCACAGTATTATAGACTTTGTACAAAATCCCCCTAACGTCACTAAAGGAACAGAATGCAGACACAAAAATAATTATTCTTTGTAAAGAGGATGCAGTGCTTTACAAGTCAAAAATTGCCAATTTAAAAGCGTTTAATTAAATGTGGATATTTAAACGCAACATGATATCCATCCCCTGAGGTTGATTATCTATTATATTTCCCCGCAGAGCAGCCGTACCGAGTTAATTTTGCCACACAGCGATCACAGAAGGTGTTTTACTTGGCTTTAAAAAAATAAATAAATAAATAAATAAAGCCTTAGTCTTAATTGCATCCACCTCATCTGTCCGCAAACTCCAGACCAGACTTCCACTTTATTATTGGCACAGACTGACTCATCCGCTCCCTTCTGCTTGGCTGCTATTGTGTGCATCATTAACTTATTGGCTTTGTTGCCTTTTCAGTGCTATCGCCCAGCACTGGGAACCACTCCTGTATTGCAAAACAGTTCATGCAATACAAAAGGAAACAGTTCCCAGTTGTCTTACTAACGCGTCTGTGAAAAAAAAAAATACCCCAATAATCCACCAGGTGCAGCGCTGGGAGATGTCTTAATGTTTGGGTTTGATATGATCGTATTTTCATGTAGTCCAACCGTCGCTTGGAAATGGCAGATCTTCACCCAGCCTAGCCTCCAGGTCATGGGTGGAGAAATTATGTTTGAGGGCATACATTTGTGGTATTGTGTAATTGTTTTTTTAGATAGTTAGCTAATGAGAGATTTACTTGGGTGTATAGTTTTGAAAAATGTGCCTTTTTGTTTATAAGCAATTTCAAAATACATTTTCCATAGTTTCTCCCTTTTAAATATATTGGTGCCTTGAGATACATAACTTTACCTTTGTCTGTTTGCGTAACGCTAACATAATGGAAAACGCCGTCTACTCGCCAGCGAACAGCATCGATGTCGCATTGTTGCAATGCGGATATTTGAACACAAACGATGCAGCAACACATATAGGCAGACAATGTAACACTACTCAGAAATACATTTCCTTTATCCTCTCTCAAGTCAAACAACCAGAAGGCATTGCAATAAATTCATTATGATGCTCAGACTGTTTATTTCTTTACATTCTATTCAATTACATTGATCAACATTTTTTTCCAATTTTTTTGTTTTTAATGAGGGATGCAAGTAAACGTTTTTAGATGAATTTCATGCTTTTTTTCTCTAGCACAACTGGTTTTCATGATAATATAATTTAATGTGTCATATAGTGTAGTACATTGACTAATATTTATGAATTAGGGGTCAGGTTCAGCAAAAGATGGATTTTTTTGGGTTTATGGGAAACATAACTATAAATTGCAACGTATGATAAAATCTGCATTGCACAAGCTTTTATAAGTCAAACTTCAATACAAAAAAATGAAAATATTGCAAAACCTGATGTACCCTTTTTTTTTTTTTAATATTAACTTTAAAAATGCATTTCGGGACACACAAAGCCATCTCTGATTAGAATTTGCTGTTGACCAGTGTCATGTTTTAAAAAAAAAAAAAAAAAATTCAATATTTCCAGTGCTATTTTCCGTATTAAAAACACACGACAATAAACGTTGTCACTTTTTGAGGGAGGCTCAAGCGAACTGATGTCATTCCCGTTATTTCCAAGCATTTCCAAGGCACCGCTGTTTTTGAAGATACTGCCTGATTACCATTTTGAACTTTGCATGCAGCTGCCGCCTCACCTCAAGTGACTTCCGAGGGTATTTTTAGTGCACCCTGTGGGCAGGTGATTTTTTTTTTTTTTTGGGTGCCAGCGTCTACACAATTAGTGAACAAAGGCTAGAGACGTGGAGCGAAGTGGATGAAATGACAAAGCCAGCAAGCTCCCGTAAGAGCAGAATATTGCCGAGCCGTGTCACATCCCATTCCTGGCGGTCCTGAAGAATGTCCAGTCCTTGACGCTTGTCCAATCCAAGATGCTCCAGCTTCACGCCAGCTAATCTCTCTTGACGCCTCGCGCCGCCTCCCCCCCGCTGTGTAATGGCAACAATTCCCCCCCCTCCCCTGCCCTCCCCACTTCCGCTCCAGCCCAAATGGGCACCGGTCCGTCTTCCTTATATCATTATATGCCATCTAGCCCGTCTCCATTACTCCCTTTGGTGGCTTTGTCTCCCCTCTCCATCTGTCTTTGTCAGACTGGGTTGCAGTCTTCTTCTATCTGGCTCAATCTCACCTCTCCCCTGCATCGCGCCTCTCTTGATGGGAACCTGCGATTGCAGAGTGAGCAATAGCCCCGCGTTTCCTTGAGGGCCCGCCAGCGAGAGTTGCTAAACTTGGAGGGCGTCTATCTGCGAGCGCACCTTTCAAGCTCGGCTCGCTTAGGTGCGGCAAGACGGGGAAAACAAAACAGCGCCGCGTTTCCCTCGATACCCGTCGCCCCGTGCCTGCGTTAAGGGTTTGACATTTGGGGAAGCGGCCGCAGATAGGATCCGTCGCACAAACAAGACCATTGTTATTTTACAGGCAACTTTATTTCAAGAGGCATTGTTTACGCTCCAAACAAGATCCCCGGGGGGTCCGGGAGCCTGAGCTTGGGGGAACCGTACAAAAAAAAAAAAAAAAAAAAAAATTGCAATGAATGGTTAGTCATTTTTAAAGTGCATAACTACAGTACATATGAAGGCCAAACATAATAAATCCATTACTCCTCCCTTTCTTAGCTTTGGGCCAGTTCAAAGTTCTGATAATGATGGTGATCCGTATTTTTCATTCTAGTTATTTTTTTGTTCCATTTTGACTTTTTTGACTGTTCTATAAATGTAGTTAGTTTAAATTAGTTTTTAGTGCAGGTTTGTTAGCTTTTGTTTTTATTTCTTAGCTTGATTCTAATTTTAGTTCTGTTAGTTTTAGTTTTAGTTTTTTTTTTGTTTTTTTTTCAAACATATATGGAGTATTTGTTGAGTGCACTAAGTATTTGGTAATAAAGTAAAGTTACCGGTAACCACAATTTCCAAACAACTGATTGGCAATAAATACATTTAAAATTAACCTTAAAAGCATCTGTATGGCAATAATTGAGCAAGACTAAATCGAAGGACATTTTCTGTATAATTCTACAGTAGTTCATTTTAATCAATTTTATGAACATAAAATGTAATTTCAAGTATTTTTTTTAGTTTTCATTTACTTTTTTTCAAAGCACCCCTGTTTTTATTTTATGTCGTTAACGGAAATGCTTTTATAATTTTAGTTTTCGTTATTTTGTTAGTTTTTGTTGTAACACATCACATAAATCTGACATCCCAGCATAAATAATATTTTTTTTTATTCAGAACAAATTGCAAATCATTACAGCACATCCTACTTTTTCCTTAGAACAAAAGGTGTGTGTTTTTTTCAGAATATAGTATTATTTATAGAGGATAAAAGCATATTTTCCAAATTAAAAGTCATGACTAGTTAATTAATTCACATTATGAGTTGTATTTTTAAATGTTAAAATACAACTTTCTTTACTCGTTGACTTTATTCCCTCTATTTTTCTTCAGATTATGACTTTGAATCTTGACAAAAATATGTCTTTGTTCTTGTCAAGACTACGCTTTCTCTAAAAATAAAAAATGGATTGTTAATATATTCCCTTTTTTTTTCTTAAAAAGAAAATAATTTCTCCTCTGTAGGAGTCCCTTCTCCCCAAAAAGTTCGAGAACCCCTCCCCCACCAATTTATTAGCCTATTTGGGATACAAGGATTCCCGAGAAACCATCCACTCAAAAAAAAATCCCATTTATTATTTAAATGTATTCAACAATTCCAAAAGATAAGATAAACAAACATGTCATAGAATTGATTTACAAGCTTTTTTTTTTTTGTTTGTTTGTTTGTTTCTTCTCCTCGTCATATCTGTTGCACAATCTCATCATGGGCTTGCTAAATAAAACATCATTGGCTGTAGCACAGGAGACGACCGCGGAGAGGAGCACGGAGCTATGACGCACCACATGCTGGCATGCACGCACTTGCGACGAGTGTGCGCGCACGCTCTTTACACACGCACACGAACACGCACACAAACGTGCAGTTCGATCGTCCTGGGGCGAGCGGTCGGGCTGCCGCGTTGAGTTAATATGAGCACGTGTGTCTGCGATTGGCGCTGCTCATGAATGGAGGACAATCGGCGACGCTCGCTCCTCCTTCGTGTTTGCTTTTTAGCCGCGAATCCGCTTTCGCTCGGCTCGCGCAGAGACGATCGAAGCTGAACTAGAACATCGAGAAGACACTTTGATGAACCCCGATAGCAGCAGCAGGACGTCGCCTCGCGTGTGTGCGAAAGGGTGCGGTCTATATAAGAGTAGTTTTTCCATACAGTTGGGAGGTACAGTGCTGAATGTTATTGGATGAACACAAAGTCACCTGCCACTTCCATAACAACACCTCTTGGGGATATCTTCACAAGGGACAAGGATATTATCTTTTATTTCATTTTTTTTCTTCCTGTCAATCGGTGCGGATTATTATGCATCTCTACCAAATGAAAACACAATCTAAGGTTTAAATTGCACGCAACAACACTACGGATTTCAGTCAAGTCGGCTGTGGAGAGAAGAGGTGTGACGGTCTGCGTTGTGCGATGAGGGGGGGGGCGCGGGAAGAGAGAGGAAGAGACGCTGGTAGCGAGGAGCTTCCGACACATTGGCGCTGTGGCGGCGAGTGCTTGCTTGGAAGGTACCCGCCTTCTAATCCTCACCCCCCGACACACACTATGCCTCCCCCCCCCCCCTTGCCAGTGTGCCCAGGCCTCGGCCGCAGCGCCCGCAGGAAGCGGAGGGTTGTCCGTGATGATGGAGAGAAGAAGGGGCTGGGGGTCGATGGGGGGTGGCGGGAGGGAGGGGGAACTAGAAGGCCTTGAACTCACATCCTCTCCACCCCACAACTTTTTCCCTTCAGTCGAGCCGGACTGTCTTTTTTTCTGGTCGACGTGCGCTCAGTCCGCGTAGAGGATGAAGCCCGAGAAGGTGCTGTACTTGTTGTTGTTGCCGCCGTGCGCTTTGCCGCCGTCCAGCTTGATGTAGACCTCGTCGCCGGCGTCCAGGTGGAGGATGACGCTGTTGGAGGCGTAGTCGTAGTTCTGGTCCGCGTCTTGGGCGATGGCACTGGCCCGAACCTGGGAGGACAAGCCGATGCAATACGTATGGACAGGTTAATACGACTGAATTCAATTGGTCAACTTGAACAAGCAAACGAGTTAA
This sequence comes from Filicampus tigris, assembly GCF_054856515.1. NCBI lineage: Eukaryota > Metazoa > Chordata > Actinopteri > Syngnathiformes > Syngnathidae > Filicampus > Filicampus tigris. Next base: position 5,108,327 of record NC_141232.1, read on the forward strand.
TGCCTCCACCAATGCCAGCCTCTGTGTCAAGGTTGTTCTGCAGCAGGAAAGATGTGCTGGAGGGAATTGCACAGAGGACGCAGCTCTGCTCAATCCCGAGCCACCGGTGGAGGCTTCGGAGGCTGTCCTAGGCTGCCTTAATGAGGAAACTGAGCCAAGCTTACGCCATTTCCTACACGTCTGCCCAAGCTGGCACTGTGACGTTTGGATCTTGATTGGAAATAACTGAAATATCCCAGAACCTGAACCCCCCCCCCCCCCCCCCAAAAAAAACAAATCTGGAGAAAGAGCAGCTACATTGCCAAACGTGCTGAAACAACATCTGCGCTAGCAAAACAACAAGTCTGTAATTGCTCAAACAGGAGCTGCAGTCACTGCGACTGCTAACAATTTGTAGCATTTGACACTAAAAAAGTGTTGAAAGATATAAACTATCCGGCAGAGAAACGATTTTGTTAAAGCGGAAGTCAACCCAAACATATTTTTTCCAAGAATATGTTCCCAGCAGACCCACTAGTTGAAACACGGCATTCTGATTAATGTTGCGTTTGTGGAATATAAGTTAAGCAGCAAAATGCACTCGTTTTTAGCCATCTCCGGGGGCGGCCATTTTGTCTTCTGTCGACTGAAAATGACATCACAACTGCTTTCAACGACCAATCGCAGCTGACCTCTTTTCTGAATCTGAGCCGTGATTGGTCGTTGTGAGCAGTTGTGATGTCATTTTCAGTCGACACAAGACAAAATGGCCGCCCCCAGACATGGCTAAAAACGAGTGGATTAACACTTATTCCACAAACGCAATATTGATCAGAATGCCCTGTTTCAACTATAGTGGGCTTGCATTGAACATATTCTTGAAAAAAATATTGACTTCCGCTTTAAACAGTGAACTCAAAATGGCAGTACCTAAACTCTCCAGTGCAGCTTCTGGGTTTAATTCAGTGCACTCCATCTTTATTTAGATGTAAGAACATTTTTTATACTTTATACAAAGTTTATTTTTTTAGAACCGTTTACATATATATATATATATATATGTATATATATATTTGTATATATGTATATTTGTACAGATCCAATTTGCACTGAATAGGGGAAGCTTTGCAAGTCGTTGTGCACTAACCCTAATCCTAAAAGCACTATTTGAAGTCATTGATTTATACTCTTATCCAGAATGCTATATAAAACATATAGCACTGAAATGAACAATTATGTTTCTTTCTGCATATCTGTCTGCGTTGAGCTGTTAAAAACACGGAAATTATGCCAAATTATGCTGGCGTTTTTCAACATAAATGTAATTAGTTGCTCCATCTGCATCCTTGCTAATATTGTATTTGTAGTCAAACTGCAACATACGTTGGTGTGTATTTTATGGTATTATAGCATTTTAAGATTTGGCCCGGTGCAATTATTAGCGACCTCCTAACAAGGAGAAGTGCACCAAGCGAGTTAAGAGGACTAGAATTGAACCGGAAGATCGTTATTTTCTCTTGTGGGGGCGAACAAAAGCAAGCGCACTGTTCGTCCCCGAAAGTCTGCGCCAGTTAAATCAGCCCATTAGCCACTTAGTCGGGCCAGCCAGGTCGAATCAAAATCAATCGCTTTCTTGCACCCGCCGTATTTTCTCGTGGCTCATTATCAGCTCTCCAAAGACGGCGTTGCCGCGGCGGCGCGACCTTAAATCGCAGCGTTTCAAGCTGTTGTCGGAAGGCATCGAGGACCGACGATAATTACTCGCTCTCGAGGAGGCGGCCATATTGACCAATGTGAGGAAAGGCATCCTGCAAATGGAGATATTCCACGGGATACTCTCGACCTTTGAGTATGCTCGAAATATGCTCTTTAAATCTCATTTTTCACCTTCAGCTTGAGTCATGTGAGCTTTGAAAGGAAGAGAAAAAAGAAAAAGCCAAAAAAGGAAGGCGGAAAAAAGCGAAACACTCGAGGGTCTGACTGGGTCACGAAATCCAACACCAAAAATTTCTGGCAGCACTCCGCTAAAAAGCATTTACGTGTTCAGGTGACATATCTGTTTTTGGAGCCAGTGCTGGCAAAAGCAGGTAGACGGGTGAGGGAGGGGGCGAGTGCTAAAGGATGCGAGGGAAGGTTGCATTGCACAAATGAGAAAAGTTTCTGCTTGACTGTCGACTGCTTCTTAAAGCTTTGTCTTATTTCAAATCGTTCTTTTTATGCCTGTTTTTCATCACAAAAAAAGAAGTGCGTTGTGGATGAAAAAGAAAAAAACTACTACTTAATAATTAACCCACCAAGTTATCAATGAAATCATCTACAACTCACAAAATTATCTCGAGCGTCCAAACCTTGTAAAATTTGCGATAAAATCGTCTTTCTCACAAATCATCTGAAACTCACAAAGTTGTTAATTAAAGCCTCTCAAACGCATCTATCGACCAAATCACAAAATTAGAAATCAAATGATCTTAAACGCATTATTCAATTAAATTTTGCAAAATTACCCCTCAGGTTGTCTAAAACTCATTAACTAGTCGATTACATTGTTTAAAACTGCTAAAATTAAAGATTAAGTCAACTAAAACTCAGAAGTATCGTCAAATTCTCTAAAACTCTCAAATTTTGATCAAAATGTGTAAAACACACAGAATTGCCAATCAAACTGCCTAAAACTAACAGTTATCCTTAAAAACATCAGAAATTCACAAAATGTAACATCAAGTCGTCTAAAACACTCAAAAAATGTTGGCCAAAATGCACAAAATTGTCACTGTCTAGAACTCACAAAAATCTAATGCTACAAAACCCACAAGATAATCATACTTTCATAAAAATGAGCCCTCAATTCTATTTTTTTTTTTTTGTAATTATCAATCAAATCATCTCAAACCCGCCAAATTGTTAATCAAATTCTTGGAAATTAAGGAAATCATCAGTCGTATCATCTAAAACCGTCACATTGCCTAAAACTCACAAAATGATCAATCAAATTGTAAGAGGCACAACATTTTCAGTTAAATTATGTCAAACGCACAAAATTACACCTCCATTTTTGGCTTTAAACACCGGCCCAAAAATCGACTGAGCGACGGCCCGTAACTTGTAAGTCAAGGTAGCCAGCACTGTACATATAAAGTATTCTTCTACTTTTCTTTTGACTGTTTACTCGTCTGATTAAATCGGGCACAGCTCATATCGTTGCGCAAACAGACGCCCGCCGTCGTGATCTGGCATCGTCTGCGTCCAGCGCGTATTAATAAGAAGCTGCCACACATCCCCCGCCGCACAAAGTCAACAGCGTCTTATTACAGAGCAACCCCCACCAACCCAAGTGACGGCTCGGGAGGATTTGTCAGTTAAGATTTTAATGAGACTTCATCAAAACATTTGCTTTGCAGGTGAACACACACACACACGTGCAGATTTGGACGATATAGATCTTCAATTATCATCTTGGTTTGCTCATCTGTCGAGGTTACTTGCTTCATTTGGGAGAATTCCTTGGGAGGACTTTGTCAAAGGGGTACAAGGCCTGAAGTGGATGCGTCAAACTAAAATGGTTGACTTCCTGTTTAATAGAAATAATAAACCAGCATTGGCTTTATCTATTTCACCCACTGACAAATTTATTCGTCTTTTCACAGTCCAGCCATTAAATCCCAGGAATTTATATATATATATATATATATATATATATATATATATATATATATATATATATATATAATTTTTTTTTTTTTTTTTTTCCAAACATTTGGGTAAAAGAGGGTCCGAAAATGTCTGGCAGTGAATGAGTTAAGAATTTTCGACATGTTGAAGTCCCCCCAAATGAGAGTCCCAACAGGGCCTCCCCGGCGGCGACAGCGCCGCTTGCAGTGTCCCCGATGACACTCTTTAGTTTGGTCTCTCCGCTTGGCTTTTTATCTCGCATCGATGGCTAAAACTTATTCCCGGGAATAATGATCAGGAAGGCGCCGCCTCGTTAGGGAGCCGGGGCGTCGCGAGCGGGACAAAGCGAGGCCGAGTGGCGGCGCGTGACCTTGGCGGCGCATACGGCGAGCAACTTTGACAAGGCAAACAGAGCGTGAGGCCGCGGGCTGGCAAACGAGGTGTCAGCCGATGTTGTCGTCGCCGTCGCCGGCGCGCTCGCATCCGTCAACATGATGGCTTTGATTGAATATTCACTCTGCGCTCGGCCTTAATAGATAATACATGGCGGCGAGCGAGTTCAGCGCGCATTTCTTTCAGTGTATGACAATGAAAGGCAGTTATCAATAATGACTATGTTTGTGTAAGGCGAGAGGGGGGTGGGGGGGGGCGTGTTTATGGGGCATGCTGCTGTATTGTACACTCCTCAATGAAATACTTTTTCTTTGGCCTTTTTAACAGACTGCTATTTATGGAACTCATAAAAGTTTGAGGTCTGTGGATACGGGTGCGGGTTTGAACATCTCCCGGGGGGGGGGCTGATCTTACGAGAGTCTTTGTCGGCGTGACAAGGACGCGTCCCCCAGGCGCGTCTGACGGCGCTTTGTTGACTTGATGTCGAGCCTCCATTTTGGCTCGACGACTCTATTGGTCCTCCTTAAATCAAAGCGCTCCGCTGCCTAATTGTGTTTGAACGTTCCAATCGTCAGCTGCATGCGTAATGGGGGCTTACAGAGGCCCACCCCCACCCGCACCCACGCCACACACACCGTGACGAAACAGTCCGTGTACATCGCAGCGCACACTCGGCGGCAACATAACGTCAATTCGATTCAATTAAGAAACGCTGTCGCAGATTCCGCCTTTGATATGATATAACGCTCGTTTCATTAGTAAGTAAATGACATCATAAATCCTATTAAGTACAGTTAGTGTATATCAAGGCCCGGATGGGTGATTGTTTACGCAAGCACCATTTTTACATAATTTTAAATTATTAATAGATTGCTGCCCATGAGAGCTGTTGTGGCCCATCAACCAGTTGTGGCCTCACCGGACAATCTAATGAGATCCAATACATGAGTTGGGACTCTAATATTTTGCTTACTTCATGTATACTGTGGTACCTTGACTTTCTGTATGAGTATCATTTGTTGTCCAACCAAGATCGTAATTCAAAGTACTTGTATAACAAATCCGAAGGCGCCGTGATGGGGAACAAAAACCGGCTGTGTGTCATCAATAGCCTACACCGCCACCTACAGTTCTGGAGTGGAGGAGCATCGCCTGGCACGTCATGACAAGAAGTGTGAGGGATTCTTTTGCCTTGGTGGCAACGTGGTAGCTTAGCCTCAAATTCCTGAGGTTTGGGGTTCGAATCTTGAAGTGTGAACATGTTCTCCTCTCGTGCTCATGTGGGTTTTCTACAAGTATTCCAGCTTCCTCGTTCCAAAACCTACATATCAGCATTTGTCCATTGCTGTGATGTTGAGTGTGAACGGTCGTTTGCCCGTATGCGCCTTGTGATCGCCCGGCTACCCGAGCAGGATTGCGCTCCACTTTCCGCCTCAAGTCAATTGGCGTAGGCTCCAGCTCACCCGCAAATCTATAAGGAAAAGTGCGACTGAAGATGGATGGGAGGTCGGCCGGCCTTGGTGGAGGTCTCCGAGTTATCTCTGTAAATGTACAATTCTTAATCCAGCTCACATATTGAATCCCTGTATTGTTTTTGGTCCTTGGAATATGTCCTTATACATTCTTGTGTTCATAACAAGCCGCATGGGCATTTTGTCCGATGGTTGTACGTCTCGAGGCACCCAATTCCAAGAACATTTATCCGTGCCCTCGTGTCGGAAACCTTCCCAAACGTTTCAAGCGTGAAAGCAACTAAAGGCGCCGGGCACGCCAGTGGAATGCTGACAACACGGGCGCTCGTGTCGGGTTTATTCGTCAGAGGAGGCCTGATTGAAAACATGACAAGGGGAGGAAAACCGTTAACGGGAGATTTGCCATCTGTCACCGGCAGAGTAGGAGAAGAATTAATTTCACCAGCTGTCTCGTCTCCTTTTGAAAGACGACCGCAGGAGCCTCGCCGATGTTTACCTGAGGAGAGCGTGGGGTGGCGCCGGGCCAGTTCGTTAGGAGAGCGAGCGAGAGCGTCGTCAGCGGCGGGAAACAGGACGGGCTGCAACTTTGACCCCGCCGTCCGACCCGAGCCCCGCCCTTCACTCTCCAACACGTCTGACTCATCACTTAATTAGCGAGCCGCACTGTGCGCCTCGAGCGCCCACACCCAAAACGCAAGGGTGGCTCTCAGCGGAGTCTAAAAACAGTAAAAGTCGACCTTTTGTTCACTCAGGCCACTTTTTCTTTAGCGGGCTGGCCATTAACCCTGCAAGCACCGCACTTCCCGTGTAAAAATATTCCCCAAATGTGTGCCGCTATATATATGTGTATATACTGTATATATATGTGTATATTGTATGTGTGTGTATATGTATGTATGTATGTATATATGTAATGTGTGTGTGTGTGTGTGTGTGTGTATACATATATATATATATATATATATATATATATATATTTGGGTATATATGTGTATATATGTATTTGTGTGTATATGTATATGTATTTGTGTGTATATGTATATGTATGTGTGTGTATATGTATATATATATGTATATATATGTATATATGTATGTGTGTGTATATGTATATATATATATGCATATATATGTATATATGTATTTGTGTGTATGTGTATATATGTATATATATATGTATAGGTATATATGTATGTATATGTATAGGTATATTTATGTATATATATATAGATATATAATATGTATCCTTTTTTTTTTTGCAAACACTAACTAACATATATATATATATATATATATATATATATATATATATATATATATATTATATATATCAAATATATTGACCTGGCAATGACACAAGTGGTGGGAATGTCTCGGTGATACACTTTAAAGTTTATAATGTTCAAGTTAAATTAGTATCAAATGTCTCGCAAGACAATAGTCAACATTCACATTTTTGGGTGGACCAAAGAAATAAGAGGAGGGTGAACCGAGGAGGCAGCATGTGCAGACTATGAGTCATGTGACGCCACCGACTCGCTGCCTCCCCGTCGAGGAGGGACAGGATAATTGTGGCTATCGCTGACGACTGAATTCGGAGGAGGGCGGCTAAATGTCAGGGGCGTGGGGAGCGATGGCGAGAGGGATGTTTGCATAAGACGGGCCGGGGGGCACTTGTCTATCTCCCATATGGCCCTCATTATAATGAAGGAGCCTTGTGAGTCAACACAGTAGCATCCTTGACTCACGCAGCCATGGGAGACCGTCCTGTTTTAGCTTTTGCTCTTAATAGACATATTTATACATTCTCATACTCTGCAATGTGAGGCAATTCAATCATCTTACTTGATTAGGTCTGGCAACCTTGCCAAGAATGGCGCATTTCAGCATACAAACTGTAAGTGAAGTCTACAGTCCATTGAGGATTCCTCCCCCAAAAAGTCTGAGGAGGAATGATTTACCAATATATCAGGGGTGTAAAAAAAAATGCTTTGAATCAGAAAATCAGCTTTGGTTTAAAAGATCTGACTACATCGAATTAAATCGTTCAAAATATATCGAGATACGTATGGAATCGTCTTTTATTGGAGAGAAATATCTTTGAAGGATAGGCCACATTTACACACATAGATATATATGATATTTTTTAGCTCATATTTAAGCAAGTGGGCCTCATTATTTTCACTTACTGCATACCTTTTTTTGACCAATACATTTTCATTTTCCCAATGTATGCTTTAAAGCTTAGCGTGTACCGTGTTCATGACATCATAGAAACCTGCTAAAATATTCTTTCCAAATTCAGAAGCAGCAACGTTAGTGAAACACAACATTAGAGTTGCTGCCTAATGACCCTTTCCGCTCATTCATTGTGCATGTGCTGCCACTGCGCAACGGCACAGCGCCGCGCCGCGGAGGCTGGCGGCTCGCGAGGTGGGCGCCTGCCGCGGTGCCCGAATTGAAAAATGTTCAGTTCAGTTGCAGCAATCCAATAAGCGGTAAGTAATAAGTAATCCAATAAGAGAGATGTTGGCGTGGTCATTTCAGAGTGACACCAGCAAGAAACTTTCGTAGTTTTCTGCAGTGAAAACAGCATGGAGGTGAAAATGAGCTATTATTTCATTCTGCCTACTATTTGTGGGTGACCAATATAACACTCGGTAAACTTGAACCCCTAAGGCTATGGCATAGTCTCGCTAACCGGTTGCCCAAATGCTCCCTGCTCATTTTCAAGTACACCTTGATGCGGCCTTCGTCGAGCTATAGCTTACAGGCGAGCCCCAGATCTTGCCGTGGCTTTTTTTTTTTTTCGCTGGTTTCCTCATCCCTCCTATTATAAGCTAACGTAGGGCTTTCAGTTGTTACCTGTTCAAATCCATATTGCTTAACTGCGGGTTGCTTTACGTCCTAACCAGCGAGAAATGGCACCATGCTACTACCTGTTTGGTCGCTTAGCAACCAGTTCCAAATATGGGCATCGTTCTTATTGTCACTGATGGTGTAGTGGTTCATTCACTTAGCTTTGGTGCAATCATTGTGAATTCAGTTCCCGGGTTCCCAGGGTCTAGTCCGCTAGTCAGCTGGGCTCGGCTCCAGCAGAAAATGGATATCGTGTATTTCATTTTTCTGTTGTTGCATAAACTGCTGCTTTACTCAGAGGAATGTGGAGTTACTGTATGTGCAGAGATTTTTTTTTTTTTGTGGTTGTAGTTTGCAGTGTTTTAGAACTGCGCAAGCTAACCAAAATATACAAATGTCTGACGCATTATCAGGGGCGTTCAGTGGGTGTGGCCAACGGGTGTGCCTAATATTGATGGAAGTAAGTGTAATGCTGGCTTTACACCTAACGATTTTCACAGTGCCAGACTAAAAACGGAAAGTCAGAAGGAAGTTTTAGAGTTTTTTTTGGAGTCACAGCGCTCTGTCGTCATCTTGATCGTTTAGTGAAAGGTGGTCATCTCAGTTCATTTTCGATCGGCCTTTTCCTGGTCTTGGCCTCTGACCCTGCAAATTCAGTCTTTGTGAAATCTCAATCCGAGACGGGGCTGCAAACTGAAAACTCTGAAACTTTCCATGGTCGTTTCCGAATCTTCTCAACGTCTTCTGGTGTACAGCTAGCTTAAGACATAAGAGCCAATTTTTGACTGGCAACGATAGATGTGAAAGTTATTCGCAACATGTGGTTAGAGGCTTTGATCAAATCGTACACGCGCACCCGCCCCTTTGATGTGCACACGCAATGTCATCCTGACATTTCCACTCCGTTACCGTATTTCCTGACAATCTTCATTTAGCAGCTCTCGCGGCTAATTGGCCTCCAAGCTCTAACATTTCACTCGACGGAGTGTCGTCACCGGCGTCCAATTACGGGCCGGATCGTGGCCGCGGGTCCGCCCCCGCCGCCGTGCCGCCGCCCGTCGAGGAAGTGGCGCCGCCGTTGCGTCGCATGTGGGAAGAAACGTCGCAAAAAAAAAAAGAACACATGAACGCACGCAATCTCACACGCTCGCATGCACAAGCGCGAGAGATCAATACTGAGACTGAGGCTCAGTCTCTCTCTCTCTCTCTCAAGCCCAGTCTGTCCTTTTCAAACAACGCCTTTCTGTTACACCGGGCACACACACACAGAGGCCTCTCAGTGCTCATCACCACCAAGAATAGCAGCCCAAAACATTGCCGGAATGCTAAAATCAATCAAGACTTGATGGGACCCGTGCGTCTGTGGGCCAAAAGAGGAAAAACTCCAAACGTGCTTTCAAATTTCTCTTTTTGTCATCTGGCACAGAAACATATGTCAGCAACCTGCATCCAGATGGCTCCCGCATTCGGCGCCCGAGCTGGGTTTCACATTTCAATGTCTTGTTTTCACCTGAACGCACAACAAAGGGGGATAAAAGAGGGACCCCCGAAGGCACTGTGGAGCAGCTCATTTGTGTGACGCTTAAAAAAAAAAAAAAAAAAATCAGACGGAGCGGGAGACATCCCGACGATACCATTTGTCAGCGTTGTTTTTTTTTTTTGGGGGGGGGGGGGAGCACTCAGAGTTGAGCTGGTGTAAAGGAGAGATGGAGGGCAGCGCGCAGTTGGAGTGTGTGCGAGTGCGGGGGCTCGGGTTGGGGAGGCCACGCGCAAACGCAAGAGGGAGACTGCGGCGATAATTGCGAGGGAAGCGCCATGTGCACGAAGGACGGTGAAGCTTATTAAAGGAGGAGACAGTGATTATTCACTACGGCCCTCTGGAGGAGCCCACGCTCCAGTCGTTGCTTTTAATTAAGTCTGAAAGTGTTTTTGCGGATTAATAACAATATTAAGAAGGGGGCGGGGGGGTGAACGGGGAAAGTGGAAACACATCCTGGCTCTTGCTCGCATGCCTTTTAATTACAATTAAATTGAGTGAGTGACACAATAGCGCCACGTCTCATCTTGTTCCCCTTCTTTTTTTTTTTGTTTTTTGTTTCCCGCTTTAGTCGTCGTCGTCGTCACTCCGACTCGCTCCCCTCCAGGGACTTTTTCCACCGAGTCAAAGCAGAGCATCGATTTGGGATCGCTCGGAAGGTTCGGAGTCAAAGAACGGGCGCCGGAGGAGCCCAAAGACGGAGAGGAGGAAATTGGCTGTGCTGAAAATAGATTTGTTTATCTCCCACGAAGCCGGAGAAGAGTTCCGGGGACAATGCCGCCATTCCCTCTCGATGGTTGAAAGTAAGCTTTTGAATGTTGTGTGGATGTTTGACACGGCTCGGAAAGAAGTGGGCGCAGCACTTTGCCGGGGTGAAACGGCACTGCAGGGCACGCCAAGCCCGCCGCTCCACTGCAGCCCGAAGATGATAAAATAGTGGTACTGTACTCTCTCTGCGCTCCCTCTTCTTGTCCCAGTGCACAGTGCGGCTTTCTGCTGCCTTAATGAGCTGAGGAAGGCTCTGGTACCACTGCACGAGCTCCACCTGGACACCCAGCGCTCCATTAGCTAATGTGGCCCAACATTTAGAAGCAGTCAGCACCAAATGTTCAACCCAAAAGCCTCTCAAGAGGCTGGCTTAAAAAAAAAAAAAAAAAAAAATGCTGTTGTTTTCCTAACCCACTCACTTGGTAAATGTGGATTTTGAGCAGATTGGGATACTTTTACCAAGGGTTGGGTTCATTATTTTCACCCAGCAGATTGGGTTGGAGATTGGATATGGGCGGGATGAAAAAAAGGGAGCTGGTTGCCATTCTGAACACTGTTTTGTGTGTTCTGAAGTTAAAGTAAATTTAATGTAACAGTCCCATAACCCAAAGTTGGGTCAATTTGACTCAAGTCAGTCCAATTTTTGACCAAAATTTGATTATTTTTGAATGGGGAAGTGACTTGCTGCAGCGACCCCTGACCGGAGAAAGTTGAAAACGTTAATAAAATTGGTATTCATTTTAACCACTCATACTGATAACCTGGTATCTGGGGCCAATTACCATGAGCAGCTAGCAATAAAAAAAAAACTGTAAAGAAGAAATGAATGTGTCAAATAAATATATATGTCAATAAATATGTCTGCGAAATTTGAATGATTTAAAAAAAAAAAAAAAAAATCGCAGTCTATAAAATGAGGCTTCAAAATCATGTGTGAATTCCCTGAAGCCACGCCCCCATCAAATATTACTCCAGTTGATAGCACTGCATACACGCACTATATTAAAGCAATCCTAGCTTACTGTGTTGTTGTTAATAGTTACCGTGGACTACAATCATGAAATAAGCACACAATCCAAGTACCTGAGTAGCCAAAACGTACCAGACGTTAGTTGGCCCAAGCAAGGCACGGACTGCACTTCGACATGTGACATCACACTCTTCGGACACCCGTAGTCAGGCTTACAAAGAGCATCGGCGATGCGGGTAATTGAGAACAAGTGGTGCAGCAACACATGTAGACAGCCATACTCACAGGCATATATTTTGTATCCTTTGGGAAAAATCACGAGCCTTACAGCAGCTGACTGAGTCAGTTGTGTGTCTCGATGTCTGCCCCCACTGTAGTTAAGCGTGAAAGGACAGACAAAGACAAACAGTTTCTACTTTATTAACATTGCGCGGGTCCCTAGAGATGCAGGCAACGTGTGTGTATGTGTAATTTAAGTGCCTCTGCAGCCCCCAAATGCCCCCCCCCCCCTTTGGGGAGCATAATAACGCTGTGACAGAAGGTGTCTTAACTCTAACATATGTTCTTCCTCCCCGATTTATATATCAACGCGTTCACGCCCCGGCCATAAAAAAGAAAAAAAAGAAGAAAAAAAAAAATCACTGCGGAGTGAGATGTTACACAGCGGAAGCTGAACTTGACGAGGGTGAAGGAGTCAACCTCTACCTGGCTGCCTTGATGAGTGCGTGAGGGGGTGGGGGGGCGGGGTTGGGGTTGGGGGGGGGGGGGGGTTGAGGGTTTTCGTGCCGCAGAGTCGTTGGCGCTCGTTAATTCAGCTCCAATTTGCACACAGAGGCGGCATCTCCAGACCTCGGCAGCCTCCTGCTTTGTTCTGACTGTGTTGAGCAAGTTGTCATGACTCATTTGCATACGCAACTTGGACAAAGTTACTTTTGGAAGAAAATGCATATTGCGCAGCACAATGATTTAGCAGGGTTTTTTTTGTTGTTTTTTTTTGCCAATTATTGAAACAAATGAGAAAATGTTTGTCTTTTGCTGCGGGATACAGACTTAACCGCAAATGATATTATTTACACGTATGCGCACGATGAAGATATGATACTGCAGCGTGGAGCGTGTGCCACTTAATTAGGTACACCTGCAAGGTCATACGAGAGCCAACGCAAGAAACGCCAAGACAATTCTGCTCAGTTTTGACCGACGCCGTCAGAGGTGTGTTCACTGAACAACGGTCATCAGCATTGGCAGCTGTTTCTGTTCTTTTCGATGCCTCGATTCGCTTGCTGAGAGGCTCGATTCCAACTAAAACCGCAATAAAAACGTGCATTGTACCAGCTAACACATTTTAGTTCATGTTGTTGAATGTGTGTCAGTGTAAATTAAAAGTGAACGTTATTATCTTTGTAAAAGCAACATTATGAACATGGCTTTTCTTGGAGTTTATTAAATCGTCAATGAGTACCTCATGAAGTGATTAAAATTTGTTAATTGTAAAAGCTGTGCAATGAGGAAATTATTTTATTTCCATAAAATGAAAACAGTGAAAAAAAAAAAAGTGCATTTATTTGTCCTGTTTGTGCATGAAAAGTGGCTGTTTTTGCAGATTTATTTCAAGTGCACTCACTGTCACGTCCACCTTTTATTTTTTTATTTATTTTTTTTAATGTGCACGGCCACATTTTATGACGGGAGCCTTGACAGAGTGCGAACTGCGCGGCAAACACGCACATTAGTGACCCGAGAGGACCCCTCAAATGAAATTAGTGCCTCGTAAAAGTGATGCATAGACGCCTGAGAATAGCGTACACGGACGTCGTTTACGCCATTTACGCCACGTAAGAAGTTTCGGTGCACTTCTACTCTCCCTGCGCGTTTGTACTTAACAAAGCAACACATTAGGTTGCATTTGTGTTGTTGTTGTTGTTTTTTTTCGAGGCGTTGATTTGAATCTCTCTCGGGCACGAGACAAAAACAAACTCACGAGTGTTGATTCAAATAAATAAAATCACAAGGAAGGGAAGAAAGGTGCTGATAGGCTCATTACAGTGGGGTGGGGGGAGGTGTTGAGGTGGATGCGGTGGTGGTGGAGGAGGGGGGGGTTGGTTGGCAATGTCAGGACGCATCACACGCGGACGGGGGGGGACACAGTTTGCAACCAGTCAACACATTTTTATCTCCAGGCGAGCTGCATGCCACAGATGTGCGCTCTGCACGCGACCGGGGCAATTATACACTCGCGGGACGTTTTATTAGGTACACCTGCACCCCTCTTACGACATCGAATACAGGACAAACATTACAAAGATACGAATGCATTTTCTCGTATTTATAGAGCGCTATTTGATGGGAACCATACGTACGAATGGCGCTATTTTCCGCTATTACTCATTTCTGTCCGTAGTGTCACATGCACAAGCAAGGAATGACAGAAACGGGCAACGTTTTGGAGACTACGGTGAGGGCTAAGTGACCTTAAGTGACCTCAGTAAAATATGAGAAAAAAAATACAGTCGTAAATGAACATTTTATATTTGTAAAGGCAGATACAGTACATGGATTGTGTCGGGTCTCGTTAGATTGTGACTCGGGAGTGATTGATGGCTTTGGGAAGGCGAGCAGGCAGAGGCAAAGAGGAGCCGACTGACTGGGGCAAAAGTTTCCGAGCGCTCACCTGTCCGTTCTTGCAGAGGTCGGCCCACATGCTGGTGCCGTCGCCTCCTCTCATCAGCACGTGATAGATGAAGAAGTACGTGCCGGGAATGCTGCAGACAAACTTGCCGGCGATGCCGTCGTAGTTGTTGCCCAGGTTGGTGACCACGTCGTCAAACTTAAGGATCTCGTAGCCCTCGTGAGGGTTCTTGAGGCCGGCGTAGAAGGCCACCCGAGGCACCGTGCTGTAGGTGGCCGTGCTGATAGCTCCGTTCCCCCCCAGACCCAAAACGCCAGTCCTTCCCTGGTCCCCTCTGTCCCCCGGAGGCCCCGCCGGTCCGGGCGGTCCCGGTTCGCCGGGCGGTCCGGGCGGCCCCGGTTTCCCCGGCCTGCCGGGCTTCCCCTGCGGGCCCTGCAGGAGCGTGGAGGGCGGCAGCACGTTGCCGCGGTCGCTCAGCGCCTCCGCCTCGGCCTGCAAGCCCGTGGAACTGGTGCTGCTACTGGGGGTTCCCTTGTTCAGGTAGGGGTCGCACACCATCCGACAGGTGCCCAGCATCTCGTAGTGGCTGGGGTCGGTACCCACGGAGCTGACCAGCACGGGGATGAGTACCACCAGGACCAGGACCAGCATAACCCCCACGGCGGCCGCCACCAGGGTCTTCCTCCCGATGCTGAGTCGGGGAAGGGGCTGAGCGGCCAGCGTGGGTCTCCCGGGGGCGGAAATGGTGACCGCTTGGTGTGGGGAGCCTGTCGCCGAGGAAGAGGACCCGCAGATCCTGAGGAGGGGCGCGAAGATCGGAGCGGCGGCCGCGCGAGGCAGAGACCCACATACACTTGGACGGAGCTCCCGGCTGCGCTCAGTCCGCGGCGGCGCGCGCACAAACCACTTTGAGGAAGCCGGCGCGCACTGAGCCGGAGAGTCGGCGCGCACTTCCAAACACTCTCTGACTTGTGAGCGGAAGACAGAAGGATGCGAGAGGGACTCCGCAGGGATGGAGGGAGGGAGGGAGGGAGGGAGGGAGGGTGGGCGAGATAAGGCGCGAGCGGTGGGGACCCTCCCCTCCCCTCCCCTCCCCTACCGAGTGAGAGACAAGAATGGCTCCATCCTCTCCTCCCATCCCTTCCTCTCCTTTTCTCACTCTCTCTCTCTCATCACTCACTTTCCCCTTCTTCCTTGTTCAACTCTCACCTCGCTCGCCCTCCCTCCTGCGTGTTTTTTTTTTTTTTTTTTTTTTTTTGCCATTTCTCACTCTTGTTGCTTTATCGTCTCATCAGCCTCCAGCCTCTAAAAATAAAGACAGCGCCACGCGAGGAGAAGCCGGTGCGATTTCGAGGGATGCATGCAGTTGTATGCATGCACATTTGCGCTTAGTAAATAATAATAACTCCAGCTGCAGGCAGCTAGAAAGAGCCCTCGCGTCCTGCGATTGTAGTCGGATGTGAAGCAGCCGCAGAAGTGGATGTCAAACTAGTAGCCCTTCACATTAATTAGCAACCAAGAAGTAGCTCTCACTTTCAGAAACGTTGACGAGTACATCAGTCCCTCTCGTGTGATGTTTACGTTTATTTGGTTTTGAGTAACCATTAAAAATATCAGATCAACAACAATAATAAACAATCTCAAAAACAGGTTTTGCAATAAGCTTTAAGGAAAACTCCTTTTTATTATTGATTCATCTTTAGTGTGAATAAAGTTTTTTCGAATTTTACTGACGTTTATGTCCTTATTTGTTTCCATATTTTCCCTTTTTTATGAATGGCAATGTGATGTATCACCAAAAAGATTAGATACTGTGTGTCCGTACTTTGTCTTTGTAGAGAATTCCACGCTGATCGACAGACAAAGCAGTCGAGGGATTGAAAGAGCGGGCGAGAGAGAGATTGAGAATAATTCCTTGTTGAAGGTAATAAACTTCACATCACATGGTCTTTTTATATATTTTTAATTATTTATTTATTTATTTTTTAAGGCTAGCTCTTTCGGGACCACCGGCTGAAGTTTTGCTGAAGTTATCCCTTCACCTGAATGGGCTGACACCTCCGCTTATTGGCGTCCAAGGTATAGATTTTCAAGTTTATATCAAATTAAGGCTGCTGGTTGTGGGGGAAAAAAAAAAAAAAATCTATATGCAGCAGTAATGTAATTTTGATGATATTTCCATCCCCTGAGCGTGGCAAAGTGGTGAAGTAAGAAGGAAGCAAAATACAAAGGTTTGCAGAAGAGCTCATTTGTGTTGCGTTTACAAGGCTGTGTTGTGGCTAATTAGACAAATGCGCAATGGCAACATGCTAAAAACAGATTTAGTAGTTTGGTTTAAAATAAAAGCCGCCATAACTGTATGATTCTAGATCATAAAATATGCAATTTGTCTCCTAATGTAAAATCTAAATTGATATATTATAGTCACAAGATTTTCGATTTTGTTTTTGTATCAAAAAGAAGCAATGTCTCAACATTTGCACCCCCCCCCCCCTCATATTTCTCACAGTGGTTCAGTCCGCTTCCCACAATGTGTCTGACCTCAAACACATTAACCAGACAACAGTCGGCGGTCTTTTTGTGGTTTTATCGCACAGTCCTAAATATACAGTAGCAGTCAAATGTTTACACGCCTAGTCATGGCATTGATCCCTTGAGATGTGAGTTTCGTTTAATCCACTACGCCGCTCGTAACTCGACACACTTGTATCTCAAATCATTTGACGCCATTTACACGAATGGAAATACCATTAATCAGTTCCAGCTTGTCTGTTATGAGTGCACACAGTGCATCTTTTTTTAAGCTGTGTTCACGATGCCAAACTGCTCATGTCGCTCATGTCACAACGTACCACTAAAGGCATGTACAAATGTTTGACCGGTACAAATATAGCTTATTATTATATTTATATTTATTTGTTATTCAGAACAAAAGTGGTGACTTTCTTTCCCACTCTGGTTAATTAAAGAGAAGCACGACTGTGTTTCAGCATCTACTTTCTCATTGTAGTTCGACCCAAAGGTGTTTTAATGGGCATGTTCTTCCTCATCCAACTCATCCAAGCATTGCGTTTATGGAACTCGTTTTTGTGCGCTGGGAACTGAAAAAGGCCCTCCTGCCAAATCCTCCTACCAAGTTGGAAGCATACAATTATTCAAACTGGACAAGGAGTTGAGTCCAAGCTTTTATTGATTAATTAATCGATTAAGGAGGTGTGTCTCAAGGCTTTGCGCGTCACAATTGGCATTTGTAGCGCTGACGTGGGCGCATTTTACATTTTCCTGGCCTGGGCTGCGCGATCGCAAGTTGGACAAACGTACGCAGTCTTGGCTTTTCCTCCCGAAATATCACAGTGGACTTTTCCTGGCTGGCACCGGGACTGCTGGACTGAACTCTCGCGACAGATTGAGACGGATCAGTGGATGAAGTTGTCTTTGTACGACTCTTCCCTCCGCCGTGACCAAACTTTCAAACTGGCGCGCTCGCCGGTGGTCCGCGTCTAATTTATCAGCGAGCAAATAGCACATCCCGACGCCCTCTTCCCCAAAACCCCTCACGCAGCAGGTGTGCCTGCAATGCATATTTATCGTATTGTTTTAGTCCTCATAACAGAGCAGGAGTTTACCTATATGAGGAAGCACACAGGCCGTAAATTGGTTTTATGGTTTGCTCAAGGAGGGGGGTGGCTGCGGCTGTTTGCTCCTGACACCTGCTGCCTGGACCTGCCCGTCACAGCGGCTGCGACCCCAAACTGCAATCTCACAAGCAAAGGGATCACTGGGAGCGAAGAGGACAAACAGGAAGAGCACAAAGACAACAAAGAAGAAAACAGAGCCCAGGTTTTGCGTCATCCTTCCTTGAAAACGTTGGACTTTTTGTTCCTGCCTTGCAACGTGGCAGGGCGCGATTGTGACGCAATGACTCGTTCCAGTCTCGGCCCATTGGGCAGCGCCGGCGTTTTAGGAATGTTTCCCAGCCGCGCCGCTGTCATTTTGACGCCTGCTGCTCGGTGGCAAAAGTGTGGGTAGGAAAACGGCTGCAAAACCTGGCTGTGTGATAATTCCTGAAGACGCGATTCTTGTTGACACATGACTAGAAGCCCGTCCATCCGTCCGTCCGCATCATTCTCTTTAAATGTTATTTTTAAACTGTACAATTTCTTAATTGCTCTTGACGTTGATTAAAGTGGGTCGCAAATTGGCTACCATAAATGAAGAACCAAGATCCGGTAAAATTATACTCCAAATTATGCTAAAGGCTCGCTGAAAATGATCACATCTGTTGCGATGTAAAAACGGATCATTTACGAAGTTTAGGAGAGAGCAAATAGATCCTGAATGTTTAAAGATTGTTTCCCTCCCATGTTTTCAACAGCATTGCACTTGATCTAAAATCAGCTGAAAACCCCCCAAAAATGAGTTGATTTTTAATTTTTCTTTGTGGACCATGAAGACACAACAGTCAGTCGGATTGTGATGAGAAATTAAAAAACAACGAGAGCGAATGAGAGGAAGAAATGAAATAAAAACAAAACCAAAAAAAAAAAAAAAGCAGGAAATCACTACGTCAGTCATCCAAAAGACTTTCAAAGCCCGGCGTGCTGTTGTTCTCCGCGGTTACAAAGGAGGCAGGCAGAGGCAGAACAAATGTGTTTCAGAAGGTGCACGGGGGACAAAAAGCACAAAACATGTGGAAGAGTCTTCAAGGATTCGTTTTTGTTTTTTGTTTTTTTGTTTTTTAGAGAGAGAGCGAGCATTTAGCGGGTCAAAGAAGCAAAACAACATCACAAGCGAGCACAGTCCTCCACACTCTGATTGCTTCCCTTGTGTCACTCCTAGCCGCCGCCTATCAAAGAGCTCCTTTCACGAGAATACTCTGCTGTGGAGACCTGGGGGAGGGAGGGCACGAGTGGCGAGGGATGCAACAGCAAAGTGGGCACCGCGCAGGAAATCAAAACAGAAGATGAGGTCCAAGACGCATTTGCGGATGTGGAGGAAAATCGGCTAGGCGGGCGTTCGCACCTGTGACCACGTACTGCATGTTATACTCTACCCCTGACATCCAATACATGAGCTTGATAAAACCAAAGTATTTCTTTGTTTCCTTACGTTTCCTATATATATAGCAGGGTTTGTTCAAGCTTGCAAAGACATTCGTCAGACATTCACTAAGAGTTTTTCTTGTCGGAAAGGAATTTTGACCACGTGAATGAGATATGGGCTTTATATGCCTTATCCCTTGACATGATTAGCGAGCTTTCCGATTCCTTCTTTTTAACTTTTTTTTATTTTCGCTAACTTGACTTGAATAACTGGCCAAGAAACTATAATAGCTTCTTTTGCGAGAAACTCTGTGGGGGGTCCCCACAAAGCTCTGCGAGCAGCAAAGTGAGAGAGCAAAATGTCGGTCACGCCTGTCCCTACAGTCTCCGATTGGTCAGTTTTATTCACCCCATGATTAGCTAAGATATAATTATTGCAAATCAAATTAGAGGCACGCGATAGCGCCAGGGACATGAACAAAAGTGTATTTTTTTTTCCTCCTTTAAACTGGCAAGTCATGACACCGCTGTTTTTGTCAAAGGAAAAAAAAAAAAAAGTAATCACGGTGATAGTGTCCCAATACTTTTGCACAGTAACGTGTGTTCCGCTTGCACGCTGAGTAAATTAATATGCATTTGCCTTACGCTCGTTCTGCCTCGGTGATTTTTGCTGACTTGCATTATAATACGCACAACATCCAGGTAAAGGGGTGCAGAAACAGTGAAGGACATGACTCCTACACACATAACGCGCGCACACCAACCCACACACACACACACACACACACTCACCCACCAAAGCTGTGTCGTCTGCATCCACGCGTCCATCCATCAAACGTGATGTCTGCCATGTTTACAAAACGTCATGTGACCGCGTTGCGGTTTTTGACGGGGGGACATGAAGACATCCGTCGCAAACTCGTCCAGTCCACTAAGGATGTAATTTACAGTTCAATTTAGATGAAGGGAAAGAACTTTGTTCACCTGACAGCTCTTGAATGCTTGGTACCGTTGCTGGCAGCTGCCAGGGAGATAACATTGTCAGACTGTTTATTTCATTCTGCTGCCCTCCCGGTGCTTTTTGTGTTCTATGTAGGCCATTACTTGTGCTACTGCCTCGAGGCTTCGGTCGGCTACGCAGAGGAAGTGTAAGCTTTAGGACTTGGAGGAGGAATGGGAGGTTCAAGAACAGCTGGGACTTCAGCATGTTTAATGGGAGTGGCTGCTGAAGAGATTGCTACTGACGAGTACCCCCGTTTTGTTTGTGTGAGTGTGTTCTCACTCTCTCTCTGGCACAGTTCCCCAAATAATAGGCGTGTGTGAATGACATATGAAACATTGTCTAGTTAAACCCCAAAACTTTTTGACGAAAGTACATTAGCTTAACGCTAGCATATAATGCGAGACATCATCGGCAGGCTAACAAAAATGAGCAAAACAAACAACTGTTACTTTAATACATGGAGCAGCAACACATACTGAACAAACTGAGTATACTAATAATGAAATGAAATGAATATTATCAACTTTCTGTCGAGCCAATTGACTAGCTAACTAGCTCATGAGCATGGCTAACATCAGCTTGGTCGTGCTGTACCACTTTTTCAGTTGTATTAGCTACCAAAATAATGGCTGTTGTTGTTAAATATGCCAAATGCGACCCAAGTTGTCCAGAAGGCCTCTTTTATTTTGGCCTCATGTGCGTGTTGTGTCGTGTCACTACAATGTAAGCTGATTAGCGGTGTCCGCTCCGAATACAAACTCTTGTAATATTCATGACTTGGTGTAGTGAAGTCACTGAGTGTCGAAGCTCGCCTTCATGTCGTCTTTTCCCCTCAACTGAGCGGCAAAAAGGCCTCGGGGAAGTCGCTCTTTAACCCTTTCAGCGAGGATGAAGTCACTGATCCAGGTACCGCCATAAATGCGGCGCATCGAGCATCCGCGCGTGATTCACGCGAGCGTCGGCGCCGTCTGCCTCGCCGCCGGCGTCTGTTGGCTCGCCCTCTCCCCTCGCCGCCGTCCAAATGACGGCGTGACCTTTCTACCTGGGCCAGCACTGCGGCGTCGGTCACAGCCGGAGCTCCAAACTCATCTCCTCGCTAAACGCTCCACGTGGCTCCTCTCTCTTCCTTATCTCGCGCCGCTCTCCATTTTCCCGCCCCGCCGCGAGGAAAGGTCACACTTCTGCTTGCATGTGATTCATGATTTGCAGCAGTTATTGTTTGTACGCCTCACAAAACAATTATCAGTGCTCTGTATTAGTGCTGTAATGTATGTATGAATTCTCTTTAGCAGCCGCTGTAGCCTACTTTACCGCTATGCACTTGAACTCACTGGATTTAACTCATTTAACGCTGTTGGGTTTATGGCTCTCGGGCTTTTGTGGCCCCATTGTTCACTTCTTTAGCGGCGCGACAACATCAATGCTTTTCATTAGTTTTTCATTCATCGCTATATGTTTCGGGAGCACTGTGTCCCTGTGGTGCGAATCTCTGGCCCTCCTGTGAAGACTTTACGTGTTCTCTCGGCACTTTTGTGATTTATTTATTTTTATTTTTATTTGTTTATTTTTTTTGTCTAAGTGCTCCAAAAACATGCATGTTAAGTTCAATGACGACTTTAAATTATCCATAGGTGTGAATTTGAGTGTGAATTATTTTTAGTCTATATGGCCCTGTTGATTAGCTGAGAACCGGTCCAGGGTGTAGACCACCAAAGTCAGCTGGGATAGCTCACCTCTGAGGTCAACACACAAAAAAATTGGATGGATGGAATCTCTGTGTCTTAATGTCACTTATGTCAAATATGAGTTTGGGTTAAGGTTGGTCAGTTTTTGAGAGTCACTGAGTCACGATTTTTAAAATGTGGGTTGGGACTAAACATTAGCATTTGGTTAGGGTCAAGAAAATTGTGACTTGAATTGAAATGCTTCATGTTGTGTTACCATGGAGACCATTACAAGGTTAAGAAAAACACAGTGAAGTGTGTTGTCGTAATGTTTGTTTCACCACCAATAGCTTGTAAAGTGACACTTGTGTTCCGCTCTTTCATTCTGTTCTTCTTTTCGAGTGACCCGTAGAGGTCCGCGCTCGATTCCCTCCCTTCGCATCCTGTCACAAGCTCAGCTGGAGTCTGGCAAAGACATGACCCCCCCCCCCCCCCAACGCCCCCAACCCTACGTATCTCTGCCAGCAAACACAAACCACAAAGGAATACCGCAACTGAAGCAGTCTGTGTGGAACAGACTTCTTCTCCATAGTTTGAGATGAAGAGTGACATACAGTAGCTCGTGTGTTGTTTGTGCTTGTAAAACTTGTACGGTAAAAATTAAGTAGGTTGGAAACAATATGCACTCTGTGGAGGGTTCAAGTGGTTGCTTTATTGTTGTGAAAAATGTTTCAGATATTTCAGTCTTTCCCACAAGTGCTTGCACACGGAGAGCTGTTGTGTTTTGTCAACTGTGAATGAGGCAAAGGTGGTGAATGCATCCCCTCGCAACTTTGTTCATGTTAACGTCGCAAAATATGTGAAGGAATAATTGCTAACCCTATTTTCGCACCGAGTTTTACAAAGTGTCACAGGTCAAATCCTGATCCGAATCAGTTCTCGTGAAATCACGAACAGTTGGGCAACTCGTTCTTGGATTTCTGGTCTCGGGCAAGTCTTTATCTCGGATAGTGTGTGTCCGTAAGTATCAAGTCCTCTTAACATATCTCCTACTGTACACATAGTGTTACTTGACAATCGGCTTATGATACATTTCAGAGTAGGCCTGAAATTTTCCACCTGACTCCTGGTGCAAATGGGTCGCTTGCTTGCTTGCTAGCTAGCTAGCTTCAGGTCGACGTTAGCATTGTTGTGCTAATATCAAAATTCAGTGACTGAGTGAGTAAAACTAGGAGGGAAATGTAACATTTTAGACCTGTTGTTGTTCCCGTGTGCATGCTTAGTGTTGGAGGCGTGGAGGCCCACAAAAACAACCACAGTACAGATACTGTGAGTTATTTTTGCCATTGCTTTACTCAAACCATATTTTTGTTTTGCTTGTTCTATAGTTAAGACCATTCTAGTTTCTTAACATGGTAATATTTGATCAAACTTATGTGCTGAACCTAAAACACAAGACGATGTACATTTGTTAAAAGTCTAATACTTTCTTATAGCTACACTTTTTTGAATTTTCATCAACTAAAACTGGACTAAAACTATAGCTGTGACTAAAATGTGACTAAAACAAATAAGCATTTTTGTCTGAAAGACTACTATGAAGACTACTAGAAATCTAAGATGGCTGCCAAAAACAACACCGTCTCATGCTAGTGGTTTTACCGTGTTTGTGAGCTGAACTTTGAAGCTTCATAAAGTTATAATTGTGAGTGGCCATCCACTGCATATCGTTGGACAATGCCCCATTTTCCCCTTTAACTGCCGCGGGAATTTACAATGGGAGATGCGACTGTCCTGGACGTCCTGGCGGCTCATTATATATCAAACAGTCTTAAGGGAGGAGAGACTACAGTGCAACAACATCATTAATATGAGAGCCATTAATCGTGCAGCGGAGAATCGGGGAATAATGAGATGACGCCGTGATTAGTCTTTTCGTACGGCAAATTTATTATTAATGCTGGAAAACAATTATGGGAAGCGCAGCATTTTGGCTGAAATCGTATTTGTTTTGTGCCTGTGAAGCATGGCGTTTGTGTGTCTGCATTTGTGTACGTGTGCGCGCGTGCGCGAGAGAGAGCGTGTGAAAACTGCACAGTAACCGTTGACCTTGTCCTGCCGCCGTTCCTCCAGATGAGCATCCTCTCGGACCACCCGAGAGTGCGACTGAAGCCAAAAGCACGTCCCCCGACGAGGGCGAGAGGTGGAGCGCCCCCTCACGTCCCCAAAGAGCAGCGGTAAAGTCCCACCCGCCCTCCGTGAGAACAGCATGGCACTTCATTTAAATTCTGCAAGGAGACGTCCCATAAATCACCAGCATTCTGACTAATGGCTTCTCCGTTGAGAGAAAACGTGCGCCTCGCTGCCTGGAGACGACGGTGCGCGCTACAAAAAGTGTGCGCCGCGTTTATTTTTTCTGGGGGGTGTGGGGGGTGCTGGTGTGTAATTGTACACTTTGACCTCACAAAGTTCCCATGTGCTGCCCCATAATTAGCACTCATAATTCAAATGTGTGACGTCAAAATGTGCACTGAGGTAACCTTGGTTTGCGTACCAAAGAATCTCCTCTGAGTAATCTACACATGCTTAAGTACTTTTGGCATACTTATTTTTGTACATATTTTTATGAGATTATTTCAGGCTGGATTATGTTGCGTTTCATTACATTACAATAGATTGTATTAGATTCTGTTTGCATCAAAAATCTGATAATGGAGTTTGAACAGTGACCATGTGCGCAGTCTTACAGGTAACGTCAAGGGGCCGAGCACACTACCCTGCGGGATGCCAGTGTTCAGAATAATGTACGATGAACCTAGAAATCAAGACCCTTTGTTCCATTTGTAATAACCTCCCCAACGTGATGATTGTACTTATTTGAAGAGGCCTTAATTCCCGCTGTTGTGTGGTGACGTTCGTCGCGATGTTTTGCGCACTTCCTGTCCAGACGGGAGCAGACAAGCTGAGGTTGAGGGTCAGCGTGTGCGACTTGTTTGCATTGTGATGAGACACAGCACCTCGGGTGCCGAGTTTGCATGCTCGCGTAACCCCCCGCCCTCACGGCCTGTCACTTCTCATGCGGCGGCACGTTAGACGCGCACGCCAAGCCACTAAATAAATCAGCACTGTGATCGCTCTCGTGCACACACACACACACATGTCTTTTAATGACAAGCTTTGTGTGTCTCTTGTGTGAATATATTTCGGGGCCTATTGCCGACTGGAATATGTCTATCATTTCCGTCCGACCAAGTGTGTAGTTTTCAGGAGAGTAATGCGGTCAAACATTGGAACAGTGCACACACGAATGCACACTTGCGCTCGGAATGAAAAAGGGAAAAGGGTACCTGTGACATTTTGGTTCATACATTGTTTTCTTTGGGGTTTTAAAAAAAATATTTCATGAAAACTGGCATTCAGTTCTTGGTCATCCCTGTTGTAATGTGCACGCCAGACCAGGAGGT
Organism: Filicampus tigris; assembly: GCF_054856515.1. Taxonomy (NCBI): domain Eukaryota; kingdom Metazoa; phylum Chordata; class Actinopteri; order Syngnathiformes; family Syngnathidae; genus Filicampus; species Filicampus tigris. Next base: position 5,133,773 of record NC_141232.1, read on the forward strand.
GGCAGTGTCTCTTTGTACTCACCTGTTTTCAAATATTTGCATTTTCAGGATACAAAGCACAATTGTCACATCCTCCATGTACCAGGAAGTAGCCTGCTCCCAACGAACAGATAGACCATTTTATTCGTCCACTTTTAAAAAAAAAATTATTTTAATGCGGAGTAGTATTTTAGTTTAATTTTTATTGACTATATATTATTATTACTATGACTATAACCACTTCATTTGTTGTTGTTTTTTGTTAAAGGGGAAAACTGAGAATCTTTCAATTATTGGAGAATTTACTACTGGTACTCTAGTATTTTAATTTAAATGAATTTAAATGTCATCAAAAAATATTCCTTCTTACGCTAAATATAATCAGTTTTATCTTTTGTATTATGTTCCCTTACGGATGTACTGTCGTAATTTTAAAAGCAAGACACAAAGGTACGTTATAACCCCAGGATATATTTCTTCCTTTCGGCGTACTTGGTTCACTGCTTCCAAATCTTGAAGTGAGCGTTGAACACGAGCTTGCGCGAGACTCACGGGCAGTCCCAGCGCTCCGTAACATCCACCTGTGGCCCTGAGATAGCCGCGTTCTCCCGCCACTCGAATTGATGCGGCCCACACAGGCTCAGCGGCGTGACACTTAGCACACAGTGTGAGAGCAAACTCTCAGCGGTGCGATCCGGACTCGTGTGAGGGGGTCACTTCTCATCTTAAACCTTCCTTTTTGTCCAATCTCCCCCCAACCCCGTTTGTGTGTTTTTCTCTTCATCTCCTGTAATCCAATCTCATTAGCCCCATGAATGGGAGTCTCTCTGTGTGAATCCATTAAGAATGCCTCCCTCTCTCTGCGCAGCCACACTCTTTTTCTCCTAATCTCTCTAACCTCGCGGGATTAATCACCCACGGAGAACAGAAATCGACCCATTTAATCGCTAAGAGATGTGACAAAAGTGCTGCGAGTGGAGAGGATGTGCTGGGAAATTATTGGCCAATTGATATTCACTGGAGAGAGAGAGAGAGAGAGAGAGAGAGTGAGAGAGAGTGAGAGAGAGCGTCTTTCGTATTAACGCCGTGTTGGAATGCTAATTAGTTAACTTATTACCTCCACCAAGTCCACACACGGACACGTACGATCCGGGCGGAGGGCGGCTGGGGCGGAGCCATGGATGGGCCTGGGTGTGCGCAGGCCCACCCAGATTGACAGACTGCCCACCCAGTGAGATTCATGAAAAAAATATATACTTTGACATTTTTAGTAAATTATTATTCAATTATTTTTGAATTTGTGTTTTGTTGTGTTTTTTTTTTTTTTGTATTGAACATTAAGAATGGCATAATTGTGGTTGCCTAGGAAGTTCTGAAACTCAGTTTGTCATTTTATTTGAATATACGATGTGTCAGGATAGGAGGATTGTGCTGGGTGAGAGAAATATTCAGGTCGACCCTGATTTTACGAGGCCCACTCTTTAGCCACGTTCTGGCTCTGCCCCTGGAAGGCGGTCTCCAAGTTCCCACTCCACTAATTTGTGATCTCCCAGCCAGCCTTGTATTTTCTACCCATTGCAGTTCTGCTTGCATTCCTCATAAACGCAAATTTCCTTTTTGGTAAATGCACCTTGCTACACTGCATGGCAAATACCAAAACTTAGTCAAGCCTGCCCCTTCGTAGATTCAGACTGCGCCTCGTGCCAGACATTTTTTGTTTGTTGGTATGCTTTGAGATTTTTCAGAAGTAAAGTGCAGTATGTACCTGAGTTTGATAAATGTTGGGTAGCATTGCACCCGCCCATCATTCTGCCCATGACATATCCTTTGACCCGTCCTCTCATGCACAGAAGTTGCTCGTGGTCACTTTGAAAGCTCACGCCATTTCCCCCAGCTTTTTCCTTTAATTGGCCATATATGTCACCTCAAGGTGACGATTATAGACGTCTCTCGCCTCGACATGCCGGGTACTCTTCGCCTCGTTCCAGCCACTTCGAAAAAGAGAGATGCTTGATGTCAGCGCGCCGAATCGCCGTCGCTGTTTAAGTTTGACGAAAAAGTTTAGACCTGCAGCAGGGGCTTGCAGAGGGGATCGTTATGAAATATTAATAAACCGTCTGGAGAGTACAGTAGATCATGAGCGGGGCCAAAGCGGCGTGGAAGCTGAATACACGATGGGGCAAAATGGGCCGGGGGCTGTGTGGCGTTCGCTGAGCATTCATTAACCTTTCGCGGCTGCTGCGCGTACCTGCGCTCGCTTAGTACCACCACTCTTTATTCAAAAGATGGCCGCCACCAGTTCCAGCGTTATCTTGAAATTCAGTTCAATTCCCCAGAGCAGTGCCGGTATTGAAATTGTCGCCAAGTGCGCCGGGAATGCCAGGGAAGTGGGGGGGGGGGGGGTAAAAGGTCAGAGTTTGGATCGGGGTACGAAACCCCGAACTTCGGCCCCCCAACCTTACTTCATTTGAATTGCAGATGTGTCAGCAGTCAGCAGTGGGGCGCTTCAGAGTGCAAGTCGGGATCATATGAAGGGACGAGGTACTGCTACCAGACCAACCTAGTCTCCTGAGAATTTAGTGGGAGTTTGCACAAAAAGGTGTTCTAATTAGTAGAAAGTAGGTTGAACCAAAAAAAAAAATCTAATTGTGAGTTTTTTTCCCCTCATTATTGTCAGTGCGATTTAATGTCTTCAATTCTTCTGTTTTTATAAATGTCTTAAATTAGTTTGCATTTAAATGTTGTTTTGTAACTATGTGAAGGACATTTAGTTATCTTGTGTATGAAATGGGCTCGATAGATAAAGACACCTAGCCTTAGCTTTCTGAGGAATTTTCTACTATATCCTCGTGGGAACTTCATTGATTTTCAATCCAAATATTTAGTTTGCAAAGCCTATCGGAAGAAGGAAAAAAAAATATCCACGAGGGTGTCAAAAAGAAGCTTAAAGCAGAAGTCAACCCTAACATATTTTTTTCAAGAATATGTTCCCAGCAGGCCCACTAGTTGAAACACGGCATTCTGATTAATTTTGCGTTTGCGGAATATAAGTTAAACAGCAAAATACACTCGTTTTTAGCCATCTCCGGGGGCGGCCATTTTGTCTTCTGTCAACTGAAAATGACATCGCAACTGCTCACAACGACCAATCGCGGCTGACCTGTTTTCTGATTCTGAGCCGTGATTGGGCGTTGTGAGCAGTTGTGATGTCATTTTCAGTCGACAGAAGACAAAATGGCCGCCCCCAGAGATGGCCAAAAACGAGTGGATGAACACTTATTCCACAAACGCAATATTAATCAGAATGGTCTGTTTCAACTAGTGGGCTTTCATAGAACATATTCTTGAAAAAAATATGTTTGACTTCCGCTTTAAACGATGGCCTTTGGCTCGTAAGACTTTGATTTGCAGTGGATGTTTAGCACACAAGTCCCCACGTGGGCAAGATTGCAGGTTTCTATGTGACAGTGAAAGACGGAGCGAGAGCTGTCGGCCAAATGCGAAGGCTTGATGGCTTGACACGCTTTATTTTTCTGCCATCGGCGGCCTCTAATCACACAGCGACCGCACTGAAATGTGTTTGTGTCACAGTGACACGATGTGCGAGCCGTGTCGTTTTGTTGTTCCGAGGCTCGTTCCTCTTGCTTCTCATAGGCTGACGAGAATGATAATAACTTGCCGCTCGCTAACGATGATAATGAGGCATTTCTCTGAAGGATATTAAGATGCTATCGTCATCCTCTGACACACAGGGCGGCGGCAGATGAGCCCGTGACAAGCAGTGTGTGTCTAATTACGGGATGGCGGCGATCCCGACGGCTCGTCTGTTTGAAGAACATGGCAACTGTACGGCTTCTTCCACAAGTATTCATTTATTTCGGTAAGTCAATATCATTTGTTGCTAATAAAGTCAAACAGTCATTGCAACACAGAGCCGGGAGAGGACAGAGAGAGGACAGAATGTAGTCAACACAAAGTTTGACAGCCGCTAAGAAAGTCATTCTGCAAAATAGAGAAATGAGAACGATGTATATTTATTTTCTAAATGAGTCACTTCTCTGTATTCAAATTTCGCATAAGGTATTTTTCCCATGCGGAGTAATAAAATGTCATGTTCAAAATAATCATTCAGTTTTCGTGTGGCTAATGCTAGCAGCCACACTTCATTTGTTTGTTTTGTCACTTACACTGTTGCTGGGCAGAATTCTCTGGGCTTTATGATTTGTTGTTGGTTTACAAAAATAAAAATGAAAAAAGGATCTGGAACATGAGGTAAATGATTCCAAAAACTGTCAAGAATATGAAACAGGTTTATACATTAACATAGCAAGTTTAGCTGATTTGAATTTGAAACGCAAATTATTTGTGTTAACTTAAAAAAAACAAAAACAAAAAGGGAACTCCAGTGCCATCTATAGGATATGATGTGCATTGCCAAAACTGCCACTGTATTATTAGTCAATTAAATTCTCGGGGGTGTTATGATTTGCACCCTAAAATCTAGTTGAAAATATTAAACTTGGGCGGCGCACCGCTGCCCCACCTAGCAGACAAAGGACAGGGAGAGACAAATTAAACACGTGTATATATTGACAAGTTTGGTGTATTTTTATTTTTTTTCATTGTGTGACTTACCATTTTCCTTGGTAATGAGTGGCAGAGGACGCTGCTGCCCTACAAGAAAATGCTTCCAGTAAAAGTCAGGAAATATAAGCCACAAACGTATTTTTGCCTCCGCTCTGGTAGACTCTTCAAAATGAAAATAATTTGTGTTTACTTGAAAAATGATTAAATCAGTGACAAAATGACAACCGCACTGGTGACGAATTCCCGGGGGCATGTCGGTTTGCACGCCCAATTTTTGGAAAAAAATACAAATTTCCACTCAGGCTTGGCATTCCTTTCCTTTGGCAAAGTGGAAAATATAAGTTTACTCATTATTGTCGCAACTGTGAAGAACAGGATGAAAAAGCAATAAAAGCAACACATTTACTGTATGCACATCCATTTGAAAGCCATTTATTTATCTCCTCCAATAGAGAGGTTGAGATTCATGGCCTGATCCGCAACAAGCCAGCAGGGAGTGATTGAGATCTTTTGGCCTCACTTTTGATGAGCTCCCACTGTGTCTATTATTTACGTTTTTATTTACATAGCTGTCTAAACGCCGCCGCAACAACACAAACAGCCGGCAGCATCGCCCCGCCGCCGCTTGCTTTTCGCCGTGAATTCTATCCCAATTTGAAAACTTCCCTCCTTCCCCTTTTATTTGGCTGCGCGCTTTGTCAGCCACACGTTGACGACGCCCTCCCATCGGCAACAATTAGGAGCTCCGGCAGCGCTACATGCACATTGTCCCGGCTCGTTATTGTTTCAGTCACTCACAGCATATCAATGCAAAGTGAAGGAAATTAGCATGCCGGGGCCGCGCGGCAGCGGCGCCATGTGACACCTCGGAGCACCCTCCCCCCTGCACCCTTGGGTCGCTCCGGTTTAGAAGCGCACACGGCGAGGCCATTAGTGTGGAGGCGAACATGGCTTCAAATTTTAATGCAGCCTCTCAAATCTTTTTTAGACCAGATTTACCGCATTGTTGTACTTTCAGACAAGGATAACCGTTATATTGCACTATAAAACAGCCTGCATGCGTTATTTTGTGGCCACGTAGATTGACACTTTGAAGGCTTGTTCATGATGAGGAACTCATCAAATTTTGCAGGTGTTCTCATCCTGGTGGAATTTTACACTTGCAAAACAGTTGGGTTAAAAATAACACAATTATGGGTTGAAAATGGACCGAGCCACTACTTGGGTCAATTTGATCTAACTTTCTGGGTTGTTTTTGCTGAAAACAACCCCCCATTTTTTTTTTTTTCAAGAATATGTTTTATGCAGTCCCACTAGTTGAAACACAGCATTCTGATTAGTTGTGTTTGTGGAATATGAGTTAAGCAACAAAATCCACCCGTTCTTAGCCATCTCCGGGGGCGGCCATTTTGTCACTTCTGTTGACTGAAAATGACATCACAACTGCTCAGGGCTCAGGTAACGACCAATCGGGGCTCACCTTCAGAAAGCGGGTGAACCGTGATTGGTTGCCATCTGAGCACCTGTGATGTCATTTTCAGTCGACAGATGTGACAAAATGGCCGCCCCTTGAGTTGGCTACAAACGTGTGAATTTTATAGGCAATATTAATCATATTGCCTTGTTTCAACTAGTGGGCCTGCGTAGAACATATTCTTTGAAAAAAAATATATGTTTGTTATTATCCTTTTTCTGCATTGTGTGCATGAATAACAATGACCGGGCGGTCTGCTGTCGACTCCCATTTTAACCTTATACATGATGAATCAAAGGGACATTTATGCATATGTGGATGCAAGATGAAGCAGGGAAAACGCAGGGGTTGTTTTGGCTTCCCGGCCCGTCTCTGGAAGCACCTGAGAGTAACAGAAGCGGAACCAGGCCGAGGCTTTGGGGAGATCTCTTCATGGCCGCTCCAAAAGGAATGCCAGAGGAGGGCGACTGGCACAGCGTCCGGCGCGGCGCGGCGCGGCGCGGCATCTATGGGGCCACCATCTGGCGTCTGTCATTGAGGCTATACTGCATAATGCACCCCCTGACTCTCTTTCGGACTCTTTGCGTGCCCGTTCTCTGCGAGCCCGCCCCAGCCCCTCCGCCCCGGAGCCGGACGAGAATCTGCGGTGGGATTATGTACTGCGAGCTGCTAATAACGGTGAAGAGTCTCCTGGGCTCACGCTCCCGAAGCAGCGGCGCAATAAAGCCAGCCGCTAGCAAGTGCATGGCTATTTAATGGAAAGGGAGACGCCGTGCTATATTTGCAGGCAGCCTCTCTGTTTGATCAACCCCAAGACCCCCCCACCCCCGCACGCCCACCACCAGCGCCGTCCTCACCCGCTCTCCTTGCCAGTGGACCGCCACCTTTCTGAGGAGACCTGACATCTCTTGGTAGCGTGGGCGGGCGAGTGCAGACAACACAGAAGACAGCAAACGGTGCACATGATTTTGTGATAGAAGATAGAAGAACATAAACCAGCAGAAGTCTGTTTTCTGAAACCGGGAAGTGTTCACAGGGTAATATTTTGTCAATATTAGTCCAGGCATACTAACTACCTGCGGTGTCCAAACTACGGCCCGGGGGCCATCTGCGACCCACCCACCGTTTTTTTAGCGACCTGCGGAATATAATAAAAATAACGTCTTTAGGCATGGCCTGTAATGTTGTTTTTAAAAAAATAGTAGGAGGGGTGGGCGATGTTAGAAGTAATTACTATTACTACGATTCAGAAAGCTTTTCTAAATATGCAAAGACACAAATACATTTAGGGTTAAGATAGTAAGAGAATTTCTGTGGACGGTAAAAATAAAAATGTATTTTTAATCATTTTTAAATGAAATCAGTTCAGATGCGCTGCACACACACAAAAAACTGTGAAACAAGTATGACAAAATATTTGAAATGTATTCATTTATAGGTCGATTGAAAAATTTTGAAGGGATTTCTCTTGGTCTCAATTTCACAAAAACCTGGCAGTTGAACAGGGGTGTTTAGACTTTTTATACCTATTGCTGCTTCATTCTTTATTTTATTTATTTTTTTTGTATTTTGTGTTCAGTGCTGCAGCCCAAACATTTCAAATGTCGTCTTTTACGATTGGATAGCATCTGCCCAGCCCAGAAGTCGGGACGCCGACGACACAACAGGGCCGCTCTTGTGTTGTCTTGTTCTATTTATTCCTCGATAATGAGAAACCAGCAGAGGGATCAGGTTGCCGCTCGCTGCCAAACATTGACGCCCGTGAAAAAAAAAAAAAAAAAAAGACTCCCTCACCCATATGGCTCACCAGCGGGGGGGCGGGGCTTAACTCCACCGACTGGGTGACAGATCTCAGCTCTCACGAGGTCACCGTGAGTCGTTATGTTTCGAGTAAAGTAGTTTGGAAAATTTGCTTCCCGCCGTCATAATTCGCCTTCCGTCACGCCGGCGACTTTGTCCGTACACTTTAATCCCAGTTTTGGCCACGTGAGTCTGTGTGTGTTCACGGAAGAAAGCTGTGAGACTAATTGCACACTCTTGGAAGGTTTGAGGGGGCACAGATTGAGGATGGCATGCGTGCAAATGTTTAATTCAGCGCCCCGCCACAAGTCGAGCGTCGGGGCCGGACTGGAGCAGGCAGCAGGCAGCAGGCAGCAGGCTGGCTCAAGCCGGGCTCACATCGTGTAATCCCCCGGCGTCACAAACGCTCAAAAGCGCTCCTGTGGAGCCGCCTGATGTTGTGGCGCTCATGACGCAGCGCTCACTTGCTCCCTCCCGCGTGTCACTCCGGATTAAGGGAATTGCAAATTCTAACAAGGTCCAACTGTTACCATCAAGTACGGGAGGGGGTTAAATGTTTTTGGTTTTTTTTTTAAAAAAGAGGAAGTCAACCCAAACATATTTTTTTCAAGAACATGTTTGCAGCGCACTAGTTGAAACAAAGCATTCTGATAAATATTGCGTTTGTGGAATAAGAGTTAATTCACCTGTTTTTCGCCATCTGAGGGGGCGGCCATTTTGTCACTTCTGTCGACTAAAAATGACATCACAACTGCTCAGGGCTCAGATAACAACCAATCACGGCTCACCTGTTTTCTGAAGCTGAGCCGTGATTGGTCGTTATCTGAGCCCTGAGCTGTTGTGATGTCATCTTTAGTCGACAGAAGTGACAAAATGGCCAGATCTCAAAAATTAATCAGAATGCTGTGTTTCAACTAGTGGGCCTGCATAGAACATATTCTTTAAAAAAAAAATTTGATTTTCCGCTTTAAGGTATAAAATTGTGAGTGTTGGAGTGTCACATAAGAACAAAGACTTAACAATGACCTCTACATAATATATGACGTTAGACTTTTTATTTTTAACACAAGATGTAAAAATATCTTGATTCAATACAATGTTAGTTTATGAAATGGGCTTAAATTCAACTTTGAATGTATCCCCCCCACACACACACACACACAAAATGCTTCAACGCTCATCAGTTTAAGTCAATAATATTTCTCCCAACTTGCGCACCCGTCCATAGCTTGATCCGAACTCACTCCAACCGTGTCGCCACAGTATGTGGTCCCGAGCCGGGAGGGTCCAAACTCCAGCCTCTGGCAGCGAGACCAATAGCGTCACAAAAACGAAAAGCCTTCCCTTCGGAGCGCACCTGTGGTGAGGTGACCTCACGGGCCGGATCAAAGCCACCGAGCGTGACGTCATCATTATGGACCCCCCACCCCAGGTGGGACCACGCTTGTCTTGATCCATTACGATCATGCTGCTAGTGCGCCCGATTTCTCACACTAATGGAAATGTCTGGAGACATTTCACTCACGCAAACGTCATGTTTATTCCGTAGCGGTTCAATAATTCTGCCTTTTTCCAAAAATAATATGCTGACATTTGATTGACACTGTCCGGCAGGTCGTCATTTTCCCGTGTCCTCATTATCGTCATTGGTGCGTCATACTAAGCTAAGCCCTTATTGTTACACGAGGATACAAAATAAGCCTAAAACATGACACACCTTCATTTTCATGCAGTACCTGTACCACGCGCTCCCGTTTTTCTATCCAAACGAACTTGAGTGACATTTCTCCAACGCCAGCGCCCGTGTATGAACCTTTTCTCAGCTGAACCGACTCTCCCGAGCTGCCCCTTCAACCGTTTAACATCTGACGAAACCTACCGCTTTCTATTCATTTCCCGCCTTTCAGGCGGAGAGGAAATGAATCACAGTGCTGTCAAGGAGAGACGCGGGAGCAATAACAACGTGGGGGGCGGGGCGGTGGGAGGGGTGGGGGGGTGGGCATACGAGAAAACTTTCATTCGACTCGTCTTTTTAGTCCCGGAGGACACTTTAGGTGTCTTACGGGACGTCGCGTCGATAGCTGCTCTATCAATGCTAACGGAACGGACACCGATGGTGTCATTTCATCAGTCTCCTCTCCGGCTACGTCGACTTCTGAACATTCTCTCGAGCAGGCTTATAAGGTAGTATTTTGGATTTTCAACCTCACAAGAATATGTTAAACTAACACCTTGTCCCGTCTAATTTGTCGTTTTTTTTTTTCGAACATTACAGTTTATAAGCTCCAAAAGAGGATTTCGTCGCCATCCTGTGAAAATGTTTTTTTCAATTTTTTGATTTTTACGTGAATGCAGACCCACAGACATCCATTAACGTGAAAATTGAAAAAAAAAAAAAAAAAAAAAAACTAAATTGGACGTTTTTTTCACAGAAACAATGACGATTTGCTTTATCAGCATAGAGTTACGATGTCCATCCTAAAAGTTGTTGACGCTCCTGACGACACTACACTACACTAAATACCTTCAAAAGTATGTGTATAGGAAATTAAGTTAACGTCACGAACATGTCATTGTCCAGTTTTCTTTTCCATGACGTATCCTCGAACTGATCATCAAACTTCCACGGCAATCTCCTAAAATGGCTGCTTCAAAACAAAATGGCCGACTTCTTGTTCGATTGCGGCCAAGTTGTTTTCGTCTTTCCTTGTATGATAGATGTGTCACCGTCCACCCAATTTCGTGTGAATCGGTGAAACTATTACTGAGTGAAACTGTCATTTCGTAAAGTGCGACTACATGAATTCATTTGTCACTGAGGGCTAGTGGGAAGTGGCCAAATGATGCAAAACGTTCTTGTAATTGAAGTATAAGGCTTCATGACATTAAATATACAGTAAATCCTTTGTAATCACTCTCCTTGGCCGCGAGGATGATGAGCTCCTGTGTGTTCTTTTTTAAGAAAGTCACGCTGATTAATATTCCCTGTGAGAAACGTTCGAGCGTCTCACAGCTGTGCAGCATATTGAGACGTTTAACGAGGACACGTGCACAAAGGGTGTTGAAAAAAAAAAAAAAAAAAAAAAAAAACATTTTTTTTTAAAAACGACTTGCTGTTCATGACTGTGTGTATAAAAGTTGAGATGTAACCACGTGATTGCAAATACGTTGTGCCCTGCGGTAGGCTCGAGATCAGTCCAGGTTGCGGTTGTGGTTGTGACTGAACTTTTTGGAGCACATCGAATTGTCTGTGCACATCGTGTTGTGGTTTGGATTTCGATTTAATGTTAAATTGAGGTTTTTACTGTCCTTGTTTAACCACAGCAAAATGTCCGCACATCTCAAGCCCGGACTGGATGCCCTAAGAATAAACAAACTGCATTCCCATCACTCATATTCTCATTTCCACGGTAGCCACCAGATGTGGATCACCGTTTCCGTTGCCTTTAGCTTTCCCGCACTTTCACCTATTTCGAGTATTTCGAAGTCTGCCATCTGCGCAGGTGCCATAACATCCTGGCAGCTCTCGCTGGATGGATCAGTGCGTGATGATGTGCCAGGTTCTGACTGGAGGAGAACTGGCCAGCAGCGCATGACTTGTAGGGCCATTGGCGCACGCGCACGCACACACACGCACACCCACACACACCCACACACACTCTGTGTGAATTGAGAAGTGAAGAAAACAATTAGGGAAAGGCTGCAGCATGAGAGGAGCGAAAGCCTAAAGGGACGCGTTGCAGATATTACACACTTAAGCGTATCGAAAGGAAGAGTGTGTTAGTTTCTTCTGGGGGCTTGTACACAGGCGGCACTTTTCTGAAGGATCCAATCCACTTCTTTATTGGACACTTTGGCTCCGCCAAACACTCACAAGTGATGACTAGAGGCCAAAGAGTTGCTGAATTGGGAGAAGCGGTAGACAGTTTATCCACACTGATCCACCCTCGGTTTATGGATGGTGATCAGGCCTATTTAAAGATGAAGGGCCCTATTTTGGGGCCCAGCGCAAGTCTAGCGAAAAGTGCAGTCTAACTGTGCGATTGGGTGGAGATTTTTTTTTCTCTTGGCATTTTCGGGACGAGATGGGCGCAGTTAGAAATATTTAGGTTAATTTTAAAAAAAATAATAATAATTCTAACTTTTCATTTTAAATGTATGTATTTGCAATATCATTTTTCATTTGGATAAATATCATACATTTTCATAAGTCAACTTTCGGTACACTATAAAAACAATTGGGTTAAAATATAACTTTTTTGGGGGGGTCAAAAATGGACCGATCCACTATTTGGGTCCATTTGGCCCACTTTCTTGCGTTGTTTTGTACAAAACAGTCCAATTTTTGGGGTTGTTTTGTCAAAAAGGAAATTTGGATCAAATTGACCCAAGTAGTGAATTGGTCCATTTTTGACCCTGTCAAAATTAAAGCATTAACTATGGAGATTAATTTCAATTCCATAAGGCACTAAAAAAAATTAACTCAGTTAACTCAGTTTTATTTATTTCCTGTAGCAGCTGACCTCTGCTCACTGTGCAGCCAAACTTACAGGAGAGTCACTGTCGCAAAGACGGACTTTTACGTCATTTAACTTTAAAAACGTTGCTTGACGGCTCATTGGAGAAATCCAAAATAATTTGCACACTTTGCCAAATTCAAATACCATATTAGTTGTACGTCTTGGGTGTATTGTTCAACTGTTATATTTTACGGGAAAAGAATTGTATTCAAGGATCAAAGAAAGCTATTAGAACAGTCTTTGAATGGAAATATACTTTTCTTTTTTTTCCACATTAATTCCAAGATTTCACTCAAGTAAATAACGGATCCAAGCTTCGTAAAAAATTGTAGTTGAAAAATACGATTAATCGCGATTAACTGTGGAAAATGTCCCGATTAATTAGTTTAAAATTTGAATCGTTTGACAGCATTAGTTATTTTTAACCCAACTTTTTTTCGAGTGTGAAACAGATGATGACGGCGATACCGTCTTATTTGTGAAAGATGATACTAAGGATGTGTTTTGCAGCAAATCAGCTGTCTTCCCTGTGTTCCAAACACCTGTGTTGCTTGTCAGTAGGTCTCATCGGTTTGCTTATCTTCCAAATATTCTGTTATTTCCATTTTTCTTTCCCCCTTGTTGATAACCGAGTTTAAATGTACGTCATGGACGTGCTCAGCTGGCCTCGGCGCTGCAAAAAGTGGCAGTCGGGCATTCCTTCAAGAAGTGCTTCTCAAAATGAAACTTTCCATTGGAACGAGCCAAAGGCCTTTAGATTGTTGAATCCGCCCAGTAAGCACATATTGCCGTGACATATTGCAGCGGTAATCACAATGTGTCACCAAGATGTATTATTAGCATCATTGGCCCTTAACTCGCATTATGACGTGTCAGGGACATCGGGGCCAACGCGCCGGTCGACCTCGCGACCATCAATCTTCGCCATCATGCCGGCCGCCTGCCGCTTTTTAAATATGTGCATTATAGCCACTTTTTGAGCGGGGGGGGGGGGGGGGAAAGTGGAATTAATTAGCGGGCCTTTTTTAAAATGCCCCATTGAGTGATAACCTTTCAGAGGGTATCAATTCAAATGTGCCATCTGGAGTTTTTAAATGAGCGCCGTGGTCTCTTTGGACGACTTTGCTTGCTTTTTATTTATTTTTTTTCTCCTACAGCGGCGTTCTTGCACTGAATCTAATTTGACACGCGCAGGTGTACCGAATATCGCCTGTTGGGCTCGGTTGACTTGCAGGCCGTCGCAGTTGACATCGGAACGGAAGCGTTAGTGTTGCAGGTCAGTGGCAAGAATGTGTCTTTGACCTTAAGATCTGTGTTGCTTGCGATGCGGCGCTGATCGATACGGCACGCGAGTGTCCCTGATGGTGCGCTTGTTGGCGTTTGGATCAATTCCGCCAGCCAGCACTTTCGCCGTCCAATTAATCAAAATCACGCTTCAAGATTGTTGATGCATCTTTGGGAAGAATCAAGGCCCCCGCGATGCGCGGGGCGCGGGAAAGGCTTCGATTTCGGATCGAGATCAATTTTGGTGCTTTGTTTGTGTTGAGGGTTTTGGTTTAATCGATTTGATTTGATGGATTTATTTTGTGCGTTTTCACTTGTTATATTATTGTAATTATTTGCGGTAGTTTTAGTTCCTTTAGTTATTATTTGAATTGTTTGTAGGATTTTTGTACATTATTTGATTGTATTTAGTTGCAGGATTTGTATTTTACTGTATTTGTTTTAGTATTTTTGTATACTATTTAATTTTTATATTTGATATATTTTATCTTTGTCAATTTGTGTACAGATCCGCGCATGTGGCGCATGCAGCAGACGCACTGCCAAACACGGATATCTTCTCGCAGACATCTGAGCGGAACATTTGAGCGCGTGCCACTTATCAGAAGGTAACCCTGCAGCTCGGCTTACCTTTTGGCTTTGATGTGGTCTTCTGGCGGTCGCTTCTCACATGACGGATTTTCCCCCAGTTTAACTGTCTATATTCCGTATTATGTTAATTACCTCAGCATCGCAATGTGTCAAAATTTCTGAACGGCTTGCTCACAGACACATTTCCAGAAATAGGAAGATTTTCTCGGGTGTGGAATTACACACTTGACGGGTGGGCCGGAACTCCAGGGACCCAATCCTTTGTATACAAGCTATTAAAAAGTCAATTTGCCGTACTAAGTGACACTTTTCCAAATGTCACTGACTTTTGTCGTGAGACCGGGGATGAAAGCACACAACCAGCTGAGCTCATGGCCCGCTGATTGAATGGAGATAGAGTAGCTGCAACCCTTTATGTGTGTGTGTGTATTAAAAACAGCCATATAAAGGGGGAAAAAAAGTACTTTGAGTCCATCAGACGACCCCCCCCCCCCCCCCCACACACACAAAACAAAAACAAGAAAAGTGATAGGATAGCGAGATGTTATTCTGCGGGTGACAAATGAGCTTGGCGGGAAGGCAGCGAGCAAACAGATTGACTTTATCAAAGGTGAAGAAGAGGAAGAAAATAACCATGGAAAGACTTGAGAGAAGCCATCCATTGCATTGGGTGCTGTTAAACTGTCAAGTGGTGATAAAGGAAGTGTTTGGGGGGGGGGCGGTCTTCGAGGGGTTGGAGGGTCGCCTAAAAGTAAGGCGGCAAGTCGAGCAACGTAACATTGCATGTTGGTGGGGTGGATGGAGGGTGGTGGGGTTGGGGGGGGGGGGGCGGGGTAAATCCATGAGCGTGCCCCCATGCGTCCGTCCAGCCCGTCGCTCCGGATTCATCATCGGTCAACGGTAAAATGTCACACATTTCACCGCCTCACCCTGGGCGCCGCTCGTTTAATTGCGCCGGCCTGGCTAACTGACTTTGATGGGCCCGGCTTGAGGTCTTGCACGTGGGGGGGGGGGGGGGGGGGGTTGCAGTTGAGGGGTGATGACGGCCAGCAACAAGACAAGAAAGCAATAAAACTGATAAATGACGGCAAGACTCAACAAATAAGATGCCCCCCCCCCCAAGCCCCCCCCTGCCTGTCTCACCCCTCCGACCGTCCCCCCCCCCATCTCCACTACAGAGGAGCCCCTTATTGAGCACTCGTCCGTTTACAGACCAGCGGGCCCCGACGGCTTTGCGATCGATGGGATTATGTTTCTTATAAAGCCGCGGGGGGAGGGGGGGGTCGTTTGTTAAAAAGACAACTGTATTTTATTCTAAGACATTTTTACTTCGCTCCATTTTTTTATTTTTTTTATTCATTTGTATGATTTGTATTTCCATTTGTTTTGATTTTTTTTTGTATGGTTTTTATTTGTTGTTTAAAGAGCTATCGTTAGCTTTACGTTTGACATGAGGTAAAAAAAAAAAAAAAAAAAACAATAGAGTAGGAAAACTAAAGTACTATAAGACGATCCACAAACAACACACAATTTTGCACCGCTCTCGTTTCAATCCAAACGGCTAGTACTAGTCTACAAAATAAGGGGAGGCAAAAAAAAATCACCCATAAAGTCCTTAAAAACATGGATTGTATTTTCCTTCATGGAGGCAGCACTTCATCACCAAACCGCACTCATCAACTTGTGTCCGGATCCGAGCATGTGGCGCATGCAGCAGACACAATTGATCCTCTCGGGAGGATCCCGGTGTTTCATCATCATTGCATTAATGCAAGGATGAGGTCTGTGCGTGCGTGTGTGAGTCAGGGGATATGCAAATAATCCCCACATTTGCATGCATACATGCTACAAACCATAGCCAGAAACACACTCGCAAAAAAAAAACATGTTTTGTTTTTTCTCATAATTGTTCTTGCAGCCAAAAGAGTGCACTGCATATTCACGCATGCTAATTAGCGCAAAAGATGCAGGGAGGGAAGCAGATCGAGTCGACGTGCGTAATAGTGCTTAACTTGAACTATGAAAGCGAGAATGTATCGCACATACTTTACATTTGCATATCTATCAACGCTACTTTTCGGGTTAGTTTTATATAAACAGTGGCATGCCAAAGGGGGGGGGGGGCAACAGGGGCTGTGGCCCTTGGCATCCACCTGAGGGGGGCATAGTACTTTTTGAGACCGAATGTGAGTACAAGTACTTATTGGAGTAATTGCTGATACTGCGTTTAAACATAGCCATTGCTCGACATATTGAATTGTCGTCGTAAAAATAAAAAGCAATGTTTTTTTTCAAGTCGCCCACCCACTGGAAATATATACGTGTGTGGTGCATACATTTGCATAATTGAGCCATCAAATACTCGGGCTTCAAAAAGTTTGCCCGAGCGCTATTTCCGACTCGTGTAATTCACACAGATGGAGAAACGGCATCGCTAATTGCAAGCCGCGAGAATGTTTGGCTTGTTTTGACTCGGACGTTGTCTTCTTCTGTTCTCCTTTGTTTTCTTTTTTTTTTTTTTGGTGGGGGGGGGTTGTTTGTTTTTTGTCACGCAAACGTATTTGCGCATTGCACAATATTGATTTGACTCAGGCAGAGGATGACGGCGGCTATTAATCCGTACAAATCATCTCCCATGGCGTGCCTTTTATTCCCGCTCTCACCTCCCGCGCCAGTTTTATCTGCCGCTAATTTGAGCGGGCGGATGCGCCGGCATGCTCTGTCAACTTAAACCCCCCCCCCCATCGCCTTCTTCAGCCCATGTCCTCTTCAAAGCGCGCACACGCAGGCCGATTAACGTCAAGGACTTTGACGAAAACATCGCACGTGCAGATTAAAGCCGAGTGTCGGGACGCACTTTCATGGGATATTTTCACAGGTTTGCCCCCCCTCCACACACACACACGCGTTTCAATGTAATCCCCCCCCCGCCCCCCACCCTCCGTCGTACTTCCCCTAATGGATGTAATATTTACACTTAAACCATAATCGCTTAAGCGTTCATTTACAAGGCCATAGTTGGCGCTCGCTGGCCCTGACAGCCTATTCATCACCAAGTAAATGTGCAGAACCTCGCGCCCCCCTGCAGCAATCAATCAATACGCTCGTCTCCCGGCGAACCATCAGCCCAGGTAGCCAAATTAATCACTGTGAAGTTTGCATAATGATTCCCCCCCCCCCCCCCCCGCGCTCCCCATCGCCACAATACCTCAACCTCCCTACTTGGGATGGTTCCCATTACTCCGCGTTTACTTTTGAAAAGTGTTGAAATGACCACGGGGATTAATCAGGCTTCCCACGCTCTCATGTGTGATGAATGCGCAGATGATAAAACAGCCATGATGTGGATTGTCGTACGTGATCTGTAGATTGTTGGCGGGAATGTACAAAGTTTAGAAAATGATTACATTTTGGTTCCCTGCGGCAATGAGGGCCGAGTGGTTGGGTAACATATTTGCCTCAACCTTGGCTCCGGCCTTCCTGTGTGGAGCAGGATTATAAAAGTAGGGAATTTTTTAATTCAAGATTTTTTTTTAAATTCCCTTAGTTTATTTTTAATTTTTCAAAAAGGCAAAAATTATTTTGTTTACTTTAATTCCCTTAGTTGTTTATTTTTCATTTTTCAAAAATGCAAAAAATTATTGGGTGAACTTTAATTCCCCTAGTTGCTTATTTTTAATTTTTCAAAAATGCAAAAAATATTTTGTTTACTTTAATTTCCTTAGTTGCTTACTTTTAATTTTGCAAAAATGCAAAAAATATTTTGTTTACTTGAATTCCCTTAGTTGCTTATTTTTAATTTTTCAAACATGCAAAAATTATTTTGTTTACTTTAATTCCCTTAGTTGCTTATTTTAATTTTTTTTTAAATTGCTAAAATTATTTTTAGTTTTTATTAGTTTTCATATAGCAGCCACTGGATGGGACATATCATTAGGTACACATGAATAGCTCTGGTTGATGTTATCACCAAAATATTTGTCCAAACACGCCCAGCAGCCTGCAGGTTCCTCCTCCTACAGTAGCAAAAGGAAACAGGCGCCTATGCCACACCTGTCCACTAGGTGGCACCAGATGTACTGCTCACGATAGCCACCTTTTTTCTATTTTTGTTATTTTGGAATATTTAATCCGTGTTGTTATATTTTAGTCCCTCTTTTCTTTTTTGACTATTCTAAGATGTTAAAAGGTGAACATTGAAGCTAAAAAATCAAACACCCATACTCAAAATGACAAATTTATACCATCTTTTTTTTTAAAATCCTTTATGGGAATATTTATTTACCTTGGCTCAATGATAATCCGTAATTAATAATACCAGCTCGTCATTTGAGTAGTTTCTCTTAATCTCCAAATTGAATTCAGCAGCAGGCGTGCAGCTTCCCCACGTCATTTGGATTAAAAGAAAAAAAGAAAAGCAACAGCTTTGCTTGTCTTATAAGGAGGGGGAGAAGACTCAAACTTGAGTGACTCTGACACTGCCGTTGCTGTAATTGAATACCATTTTATCTTGAGCTAATTTCTGTCTCTATAAATGAATGACGAGTGAATACAGATCTTTTATCCTTTTGTCAGCCTGTCAAAAATAATGACACGGGCTGTTATGGCAAGAGCAGGAAATTGGCCGTTTTGTGATTGTGAAGTCCACAACCATGGCAGGGATGCAAAACTCTGCAACTAGCATTCTTTTATTTATTTATTTTTTATTTTTTCTACATTTCAAGCGGCCTCCCAAATGTGTCGTCAACTCTGATTCTGATTCCATTCTCATCAAATGAGGCCGTTTTCCCACGTCAAATGATGACGTTATTATTCAAATGTTACTTTTGAAACAATGAAGACCATTTTCATGGCAAATTTTTCTCAACTATATTCAAAAACTTTTTCCACACGCAAGTTTATCTTTACTCAGAAAGTTATATATTTGTCCCACTCTTATATTCAAACTGACCCAAATGTGGGTATTTTGGGCTTTTTGCCATTTAGAGAACAACTAAAAAAAGTGGTTCATTTGAATTGGTTTTGAATAGCCATCCGTCGAGGCAAGTTGACTCTTGTTTGATTTGAATGACAAAGAAAGGCGAGATAACACAAATGGGCTCTTTTTTAAATTTTTTATTTCTGAATCAATGCAACCTCACCATTTTATTTCACCATATGATTGATGTTGTTGCAGGATATAATGAAGGCCAGGCTACGCGCCTCATGTTTAATGCAGTTTTCTGCCAAGGTAACTGGCTCAGCATCACATGCGATGCTTTACCATACAAAGTCTGTCTAATGCAAATGTATCACTTAAAAAAAAAAAAAAAAATAATAATAAAAATATAAATATATATTCCTCTTTTTTTTTTGCAGTCGTTTGTGACCATCTGCCGACTTGAAGCATTGAAGATGAAGGCTTCCCAGCAGCTGGCGCCACGTCACATGTACAAGTTAAGCACATCGCAAAGTGTGTGGGAAAAAAACAAACGGGAAACATACTTAATTGGGAAGAGGCTATCATCTTATATTCAAGGACACGCTTGAGTGTGCGTTTGCGTGTGCGTGTGTGTTGATCCCTCCAGGGCAAGCATGCGTGCAGCTAGCCAAGAATATTCCATAGGAGTGGTGAAATGCGGGATGGGCATTCCCAAGCGAGCCCTCACCTGCAGCCGCACGCACGCCGTTGCGCAATAATGGGGGTGGTATTAGTACGCGGCTGGCTGCAAGTCACAACCTGGAACGTTCCAGAGAGACGTCTGCGACCCCTCCCGTATGAGTGAATGAGGAACGCGTTAATCATATTAAAATAGTCAAATATTTGCTTAAAAAAAAAAAAAAAACTCTAGGGGAATGCACGGAAAAGTAGTCCCATGTCACTTCATTATGGTGCAAAGAAATGTGAAGGACAAAGAGTCACATCAAAAATCTGTGATATGAAGGCTCAGTGTCACAAAGGGACTCGTTTTAATTTCGTGTTTGCATATTTTTTATTATTGTGCTTGTACATGATATCGTATTGGGGCAAAACTATTTTTTCATGATGCTATCATATCGTGTCCCTCCGTCTTATGAAATGACCATTTTATGCAATTGACTTTTTTTTCCATCAGGCTTTGGGGGCGAAACTGATTGTGCACGTGAATTCTGCCTAGCAACAAGTGGCAAGGTAAAAATGTAACCCTTATGAACTGCTATTTTTGCGAATGTAATGTGTCTTATTTTCTATTGTCACTCACTACAAAAATGTAAAAGTCACGCATGTGACCGTTTTGTGCAGAATGCATTTTTCACCACTGGACTTTGGGGCACAGTAGATTCTACCCCCACAAATTCTGCCTCGCAACAAGTGGCCAAAGCAAATGTTTTGACTTGACAAGGGGGGGGGGGGGGAAAGCACTTCTGGTCACAATTATGTTTTTTTTATTTATTTTTTTATATGATGATTATTTGCTGAATGCAATTTTGCCCCTATTAAACTCTGGGGCACAAAAGATTGTGCCTTTAACTAAGTCTATCTAGCGACAAGTGGCCAAGTAAATGAAAAGAGAGCAATTCTGTTGCCATAATGTCTTTTTTTTTTTTTTTTTTTTTTTTTTTTTTAATCTTGTTTTAGCTGTAAGGGTGTAGCCGAAATGGCCATTTTGTTGTTTGTTCCACTTACCACAGCGAACACGCCTGCACTTGTGTCAGTAAATTCTACTCAGAGCTTCCTCGCCTCTTCCTCCTCCTCTTCCTCCCGCTCCCTTTCGTCCTTCTCGCTCAGGTCGGGAGAAAACACAGACGCTGCCGCCTCACGCCAGCCGGCTGATCCAACCCAAAAAAAGGTAACGGGGACTTTAACTTCTCATGGTGCCAAACCTAAAAAAAAAAAAAATCCATCGGTTCCCTCGTAGTAGTTTCCACTTCCTGCATCGCCCCGTTTGTAATATTTGATGAAGGTATGACATATTGTTGACGGAGCGAATGTGATTGTTGTGGCGTTGCAGCCACCATGAAGACGGCAGAGGCCCTGTCAGCGACGCTCACCACCAACAGGAACTGCTCATTTGAAATCACCAACGTGAGCACCGTCTACTGCCTCATCAACCCCAAGTGAGTTGCGGTGTGCCGCTCTTTTCCCTGGAGCGGATCGTCGGTACGGGCAAAAGTATTGGTGGCACGGCCCTTTGTCAATGAACTGATCAATGAGGCGTTGGAGCAGGACCATTGTTGGGTGCTCACTTTTTGGTGCTGCTCGGCGACTTTGGGTTGGCTCGATACTTTCGTCCGTATTATGTACATAGCATACGAGGGCGCTGTAATGTATCATTTTATGAATATTTACTTATTTATTAATACGATGCATTTATTATTGTTGTTGTTATTATGTGTCTTATTTATCTATCTTGCATATTATTTCATCTGTATTTATCATACATGTATTTTATGTGTTACTTTTGAGTTTTTTTAAACGTATTTATTCATTTAGCCATCATATCCCATACCACTTGTCCTCATTAGGTTTACATATAATGAATTTTTTATGAATATTTTGAATGCCATTAATGCTTCCAATTTCTCTACCAATGCATGAATATGAAAGAGTAATTTATTAATATATGTCCCCAAATTATTTTTTTTTATGTATTTATGTAAAAAAAAAAAAAAAAAGTTTATAGTGTTAAGAGTATGTGTAAAGTATGTAAAAAAAAAACAAAAAAACGATTCAGTATTTTCAATTTGTCGAGCTCTAAATGCCTCAAAATGTGTTTAATAGTGTGACCATTGCGCAACATGCACCGATCCATCATGCGGCGACCCACACGCCGGCTCATTGCACACCGCAGGCAGGTACACTCAGTGTTGCTTTGAAGTGTGCGGTAGCACACGCCATCGATCACCATCGGGCGTCTCTCTCTCACACGCACACACACGCACACACACGCTAAACTTTCCCACCAAACTTGCTGAGAGTGCATTGTGTTGAAACTGTCATGTCAATTGTGTTACTGTCCTTCACCTGCGGTGTAAAGCGGCGAAGCCCTCTGGCCAGGCAAAGGCGCCGTATTTTGTAACCGTCTGGTGCTTCCTGGTTTCCAGACATTTTGACCCTTTTTAGGCCACCGTAGTTGGGGTCACATCGGTGATATAAGCCATAGCATGACCAAATTGTTTGGCGGGAATCCCTCCAGTCCCGTACACAGGTAAGGAATAACCCCCAACCCTAATGCTTTGACGATATCAATGACTCGCCCGGGCATCCACGGCAATCACGGCCTGTTACATTTTTACAAGTCAGCAATGCCATACACAAAGCTAGGTCAGAGTCCGATAAATCGTTCAAAAGCGGACGAATAATCTGACTGGAAATTGGACTCCTGCCACCCTCCCTGTCCTTTGACTGCCGTATGCGGCAGCGGAGCCGTTGGTGGGAATTGCTTGGGGACGTTGGAATGCAAGTTTTTGCGGAGAGCCCGTTGTGTTAAACGGTGCCTTGTCATTTGTGCGCGGCAGGGTGTACATGTCGAGCGGCTTCTGCCACCACCCGCCGCAGCCCACCATCCGCAGCATGCAGACCGAGCTGTGCTCCTTCACCAAGGACGACCACACGGCCACCGGCGCCGTGGGCCTGCTGACCTACGACCTCTTCCACATGCAGAACCGCGTGTCCTCGCAGCGCATGGCCGTCATGTTCTCGGTGCCCTACGACCACAACCTGTACAAGAACCGGCTGGCGGTGGGCATATTCCAGGCGTCGGCCGCCTGCGACAAGAAGCTCTACGAGCAAATGTACGACGGCAAGGATACGAGCAACTTCATACGGGCGGAGGCCACCGGCTCCGGGCTGGTGTACGGCACCAACCAGGTGGACGTGAGGGCCACCATGTCCACTGTGGGCAAGGCCATCGTTAAAGTGGAGTTTTATGATCAGTTAAGTCGCTAGTGCTTTTCGCTTGGTTACACTTGATGATTTGTTGGGATTTTAAATTCATTTTCTCGATACGAAATAACATCCATATATATATATATATATACACTTTTGTTTGGGTGTCCGACAGAAAAATACAGACTGCCATTTTAGATCAGTTACTTGACCGCCAAATTATTTGACTTCCGACCAAGGGTGTGATGTGTCGAAAAAGTGTAAAAATGAAAGAGTGCATTTGAAGCGTGCCATCAGGCTACTTTGTATTGTTCCTTCAATGCTATTTGATTGATGTAATAAAGCACTCAAATGTAATCGTTTGTTTGTTGCTGGCTTTCATGTAACTCATTACTTCACTCCACTGAGTAGCAACTAAAGGCGTATCTGTGTGGATGTTTTGTGTTTTCAATAATATGCAAGCAATAAGCAAGTCATGATTTGAAACCCTAGTCCTAGTTTGAAATCCTAGTTTGTAACCCTAACCCTAGTCTAAAACCCTATTTTGAAAACCTAAACCCTAATTTAAAACCTTACTTTGAAACCCCAACCCTAATTTAAAACCCTACTTTGAAACCCTAACCCTAGTTCGAAATCTTAATTTCTGTGTAATTTGATTGTGTGGGTGTATGTATAGTTTCTGTAGAACACGAAATACAAATACTGTACAGATAAAATAAACAAGTAGTCGTATGTAAATGTCTACACAAAACATGCATCAAATTAAATGAGGAAACTAACCACCAGAGGGTGCTGGAACTTAAATGGAAAACAACTTTGGCTTTTAAAAAGATTTGCTGCTATTAATATCGTGACATGACGACGACGATATATCGCGGCACTTGATATTGCGATATTGCCGATATCGTGGCATCCCTAGTTGCTATACAAAACGTGCGTTAGCATTAAGCTAGTGTATTTTCATAAGACAAAATAAACATGTTAACAACACAAAACGCGATTCTCTTACTTGTATGTTCCCTTTTCAAATGAACTTCAAACTGGGAGTGGCAGCAAGCAGCTTGAAGCAAACACGGGGCCTCTTGTTTTTTTTTTTTTTTTTTTTTTTGCCAAGAGTCAACCAACTGTTGCTTTTCCTCAAGTTTGTCATCCATTGTTGTTCTTGCGATGTTGGGGAAGGGAGCCCGAGCAAGTCCCAATCTGTGTGTGGAATGCGAGACGCGTTTGTTTCTGTGACAGCTTTCCGTTCCGACAAGGGGAATGTCAATTGCAAACCAAACAGCAGACCTCAGAGACCACCGTGACTCAGGGAGGGTGCGCAACTTTACAAAACACGTTTTAGCCTCATCGATAAGGCCCAGGATGAAGTCGTTGGCGACGGGATCATTTCTTGATCACAGCGCCGTGGTTGGGCATGACTGATCCGTGTGATTTCGTCGCAAGCAGTTGGACGAGACAGAATGGGAGACGCTAGCTTTCCTGTGATGTAGCTTCGCAAATTGCGGGAGGAATTCCAGAGCGTGAATAAAGCCACTCCGGACGTGTCCCGACTCACTTGCGGTAGCTTCTGTTGCACAACGACGACAACTCTCGCGTCAACCGGGGACACAATAAGCCTGCAGGATGGAAAACAGGATAGATTTCATCCCTGTTTGCTTGCAGTAAAACACACACCGCAGACTTGGGTGTGACTCGGGTGCAAATATATTTGCTGTCATTCCATGGTTAACGGAGGGAGGGCGGGGGAGTAACGGATGACTGAATCTTTAAAGGGTGGAAACGTTCTTACTCAAAAGGGTGTTGTCCTACCTTCCAAAAAAAAAAAAAAAAAAATACACCTCTTCCACTTTTCCTCCTTTTTTTCCCCACTTTGGAACTTGAGAGCACCTACAGGTCGCCTAAGCAGGTAAGAGCCTCCGTCTTTTATATAATTTACCGTCACTTATTGGCCTATGTTCATGCAACTTTAGCTGCAATTGAAGCGTTTACGTGATGTGTACGGCCGACTTTTTTTTTTTTTTTTTTTTTTTTTTTTAAGTCGATGGACTTCTTTGGGGAGCCGTAATTGAAAAGGTACGCTGGCTAATTAGGCCGTTGACAGTCAGACCGAAGAGGTTCTCGTAGCTGCACTTCACACATCTCATTATCCGGCCCAAATCCATCATTTATAAGCGCAGCAGCTCTACCTGTGCCTCGGAAGGTCAGCGGAATGCCAGCAGAGCAATGTCGGCAGAGTATAGGTCAGGACGATGTTTTAGGCGGAATCGTTCTGATGATTGGGGTGAAGGAGAGAGGGGAGCGCTAATTTCCCCCCCCCATCTTCATTTTCTTTTCTCTTCTCACTCGACGCCACAGCCGACATGACGGAATCCGCCGAAGCCGTGGCCGCCGACGTGACGAGCAGGAGGAGCGTGACCATCGAGATCACTAATTTGACCAACAACTATTGCCTCATTAACCCCAAGTAAGCACCGGAAGGGTCATGAAGCACCTCGTTTGAGATGCAACACCAAATGCGTCACTTCTGCCTTAGTAAAGGTCATTCATGAGTAAGGTGTAATCTATATTATAGTATCAGATGTTTTTTCATAACATATGTTCTATTCATTGACTATATTATTGGGATTATTTATACTATATATATATATTCGTTATCCTACCCAGTGTTTAGCATTATTTGTTAGCATTAAACTAAATGGGCTTATGTAACGCGATGCTATGTAGTTGTTTTAAATATACAAAGTGTAATTGTCTTTATTTTATATTTAGTTTGACACTAAACTCCACCTGGGAGTGGCAATAAGACTTTGAAGCCTCTTTTTTTTGAAGAATCGTTGAGTTTCTGTTGTGTACCAGTGCTTGTATCTCAAATGTTTGCTCTCAAGTCAAAGTAAAAATCAGCCGTAAAAATCGACGGCTTGTATCTCGTATCTCAAGGCACAACTGTTGGTTAGGAAATACACTTCAGAACACAAAGAATATTAAGGAATCTGCTCTAAATTTATAATGAATAAAATTGGATTTTAATTATCTCCATTCGCTATGGATGGCAGTGAACAATACAAAAACCGTGAAAAAAAATATTGGTATTTTAATTATTTTCATACATTTTAAATGGAAGAGAATATAAAGAAATGTGATTTAGAAGATTTACATTTGCATTACTGTTCTACATTTTAGTTGCAAATGATAAAAAAAAAATCTTTAAATTCATGTGAATTCTATACATTCAAAGAGGCAAATTATGCCATTCCTTAGCTGACTCAACAGCGCCTCTGCTGGTTATAGCCAAATAATACACTCAATTTTACCAAAGCTGCTAAAAAAAATCCCCCTTCCAAAAAAATCACAAAATCCATTGAATTCCAAACCATCAATGAATCGATTAATGGCTGTCCCACGACAGAGTGTACCTGGACAACGGCGAGGCGTACAACCCGCCTCAGCCCACGGTGCGCCCCCTGAAGACGGAGGTGTGCACCTTCACCAAGTCCAGCAGCAAGGCCACGGGCAGCGTGGGCGTCCTCACCTACGACCTCTTCGAGAGGTCTCAGAAGGACTTCATCGAGACGCTGGCCGTCATGTTCTCCGTGCCGTGGGACTACAACCTGTACAAGAACTGGTTCGCCGTGGGCATCTACAAGAAGGGCCGCGAGTGCGGCAAGGACCTGTTCAAGGAGATGTACTACGAGAAGAAGCAGCTGGAGCACGGCTTTGTGCGCGAGGAGTCCACGGGCGCCGGCATCAACTACGTGGGCAACTACCTGGATGTCAAAGCCACCATGGGCCCGCTGGGCAATGCCATCATGAAAGTGGAGGTGTGGGATAAGCTGTTCACACATTAGCCAATACTAGGCAGCCGCCGCCGCCGCCGCCGCCGCCTTCGCGCTCTCTTCCTCAACTGATGTATTGTGTCTGACGGGTGCCTGTATAGTGGCCTCTTCTCCTTCAATAAACCAGCTTAAGATCACAGTTTAGCGTGTTTATACATCCAGGCGGCAATCCTGCCTCCCTTTTAAAAAGCCGACGCCGTGTTCAATAGCGCCCCGTTCAACAACGACATCTTTAGAAATGGAAATGAAAGAACGACTCACCGGCAAGACGAGGGCAGATTGCCGAATAAAAGCTTGGGTGTGTATTTACCTTGACACGGTACCCATGTGAGCAAAGTACTTTTTTTTTTTTTCTTTTTTTTTGTCAAAGCGGTTTGTCTGTTGATTGACTGGATGCGAGAAAAAAAAAACCCGCCTGAAAATCTGATTAAAATTCATGAATGCAAAATGGCCTTTTTGATGGCGGCAAACGTGTGGTTTGCGGGGTATTAAAAAAAAACACTTTGAAGTCATCTTGTATTTCCAGCACACACACACACACACACACACATAATGTAACAGCCAACATACCTGCACAACACATGCAAACTAGGATGTTCCGATGAATAATTGGTGAGAAAGTACAGTACACTAAGCACTACACACTAAAAAATTCTGGGTTCTTTTTCTAACCCAGTAGCCAAAGATTATGAGCAGATTGGGTTACTTTTACCCAAGGTTGGGTTAATCATTCTGACCCAGCTGATCAGGTTGAAGATTATTTTCTATGCTCGGTCCACTTTTCCAACACTTCAGCTGTAAAAATCCACTTCCTGTAAACTTGTCAAGGCAGCGATGCGTACTTGCGGCCGCTAAGGCTAACCTCACATAAACGTGATGTATGATCTTGTCATTTAGCCGACAGGCACAGTAATCTTTTTATTGATTATCTGTTCTCGTTTGGAGCGTCACACTGCCACAGAGGGACCCGATTACGTAAGGCTTTTTGCACAAAGCGCACTTGCAAAATGGTTTTGATTGCTCTAAAAGACGCGACTACGGGCCGTTTCATTCCAGGTGGTAGGAGATATATACTCCAAAAATATATACTCCGGAAGGTTTTGGACTTTGTCGATATCCTGAAAGCAGAAGTCAACGCAAACATTTTTTTTTTTAAAGAACATGTTCTATGCAAGCTTACTAGTTGAAACAGGGCATTCTGATAAACATTGCGTCTGTGGAATAAGTTAATCCACCCGTTTTTAGCCATCTCTGGGGGCGGCCATTTTGTCTTCTGTCGACTGAAAATGACATCGCAACTGCTCACAACGACCAATCACGGGTCAGATTCAGAAAAGAGGTCAGCCGTGATTGGTCATTGTGAGCAGTTGCGATGTCATTTTCAGTCAACAGAAGACAAAATGGCCGCCCCCAGAGATGGCTAAAAACGAGCGCATTTTGCTGCTTAATTTATATTCCACAAATGTAAAATTATATATATATTCTTGAAAAAAAATGTTTGGGTTGACTTCTGCTTTAAAAAGAAAATAAATTTAAAACTCAAAGTGAATCCATCAGAACCTGTGGCTGAAGACGATAAATTGAGTGGCTGTCGTAACAAGTTATACAGAGAAGATTGCAAAACTGCCTTGTGGCGAAACTTCCATCATCACTTGGCACTTTCTCACGGGTAGAAAATGTTTGCTCGGTTGTCTTTGAATAATTTAGCAAAACATACCGGCTAGTCTGCAAAACATGTCGACATGACCCAATCAATACGTGACGTTAGAAAAAGTTCTAAGGCCTCGGCTCAGTCTGCTTGGGCAGCGTTCATACACACAATGGAGGAATTTTACTCCAATCCACAATATCGCGACCTTTTCTTGGGTTTCCTTTCTTTCTGGCCACAAGAAAGCCTTCTTATATCCTTGAACGTGTGTAAGTGTGTGCGCAATGAGCATCTGAGTGTGGGCAGCTGACACATGCACTTGCACTCACACAGATGGGAAGTTACATCGAATGGATATTATGCGCACACTGTGTTTATATTTATCGCCTACATAGTGTATAAGAGAAGAGTATGAGAGTCAGACGGTCTTTTATTTGCTTATTATTTAAGAAGCTCAGCACTGGCGATATTTCAACCGCAGTGTATATAGTGGCTGTTTTGTGTTGCTATGCATTCCATATGTGTGAAATCGCTCCTCGTGTGTGATATTAGAGGTGGAAGCCTGAGGGATTTTAACACGCTAGCTTGTCTTTTTCTGATATAATTGTCAGGTGATCTGAGTAAATAAGCACCTAAGCCTCCAGTGGAACCTGCCGCCAGGCAAGCAAGAGAAAAGTATTGTTGGGAAGATGACACCTGCTACAATATGGTTGGGGTTTTTTTTGTACAACCCACGTGAACATGGGATTGTTTAATGTCACTGTAGTTATATTGGACTCAAACATTAAATTGGAGCAGGAAATACACGTGTAAATGACAGGTGCATGCACAGCTATTGGAGAAACTCAGCACTAAAAGCTCTCAAAGTCTGCCATCTAGAGGCCATAGTGGTTATAGAACATGTATCGCTCCTGAAGCAAAACTACTATCATATGGATATTCAAGTACATTTTATATATAGATTTAAAATTTTACTGTTTTATAAAGGAAATTAGAATGGGGTGTTTTTATTTTCAAATAAGCGATTCTGAACGCCAGGGGTCCATTAAATTGACACAGTTGCTGAGTGGAGATAAAAACATCAACATGTACTAGAAGCAATGCAGTCAAATAAAACACTACGCAAAGAAGAAAATAGTTTATTAAGATTACATTCAAGCAATTTAATTAAACTAATTCTAGAATTTAGGGACCTTCTGTGTATTATATTTCCTGTTTTGAAACTCAAATCAGAAAACAACAAACAATTTTAGCTGGTTTAAAAAATAAACTGAGACCCATTTTGCATGAAAATACAACCATGAAATTGGAGTCTGTATTGTTTTTGTTAACAATCGTGTACTCCGACCATTGTGCTAGAAATAGTACTATATCCCACAATTTCATGCGGCGGGGCGTGCTTCACCTTTGCGAGTGTAAATATTTTGATAGTTTACGCGACTACAAGTTTCAAGTGAATTTTAACCATTTGTAGCGATGGAGAAGTAAACTTAGACTTTTGACGGGCAGGAGAGTGTGCGGGAAATTGCGTGTGATTGGAGATTTGGCTCCTTAGAAACGTCAACAGGAAGACTGTATTACTGACCCGAGGTATGATATCGATCTTGTTAAATATGTATGTACAATACACAAGTCTGTGTACAATAGTCAAGCGGTAGTAGTCATCTGAATTCAGGCAAATTAACTTAACGTGTTCTCATCGATCTACTACATTCAAGATTATCTCGGGACAGGGCACTTTTCAACCACTTCTACAATTAAGAGGCAAAAGTTCTTACTTCAAGTTGTTTAATTGTCCCTCCAAGCTATTGTTCCATGCAACACTGGCGTGTAAAACAGGCGATTAAACAACGAACGCCCGCTAGCAAAATGCTATCATACAGTAAAAGGCAGGCATGCTAACTAAAATTAGCACCGACGTTACGGTAAATAAACTTTTAAACAGCACGCAGGGAGCAGTCCACGGTCGTGTATGATTATCTTCTTCTGTAATAACTATTAACTTGGAAAGGACGGCACATCTGCGTTTAAATTGTGAAGCTATCTTCAGAATGCTAAACAATTGCGATGTTAGTGCATCGTAACCATGGCAACAGCTGGCGGTGAACAAGATGGGGACCGTTTTTTTTTCCGTCGATCGCTTTTCTTTTGGGTGGGCGTCAAAACCCTGGTTTGTCATAATTTTTGGAAGGCTAACGAAACCTTTGCGTCGCAAACAGAAGCAGATCAAGTGAGCATTTTTTTCCTCTGCAGTTTTGACAAAGTTGCAGTTAGGACACTCATCAGGGGTCTCCAATCCTGTTCCTTGAGGGCCGGTTTCCTGAATGTTTTGTCTCCCTGCTGCGACACACCTGATTGAAATGATCAGGCTCCTAAAGAGCTTGCTGATCATTTCAATCAGGAGTGTTGCAGATGGGCGCAATGGAAAACGGGCAGGATAGCAACCCACAAGGAACAGGATTAAAGACCCTGGTCAAGTTACTTTTCCTTTTTGTCCACCAGGTGGTGCTGAAGAACCTGATGGACAAATGATGAAGTAAAACGGGGGCGGGGGTGTTGGCATTTTTATTAAAAAAAAAAAGAATTAAAGCGTAAAAATCCTCTGATTTACAGTCAAATGTGAATGAATACATTATGATTTCCTTAGTCCTCTATGAAAGCATACATACATACACACAGTACATACTTATTCATAAAAAAAAAAAAAAACATGTTTATTTCTTTATTTGGGTAGTGGAGTATACGTGCACGTTATCACTGTTGGATCCTTCATCAACCAGGTGAGAATTTTGGTCTTTCCCCATGGTTGTAGAGGAGTATGTATGCCCGAAAATGTTGGCCAACTGACTTCTTACAAGTTGGAAGACATCTGTGATGCTAATTCGACGACACATTGGTTGAACATGTCCAAATGGTCAGATTATTTTCAATCTTTTCTCAGAGTACCACCATTTTTGTCCAGCTGTTTCATGAGTTTATGATTATCATTTTTAAAATAAAGCGGTTCAACCATAATTCAAAAGCTATTTCTGATTTTCATTAGTTAGTTTTCGCTAAAGTTGTATTTATTTTTATTACTTTTCTTATATTATTATTTTATTATTATTTCTTGACCAGAGGATACCAACATTTTTCCAGGTTACAATTCTGTACAGTACACGATATCGTCTTCAGGATTTGTGTCAGGTGCTGTATTCTATTTTCGTTTTAGAATTAAATAAAACCGTTTTTAGACTTTTCCTTATGGAAAAAAAAAAGGAAAATTAAGCTGTATTTCAATGTTGGTGTTTGGAGTTTTTTCCATTTTTCATATCTGCTTCCAAACATAATATCAAATGTCCAAAAGGGACAAGGACCGCTCTCCCGACCCCCCGCCCGTTGTTCATTTATCTACCACTAGAGGGCAAAGTCTGCTCACCTCAAACCTTCCAAAATATTGCCGTACTCATTGTTGAGTGACGCAAAGTGTTGGAATGGGAGGGAAGAAATGATGGATGCCGTGTTCACACTTGCGGCCAAGTGACCCCAGAGGCAGGAACAGACGTGAGTGGGATCATCAACACAGTTGGTGGGGCTTTCTTTTGGAAAGGGTGGAGACGAGGATGACCCCACACATCCAGAGAGGAAGGAGGTCACCTCACATTTTTTCTCTCTCTCACACTTACACAAACACACATGGACTGGACATACTGGGCCCTCCCTGCAGTGTTGTGCCAAATGAGGGCGTGGTCAGTGGTGTTTTTTTTTTTTTTATGACAGCCACTTGAGCATTTTTCGATATTTTAGTATATTAAAGGCAACGATTTAAATTACCCACCTAAAAAACACAACAGCGTCACAACAATATTTCAGAGATGTAGCAGACAAAATCAACATTTTTTTCCTGGTCACAATTTTTCAGACACTTATTTATACATCTAATTTATTGTTTCGTATTATATCTTCTTTCACTTTTAGGATTCTTTTAATACTAGAACAAAAATACATTTTATTCATGGAGCACTTTAAAAAACTTAAAAAAATTTTTTTACATTATTTTGCCACAACTAGCAGCGTTATGTCCGTTCCATTATTTTGTATAATTTAAATTTTATTACTTCTTCCAAAACAGGACATTAATTCAAATTGACAGCGCAGAAAATGCACAAACCTAAATTAACTATGATTAACTTGATTGCTGGCTTGATTACCTGATTATGTTGTTACACTTATATTTCCTAATTCACACCAGACACACAAGCTTAGATCTGAATGTATAAAATGTGTTTTTAATAATACTACAGTACATTGTATAGATTCCTCTCAGATGCTGCAGGAAGTCCAGGAAATACAGAGAAATAGCACATAAATACAAACTGCATCTAAAAGCACTAAAAAGAGCTTTTTCTCGTCACCCAAACAAGGCGAAACATTATTTATGCCTTTTGCTTCCTGTCACTGAAATTCAGTCAAATATGAATCAAATCTCCATAAGAGGGTGAGGATTGTGTTTCAAAAGGAGACAATAGCAGGAAAGAAGGCTCCTTCTCCTCACAATTGTGTTCCATCACCTCTGCCATCCCATCCTGCCCAACCCGAGCGGGATTTGCTCAGTCTCATGTGGCGCTACCTGTCACGCTTGTGGGAAAAAAAAGAAAAAAAAAAAAAAAGAAGCACTCACAATGTAAGCAAAATGGAGGTCTATCCAGCAAGCTCCAGAGCTTTTGTCATAATTACACATAATGTCATCAAAATGTGTTTGTCGTCATTCGGTTCATAAGTGCAACCACTTCTTTAAGGTCTTGTCATTTAAAAGATGAAGTCAATTTCCACTGAGCGGCGCAGCTCTCTTCACTTTGATACGATTTGTTTGTGAAATGCGCCATGGTGTATCACTTTTGGCATCCTTACGTTGGGCGGTGGAAAAAAACCCCAAAACAACAGTGGTGGGGTACCAAAGGGGGCGGGGCTAGACACAGCACAGTCCACTGATCGGAGGACAGAGAATAGTCTGCTGGCAAAGCTGCTTTTTTTGTAATAATAAAGAGCTGTCAAAAGACACTGTCGTCTGTTTTTTATAAAGCTATATTTAAATAGCCACGTCAGCCACATCAGGATTTACCCGACCAAACCGAGCCAAACTGTATTCAACCACTTGGCAGAAATGTGGCTTTAGATATAGCAACGGCTTCAACCTTAAAGCGGTCAACGCAAACATATTTTTTTCAAGAATATGTTCTATGCAAGACTACCAGTTGAAACACGCATTCTGATTAATTTTGTGTTTGTGGAATATAAGTTAAGCAGCAAAATGCACTCGTTTTTAGCCATCTCTGGGGGCGGCCATTTTGTCTTCTGTCGACTGAAAATGACATCACAACTGCTCACGACAACCAATCACGGCTCCGATTCAGAAAACAGGTCAGCCGTGATTGGTCGTTGTGAGCAGTTGTGATGTCATTTTCAGTCATCAGAAGACAAAATGGCCGCCCCCAGAGATGGCTAAAAATTCGTGCATTTTGCTGCTTAATTTATATTTCCACAAACGCAAAATTAATCAGAATGCCGTGTTTCAACGAGTGGGTCTGCTGGGAACATATTCTTGAAAAAAAATGTTTGCGTTGACTTCCGCTTTAAGACAATCATGGTCTGAAATGTTCAAACCAGGTTCAGGAGCTTTGGGGGCGGGGCGGTCACATTTGTTACTGATTCCAGTTCGTCACGCGTCAAGATGATGATGAGCTCTTTTGAGCAGTTGAGACTAAAGACGAGGGAACTGTAAACGGTGGTCTGAGATGAAAAAGCGTATCCTCGAGCTTGATAAATGATATGGCAAACAAATCAGGGAGGTAATAAACAGGGATGAAGAATGCAAAACAAAGGTGGAACACTTCCACTGGAGTCTTTCCTTGGCAGGGAGAAACAAAAAGGACTTAATGGTCCTCAGAAACCTACACCTAGTACTCGGAATCTTCAAACATTGTCTAAAATCAAGTTCTGGGTAGAATGCATCTACTTCCGAAAAGGTCCCTGATCATGAAGGTTGCAACATTTGCTACTCCTTTGATGTTTTGGTGTTTTCTCCCATCACACTACGAGATCGAGAAGAAAGCCTGATGGACGGACGGAGAGTGAAGGAGGCCCTGTTGAGAATTTCTCCAAGTCAAAAAAGACCAGGGAACTAGAAGCAGCCGTTCGAAACGGAAAAAGGAAATGTCAAGCTAGCCAAATGAGTTTAGGAGAAACTAAAAATAAAAGGTAATGGGTGCAAAAACAAAGGAAGAACTGGCAAACTGCCTACGTAGATAACAATAGGCCATTGAAATCTCTTCGTTCCTTGAATAACGCGACCAGGAGCAAAAAGTTCCACGTCCTTTTTAGCTGAAATGGTACTCTAAATCTCCCGTGACGTTCTCCCTGTAGCAGCTCGTCTTTACGAAAGCCAAAACGTTGGTCCTCGCGTCGCCGCTGAGGAGATCAGGAGCTCCCATCTCCGTTCTTGGTCTTGAGGACCACCAGGCTAACCATGACGGGGATCAGGAGGATGGGCGTGATCACAAGGGCGAAGATGATGGGCGGCGGCGGGTCGCTGAGCTCCTCCATGGGGCAGTCCTTGAAGAACCTGTGGTGCATGTCCACAAACATCCGCTCCACCAGGGGGTTGGGCCACGGGATGCCCAGGCAGTCGGAGATGTTCTCAGTGCAGTGGCTCAAGTTGCTGTACAACCTATCATTTTTTTTTTTTGTTTGTTTTTTTTTAAATACAACGCAGCTATTAAAATTGCAGAATCGAAATTCCTTTCAACTGAGAACACTGAATTGACGTACAAGCAAATTGAGGCGCGAACTTGTGCAAGGGAACTCATTCAAGTGGTAAAAGCAAAGTGCCACTGCGCTTGAATACGCTTTGAGCAGTCAAGTGCGCTTACCCGCTGACGTTGGCCCAAGCGCACCAGTCGCTGGGGTTCATGGCCGCCATTGCCACGTCGAAGTTGTAGAGGCACATGCGGTCCAGGAGCTTGTCCAGGCAATCCATTGTGGCTCGCCCATAGTTAGCATGGCAGAACGATGAGAAGTTCAAAGAGCTGACAGTGTCTTTTACACAAGCTGCAGGGAAAAGATTGGAAATGGACATTCAACAAGATGGCGCCAAAGCCCTGGCAAATAGGAAAGTAGTAATTGATGTCAAGGAAGTCAAGTGGAACCTTGATTCAACGGACTGATTGGAGAAAGGGGTCGTCCAACTGGAGCCGATGGCCCCGTTACGTTGAAGTGCGATTTTAGCCCTAAAAACTCCCAATGCAGTACAAACTGTCTACTTTTTCATAGCGTAAAAAATATCCATAGTACTGAACAAAATTATTGGAAATAAATATAAAAAGCTTGAAAGAGTTCACTTGAAGTGATGCTTATACATCTCTAACTGTCTTTGTTTTTATAAGTCTGATTTTTACTTTACGTGTGGTGCTCTATAGTAAAGCTGAGTTTGAGTATCTGAACTCTATTTTTAATAAATATGAGGCTTATAGTCTAACACTGCATTGTTAATGCTACTGGCATGATCGATTAAAATTTTTAGCACCGTCCTTTGTATTTACCCTAAAGTGAAGCACTGGCCGGATGACATATGCCAGGCTGGAAAATTAGTATCGGTGTAACAGTATCAGAGCACTTTTATGAGTTCTGTATTAGTGCTGTAGGATTGCTAGTGTTAGCGACGTGTTGAAGACATTAGTTTCGCTACAAGGGCATGCAACCTTGCAGCTACCCGAAAGCTACTCTCAGGGGGGGAGGGGGGGGGACGCGTGGAGGCTGTCTTCACCCCCATTCCACATCCCCCCACCCCCCACCCCCGCACCCGGATTGGTCCACTCGCCCACGGTCCCTTATTGTAATTTGAATTGGCTCTGATTAGAATGTGCAGGTGTACCTAATGAAATGGTGCGTAAGGCTGATCCACATACCGCTTTGTGAGGTGGCGTCTCCATAGGTGGCATCTGGAGGGGATACAGTTGAGATTAAGTTTGGATTAAATTTGAATGCTGTGCATGCAATATATATATATATATATATATATATATATATATATATATATATATATATATATATATATATATATATATATATATTTTTTTTTTTTTTTTTTTTTTTTTTTTTAAGTGTAACGTGTCCATTAATGCAGCTTCATGTGTTCTACAGGAAGACATCTGCAGCTGTAAAAAGAGGAAGCGCGCACACCCATACACACACACACACACACCCCCACACACACACACACACACACTCACCATAGAGAAAGGAG
Source organism: Filicampus tigris (assembly GCF_054856515.1). NCBI lineage: Eukaryota > Metazoa > Chordata > Actinopteri > Syngnathiformes > Syngnathidae > Filicampus > Filicampus tigris. The sequence continues at coordinate 5,170,618 of NC_141232.1, forward strand.
AGGAACACCACAATCAACCCAAGCGCTCCCTTCATGTCAGAATAAATGAATCAGGTTGTCTCCCCCCGCACGGATGACCCTGTCCGAAGACGCTGAAGCACAGCGAGGCATAACAGGAAGCGGCGTCAGGGTGAGAGCGACGCGGCGTAAAACCCTCGCCGCCAGATGTCCCGACGCAGAGAGCGAGCCTGCCCGCCTCGCCAGATGTTCCCCTCAGATCAGCCCCGCGGCCCCCGCGCCTCGGCGGCAGCTCTTCCCGTCTCCGACTGCCGCTTCCCTGGGTCGGTCTTGCCGTCTGGAGGGGGTGGAGGCAACAGAGAGTGTCCTCTCCATTCTCCCCCAAATAAAAAGAGAAGGGAGCACACCCAAAGCAAGCTGGGCTGGACTCACATCTGAAAACCCTTTACTCCTCAACTCTTGTTCTGCTTTTTAGTCTCCGTTTCTCACAGTGGAAGGCCTGGCCAGACTCACAGCACGTGATTTATTTGCCTTTTTTTTGGGGGGGGGGGGGGGGGGGGGGGTTAGGGGCGCCTGTGCCAAATAGGAAACATAAGCAAACATTTAGAGCTTCTCGGGGGCTGGATGGGAATCGCGAATGTGCAAGCGGCGCAGATCGATATTTGGCTTCAATGGAGCTAAATGAAAGACAAACTAACACGAGTCAAGCAAACGAGTTTGATCTGCTTCCAGGCCTTCGCTTGAGTACGACAAGCGGCTAATGGCTGTTCTTCATCCAATCCAGGCCGTCTCCTGCACTCACAAAAGCGCAGCAATCACATCCAACACGACTACACTGCCACACAGGAGAGTGCGGACCTTCCGAGGAAAAACATTTGTGTGGTCTTTTGTTATTGGGCTGAGTACGGGTCCATGGAGGACGCCAAAGCGGCTCCCCTGTTCAAAGGAAACGCCCTGTCTGCACCTTTATCCAGATCCTCACCTGCAGTCCCCTCCAAAATATTGAAATGGCCAAGTCAATTTCTCCAGTCTCATCTTTAGGAGGTAAAATGTATGCCCTATTGGGTTAGTGCCAGATTCTTCCATGGCCTGTGCCTGTAAATGAACACCAAATCTACAGTAAAAGTACCAAATGAAAGAATAGACTCTCTCTCCTTTCGTCAAGAAAAAATAAGACGCATTCCGCCGTTTTCCGTTGTTTTGTAATCAACAGTAGAGCAAAGGCAGATTTGACAAATTACAGCTGTATCTCCTAGTGGACTCACAAACAGGGCTGAGATATATCTAAAATGATGCACCGCTGCCATCTACTGGTGGATCTGCATCACTAAAGTTGTTTCCAAGCTTGACATTTTTGAAACGGTGGAACAGCAGCCTCTACCCAAAACATAATTTTTTAGTATACTCGTTAATGAGCTCAGTACCTGCAATTTTATGCAGTTTCACTAAATTTATAATGATTCTTTTTTTTTTTCTTCCCTTGACCCATGTGCTGCACTCCCGTACAAGATATATTCCTGTATTTACTACTTCCTTGACCTGAGCAATAGACTGCAACAATGCTTCTTGGAAATTGGTTTGGCATCTTCTGGGAGCTCCGAACTGTTTGTCAAAATGACGGCTGTGATAACAAAGCAGCCCGAGACTTTTCATGGTACATTTTTTTTTTCTTTTCTTTTTTTTTCACGGTACTTTACATATCACAGAATCAGGTCACGGGGCCTCTCTTGACATCTGCTAGCCGAGGCGCTTTTTGATTTAGTAACGACATCAGGAAGTGTCTTTTCTGCTTTTCTGCAGAGGTGGAGCTACGACTTGGGGGAGTTGGCGAGGGAGAGGAGGAGGAGGCGCGGGGGGGAGGGGGCGGGGAGGGGCGCATACGATGAGGAACAGCAAAGGGGCGCTCGCTCACTAGCGAACTCGCACCGGTTTCACAACATCGCGTCAGTCGCAGTATGGGGGCCCAATGACAAACAAATTCAGGAAGTTGCGCCAGGTGCGGCACGGTTTCGGTTAACCTTTCACCGAGGCTTCGGTTGATGAGACCTCACCGGGAGTTTGTGTTGGATTGGAGCGAACGCACACGCACACACACACACTCACACACACACCCACAGATCTTGGCTGAGGTCGTCATCTCCCAGATCGCTCAGCTCTTTTGAGTTTAGGAATATGATGCCAAATATTCCCCGCCGGAGTGGACACACACAGTCAATCAAAACACCCAACATGTTATGATGTGATACAGTCAGTGGGAGTGGGTGTTATTATGCAATTATGAATTAAACAAGACACTTACTGGCAACGTCGTTCATCATCTTTGTTGATTGATACACTGTAAAGAAAATATGCGAGTAACATAAAAAATACAACTTGAGGACTATGTGTGCTAGGTCACTTTTTCTCTGCCAAGGACTGTTTGTTTGACTGACTGACTGACCCGTGAGCAGGACTACACAAAAGACATGCTCCAAAATACTACGAAAATATTTGGATCGTGCTTTTCCTTGGACAGTGACAATATAAGGAAAGTTGGCAGACAGTTCAGCATGTATGCAAATGAGGGCTGTTCAGCCTTTAGGGATGTCCTTTATATGTATTTACAATGACAAACTCTTACCTACTGTGGTGGCTGACTGCACAGACAACTTTTCATCCACCAGACAACTCACTGGGGTATGTGAGGCTGTTTGAAGGGAAGAAATAAACAGCCCTATCAGGAAATAAATTCAATTGTATCTGCTTTACCGTGGTTCCAAAAGGTGGAACAAATAAAAAACATCAGTGGCAATGATGCCAAATTGTTATTTTAAACATCTGCATCAGGATTTCACAACCAAAGCAGCCTTGTAAGATCAACAACACTTACCTCATACGACACGAAGGAAAAAATGAAATGCATGCACGTATATTCAATTAGAAGGCATTTACGATAAAGACGGTACGGTTCCTGGGAATTCCGACTCAGAGGTGAGCCCTGAAGTACTCACTGTATATAAAGCAAGACATGTGCAAATTGCAAAGCTTCACTTACCACACATGAGAAGAAAAGAGAGAGCAAAGACGAGGTGAAACCTGCTGGATGTCATGTTGCCCAACAGTGCTCTGTCCCTCTCCCACTTGGAGGCTAGCTGGGGGTTACATATCCCAACTTTTTCCCCCCTTCTTTCTTTAACAGGAAGGCTCCATAAAACAACAGGAAGCCCACGTTTCCTAGGATGGGCGTTCTTCCTGCCGAAGAGGACAGGGAGCCTGTGATAAGGTAGACGCTGCTACTGATGTAGCGCCATCCCTGGCTCTCATCCCGCCCCTTCTGGTTCCACGAGCAGGGGGAGAGAGCCGCTCCATCACTTGGTCTGACTGTGTCGTAACAACTGCTCTGACCGTGTCACATTTTGTAGTAGAGTGGGAACCTCACAAATTGAACACAATCTTTTTTTCTTTTCTTTCTTTTTTTTAACATCATAAATATAAATGCAGTGCGGTTTCTTGTGAAATACGTCAGGTCAAAAGTGACCGCCGTATAACAAATGTATTTGCGGGAAGTAAAGTCAAGAGAAACACTTACCGGTAATAAAACAGACATTTATGTTCAGTCAAACCCAGAAATTCTATTCTTTTAAATAGATGCCTAAAAAATTATTTGTTAAGTCAAAAAGGCTGTCTTCATTTTATTTTGAATAAAAACGTCTCTTCTTAAACATTACTGTTAAAAATACCCTTGAAAAAAAGTATTGACAACACTAGTTGAAACTTGCTTTTCAACTCACCTTTAAGTGTGTCTGTCGACTTCCTACGTAGCAGTAAGTTCCATGTTGAGTTTTGATGGTTGTCATCACAATTTTCTCTCTTTAGGTTTGCCGACATGCTGCTATCCCTGAAGCCAAAGAAAAAGAAAAACACTTGTGGATTTTTTCCATTGAATTTATTTGTCACTACATATAAAACGCACCATATGGATGGGTGGTGTTACTCTAGCAACAAATGATTACCTCATTACCAATAAATACATTTGCCTGCTCACTGAGCTGCAATTTTATTAAAATTCTGAACCAATTTTTACCTCAGTTTGTCTAAATTCCCAATTGGTATCTCATTAATCATCAATCAGAAATTCAATGCTCAGCTTTATAACTCTTGGGGCCACCATAGAAGTGGATTAGCGTTAGTAATTCGCCTGCATGTTCTGTTTGTCAATTAAAAAACGTAATATAGATCATGACTGATATGTTCTACTTGCATCACTTCAGCCTGTCATCATTCGAATGTACTTAGTCTCCATCATTCAAACATACTTATTCTCAACATGCTCACCGCCTCTCTTAGGCGTTGCATAAACATGTTACAAATTCCCAACAGCAGTTGCCAAAAGCAACACGCCCAGTTGACATTAAGCACAATAAAAACTTCCTCCTGATAAGGCTTCAAAGCTTGACAGCTTATCTTCCTTTGGGTGTTTGCTTTTGTTTGACAGTTCACTATCAACACACAGAACACACAGACCTCAATTTCCCACTGTCTAATTGGTAAGCAAGAATGCAGGAGCGTCCAAAACACAACAGGCAAGTGTTATGTTAGCTTAGCATGATAGTCACCAAAACCATGCCAGTGAGTATTGGACCCACTGTAGATGGATGTGCATGTTTGGAACACTGAACCATTAAATGAGGCTCAACGGCGCCCTCTTGTGTGACATACATTTAATTTATAACGTACTTTAAATTTGGGCAACAAATCCCAAAATGCACAGACCAGGCAACAATAAAAGTAATACAATCAAATCATAGATAAAAGAATTGTGGGGGTGGAGCGTGGGGTGGAATCAATAACAGAGTTAATAATTAAAATTGCATGCAAAGGAGGGTCTAATGTCCTTTCTTAAAAGCATCCACAGCAGCAGGACGAGAGCGCTTGCCGGATTTTGCCAATATTGCGGAGGTGAAAGAAAGACGTTTTGCAAATATGATTGACGTGATTGTCAAAACGAACGAAATGAACTCTAAATGTTTATTACTATAGACACATGTTACAGATTAACGAATGTTGCTGAATTATTTTTGCTCTACTATATACCCACGAATCCCATCGTCTTTGAAATAATTATTTTACTGAAAGGTTACATGTTTGATGCATAAAATGTTGATTCAAGCAAAATATAGCAATAATGCCTAGTTGACCAAAACATGCTTTTGAAGTCAAATTTTTATAACGCATGGCGATGAGTCAATAAATAAAGCACAATATGACACAACAGCCATTTATTGATTGTGACGAATACAAGTGTTATTTATTTACCTTAAAAATAATTGTTCCTCTCCTCATATGACATCCCCAAACACTACGGGAAGTTCGGAAACATTTTATTATTTCCGCGAGGGCGACGCCATACAGGGATTTCATGTAGGCATAGGCTTTTATGTAAATAGTCATGTTGGTTTTATTTAAGCATTACGTTTTTTTGTAAGGACATGGGGGTATAGAAGAGAAATAAGTTGATGTTAAATTGTTGTCGGTATTTGATATTCAGTCTGTTGTGGGCAAAGAAGTTTGGCGTTTATCCGCAATAGTGGTAGGCAACATTACACTAGCCAGCAGCCTTTACCTGGATAGTGGATGTTACACATATTTTTTTTTTAAAGTCACTTTAGGCATACACGCTACAGTAATGTACGTTAAAAGCCACGTAAGTTCAGACACAAAAACCCATTTGACAGTTTTCAGACAAAAAAGGCAATTGTACGTGATGTACTTGAAAGCACCATTCGCCTCAAAGTACCTTCTTCATCGACTCCATTGAGGAAATGGTTCGCTCGCCCCCTAGAGGAGGAGCGCAGAATGACAAATGGAGTGTTTTGGCGATTGTGAGAAGCAGCTGCTGGATCGCTTCCAACTTTACTGATCGATTACTTGTAATCACACATTAAGTTAGTCTTTATGCGCCGCTTCACAGCAAGTAAGTAGCGTTTGTGGGTTTGAAATGTGGTGATTTATTTTCTGTCGAGTGACAGTCTACGACTAGTCGTTGGCGTTAGATGGGGAGGCTGACTGCCCCACGCACGACACTTCCTCTATTCCCCAGACGGCGCAAAACAATTTAGCCATAAATCCTCCTCCCCTGACCCACGGATACGTCACCGCTGCTGCTGCTACTACTGACGCACGCCGCTGCTGCTGCTGCTCTGCCAAGTGCGCAGCTCCGTGGACGCCCCCCGCCCCACTCCCTCTCCACACCCCCATTCCACGACAACAAGGTTAGCCCACAGCAGCAGCAGCATGGCCCCGCAGAGCCGCCGCCGAGGGATCGCTCGGACATCCAGCCGTCGTCATGCGGACACAGAGACTGCGTCACGACCATAAGCGGGGACGCACGCGCTCCCAATCCACGCTGGATCATCTCTCGAGGTTCCACTCGACGAACACGCGTGGATTTGAAGGTATGTGACGACTGGTGCGATGGTGGTGGATGATGCGTCGGTGAGCGGGGGTGGGGGGGGGAAGTCCACGCGCGAGTGTGTGTGACGCATTTGTTGGATGTTGCGCAGCTCGTTTTCACGCATCTTCCGCGCTCACGCAACTTAAGCAAGGCACATAAAAACAAGCACGCACGCAGCACTACGCACTTTTCTTCTGACCGAGGCACGCCCACTCGCGACCACCGTGCGTGTTTGTGCCGCGTTAAGGCCGTGCGCGCAAGGAGCCAACGTTTGCCAGCTCTGGCGCCGCACTATTTGGCAAGCGGGGAGACGACGACGAAGAGACTTTTAAACCGTTCGCCGCCTTTTAAATGGCCATGAAGGCTTATTTTACCCCAGTGACGCATTTGTTTTGCCATCACAAGGGGCCGCTGTTTCCCAGAGACATCAAAGGAACAGTTGGTATTGAGAGTGCGAACATTTTGTCTTTTGATAAACACTGTCAGTTCCGTTATCAGTGCAACAACTAATAATGTTCATAATGTTGTCGTTTGTAGTTGTGTGCCTGAAAGGTATTAACTCATTCTCTGCCAGATGTTTCCAAAACAGATCTTCCCATATTACCAGCCGTTTTAGAGCATTTTCACTGATCTATCAAGACTCACACAGAATATTGTGAAGATATATAATCATCAAGTCTATTAAACAAGTTTGTTCCTAGCTTTTTCCATTTTGAGTTATCAAACACCGGTTTCTGACGCCCAAAAAAGTGGAGAAAACCAGCTCAAATCAACAGCGATGCAACGCCACCATCTGCAGGGATCTGTTATTAGTCATTACAGTCCTTTACAAAAGCTGCATTTCAGACCGTCTTCCACACCGACCCGCTGAAAAACATACTAGACAAATATATTCGTTGGTGGCAGTAAATAGTTGGATTCCGGTTGGCAAATCTAAACAATGTTTTACATACACACCACTACAATACATGGCAAAATGGAGAAAGATGTGCAGGTGTTCCTAATATTATGACCACTCGGTGTCAGTCAACTTCAACAGTTCAATCAGAATCGCACATCTCATTTCATTTTAGAGCCATGGAGGTAAGCGCCGCTGAAGCCTCAGCCCCGGCCGTCGTTGCCCCGCCCGGCCCGAAACCTCAGCCGCCCTTATACCTCGGCCCCGCTCACAGCCTGCTGGAGTGGCGTCGGCGGGTCAGGTCCGAGTACATGCGCCTTCGCCAGCTCAAGCGCCTTAAGAAAGCAGAGGAGGTCAAGGTGGGTCGAGGTCCCGCTTGTTAAAAGCGACATTCCTTCCTGTGTTGTTAATGTCGCTTTTGGCTCCGCCTTGTGTTTCCAGGCCGTGTTTGTGTCCAACCGGGTCAAGATTGAGAAGCAGACCGGCATCCTGAATGAGGAATGGTCAAAGTTAAGGATCCAGTCGGTGCCCTTGTCGAGCTCCGGCGGCCCTGTGGCTACCAAGAAGGTTAGAAATGATGTCCAACCTGAAGAAGGTTGGTAGGTATTTGTCCATTTGGAAAAAAAAAAAAAAAAAACGCTTCTCTCGCAGATGTGCACCGTGGAGTCCGGTTTCCCAGGGTTCAAAATTCATGCCGTGGCCATGAGGCCTCTGTCGACGGTGACGGGAATCCCTTTCATGTACTCCTGGTCGCCTTTGCAGCACAACTTTATGGTGAACAACACACAAACATAGCCCGACTCAATGGGCCCAATTATTAGGTACACCTGTGCCCTTTAATTAATGCCGCTTGTGGTCCGAAGATACAGGCCATCAAACAGCTTGAATTAGATTGAGCAGGTGTACCTAATGAAGTGGACTTGTGGAGCCTTTTTCAAAAATATTTACAAAGCTCAGTTCACACGGATTAAAAATGAAGTGTGCTTCCTCCTAAAAATAGGTCCATCCCTTCTTATTAAAGTGGAAGTCAACACAAGCATTTTTTTTCAAGAATATGTTCTATGCAAGCCCACTAGTTGAAACGGCATTCTGATGAATATTGCGTTTGTGGAATAAGTGTTAATCCACTCGTTTTTAGCCATCTCTGGGGGCGGCTATTTTCGCAACTGCTCACAACGATCAATCACAGCTGAGATTCAGAAAAAAGGTCAGCCGTGATTGGTCGTTGTGAGCAGTTGTGATGTCATTTTCAGTCGACAGAAGACAAAATGGCCGCCCCCAGAGATAGCTAAAAACAAGTGCATTTTGCTGCTTAACTCATATTCCATAAACGCACAATTAATCAGAATGACGTATTGCAACTAGTGGGCCTGCTGGGAACATACACTTGAAAAAAATATGTTTGGGTTGACTTCCGCTTCAAATAGATACTTCTTATTGTTTGATTTGTAATAGGTGGAGGATGAGACATTCCTGCACAACATTCCCTATATGGGCGACGAGGTATTGGAGCAAGATGAGGCCTTCCTGGAGGAACTGATAGACAACTACGACGGCGTCCATGGCGACAGAGGTACTTTTCCCTTTTTATAGCCACCATTCCTTCACATCTGCTCTGCTCATATTGCGACATCGCCTCCCAGAGGGGGGCTTCATCAGCGACGAGATCTTTAAAGAGCTGGTGGAGGCCTTGAGCCAGTATTCAGACCACGAGGACGACGAGGAGGAGGAGGCGGCGGCGGCGCCAGCGGCGACTGAAAAGAAGGAAGACGAGCGAGCGATGAGGCGGAGCTCCACGGAGGGCTCCGAGGAGACCAAAGCGCCGTTCGTCCGCAGGAAGAGGAGGAGCGCCGTCGAGGGTGAGAGCACGTTGTTAGTCACGTCAGACTTTGTCCCGCGTGAGCGTGCCAGAGAGAGAGAACGGCACAACAAGGCCGCCACTGTTTGTCTGGTCACCATGCCACTGCCAGCTCCACCCCTGGACTGGTGTTGTTTACATGCGGCCAACGTGTCCCCCTGCTTCGTTTCTGTTTAAATAGAAATCGGTTCTATGACACTGTTGTGACACAAGTACAAAGCCTATAAAGAACAAGTTGTGCAATTTTAGCTCCCTTGGGCTGTAAGCAGGATGAAATTGATTTTTTTTTTAGAGCTGGTATGTAAAAAAAAAAAAAAAAAAAATCAGAATCACGATTCTTTTTGATTGGTATTGAAATCACAATGAATAAAAATGATTATTCATTGATTTTAAAATGTAGTATTTATTTTCAACTACTCAAAACTACGATTATAGTTCATCCCTGCACGTTGAACACTTTATTCATGAACAATATTCTATATGCGTTATTTGAGGGAATGTCACTCCCGGGGGTTGATGCAAATTTCCCGTTCGCATGTCAATGGAATTTTACATTGACTTGACCTATATATATTACCTATATACTTGAATTACAGTAAACATGAATGAGTAAATAAACACAGTATGCCACCAACTAGGCTATTTATCTTTAATACAATTCAACTGTGATGCTTGAGTATTAACTCTGCTATCTGGCCTTTTACATACTGCCTTTCATTCACTATGGGAACAAGTTTAAAAAGAAAAAAAAAACGAAATTATTCAAGAGCCAATTGTATACTAACAAAATGTCTCCTGCGTGTTTCTGTTTCACACAGTGCGGGACCCGTCCGGCAGCAAGAAAATCCCCAGCGACAAGATCTTCACCGCTATCGCCGCTATGTTCCCGTACAAGGGCACCACGGAAGAGCTGAAGGAAAAGTAAGGGGGAAATAATGACCATCTTGGTGGCGCAATGCTGAATAGGCCGTTGCTTAGTGTTCGCCATGAAGAGGCAAACATTTGGGAAGTGAGGTAATAATGATGCCGCCCCCCTGCCCCCTACCCGCGCTGAGGTCCTCAAAAGAACATTTGTAGCAACCTGAAAGAGCTTGACTACAAAACAAAGTGGCTGAAATGGACTCGAAAGGTTCTCCCGCCTCGCATCTATTTATTTTTTTCTCTCTAGGTACAAGGACCTCCTGGAACCGCCCAGCCCGGTCAAGTTGCCCCCGCTCTGCACCCCCAATCTGGACGGACCCTTTGCAAAGTCGGTGCAGCGAGAGCAGTCGTTGCACTCCTTCCACACGCTCTTCTGCAGGCGATGCTTCAAATACGACTGCTTCCTCCACCGTAAGCTGTTCAAGAAATAACCCAGCATTGGCTGGGTCCCTTGGGTTAGCCATTTCACCCAATTTGGGTTACTTTTGACCCAGCTCTTTTAAGGGTGTTAAAGTCAACATATCTGTTAACGGTATAGTGTTATGGGTACAAATATATATATTAGGGATAGACCGATAGCCGGGCCGATTATCGGCGTACCGTTACACCCCTAATATATATATATATATATATATATATATATATATATATATATAAAATAAATGTACAAATATATGCTAATGTATACTGTATATGCTTGTTTGTTAAGCTTTCCACGCGACACCCAACGTGTACAAGAGGAAGAGCAAAGAGATCCGAATGGAGACGGATCCGTGCGGCGCCGACTGTTTCCTGTTGCAGGTGCCTATCGTTTGTTTGCAAAGTTTGTCTGCGACGACGTATATCGCCAACTTGTCTCCTTCTCCGCATTCTCCTCTCTGGTGAAGAAAGGGGCGAAAGAGTTTGTGGAACAGAACATGTTGCGCTCGCAGAGGTTTCGGAAGAAGCGCAGGCAGCAGCTGCAGCAGCAACAGCGTCCCGCCAGCGCAAGTTGCCCCGGACCGTCGGGGTTTGCCGAGGAGAGCAAAGACGGAGAAAGCGACCATGAAACGACGTCCTCCTCAGGTACCGATGTGGATGCGAGAATAGTTTTGAAACATTTTGAGTGATATTTCAGATAGCCGCGATAGATTTAGTGGGTGCATTGCACCTTCTCCGATAATATTCAAGATGACGTCACACATCGAAGCAAGACCCCTGTTGATTTTGAATAACTTCCTTCCAAAATGGCTAAAGAAGTTCAGGAGGTCAAATCAGGACTTGGTCTATAACAGAAATGATCAAAGTGTCGCTCTAGGACAGGGATGGGCAACTTTTAAACACTGGAAGGGGCCACAATTTTTCATCAGTGCTGCTGGAGGGGCCACATAGGACCACATACTTCCTAACCAAATGCATGAAAAAAAAAAAAGCAGTTTTATATACGGATAAAATACGTGCATATTAATGTATTTCATTTGTCATAATACATTAACGGTAAAAGCACAGTACAATACATATGCATTTGATCTAAGAACAGTTTGTTTATATGCATTTATTTAGGTATGATTTTTATGTGGTGACTTCAAAATTAATAAGTACTTAGAATAAAATCTCATGCTTTTTGGATGAACAAGGTTTAACTACGCTACTGAATTTTAATGTTGGTCATGATGCTTCTACTTGGAGGCATACTTTTATTTTTTCCTCTCTACCGAACCTGATTTTTTATCAAATTCGTTCAAGAATAGTTGCGCCGTCATCGCAAGAATCCTCCTGATTTTAAAGACTCTGCAACTGCGGGTATGTGAGGTTACTCTAGGTCATCCTTTATGTCCCGCTAGTCCACTAAAAGGCTGTTTGCCAGGTGCGGACGCAAGTTATTTTAATAGCCGTGTGAGTCAGCGCATGACTCTGAAAGGAGCATCATTTACCATAAGCTCCCCCCAAAAGCTCCCCTCCCTCCCTCCCTCCGTCCCTCCCTCCCTGGCCGACTGCAGCTCTTTTCGAAGAGTGACATTTGGCAGCGGATGACAGCCTCCGAGTCAGATCGTCCTTCGTGCTCTTCGCCAAGCCAAAATCAAGAGTTTGGAAAGCCTCGGCCCCAACATAAACACTTCCTTCCACTCGTCCGCTTTCATTCCTATTGACATCTTCATGTGGAGAACAGTGGGAGGCAAATAAGTCACGCCCCCCCCCCCTCCTCTGTTCATCAACCTCTCCTCACCGGAGGCCTCTCATTCTCGAAGTCACGTGCACCTCAGCAGACGCTCTCACACATTTCGGGTTAACGTGTGTGTGTGGGGGGGTGAAAAGAAACAGATTGTCAAGCAGATTAATAAAGATACTCGTTGACAGAGCGTGCTGCTCCAGCAATGCTGCGTTCAGCTTGTTGCCAAGCAACATCCCGCGCGCCCGCCTGGAGCGGCGAGTGCGTGAACATTGGCCACGTTGAGTTTGCAAACCAAAGTCAGCGGTCGCGCGTGCGAGTTAAAAAGAGCTTGTATTAAGCAGCAGTATGTCACGTTTGCGCTACTGTTGCGTTTTTATCGCGTGTCATCAAATAGTGGCACGAAAAGTCGTTTCGGCATCTGGAACAATTAGCTGACGCTTCGGGACCACCTCGGGAAAAACAGGCTCTTCATTCTGATGAATATTGCATTTGTAGAATAAGTGTTAATCCACTCATTTTTAGCCATCTCTGGGGGCGGCCATTTTGTCTTCTGTCGACTGAAAATGACATCACAAATGCTCACGACGACCAATCACGGCTCAGATTCAGAAAACAGGTCAGCCGTATTTGGTCATTGTGAGAAGTTGTGATGTTATTTTCAGTCGACAGAAGACAAAATGGCCGCCCCCAGAGATGGCTAAAAACGAGTGCATTTTGCTGCTTAACTTATATTCCACAAACGCAAAATGAATCAGAATGCCGTGTTTCAACTAGCGGGCCTGCTGGGAACATATTCTTAAAAAATATATGTTTGGGTTGACTTCCGGTTTATGTTATTTTTTTTCCTGGTGTGGTTGCTTTTATTCTGCTGTGATAGGAAAGTGTCTGCGCGTATATTTCAGAAGGGAATTCGCGCTGCCAGACCCCCACCAAGCTGCGCCCGGCCGACAACGAAGCGGAGCAACCGACGTGCAGCGCGGTGGAGTGGAGCGGCGCGGAGGAGTCGCTCTTCCGAGTGCTGCACGGCACCTACTTCAACAACTTCTGCTCCATCGCACGCCTCATCGGCACCAAAAATTGCAAGGAGGTGAAAAGTTGTCACTAAGATGTGTATACTGTAACTTAGTCACTGGATACGCGCGCGGACTACTTTATGCATAGGCGTAAGAATACATGGTTATGCCAAGTGATTTTTATACGGATATTTACTTAGCATTCAGATTTGAGTGCATAATCAGGTTCAGAACAGACTCCCTGTAATTTTTACGTGAGGTATTTGCTATGTATACATTTTAATTTTAGTTTGTTAGTTTTTATTCGTCTTTTTGCAATGCTTTGTTTTAGTTTAGGCTTTTTAGGGAGTTTTTTAAATATATGGAGTATTTGTTGAGTGCACGATTAAAAAAAAAAAAAAGGTCACTGTAAGTATTGTCAGAAAGAAAATTCAGTCAATGCATATAATAATACCAAAATAAATACATTTAACATCGATGCTAAAAGTTCATGTATGAAATTAATGGCAAAAACAGGCATTTTCGTACTTATAGTTCATTTTATTTAGTTTTACGAACGTAAAATGTAGTTGCAGTTATTGTTTTTTAAACACGTAATTTTTTTCGCCCCGTTTATGGAAATGTTTTTTCAATTGAACTTTAAGTTAGTTGTTTTTGTCAACTATAATAACCGTGGTTCCAATACGTTTACAATGTGCTCAAAAAGAGAGTTTAAGTACTTCAATTACTTCAAGTGTATTCAAAGCGTGAGGGCGGGAAACGAGAAATCCTCCCATGATGAAGGACAGAGGACCATATTCCACACCTTGTTGAATTTTAAGAGCAAAGTTAAGCACGGAAATAGCGACAGAGACTCTCGTGGCGCTCGCTTTTACAGTATAGCTCTTCTAGTTGTTGCCAGGGTGACGAGCGAGAACTTAGTCTGCGACCAAGTGGAGACGTGACTTAGTCGTGGTTACATGACGGAAAGGTCGGAAAACCGCGGCCGAGAGCATTCTTCCTGTTCCTCGGTAACACGTGTCCTCGAGCGGAGGCCAAACGGGGGCCGAAAAGCCCGTTCGCGGCGGATTTCCCGGACGTTGCATAATGGCTGCGACTGCACTGATTGCACAATATAATTACGCACACACCAACGCCGGCGTTTGCACATTTTGTGTCGGTTTTGATGTCTCCCAGGTGTACGCGTTTGCGGTGAAGGAGGCTCTCATCCATCGCGTCCCTCTGGCGGACGGAGGCATCTCGCCGCAGAAGAAGAAAAGGAAGCACAGGCAAGCGAGCTTCCGCGCTCATTTGTGATTCATTACGGACATGATAGATTATCTCGGAATAACGCACTGAATTATGCAAGGAAAACATTAAGGGGGGGGGGGGGGATTTTTCACTGACTGCTATCATCATGATTCAGTCGGACTTTTTATGCGCCACCGCGACATTCAGCCGAACAGATGTGGATATGTGTGCATTTGATTTTATGAAACGCTGACTGTGGATGCTATGATAAACAATGACTTCTCGGTTAAACGCGGTTGCGCGCTCACGGGCACCCCACAGAAAACTTTCTGGCTACACCGTGAAAGGCTTTAAATTATTTTTCTACATGCTCTGTGTTTGACGCATAAGTCCAGGGTGTCGCCCACCTCTCGCCCCTAAACTCAGTTCACCCGTGACCGTAATGAGGACGAGTGAAATAAAAAAACGGATTGGTGATTAATTCCAGATTATCAAATGATTTGGACTTTACTAACAACAGCACACAATTAACTCAAGACAAGCGCCATTTAAATGATGTTGCTTCCACATGGGAATCTTCCAAATATAGCTGACAAAACAATGATTTTGAGTTAAAAATATGTCTGCTCATATGAACTTTTTTTTTATGGATTACTTTTTGACACTCTTAATGCTTAAACGTGCCTTTTCCTTGTCTCTTTGATGAGGCAGGTTATGGGCAAAGATTCAGCTCAAGAAAGGCAAGTTTGACACATCACGGCATGGCTATTTTTGTACACTTCCTTTCCGAGTGCTCTACTGACGGCGTCCGCGCTCTGTCATTCCAGATAACTCGTCCAATCAGGTGTACAACTACCAGCCATGTGACCACCCCGACCACCCGTGCGACAGCACCTGCCCGTGTGTCATCACGCAGAATTTCTGCGAGAAGTTTTGCCAGTGCGAACACGAGTGTGAGTTCTTTTCTTTACCTCATCTTACTTTTTTTTTTTTTTGGGGGGGGGGTGCTTCCATTTCTGTTTCGCTTGCATAACACAAGATCCATAAAGGCATGCTTGGATAAGGTTAATGTCAGAATGAGCAATTTCGGCGCCTGTTGGTTGCAGTGCTGCGTTTAAATGGGAAGTATGAATTATGCATCAGTGCGGTAAAAATGAAAACAAAAACATTTTTCAATGACTTGGAATGTTTCCAATTTTTTTTCTCCGAAATTTTTTTTTTTCCCTTTTACTTCTCATAACTGCATGCCGTTTTGTTTCATAATTGCAATGTTGCCTTCAGAGAAGAATGCCCTCTGGCTCACACGCGCGCACACAGCTGCATTCATAAGAATAAATTAGCTTCTTCTGCAGCAAAAAGTCACATTGCACCGCTGCCTTGCATTCCTCCTTTTTCCACATTAAAGCCACGGCAGAGCAACGAGATGGTGAGTGTGGACAAACCATGCAGAACAGCTCAATTTGCGTGCATGTTTTGTGATTCAGTCAGCCGACGACCGCCCTCCTTCCCTCCGCGGCGGACCCTCACAACGCCTTTTTCCCGTATCAGAAGGGTACTCGGGCCAAAACAGGAAGTTGCAAATGTGTGCGCTCTAAAGAGCCTGGAAAGGAATCAAAGAGACGTGACGGGCGTCGTGCCTGATTTACAACATCAGCTCCAACGTCAGCACGATTCTGACAGCTAAGGCTAAACAAATGCCGCAGATGGAACATTTAAATCCAGCTCCGAATAGTGAGACAGCAGACGTTTTTCTTTCCCCGCAGGCGGAGGCTGTCGGCCAGACATTTTGGTCGTTCCGGCCCGCAGGCTGTTGTTACGTTACGCTTCTGCCAACTAGTCATTGTGCATATCTGCCAGTAGAGGTCCTCGTCACTCGCTCTCAGCTCTGCGTTGCAGGCCAGAACCGCTTCCCGGGCTGCCGGTGTAAGACCCAGTGCAACACCAAGCAGTGTCCCTGCTACCTGGCCGTGCGGGAGTGCGACCCGGACCTGTGCATGACCTGCGGCGCCGCCGACCACTGGGACAGCAAAGTGGTGTCGTGCAAGAACTGCAGCATCCAGAGGGGCCTCAAAAAGGTACGCACGACACGCAGGACGCTGTTGCTCACTGGGGTTTAACTATACTGGACAAAAATGTAAGCAAAAAGCGTTTGGGATTTTTGATCCCAAACTTAACTCGTTGAATGCCGTCAACGTCAATTGCCATAAACTGTTTTTTATTTTAAAGAGAATTTTGGATACAAGTCTTGGCCAACTCTGGTTTGAACATTAAGATGGGATTTTTTTTTTTTTTTTTAATAATAAAAATACCAACTATGGCCAGCATACGGCAGGATTGGGTCTCTTTTGGAGGAGATCACTGTGTTTCAAAACAATGCTTGACACTTCCTCCACTACCTCTGGAAATTCGACCTTTACAAGCAGCTTGTGATTGATCAAAGTATTTGTCATGTTAAATTTACTACAAACAGTGTCCCAAAAGAGAGAAAAGAAATTATTTAGGTTTAGAAGTAAAAGTGATGACCTGAACATACACAAATTCATGGCACTATACCCAGACACACACATGCACACACACTACTAAATACTACTACTACTACTACTACTACTACGAAATGGCATGCAAATGGTTTGTAAAGTTTGTCAAATGTAAAATTGTTACACTGGTGTATTTGCAAATACAATGTTTTGCCAACAATCAAAAAGCACATTTTAAAAAGGATTGTTCAGATGTTCGCCACTAAAGTAAAAATCGTTAGCATAAAAGTAACTGTTGTGCATAATAGGCTATATATCTTTTCACTGAAAGCTTGTTTTCTACGTCTACATGTGATACACTCATGATGCAATGTAACACAAACCGAAAGTGTTGCTCTGTGTATTTCTTTCTTTTTATGCTGCTTTCAATGACGCATATACTATTGTGCTATTTGTGCTAACAAAAACAGAAAAAAAAATCGGAATTGTGTCACTGGAATCATGCCTACATCCAGCCAGACACACCTAAACCCAATGTCAGGTCTCCTCTACAATCTCACTAAAAAGTACATCATCGGATCTTTAGGGATATGTGTTTTGTAATTGTCCAATTATATCAGAGATGGATTCTTACGGTACGACTGTTTCTGACGGTGTTAATGTACATTTGACAGCACCTCCTGTTGGCTCCGTCGGACGTCGCAGGATGGGGCACATTCATCAAAGAGCCTGTACAGAAGAATGAGTTCATCTCAGAGTATTGCGGAGAGGTAAGGCTAAGCAGGGAAAAGTGGAAAGTTGGAAATTCCATATCACCTGCTAGAAAGCAAAAATACTCAAAAGTCAAGAGTTAAAAGCCAAAATGAGACACAAGGGTCTCCTGTATTTCCAACTTCCCAGCTGTCTTGAATGCACTACTATGGCATTCCAGTAAGGTTTAACAATCGCCTGTTTCCGTGTTGCAGCTCATCTCGCAGGACGAGGCGGACCGACGAGGTCGAATCTACGACAAATACATGTCTAGCTTCCTTTTCAACCTGAATAACGGCAAGTATTCAGTCGGGCTTGCGCGGCGTCAAGTCGCCCTCTGTTGATGTCATTCTAACGCTTTCCTCTCCGCAGACTTTGTCGTTGATGCCACCAGGAAGGGGAACAAAATCCGCTTTGCAAATCACTCGGTCAATCCAAACTGTTACGCCAAAGGTAATATTGTCGATTTTGAATACATAACACTTGAATAGGGGTGTGTAGACTTTTTCTATCCACTTTAGTTCGATAGACGTCAAAACAAAGCAAGTTCAAGTCAAAGAGTGTTTAAGATTTGACGTTGCGTTTGCAGTGGTGATGGTGAACGGAGACCACCGCATCGGGATCTTTGCCAAGCGGTCCATCATGCAAGGGGAAGAGCTTTTCTTCGACTACAGGTAAGGCCACTTGCCTTTTATTATTCTGCTGGGCTTGCTATTGTTTCCCTTTTCTTTTGTTGGGATAATCGACAAGATTAGAATTTGCACTGCCATAATTTATGATTATATCGGGTCACATTGACCCATGACCATTGTTGGTAAGAAACGAACACAACAGGATGGTTCATGTTTTCATATAATTTTTAATTTACTTCTACAGTAGTCAATTTAATTCATTTTAATTTTTTTTAGACATAAGTAAAATGTTTTGTAATTTTTCGTTTACAGTGGGGTTTTTTTTCCGGATTTGCTTTTTATATTTTATTTCAAATTGAACTTATTCCTACTATAATACTCATTATGATCCCTTGAGTAAACGCAATTTACAAGTTTGGAAAGATTTTAAAAGGATTTTCTACATCATATGGAATGTATGTAAAATTGAGCCCATATCACCCACTGTCATTTAATAAATGAAATGTCTCCAATTGGGTCAAAAATTGACGTTAAAAGGGTCTTCAGAAGCATTTAATTTATCATAACCTACAGATACCTTGTGGTGAGCTTGTAAGTTAAAACCGACACAGGCTGTGGCATTTCTCCCAATTCTGTGTTCTAACAGCGGCTTTTTGCTTCCTCCCGCAGATACAGCCAAGCGGACGCCCTCAAATATGTGGGCATCGAGAGGGAGGTGGACATGTCTTAACCGCCCAGCGCAATACATAAATACTGTATATGCCGTCGTTTACTTTTGCAGTCCTCCATTAGCGCCTCCGTCCCACTCCCGTCCTGCCTCTCTCTGCAGCGTCGCACGTCGGCTCCGTCCTTCGAACATAGCGCCTCAAAAAAAAAAAGCAGCCCCTCCTTCCTCGATGTTTGCAGATGCACTTGTCCCCCTCCCCTCCTTTCATCCGCCCAAATGCACGAGTGTACACGCCACGCTTGTCAACTTTGTACTATTACAGTAGTCCGTGTCGCCAAGGGGTTTTCCTTTGCGCTCAATTCGGGCCGCACTCGTAGTTAGCTCACAGTGTGTCCGTTTGGTTACAGCGAGCAGTGACGTGCATGTGCTGTCTCTCGGGTAAATAAAAACCAGTAAACGCGTTTAGTTGGCGGTATTTCGCTTTACAGTGTTGTCACATGACGCCGCACGAGGCGAACAGTTGTGCATTTATGTCAAAAATATAATAATAGGCAAGAAACCGACTGACTGAATGTAACCCCTAGATGGCGGTGAGGAGATCGCATTCATTTTTGTTTTTAACTTAAAGGGGACATATTATGGAGAAATGACTTTGTAATGGCTTGTATATAAATAGTTGGGCCTTTGGAGTGCCTGCCAACCGATTAGGTGTGGAATTAAACAAGAAGAGCTTTGATTATCTGCGTATTTTGGAAAATGTGTTCCGGGGCATGCCATTCAGATTTTTGGCTAATTCACATAACGTCCCCGCACCAACTTTCTCTACCCATAAATTGGCAGGCAGGTTGACTAAAGATTCTTCATTTTCAAGCAACAGCCGCATTACAATGTCCGAAGGTAAGCAGAGAGGCAGTGTTAGCGCAGATTAGTGTCAGCTTCTGATTAAGAAGTACAGGTGTCAAGCTGTTTCTGCCGCACGCACCACAAAAGCAGATGCACAGATTTGAAAAAAGTGAAATTTGGTGGCTCATTGATGAAGTTCTAGCCCCCAAAATAAAAAAAATGCCTTAAAAAGGTTAAGTAAAACTTATTTTTTTTAATGGGGGCTCCCACAGAGAATGTCCCTCCGACCAACCAAGTGATTTCTATCGGAGTGTGATAAGTGGATGTTAAGTGTGCTGTAATTCTTTATCGTTTGTGTATTTTGACTGAAGAATGTCAGAGCTTCTTTAAATTGTGAAATAAAAATAATATGTCTCCTTTAACACAATCACTTGTTGATTTGTCCTTGAAGCAACTGTCATATTTACTTAAGAGGCAAGTAATTAATAGATGAATGCAGCTCGTGTTACCCTGGTTTCACACCAGGGTACAAATGAGTATTAGGCCCAAACGAAAATTAAAATAAAATAATAGTTAAAATATGACTAAGAATACATTTTAATTAGTCATCTTTAGAGAATCGTTTTGTGACAAAAAAGGTCAAAGGAAAAGTCATTAGATGGAGGTTACAGTGTTTGTGTGGGAATTTCTGATTAAAATTTCAAAAATAAGAGTTCTGGCACTTCTGTTTTCTCATAGCTGACTTAGTTCCTCAGAATTGTACTTTTTTTTCTTTTTCAGAGTGGCCTGCTGTACAAAAAGTATACGTATATAGAAAGAAAAAAAGGAAAAGTAATGTAAAAGTACAAAGTAGTATTAGGACTGCAGTAAAAAGAAAAAAGATGTCTATACATTTTTTTTTTTACTAAAAGTCATATTTACAGACAAACTTGATTTCACGAGAAAGAGAAAAAGACGATCAATGTAAATGACAAATTGATGACCTTTCGCGGTCAATGGTGTTGAAACAGCGCCCTCTGGTGAAATTTAAGAATAAAAGGCAAAAAGCATACAGCGCCTGAAATTCTCGGTGCTGTAAGCCTTTAACTGGTTTTAATCTTAAATAACAAAAAATAAGTCTTTTTTTTTCCAAATAAAAGCTCAAAACACAAATGTAGAGGTCTCATATTTTCTGTTGACGTTTCCACCTGTGACCACTACTCGGGAGTAATGTCAGTGATTACAAAGGTCCGACATGCTATGCTTCATTGAAAAAGTATCAAACATGAACTATTACAAGGTTACGGGAAGTTTCAACACATCTCAATTATATACTTAATACCTTCTTAAGACGCCTTGCAAAGAGCCTTTTTAGGGATGTTTTGTTTGTGTATGGCGGGAAGGGGGGGGGAATGTTCTGTATTCACTGAGCTAAAGATCATAATGAAAAGGTTTCGGACAAAAGTGTGTAAAATGATCGCCATTTCAACCGCTACGGCGCTCTTTCCGCCGTAACAATATGTTCCAGTTGGTGTACTCAATACTGTGTGAACACTCATGAGATGCTTTATCGTCCTTAGTATTTCCACAGTACTGGTTGATCCTTTAGTGGCTGTGCTGTGACATATCAAAATGAGAATCAATTGTTAATTCCATGTTATTTTGTCATTTACCTTACAAGAGCGATTGTGACAGAATATCGAGTTCCAGTGTGGGAACCCACTGGTAGGTCTTGTCGTTGTTGTGAGTGAACACAAAAGGAGGTATCGCTGTTGACCGTGCAAACAAAAGCTTCAGTGCAAGTGCTTCTCTCCACACAGTCATCATGGAGGTCATACTTGACATTTCATTGTTGTCCGCAAGCTTGGTATTTGGAAAAGATGTTTGTCGGGTACCTACAAACTTAATAAATTAGATTACTTTTACTAATATATCGAGTGACCCAAACGTCACTACAGGTTTTTTTTTTTTTTACTATTTTGTTTCAAGAATTGATTGGACAGACATGGGGGCATCACCATTTGACAGCTTAGCCTGCGCGGTCTTTGTAAGCATCCCGCAAAGTTACGTTTCTCAAAACAGGATCTGTTCTTGACAAAACCCTGCAGCGGAAGTCCCGCTACTGCCACCACTGATGAAAAACGAAAACAAGTGCAGGTGTTTGCGCAATTCAGTGGATGTTTTGGAGATTGCTAAAGATTTACCTGTACCAAAGTAGGGTTGTACAAAGGCGTCAATCTATTTGTCCGAAGGATACCTGAAACGAAATATAAAGCGTATAGTGACTTTAGGGATACCCTGCTGATTGTGATTTTATTGTTATCTTTCTTTTTTTTTTTTTTCTTTTTAAATCATGATTAACACTTTAACAACGCATCTTACATTGGCTTAGTATTCGGTCGTGCTTAGTCTCGTCATGCTTTGTGTTATCTTACCTTGGCTTTTCTTATCCAGTCCAGTCTTACCTTATCCTGACCTGTCTTATTTTATCGCAGTCTAGTCTTGCCATGTCATCCTAATTTACTAATCTTTTGTTACCCTGCCTTATCTTATCCGATCCCGTCTTATCTTATAAGGTGTCAATTTGTTTTTGGTTTGAAATTAACTGTTCACAATATACCTGCAACTGTAACATTTCTGAGAATGTATACTATCATAACATGTATAATTCCAAGTGAAAGCCTGCGCTCCAATATTACAAACAAAAATTCTGAGACACTGTATGTTGTGCCGAACATGTGACCGTATAACCAGTTCAGCGGTACGCAAGAAATCACACTACAAAAGCCAGACAATTAATATAGGAATGGCGTACGAGTACAAAGGATGGCATTGACGTAGTGTCGTGTTGAATTTCACCAAGTGTCACACATGTTGTGTACAGAATGCATGTGTGTTGCTTTTTTTCCTTCTTGTATTGTCTGGACTTTTCAGGGTGTGGCCACTTTTCCTTTTATAACTCCTCTTGGCTTCTTGATTTGCGCCACTGCACCAAACAATCTTCCACCATGTAAGTATTCAACGCATTCTTCTTTTCATCAGTGAACTGCACATCATGTAGTGTGAATAAGCACCTCTGTATTTTAATGGATGAACAGAATATTGAGTTATAACTGAGTGAAATACTTTTTTTTACTATTTACTATTTTTTTTTGTTACCATTTTATCCCAGGTTTCTGCTTGCAGGACTTGTTGGCTGCCTGCTAGCCCTCACAGCTGAAGCCAGAGTCGGGTAAGAACATTTTCAAGACATTTTGTCATAGTGTTGGTATACGAGAGTATATTGACAAAGTTGTGCAATATCTGGAAAAAGGGAGGTATAATGCTACAGTAGTGCCTTGAGATATGAGTTTAACACATTCAGTGAACACACTCGTAACTCGGAATAATTGTATGTCAAATCATCTTTCCCCATTCAAATGACTGGAAATGCCATGAATTGGTTCCAAGGGCCCCAAAATACTAACAAAAATATTTGTAAAAGTGTTTTTAATGAGAAAAATATCACTTTAAAATATTGTACTTATAAAACCATACAGTTATGCCATTGGTGTGTTCGACTTTTCCGTAAAAATGATCTCGGACGCCCGCTTTTCATCTTTAAATCATTCACTGCCAGACATTTTCAGACCCTCTTTTACCATAAAGTTTGAAAAATTAAAAAAAAATATGAATAAGTTCCTGCAACTGAATGACTGGACTATGAAAAGACAAAAAAGTAAATTCGTCAATGGCAGAATTAATCAGTGAAACGCTCTCAAACCAAAGAATATCACACCTTTGTGCCGATTTGCGAGTGTGAGCATAGCAAAAAATAAAGCATCAGTGCATTGTCGCCACAGGAATTGCTCCGAGATCTCATTCTGTACCGAGACAAGCCAATGTCTGCTCTTCAAGGTCATCTGCAAGAACGACAAGTATGAGGTGAGTGAGTAATATGAGTGACACACTTGTCCGCTGTGGGATGACGACCGTGCGTCTCTCGCTAGGGGCGCCACTATGACGCTACCAAGTGGGTGTCCACCACAGAGAGCTCATGGTCCATGGACATTGCCTGTATGACGACATTTATGCGACTGTTTGACTACATCGGTGGCGAAAACGAGGATGGTGCGTGTTGCAATCATATCTCAGTTTATTCTTACTTCCCCTATATATATTTGTTTTATTTGTACAGATTATAGGTTGCAATAATGCTGGAAACTGATTTGAAATGATTTATCTTGAGCTCATTGTTTGTTTTTTATATAGCAAAACCTAGCATTTCAACAGGGGTGTGTAGACTTTTCTATCCACTGTAAAACTTAATGTTGTGCGGGTGCCTTCCCAACTCTCCTGTGTGCTGGATGCTGCAGGACAAAAGATTGAAATGACGGCACCTGTTGTGGTCAAGATAGGCGGCGAAAAGAAGTGGTTTTGGGAACAAAAAGAATACACAATGAGCTTCTTGCTGCCTAAGAAGTACCAGGCCAATCCGCCGATGCCCACGGACGACAAGGTAACGCGTCACTGGCAGACAAAATCAAGCACTGACCATTTTTAAACGTTACAGACTCCACCCACAGGTAAAAAATCTCTATGCATGTGCTCACTGATATTATTTGTAGTGTACTTGAGATTACCAACACAGCACACCACACACATAATCTAGTGTAAAACCAAGACTGACCTGTGATAGGAAGTGCGCTAACTGTGATCTTATCTTTTAACTAGATAATGGACGTAAACTTGCCATAAATACCGAACAGGTTTAACATTCACGATTATTGGCCCTGGCTGCTTCCCCCGAGCGGATCAGGGTTGAAAAATGACTCTTAATAAATCTTGCACTAAAGGAAAATCGCTCACGATCATTTTTTTAGAAACATCCGATAATTGGGCATTTGCTGATTCTGATCAGGAAGTGTGTGTGTGGGGGGGGGGGGGGGGGGATTTAACACACCTGACACCACAGAATAATCGCTCAAGATAAGCTGTCACAGACATCTGAAAATCGGGCCTTTGCTGTCTTTGATCGGGGGGGGGAGAAATATCTCTTGACAAACCCCACACCACAAGATAATTGTACGTACATGATAATAGACATCCAATAATCGGACCTATACTGATTTTGATTGTGAAGGTGGAAAAATCACTCTTACGACAGGATACATCTGACGATCGGGCCTTTGTTGACTCGATCGCAATGCAATGGAGGCAAAAAATGCTGGAATTTGTCCGATTGTCGATGCATCCCCTGCTTAACTAACAATGGCCTGCAGGTGTACCTCACTGATACGCCACCTTTAAATGTGTACGTGAGGAGCTATGGAGGGTGGATGAACTCGTGGAGTGACGGTCGTAACAGTGAAGCCCTGATGTATGACCTGATGAAGGATGGTGCTCGCTTCAAAGATGACTGTCACATTGGTGCGGGATATAACAGGTAAGGTACTTATGTTGGGGTCCACACATGTTTGAATAAAGAGGATGAATTACATATTGCAGTGGTACTGAAAGAGTGGAACTCCCTTTAGTGCTTTGCAAAATAATCACTCCTTAAGTCCAGTTCAGTTAACTTTTTACTACATCTGCATTTAATTTTCAAAAACCATTTATACTTTTTTGGGAATAAAATTTGTGTTTCACTTTTGATGAACGTGTGTGCGTGTGTTGCAGCCCCATGACAATGTTGAATAGGCACAACGAGGTGTGGGTGATCGCTGAGGGCGACTTGGTGTGCTCGAGCAGTGAGGAAATGGACTGATGCTTTGACATTCTCGCACGTTGCCGCTTTAAGACACCCAGCAGCATATATGAGTGACTGGGTCTGCATTTGCAATGTAGAAAAAAAAAAAATTTAAAAGCCTTCCCCCCAAAATCCCCCATGTAGAAATCAATAAAGTTACTAGTTTGCAATTGATTGTTGTCATTTTGAAATGTGCACCAAATCTAATGGGTTTGGATAATTAACTAAAATAATTATTCTCATGTTTCCACTGACTCTGTTAACAATTACGTTTTTTATTGTGATGTACTTTGTAGTGGTGTAGAGTAACAAAAATAGATATGTGGATGGATATCGATAAATACAAATGTACAATTGTAAAGTACTTTATCATTATCATTATTATTTGTTTTTGGGGAGAATTTACAGTATACAGTATTAATTAAACAAAATGTTTATATTAATGGTAGTAGTTTCCTGCCATGGTGATTTTTACTGCGTTGTACTGAGATATATTTGAAAAAAAAAAAAAAAAAAAAAAAAAGATAAATACATAAATGAATAATACAGGGAGGTATTTTTAAAGACCCTTTACTACTTGATACTGTGCAAGTGTACCTAATAAAGTCTGTCTGGTGAGTTTAGCAGTTTTTAGCCACCAGATGTCGCCAAGATGCCCAGTAAGTCACCTCTGAACCTGTGTTTAATTAATGATAATCGGGCTTTTGCTGAGTTTGATCGAGAGGGATGTTTTTTTAAGTCAATTTTATTTATAATTAGACCCTTTTTATACTCTGTGTAACACTGCAAAGTAGGATGAGTATGGGGATTATCTAATTCAAGTTTGACAAATATTACCAAAGGCTTGTTTAGTTTAAAGTGACCTAAGCATCTTGAAGTAACATTGAGAACTTTCTTCATTGAAAAATGACAATGAATGCAACCATCTATGAATCCCAAGTTTTGAATACTGACCTTTTGCTTATACGCAATCAGTGACTGTTCAAACTTTATTAATTTATGCTAATAGTTAGTATCATTCGCATCAATGAATGTATTATACAGTACCAGTGGCAAGGCAGGCACAATAGGAGCAGCACACTGAACTGGATTGCAGCGTTAAATCAAGACACATCATCTGCTTGATATACATTATATTTCATTATTTTATTATAGTATATTATTTTATAAAGTATAATATTATAGTGCTATTTTATTTAAAAAAAAAAAAAAAAAAGAAATGTCGAGTTTTTTGGGGCGAGGATAAAACAGATGATAGGCATTTCTATTCATTTCAGTGAGGGGGAGATGATTTTCGTCTCATTTCTATCAAAGGGATCTTGGAAGGAGGAGTTGTTTCGTAATGCACTTCCTTGGCGACTCCATAAACAATACACAATACAAAGGAACAAAATGAAGATATGAAATCTGTGAATGGCCACAATTTGCAGCGGTGCAATATTGAGTGTTATCTTATCAGGCCTCCTCCAGCTCAAGTGGGATGGCTCATTGACTTCAGTTCAGTAACATTCCAGCAGGTGGCTATGTGACTGGCTCTCTAGCGGACATAGGCAAGGAGTGCCAGTCAGGAGAGTTTTTTTTTTTTTTTTTTAATACTTTACAACGACCGATCAAAGTCCGCATGTGGCCCTCAAACGGCTGTCAGTCGACCGGGAGCGCTCGGGGCTGCATGGCGGCCTTCCTGCTGTGTGCTCCCCGCTGCCCCTTGTATCTGAGACTATGAAGACCTGAACTGACCTGACCGTGGACCTGTTGCACCTGTAGACAGCATGGACCTTCCTGATCAATTCCAAGAGCAGCAACAGCAGCAGGCTTCTGGACCCCGGACGGACAACTACCATGAGGACATCTACTCTTCAGAGGGAGCATCAACATGTGAGTAGAAGCTGGGAACATAACAGGGATCATTTCATTAGGTACGTCAGCCCAATCCACACGGTATTAATTCAACAATTGCAATGGTTGTGATAGTTGTAGTTTTCTTTCACTGCATTATACTGAGAGAAAGCTTGATGATGTATATTAGAAGCAGCTTTCCATGCAGGCTTACATCGCTGCAAACTACAGTTATAAGTCGATCAGAATATGAATATCATTTCTCGTCATTAACGATGTATCGGAGCAGCTTCCGTTGTGCAAATGTGTCTAATCAAAGGACTGGCAGGTGTAACTGTGCCAAAATGGTTTCGGTGTAAGTCATTATGCCAGAGTCCCGATGTGAATTATGCAAGTGTCATATAGGAATCAAACTGAATGATGACACATGGTAGTATGTTATATTGATGGGACCTTTCTCTTTACCGCAGAGCAATAAAAGCAGCTGGATGGTGAATGACTATAGTACACCACTGTCTTGCACTTGAAATCAAATTGCTATTATTGGCATAAACGTACATTTTGGGACGCAGCGGTACATTTGACACTGTACAAAACTGTTGTCCTACCAATGCTATAATGGCCATACACATTCACGATTCTCGAAAGTGGAAGGTTCCATTGATAGCATAATGAATCAAGCGATAAAAAATATTCCTTTACAGTGGTGCCTTGAGATAAAACTTGAACTTGATAAAACCTACCATTTTTTCAAGATACTATAGCCTGCAACGTGCCAATTATCTGCTTTGACCTGCGAGTGCAAACTTGAGACATGAGTGCTGTCTGGTGGCAGTTGACTTCAACTCACTTAACAACAAGCAGCAGTTTGGCCGAAAATATAAGTCAATATTCTTCAAAAAGAGGCCTCAAGAGGCCACTTTACTGAAGGTTACCGTCAAAGTAAACCTCAAACAAAGAGAACCACAAAGCTTTGCTTTAGATATGTCCGTTTAGCTTAATGCTACAAACAATGTAAAACGCTCTAGAAAGCTAACACATAGAAGAATCAGAACGCCCGTTATTGTCATTTAACTCAACAAGTGTACAACGAGATTGGAGAGTTTTCCCTATTCATAAAGGCTTGAGGTGTGTGCTTGCATAAAATCAATTTCACTTATTTGGTTCCAAAATAACGATTTACTCACTACAAATAAAGTATATTTGATTAACTATCTATGACAGTGATATACAGTGACAGGCAGAACATTCAAACGATCTTCCACTAGATGGCTGAAGGTGCAACTTAAATTTGTGAGTAAATGTGAATACCAAACAAGGAATAGCAGGGGTTCACCGTACATACTGTACAGTAGGTGACATTTTTATTTGGTGGTGTGCCGTGAGATATTTCTACTGTAAAATGGGTGCCATTGCTCTATAAAGGTTAAAAAAGGGAGTTCCCTTTAGAAAGCACGTGTTATCAGTAGCTTTCGAACCTCATCGGTTCACAACTTATCTCGGCCTGTGATGCGCAAGCAAACTTTGTCATCTCCAGTGTGTATCTTTGGACTTAGTTGTCTTTTCACTGTGCTTGCTCAGCTCAGGCGCTACCGAAGGACGTGGACGCGGGGCCCGAGTCCGGCGAGGGCTGTCCCGTGTGCGGGGACAAAATATCGGGATATCACTACGGCCTGCTCACCTGCGAGAGCTGCAAGGTAAAGCGGACGGCGGCGACGCGAACCCACAAGTCACATGCCCTGACTGGTGACGACTTCGCAGGGTTTCTTCAAACGCTCCGTGCAGAACAACAAACACTACACCTGCGCAGAGGGACAGCGCTGTCCAATGAATGTCTCCCAGAGGAAGCGCTGCCCCTTCTGTCGCTTCCAGAAGTGTCTGGCGGTGGGCATGAAGAAAGAAGGTACGTCTTGACTGCATGCCCTTTGTTCCTGGGCAGCAGCAATTTTGCTCTACTGACACGCATGTTCTCTCCGCTGTATCTAAAGGTCATAAAAAGCACTGCCTGTAATGACCCAGTTTACATAAGATGACTTTATAGCGCGGAGATAAGCCGCGCTCCTAGCAAAGACAGAGCTTGCCAGCGGAATAAACACTTACCGACGAGTAACATCCAAACCGATGTTTTATCTCATGATGAGGAACAAAAAATCAATAAAAAATAAATAAATAAATCATCAAATGTCTCATCTGTGGTGTACTGGAGATGACCAACGCGGCACTCCACACATACGGCTAGTGCAAGTCACACTCGACACCTCATAATAATCGCTCGGCGTTAGATGTGTCGCAATTAATCGATTAAACTAGAACATTTTTAGAACCTTTTTAGCGACCGTTTTATTGATTGAGAGAATAATTGATTCTGAAATTCTCAATTGTGACACCTCTACTCAGTATAATCTTTTACAGTTAACTGATAATCGGATAATCACTCTCAACACACCCCACACCACAGGATAATCACTGAGTGAAATGTAAACAAGGTGGACTTCACTTTTTGAGCACTGAACTTATCTAAGCACTATATAAATAATAATAAAAAAGACAATAATAATTAATACAAAGTATTTAAAATAAACAAAAAAGCCGTCTGACTGACAGAAATGAAGCAGTTTTTGTTTGTTTTTCAAATTGCAGCCTTTTCGATTTGAAAATTGCACATCACTGCATTGCAATGCCGATTTGAATTTGAATTGTTCAGCCCAAGAGTGTAGCTTACTTTGAAATGTCTTTAAATGTATGCACTCGTGTGTTTTTCATTCCCTCTGGAGCAGCAGTGAGAGCTGACCGCATGCGAGGCGGCAGGAACAAGTTTGGGCCTTTCTACAGGCAGATGAAAGAACAAAAAGTGCACCCCCAAGCCAACACCGCCCCCTATAGGACCAAAATGGAAACAACGCAAAGGCTCTGGCCTGCGGCCGCTAATGACTGCTCACTCGTATGCAACCACACGAGCGCTCCCATGTCTCCGGATGCTTTCCATCAGTCGCACATGTATCCCTCCGGAATGACACCCTTGCCTTTAGACTGCGCTGTGAGCGACGGCAGGGTGGTCCCTCCACTGCCGCTTCCGTACGCCGGAATGCATCCGCAGACGTTCCCCGGTTACCTCCCGGACGAACTGCAAACACCCCTGAGCTACAGCCCGGCTTCTTCACACTACCCCATGCACAGAGCCCCAAGCAGCACGTACACGTTACGAACCCCCTCGACATCGCCGTGCTCAAGCGTCCCGCCCACCCCGCCGCTGCCGCAGCCTCCAGGCCCGGTTGGCTCACCGGCCGACTGCAGCGCCCACTCCGCCTTTCTCGCTCAGCTCCTGGAAGGGGAGCAGGATGAGAGTCAGCTGTGCGCCAAGGTGGTTGCCAGTCTACAGAGGGAGCAGGCCAACCGGGGCAAGCACGACTGCCTCAACACGTTCAGTATCATGTGCAAAATGGCGGACCAGACTCTGTTTGGCTTGGTAGAGTGGGCCAGGAACAGTGCGCTTTTCAAAGAGCTCAAGGTGAACAGCTGTACTCATCATAAATGCATCAACACTATTGCCAAGCAACTATGTTGAACTAAATGAAGACAATGGTCCCCAGCCAATGGTCCAGTGGGTACCGGTGATGTATCACCAGTACCGGGTCCCACTGATACATCACAAGATAAATAAATATGTGGGGCGGTTTTTGTAGTGGAGCACATAGCTCCAAAAGTACATTATGACCCAGGTGGCAATATTTGTCTGCTTCTTATGGTAAAAGCTGTTTGATTTGTGTTTACACAATGACAAATGAAAATCTAGTCATAACATTGACCTACATGTTCTTCTACCTCAAAGGTGGAGGACCAAATGGTTCTCCTGCAGAGTTGCTGGAGTGAGCTGCTGGTTCTGGACCATCTCTGCAGACAGGTCATCTATGGAAAAGAGGGTTGCATATATCTGGTCATGGGACAGCAGGTAACGTGTGCCAACTTAAGTTAAACGACACTGTGAAGGTGACTCTAACGCGTCTATCATTCTCCTCCTGTCCAGATCGAGATGTCAACAATCATCTCTCAGGCAGGAGCCACACTTAGCAGTTTGGTCACCAGGACGCAGGATTTGGTGTCCAAACTGAAGGCACTCCACTTTGACAGGCACGAGTTTGTCTGTCTCAAATATTTGGTGCTTTTTAACCCCGGTGAGCTTCTCATTTCTTCAGAGAAGAATGTAACTACTGAATATGTAAATAAACTGAGAACAATAACACTGGTTAATACATCACAGCATATCAATGTATATGTCCCCATAGAGGCTGCTGGCAGTATAGGAGCTGACATTAGATTGACTGCTGACTGATAAATGTTCAGTGCTGTCACCATCAGTGCATTTGTTAGATTTCCGTTTGAATATATATTGAATATGAAAAAATGTTAGAAAAAAAATACCCCAAAAAATCCGCAATTCGTGGGTGCAGAACCGCGAATATGGGTGGTCCGAATGTATTTGAGCAATAACAGTACCTGTATTGCTTTGGCGCCATCTTGTTGCTGAGGTGAGTTAAGGAATTTAATTTAGAAAAAAAAACAGTCCTAGAGTACTTATTGTAAACTAGACATGACATCACTCAGACGCAGTTACCTGGCTTCCAAATGTACCGGAGTCATCTTATTGTAGCAGCAACAGCTTCGAATGTCAAGCTTCAACTAAAAGGCAGCGCTGGCAATACTAGCATTAGCGCAGTAAACAAACCAACGTTAACCACGGCTGACATGTTGGTAGCACGCGACTTATTGTAGCACTCCATTTTATGCGGTTTTAAGTTTTCTTTTTTGGGAATGTACAATAAATTCTTCTTCTTATGGAGTTTTATGGCGGCTGGCAAGAAACTGTCAGGTGCATTACCGCCTGTACAATAAATTGAAATCCAAAAGAGGTGATAAACGTACGCATTGAGCGGAAGTTGCTAATTGAGTACGTGTACCAGCCCAGTGACGTACTTCCGGCTCCCTCCACAATGGCGAACAACGGAGGGTATTATGTAATTGTATAAGATGATAAAAAAATAAAAATAAAAAAAAGAACAAGGGGGGAGTACTACACCTGCCAGAAAAATGAGTAAATTAATTGGGGGATTTCTTTTTTTGAGTGAACCCAATGTGTGTTTGTCTGGCGTAGATGTGAAGTCCGTGCAGAGTCGGCAGCAAGTGGAGCACACGCAGGAAAGGGTGAACAGGGCGCTGATGGAGCACACCCAGCGGACTCACCCGGGACACTCGGACAAATTTGGCCAGTTGTTGCTGCGGCTGCCCGAGGTGCGCAGCATCAGCCTGCAGGTGGAGGAATATTTGTACCAGCGCCACCTGCTGGGTGACTTGCCATGTAACTCTCTGCTCACTGAGATGCTGCACACCAAACACAGCTGAGATCACATTTGATACGTTGCAACTTCACAAGACAGGCCAACTAAAATTGGGAGTTCCACCCGTCACCACTTTTGTTTACACCGTAACCACCTCAACCTGCTGCTGTGATGTCAAAATGAATAAATAAAAACAACGCTGACATGCTGATGAAACAAAAGGTGACAATGATTTAAAAATGATTTTTATTCTGGTCTTGATGCCAAGGAGAGTCGATGAATGAAACAAACATGTACTGGCACAGATTTTATGATGGAAACACAAAAACGAGTGACACCAAAGGGAGAGGGGGGGAAAAAAATATTACCGTAACCGACAAAAGTACATTTAGTAGAACCTGAAATTAAACATCCAATCTAAAGCAAACTAAATAAATACACCCTCCGGGTGGCAAGGATTTTAGGGAGGGAGGATTGCACAGAATCAAAATAAAGTTATTGCATAACCACATACTACTCTTGATAAACAAATAAATACACACATCCATTGTCCATGTGCACACATTCTTATTTTTTTCTTTGTTTTTTTTTTTTTTAATTTTCCTGTCTTCACATCTGTATTCAAATGTCATTCATATCAACACATGTTGGAGGCAGCCAGTGATTTTTAAGAGGCGGCACAATGGGGGCAAATTTACCATGGCAACTACAATTGTTATAGTAAAAAGTTTGGCCATTTTACATTCCCCCAGTTTTACATGGAGTCTAAATAGACTGAGTGGCGTATATTTAGGGCTGCTACAGTCCAGAATAATCCTTCATCAAGAAGCCTGGACAAACCGGAAGGGAATCAATTTATGGTAGTTAACAAGCTCCCCAGCGACAAAACGTTTCTCTCTCACACACACACACACACACACATTTGATCCCAAGCACACATCTAACCAACACTTAAGCAGCAGACTAGCTTATTCCGAGCTTACAAAAGGGAAATATGCAGCTTTTATTTTGAAGCAAATTATTCTTGAAAAGAAAAGTGATCAGCATTCATTATGTGTCAAATCAGCATTGGTCAGCAGAGTACAAACACTAGCCCTCCTTCATTGTTTTCTTTCCAGTTGTGTTTCTCCGGATAAGCGCACCACGTGTCAATCGAGGAAAAGTCATCCAGCAAACATGAGTAGAAAACTAACATCCAGATGTCTTACAGCAGAACGAGTCGAGTGCACGGGCAGCGGAATCGCATCACTTCCGCGGATGCGCGTGCCCGACATTCATACGCGAGCCGTCTTTTCCAGATGTGTCCGCCTGCTTCAGTCAGCTGTGAAGTGATGGAGCCCTAGAGAGGAGAAGAAAAGGCAGCGAAAAAAAGTGAAGCCGGAAAGAGAGGCGTGGGAACTTTTCCGACCCCAAATACTGTTGCAGGAAAGCAAGGCAGTGGAGTTGTCTCATCTTGAGTCTTGGGCCAGGGAAAGGCAAAAGACATAAAGGAGTCAGAGCGCGAGGAAAGCCACGGAATGCCTCACGTCAACAAAATGGAGGGTTTTTGTCCGCATACAATCATCAATCCAGGAGGTGTGAGGAGGGAAGCAATCAATAGGATTCATCCATTTTCTTGGCACATAGCGTCAATTATCCTCCTCGGTCACTCCGTTTGTCTACTACTAATCTAAAAAACATAAGCAAGAAGTAGCAAGAAGTTCCCCAGACTGGCCAGAGTAGAAAACCTGAATCGCAATAGTGTGTTCATTTTGGGGTGCTGAGCTTCTTGGGAGTTCCCGGGCGCTTTTGCCAAAAGTGTCCGGGGATGGTGATGGCGTCCACGCTCATGGACATTGTCTTGGACGGGATGGCGGTGAACTGCTTGCGGTCGGAGCTGTACTTGTAGATGGACTCCACCATGTCGAGCGTGATGACGCGCGGGCCGATGCCAGTGAGCCGCGACATCTCTTCCGTTTCGGGGTTCATGGTGTACACGGCCCGGAACTGGCAACTGGAGTCTCTGAAGAGGATGAGGAAATGGTTGGCGGTGCTCTTCTCCATTTCCTGCAAAGGGAGAAAGAGATGGGTCGAGGGGGGAGAGAGGGAACAAGCATAGAACACATATTAGGATGGACCTCAATGTTGGACTCTGACACAGTAAGCGGATGGCTCACCTCTACAATCTTGTTTTTCTGGGGTTCATTGACCTTGCCGGCCAGACAGCAGCGGGAGATAGCATTATGGATGATGAACTTGTTGGACTTAAAGCTTGGCTCCTTATATAGCTTTGGTCCTGAAAAGAAAAAAAAATGCTGCTTTTTCCAGATGTGCTCATCATTTTTGAAATACTGAAAAATCCAGTGAATAACACTCATTTAAAAAAAAAAAAAAAAATCCCAAATCGGGGGGGGGGGGGGTATTATATAAGGGGTTTAATACGAAATTAATTTCATACATGAGCTTTCAGGGTTTATCTTAAATATAATAATTTTGGTATTACAGAAGGAAGGTTAAACAGTCTTTTGGGAATTGCAGTTTATTTGACTTTCACACTTTTTATTTTTTATTTTATTTTTTTTTTAAATGCTCCACAAATACTTGTACACCATATATATGAAAACATAAATCTAATACAAAATTTTTAAAAACTAAACTAAAATGAAGCATTTCCGCAATAATAAAAATATAACCTTAAAAACAAAAAAGGAAAAAAACACACTTAAAACTAACTGAAATAAAAACAAATGTCAAAACGAAAAAAAAAAAAAAAAAGTCATTGGTGTACTCCAAATATCATCCATAGTCAGCTGAGATGGGCCCCAGCTCACCCAAACAGCTCAAGTGTGATTAAAAAAAAAATGGATGGATGGACAGTTTGGTGCATGTCCATGTCCTACCTGTGTACTCCGGTATGGAGGCAGTGGAGGAAACGGTGGAGCCGTTCTCCCAGTCCCTGTCTCCGTTGTGAGTACTCATTCGTCCTGGTGACATGAGACGCGAGGGAGAGTGGGAACGACTGGCGAGAGGAAAGGAGAAGCTTAGTGAGAAGAGCGTGAACGCAATAACATATATTATCGTACCTAGACCTCTGAGTGCCAAAACATCGGATTTAAAGTTACAAATTTTTGCTTGGTCAAGATTGTATTTCAGAATCGTGTGTTAAGTGTTACCTGGTAGATCTCCTGACACTCAAGCCTCCAGAGTCATTCGCCATGGAGGACAAGTTCATGGTGGACTGCGAGTACACTTTGTTTAGCCTGCTTCCTACAAGGACAGAAAGCATATAAGTGAAAAAAACGAAAAGGAATAATATGACGATTTACTACGAAGACTCGAGTTACCCAGGAGACCCTTGACTGGGCTCTGCGCGAGTGCAGAGTCGTCCCTGAACACGGTCTTGGGTCTCTGCTTCTTGACGCCGCGCACCGTGGTGGGCTTCTGCCTGAGCACCTTGTCCAGGTCCTCCATGATCTTCAGCTGCTGTCTGCGCTCGTACTCCTGCCGCGTGAATTCTCCTCTGCGCTGGGGGGTTACCTCGGCCGGGGGGGTGTGCGACGCTGGAGGGGTGCCGGGGGTCTGTGGCCTGTCCTCACTCTTATTGGCCCAGCCTTCGATGATCATCCACTGGGGCTTACTGAGGTAAGTAAAGCACATAATGGGACATTTTTAAACATGCAGAAAATGATGTGTACCATTTTCATTCGGGGAAATGAAGCGATCCAAACATGCTTTACTGCAGTTGTTCAGAGC
Source organism: Filicampus tigris (assembly GCF_054856515.1). NCBI lineage: Eukaryota > Metazoa > Chordata > Actinopteri > Syngnathiformes > Syngnathidae > Filicampus > Filicampus tigris. Next base: position 5,207,058 of record NC_141232.1, read on the forward strand.
ACGTTTAAACAAACAACCATTCACAATCAGCAATTTGGAGTCTTCAATGAACCTAACATGCATGTTTTTGAAATGTGGAATAAATTCCACTCATTCACTGCCATTGACGAATTTACACATCTTTTCTCAGTCCAGCCATTCAATCCCAGGAATTTATTTATATTTTTTTCAAGTTTTCCCAAACTTTAGTGTAAAAGAGAGTCTGAAAATGTCTGGCAGTGAATGAGTTAAGGATCCGCTGGAACTCTATTTTGTTAAAATAACACATGAAAAGCCTTTATGATGTGCAGAGTCTTAAAATCAAGTCTCACTTGGATTCTTTTTCCTGCTCCTGCTTGCGTCTCTTCATCTCCTCTGTTCTCTTCTGCTGTTTCTCCAGCAAGGCAGCTCTCTTCTGCGCCATCTCATCCTCAGGTCGCTCCTTGTCATCCTAATAAGACGGACCCGTTTTAAGATGGCAGCAAGTAATTAACCTCAGGCAAAGCAGCTTTCAGTCTCCTACCTTGAAGAAGAAGCCGAGCCCCGCTTTCGCCTCCGGCTCGTTCCTGTCACTCACGGGGTCGGAGAAAGGATCGGGCACTTGGTCCTCCTCCTCCGCATCTCCTTGCAGGGAAGACAGCGAGATCTCGATGAGGCTACTCCGTTTGCCGTTCACAATCACGGGCGGGGCATCGCTCTCAAAGGAGCACTCCGACGGGGCGCCGGAGCTGGAGCCCCCTCCCGCCGCCCCCTCCTTCCTGTTTGCGTGCGAGGGCCTGGCTTCCGCGTCCAAGCTGAAAATGCTTTCGTAGTCGTTGGAACCCGCTTCGGACAGGGCGTCATCGGCGGGGGGGCGGCGAGGCGGGGTGGGCGTCGCCGCGGGGGTGAGCGTCGTCGTGGGAACGGGCGTGGCCGCCAAAGAGCGAAGTTCGTCAAAGCTCTCGGAGTCACCGATGGAGAACGCGGAGGACGTCTGGATTTGGTATTGCGAGGGGTTCACGCGACGAAGGTGCGGAATGCGGTCGACGCTTTGCGGCGTGTTGATGACCCTCGACAGAGCCGGGTGTCGTCCCTCTGAGGGGCGACCGTGTTTGGGGCTCTTAGGGGGCGCAGACGGAGTTCTACGATGGACCACTTGAGGAGACTTTGGAGGGGTGATGTGGTTTGCGAGCTTGCGGGATGGCGACGGGGAGGCGTAATTCAAGTCCCGGGTGGACTCCCGTGAGAGGCGTGCGGGGGAGGGGGACTGGGCGGTCTTGGGGCTGGGTGGAATGACCCGGGATTTGTTGCCGGAAGCTTTCTTCTGAACCAGTTGGTTCTGCTGCTCGGTGAGCCGTTGCATGTCGCTTTGAAGCGAAGTGAGGGCTGCGGTCAGCTTGGAGACAGCGTTGTTGTAGTCTCCGAGTGGCGCTGCTGCTTTTTCACCAGGCGTACTTGCCTTCTCTTTGGTGAGTCCCGCTTTGACATGATTTTCATGCTCCACGGCCGCGGGCCGCTCTTCGTCCTCTATGCCGGCCAGTCGTTCCTCAAGCGTCAACCGGGCGAGGTCTTCCTCGGTGGAGGAGGTGCTGAACTGGCCTCCTTTGGCCTCGCCATCCTCCTGCTGCTCGTCCTTCTTCAGCTGGAGAAAGGCACTCTTGCCCAGCCTTTGCCGATGCTTGGCAAAGATGGCCTCGATGCGCTTCTTCTGGGCTTCGATGGCCCGCCGCTTTTCCTCCAGACGAACCCCCAGCTCGGACATTTCATTGGTGAGCTGAGGGCTCTTGCCGGGGCTTTCTTCAAACTTCACGTCCCACGTGGTCGCCTGCGGAACGGAGGAGTCGCTGACTTTGCGAGCGTCTCCACTCTGCTTCTTCTTGCGCTCCGCAAAGCTGGTCATCTTCACACCGCTGTCCGATCCCTCCTTACTACTGCGCCTATCCGACTGGGCGCCGTCTGCGGGTGTGCTGGGCGTGGACTGAGCCCGGGGCGTGTCCTCCGACGCATCCGAGTCCACGCTGCCGTCTCTTAAGACCGAGTCGTCGTCACGCGAGCATTCGGAAGCGTTTCTGGTTCGAGTGTGTTCTTTGGACTCTCCCGCAGGCCGCTGCGGCATTCCTGAGCGCGCCGGGGCCGAGCAGCTAACGGGCGCAGACTTCCTGTGATGTCTTGCACTGGCGGGGTCGTCCGGAGAGTGGAGGTAGAAACCGTCGGGAGCGCCGTCGGGATGTAAGCGAGGCTCCAACTTTCTCTCGTTGTGAATGATCTGAAGGGCCTCTTCGATGGTCGGCAGCTCTCCGGTTTCAGTCGCGCCGATGCCATTCTCCGCTAATATCGGATGATCGGGACTCTGGGTGGACCAGGAGGCTCTGTGGACGCCGTTCGAAGCGGCCGGTTTGCTCTGGTGCTCGGGAGGCGTGAAGGGCGACCGGGTCACGGTCGGGCTCGTTGTGTTAAGCTGGTCCGAGCTCACGGATCGCGTTATCACGGGGTTGCCCATCACAATGTCCACGTCACTGTCCAGGCCGAAAGGAATGCTGAAGGATACCGCTGACAGGGGGCGGCTGGGCAGAGAAGAAAGTCAGTTGTGAGCGCAATTCAAACGGGCTGTGTCGACTCAGTTGTAAATACACACCTTTTCTTGCTCCACGTCTTTCCAGCTCCTTCTAAATGAGACATTGAGGTAGACTGATTCAAAGTCCCTAAGTACAGTGGAACACACACACACACACACACACACAAAGTAAAGGCATGCACAAAAGCAGGGATGCACACAGAAGCACCACTCATGGAAAGGCAACATGCAGAGGTCCTCAGTGGATTGTAAGCACATTGAGATAATTCTGCAAAAACATTTCAACTGGGCTTGGGACTGGCAGTGGCCAGTAAAAGGTATTATTGAAATGAATCATGTCAAAAGGAATAATATGACACCATGAACAAACATTAGTGCTTGAAAAGCGTTTCAAATGAGGATACATTGAATTCAAAGGTTCCCTTACACAATTGGGAAGAGACATTTTGTAAGAGCTCAATCGTTTTGTTTTATTCACATTTCAAGCGCTTTTTCAAACCAAGTAAATGCAACAATAAAATTCAAGCGTTTATTTGACACTTGAACCGTGGTCATCGCACAACTCAAAACACTGCATAAAAACAAACAAGCAGCATGGGAAACATTGTAAAATCACAATCATAATCTCACCTGATGCAGGGGAGGAAATTGGGAGGAAGGGCTTCTTGAAGATAGACGGAGAAGTGCTGTGAAGCAGAAACACAACTCAGTTCCTGGAAAATACCTTCACACAAAAGAATTCAGTTTGTATTCAGGAGGTACCTCACCTATTATTGCTCACACCCCGGGGCGTTGACGGCGTGGAGCCATCTAATGCAAAAGAACACAAACGGCAGATTTAAGGACAAATATCAAATTGTACTCATTTATAATACAGGGTCCTCCCGTTTAAAATGGACTTCTGTCTCCTGACACTGCACAAACTAGTTCTATCATTCATCATGTTGGCGCCACTGTAAACCAAGGACCCCCATAATGACAATATATTCCCAACGGGTCGGTGAATGATTGACACCTACCTAATGCGTCGACGGGCTGAACAAAATCTGGCCTTTGTACTTCGAACCAATGCAGCAGATCAGCGAGAAAACTCAGCGTGTTGAGCTGAACAAATCACACGGGAATCGAGGGAAAAAAATGAGATATGCAATATTTTGTCACGCGGTGAACGCTAAAGAGGATGAATGTCAGTACCCGAAGCGCTTCTGGTGAATACAGCAAATCTTCCAGTGCTAAGTGGCAGCAGCTCTTCAGGCAGCTGTCACAGAACTCACGGATGAACTGCAGGTTGTACAAGCTGTCGGCGGCCGACATGGTCTCCTTCATGCAAACATCTATATGGAGAAGACAAGAAATTTAAAAACAATTATGCAAACACCCGTGCGAACAGCTGGTCCGGTTGGTTTGTACCTTCAAGTCTTAGCAGGCTGGGGCAGTAGTAATGTAAGACAGCAGCGATAGCACAGCCATTCGATAGGTCTCGGACTTCATTCACCACCGGGAAAACGGGATTCTGTTTGAACTGAACTTTATCCTTTCGGTAGCGAAGCTGAAAGGTACAAACAAAAACAATAAGACGAGTGGAACTTGACTTTACATGCTGAAAAATGCTGGCATGACTTTGTGGTTATTACATCACAGCGATTACTCAGGTACCGTGCAAATATGCCTCCTAGTGGTTGCGAATGCCATGTGCTAATATTTTCCGGCAAATATGTCACATTGTTTTTCTGTCATGACCTTGTTTAAATACATGCAGGTGTTTCTCAATAAACTCAAATATCGTGTTAACTTTAATTTATTTCAGCAGTTTAATTGAAAAAGTGAGACATCGCGTAGATTCCCAACACACAGAGTAAAATATTGAATGATTTTAGAATATTGATGATTGAAGCTTGCAGCTAACCAAAAGGCAAAATTCCATATTTCAAGAAATTAGAATATTACATAAAAAACAATGTAAATTATTTTTCACATAGAAACTAAGTAGTAATTGGCCCTCTGAAAAAAGTATTGTAATGTGTAAATGTTTGATTTTCTGCAATGTTTCCCATCTTCTATTCAGTGGTGCTTTTCTTGGTGTTCCGAGTGGAAAAACTAATACAGTAGGCGCAGTGTGACACAGAACGTAAACAGATGAGGTAGCGGCCAAACAAGGAGGTACACTGAGTACAGGTGAATACATGCTAATCCTTGCTTCTGTAGGGGAAAAAGTTGGACAAGATGGGACAAAACGCAAAAGAGTTAAGGGAGTGAGCACAAATTCCCACATGTAAACAAACCAATGCTGTTATTACCATTCAAACATGTGCAGACATGCCGTGCACGCACTTGGCCGTCATGCACCCACTCGCAGGTTAATCAACTGTGGCGCAGCCCGTACTTGCAGAACTCAAATTTAAATGTAGCAAAAGAACAAAAAACAAAACAGGGGGAAAAAAAAAAAAAAAACAGCCTAACCTGTCAGACATTTGATGAGGACACTGGAGGGATGGAGGTAGAAGGGAAAGGAACAGAGCAAAGAAAGGGAACTTACAGGAACTAGTTTCCAGTACCAGCGAGTAGGACACTGTCAAAGAGGCATTTAGGGACAGGAAGGCGACAGAGAGGAGAAAAAGGAGAAATGGAGGACAGGAGCACAAAGAGAGATTTAAAGCCTGACAGTAAAGGAAGTAGCAGTCATACAAAAAGAAAGGATTGTAGTGCTTCTTCCAAATGACCTTGTGGACGCTGCTCTCAGATTTATTTAGCATCAGCATATAAATGTGCTGGTGCAAAAATAATAAAAGACTGTCAGCTTGCAGATGGAGCAAAACCAGCAACATGGTGCGAAAAACAGAGACAGATTTACAAGCGTGTTTGGATGGAACGCCACGGGACAAAAGACGTGCTCGTGGAATACTCACAGCGGGTTGAAGAGGTTGGGGCTCATTTTCTGTGATGGCCTGAGGTGTTTGTTCACTTTGGGCTCCTTCCGTGAGTTCCCTCAGCTTCTGGTTGAGCTGAAAGCGTGCATCAAAACAAGTTGATTCATTCTGGAATAGTCCATACATCCATTTTTTATGGTGCTTTTCTCCTTTAGGGCCACAGGTGAGGCGGCGCCTATCTCAGCTGACTTTACGGGTACAGGCTGGCTCGCCAACATATCACAGGGTACATATGGACAACTTTTCAGATTCACATTGACACCTAGGGACAATTTGGAGACTTGAATGAACCTAACATGCATGTGATCATAGGTAAAAAAATTAGGGCTGTCAAAGTTAAAGCATTAACTATGGAGATTAATTTAAATTTGATAACGCACCAAAAAAAAAAAAAAAAAAAAACATAGCTTAGTTTTATTTACTTCCTCTAGCAGCTGACCTCTGCTCACTGTGCAGCCAAACTTAGAGGAGAATCACTGTCGGGAAGACGGACTTTTACGCAGTTTTACTTTAAAAAGTTGACGGTCAGCTCATTGGAGAAACCTGAAATAATTTGCACCCTTTGCAAAGCCAAATTCAAATACCATATTAGTTATACGTCGTTGGTGTACTGTTCAACTGTTGGATTTTACACGAAAAGAACCGTTTCCAAGGATCAAAGAAAGCTATTAGAACAGTCTTGAATCGAAAGTAAATATCGGTTCCAACCTTCGTAAAAAAAATTGTAGTTGAAAAATAAGATTAATCGAGATTAATTATGGAAAACTTTGCGATTAATTAGTTAAAAGATTTTAATCGTTTGACAGAACTAGTAAAAATATAAAAACTCTACTCTCCCCGTGCCACAAAACTGTGCTATTCTCTAATAGTGCCCAACAGCTAAATTTAATGACAGGTACATTTGAGGAATTTGCTTTATACAATATATGCCCACAATATTAGGTACACAAGCACAATCACATTAGCGCTACATTAAACATTTTCGACTCATTTTATTCGTTTGGCTCATTTTATTGGGCAAAAAAAAAACATGACATGCCAGGTGATATTGTTCCATTCCAGTCATTTTTATGTCCGTAAACAATATAAAATGCATATTTTACACGGAATCAGAAAAACTGCCACATTGGCCTTTGAAAAGTGGAACATCACCTCAAACAGCATCACAGCTTCACACAATTGATCATTTGATGTTTTCTGGACTGTGCAGAAGCACCTAATGTTGTCGTCACGGAGTGTAGACAAACGTGTGCCGACTCACCGTGTTAACCCAGTGCAGCAGAGCATTTTCCCAGCTCAATGTCCCGCCGAGGAGCTCTGGAGGAGCGCCCGTCTTCACCAAAGTCACCGTCTCAGAGGCTCCCACGGCCATCAGGGCATCTATCACGGCTAGGTGAGCACTCTGTAAAGAGTGAGGCATAAGAGAGTCACATACACAAAACAAACAAAAAAACGAGAAAACAAAAGCCCATAAACATTGCAAATATTGATTTACACAAAGCCTCCTGTAGGCGTCGCCACAAGCCGCATGTGAGTCAGCAGAAACACTGTCTAGGTCCTAAACAAGCAAACACGTCAGTTGAAGCGGATGAACTTTGGACTTGTATGTGTTCTGTCGTTAAATCATTACATTGGAAGCGGATCAGCAATATGCTTACACGCATGTGTGTATATATATGTGTGTGTGTGCGGGCTGGATTTGACACTCATTCCTCAGCTGCTTCCTGCTTTCTCTTTTGTAGCGCAAAACATGACTCATCGAGCATTGTTTGCATTTATGGTTATGTCACAGAATTTACAGTTATGTCTCACTCTAATACCAAATGCACGTTCTCAGACCTTTGTAATGACCGCAGCCCGATAAAAGACGGCTCATGTGGAATGTTTTAACACTATAAACCTGTTATTTCATTATGTGTTCGTGTTTCTTGCGCGCCACAAGACGGCAACCAAGCTGAGCTTTATTTGCAGTAAACAGACTGTGATGTTTCAAACATTAAGGTGTTCCTCAGTGCCAAGACATTTGTTTGTTTGCAATGAATAACTGTTATACAATCACGCCATGGCCACTAACTCACTTTTAAAGTCAGAACTCAGATTGACACAAACTGGTGGAAAGAAGGAGCCATGAAAAATATAACACCAAAGAGTCCCCTTCACCTGACTGACAACATCAGCTAATTAAATGTCACAAACAGCACATTTTGATCACATTCCACAGTCCCGAGCCTAATCTGCACAAATGAGTGCATGTTCCCTTTGACAGGGCATTAATTCCACTTTACAGGCTAGACATTCCTATTCGGGCTAGGGGAAAGGCGAGCGAGGGATGGTGGCGGTCCAGCTGCGTGTACGCATGCATGAACCTCGTCCGCCAAAGTGCTGACCTTTGCTGGTCACATGCCAGCAAGCGCTTGTCTGACAGTTTTGGGTAACGCTGCGTAGATGCATTGGCCCTTCCTGACATGGTCATCAAGGGCTGGAATGCCTCTTCCACGTCTGTGGGGAGCATCTACGGTGGAAATGATGCGCTGCAGCAGCAAAAATAGGACAAATGGGCAGTGGATGCTGATGAAAGACTGGATAATCCTCTCTGAGCAGATCACGATCCAACTTGGTCAAGGTTATGATAACCAGTTTCACTAAAATTATTAGTATTTCTTTAAAGGTTGGGAAAAAAGATGGAAAGCTACAAGAATGTTAGATTTAGCAGTTTCACTAAAATTATTAGTATTTTTTTTTTAAAGGTCGGGTAAAAGATGAAAATGTTAGATTTAAAAAATAAGAATAATAGAAAGCTATGTTACATAAATGATGCCATATTTTACAAGATTTTTTTTCAAGCAAGAAAACATTTGAACCAGAATAAAATTGTAATATAACAATGAAGTAATAATTCAACGAGAATAACTTCCTGCTAAAGATGTAACGTGTAGTCACAATTTTATCATGATAAAATGTAATAGGGTCTTGATTGGAAAAAAAGATACAGTTGAAAAAACATTTTTACAAGAAAAAAGTCAAACTAATTTCAAAATAATGTATTTTTATGAGCAATACGTCTGAATAATATGGCGATAAATGGTTCTTTTGGTTCACTCAATCCCAAATTTTTACTGTGTATAATTTTCATATGGCTCCAGGCAGGTATCGCCTAAAGACAATAACGAGGCATTTGGTGCATTAGGGAGTTCACCTCACAAGACAATCACTTTAATAGAACTGTATGACCTTTGGATGAGGTCAGTGAGACTACATGGTTAAAAAAAAAAAAAAAAAAAAAAAAAACCCTCATAACACGTTTTGCTATGCCACACCCAGCAGACATAGCAACAGGAGATGAAAGTAGAAATAAGACAGACTGGCGAGAGTGGATGTATGGCAATTAATTAGTGGAGTGATTTATGAACAAGTGCAAAATGAAAAGTGTGGGGGAGGATGTGAGGGGGATGTTGGTAGAATCCCCCCACTTCTGAGTGGGCCGGTCCAGTCTCCCTAATGAGAAGGGAGAGAGGAGGCACTCTAGAATGCATGAGGCAGTGGCTGCCAGATCACCATGACAACAAACCATCTGACCCACAATGCATATCAACACAAACCTTGGCCTCTGCGAGCAAAAAATCTCCATGCTCCTGCCTCAAGTATCAGTTCCTTAGTGACCCATGTGACATTAGCGCTCCCTCTATTAGCCTCATCAACAGAGCAATTTAGATGTCAAACTGTTCCAGCAATGGCTGCAAACAAATAACAGCAGGGCATTTTTTTGGCTCATTAAGCAAGATTATGATGAGGGCACGCCCTGATTATGTCTGAAATATGACTTAACAAAACCCGCAACCAACTCCCCCTCCCTTCCTCTCCAACACTGCGCAACCCCTGTTAGTGCCCACTGAGGGGGAAACAAACAGGGATCAGTCGGGTCTGAGGCCCTGAAGGGAGATTTTTGCATGGGAGCGCACGTGTACAGTATGTTATTTAATCTTTGGGCGCAGGCTTAGCAATGGATGGTTAGCACAAGTATTGGGATACATGGTCATAACAGAGGTGGGTAAAGTACAACCCGTGGGCCACACATGGTCCTAATCCAGTCTTTAATCTGTCCCAGCGAGCATTTGCATTAGCAAGGGTGCTGAAATATTTGTTGCACTATTTTAGATGTGTTTTTATGGAAATTAGTCTATTTTTTATTCATCCATAATCAGATTGTATAATTGGGTAATTCATTTATCAATAAAACATTTTACTTGTGTAATTCAATTTTAGACATGCATTCAATTAAAAAAATTTAACAATTGTTTGATTCACTGTATATATTAAAATGAAAAATACTATTACAATAAAAAACAATTCTACATGCCTTTATTTTTTTATTATTTCATAAATAATTGGTTAATTCATTAAGCGCAAGTAATAAAATACGATTATTTGTGAAATCAAAAAGGCTGCACATGCATTACAGTTTTCTTAGTTGATCAACGTAGAGGAAACTAAAATAAATCCTTCTTGATTAAATAATCAACTAAGGAGATTCTCATCCCTGCCAACACTGTGGTGTGATTAAATAGCCAATAAAATAAAACACTGCACTCCCCTCTTACACTGTAAATTAAAGTGAAGCAAAATCAGCTTGACGCTGGGAAGTGGACCCCGTGAGCGTTGGTCTGCTTTGTCATCCAATCACGGGTCATGACGTCCAGTCTGCGCGGCAGATTATCTCTAATCTTCACATATCTTTACCCTCAATCTGAAGAGTTACACAGGCCAGGCCTCCACCACCACCCAAAAGGGTCAGAACGGTGCTAGTGCAACACACACAAAAATAACTTCACTTTCAGGAGGAATGCGCTGATAGTGCTGACAATGCTGTTTTGGTAGATACACTACATTATCAATGACCTAGTTAGTAGTTATCTAGGTGAAATAAAATGAAATAAATAAATTGAAACCAACCAAAACTTTCTTGATCCTACACCAGCTTTAAAATTTACACCATAATAGACCCACACGTGAGCATCTAGTTTCCTCCAAAATAGTTAGTGATTATACTGTTCAGTTAAACAATTGTTCGGTTTGAACGTTGTGGCTTAATGTTTGATCAGAAAAAAGAACAATTTGTGGGGTTGCAGTGAGCCGTGACGATTTGTCTTTGGTGCCACTCTCCGCTATATATCTCGCAGCGTATCTCTTCATAAGCAGCAGATTATGTGGAGCTTGTTTATAATGCCGCCACTGGTGCAGCGCACAACTTTGTTTCCCATGGATCTGACAAAGAGAAGTCTTAACTGACACTGGCAGAGAGTTCTCCAGCTAACAATACTGCATGTCTTTAACTGCGGTTTGCAGAAGCGCACTGCATCGCTCGGAAAACCGTCTTCTCATCAGATTGTGGGACACGCTTGATGCAAAGCTTTTATCGACGGCCGCTCCAAAGCCGTTTATCGGCCAAGACCACCGCTGCAGCGGCATCCTTCAACTGCGGGTGCAACGTGACCCACTTTCCTCGACTGCCAACGAGGGGCAGACTGGTTTAGGAGTAGGGCGGACGCGGCAACAACAACAAAAAAACGCAGCGTGGAGAGTGACAGCCAAAAAAAGAGTTTAGTGGTCAGGATTTGGATCGGAGGCACGCAAGCAACACAACGTAATTATTATAGCAACACCATGCATACAAATCACCACCTATTACAGTGTTGAGCAAAACATTGAGCCACTTTTGGTGTCTCGTTTGCTAAAAATAATGTTTTAGTTTATAATAATCCTGCAACATAAAAGAGCTAATTGACATAAAGAATTGTGTCAGCGAGCTTGTTTGTTCTTTCCACATACAATTACTGGAAATATTTTATGGGAGTGACTGATAAAGGGATTCTGGCCAGCACACTTAGTCTTTTTTTTTTTTTTTTGCTGAATTGTGCATAAATACTCAAAATACGTGGTATTGTTGAATTTTTGACGATAAGGTATCGCTATACTTTTCTAGTACCGGTATATGATGTAACCCAAAAACGAACGTCCGTCTCTGACTTGATCGTTATGATATCAATCCTTGGTGCTTGTGCCCTAGAGGCGCATGATTTAGCACTGAATGTTGGATCAGCATTAGCTTCCAAAGTATTATGCTGTGTCCTAATTCCTACCTCTTTGAAAACCTGATTTCAGTGAGCACTGCGAAAAATTGAAAAATGTCCAAAAAAAGTCGCCATTAAAGGTTATCGAGAGTCCTGTAACATTTATTGCATTAATTTAACCTTTTTTTCACAGATTATTGGTTAATTCAAATCTATTTATTGGACTACATTTATTGTTTTTTCTTTCTTTACATTTATTATGCATTGATCTCATTAAAAAGTTGTTTCCTCGGCCCGTTGGACAGGACCATCTGACCATTAAAATCAAATGTGGCCCGTCAGCCCAAAAATTTGCCCACCACTGGTCTATAATGGTAATATCTTAAAAACAGGTTCCTAAAGAGAAAGAAAGTTGTTGAGAGGTTTACATGAGACCGAAATTACCAAGAAAACACTCAGCCTCTTTCAGACAACTTAATTGTAGGCGGATCTTCAAGACGCTGGTTTTCCGTGTGAGCGAGAGGGAGTGAGTGATAGAGACAGGTTCATTGCCCCCCCCCCCCTCAAAAAAAAGAGGACGAGACAACCAACCAGTTTCTCTTGACTTGACTTACAAAGCCCAGCCCGAGGTGTTCTCGCGACACACGATCCTGAGTTTCATCAGAACTGTTCGGCTATTGTGCTGATAGGGAGTATCCATTGTAGTGCCCACCACACACCCTGGAATACAAACCCTGACTCCTCTTGCACAAGTGAGAACACTTTGCCTATGTATAAAGTATGAACACATACACTGATACGTTCTGGTTGAACAAGCAGGCATGGCATTATGGTGGCGGATTGTTTTTTACTGTGGTTGAAAGAGGCTTTTGCCTGTGGTCGTGCTGGCAGCTGGATCCACTCATCCTCTGGGATAAGCAGCATGAGTAGGAGGGGGTGATGTAAAGGAGGGGGGAGGGGAGCACGGATGAATGAGCAGGGGGTCTTTCTGGAGGTCCTTTAATCCCGCGAATCAAAGCATAAACAAGACCCAAATTCAACTGCCCACGCAACCAGTAGGTCCAGTAGTCAGTCAGGCGGACAGCCTGATAGAGCTTATCCACACTGGTCACATCATTAGGTACACCTGACCACTCTCCTTCAAGCATTTTTTTAAAAAAATGTTGGATTAATTTTGCTGTTTTTATTTTATAAAAAATAAATTGTTGCATGCTCAAAATAAATTGTTAAAAAAATGAAATGAATTCTTCTGTCAAACCAACACACAAAATTTAATACCCCAGGTTCCAGATTAGCCCAATAAATCCTGAGACTTGTGAACCATATATCGCATAAGTAAAACAAAAACATAAAAATACACATCTACACTTGTGAGAATTTAAGTGGGGTTTCTAGTTATCAATTTCGTTAACCCAATTACAATACGTGGGAGGCATTAACTTGAACGTGAAATTTGAGCATTAATCATGAAAAAATTGGCCCAAAATCTTTATACAAAGCCTTGCAGTTTGACTGACAAAAATGAGCACAAGGAGTCCCACAGGGCTCTATCCTGGGACCCTTTCTCTTCAAGTGCGGTACACCTACACAGCCTAACGAGAGTTGTTTCAAAAGTATGCTTTTGAAGATGCATACTTTAATATTCATTCAATAAAAGTTACCATTTTGATGGGCTTATGTCGCAGGTCTGCATCAGTCACTGCCGAGTCAGGCTCTTTGGAGACCAGGCTTCGCTCGGCGAGCAGCTGCAGCAGGGCGACGTTGTCTTTGGGCTGTGCGTCAGTTCGGCCAGCGCCGAGCAGCAGGAGGCTGTAGGTGCGGCAATAAAGCTCCGAGGACTGCAGGAGGCGCGTGACGGGAGGTTTAAGGTGCTCCTGCTCATACTGGTCACTGTAGAAGGGGTCTCGCAGCTCGGCGGGGACATTTTCTACAGAGAGACAAAAGCATTGGATTAAACAGAGCATGACCAAGCTATATGACACGGTATGGTGTCGCAGGGGATTTACACGACTGGTGAGCTCAAACCGTTGGGTGAGCAGTGCAAGTATCAAGGTCACTAGGACATGATGAGCTAGAAAATACACACAGTTTTTTTATAAACATCTGAGAATCATGCATTTAGAGATTTTTTTTTTTTTTTTTATCCCAATGGAGGGGTAGGTAATAAAGGCTCAAATTTGGCACGATTGTCAGTACGTGTATCACACTTTAGAAGATGGATTCCTACTTATTTCCTCCCTCGGACATAAAACTTCAGATTAACTTTAAATCTGACATGTCAAACTGGCAGCAGACTACGAAGTAATCAAAATGTGCAGCATTCTGTAAACTATTAGATGCACTGGAGAAAACTAACACCGTAAGTCGCCTCAGAGAAAATGTACATCGTCATTAGTTTACGGGCTCGCTGAGGATACCTTCATTATACATCTGCTCCGACTGGTTTTCCTGCAAATAGATTACCGAAAACACACACACACACACCTGACACGCCCTCTTTTAAACTGGTTCTTCCACATGGAGGCTAAACCAGAAGCAAACTCAAGCCAACCAAGATGCAAAAACATACCTAATATACTCAAAGGGTCTTGGGAATGAAAACTGAAACATACTAAATGGACTTCTCAATTGATTAGTGGGCTACACGCCTTTGTTCCCATCTGAATCAAAAATATTCTGAACACATTTGGGAAAATTATTTCCACACTTTTCATAGCCCACAAAGCATGTCTTGGGATGGAGTAGAATCTGAGCGACAGACCTGCAAGCTAAAGATAGAAAATAGGTCAATGTCGGTGTCTCAATACTTTTGTCTCCACATTGTCTCGGCATCAGGCCACTTAAAAGGACACGGCTGAACTGAAAGTGCGCCTGGGTCCTCTAGATTACACCGAAGCGTGTAAACAAATGGGAGGCGTCGCCGTATAATGTCACGTAATCGTAAGTCACGCTACCGATCCGCATGGTATCGCGACAACAAAACAACCAGCTTCTCCGTTTCAACCACGGCCATGCAGAGCCTCGCTGCGTGTCAACTCGCAGGGCGAATAGTCAACTTGGGAGTCACGTGGCTCGGTGTGTTGTTATGCTCCAAACTGCAGTGTCCACATTACTTCTGGAAACGCTGAGCAACCCCCAACACACACACAAAAAAAAAGAAAAAAACTTGCCCAGAAGGCAAAGTAGGATGCAAATGCCACAACTTATTAGGCTAGTGAAAGAAGAGCTGGATAGATGACATCTGACGCCGTGTCACGACATGACAAGCGCGGCCGCTCGTGCTGCTGGCTTTTCAACAAGAAATCGACCAGGCTATTTAAAAATCCAATGTCCACAGTATCAGAAGCGACCACCAGTGCGCTGCGTTTGATCGTCTGCTTGATGCTAGCGGACATGTGCGGCTGCGTGCTCATTACCGAGTGTCACAGATACCGGCGCGCTTGTCTCGCTGCGGTCGACACGCAGCGGACACCGCGCGGTCCGCACTAGCTCGGCGCTAACGCGTCAGCTGTGCAAAGGTTTTAGGACACCTGTGCTTGACACAGAACTGGAAGTGAAAAATGGACAAAGAAATAGTTAGTTGTGTTGTGGCTTTCCAAAAATTACTCCCACAAAGTTGGGAGCAAGCAATTTGCCCAAAATGTCTTCTGAATAGGGATCAATGTGAATATCGATTGATACATTATAGATTAGTCGGTGTGCCTGTACTTTATACGAGGGCCATGTGAGTGGTGTAGTTCTTTGGATGATATTAATAAATGTGGCTTTAATAAAATAATGCGGCAGAATGCTACAATAAGAGGAAAATCCATTTTATTTTCCACCCCAAATTCCTGCAAACGTCCAAATGAAGCATCGGCACGCATTCCTGCTTGTTGACTCCTTCGCATTATGCCGCGTCTGTGTTTGATTTCACTCTTCTATTTTGTTTCAAATGCATTCGGTTTATCATTCCCCATTTCGCTCTGTGGCACTGTGACCCACATTCGCCATTTGGATCGGAATGCTCATGAAACAAAACAATGTCCTAAAGCGGGGTACACTCATACAAATTGAGTATCTTCCCTCTGTCACTAACCTTTTAAAATTGATTAGCCTATCAAATATTCCATTGATTACTAGCATTGACAGAGAGAATGGACAACAGCCAACAGATCTGTAAGCCAATGTACAAGGGAAGCTGAGGAGCCTTAAATTGTATTAAAGGGCCGCAAGGCACGGGAGGGCGTCATCCTGTACTGAAGACAACAGCGTGTGATTGCATTACACTTGCCCGAGAGGAGGGGCTGACAGACAGTGTGACAGAACATATACGAGATGATGCATTTGCTTTTGTATCCATTATCCTCGCCAACAGGAGCGTCGTCAGGTTACGCAGCAACGTATAAGGCTTCTGTTTGCGCGTAGCGCTCTTAAACAGATCAATGATGGAGCACATTAGCATGAAACACGATGTTACACATCGGCTAGAGAACCACGTACGGAATATTAAAGGCTTAGAGGGTAAACAAGAGTAACAAGGTAGTATCCTGCTCACATCCTTGTCCCCCGCTGACTCACCATAGCGACCGCTGGTGAGGGGATGACTAATCATTCCAAGAGGATTTGGAGCACTTTGATAGCTAGGTGGAGCTGAAATCATATTGCAGGTTAAAAAAATAATGACGCCGTGGACAGGTTCAACAATAGGTCACGATCATTTTTTTTACCCACAAAAAAAAAAAATGAAATTATTATTTTTTTATGTATTTTTTTTTTTACCCCCCCAAAAAGTGAAATTTATTTAGTGGTTAAGTGATAACATGGTAACAACCCCCGCCCAAACAAATCCGACTATATATGCTGAGAAACCTTGGATTATTACCGATGGACAATCAGATCAATGAAAAGTCTTATTTCAAGTATTCATCATAAGGAGAAATTGGTTGTAAATCAGAATAAAATGAGCTACAGTACTTTCCCCTTAAGCATGAATCAATGATAACAATAAACCACGCGAGTAATCTTGATAAACGTGTCAGTTTAAGGGTTAGGCATACGTTGGCTAGAACAGGCGAATCAAGAGTTTCTGGTCTCGTTGCAGTGTAAACGCACAAAGTCGTTCTGAGTCACTTATCTGTCACGTCACTTGTCAGCCGGCGTCAAGGCTAAAGCCAAAATTCCCAATTCGCACACAATCACAGCGGCCTTCACCTTGATGCAAAACATAGCTCCGTGTCGGGATAATAAGACACTTCCCGGGTGCTGAGCAGACAAGCCAATGCATGGAGTGTTGAAAACACACAGGACACTTCATTAGGTACACCCGCACAATCTAATGCAGTCAACCCAGCCATGGCTCAACTTCAGAAACAGGTGAGTTGTGATTGGTCGTTACCTGAGCCCTGAGCAACTGTGATGTCATTTTCAGTCGACAGAAGTGACAAAATGGCCGCCCCCAGAGATGGCGAGAAATGGGTGGATTAACTCTTATTCCACAAACGCAATATTTATCAGAATTCTAGTGGGCCTGCATTGAACATATTCTGGAAAAAAATATGTTTGGGTTGACTTCCTCTTTAACTCATTATTAAACAATAAAATGGTCATATGAATTGCAGGCATTTTTACTGTCCACTTTAATTTGCCATTCTCACATTTTACACTGTAATATCTTTTACTTGTTTGTATTGCCTAGTGTGGTGAGTGACATGGGAGTCAGAGAATGAGAGTAGAATTGGCTGTTGGGAGCAAAAATTTGGGGCTGTTTATTTCGTGATCGTTTGTTCAATAAAGCGATTGAAAATGCACAGATGTCTGTGTCGATCCTTGACCACTTGTGGTGCCCTATTTTGAAATGAGAACAATTTGGAAGTCGATCAAACCTCAACTTTGTATGGTCCACTGTAATCAAATTTAAATGAAATAATGCACACTATTTGAAGATGCGCTTCCCAGGATGAAGACACTTTGTTATGGGACACAGAGAGCAAATACGAGATTATTATGGAGGTGGATGTGTAATGTCAGTGGGTGGATCAAAAAGTGTCTATAGGGAACACCCAGTCTGAGTGCTGTCACGTCCAACAACAAGGATCTGCGGGCGACGGCATTATCACACTCTAATTAGGATCTGGTTGAGCAAAACACCAGACACACCGGGCCACTTCTCAGCATGCCATGGTGTTTTCCTCACTCAGAATAGACTTGGTGTTGTCATCAGACCAACAGAAGTTGACTCAAGACTTACAATGGGAGCCAATCGTTTTTGTGAACCCTGTACGCTGGAGGACTGGGAAGTGACTTTGACCCAGAGGGCGTGGCTAGGAAGAGGGTGGGTGGGTCAGGGCAAACAAAGTAGCTACTGCCGGGAGAGCCGGAGCCTGGAATTGTGTAAGCAAGCCATGTTTTGTACATAACATTCTACAATACTCACAACCTCTCAAACAGCCTCAGCGTTTTACCTGAAACTTTACAGAGATGTGTACCACGGACCAAGGAAAATGTAAATGTCATTTCATGCATTTAGGAATGGAGGAATATAGCAGGATTCTTTTTCACCATTGTTTACATTCAAAAACAGGGTATTCTGCAACGTTTTTTTCCCCGTCATTTTCTATATACAGTATAAATATGCGATTTAGTGCTGATTCATTTAGGATTGTTGAGCCTTGTTTTCAGATAACGTCCAGTTTATTACCTTCCATAGCAATGAATTTACAATTTGGAAAGATTCAAATGCAACGTACAATGATACCCAACATATTATTTTTTAAGTGAAACCCTGGGTTCAAGCAATTACAACAGGGACGGAGTTCCCTTGCTGAGCCACTGCAAAGATTGTTTTGATGATGAACTGCAAGAGTTCAAGGATTCCAGGGTCTGAAGCAGTTTACTACATCCCATAGTATTGAAATTAAAATGTACAGTCTAAGACAATTCATGATACCTAACATTATATTTAATACAAAGTACATGGGTGCATTCTTGAGTGATACTCTGGAGTCATACCATTATAAACGTAACTATGTTCCCGTGCTGAGCCACTGTTATGATTATTTAGATGATGAATTGAAATAGTCGAGAGTTACAGTGGCCTGTCATCCCTGAGAGGCAGTACAATTTCCTTAATTTGGTACATTTAGATGTGTAAAATTTGGTGTTGATCTATAAAATATATTGTTCAGCCTTGTTTTATGATTCATTTATCTACTTCCCATTGCATTTAATTCGCAGTTTAAGTGCAAAAAACATTTTTAGTTAAACTGTGGAGCCATGCAAGTGGAACAGCAATGTGTACCATTGCTGAACTGCTAGCATCCTTGAGAGGCAGAAACATTTACCTTTATTTAGTACATATAAAAAAGTATACACATATGTGCTTAGCCATATTTAGCATAGTTTGGCCTTCCCAGACCTGTGAACTTACTGTTTACAGTTTAGAAATGCTAAATGACATCTAGTATGTCACCTAACATGTCTTCTCTGCTGATTATTTCGATGATGAGCTGCAAGAGTCAAGTGTTACAAGGGCCTGTCATCCCTGAGGTGCAGCACATTATCCACGCCCAATGTGGCATGTCAAAAGGATTTCACACTACAGTACTGTATATAAAACAATGCTTGTGATTGATTGAACGCTACAAGCGACAGAGAATGGACAGGGTGGCCTGTTTCGGACACAAATACACCTTCCCTCTCCCTCAAAAAGGTGAGCAGCTATTGAATCATAACAAATGTGTCAGTCCCACCAGTACCCACAGACGCAGCGTGCTTTTCTCCCTTTCATGTGCGCCTCTTTGTGCTCAAAAACCGCTGAGTAGGATGTTAAAACATTTCCCAGCACGCTAGAACACCACATGAAAAACACACAACGAAATCATAACGGCGTTCAAGCTACAAGCATCGTCCCTGTAGGGCCTGTGAACCTACCTGCACTGCCGTAGGACTTCGCCAACAACCAGGCGACACTTGAGCATATTTTCGCTTTCGTGCGGTCGTATAAATCCAATGGCTTGATATCGGGGACGACAAAAGTCTTCCTCATGGAGTCCACCATGGCGGGGTTATTAATAATTTAAAAAAATACAATGCGGTCGTAGCAAAAAAAGGCCTCTAAAAGAGCGTAGAAAAAGCTCTAAACAAGCATTGTCACTCCAGTCCCCAATGACGGCTGGGAATACGGATGTGGTTGAGGGATTAAGTCGGGGAAATATCCAGCCCGGATCTGCTTCCGAGCCCGCTAACGTCCTCCTCGTTGCGGTGAAAAGGGCTCGAATCCTTCACGGAACACTCCTCGAGGACGAAGCGATGGACCAAGGCGAGGTTATAGCGGACAAGACCCCCACTTTGTCCCCTTGTTCGACATAGCGCTCCGTGTGTGTTGGTGGAGGTTCATCGCCGAGCCCTGTCGCCGATGACGGATTACCAGGTGAACGCCGGCGACGTCACTCAAGCGGGGGACCAATGGGAATGGAGATTTTAGCAACGGGAGGCGGGATTTCCCGGTTGGGAACGTCGACGCTGATTTACAGGTGCTGTCATTTCATTAAGTGGAAATGTTTTTGAAAAAATACGCGATTTGTTCTCGAAAAATTTATTTATTTCTGCGATATGCCCTTTGTTAAAATTAAAAAATTCTCGCAGGGATGTCAGTCGTCAGACTCATGTTATTCTGCTAGTCATATCAGTGCTTTGAAATGGCACAAAACTAAGGCAGGGAGGAGTAATTGGCACGCCGGTCCCTTTATGTAGATTTTTCACTTTTTAAAATAAGACAATGTACTGTCCAAAGTTTCAGGGACTCCATTTTGTGAAGCTCTCATTTAGGGTTGTCCAAATGAATTGTCAAATCATGTGACATTATTTACCCACTATAAATTGGGGAGTTTCTCTCAAGTTGTTCTGATGCCTTGTTTCCAGTAGCACCATCCCCACAGGAAAGCAAATGCCAAGGGTGCCTCATCACGTTGCTTGGCTTGCATCCAACTGCGGTAACTTTCTAAGAGGATTACCTTTCAGCTATGTTAATCTAATTATGAAAATATTTCTCCATTTGTTGGTACCTTTGGAAAAGTACAAAGTCCATCCCACATACAATGTTCACCGAAGGAATGTGATAACCATATCTTAATTTGGTTGAAAAAAAATACACAAATTTAATATATTCAAGGGAATATTATGTTTGTTAGATATGCTAGCAATGAAAACCAGCACTGTATAATGTAATGGTTAACCTCTTGACATCAATGTTGCAAAAATCCAATACCTTGTATTACCAGTCTTTATTGTATTAACGCTTCAGGACATGTAAAAATATAAGTACAAACTTCATTTATTCGATTAAGTACAGACATTTTAAACTAAATACTGTATGCCAGAATTCCATGAACCCAAAATGTATCTATTCGCCTGCCCAATTGGTCTACCACATACTTGAGAAAGCCTGACCCACTGTGGTCATCACTAAAAAGTGCACGTTTCTTTCTCCAGGCAAATTGTGGAGGGAGGGAAACCATGCTGACAACACACGTCTCGGGAGTGAATGCAAGAATGTACACAAACTCACAAATGCATATTTTATGACTTGAGAAAAATGACTACAACGTTACAAACGTAAGAAAGTGTTCTCGAGAGGGTTTGCTCAATCATCTTTCAGACCTCCGTAGACGGCAGTGGGAACGCTCTTCTGTTCCAGCTGCACCTCTGTAAGCAGGGTGACAAACGGGGGGAAACAATAAGCATGCTGTCTTGGATGACATCAAGTTAAAAAAAAAAAAAAAAAGAAAAGAAAAATTGAATCCAGTCAGGTCGCTCACCCTCCGGGCCTTGCCCATCGTCCTCATCCTCGTCATCAATATCGATCTCATCGGGATTGGCTTGTTTGGCCAGCTCGGCTAACTCGCTGCGAGATGTGTCACTCCTGCGCATACAGAAAAATAAGACAAATCTATTCCGTGTACACTTCAAAATGTATTAATATTTGGATAATTACCAAAAAAGGACAGACCTAATAAAGAGAATCTTTTCTTTGGGCTTGGGTTTATCCTGCTCTGCCTCTGCTGCAAGCTGCTGCGCTTTCTGCTCCAACATCTTCATGTCGTCGATTCCTAACTGGCCTGGGGCAAGATCTGACACTGGACAGACACAAAAAAAAAAAAAAGTGGCTACAATTAATGCTCACTTACTAAATCGGAGCATTCTCGTATCGGCCCGATGACCAGAAGCAGTCATCTTACCGGTGCCTGTGGAGCTCGTCGTGGCCTTTAGCATCTGAGAAGACATGAAGTTGACCTGAGTGTTGTACGTGGCCTGCACGCTGCGCTTGATTCGCAGCATCTCTCGAATGGTGTCCTCGTTTCCGTGGCGGATCTCAAATTCCTTCCACGTCTGCCAGAATACAGCTGTGACCTGGCGGGGAGGGGATGGAAATCAATACATGTGAAAATCATTGGTGAAAAAGGAACACTCGGCAGTGGGAGTATGCTCCTACCCTGGGGTCGCAGATCTGAGAGCAGTAGGAATAGATGGCTCTGGCTCGATCGATTTCACCCAGTTTGCTCTCCATGTCGGCGAATCGCAAGCACATGTCCCTGGAATGCTCATCAGGGAGTACCTGGACAAATATTGGGTTGGGGGAGGCGTTTGGTGTCATGACTTCTAATTATTCATTTTGTTTTATATTTATTTTGTCTGGCAGAGCTGCGAGGAGTGCAGCGATAGAGCCCCCTAGTGTTCGGACTGAGACACCACATCACTGAAATACTTTGTGTTACAGGCTACGTTTTAAAAGAAACATGCAAGTGGATGTTAAAATCAAAAATTTTCCTCGCAATTGCGCGATATAGAAGCGTTGTGAAGTATCACCGAGTACTAAAATGTAAGTACTCGTACCCAGCCTGAAAAAAGTAGTATCCCGAGTACTTAACCACAGCTGGTGAGTCATAACGACCGCCGAATGTACCTCGATAGCCTTCTGGTAGATGGCCCTGGTGTACGTGACGCCGTATATTTCAGCCGCTCTCTTGATATAGATGTTGAACATCTGGTGTCGCTCCTCGTTTTCTACCGCCTGCGTTGCTCTTTCGTAAACGGCCATGGCGTGACGTGCCAGTCCGTACTCCTCCTCCAGCTTGGCGTACAGCAGGTAGATGGCTGAAAGCGCCGCGCAGGGCGAGCATGGTATTAGATCGCAGAATGTGGATAGCAATCGGCGGTTTTCCAAAAGCTACTCACTCTTGGCGAATTTAGCGGGGCAGCCATCGAGGGCTTGCTCGAAGAGATCTCTGGCTCTCTCCAGCTTTTTGCCTCCGTATCGGTCAATGAACTTGGTGAGGTAAGTGTTCCAGATGTCATAAACGTTTGGCCACTTGAAGAGGGCGATGCCACGCTCATATGCCTGCAGACAAAGGGCGATGCATCCAACAGAGACGATTAGTGTATTATTCAGTGAACAACATTTATGTAACATATAGTGACATGTTTTTACTTTGAAGCTCTCCTCAAAGTATTGATGCTCTTCGAGGAACATGGCGTAGTTGATGACGATCTGCGGCGTGGCGATGCGCAGGTCAATAATGCGGTCATACACTGCTTTTGTAGACTGGAGGGCGAGAAGATTTTAGGCAACATGTTTACAATTCACACCAACACAGATAGCGCGGATATTCTCTCTATAAATGAACAAATGAACAAAAATCCAAAACACATGCAGATACACACCTGGAATGTGCCGAGACTCTCTTCCAAGTCTGCCAACATGGACCAGACCTTCAAAGACTTGTAGACTCTGTTTTGGACTGGCTCAGAGGCATCGAAGTACTCAGCCTTCTTGGATGGGATGGCTGTGGCTTTCTAAAGTCATCAAATGAATGATATTCAAGAACAGTAAGTGGAGAGTGATATTGACTACCTGTACATATGTACACGTAGAAAAACAATTGCTATAAATAACAGATTTTCTCAATGTGGCGCCGATTTCCCCAATAGACAAATAGATATGTTCCACACAAAAAAAAAAAAATATGCCATGTGGTGATAAAACGTGAGACAGCAGGGGAACACTTTACTACTGACTCGCTATGACTTGAAGTTTTTGACAAATTTGAACCAGAATAAAAAGGCATGTCTCACCCTCAATATCCTCAGTGCCTGCTCGTAGTTTTCGTGCCGGAGTTCCATCTCTCCATATTCGCACCACACTGTGGCCAGGTCGTCCACCTGCTTGTAGTTCACTTTGGTGGCCTTCTCAAAGATGGTCCTGGCCTAAATGACACGAAGCATTCGACGTTTTCCCCCCACAGCTCGTCCATTGAGAATCCTTCGGGATGCATGTACTTACGTCATCCAGCTGCTCGTTGTCCTCATAGAATTTAGCAAAGGTGACCCAGAGCGTGTGAGGCTTCCCTGTGGCTTTCACGGGATCAACGGTCTGCACTGCCTCTGTGTATGTGTTGATAATCTGTAGAGTGGATGCAAGGTACAAAACGTATTAGTCATATAGAGCTAAAGTACTGTGACGTTAGAATAGTTTGGGTTAACTGTATTTGTGTGGACGTGCCTTTCCGGGGAAGTGTAGTCAGTCAGGTTGGTTGACCAAATGGTCAGTCTGCACGTTAGCTCACCTGTCGTGGAATGCCCTCGTACAGTTTGACACGTTTGTGCCACTCGTGGACATTGTGGGGGTTCTGCCGCAACAGCACACTATTCAGAAGAAGAGGTCGCCGAGTTATCAGCTCCTCAAAGCGGGCGAGTCGAAGCTCCAGGTCGATGTCGTCTTGGGGAGCGAAGGACAACGTGAATAAACAAGTGTGACAGAGCAAACGGACATGATGTGCGCTTTCGACTAAAAACACACACACGAACCTTCTTCGTCCTGGCCCATCTCGGAGGTGGTCTCCATTTTGGCTGCAATCATGCTCTCCTCAAACTGAGCGTAACTGTCAAAGACTTGTGTGAAATCCCTGACGGTTACCACTGTAAGAATGGCCTCCTCATACACATCACGGGCCTATAAGACACAATAAGAAAGTTATGTTCGTACCTCCCAATGAGTACTAGTCATCTATTTGGGTATGGCGTTTACACCGTTGATAGAGTCACTTTTTCAAACATCTAATTCTCGTTGAATGTCAGCTTTAAACATACCATTTCTGCATGCATTGTGTGTTGTAGTAATGATTTGACCGTGACACAAAGCCACTACCAGTTACTTTTTTCCCCATGACAGAATCATTTAATTATTTATTCAAGGAAGCATCTATTAGAGTGGAGGCCATTTTTTTTAAAGAAATATGGTATAGAATATCCAGACGTGTGCATTTTGGGCTGTCATTTGTTTACAAACCTTTTCAAAGAGGCCACTTCTGATGTAATAATCAGCTAAGGAGCACCAAAGCTTGCCGAGCTGGTCCGTAAAGCGAGTGAGCCCACCCCGGATTATGGCGCCGACATTTAGCGAAGTCACCTTGTCGGGGTTCTGCGAAATCAGGTCGCATAACTCGTGCCACAACTGCATGAAGAAATATATATAATAATTACACATTTATTTATTTTTTATTAATTCCCAGGGAATGTTGAAACACTTACCTGGTAGTTCGATTTGCCTTCTTTGGACACAAAGCTTTCGTCATTGACAACAGCTGCTAGACGTACAGCGGCTTCATCCAAGCGTCCAACAGACTTTAAGTACTCAATGTAATCCTCTGCATTCTCTGGAGAAAGCTAGACATACACAATTTGACATGTTTAAACAATAAATGCGGCCGCTATTGCCAAATCTTGCTCGTCAGTACCTTGAGGTATCTGCGGTAGACTCGTATGGCCGTCTCAGGCAAGGGCAAGCTACGAACAAAGCGAAGATAGAGAGGCCAGATGCGTGGATGCTGAGTAACAGGAAGAGCTCGGAGCGCACGGTCAAATGATCGCCGACTCCTTGTGATCTTACACTGCAACACCAGAAACTGGCAATAATCGATCCATATCCTGGGCATCTGGAGTCACAGAAGATGGGTGCACAATTTCAGTAAACTTCTTAATAAATAAGAAAATACATTATATCAAATATTTGGCCCTTTAACGTAGTTACCACCTTGTGCATGAACACCAATGCTCTTTCATGGCAGTTGTTGATTTCTTCATACACTGGTTCGTTTATACATTTCCCTTTGACTTGTTTCCTTCTCTCCCTCAGGTAATTGTACCATAGTTTATAACTGTGGGAAAGCATAGTTTTTAAAAAAGGTTAGCGCACCACATACTTTGCTTTTTGATTTAAAAATACTGCAGACGAGTAAAAAAAAAAAAACAATACTTTACAGCTCTGAATAACACATACCTTCCAGGTAGCTCTTTCAGAGCCCGTTCATAGATCATATTGAGGACGGATTTGGGCGCGTTCTGTTTAAACTCGAGGTAACGCATCCAGCACTTGACTGAATATGGATTTCTGATAATCTCCTCCTCGTACGGTAGATCATCGTCCTCCTAATAAAGCGGGAAATCATATCGCATTTATAAGAACACAAGTTAGACGATTCTCCATAACTGTACGACCACAAGTGTTTACATGCATTCATACGTACAATTTATAAATTAGAAAAGTGTATAAACATATCATAAGCCAATTCAACAGTTCAAATGCGGCCACACAACAATGTTCATAATAATAACAAAATAGTTGATTTCATAAGTGTCGCATGCACATAGCAAGCGTAGCACTCCAGCAAGCGTTAGCCTTAGCTCATAGCAACCCACGAGTTTTTAGTATATTTAGATAAACGGCTTAATTACATGAAAACTTACAAAGATAACATCCTGTTTTCCATTTACGGACGGCATTTCTAGCACGGTGAATGGCGGGCTCAATCGAAATTAGTAGTGTTAGCTTTGGCTAACGTTAGCTGGCTAACGTCCCCAAGCGTGTAAAACCAGAGATTTTCCAAACGGTGACACATTGACAAATTTGGGTCACGTGTTTCCCTGTGAGCCAATGATATACGTGAATTTGGCACAGCCGTAAAGTCTTCACTTCTGTCGTAAACTCACTACGTTGCAGCCCTAAATGTCCCAAATCAGACACAGTTACAATTTATGGGAAATATATATTAAAATTGTATTGAATTAAATGTATTCACAAAGGAATACAGTCATTTCTCCAAAGATATTTCACTGAGTCACTAATTATGTCGAGATCACTGAGGAAACAATTAAATCTGAAGTCTTCTCCTTTTGAAAATCTCTGGGTCACTTTTCCGTCATACTTCTGCATTCGTCATTGCGTAATTCCGACGAACGTAAACGCTCCGTACTCATTTTTAAATTCCAGTGCTTGGGATTATTAACGTTTTATTTAAACAGTTTATTTTTTTGTGAATACCTACAACGCAAAATAACAAAATTGGTCAAATAAAATAAACAAACTTGAAGGGGCAGTCTAAAACGCTTCATGTAAAAAAAGATGCTGACTGTGCACATCTCAACTCATTTATATAAATATAAATATAAATATAAATATATATATATATATATAAATAAATGTATAAATATAAATATATATATATATATTAATGTATAAATATATATATATATATATATATATATATATATATATATATATATATATATATATATATATATATATATACACACACACACACACATGCATAGACACACACTTTACATTTTACAAAAAATTAACTCAGTTAACTCAGTTTTATTTACTTGTTGTGGCAGCTGACCTCTGCTCCCTTTGCAGCCAAATTTAGAGGAGAGTCTCTGTCTCTTTTTTTACATAGTTGTACTTTAAAATGTTGCTCGATAGCCCAATAATTTGCGCACTTTGCAAAGCCAAACTCAAATACCATATTAGTGGTACGTCTTTGGTGTATGGTTCAACAGTTGTATTTTACAGGAAATGAATCATATTCAAGGATCAAAGAAAAGAAAGCTATTAGAACAGTCTTTTCAAAAAATGTTTCCACATTAATTCCAAGATTATAGTCAAGTAAATATCTGTTCCAAGTTTTGTAAAAAATTGTAGTTGAAAAATACCATTAATCACGGTCAATTATGGAATATTTTACGATTACCGGTAATTAGGTTTAAAATAATTTAGCGCGGCGGCACGGTGGGCGACTGGTTAGCACATCCGCCTCACAGTTCAGAGGTTGTGGGTTCGATCCCGGCTCCGGCCTCCCTGTGTGGAGTTTGCATGTTCTCCCCGTGCCTGTGTGGGTTTTCTCCGGGTACTCCGGTTTCCTCCCACATTCCAAAAACATGCATGGTAAGTTGATTGGATACTCTAAATTGCCCCTAGGTGTGATTGTGAGTGCGGATGTTTGTCTCTGTGTGCCCTGCGATTGGCTGGCAACCAGTTCAGGGTGTCCCCCGCCTACTGCCCAAAGACAGCTGGGATAGGCTCCAGCACGCCCCGCGACCCTTGTGAGGATAAGCGGAACAGATAATGGATGGATGGATAATTTAGCGCTTGACAGCACTAATATATATATACACATGTATACCTAAAAACATATACATACATACCTAAAAAAAAGTAAGTAAAGTAAGTAAGTAAAATTGTATCTTAGATAAAAGAATGAAATTGATTAAAATTTGGTGATAGCTGCACATACTTTTCTTTGTATGGTGACTGAGTTTTTGATTACCGGTATTTTGGCCGTGGAGTAAGATAAATCATTTCAGCATTCCTTCAGGGGGAAGGGAAAGCGCCCTTGTGTTAACTATCACTCAAAATGTCTGACACCAAAGGTTTCTTTGGGTCAAATGTCACCTCTAACCCACCCTTTGCGATGCACCTGGCTAGTAAAACTCAAAAAATATTATTGCTGACAATATTCTAGATTGAATTAATGTTTACAGTCATTCAAAAGAAGAAACAAATAAATCGATGTCAGAAGTGTCCACAAATAGATAGGCACACACTAGCCCACTTGTTCATATATGTCAACCTTTGGAATTGGCTCTCAGTATATATGAAATCCAGCACGCATATACACGTATGAAGAGTATCACTATCTATATGAATAGGGCATCCTTTTGCCACTGTATATAAATCATAAGGATTTTTTTTTCGTACTTGTCATTTGTCGCAAATAATAGACACGGAAGTTTGACTCAAGCCTGTCATAGTCAAGTGCCTTTATGGGACACATTCTCTTCAGGGTATGCTGTTCACACTACACCAGAACTTTCATTTGGTTAATCTGCACAATAAAATGGGATCCAACACAAGACATGTTTCAAAGTTCACCTTTTTGGACTACAACAACAAAATTACCATAATATTCAATAAATACCTTTCTGCTAACGTCAAATCAAAGGTTAGTGTTAGTACTTTTGATATGGCTTTCATTATGAGAACAAAGCTCCCCCCTTTGAAAGCATTGATAATGTAGGTGTTAAATCCTGATCACAAAAAAACTCATTTGTGATTTGAATTTGATTTGTTCTCACTTGAATAGCATTGCAAAACCCTCTTGTCTAATGTTTTCAGAGTAATAATTCACTCTTAATGAGTTCAATAAACATTAGAAGAGCTGGTTTCACACCACATTGTAGGCAAGTTGTCAATTTATAATCTTGGTCCATCTTGTCTGAGGGTGGATATCTAAGCCCTTTTGTACACAACAATCATACTTATCCAAGGTATTTAAGACAGCTGCAAATGAAATTTGGCACACACAGCATATCAAAGTCAGAGTCAGACTTTACAAGGACAGTGACTTTCCAACTCAACATCATCCTTAGAATCAAATGTATTCCAATGATGAAGATCTTTGACATCCGAGTTGGACTTAATATAGGTCTAGTTGGCAAATGTTCCGCAATTCCTTCTAAGGGATGGTGTCATGACCACTTGAACTTCATATCTTCTATTTGACTATCTAAGAGGCAGATGAGCTGTACAAGTGTTCTGCAACGATACACCACAAGCAGATGGGTTCAAAATTGTTGACCACCAGTGCAAGACGTAAAGGCAGCTCGTATTGTAAATAAGTGTAATGAATATTTCTCAAGTTATACAGATTCTAAATTTGTCCCAGTATTTATTGGAGCAAGGTAACAGCAAAGTGGGGGTTTAAAGACTGATTGATGGATTCATAGTCATCGTCATCTATTTGGAGACATTCTTCAGAGATTTCTGTCATACCTCACATTTTATTGGCTTTGCTCAAGCATTTCTGTCCACATAATTACGAGTAGTACATGCCGTATCGCCTCCAAACCAAATTATAGGGTTATAATATTACAGTCATTGTTTTTGATCACTTAGTAATACTTGAAAAATGGCCCTATAAAATGTGTAATTCATTATTTCCAAAGATATGAAACATTGTCATGCTCCATAATTTAACATCGGTTATATCTCAAAAAGGACAAAGATGCGACAAGAAAATCAAATAAAAGATGATAATCATTCTTTTAATTTGGGGTGTGTCATCACTTTTTTTCTATCCGCTTAATGCAGACATTTTTGGTTTACAGTTTCATCTTCAGACACAAAAAGCTTCCCAAAGCTCCGGTGTCAAAGTATGTCTCTGACGATGACAGAGATACTTGACCAAATCGAGTGCCCATCATCTGCTGACCTGGCATGTCCCGCCTATATAAATGCAAGCGCTTCATATCCACTAACAACTGACAGGCATCTCACCCAGGTTAGTGCTGTATGTCTTCGAGCTCTTTATCTGTCCGAATACTTTTTTAAATGCCTTTCTTATTGAATGATTTAATGTAATCCCATTTTGAAATGTTAGTGAATATAGACTTTAATGATTTGAACAATTCATCAGTTGATTTTAGACCAGCGTTGTGTCCTCCTTTTGGAGAGACGTTGACAAAATATTGAAAGAATTGTTTTATGCCGGAAACTAGCTATAGCTTCTGTGATGCTTGGGGACTTCATAAACTGAAGTGATGTTGTAAATTTACACTATTAGGAAAACAGTTTGTATTTAAAGCTATGAACAGATTTTTACTTAACACATTTTAAAAGTGATATGAGGCTATATTGAACAATGGAATTGTACATGGTTGAAACAAACAATGGAATTAAAATATGAGAGGTCCTAAATAAATGTTTAGGTCCGGATTAAAACTCATAAGGATATCCCGGATTTTTATTGAGACATTTGTAAATTACAATTTTTCTTGTTATTGCACTGACATTTTTCATGCGTTTTTGTGTACGTGGGTTTTTGTATTGTGGATTATTGTTTTGTGTATAGTGGTTGTGTTTTGTTTTAATTTGGATTGTGGGGACGTTGTCCTTGTTTTCTGTTGTAGCATGTTGATATTCATAATGGGAAAAAAACAACATAAAAAATAAGATTATGAAGGTAAAAAATTAAACAGAAATTACCATATCTTTAAATGTATTATTTAATTTATCTAGCAAACGTTTTTTTAGATAACCATGCTCATTTCTATTTTTATTGCTATTTTCAGGCCACCGCCAAAATACTGTGCCCCACCTTCTTGTTTAAGTGAGGTATGATATCAGAATATCCGCCATACAACCATTATTATTTGTGAGACTGGCTTGCACATGATAACTGAGATACTTAATCTCATTTTTGTTTTGTTTCAGTCCTACATAAGGTGCCATCATGGGGGACAAGGACATGGATTGCTATGGGCCTGCGGCCATTTACCTCCGCAAACCCGAGAAGGAGAGGATCGAGGCTCAGAATACGCCGTTTGATGCTAAAACAGCGTTCTTTGTGACTGATCCTGATGAGATGTACCTCAAGGGTAAACTCATCAAGAAAGAGGGTGGCAAAGCTACAGTTGAGGTTCTTGGAGTTGCTGGAAAGGTACGGGAATTTCAAAAATCCAAACGACTGCAGTACTGTAGAACATTCATTTCTAGCGTATGAAAGCGGAAGGTGTCCATTCCATAGTATACTGTAACTTTTTTTTTTTTTACTGCTTTTTCAATGCAGACAGTCACCGTCAAAGAAGATGACATTTGTGCCATGAACCCTCCCAAGTTCGATAAAATTGAGGACATGGCCATGATGACCCACCTCAACGAGCCTGCCGTGTTGTATAACCTCAAAGAGCGTTTTTCATCATGGATGATCTACGTGAGTCAGCGCCAGTGTACTACTTTTCAACTCTGGATAGTTTGAGTTGATGTAAAAGATTTGTGATAGGTAGGGGGCTTTACGAGAGCAATGAAATCTCTTTCCAGACCTACTCCGGCCTCTTCTGCGTGGTGGTCAACCCCTACAAGTGGCTTCCTGTGTACGACGCTCAGGTTGTTGGTGCCTACAGAGGCAAGAAGAGGATTGAGGCTCCTCCCCACATCTTCTCCATTTCTGACAACGCCTATCAGTTCATGCTCACTGGTAAGATATTTTTGTGAAAGTCCTGAAAGCAATACTTTATAGAAACTATAATTAGTAGCTATAACATTTGTGACGACTTCTCTTACTTTAGACCGTGAAAACCAGTCAATCCTCATCACGTAAGTAATAAAAACAACAACTTGATTTGAAACTTTGAGAAACTGCACTGAAATATTATGATCTTCCCCAGTGGAGAATCCGGTGCCGGAAAGACTGTCAACACCAAGCGTGTCATCCAGTACTTTGCAACAATTGCAGTTGCTGGGGGCAAAAAAGTTGAGACATCTGGCAAGATGCAGGTAAAACTAGAAGAGCATAGAAGCAATCCCAATTGTCTTTCACAAATACCCACGTCCTGCATGTCTGGATTTTGGCATTTAAGGTGCATGTATGATTCACAGTGAAATTAAAATATCTCCGTGGTAACAAAACTAAATAAAGTTACCATTCTCTTGGTGGAGCCTAATTAGTTTGTCTACTACAATGCCCTGGTAGGGTTCCCTGGAAGATCAAATCATTGCAGCCAACCCCCTGCTGGAGGCCTACGGTAATGCCAAGACTGTGAGGAACGACAACTCCTCTCGTTTCGTAAGTCTTCAAATGATAAGGCTTTACTGTAACTCTCGCACATTTACTGTTAACAAGCCCAAACTGACATGTTACTGGGAATACGTTTAGGGTAAATTCATCAGAATCCACTTTGGCTCGACTGGCAAGCTGGCCTCAGCTGATATTGAAACTTGTGAGTTTTCAATAACCACGTGAACGTCACAAAATAAAACAAACGTTGGCTCCGTATGAATTCCGATATGTCTAACAAATGGTCAGATCTGCTGGAGAAGTCCCGTGTCACCTTCCAGCTGTCTGCGGAGAGGAGCTACCATATCTTCTATCAGCTGATGACAGGACACAAGCCTGAGCTGCTTGGTATGTCACGTCAGCAAGGCATAAACGTCAGTAAACTAGAAACGCCAATTGATGTGTTCCCTCAACTTTATTCCAGAGGCTCTTCTGATCACCACCAACCCATATGACTACCCAATGATCAGCCAGGGTGAAATCACGGTCAAGAGCATCAATGATATCGAGGAGTTCATTGCAACAGATGTAAGGATAAAATTCAAACACTATTAGTATGGTTTGTTCCATTATGAGAACTTGAAAAAAATGATTAAAATCCAATAACTGTGGTTAATGTACATTACAGACAGCTATTGACATCCTGGGATTCACTTCAGAAGAGAAACTTGGCATCTACAAACTGACTGGTGCTGTGATGCATCATGGCAACATGAAATTCAAGCAGAAGCAGCGTGAGGAGCAGGCTGAACCTGACGGCACTGAAGGTATGTCTTGCAATAATATCTGCAAAATGACTGTACCAACCATGACTGTTGTAATGTGTGTGTACCCATTTCAAGCAAATTACAAATAACTCTGTTTTGTTATTAGTGGCTGATAAAATCGCCTACCTTACTGGCCTGAACTCAGCTGACATGCTGAAAGCTCTGTGCTACCCCAGAGTCAAAGTTGGCAATGAGATGGTGACCAA
This sequence comes from Filicampus tigris, assembly GCF_054856515.1. Taxonomy (NCBI): domain Eukaryota; kingdom Metazoa; phylum Chordata; class Actinopteri; order Syngnathiformes; family Syngnathidae; genus Filicampus; species Filicampus tigris. Next base: position 5,240,489 of record NC_141232.1, read on the forward strand.
AGGTCAGACCGTCCCACAGGTCAGAATAATTATGTTGAAATTCAAAAAGAAAAAGAGCATTCATATGTATATCTTAAATAAGCGTGTCAACTGTATAAACTCTAACGATTGCATTTCTAGGTCAACAATGCTGTGTCAGCTCTGTGCAAGTCCATCTATGAGAAAATGTTCTTGTGGATGGTCATCCGCATCAACGAGATGTTGGACACAAAGCAGCCAAGACAGTTCTTCATTGGGGTGTTAGATATCGCTGGATTTGAGATCTTTGATGTGAGTCACAGAACATTCAAATTAGCACAAACAAACACACATACAAACATAATATTGGATTAATTATGCTGCACATCTGTATACTTTAGTTCAACAGCTTGGAGCAACTGTGCATCAACTTCACCAATGAGAAACTGCAGCAGTTCTTCAACCACCACATGTTTGTCCTGGAGCAAGAAGAATACAAGAAAGAAGGCATTGAATGGGAGTTCATTGACTTCGGTATGGACTTGGCTGCTTGCATTGAGCTTATTGAGAAGGTGAGACACACACTGTGTATTAGGCAAGATTAAATTTGATTAAAAATCTTGATTTGTAAGTATTACAGAAATACTGAATTAATTTGTATTGCTACTTCAGCCAATGGGCATCTTCTCCATCCTTGAAGAGGAGTGCATGTTCCCCAAGGCCTCTGACACAACCTTCAAGAACAAGTTGCACGATCAGCATCTCGGCAAGACCAAGGCCTTTGAGAAGCCAAAGCCTGCAAAGGGCAAGGCTGAGGCCCACTTCTCATTGGTCCACTATGCTGGTACTGTGGACTACAACATCAATGGCTGGTTGGACAAGAACAAGGACCCACTGAATGACTCCGTTGTCCAGCTCTACCAGAAGTCGTCAAACAAACTGCTGGCTATGTTGTATGCGGCTCATAATAAAACTGAAGGTACGAAGCTCATGCGGTTGCTGTCAATCAAGCAATTCGATTGACATTGAATGTGTGTAACCTTGGTTTCTTGTGCTTTAAAATGGTGCTGAAATATATGAAGTGCAGGTATCTAAGTGACAATGACACAATTACATGTTGTGGGAAACAGATTCCGGTGCAAAGAAGGGAGGAAAGAAGAAGGGTGGTTCTTTCCAGACTGTCTCTGCTCTATTCAGGGTAACTCACAAAAATAAATAAATAAATAAATGTAATGTTTCCATGATTTCTAGTTGACATTTGTGAAAAATAAATAAAATAAAAATGATCATGAATCACCTCACAGGAGAACTTGGGCAAGCTGATGACCAACTTGAGGAGCACTCATCCTCACTTTGTGCGTTGCCTGATTCCCAACGAATCAAAAACCCCAGGTGTGGTGTTTTACTGAAGAGCACCTTAAATGTAGTCATTAAAAAGGAATCCAGAATTGACTGGAGTCTTTTGCATTCAGGTCTTATGGAGAACTTCTTGGTCATCCACCAGCTGAGGTGTAACGGTGTGCTGGAGGGCATCAGAATCTGCAGGAAGGGCTTCCCCAGCAGAATCCTCTACGGTGATTTCAAGCAGAGGTAGCTGTACATTTGTCAAAATGTCCTCACTTATAAAATTGAAAGAAACTAAGTCAACAGTTCCATGAAATATTTTGTACTTAACTGTCCTGCCTTCTTTTGCAGGTACAAAGTATTGAATGCCAGTGTCATCCCTGACGGTCAGTTCATTGACAACAAGAAGGCTGCAGAGAAACTCCTGGGCTCCATTGATGTGGATCACACTCAGTATAGATTTGGACACACAAAGGTGCATTTACAGAGAACAAAATAGTGTTGACATGCATATATTCTGCGGTATGCATATTTGCTAATGACTCATTGACCTCAATCGCTGACCTAGGTGTTCTTCAAAGCTGGTCTGCTGGGTACCCTGGAGGAGATGAGAGATGAGAAACTGGCTGAGCTGGTGACAATGACTCAGGCTCTCTGCAGAGGATATGTTATGAGGAAAGAGTTTGTTAAGATGATGGAGAGGAGGTAAGTCTAAGCTATTTATTATGCAGCTATTCTCATTTACCGTACATATAATCAACAGCAATCCGAAAGAAGGCATATTGCAGCAAAATGCATTTGTACCTTTTCTTCCCCAGAGAATCTATCTTCAGCATTCAGTACAACCTCCGTTCCTTCATGAATGTGAAAAACTGGCCATGGCTGAAGCTGTACTTCAAGGTCAAGCCTCTCTTGAAGAGTGCTGAGACTGAGAAAGAGTTGCAGCAGATGAAGGAGAATTATGATAAGATGCAAACAGACCTGGCTACTGCTCTGGCCAAAAAGAAGGAACTGGAGGAGAAAATGGTTTCCCTGCTACAGGAGAAGAATGACCTGCAACTGCAAATAGCAGCGGTAAATAAAAAATGTAGTACATGCTGTGCACAGACCTGTTCGAAATGTAGTCTCAAACCATGCAAACTACCTTATATATCCAAACACAAAATGTCAATTCCACTAATAATTGGGTAAATTCTTCATCTGCATGTAGGAAGGTGAGAACCTCTCAGATGCCGAGGAGAGGTGTGAGGGGCTCATTAAGAGCAAAATCCAGCTCGAGGCTAAACTCAAAGAAACAACTGAGAGACTGGAAGATGAAGAGGAAATCAACGCTGAGCTGACCGCTAAGAAGAGGAAACTGGAGGACGAATGCTCCGAGTTGAAGAAAGACATTGATGATTTGGAACTCACCTTGGCTAAAGTAGAGAAGGAGAAACATGCCACTGAGAACAAGGTTTCATTTTATTTGTATTATATTTACATGGAATTTACAAATTAACTTATGAACTAAATAAAGTACTTACCTGAAATAATGTACAAAATCATATTTCAGGTGAAAAACCTGACGGAGGAGTTGTCAACTCAAGATGAGTCTATTGCCAAGTTAACAAAGGAGAAGAAAGCTCTCCAAGAGGCTCACCAGCAGACACTGGACGATCTTCAGGCAGAGGAAGACAAAGTCAACACTCTGACCAAGGCCAAGACAAAGCTGGAACAGCAAGTGGATGATGTAAGAACACTACTGTGTTGACAAAATGATTTGCCTTGGAATAACTTAACCTATCTTGACAGTATTTGTCATCGGTGTATTATCATTTAGAGATCAGAACTCATTTACATTAACAAAAACTTGATATGTAACAGCTTGAGGGCTCACTGGAGCAAGAGAAGAAGCTCCGCATGGACCTTGAGAGAGCCAAGAGAAAGCTTGAGGGAGATCTGAAACTGGCCCAGGAATCCATAATGGATCTGGAGAACGATAAACAACAATCAGATGAAAAACTCAAGAAGTAAGAGAAAGAATAATATGGTCAAGGGGTTCCTGCTGATTCCTGTTGCAAACAGAAATACAATCAAGGATGTATTTTTTCTTTCTACTTAAAGGAAAGACTTTGAGACCAGTCAACTCCTCAGCAAGATTGAGGATGAACAGTCTCTTGGCGCTCAGCTCCAGAAGAAGATTAAGGAGCTCCAGGTACATTTGATTAGAGTTGACGAATGAAGACCTCATTGTGTTTCAGGTAATGAACTTAATGGTCAATAATTTAATCAAATCTAGGCTCGTATTGAGGAGCTGGAAGAGGAGATTGAGGCTGAGAGGGCTGCCCGGGCCAAGGTGGAGAAGCAGAGGGCTGACCTCTCCAGGGAACTGGAGGAGATCAGCGAGAGGCTCGAGGAAGCTGGCGGAGCGACATCCGCGCAGATTGAAATGAACAAGAAGCGTGAGGCTGAGTTCCAGAAGCTGCGTCGTGATCTTGAAGAGTCCACCCTGCAGCATGAGGCTACAGCGGCCGCCCTCCGCAAGAAGCAGGCTGACAGCGTTGCAGAGCTTGGCGAGCAGATCGACAACCTCCAGCGCGTCAAGCAGAAGCTGGAGAAGGAGAAGAGCGAGTACAAGATGGAGATTGATGACCTTTCCAGCAACATGGAGGCTGTTGCAAAATCCAAGGCAAGAATATTTCATTTTAATTTGAATCGCAGTCATCATATGCTAAATATTGAGAATCCAATGTTTTTTTTCCATGACAGAGTAATTTGGAGAAAATATCCAGAAGTCTAGAAGACCAGCTGGCAGAGATCAAGACCAAATATGATGAGAATAACCGTCAGCTGAATGACATGAATGTACAGAGGGCAAGACTCCAAACTGAAAACGGTAAGTCAGACAAAAAACATGATCTTATATTTTAGTGGGCTTTCATTGTTCCTTGAACCAGTTGTCACTTTCCCTTTTAGGTGAGTATTCACGCCAGCTTGAGGAGAAAGAAGCTCTGGTTTCCCAGCTGACCCGGAGCAAGCAGGCCTATACTCAGCAGATTGAGGAACTCAAGCGACTTGTTGAGGAGGAAGTGAAGGTACAGTGTGAATGAATCTTCCGATCTTATAAGACACAGTACTTGGTAAACAGTTTCAACTGATTTGACCATCATGGTATGAACCACGAAAAAAGGCTACAATAAAACATTTGGACAGAAAACAATTCACACTGACTTTAACAAATACCTTTTTTTTGTTTACTAGGCAAAGAATGCCCTGGCCCATGCTGTTCAGTCTTCCCGTCATGACTGCGATCTGCTCAGAGAGCAATATGAAGAGGAGCAGGAAGCTAAAGCTGAACTGCAGCGAGGAATGTCCAAGGCCAACTGTGAGGTGGCACAGTGGAGATCAAAATATGAGACTGATGCTATCCAGCGCACAGAGGAGCTGGAGGAAGCCAAGTAAGTAATTTCAACACCTTTCTACACTCTACTTATAAGTGTTACTGTAAGTGTTTTTTGAGAAGCTAATATTCTACACATAAATGTCAACCAAATCTAAAAAAAAATCTTCCGCATTCCAGGAAGAAGCTTGCCCAGCGTCTCCAGGAGGCCGAGGAGTCCATTGAGGCTGTGAACTCCAAGTGTGCCTCTTTGGAGAAGACCAAGCAGAGGCTTCAGGGTGAGGTGGAGGACCTCATGATTGATGTGGAGAGAGCTAATGCCCTTGCTGCCAACCTTGACAAGAAGCAGAGGAACTTTGATAAGGTAAAGGAGCAATTAAATTAAACCATCAGAGTGAAATACAGTACTTAATTGCTAAACATCTAAAAATGTCCAGGTCCTGGCAGAATGGAAGCAGAAGTTTGAGGAGGGCCAGGCAGAGCTGGAAGGATCCCAAAAGGAGGCCCGTTCTCTGAGCACTGAAATGTTCAAGATGAAGAACTCATATGAGGAGTGTCTGGATCAGCTGGAGACCATGAAGAGGGAGAACAAGAATCTGCAGCGTGAGTCATTCCTACTTCAAGTGGATGAACGTCTTATAAATTAGAATCTTGTATTTCACAAGAACATCCCAACATATTTCCACTTAGACGCCATCTTAAATTTATGGGATTTTGTTGAATTGCAAAGAAAATGTGTTTAAATTTTTTGCCCTTAATTTTTTCTGTTTACAAATATATAGAGGAGATCTCCGACTTGACTGAACAGATTGGTGAGAGTGGAAAGTGCATCCATGAGCTGGAAAAGGCCAAGAAGACTGTGGAGAGTGAGAAGTCTGAAATTCAGTCAGCACTGGAGGAGGCAGAGGTAAAACAATGTTTGAATATATCACATCACTTGATTTGAGGTGACTGCGCTAACAAATTAGAAAAAAAATGTTTCAAGGGTTTGTAATGTAAATCTAAACTGTTCCCTTCAGGGCACACTGGAGCATGAGGAAGCCAAGATTCTCCGCGTGCAGCTGGAGCTCAACCAGATCAAGGGCGAGGTTGACAGGAAGCTGGCCGAGAAGGACGAGGAGATGGAGCAGATCAAGAGGAACAGCCAGAGAGTGATTGACTCCATGCAGAGCACTCTTGATGCCGAGGTCAGGAGCAGGAATGACGCCCTGAGAATGAAGAAGAAGATGGAGGGAGACCTGAATGAGATGGAGATTCAGCTGAGCCACGCCAACAGGCAGGCTGCCGAGGCCCAGAAACAACTCAGGAATGTTCAGGGACAACTCAAGGTGAGCTTCTCATCCTGGCATCAGAAATGCTCACGGGCACAGAAATGATTATTTGGTTTTCGTCAGGATGCCTTATTGCACCTTGATGAGGCAATTAGAGGCCAGGAAGACATGAAGGAGCAGGTTGCCATGGTGGAGCGCAGAAATGGCCTCATGCTGGCTGAAATTGAGGAGCTGAGAGCTGCCCTGGACCAAACAGAGAGAGCACGCAAAGTTGCCGAGCAGGAGCTGGTTGACGCTAGCGAGCGTGTCGGACTGCTTCACTCCCAGGTTCATGCTCAGTAATCTATAATACCGATATACACTTTAGGATAAAAAAACAGATCTAATACATGATTCTTTTCACATTCAGAACACCAGCCTTCTCAACACCAAGAAGAAGCTGGAGTCTGACTTTGTCCAGGTTCAAGGCGAAGTTGAAGATGCTGTTCAGGAAGCACGGAATGCTGAGGAGAAGGCCAAAAAGGCTATCACTGATGTGAGTTACCATCATTGCCAGTTTTACATATATATATATATATATATATATATATTTTTTTTTTTATGTAGTACCGGTAGTGTGTTTTTAAGGCACTACTAAAAACATAATATCCTCATTTAAAATATGTTTAAGACATTCAGTTCCATAAACATAATGGACTAGCTATCTGAACCGTAATACTGGCTTTGTTGTCACATTTCAGTCAAAGCATTACTGACCCAGATTTGTCAATAACATTCACGCTTTATGCAAAGAATTACAATTTGTCGGAATTAATCAAATTTCTAAGTCTGGAAAAAGGGCATAAAAAATGCATTTCATTGCGGGGCGTGGTACAACAGGAATTCTGTTGCTGTGAGATATAGTTCAGTTTGAGATAAATGTAACATTTCAGGCTGCCATGATGGCCGAGGAGCTGAAGAAAGAACAGGACACCAGCGCTCACTTGGAGAGGATGAAGAAGAACCTGGAGGTCACTGTCAAGGACCTGCAGCACCGTCTGGATGAGGCCGAAAGCCTCGCCATGAAGGGTGGCAAGAAGCAGCTCCAGAAACTGGAGTCAAGGGTATGGCAACTGTTATGGATACTGTTGCACTTTCAATGTAAAAACGGAATTATGTTACTTTCTCTGGAGAGTAAACTATTGATCATCATGCGCCCTCGTAGGTGCGTGAGCTTGAATCAGAGGTTGATGCCGAACAGAGACGTGGAGCCGACGCTATTAAAGGAGTCCGTAAATATGAGAGGAGAGTAAAGGAGCTGACTTACCAGGTACCTGTAGCTCAATAAAAACTAAACTTGTAGCTCAGAAATGTATTTTATTGCTGACTATGGAATCTTTTATCTATAGACTGAGGAGGACAAGAAGAACAGCATGAGGCTTCAGGATCTGGTGGATAAACTGCAACTGAAAGTCAAGGCTTACAAGAGACAAGCTGAGGAGGCTGTAAGTTCAATTGTGTGCATTTGATCATCCCCAGCTGACTTGATGAAATAACTGTACTGGAACTGTGTGAATATTGCCCATTTAAACCACAGGAGGAGCAGGCCAACACTCACATGTCAAGGTACAGAAAGGTGCAGCATGAGATGGAGGAGGCTCAGGAGCGCGCTGACATTGCAGAGTCTCAGGTCAACAAGCTGAGGGCCAAGAGCCGTGATATTGGAAAGGTAACATTTGGGCAATTGCATTCCTGCCTAAAGCTTTGTTGTTGTTTTGAATCAGATCCTTTGACTGATTGCTTCTTTTCTTTTTCTTTTTTTTCCCAGAGTGACTCTGCTGAGTAATAGTACCACGAAGATGCCTTTAAACAGCATTCATAAAATATGATGCGAACGATTAAGGGCTCATCAATAAAGAATGTATTTATTATCAATACCCGGAATCTTTGTATTTATTTTCTGGTAACTTATCTTATTTATAACATCTGAGACTAATCAGGACAATGAAAATAAGCGGTGTAGAAAATAAATAGATTGATGAAGCACTAACAACAAGAAGGAGGTTTCACCCTGTTGAGCTCGTAGTCTTATGACGGACTATCAGCATCAGCTGTTGGCTTAACAAACCAGCCTGGTATAAATTTGTCTTGCATTTAAGACTTAATTGAAAGGCCTTCTCTAATTACACATATGAATCCAACATGAAAACGAAGGAAAAAACACAATCAAATTAATTTCCTACTTTCGTGATTAGTTTGTGTACCAAAATCGTACTCCAACTGCAGTAAAGTCCAATTGCGGAATCTTGGTTTAAAATATAGCGAGAAATTGCTTAAAAAGAGGCTAAATGTAAAAGTAGGAGCCACTGAAATGCGCTGTTGGCACATGCATACAGTATGTCTGAGGTCCTCCTACTCTACTCTTTTCTTATATAAGGGCTAGAAGTTTGCAAAAGTGAAGCAACAAACATAGAGTGAAAGTCTGCAGGGACACATGCATCATTCAGCATTAACAGATGTCAGCGACTTACAGTATCATATACAGCATGTGGATTAAGTTCAATTGGCTGGCGTGGGACTTATTTTGGGCCTGATCTCAAATGAGTTGCCAAGTGTTTACTTAGCCATTTAGGGACACACATAGCTGGCGACTGAACATGTATGGGTAGAACCGCATCTTTAATTTTATTACAGGAATATGAGATGCACGGCATACAGGTAATTGAAGACCACTTATTTGTGGGTGCATTGCCAAAATTAAATATGAAGCAAGGCAGTATGGAGCCATGATGGACAATTACGTGAGTGTAAACAGGGTACTTAGTTGCTCACGGGGCACAACAGATGATGACACTAATTATCCTATACTTTAAAACTACTTTACTGGACATACCAGCTTGAAGCGATGCTACAAGCACACACACGCACAAAAAAAGTTGGTTAAGAATAGATTTCCAATCAAGCCATAATTCATTACTAAGCGTTGCATATACATTTCAGTCAGAGGTAGAAAATAGTTTTTATGAAAGAGGTCAATGAACTCAGGGAGGGTGGGGAGCGTCTTTCTTTCATTACAAAGATTTCAAACATGCAAGTGTCCTGCAACTGAACACCAGTGGAATTCAGATGAGTCTTCCAACCATCAAGCTATCCTCTCCTTCAAGCTATCCCGGATTAAAGACGATTGATGTTAATGACATGTTGCAATGTGCTTTTAAATCAAGAACTACATTTATTGGAAGTGTACACAAACAATATTCTGGCTATTTCATGAACGATATCAATGGACTTCGGCAGTGATATCACTTTCACGCCTGCACTTGGTGGCAACAGTGATCCTACATTCAGAGATGCAGCACATTTGTACCGCAATAACTGTCTCACCCATAGAAAGTAATGGTTTTGTATCTTTCTCATGAAATAATGAATCTATAGACTTACAGTGCATAAATTATTTATTTCTGTTTTAAGTGTATGCTATTTTAATCATTTTAGTGTTCATTTGATCCCTTTCTGTGGAAATTAGCTGTATAAATACCATCTCATGCATACATTAATATATGCCTTGCATGCATTAAGTTCCCTGAAGCCTACACATCCGATAGTCAAAAGTAAGTGAGAGTAGCAGCAAAGCCACTTTTTTAGAAAATACGCATTTTATGTTATAACTCTGTTTTAACCATACAGGAGGTCTTTTTAACAACTTATTTTTCCATATGGTCACATTTAAAAGAAATTAGTATATATTTTTTCTATATGAATTGTATGAGTGTATTGAAGAGAGTGTAGGGTGGGAATTTCGCACAGGATCGATCCGTTCAAGCAGATGGTGTAACTTCAAACCACATTTTTAAAATTCTAATAACAAATGTGCCGTCACCAAATAGGCAACAGGATAAAAAGAGGCCATGACCAAACTTGAGTGAGAGTCTCCTGCTGACCAGTCACTCCAACCCCCTATAAAAAAGGCAGCCCTGCACTGCTGCCTGAACTGATAGGCTTCCAACACAGGTGAGTGTTTGGGCGTGGGTTTCTTTTTCTCTTGACTGATTTAGTGATGATTGATTTGAGGTTATTTCAGATCCTTTTAACAGGTGAAATGTTATTCTTTGTGATATCATATACAGTAAATGTATGTGGAGGATTCGGCGGAATGCAGTTATAATTAAGAGTTACATGCATGTACGATGACTATACCTCACTCTCAATGATTCTCTTATTAGTTACTCAATTCTGGACTGAATGTATAAATGATTGAATGTGGGTTTTTGTTTTTTGGGTTTTTTTCAGCATCGCGAGGCTCTATTGGACACAGTACCCTTGATTCATTATTTTGAACGAAATAGAGGTAAAACAGCATCCGGACATTACATTCAGTACTAATGTTGTATTCACATGGAGGCAAAAGCAAACAGTCACTGCTCTTTGAATACTTTTGCAGTCTCCACTAAAGTGCCACCATGAGCACCGATGCAGAGATGGAGCAGTATGGCGCTGCAGCCATTTACCTCAGGAAACCAGAGAGGGAGAGGATTGAGGCTCAGGCAGCTCCCTTTGATGCCAAAAGCGCCTACTTTGTGGTCGACCCAGCTGAGATGTACCTCAAGGGTAAACTCACTAAGAAGGAGGGTGGAAAAGCCACAGTTGAAATCGATGGTGGCAAGGTAGGCAATTGATTGTTTTCCATCTTCAAACGACTTTCTGCTTTTCATTAATGTAAGACCGCTTTGATGTAGTGAGTTATTGCCCTTGTTCCTCAACTTTGTAGAATTGTTTTAATGTTTTCAAGTTTTCCCTCAATAATCCACCAGTGAATTGTATGACGACGAATACTGTATCATTATTCAGACTGTCACTGTGAAAGAGGATGACATCCACCCCAGAAACCCTCCCAAGTTCGACAAAATTGAGGACATGGCCATGATGACCCACCTCAACGAACCTTGTGTGTTGTATAACCTCAAAGAGCGTTATGCATCATGGATGATCTACGTGAGTTTTCACTTTATAGCAATCAGTTTTCAAATCATCATATGTATTTACATTGCTACCTTCTCATCCCTACTTTTGCAGACCTACTCTGGGTTGTTCTGCGTAGTGGTGAATCCCTACAAGTGGCTTCCAGTGTACGATGCTACATGTGTCTCGGCATACAGAGGCAAGAAGAGGATTGAGGCACCACCCCACATTTTCTCCATCTCTGATAACGCCTATCAGTTCATGCTCACAGGTAAGAAGCCAAGTGATTTTAGATGTTGACAACATTGAAAAAACGGTAGGCGAAATTGTGTCAATTGCGCTCATATTACAGATCGTGAGAACCAGTCTGTCCTGATTACGTGAGTATCGTAAATAATGTTGCATTAACTTTTCTAGCTATAGAAAATACGGTCTAAATCTTAATTTTGTTTTATCTAACGCAGTGGAGAATCCGGTGCAGGAAAGACTGTCAACACCAAACGTGTCATCCAGTACTTTGCAACAATTGCAGCGATTGGTTCCAAGAAGGCTGAACAACAACCAGCAGGCAAAATGCAGGTAGATGTATTACCTCTGTACTGTTTATATTAACGGACCTGGGGAAAACATCATTACAATATTAAAATGTATCTTTTACAGGGCTCTCTTGAAGACCAAATTGTTGCAGCCAACCCTCTCCTGGAGGCATACGGTAATGCCAAAACTGTGAGGAATGACAACTCATCTCGTTTTGTAAGTAAATCAAATCAAGGTGTTTTCCATATTTACGGAATGAAAAGGCTTCAGATGTTGTTGTTGTTCAATTTAAAAATATATATATTATTTTAGGGTAAATTCATCAGGATCCACTTTGGCTCCAGTGGAAAGCTATCCTCAGCTGATATTGAAACATGTGAGTTCAAACTGTAGCAAATACAAGTAAAAACGCACTAAATTCTAATGTTTGGTAGGACAACAATAATAATATGAAATATAATATTATCACACTCTCACATTTAATGACTGCTCTTAGATCTCCTGGAGAAGTCCCGTGTCACTTTCCAGTTGTCGGCTGAGAGGAGCTATCATATTTTCTATCAGCTGATGACTGGACACAAACCTGAGCTGCTGGGTATATTAGGATTATGCAAAAAATATGATGGCCCACTTGAAAGTCCTGACTTATTATTAACCTGTGCTTTTTGAACATTGGCAGAGGCTCTTCTGATCACCACCAACCCATATGACTACCCAATGATCAGCCAGGGTGAAATCACGGTCAAGAGCATCAATGATGTCGAGGAGTTCATTGCAACAGATGTAAGGATAAAATTCAAACACGATTAGTATGGTTTGTTCCATGATAAGAACTTTAAAATTAATAAATGATTAAAATCCAATAACTGTGGTTAATGTACATTACAGACAGCTATTGATATCCTGGGATTCACTTCAGAAGAGAAACTTGGCATCTACAAACTGACTGGTGCTGTGATGCATCATGGCAACATGAAATTCAAGCAGAAGCAGCGTGAGGAGCAGGCTGAACCTGACGGCACTGAGGGTATGTCCTGGGTATTATAGGAAATGCATTAAGGGCTGAATAAAAAGCTGCATTCATGTTTGAGTTCACTGTTAAATCATGTCTTTTATTAGTGGCTGACAAGATTGCCTATCTTATGGGCCTGAACTCAGCTGATATGCTGAAAGCATTGTGTTACCCCAGAGTCAAAGTTGGCAACGAGATGGTGACCAAAGGTCAGACCGTCCCACAGGTAAGTAAAATAAAATTGAGACTCCACAAGTATTTCCATATTAAACTAAACCTTTTTTAAAACAAATTGTAACCCTAACATCTCTTTACTAGGTCAACAACGCTGTCTCAGCTTTGTGCAAGTCCGTCTATGAGAAAATGTTCCTGTGGATGGTCATCCGCATCAACGAGATGTTGGACACAAAGCAGCCTAGACAGTTCTTCATTGGGGTGTTGGATATCGCTGGATTTGAGATCTTCGATGTGAGTCTTACTCATCACAAAAGTCTGCATACTGTAGATCACACAACTGATTCAACTGTATACTGTAGTTCAACAGCCTGGAGCAACTGTGCATCAACTTCACCAATGAGAAACTGCAGCAGTTCTTCAACCAACACATGTTTGTCCTGGAGCAAGAAGAATACAAGAAAGAAGGCATTGAATGGGAATTCATTGACTTCGGTATGGACTTGGCTGCTTGCATTGAGCTTATTGAGAAGGTGAGACACGCACTGTATATCAGGCAAAATTAAATTTAATTACAAATCTTGATTTGTAAGTATCAAAGAAATACTGAATTGATTTGTATTGCCGCTTCAGCCAATGGGCATCTTCTCCATCCTTGAAGAGGAGTGCATGTTCCCCAAGGCCTCTGATACAACCTTCAAGAACAAGTTGCACGATCAGCATCTCGGCAAGACCAAGGCCTTTGAGAAGCCAAAGCCTGCCAAGGGCAAGGCTGAGGCCCACTTCTCACTGGTCCACTATGCTGGTACTGTGGACTACAATATCGCCGGCTGGTTGGACAAGAACAAGGACCCACTGAATGACTCCGTTGTCCAGCTCTACCAGAAAGCAGCAAACAAACTGCTGGCTATGTTGTATGCGGCTCATGCTTCAGCTGAAGGTAAAACTGTCTGAGATATGAATGCACAAGTGTGTATGCTATGGATTTCCCTGTATACATAGAATGAATTCAGAAATGCATTTAATCCACAGCTATTGTCAAGTTTATTGTAGAGGATACATCGGAAAAATGGACCTTTTCTACACACACTTCTTTTGATACACAGATTCTGGCGCAAAGAAGGGTGGTGGAAAGAAGAAGGGTGGTTCTTTCCAGACTGTGTCCGCTCTTTTCAGAGTATGTCTTCTATAAGAGTTGAAATGTCAAACATTGGACATATTGGGAAGTTGCTAACCGGGAATCTTTTTGCTGATCCACAGGAGAACTTGGCCAAGCTGATGACCAACTTGAGGAGCACTCATCCTCATTTTGTGCGTTGCCTGATTCCCAACGAATCAAAAACCCCAGGTATGATGTTTTCCTTAAGTGTAGCCAGTAAAAAGAAAACCAGAAGTGACTGGAGTCTTTTGCATTCAGGTCTTATGGAGAACTTCTTGGTCATCCACCAGCTGAGGTGTAACGGTGTGCTGGAGGGCATCAGAATCTGCAGGAAGGGCTTCCCCAGCAGAATCCTCTACGGTGATTTCAAGCAGAGGTAGCTGTACATTTGTCAAAATGTCCTCACTTATAAAATTGAAAGAAACTAAGTCAACAGTTCCATGAAATATTTTGTACTTAACTGTCCTGCCTTCTTTTGCAGGTACAAAGTATTGAATGCCAGTGTCATCCCTGACGGTCAGTTCATTGACAACAAGAAGGCTGCAGAGAAACTCCTGGGCTCCATTGATGTGGATCACACTCAGTATAGATTTGGACACACAAAGGTGCATTTACAGAGAACAAACTAGTGTTGACGTGCATACATTCTGCGGTATACATATTTGCTAATGACTCATTGACCTCAATCGCTGACCTAGGTGTTCTTCAAAGCTGGTCTGCTGGGTACCCTGGAGGAGATGAGAGATGAGAAACTGGCTGAGCTGGTGACAATGACTCAGGCCCTGTGCAGAGGATATGTTATGAGGAAAGAGTTTGTTAAGATGATGGAGAGGAGGTACGTCTAAGCTAATGACTTTGTAGCTATTCTCATTTACCGTACATAAAATCCACAGCAATCCGAAAGAAGGCATATTGCAGCAAAATGCATTTGTACCTTTTCTTCCCCAGAGAATCTATCTTCAGCATCCAGTACAACCTCCGTTCCTTCATGAATGTGAAAAACTGGCCATGGCTGAAGCTGTACTTCAAGATCAAGCCTCTCTTGAAGAGTGCTGAGACTGAGAAAGAGCTGCAGCAGATGAAGGAGAATTATGATAAGATGCAAACAGACCTGGCTACTGCTCTGACCAAAAAGAAAGAGCTGGAGGAGAAAATGGTTTCCCTGCTGCAGGAGAAGAATGACCTGCAACTGCAAGTAGCGGCGGTAAATAGAAAGTGTAGTAAACTGCATACTTTGCAAAGGCAGGCTCTAACTGTGCCAACTACCTGGAATATACAAATTTTAAAAAGTGTAGCTTATTCTGATAAATAAGTGCATTATTTCTTGGTGTATATATATGTATATATAGGAAAGTGATAACCTCTCAGATGCTGAGGAGAGGTGTGAGGGACTCATTAAGAGCAAGATCCAGCTCGAGGCCAAACTCAAAGAGACGACTGAGAGACTGGAGGATGAAGAGGAAATCAACGCTGAGCTTACAGCTAAGAAGAGAAAGCTGGAGGACGAATGCTCAGAACTGAAGAAAGATATTGATGACTTGGAACTCACCTTGGCCAAAGTGGAGAAGGAGAAACATGCCACTGAGAACAAGGTAGACTTTATTTTCACTTTGACTTTATTTTGAGTCTCACTAGCAGAAACCGGAAACGAAATTGCATTAATATTTTAGGTGAAAAACCTGACAGAGGAGATGGCATCTCAAGATGAGTCTATTGCCAAGTTAACAAAGGAGAAGAAAGCCCTCCAAGAGGTTCACCAGCAAACACTGGACGATCTTCAGGCAGAGGAAGACAAAGTCAACACTCTGACCAAGGCCAAGACAAAGATGGAACAGCAAGTGGATGATGTAAGAATACCTTTCTTTTGACACGAAGCATCCTGGCGAAATGTGGAAATATATATTTTAAAGATCATCACTTCAAAACTATCATATAACAGCTTGAGGGCTCACTGGAGCAAGAGAAGAAGCTCCGCATGGACCTTGAGAGAGCCAAGAGGAAGCTTGAGGGAGATCTGAAACTGGCCCAGGAATCCATAATGGATCTGGAGAACGATAAACAACAATCAGATGAAAAACTCAAGAAGTAAGAGAAAGAATAATATGGTCAAGAGGTTCCTGCTGATTCCTGTTGCAAACAGAAATACAATCAAGGATGTATTTTTTCTTTGTACTTAAAGGAAAGACTTTGAGACCAGTCAACTCCTCAGCAAGATTGAGGATGAACAGTCTCTTGGCGCTCAGCTCCAGAAGAAGATTAAGGAGCTCCAGGTACATTTGATTAGAGTTGACGAATGAAGACCTCATTGTGTTTCAGGTAATGAACTTAATTGTCAATAATTTCATCAAACCTAGGCTCGTATTGAGGAGCTGGAAGAGGAGATTGAGGCTGAGAGGGCTGCCCGGGCCAAGGTGGAGAAGCAGAGGGCTGACCTCTCCAGGGAACTGGAGGAGATCAGCGAGAGGCTCGAGGAAGCTGGCGGAGCGACATCCGCGCAGATTGAAATGAACAAGAAGCGTGAGGCTGAGTTCCAGAAGCTGCGTCGTGATCTTGAAGAGTCCACCCTGCAGCATGAGGCTACAGCGGCCGCCCTCCGCAAGAAGCAGGCTGACAGCGTTGCAGAGCTGGGCGAGCAGATCGACAACCTCCAGCGCGTCAAGCAGAAGCTGGAGAAGGAGAAGAGCGAGTACAAGATGGAGATTGACGACCTCTCCAGCAACATGGAGGCTGTTGCAAAATCCAAGGCAAGAATAATTTATGAAAGGAAATTATTTTCATCTGAAAGATAACATACTAAATGTGGACAACAATTATCCTTTATGATGACAGAGCAACTTGGAAAAAATGTGCAGAACGCTTGAAGACCAGTTTGGAGAGCTCAAGACCAAATATGATGAGAATGTTCGTCAGTTGAACGACATCGGTGTACAGAGGGCAAGACTCCAAACTGAGAACGGTAAGTCTGGTGGAGGAAAACTGATGAAATTTGCTATTTAATTTTCAAATAATACTCAATTTGTCCTTCAGGGGAGTTTTCTCGTCAGCTGGAGGAGAAGGACGCACTTGTTTCTCAGTTGACGAGAGCCAAGCAGGCTTTCACACAGCAAATGGACGAGTTCAAGAGGCTGAATGAGGAAGAAGTAAAGGTATGGAAATAACTGAGTTCTTTTGACTCACGGGATGCCATCCTCCTCCTGTGTCTCAAGTTACATGAGCCTTGCTACAAAAGATAGCATTGACAATTTTTTTATTTTTTTTTATACTGAAACAACAAATTAAATTTTATTTTTTGGGGTTCATCAGGCTAAGAATGCCCTGGCCCATGCTGTTCAGTCTGCCCGCCATGACTGCGATTTGCTCCGAGAGCAGTTTGAGGAGGAGCAGGAAGCTAAAGCTGAACTGCAGCGAGGAATGTCCAAGGCCAACTGTGAGGTGGCACAGTGGAGATCAAAATATGAGACTGATGCTATCCAGCGCACCGAGGAGCTGGAGGAAGCCAAGTAAATAATTGAGACAACTCTCTACACTCTACTTATAAGTCTTAAGTGTGTTCAATCGCTAATTGTCTGCACATAAATGACAACCAAAAAATCTTCCCCTTTACAGGAAGAAGCTTGCCCAGCGCCTCCAGGAGGCCGAGGAGTCCATTGAGGCTGTGAACTCCAAGTGTGCCTCTTTGGAGAAGACCAAGCAGAGGCTTCAGGGTGAGGTGGAGGACCTCATGATTGATGTGGAGAGAGCGAATGCCCTGGCTGCCAACCTTGACAAGAAGCAGAGGAACTTTGATAAGGTAAAGCAGCAATTCAATTAAAACATCAGAGTGAAATACAGTACTTCATCGTACTTCATTGCTAAACATCGAAAAATATCCAGGTCCTGGCAGAATGGAAGCAGAAGTTTGAGGAGGGCCAGGCAGAGCTGGAAGGATCCCAGAAGGAGGCTCGTTCACTCAGCACTGAACTGTTTAAGATGAAGAACTCGTATGAGGAGTGTCTGGATCAGCTGGAGACCATGAAGAGGGAGAACAAGAACCTGCAGCGTGAGTCACTCTGACTGAATTTTAGTAAATTTATGCAACCAAGATTTTCTCCCATGCACACCCAAATAGCAATGTTATCAACAGTAAAATTTCAACACAATCATATACAGTGCTGTATTTTGATAACATTAAGACTAGTCTAGATGTAAATCAACATAGATCTGTCAAAATATTGTATAATTCCATTGCCACTGTCTTAAGCAGGCAATTTAATATTTTGTGTTTATTCTTCCTTAGAGGAGATCTCTGACTTGACTGAACAGATTGGTGAGAGTGGAAAGAGCATCCATGAGCTGGAAAAGGCCAAGAAGACTGTGGAGAGTGAAAAGTGTGAAATACAAACAGCACTCGAGGAGGCAGAGGTACAATAAATACAATGTTTTAATCCTTCAAGGGTCTTGATTCAATAAGGCCTGCATACCTTCAACTGGATAACATGCAAATTGGTTAACCAAAGCTACAATTTCAACGTTTGCCAAAGGGCTCACTGGAGCACGGGGAAGCCAAGATTCTCCGCGTGCAGCTGGAGCTCAACCAGATCAAGGGCGAGGTTGACAGGAAGCTGGCCGAGAAGGACGAGGAGATGGAGCAGATCAAGAGGAACAGCCAGAGAGTGATTGACTCCATGCAGAGCACTCTTGATGCCGAGGTCAGGAGCAGGAATGACGCCCTGAGAGTGAAGAAAAAGATGGAGGGAGACCTGAATGAGATGGAGATTCAGCTGAGCCACGCCAACAGACAGGCTGCTGAAGCCCAGAAACAACTCAGGAATGTCCAGGGACAACTCAAGGTGAGCTTCTCATCCTGGCATCAGAAATGTTCACGGGCGCAGAAATGATTATTTGGTTTTCGTCAGGATGCCCAATTGCACCTTGATGAGGCTATTAGAGGCCAGGAAGACATGAAGGAGCAGGTTGCCATGGTGGAGCGCAGAAATGGCCTCATGCTGGCTGAAATTGAGGAGCTGAGAGCCGCTTTGGAGCAGACCGAAAGAGGACGCAAAGTGGCCGAGCAGGAGCTGGTTGACGCTAGCGAGCGTGTCGGACTGCTTCACTCCCAGGTTCATGCTCAGTGATCCAAACCGTACAGATAGAGAGACTTTCGGATGCAAACCAAATTCAATACGTTACTCCTAACATGCAGAACACCAGCCTTATCAACACCAAGAAAAAGCTGGAGGCGGACTTTGTCCAGGTTCAAAGTGAAGTAGACGATGCTGTTCAAGAATCACGTAATGCCGAGGAGAAGGCCAAAAAGGCTATCACTGATGTGAGTCCAAACATGCTCAATTTCCTGGCACCGCAGCCAGTCCAGTCAAGATTTTGAAATAGCAATGACAATACCCTTGATTTTAGGCTGCCATGATGGCCGAAGAGTTGAAGAAGGAGCAGGACACCAGTGCTCACCTGGAAAGGATGAAGAAGAACCTGGAGGTCACTGTCAAGGACCTGCAGCACCGTCTGGATGAGGCTGAGAACCTCGCCATGAAGGGAGGCAAGAAGCAGCTCCAGAAACTGGAGTCAAGGGTATGGCAACTGTTATGGATACTGTTCACACAGCATCACACAGTTAACACTTGAGATCAATTTTTTTGTATTTAATACTGATATATGTGTCTTCCTCTTTAGGTGCGTGAGCTTGAATCTGAAGTTGACGCCGAGCAGAGACGTGGAGCTGATGCTATTAAAGGTGTCCGCAAATATGAGAGGCGCGTTAAGGAGCTGACCTACCAGGTATGTTCTATTTCACTGAAATGTATAGATCCTCCTGTAAAGTGTAAAAATCCACACTTCAAAACTTACGTATTTTTGTCGATATAGACTGAGGAGGACAAGAAGAACATGACCAGACTTCAGGATCTGGTGGACAAATTGCAGCTCAAAGTCAAGTCTTACAAGAGGCAGTCTGAGGAAGCTGTGAGTACATATATATAAAACATATATATTTTTCATATTGGCTAAATATGAACTCTATTCTCATTCTAAATCTTCCACAGGAGGAACAGGCCAACACTCACATGTCAAGGCTCAGGAAGGTCCAGCATGAGCTGGAGGAGGCTCAGGAGCGCGCTGACATCGCAGAGTCCCAGGTCAACAAACTGAGGGCCAAGAGCCGCGACGCTGGAAAGGTAACAACACGGCAAATCATGACAATACTCACCAGGTTTTTAAAGCGCAGTCTACCATACCTTGATTTACAAGCACTGGCTACATGATGGAATGCTTCCTTGGTGAACTAAATAAAAAGTTCATTTTGTTCTTGTGTTTTACTTTTTTCCTAGTCTGACGCTGCTGAATAAGGGACTCCCTTTGGACAACATTCAACCGAGTTCATATAATATGAAATAGCTGTTGAAATGTCGTCTTGCAATGCTTTTACTCAATAAAATGTATTCTATTCTACTATCCAATGTCAATTTGTCATTACAGCTAAAACAAAAGTAGTTAATGATAAACCAGTAAAATGTAACAGGAAATTAGATTACTACTGACCTTAATTTCCATTTGCAAAGTAATGCACATTACATTCAAAGCAAAATTACAATGTACATGGCAAAGTCAAACCCCATATGTGAATATTTTCGGTCAAACCCTTTTAAAGATGTTTTTCCCAGTTGACTTTTATTACAAGCAAACTACCAAAAACCCAGTGCCATTTATTTTTTTCAATGCTCCTAATTAGGGTTGCCCTAGTGAGAACTTCAAAAACA
Organism: Filicampus tigris; assembly: GCF_054856515.1. Lineage (NCBI taxonomy): Eukaryota > Metazoa > Chordata > Actinopteri > Syngnathiformes > Syngnathidae > Filicampus > Filicampus tigris. Next base: position 5,261,010 of record NC_141232.1, read on the forward strand.
AAACAGAAATAAAAACAGATCAGGTGTAAGACTGCCTATGACAACCGATAATAAACTCTGCTTGTCTTTGCAACTCTCTCTGCACTTGTGCTGAGCGATACAAGTCATGCAGTTTGTTGCGAATGTTAAACTTGTAAACGTATCCTCCAGCTATTCATCGAGAGCAACAGTCAGCTGAACACTCCATATTGCACCTTGTTAGGATCAACTTTCACCTCTTGAGGCAAGCAGTCACGTAAATTAAGTGCCCACCCACTGAGCAAAACATATGAACAGCTGATGCTAAATACATGACATGTTTGTGTCCGCTGCATGCAAGCAAGACATGCTGATACTTACACGACATATTGCCCCTTATGAGTTGTCATATATGTCATCTTTGTTCAATTTATACTTGGTGGCAGCAAGTCAGGCTGTTTAAAATGCCTATTTAAGAAAGCTGTCCTGTCTGAAAACACATTCAAAAAATTAATTACATATGCCACAAAAAAAGTGAGATGTTCCCTACCTCTCCTACCTATATCTTAAACTACATGTAGATGATGTGAATCCCTATAACCAATGAACACTACTTAGTACGAATACTGTACAAATGATTAAATGTTGAAAATGAAGTTTTGAATTGATCAAGTATTGCCTGCTGCTCACTTACCTGGCACTTCCTCGGCCAAAGAATCTACTTTCAATACATTTAGAGGCGGGAGTTGTACCACATTTAAAAAAAGAAAGAAGAAGAAATCAAGATACCAGTATAGAACTGTTTAGTTGCGCTATCTAGTGGACGAAATAGGACAAGTAAATAGTAGTAGTTTCATGAATCCTTCAATTATTTCACACTTATTTTTTTTCTTTTAAATGATTTTAAAACTTGTCTTCGTAATTTAGCCTAGTTAGAGGAGGAACGTCACATGTTCATGTTGTTGATAAACACAATTGACAGCAGGTCCTTCTTATCTGCTATTTTTGAATGCAGACTACTTAATATGGTTATCTCATCAGATATTATATAGATTATTATACAGACACCTACAATATACATTTGTACACACAAAATACCACAAAAAAATAATGAATTCAATAACAAAGATATAGGATGGTGTTATTTTGTAGGTGTACCCAATAAATACATAATTCTAGCATGAATCATTGCTTCCACCACTTATGACCAACGTGACAAGATTCAGCCCAAAAATGTTGTCAAAATACAGAATCTGGTAAAAAAAAAAAAAAAGAAAAGAAAGAAAAGTAGCTTTTGTGGGGGAACATTTTTGTGATATTGCCTATCAAAAAACACATTCAGATTAGAGTAAAACATTGTATCATCATTATTTCTCAACTTAACTGGTTTTGTCTGCTACCCGGACAAGTTTCATTTAAAAGTCTTACTTGACTGAATTCGCATCTTTTGGCCTGATTATTACTTCATTAATTATCACTATACAAATATCCATTAAAGATACAGAATGTATGTTTTGTTATCTGATCCTCTTCAAGCATTAATACTGTCGTCGCTACATACCTACTATTTTCCAATTACAGGGGCAATGCCATGGCCCCATTCATCATAGATGCTTTCTTTTCAGCATTACAGTCAAAGATTCAATACTACTGACAAGTGAAGTATCACAGTACATCATCTTAGGGCTGCCATGTAAATGGTACTCGTGGAATGACAATAGATCTAATATAAGCTCAGAACCATTGCAAAAATGTTAAGTACTCTCCCTCTCTCTGGTACCACTGATCAGCCTTGCAAGCCCTAACTAGCCCAGCGATGACAGCATAAACTAACAGGAATCAAAACGCTAGTAGCAATTTTGTTTTCATCTTTTTCTCACTATTTGTGACTTCAAGAAATAAAAAAAAAAAACCTAAACAATACACCTGATGTCTGGGCAAAGGCAAGATTTATGGTTCTGAATGATGTTAAATTCATCTAATTATTTTTATGTTTTTATGACATATTTTTGTTTCTCCTGTCATGAGAAAATAATCCCATGCAGCTTTGTAGATCCATGCATTATTCTACCACATAGTGCCTTGATGACCACAAAGATGACCTAGTCTTTGTGGCTACATTTGCAATTTGCAGTGGAAGCACACGTGATGGGAACACTTGCTATTTTAAAGACATTTCAACCACACCGGTGGTCTGTTTTTAGTGCAATGATATATTTAGACATTAAAGCTGGCTTTGTTCGGCTCATTAGATAACGGCAGCGGACTGCCCACGAAGACAAATATGTGAGTTGATAATGACAAAAGGAATACTTATTGTCCAGAAAAGTCCAATTGTTAACCGCAAGTTAATTTATTTTCATCTAAAATTAGCTTTCACTTTTGCTTGCTAGGATGCTAACGTACTCAAAGTGACCCCACTGTCTCATGACCTTAGCTGCGAAACAATAAATTACTGCATTGTTGATGGCAGAGAACCTTCGACGCTCCACTCTAGATAACTGATTCGACCTTTAAAAAGCACTTTCTCAAATGAAGAGGTGAAAGTCAAAAGGACATCATTGGGAGGACTTGGCCACCTTTGTTCTTTTAAAGTGTGTCAGACTCCGCCTCTCCAAACATTTTTGGAGGTGTTTTATTTCAGTTCAAGGGCTTGATGTAGGCATGGGGGACATTTAAAAAGGATCGCCAGGCACAGGAACATACCAAGGAGAGAACTTTTTTTTCCCCACACACTATTCAGTCAAGTAGGATCACGTAACAAGATTATAACAATTCTATTGCTTGTTTCTGACACAAAGTGTCGGCGCAGTGCAGACACGAAGAGCCGGCAAGAATTTCTCTCTTTTAGTTCCATTATGACTCACACTATATTTAACTTGACAAATTGAAGAGGTTCGAGTTAAATAGTGACACCACCATGCTACCAGTGCAATCTGGGGTGCGACATTGTGTCACCGCTCTGAACAATGGACCGCGTGTCGGCAGCTGACGTCAAGGTGACCCAGGAATCAGTCATGCACAACATGAGCAAACCCGCAACTTTATTGGAGATGAACGACAGGCTGCAAGGTGTCAAACAACTGGACGCATGCATCTCGCCGCCAGGGAACTGGCGCCTATTTATGACAGCGCCTATAAACCTTTGCTTTTTCGAAAATAGACCCTAATGCAAAACCAGCGCAACAGGTACAGCTCAAATAAGACCAATAAAAGGGATGATGGTGAACTTTGCCTCAAATCGAGTCGAGGTCAGGACCAATTCTATTAAGGCCATCTGAACAAACCTTTTTTGAAAGACCACATGTCCAATACATGTTTAATAAAACACTTTGCTTTGCTTCAAGGTGGGGGGAAAAAACATGTCAGGTAAATTTAAAGCAAAACTTGACTTAAAAATCCGTCATTGAAAATTAATCGGATTCATCAAATAAACAACAAAATGTGCTAAAACGGAATATGCTTTTTGCTAAGGCCTTTCTTGGAAAGTGACATTAGACTTGCCTCGTGCTTTTATTGATCGTGGCATCTCTAACATCTTGTTTATTGGCACAGGACTAATTTTGGGTCTTATCTGAGTCTAGATGACAACTGTTCATCCACCGCATTCCAAGGGGATATGTAATCCCTCCTCAAGTTTTCTGGAGTGACGCTGAGCCTAACTTTTATTTCAGACATGTGAGATGCGTGGTGCTTCTGCAACTTTACACCAATGACATTTGTGTGCTTCTCCAAAACCAAGCCAGCGCCTGGCACGGCGCACCATGTCAACGTGATCATATGTCGCTGATAATTGAGTCGGAAACAACATTTGCACATCGTAGATCCCAAACAATCTCAACTATGTGGGGCTGAATTGTATTATTCTGACCATTTGTTTTCTTTTAGAAAAAGTATAACGGCTGTTAGATTCATTTCTAAGTCTATCAATACTATTAATATAATAACTATAATATCGACACTTTTTAGTCGTTCAATTTCAAAAATATACCACCTGGATTCTCCTGTTATCATATTGCTGCAGGGTATTGTAATTGTTCCATTGAATTTTTTTCTCCATTTATTAGTGGGTGTTATTCTTTCCATTTAGTCTCGGCACAGTTGAGGAAATACACGACAAACATAAAACTAGGCACAGGGCAGCACAATCACATTAAATGTCAATGTCACAGGATTAGCGACAACATGGCAAGAATACATGACCAAACTGAGCAGGGCACACCTACCGAGGAGACAGTCGTCCCCTATAAAAGACAGCACCCAGGACGCTGACAATAACTGATAAGCTTCCAACACAGGTTAGTAATGAATGGCATCAATGTTTCTTTTTTTTTTTTTGTGGTCATATTGTAAAATAAAAATACACACCTTGACTCATCTTTCATCTACTTTATTCATAGGATCATAAGAACAGATCTGATTTTCATCTTCTGTTGGGACCGTAAGAGGTAATTACAATCTCACTTAATTGAAAACATTTGGTAAGTGATTCATGCGGGCGATGGACATAGTGATGGCAATTTCCAACAAGACAGAAATATGAAATGGAGAACGTATGAACTGTGCCTTCTTGCAGTCTCCAGTAAAGTGTCACCATGAGCACCGACGCGGAGATGGAGCAGTATGGCGTCGCAGCCATTTACCTGCGGAAGCCAGAGAAGGAGAGGATCGAGGCTCAGAATACGCCGTTTGATGCCAAAACAGCCTACTTTGTGACCGATCCTCAAGAGATGTACCTCAGGGGTAAACTCATCAACAGAGAGGGGGGCAAAGCCACCGTTGAGACATTAATTGAAAAAAAGGTAAGTGTACTGAGGCCGCAAATCAAACGTACCAGACTAACCTTCGTGAACAAAATAGCTCAGAATTATCATTGTGAGATATACTGTTGGTCATCATATTGACAAGATACTCTATTTCAGTTTTTACTCAAGATACCGCATTTAATGTCTCAGCAAATCTTAAAAAAAAAGACTTGATTTGCTTTTCAGACAGTCACCGTCAAAGAAGATGACATCCATCCGATGAACCCTCCCAAATTCGATAAAATTGAGGACATGGCCATGATGACCCACCTCAACGAACCTGCCGTGTTGTATAACCTCAAAGAGCGTTTTGCATCATGGATGATCTACGTAAGTCTACACCAGTACTTTTAGTCTGCGGAGTTTGAACGGAAGGAATGGATTTGTCACAGGCTTTACGAGAGCAATGCAATCTCTTTCTAGACCTACTCCGGCCTCTTCTGTGTGGTGGTCAACCCCTACAAGTGGCTTCCTGTGTACGACCAGCAGGTCGTTGTGGCCTACCGAGGCAAGAAGAGGATTGAGGCTCCTCCCCACATCTTCTCCATCTCTGACAACGCCTATCAGTTCATGCTCACTGGTAGGATCACAATAAACTAGTGTGAAAACCTATTATCTAGCCACTGCTTTCAAAGTGATTTATCTATTTTTCCTATCAATTACAGATCGTGAGAACCAGTCTGTTCTTATCACGTGAGTTAAACAACAACCTAATATTTCTTTGAGCACTGGTTACAACATAAGCATTTAATATTATTCCTGTTTTCCCCCAGTGGAGAATCCGGTGCCGGAAAGACTGTCAACACCAAGCGTGTCATCCAGTACTTTGCAACAATTGCAGTTGCTGGGGGCAAAAAAGTTGAGACATCTGGCAAGATGCAGGTAAAACTAGAAGAGCATAGAAGCAATCCCAATTGTCTTTCACAAATACCCACGTCCTGCATGTCTGGATTTTGGCATTTAAGGTGCATGTATGATTCACAGTGAAATTAAAATATCTCCGTGGTAACAAAACTAAATAAAGTTACCATTCTCTTGGTGGAGCCTAATTAGTTTGTCTACTACAATGCCCTGGTAGGGTTCCCTGGAAGATCAAATCATTGCAGCCAACCCCCTGCTGGAGGCCTACGGTAATGCCAAGACTGTGAGGAACGACAACTCCTCTCGTTTCGTAAGTCTTCAAATGATAAGGCTTTACTGTAACTCTCGCACATTTACTGTTAACAAGCCCAAACTGACATGTTACTGGGAATACGTTTAGGGTAAATTCATCAGAATCCACTTTGGCTCGACTGGCAAGCTGGCCTCAGCTGATATTGAAACTTGTGAGTTTTCAATAACCACGTGAACGTCACAAAATAAAACAAACGTTGGCTCCGTATGAATTCCGATATGTCTAACAAATGGTCAGATCTGCTGGAGAAGTCCCGTGTCACCTTCCAGCTGTCTGCGGAGAGGAGCTACCATATCTTCTATCAGCTGATGACAGGACACAAGCCTGAGCTGCTTGGTATGTCACGTCAGCAAGGCATAAACGTCAGTAAACTAGAAACGCCAATTGATGTGTTCCCTCAACTTTATTCCAGAGGCTCTTCTGATCACCACCAACCCATATGACTACCCAATGATCAGCCAGGGTGAAATCACGGTCAAGAGCATCAATGATATCGAGGAGTTCATTGCAACAGACGTAAGGATAAAATTCAAACACTATTAGTATGGTTTGTTCCATTATGAGAACTTGAAAAAAATGATTAAAAGCCAATAACTGTGGTTAATGTACATTACAGACAGCTATTGACATCCTGGGATTCACTTTAGAAGAGAAACTTGGCATCTACAAACTGACTGGTGCTGTGATGCATCATGGCAACATGAAATTCAAGCAGAAGCAGCGTGAGGAGCAGGCTGAACCTGACGGCACTGAGGGTACAAACCACACAAACGCTGTGATGTCTCCACACAAAATACAAACGCTTCACAAGGTGAAAACTATTAATTTATTTTTTCTTCAGAGGCTGATAAAATCGCTTACCTCATGGGTCTGAACTCAGCTGATATGCTGAAAGCTCTGTGCTACCCTCGAGTCAAAGTTGGGAATGAATTTGTGACCAAAGGTCAGACCGTCCCACAGGTAAACAATTTAAGTGTGTTTTTTTTTTTTTTTTTTTTTTAAGGGGAAGTCAACCCAAGCATTTTTTCCTTGTTTCAACTAGTGGGCCTGCATAGAGCGTGTTCTTGAAAAAAAGGTTCTTGGGTTTACTTACCCTCTAAAGATAGGATTAAAACTACACTAAACTTGTTCTATAGGTCAACAACTCTGTCTCAGCTTTGTGCAAGTCCGTCTATGAGAAAATGTTCTTGTGGATGGTCATCCGCATCAACGAGATGTTGGACACAAAGCAGCCTAGACAGTTCTTCATTGGGGTGTTGGATATCGCTGGATTTGAGATCTTCGATGTGAGTCTCACTCATCACAAAAGTCTACATACTGTGGATCACTCAACTGATTCAACAGTATACTGTAGTTCAACAGCTTGGAGCAACTGTGCATCAACTTCACCAATGAGAAACTGCAGCAGTTCTTCAACCACCACATGTTTGTCTTGGAGCAAGAAGAGTACAAGAAAGAGGGAATCGACTGGGACTTTATTGACTTCGGTATGGACTTGGCTGCTTGCATTGAGCTTATTGAGAAGGTGAGACAAATGTATTTATAGATATCTGAGAAAATGATGACAAATCTCAGAGTTCCTTTCAAAATGACCGACAAGAGTTTTCCCGCCAATAGCCAATGGGCATCTTCTCCATCCTTGAAGAGGAGTGCATGTTCCCCAAGGCTACAGACACTTCTTTCAAGAACAAGCTGTATGATCAACATCTTGGCAAGACCAAGGCCTTTGAGAAGCCAAAGCCTGCAAAGGGCAAGGCTGAGGCCCACTTCTCACTGGTCCACTATGCTGGTACTGTGGACTACAATATCACCGGATGGTTGGACAAGAACAAGGACCCACTGAATGACTCCGTCGTCCAGCTCTACCAGAAAGCATCAAACAAACTGCTGTGCATGCTGTACGCTACCCATGCCTCAGCTGAAGGTATGAATGTCATACTGTAAATATTGGAAAAATACTTTTGGTCCGTTTACAATGACAATTGTTTGTAAAACAGAGACCGGCGGCGGCGGCAAGAAAGGAGGTGGAAAAAAGAAGGGTGGTTCCTTCCAGACTGTCTCGGCTCTATTCAGGGTAACATCGTCAAACATGTGTGAATAATTTCCCTGATCAAGATTTGAAGTTGATGATTATTACAACGATGATATTTCACCTCAAAGGAGAACTTGGGCAAGCTGATGACCAACTTAAGGAGCACTCATCCTCACTTTGTGCGTTGCCTGATTCCCAATGAAACTAAGACCCCAGGTTGAATAGTCGTCCAACTAAAGCTTTTGACTCCAAAGACACATTTGAGACTGCAATGTCATCTTTTGAACCATACTCAGGTCTTATGGAGAACTTCTTGGTCATCCACCAGCTGAGGTGTAACGGTGTGCTGGAGGGCATCAGAATCTGCAGGAAGGGCTTCCCCAGCAGAATCCTCTACGGTGATTTCAAGCAGAGGTAGCTGTAAATTTGTCAAAATGTCCTCACTTATAAAAGTGAAAGAAACTTAGTCAACAGTTGCATAAAATATTTTGTACTTAACTGTCCTGCCTTCTTTTGCAGGTACAAAGTATTGAATGCCAGTGTCATCCCTGAGGGTCAGTTCATTGACAACAAGAAGGCTGCAGAGAAACTGCTGGGCTCCATTGATGTGGATCACACTCAGTATAGATTTGGACACACAAAGGTGTGTCACAGATACAAAATCTTCAATGAGTTATTGTGTGCATATATTTTCAACTATTATCTGTACCACACAGGTCTTCTTCAAAGCTGGTCTGCTGGGTACCCTTGAGGAGATGCGAGATGAGAAACTGGCTGCATTGGTGACCATGACTCAGGCTCTCTGCAGAGGATTCCTCATGAGGAAAGAGTTTGTGAAGATGATGGAGAGGAGGTATAAATACTTTTCGCCTGAAAACAGACATGGTGCCAAACAAGTTACACCAAGGCACGGCTAATCAAAATTCGTTCGTGCTGTGTTTCATAGAGATGCAATCTTCACCATCCAGTACAACATGCGCTCATTCATGAATGTGAAAAACTGGCCATGGATGCATCTCTACTTCAAGATCAAGCCTCTCCTCAAGAGTGCTGAGACTGAGAAAGAGCTGGCACAGATGAAGGAGAATTATGGCAAGATGCAAACTGACCTGGCTACTGCTCTAGCCAAAAAGAAAGAGCTGGAGGAGAAAATGGTTTCCCTGCTGCAGGAGAAGAATGACCTGCAACTGCAAGTAGCATCTGTGAGTGATCTCTGAGACATGTAACCGGATCAGTCATGCAACTGTTACATCACTCTTTTTTGGGTTGGTTAATTCAAAGACTAACAGTATTCATTCGTAACAACAGGAAAGTGAGAACCTCTCAGATGCCGAGGAAAGGTGTGAGGGACTCATTAAGAGCAAGATCCAGCTCGAGGCCAAACTCAAAGAGACGACTGAGAGACTGGAGGATGAAGAGGAAATCAACGCTGAGCTTACAGCTAAGAAGAGAAAGCTGGAGGACGAATGCTCAGAACTGAAGAAAGATATTGATGACTTGGAACTCACCTTGGCCAAAGTGGAGAAGGAGAAACATGCCACTGAGAACAAGGTAGACTTTATCTTCACTTTGACTTTATTTTGAGTCTCACTAGCAGAAACAACCGGCAACGATATATTACATGAATATTTTAGGTGAAAAACCTGACAGAGGAGATGGCATCTCAAGATGAGTCTATTGCCAAGTTAACAAAGGAGAAGAAAGCCCTCCAAGAGGCTCACCAGCAAACACTGGACGATCTTCAGGCAGAGGAAGACAAAGTCAACACTCTGACCAAGGCCAAGACAAAGCTGGAACAGCAAGTGGATGATGTAAGAACAACTTTATTTTGACACAAAGCATTCTGGGGAAATTTGGAAGTACTGTAGATCTTTTCACGAGCATCACTACAAAACTATCATGTAACAGCTAGAGGGCTCACTGGAGCAAGAGAAGAAGCTCCGCATGGACCTTGAGAGAGCCAAGAGGAAGCTTGAGGGAGATCTGAAATTGGCCCAGGAGTCCATAATGGATCTGGAGAACGATAAGCAACAATCAGAGGAAAAAATCAAAAAGTAAGAGAAAAAAATACCCTCCTTGCTGCAAACAGAAATACAATCAAGGATGTATTTTTTCTTTCTACTTAAAGGAAAGACTTTGAGACCAGTCAACTCCTCAGCAAGATTGAGGATGAACAGTCTCTTGGCGCTCAGCTCCAGAAGAAGATTAAGGAGCTCCAGGTACATTTGATTAGAGTTGACGAATGAAGACCTCATTGTGTTTCAGGTAATGAACTTAATTGTCAATAATTTCATCAAACCTAGGCTCGTATTGAGGAGCTGGAAGAGGAGATTGAGGCTGAGAGGGCTGCCCGGGCCAAGGTGGAGAAGCAGAGGGCTGACCTCTCCAGGGAACTGGAGGAGATCAGCGAGAGGCTCGAGGAAGCTGGCGGAGCGACATCCGCGCAGATTGAAATGAACAAGAAGCGTGAGGCTGAGTTCCAGAAGCTGCGTCGTGATCTTGAAGAGTCCACCCTGCAGCATGAGGCTACAGCGGCCGCCCTCCGCAAGAAGCAGGCTGACAGCGTTGCAGAGCTGGGCGAGCAGATCGACAACCTCCAGCGCGTCAAGCAGAAGCTGGAGAAGGAGAAGAGCGAGTACAAGATGGAGATTGACGACCTCTCCAGCAACATGGAGGCTGTTGCCAAAGCCAAGGTCTGTTTCGCCTTTGTGAAAACTCCATTGTACTGCAGATCCAAACATAATGAAGGTTACCTGAAAAAGATGATCTCATCATTGTAAGTTGGTTGGAAAGAATCTGGTCTTTTGCAGGGCAACTTAGAGAAAATGTGCAGAACTCTTGAAGACCAGTTAAGTGAAATTAAGTCCAAAAATGATGAGAACGTTCGGCAGCTGAATGACTTGAGCGCACAGAAGGCAAGACTGCAAACAGAGAATGGTGAGCCATCCGCCCATTTTCCGTTGCTTTGACCACACAAAATGGTGGTAGTTACAAGCAACCTGAATCACCTCATTTTTACAAAAAAAGGAAAATAGACATTTTGTATGAAATCTTCCTCATCATTGCTCAGGTGAGTTTGCTCGTCAGCTTGAGGAGAAAGAAGCCCTTATTTCCCAGCTGACCAGGGGCAAGCAGGCTTACACTCAACAGATTGAAGAGCTTAAGAGACACATTGAGGAGGAAGTGAAGGTATAAGATCTGATATTTAAAAGCATCTTTCCCTGGACTTGTATGCAGTATTTATATGCCACTTGAGCTATCCTTCTTATTTTGACTTTATAGGCCAAGAATGCCCTGGCCCATGCTGTTCAGTCTGCCCGCCACGACTGCGATCTGCTCCGAGAGCAATATGAAGAGGAGCAGGAAGCTAAAGCTGAACTGCAACGAGGAATGTCCAAGGCCAACAGTGAGGTGGCACAATGGAGATCAAAATATGAGACTGATGCTATCCAGCGCACCGAGGAGCTGGAGGACGCCAAGTAAATAATTGAGACACATTTTATAAGTGTTAAGTGTGTTCAGAGTCGCTACTTGTCTGCGCATAAATGACAACAAAAAATCTTCCGCATTCCAGGAAGAAGCTTGCCCAGCGCCTCCAGGAGGCCGAGGAGTCCATTGAGGCTGTGAACTCCAAGTGTGCCTCTTTGGAGAAGACCAAGCAGAGGCTTCAGGGTGAGGTGGAGGACCTCATGATTGATGTGGAGAGAGCCAATTCCCTGGCTGCCAATCTTGACAAGAAGCAGAGGAACTTTGATAAGGTTCATATCCAAACTGGAGTCATTCATCAATTACAAATGACTCCATTTTTAATTAGTCTTTGTAATTCCAGGTCCTAGCAGAATGGAAGCAGAAATATGAGGAGGGCCAGGCAGAGCTGGAAGGATCCCAGAAGGAGGCTCGTTCACTCAGCACTGAACTGTTTAAGATGAAGAACTCGTATGAGGAGGCTCTGGATCAGTTGGAGACCTTGAAGAGGGAGAATAAGAACCTGCAACGTGCGTCCATTTGCAGTCTACATCTACAGCAAAATGACAATGGTTATTTTGGAAAATATTGCTTATAATAACAATACAAATATGTATTTTTTTTGTCGTCGTTTTTGACCTGCAGAGGAGATCTCAGATCTAACTGAACAGATTGGGGAGACCGGAAAAAGCATCCATGAGCTGGAAAAAGCTAAAAAGACGGTAGAAAGTGAAAAGGCTGAGATTCAGACCGCTCTGGAGGAGGCAGAGGTATCACATTATAGCAGCATTAAATCTAATCACTGTGATAGTCTGTACTAAGTTGATAATTGTGTTGCTGACATGACAAAAATCTGTGTTCAATCTTACTAAGCTAACGTTCCTTGCACACAGGGCACACTGGAACACGAAGAGTCCAAGATTCTCCGCGTGCAGCTGGAGCTCAACCAGATCAAGGGCGAGGTTGACAGGAAGCTGGCCGAGAAGGACGAGGAGATGGAGCAGATCAAGAGGAACAGCCAGAGAGTGATTGACTCCATGCAGAGCACTCTTGATGCCGAGGTCAGGAGCAGGAATGACGCCCTGAGAGTGAAGAAGAAGATGGAGGGAGACCTGAATGAGATGGAGATCCAGCTGAGCCACGCCAACAGGCAGGCTGCCGAGGCCCAGAAACAACTCAGAAATGTTCAGGGACAACTCAAGGTGAGCTTCTCATCCTGGCATCAGAAATGCTCACGGGCACAGAAATGATTATTTGGTTTTTGTCAGGATGCCCAACTGCACCTGGACGATGCTGTCAGAGGTCAGGAAGATATGAAGGAGCAGGTTGCCATGGTGGAGCGCAGAAATGGCCTCATGCTGGCTGAAATTGAGGAGCTGAGAGCCGCTTTGGAGCAGACCGAAAGGGGACGCAAAGTGGCCGAGCAGGAGCTGGTTGACGCTAGCGAGCGTGTCGGACTGCTTCACTCTCAGGTTTGGTTTCCGTTAGTTGACGTCAGGAAAAAATCAACATGGCTGACGACGTTGCTCATTGCTTCAATGTGTTTTTTTTTATGTATATATAAATGTCTCAAAATAACTTTTGTTCAACATTCAGAACACCAGTCTTCTGAACACCAAGAAGAAGTTGGAGTCTGACCTTGTCCAGATTCAGAGTGAAGTGGACGATGCCGTTCAGGAATCGAGAAATGCAGAGGAGAAGGCCAAAAAGGCTATCACTGATGTGAGTCTACTCACAAACACAGAGAAGTTGTGAGGATCCGTAATAGATTGTGGAAAACTTGAAACTTTTAACCACTTCAGGCTGCCATGATGGCTGAGGAGCTGAAGAAGGAACAGGACACCAGCGCTCACTTGGAGAGGATGAAGAAGAACCTGGAGGTCACTGTCAAGGACCTGCAGCACCGTCTGGATGAGGCTGAGAACCTCGCCATGAAGGGTGGCAAGAAACAGCTCCAGAAACTCGAGTCGAGGGTATGAACTGCACGTACACGAGAATTCATCTACTTTGACCGTTTTGTCAAGTCTTGTTTACTGAGACAGATTTTCAAAGGCCTTCACCGGCCCACGGTTCATGAGAGGAGAAGCGGCAGTAAAACAGGCCAAAATTCAAAAGTCAGGTGATGAGGCAGAGCGAGTGATGACTTGCTTTCGGTGTGCTTTCACCAAATACCAACGTGTATAAACAAGTGTTAAATTGAGATTTCAACATTTCTACGTACTAAGTACTAAGTACTGGAGCCTGAATAGAGAATGTTCTCGAACCTGCTGACTCCTTTTAACCTCTCAGAGTCACTAAAACATCAGCATGTTGTGGCCATAAGGCTCGGGAAGGAACATATGGTACCGCTAAGTCAGCAAGATAGGAAGATGCTAAGCCATGTAATATTTTGAGTACGCAACTAAACCTTAAAATCACTTCCCGGGTGGAACTTCATATTAACTGCTGGTCTATCTGGCCAAGAAGAAACTATCCCAATATTTCTCCTATGGTAAAAAAAAAAACGGAATTTGTGTCTATTTCCTCAGGTCCGTGAGCTGGAAACTGAAGTCGAGACTGAGCAGAGGCGTGGAGTCGATGCCGTTAAAGGTGTCCGCAAATACGAGAGGAGAGTGAAGGAGCTGACCTACCAGGTGTGTTCCGTTTCACCACACTCCCACCTTTTCCTTTTGGATCAGCAGTGAAAATGTCACCCTTTCAACTAAACAGACTGAGGAGGACAAAAAGAATGGGACCAGGCTTCAGGATCTGGTGGATAAACTGCAACTGAAAGTCAAGGCGTACAAGAGACAAGCCGAGGAGGCTGTAAGCAAAAAAAGAGAAAAAATTGACAAAGCTGACATTTTCACAAAATGGAAACAACTTCAATTTTCTCTTGTAGGAGGAGCAGGCCAACACTCACATGTCCAGGCTCAGGAAGGTCCAGCATGAGCTGGAAGAGGCTCAAGAGCGTGCTGATATCGCAGAGTCCCAGGTCAACAAACTGAGGGCCAAGAGTCGCGATGCTGGAAAGGTAACATGTTGATTTTAAGCATCGAATCTACAGCCTCTCAAAGATGACTCATAATTCTCACTCTCATCTTTTTCAGGGAAGTGAATCTACTGAATAAGATCCAGTGACATTGTTGGAGGGATCCATACAATATGGAACCTGTTGTCTTTAAATTCAATTATACCAATAAATGGTTTAAACAAATATGTATATCGGTTTGTCATTTTCTATACTGTTGTCATGATACCACGTTCTCTTTAAACTGTCATACCGAGAAATAATAAATTCATTCTTTAATTTACTGAGCTCAAGACCCACAATGAGTTCGCTAGGACCCAAACTTACAAAAGCAAGACTCGATTGGCCTTCAATTTTCCTTTAATGTGAAGATAAATATTGTAAATTTGACGCACTGCAGAGAAGCGTTAACAACCCTGTCAAATTTTAATAATTAAAAAAAAAAATTTAAAATCGCAGATTGTATAAAATGGAGTTTTCAGAATTGTGAGAAATGACACCGTTATCTCTGCTCTCAAACGCTGTGGGCGTGTCTGCTGAATATGTAAATTTGCAATTATGCTGAATAACCACTGATGCAAATGAATGCGCTCAACTTCGAGTATAGTTGGGGAGGGGGGGGCTTTAATTCAATAGCTCCACAATTCAGGATTACATAGTTGTCAGTCTTTCTTTGTCCGTTTTCAGCAGTTATCTTCACACATGTACAACACATTAAAACTAAAAATCTTTGAATTCACTTTGCAGGTTCTTGAACATCAACGTACTGCAAATTAATACAATACAATACAATACAATTTTATTTATTTAGCGCATTTACAGAAATTAATTTAATACAACAAAAATACAAATGTGCATTAGTAGTTTTCTTTATTTGTATTTGATTGTCAAAGGTACTATGTTGTAACTACTAAATGAGAGAAAAGACAAGTGATTGCAATTAGGGTGAATTAAGGTCAACGACAACAGAAAGTGGGCAGCACGTCTGCCTCGCAGTGAAGATGTTCTGGGTTTGAATCCCAAGCTCTCTTCTGCGTGGTTTGCATGTTCCTCCAGCTTCCTCACAGATTCTAAAATTAGACGTCTTCTTCATTGAAGACGAAATTGTCCATGTGAAAGTTATACCATGCATCTCGCCCACAGTCAAACAGCTCATTCATTGAGAACAAGCGCCATATAAAATGGATGGCTGGATGGATTCAACTACTTACCTTAGATCATACTGTTTATTGTTTATTACCGCCATCCCTCCTATCTTTCGCCGCACCCCCTTTTCCGTTCCCCCTCCCTCTCACTGGATCCCCTCTATGTTTCTGTCCCCCTTGAGTCACTCCCATTTTCAAGTGTGACGTGTGAACCTTCTCAATCAGAGAGAAGCAGTCTTCCTGCGCGCTGACGGGGATGACCGCGGACACCCCATGTTCTGGCGGGCCAGAATGAATGGGACGCGCCCTCCGGGCCGCTTTGGGCTGGGGCGACGACGGTCTCGAGCGGGGATTCCTGGGGCTGGCGCGGCTCGGCGAGCAGTGTGCGGGGTTGCCGTCTTCCTTGGGGATGAGGTTCAGGTTCAAGGACACGGGTCTTCCGGGTCTTGGGCTCAGGGGGATCATGAGATTTTCTCCCGGAGCGCCGAGAGTGAGGAAGACCTCCGGGAAAGGCTGGTTGAAATTCTTATGTCCCTTTAATAGGTGATCAAAGAAGAAACTTGAAGTGGTAATTAAAGGGATTTAAAACATACATTTCATATCAAGACAATCTTACCATCCGTGGTGTGAAGCTCATTGACACCTTTACAGTCATCTGAAAAGAGAAAATAAAATGTCACTGGACACTGTCATGAGGAAGAAAAAAAAAGTCAAAATACAGTAAATTTCACAAACTCACAAAGTTTTGAGTACGCCGATTTGTTAACCCTCAAACACTATGAATTTCAGTTTCAGTTCGTTATACAAGCAGTACTGAAACACTGAATAGATGAACATGGTCATTAAAGTATTGAGGTCAAATTAAGTTCACCTGGACACAGTCAATTTTAGGTCCGCAAATTTCACCCCCAAAGCCCTTCATCGCTAACTATTTCTTGAGCAGTGGTATGTTTATTCTTATTATTAATGAGACAATATGTTGGCATGTCGCTCGGACAAAGGACACAGGCTCACGCATACACACCCGTATGATTACGCAATACAATACACGACCCTATTCATTAAGACCTCTATTGTGGTGCAACTGGAGATGGCATGTGGTGGCGCCCTGATGGCTGTGAAGCCTGCCCCCTGCAGGAGAGATGTATGTACCCCACCCTCGAAACTCCCCACCCCACCTCCACGTGCTAGTCTCTGTGTCATGTATTAATGTTTGCCTGTTTGTTGAGTTTTTTTTTTTTTTTTTTTTTACAAATCCATACTAGGCTTCCCTTACAGGATCTCAGTGTGGGATTTTTTTCCCCTCCCACTCCCTTATGTTTGTCTTTTCATCTGCGAAAGCGGGGTGCTTTGAAAGGTGACCTTGCGCTTTTCTGATTCTTCTCCTTCTTATTATTATTATTATGTCTTACCTGAGCTGTGGAATCAAGTGTCCTCTGGTATTCTGTCTCACAGTTGAAGGATGCAGACTTTGGCAGGCTGCAGCCCGATGGTGCAGTCATCGTTTCGGCCTGAGAGGACGGTGCCTTGACCTCATGTCTTTTGGATGGTGTGTTTTCATCCACAGTGATTTGTGGTGCACTAATCTGGCAGGGGAGGTGAACCATGGAAAGTTAGAATGATGGTACAATTGATTAGGCACTTGTCTAGCACGAATAAATAGGATAACATAGTTACCGAGGGTTATAGAAAACATTATGAAAAGAATCATCGACCACAAAAATCATCATTATGATAGTTTATTGAAACTATATAATGTGCATTGAAATTTTCTTCTACAATATGAATAATCTTGAAAAATAATACACGCCCTGTACAGTATATACAGTCACGAAATTAATGGATTCCATCATCAAAAATTAAATGAATGTGCCAAGTGGCGTAGAGGCACATACTGGAGCTGCAGCTTTCGTATGACTTCCGTTGTGTTTTCCCTCCCTGTTGGCGCTTATGCCGGGCAGGGAAGGCAGAGCAACCCTCTGGTCGTCCAGCCTGCGGGCCTGACTGCAGGTCACCATGCGGAAGAACGCGTCCGCGTCTGGAGCTGCACAAAAGACTCCCGTCTCAGAGCAAGACAACATACTTGACGACCCCCGTGTGGCGGTTTGTTTTGTTACCTGCGGGGGCTTTATTTGGGCTGCGTGTGGGCGTTGTGGGTGTACTCTTGCTCTGGGCTAAAGTGCAACGTTGCTCGTCCATACGTCCTCTCTGAGCACGTGTCATCATTTTTAGGAACTGATGCTGTTCAACTAGAGGGAGCTTGGGGAAAAAAGCAGAACAATGACAAGATAATTAGTACATGGATGATCCAGCTAACCGCTGTACCATCTTGCGGCGATCACATGCAATATTAAATTCCTTCCATCCAAATGAATGAAAATGTAAATGACTGGCAATTCCACTAACCCATTTCATTCCCACAAACACATTCTGTTATGTGATTTTTAAAAAAATAATTATTGTACTTGATGAAAAAGACAAAAACAAAATGGAATGGATTGTAAAGAATTAAACAAGTCTGTACATTTTAATTTTAGGCTTCAAAGCCCGTCGACAATATGTTCCTTGGCCACCGGGGGCAGTATAATACAGACGTACATAATATACGAAGACTTTCACAACTAAGTGACTCAATAAGATGCAGAATTTTGTATTGTTTTTAGTAGAAGATAAAAAATATATGCCTATGAATATTATTGTATTGTTTGAATCAAACATTCTCTTGGTGGAGATCTCGCTCTTTCTCCGGCTCTCTCTGGGAGCCTCACCTGTTGTTGAGGGTCACTTCTGTCTCGGTTTAGGGAGCCGGATCTCCTTGGAGTTTTGTCAGATGTCCCTGAAGCGGACAAAGCTTTGCGCTGGGGGGTCGGAGTGCCCAAATTCTGGAGGACATGAGGCGCAGAGCATCTCTGGTCATCAAGCCTGGAGCCCTGTTGTTGCAAAAAAAAAAAAAACATTGATGGATACTGAATACCGCTTCAAGGCCACTGGGTTTACTTTGGCTGACACGTCCACCCACCTGGACTTTCGAAACCATGTAACACAAATAGCTCGCGTCTTTATTTGACGTCTCCGGAGCGCCTCCATTTTGGATCCCGGGTAACGATGGAAGACACACCCGCTGGTCATCCAGACGTTTGCCTTGTGAGTCGGCCAGCATGTTGAAGAACTTGTCGGAATCTGGGCCTGCCCGTAAACAAGGACGCATATTTGTTGGGATAACTTTCATCAACTTTCCCTCTCTCTGAGCCAAAAAGCCCAAAGCTAGCGCTAAAATTCAGGGTAAATGGACAGAACGATAGCGCAAACATACATGACAGATTTCAACGTCCGCACAGCCGACAACGAGCGTCAAATATGGTGGCTCGAAAGGTTAAAAAAGTCTCAATACTGGATTAGCTGAACACAATTAAAGACGCAGCAAAAAATAAATGAGAGAGCCTCAAACCTGTGGAACCTACGGCGTTCTGAGCGGGATTGTGTTTGGGTGAAGTGTGGGGGCTCACGTTGAGGACACACCGCTGCTCATCCATGCGCCCTCGCTGGGCGTGAGACATTAAGGTGAGGAATTGCTTCTGCTCAGCTGGACTCAACACCTGCATGGAAGAAAATGATGCAGCGTTGGGTCAATGGAAGTAACCAAGCACTTTGTTAATCTACTCAAGTGGATTTTTCAGGTATCTGTACTTTACTTGAGTATTCGTTTTCCCACTACTTTTGACTTTTGCTTGCAACGTGAAATGTTTGAAATAGGACAGTTGCTTGTTTAACACTACTAAAATAACTGTATCTGTACTTATACTCAAGTACAGAATATAAGTACTTTTCATTTCACTTGTATTCACTGGTTTGTTGACGTTACCTTTTTTGCAGACGTCTTAGCTCGGCTCTTGGAACGTTCTACAACCGAACCGGGGCTGAAGGAGGCCGAGCGGGCAATGCCGGAACCGTCGTTATCCTTGCATGCCAGCTGACTGGGCTGGATTTGCGGTAAGGAACACCTTTGGTCTTCCATTCTGCTCCCCTGATCATGGATCATACTATTATGTCACATTTTATATTAAAGAGTGTAGAGGTAAAAAGAAAATTCTGCCTTCGAGTTATTGGTTTTGATGAAAGATGCGTATGGATATATGATATAAGAACCTGGACTTTGGACAACATGTAGCACAAGTAGCTTGAATCGGCGCCGGATGATGACTGCGGCTCCTTTTTGTCTAAACCAGGTAACGACGGAAGAGACACTCGTTGGTCATCAAGCCGTCGGCTCTGAGTGTTGGCCAACAAGTTGAAGAATGCGTCGAAATCTGGAAAAAAAATGGGGGGGGGGGGGGTTAGAAAAAGGAGACAATGTGTTAAAAAATAAAGATAAATACAATGTAATGTTTCAATAGGAGTAAAATGAATGTATAAATTGCTATAAAAGAAGATTGTTATAAAGAATAATTATTTTAATTTTTTAAAAATATAATATAAATTGATTATGTAATATTCATTACATAAATATAACAAATGAATTTGAATAACGAAAACAAAATTTTATTTTTTATGATAAATGATTTACAAAAATATACAAATATATAGACTGGATAATAAATTAAAAGAATGAATAATTAAGTCAATCAAATCAAATTTTATACACATACAGTATGTATGAAAAAATTCATAAATCCATCTGATTAGAATTTGCTGTTGACCAGTAGAATTATAGCCACTCACCTTTATTGGCCATATCCGTAAGAGGCTTCATTGGGGTGCAGGGGGCACTGTGGATGGGATCCAGGGAGCAGCAACGGTCCTCCATGTGCCCCCCCTGACCGTGA
This sequence comes from Filicampus tigris, assembly GCF_054856515.1. Taxonomy (NCBI): domain Eukaryota; kingdom Metazoa; phylum Chordata; class Actinopteri; order Syngnathiformes; family Syngnathidae; genus Filicampus; species Filicampus tigris. The sequence goes on from NC_141232.1 coordinate 5,281,422, forward strand.
TGGACAAAATTCATCAACTTTTGCTCTTCCTCAGGCGAATGAGCCTGTCGATTGCCAAAACCATTCAATTAATGCGTGAATAAGATTTGCTTAAACATGCCAGGTAGCCCAGTGACCTTGATGGAACTGCCATTGCCTTGCTCAATGGGGATCTGCAACTGGTTGCCCGGCAACAAGAGCAGTCTCCTATTCATATCCGGAGTACTCTGGGTCACTGAAATCTGAGGGGCCGAGCCGTGATGTTGAAAACCTCTCGTCTCCCGAGAAGGGAAAAAAAAGAATCTTTAGGGGAATGTTGACTTCACATTAAAAAGTTTTTAAGTACCTGATACTTTGCTGCTGCCGTTAACATCACTTGCTGCTCAGCAAAAGCTCGCTGTTGCGTGCAAGCCGAGGTATGGAGGGACACGTGCTGTTCTTCCATTCGTCCTCGCTGCGATGAACTCATGATGTCCGTGATGTGCTCCGGTCTTCCTATGGAGATTTTTTTTTTTTTTAATCTGCTCCTTGTGCAGAGACAGCCCAATGACAATACAGTACATTTTTCATTAAAAAGCACTATAAAAATTGTAAAAAAAAAATATTTTTTTTAAATGTTTTTTTTGTTTTATGTCCTAATAAAGTGCCCTGTGAGTGTTAAATATGTATATGCCTTTATGAATAATAATGCTCAGTTTTAGTAGGTATTTATTTAGCAAAGTTTATTATTAAGGTTGGACTGCATGGCACACAGCTTTTTCTAATTTGGTTACCATACAACAGGTGCATCTTAATAAATTTGAATATCATGTAAAACTTGTTTTAGTAGTTCAGTTCAAAACTCCACTATACTGAGTCACTACAGCCCAATTCAAATACAGTATCTGAAAAGTGAGTTTAATGAAACTGTAGTAAGAATTTTAGAATTGAACTACCGAAATTGGAACTTTTCTACATTTAAACTTTGTAAAGAAAGAAGCGTAACTATTACAACTTTTTTTTTTTTTTTTTTATCCCATTGGACAGTGTAGGTGTTCCTAATTACGTTTTTAGACATTATTACCAGATACATATTTGTAACTGGAACGTTTAAGAATGAAAGTTTTTTTTCTCACCATCACAGCATGACACTCATCGTCTGAACACAAAACCACGTCAAAGGTTAGCCGACGATGAACGGAATCCGTATCGACTTGTCGGCTACGCCGCGGCTGAGGACGTCCGGCACGCCGCCAACCTGATTGTGTTCCCGACGCGGCTGGGACGAAAGGCTTTTAAATAGAGTTAAGTGCAAAGTATTAACCCATCACCATTAGGGCCGCGGCCCGTGTCCTGTTCTTAATATTGCCATCTGTAATCCTAGATGAAAACATAATCCTCGGCATGGAGAGGGGATGATCTGTCTTTCCCACCCCCCCGCTGTTTGGAGGAAGGTGTATGATTCCCCCCCCCCTTCCCCACTCCATTTGCAATTAAGTCTCTGCATGGTCAGCCGAGGAGGCGAGCTAATGACAATCAGAAGATGGAAAGTGAATATTGCTTCTTTTATTACTTCTTTCATACACGACAAAGAAACACCACATTCCAGCATTATAAGTAAGTCATGTGCAAGATTATCAAAGACAGCAGTTGGATTTAGCAGGACAAAGTGGGTTGGGTGGGGATTTAATTTAAGGTACCTTCAAAGGGTCATACAGTGATGTCATTCACAGGGAGATGAGGCTATAGTCATTAAAATACTTTTATATCAGCATAGAATTGTAGAGCAAACTATATCAACAATGCTCCAAACAAAAACAAAAAAAAAAAAGGTTATCTTCATATTTCACTTCAAATATTGCCGTGTTGAGACGTACATATAACCCGGAGCCAATCAAAAGAAAGGAAAGGAAAGGCTCTTCATTGTGCCCGCCCACAGTTGGGATCCGTGTTGTCTTCGCAAGATGGATTTGGAACCTGGTCGAGACTCTTGAGGTCGTCAAGGAACCCGGTTGGAGTGAGAATGTGAGAGGAGCCTGGCGAAGAACAAATGGGGAAAAAAAAAAAAAAAAAACATTTACAATGCTGAGTTGGAATGAATGGAATCAACCAATCACGGGTTATTTTACACCATTTTTAATTTTGTTGTTTGTTTTTGGTTTTTTTTTTTCTTTCAAATGTGTTTTGACTTTGGAGCTTACCGATCAGCACTTCCCATTTGCCGGCATAGGCTCGGGTGACTTCATAGGCCGAGCGCATCTCCGAGTGAGTCAGCCCGCCGATGACAAAAATAATGAGCCTGGGTCCAGTGTGATACTCTGTTGGAGGTCTGTTGTTGTGCCACTGGCCCAAACGAGCACTGTAGGAATGGAAGGGGACAAATAAAGGTGGAGGACACTCTGAGTGGTTGCATAAATCATGAATGATAATACACACTTCAACAGCCGGAGTCATTTTAATGACTACTCAAGATTTATTTACTGCACTTTGCGGAACGGGAAGGACACAAGCATTGTGCATTACGCAGATTATGAGCTGAACTCGCCTGGTTTGCAAAACACCACAGAAATGGGAACTCCCCGCAAGATTAGAGCATTTGATGCAAAACGGGTTTTCACCTTTTAAACCTTCTACTCACTCTACTTTTTTTTCCAAAAGATCTCCACTTAGACTTAGTTACAGGGCTAAAAGCTTTTATGTGACAAAAATAATCTGTCTGTGACCCCTTGTTTAGTTTGTTTAAACACAGACGGCATCTTTTTTTTTTTTGTTTGTTTGTTTTCTATGAATGTTCTAAAAATGGACGAATGGAAAATGAAAGGGCAGCTCGGTGGGATTGACCTTGTCTGTTTCACAATTCTGAGGGTCGGGGTTTGAATCTCGACTTCGGCCTTCCTGTGTGGGGTTTGTTCTGTTCTCATTTCCTAACTTCTATTGCTTCCATCAATTTTGCAAATTGGTTTACTGTCATTCCTAGTTACTTTGTCAGATTTTGAGATCTGTAATAACAATGTTTGGGGCCTACCTGACTGCCGTGTGAGTGGTACTGATGGGGGCGGGGTCCGATATGAAGGGCCAGTGGCGCTTGTCCAGCTTGTCTTCTATGGCGCTCTGAGAGAAATGATTCAATTCAGACGGCGTGCTTTGTCAATTATATACAAAAATGCGACATTTGCGTTCAAAAACGCTCACACCTCCATGATGTCTTTGAGCGCGGGCGTCCATCTGGAGAGCTGGTACGTGCTGTCTGCACGCTGTTTGCGATCGGGCAGAGTTGTACCGGCTCCCTAAAACACATTCGGTACAAAGTGCACTTCTTAGTTTAGGGGGTGAACGCTGACAAACGGCAAAAGAAACAAATCCGCTTGGTTAATCGTGATGTCACACGTTGTTAAAAATTACAAAATCTAAAGTTTGTTTTTTTTCCAGTGGCATTCTGGTGCGCAAGTAGTTTGCGTGTCCGCGAAACGGTCAGGAGGTCCCATGCCCTTTGTGTTCCCACTGTCGCAATAAATAAATACCCCAGCGATGATGTTACAGCCCAGGTGCTGGAAGTTGGTGATGACGTTTCTGTCGCCCGTCACGTTGGCATGCTGGATGAGTTTGTCCAGGTTCTCCTCCCCAATGCCTGCAATCAATCACAAAATGAGCAAAATTTTCATATTAAAACAAAAAACACAGCAGTCGATTTTGGAATTGGTAAGGGGAGGAAAATTACACCTTTTTTCTTGTGGAATATGAAGAGCAGGATGATGCGGATCTTGTTGTAGGGTGAAATTTCATTGTCGAGCAGCACGGGCACGATGCTCTTCATGGCGTCTTTCAGAGGCTCCCCGTCTGCGTTTACACCCATCACCAAGTCCTGTAACGAGAGAAAGGGAAAGTGACATCTCCCTTTGAAAATATAATGAAAAAATAAAATCAGTGGCTCCAATATATCACACGGGGGTCATCGCGGGTCTTTTCCACGCCGCAACAACGAGGCGCTCTAAAGCACGGCAGCCAGAAGGCCTAGTTCACACGCCGGCTCTATCCTCAGAAACGGGCAAAATGAATAAATAAACAACCTCGCTTTTTCACATTTCTCTGCGTGACTTGTGTGTACTCAGGGCCGACAATGAGGCACTCTCATTTTCAAGAGAGTCCAAGGGGATAATTATGAGTTCTTCCTTAGCCCACCAGAGTTTTGCGGAGTCTGGTAAAGTCCTTTTTTTTTTTTCATACCATTCCTAGTCTACATGGCGGTGAAAACTTAACCTCCCTATCAGCGGTAACAGCTGTACTTACTTAGTTCTGCCAAACAATGCAAAGTACTTGCGGGATTTACGAGGTGGTGGCATCCAAAGATGCTCGTAACCCGGTGAAGCATCAATCAGAAAACCTGGGTGTCAAAAGGACACGACTCAGTACTTCCTGTGCGGACACAAAACCAGGTCTCCGGCCAAGGCCATGGCGTTATCCCATCCCCGATAAATCCGGGCCACAGACGTGCGCTTGGAGGGATTTTTTACATCACCAAGTCATTAAATGTTATTAAGTGCCCTAACACGCCATCATGACATGAGAGCTTGCGGGTGTTGACGTCTGGCCGCAATTTCATGACCATCATTCTCCATTAAACACCAGAAACCGCGCCGATGGCATCTGAACATACACACAGTTCGGCGCTATACATAAATGGAGGTCATTCAGTGTGCGGGGAAGGGACGGCAAATTTGACCGCCGGATGTTCCGCGTAACAGACTTAACGCTAACGCATCCTCGCTGATTCCTTTCTGCTCATGTAAATAAATACTGACGCTTTGTTTTCTCAACACACACATGGACGGACAAGTGCCGACAAGTGTAATGGTCCGGATGGGAATATAAGGCTTCTTTCCTGTCGGGGGATCAAGAATCCATTATCCTACTTCTATTTATAATGTCAACTACAGATGTGTGAATGCGCTCCGCAGATATGGCAAAAGATGACCTCCTCAATGTGATCATGTGGTTAAAACAAGCAACTTCAATCATATACTGCGTGTGGCAACAACTACCAATTATTTTAATAATCCATTATTTTTTCAATTAATCGAGAAATCTGTTTGTGTGGTTTTTTTTTTAATCCTTTTTCAATTTCCATCCACTTTTTAAACAACAGGACATTATTTCAGATTGACAGTGCAGAACATGTGCTAACGTAAACTGATTATGACTACGTTGCTGGTTTGGTCCATAACATGTCCAAAAATAGGCAAAAATGTTGATTACTGTTTAAAAGCAGATGTTAATCAGCAAGTGTTTTATTTTGATAAAACACAAAGATAATCAGTCTGCTTTCATGGAGGACAACAAAAACCTGAGAATATTTACTGTTGAGAGAGTGAAAGTCCACGGATTTGGACAATTGTAAATTGAACAAGGATTCTAAAGGATTAATCAATTATCAAAATAGCTGTCGATTTAATGATCAATCAATTGTAGCACCACTAATACCGTTGACATTTAGACTGCCAAGACTTTGACGAAACACTGACCTGTTCCACTTCACAGAGCTTATGAAGAGATGCCTTGAACTTCTTCATACAAGCTTCAGCCAAGTGCAAGTGAGTGGAGTACTGTCAAAAAAAAAAAACAGGAGTGTTCAATAATAATGAAACGGTAAGAAATGGGGATATTTTCCAATCTATATATTTTTTTAATGTGAGGATAGGAGAATAGTCAAATAAAGGCCAAAAATCCACAAAGTTAAATATATGTGACGTTATGTTAATACGATATGAATTTTGTGGCATATATTATATTGCGAGGCAATGTTTTAGTTAGTTGAAGAGTTGAACTGTTGTGCAGCCTCTAGTGACAATGTGCGATTACTTAAAGATTGGACATTAAAAAAAAAATTAAAAAGCTGGAAGCAATGTCGCTCACCATACTCAACTCCTTCTGATACTGTGGCATCTTCTTTAACATCTGAGACAGGTCTTTGATGTTGGCCTGTGATGCAAAGAAAAACAATTTATCCAAACAGCACAGCCAAAAACATGTCTAAAGTCATACTCACATTGTCAGTGCACATCCTCTTGCTTTCGCAAAAGGTGTTTAGCAGTTCCGTCACTTTCCTACAACGGCAAAAAAAGACGTTGAGGGAAGTCATTTGACAGGCACAGCGGGTGCGTGTCAAGTCCTGTTATCCTCACGTAGAGACATCGGCGATGTGCAGATGTCTGAGTTGAACCCAGAGCTCGTCGTCTTCATCCAGCAACACTTCTCTCTCTTTGGAATTCCCAATGCCGGTCGTCTGATAACTACACAAACAAAAAACAAAAAAAAATGTACACACTGACAAACGCAATACGCAGGAAAGGGAAACCAACGGCATTGCCAACTGGACATGTACCCACGTGTATATATCCTTTTGGATATCCAGCAAATCGTAGGCCATAGCCTGGAAGGTCAGCTCGTGTAGGAGAGGCGAGATGGGATCGAACCCACGGTCGACGATAATGAGTTGAGAACGCCCCTTGTTTACACCCTGAAAAATCAAGGGAGAAATGTTGAATATTAACAGAACACTAGTTTTAATATTTATTTTCATTCCGCCATGCAATCCGTATTCGGTGCACTTCCATGGATGTGCGCGTGTGGGGAGGTTAACCTTTTTCATTTCACAGTGAAGCAGTATTTTGTAGTACAGGGGGTCCTCGGTTTACGATTTTTGGAGGTTGCAGTGGGTAATAAATGCAAGGCGGTGTAGGGATACAGTTTTCATATAGTAGCTGTCTACATTTTTTGCTTCACCGTTTGTGTTCAAATATACATCGCTTAAAGATTTTACAACACCGCGACTCTGATGGCATTCGTGAGCCCGTCTATGGCATTTTGCATTGTTTGTTAGCATTAAGCTAAATTGACTCCTCGAAAGCAAAGCTATGCGATTGTTTTAAATACACAACGTGTCACTGTCAAACTGCTAGCTTGACAAAAACCTCAGTTGTGAGTGGCAATAAGCAGCAGGAAGCCTCGTTTGAGAAGAATCTGCTGCTAATTGAGATAAACAGTGCTTACACCAATATTTACTGTAATTACGTCCTTGCTTCCCACGTAACGTTTGGTTAACTAAGGTGCGATCTAACGTACTTGCATACAAACGTTCGCAATCGTAGGAGGACCCCGTGTATTCTTTTCCTCTCATGCACAGAACATTCTCAAGGAAACACCAAACAAATGAGCAAAGAAAAACAATACATGCCTGATAAGACTCATCCCGGAGCAAGGAAAGGTGAGCTAAGAGAAAGAAGAAAGAAGAAAAAAAAGAGGAAAGCAGCAGTGAAGAAAAAAAAAAAAAAAAGACACCCACAACCTGGAGAGATGAAAAGCTGCAACATCGCAATGAATGTTTGTACTCTTGTATGGAAAAAGCTGCTAAAGCAGAATAAAAGGAGGGTAATAATTCCCTTTTAGACGACATGTCAAAGAGTAGTAGTAGTAGTAGTAATGCACGAGAACCTCTCCCATGCTTGGGTTGTCCGCTTTGTGGGCGTTTAGGTGCTGGTAGACCTCTTCGGCCAGTTTGGCGTTCCTGTCCGGGCCGCTATGGCGATACGAGCAGAAGTCAATCGGCGCAATTTTTTCAGCTCACGCGCAAGTTACAAGGTGGATGCGTACTTGCGGTATCGGATGGCGGGGTATTCTTTGAGCGTGTCGCATAAGGTGGCAATCTGCTCGGCGATACTCTCGATCATTTTGTCTCTCGTGTCTTTATTGGACTTAGGGCTGTAGAAAGAGTGGAAGGACGTCGGGTGGTCCAGGGAGAACACCTGCGGCGACGAGAGGGAAGAAAAAGGACACTTCAATAGTTTTTTTTCTGAAAAAAAAAAAAAAAAAAAAAAAAATCCTACCTGAGATTCATACGGTAGGAAAGCGACATTAATCTCTTTCAACGTCTTGGCTGCCTTGGAGACTCTCGATCTTGCAATTTCATTGAAAAGATTATCAGGGCAAGCTGGTGGAGTAAAAATAAACCAAAACATAAAACAACCTGTGTGAAAATGTTGACTGTTTTGCAACACACCAACAATATGTCTTACTGTCTGTGAAGAAGATGTGGGCCGCTTTGTAGGTAAAGGCGCTGTCCTTGAAATCGTTAATGAGAGCCCGTACTGACTGAAAGTTAAAGTCTTCGTTACCACCTTATTAAATCAACAGTACAACAACTTACAGTAAATGTATAGCTACCAAGACTATTAGGGATGAGCACCGATTTACCATTAATACATTTTACAACAAATAACAGTAATTGACCAAATTCTTCACGAATGATTAATCAATTATAAGCGAACCTTTTCCACCGGTGAGATCAAATATATGGCCTCCAGACAAGAAATGGGCTCCCTGCTTTTGTTGAGGTCCTCCACAACTGAAAGCACAAGAGACCTCAACAATCGCACATATAAAAAGATCAACATTAAGAAACCATCATCGTTCTGCATCGCACTCAGCAGGATACATAACCAGCATTGCAAATTACACACTTACTCGTGACTCCCTCGGCTAGGATGTCCGACATCTTGCAACAAGACGACAGAATCCGCATGCTCATGTGGTCCACAATAAGAACCTGAAGCCATTAGTTCAAAACAAAAACAATCATTAAAAAAACTTCAAAACAAATCAGAGTAAAGGTTTTGTTTTTATTATGTTTTTGGACAATGTTTACCTTCCAGTCTCCATCCTTCCTTACACTCTTGATGACCCCATTTAGGATTTCTGTTGAGACAAACACAGCGATAATACAATTGCACAAATTGAAATGTTCTCACCAACTTCCTGGTGGTGCTTTGCTCAGTCATTCTATAAGAGGATGCAACACAACAAAAGTTGTTCATCTTTTACCATAAGCAACTGCATAGTTGAGTTGCGATTAGGGTGTAAATGTAAGAACAAAAAAGGAAACCTCATCTCATCATGCTGTGGGTAAAAATTAATGTGGTGCAACCTGCTCTTCAAAACCCGTCAGCTTTAACACCCAGTATACACCTAATGGTGATGAACCTTTTTTTTAAATGCTGATTTTAATCTTTAAAAAAAAAGGATGTACCATTTGTGTTTCTTCAAAATATTCAATATTTTTTAAAATTGACTGGGGCTAGTTAATACCCTCAAGTGCACATATCATATTAGCTATTTGATAAACGTTAAACTTTATATTATTTTAATCATAGATGATTAATGAAGCGCTATTTTTAATAGCGGAGTAAAATGAATCAATTAAAACTAAAATATAAGTGGATATTTTTTAAACGTATCAAAGCGTGATATTTGTTCAAAGTTAGTTTAATTTCGAACATTTATTACGTGTCATCAATGGGAAGGAAAACTTGTCGAACTTCCCCATTACGTAAGCTAGCTGCCATTAGCCTTCAGCTGCCAGTTATCTTGACATGCTCAACGACTTAAAATAAAGTTGCTATTGAGATATTTTACAAAATCAATATTTTCGGTCGTTGCTAATTACATCGCTCGGATGACATTATTTTAATTGAGCATTTTGATTGAGACTTAAGCGTGGAAACATCTTCGAGGGACAAACCTTCCGTTCTCGGGCGTCACGTTCACATTACCGATTCATCACAGCATCTGACGTTTAACTTTGTTAACTCTTAACGCTTAAATGCAAACAAAGTTCAGTAGTGGGAAAAGCATTAAATAGTTCGACAACAGAATATGTACCACTTACTTTCTCCTACTATTGTTTTTAGCCCAATCGGTGCCATCTTGACAGCAATAGGGTAACTTGTGTGCAGTTAGTCACTTCCTTGTTGTTAAATTCTTCCTGCCTGCTCGTCATAAACATTTCTTAGGAAACAGTGACCCCTACAGTCTACTGACGGTATAACACGTCTGGAGTTTTCCCAATTTAGCAAAATGTTTACCAAATGACCAGAGTAATAATAGTTTGGGATTTTTCATTATAGTTAGTTTTTATTTCGTTTTGATTTTTTTATTTAATCAGATAGCTTTAATCCTGTTTAGAGCAGATTTGTTAGAATAAAGATAAAATGCAAGATAAAAAAAAAATAGGAAGTCCCAAACTATTGCATAATAAAACTATAATTCTGTTTGATCTTCCTTCTTCTGTAAATACATACAGCAAAACCGAAATAAATACATTTAGAATCAAACCTGACAGGACATTATTGCTACAATTATAGTTAGTTTAAATTCGTTTTATAAACATAAGATACAGTTTCTGTTTATTTTCGTTTTCATTTTACTTCATTAACGAAAATGTTTTTTTACAATTTTAGTTTTTTTGTTAGTTCATTAACTATAAGAACCTTGCTATAAATGGTGATTCTTGGAACTTTGTTTAAGATCCACTTCCATGTGCGGGATAAATAGGCTCACCCAAAACTCTCATGTGGACAAATGGTACAGAAAATGGATGGATCAGAATTTTGCAGGAAAAACACAAGACTTGTGATGGTACACATTTTTATGTACTTCTTGACTTCATCATTAGAAACACATAAAGAGACTCCCGTATACAATATTATAGAACTAGGTACGGCTGTTAATTTGAGTGACTTCACCGAATAAAAACCAACAATTATTTTTTAAACAAGTACTGTAGTGAATGTGGCCATGATTTGGTCTGGACTGGTCAGCGGTACACTGTGTATTTTTGTGAATGTCATGGTAAAATAACATTTATGAGATGTCCAAGCTATGAAAACAAGCAGTCTTGCTTGTCCAGGTCACACAAAATCATGACAATCTGTGTCAAATTCATAGATGAGAGCTGCAAGAATATTGCTGAGTCACTCTTGTCACATATGATATGATGCAATGTAAGGATACAATAAATACACCAAACATTAAAAAGTCCAGCAGCATGAAAAATCGGTGAATCACCAAATAATCCTTAATTACATTGCATGTACATGCTGTCAAAGTTCAGTGGGAAAAGTATCATGAAAATTCACATTGGCCTACTTAACTCAACGTTGTCTTATGACACATGACCACCAATTTTGGTCTAAATGTATTTTTAAAAAAATATCTTCAGTTCTCTGACTCCATAGAGATTTGTTTCAGCCGCCGCTGCTCTTTTCGTGCGCGCATTCTCTCCTTGAAGTCCTCCAACTCTTTCCTCTGCAAGTGAACATAAAACAATTAGTCGAGTCGTGTAAGAACTGAGGATGTTCTGAAGCCAAAGAGCAACAAAAAAATAACAATTTCAAAAAATGGAGAGAAAAAAGTTCATTATTGCTCGTATCAAACGTACAAATTTCACAATGTTGATGGTCATAACATCCTAATACAAATACTAGTCAGAATACTGAAAACATTCCCAGATTGCATTATTCTACCTATAATTTTTTAGATTTCTACAAAAAAATCCACAATGTTCATCCACATATTGCAAGTCACTACCTCGAGCCTAGCTGTAATAAATTCTACCTATAAAATTAACCAATAATAATAGTTTTGGTAAATGACTAAACGTATGAATGAGATGTAACTTACATGAATTCCCTCGTCAGCGGGGAAGATCTCCCTCTGAGTTCCACAAAAGATTTAATCATGGAAAGGAGAAATCGGAATTAGTTTTACAACACGGGAAACTACATTGAGTAACCTACTGTTTACACTACAGGTCGGGTTACAAACCTTCCTCTTTACGATGTATTCCTCAAAATATTCTGCTTGATTCGAGATCCAGAACATGGAAACGGGGAAGGATAAGTACAACATCATCTGTTCCACGGCAACAACAACAACAACAACAAACAAGCATGTCATTAGCCTTGTCTACGACTAGAACCAACAGCGAAATTGTTAGTCGTTACAGTAAGGCTTTAATCTAAACTAAACAAAAAAACAGCTTAACTTACTCTGAACATCTCTATTTTTACGCCCATTTTGACATGAAATTTCACCCCAGGAATGCTGAAGTGTTATCTTAATTTGAGCTGCAGCCAAAGACCTTCACACTGTTTACCACTACAGTCAGGCGAGCTCCACACGGAAGTCAAGCAAGCTAACCGCCCCAACGGCTATTAATACTATGCATTACGGTAACACATCGCCAAGGAGCCCAGCACGTTGGCAGCGTGCTACCGTAATGCAGTGTGAACAATCGTTGGTGCTTTGACTATTTCCGGGGTATTCCGAAAGACCAATCACGAGAAGGGCGATGCGTATACGTACACGTTATGGGACCGTAAAAAAAATAAAAACACGATTTTAGCTTTACATTTATGCGTCCCTACATTCCTATTTAAGACTGATTTTTTATTATGCTTTGCTTGTGTATCTATAAATGTATAATTTATTTTTATATTGCTAACAGAGCGCTTTTACCATTACAACTTGTAGTGCCCACTAAGGGTCGCTGCAAACCAGATGTTTGACGTAATGCCTGTTTCTTGTCGTAAACGTGAATGAATGGTTCTATCAATTTAAAAAAAAATTATTTAATTTGTGTACATGTGTTTTAGTTCAATACTGATCACTATTCCTCTCCGGGTTTTATTTTACCCAAGGAGACGTCAGAATGGCACAGGAACGTTAAATTCTAACTAGCATTGCATTGTTATCACGTATTCCAGCGAATATGTGAAATTTAAAAAACAGAAAAGCTCATGTTGTGACCATATATATGATGAACAATTAATTACAGCAATTATACCGTTTTTCTGCATGTTAGCTGCATGTTTGACTAATCTCGGATTTATGTATTTGTTCATTATTATTTACACATAACTTATTCCACATGAACATTGCAAATAACTACAGCCCCAAACTACCCTTAATAAGTTTATCAAAATATTTGTCCTTGTTTTCGTTTCACTTGCACGTCAAACGTGACCCTGTTCAACTTGCAGTCGACCTCATTACGTCCCGACGAAAAGACGTACGCGTGACGTCATCGACAAGGAGAGGTGTTCATGATCCTCGGAGAGAAAGAGCCCGCGCGCCCTGGCAACCTGATAAACCCAGGTAATCGCCATTGTTTCAACCTCGAATTCTCTCGCTTGTGTCGTGTCCGTCAACTGTGCCAGTGAGCAGTGTGGAACACGGCGACGGTGGCGCAAAAAGGCTTAAACTTGGACGCAGACGAGGGGGGGACGTTGATAGCCGGCGCCCGTTGCGAGCGTTGACTTGCACGGCGGGCCTGCTCCGGCTGGCTAGGCTATCTTATTAGCCGAACGCTAGCTGGCACTTGTCTACAAAAAGACACAATAACCGTAGTTGACTTGTGTGTCCGTCCGACACCCCTTACACTTATTAAACACCGTTAGCCCCCATTGTATCGCCCGTACCCCACCAAACGCCGTTGCGAACGCGGCGACTAGGACTACTTGGCTCGTCGTCTGTCTTGTGTTGTGGGAGACGGTGACGCCGTCACGGTGATGATGGCGCACACTCACACTGAGGCTATTTGCTCAGAACAGAGCCAGTGAGGCAAATGACGGCAGTCGGGGGGTCTCAATGTCATCTGTGCAACGGTCAGGATTGTGGATAGTCGCGCCTTTGTGCGGCGTAAGCAAGACTGGTTTCACTTTGTGTTGTTCGGACGTCCGTTACGAAACTGCTTCTAATCCATGCCCCATGGCCTAACGTTAGGGTTCAGGCTGCCCGACGATGCCAACTACTTAGGCGTTGCCAATTGATTTAACCACTTCTGGTCATGACTCCTACACTTGATGTGTGTGGCTTATGACGGAGCATAATGGACGACACCAGTCGCTTTTGAGTCTACTCGTGTATGTGTGCAAGCAGCTCTACGGTGCCCAGGCCCGTTACATGGCAGACTGTCCGTGCTCTATTCTTAGAAAGGGATTCTGTTTTATTCGCACGTACTGTACTTTGTCACGGTCGACCGTTGGTGTAATACTACGACACGCTAAAATTGCAATGTGGTGGTCCAGGCAGGTTCATAAATATTCGGACGGACACAATGATAATTTTGGTTCAAAACAACACCACAATGGACTTGAAATGAAACGAACAAGATATTCTTCAACTGAATACACTCGGATTCAATTTGAGAATATTAAAGTTGTAAGAATTATATATACTGTATAGTGAAATATTTCGGACAGCGTTTAGCCGCCTATGTTCAGCCAAATGTTTCAGTGCAGATGGACAATGACCTGAAGCACACTGCCAAAGCAGCCAAAGAGTTTTTCAAGGCAAAGAAGTTAAATGTTATGCAGTGGCCATGCGAGTCAACTGAATCCGATTGATCATGCATTTCACTTCCTGAAGATAAAACGGAAGGGAAAATGCCCAAAGAACAAGCACTGAAGACAGTTGCAGTAGTTTCCTGGCAGAGCATCACCATGGATGAAATCCAGAATCTGGTGATTTCTATTTGTTCCAGACTCCGTGCTTTAATTGACTGTAAAGAAATTGCAAACAACTATTAAAAATGGAACGTTTGATTTGCTGCTGTTATATCGTATAAAAGTGGGAGGCACATATAGGAACTGTTTTAATTCCTACACCGACAAACGCTCACCTGTTTGTATGTCAATGCCCTAAAAGCCGAGGTCTGTATTTAAAGCGCATCTTGTTCGTTTCATTTCAAAACCATCGTGGTGGTGTTTTGAGCCAAGATGAGAATTGTGTCCATGTGGTGTTATGTATGAACCTAACTGTATGTAGAGTTGGGGTTAAACCGATTAGTCGACTTGTCAACGAGTCGACTTTACTGCCCTGCGTTTAAAGCTTGGCGTCGACTAATCGCTCATCACGTGTTTTTGTCTCGTCTTCCAATTGGTGAATTTACAGAGGAGTTTGGCCTCACCCGTCTACTGCCGTCACTGGACTAATAACTTAATTAAAAGTTCTAAAATTGTCCATAGATGTGTATGTGAGTGTTACTTATTATTTGTCCATACCAGTCCAGGTGTCCAGCTGTGATAGACTCCAGCTCACCTGTGACCCTAATGAGGACAACCACTATAGAAGATTGATGGATGGACGGAGGAACGTTGGCACCTTGTGACATGGTTCAGTAGAAGAGCATGCCATTTGCATTGTTCACACGCGGCAAGCATTAATTGAGGGAAACAACATAAGTTTTAAGGGAGAAGGAAATGGATTTTCATGGTGTCAAACAAGGAATTAAATGCCTGAAAATGACATCTTATTAATGCTTGGCTTAATTTTTTTAGTCTGATTAACTCCCTGGAACAAGACCCTAAGATTGTCAAACAGCATTTGTGAGCGGGTGGGACTGTCAACGGATGCCTCCGGCTTCAAATATTTCATGTGCTTAAGAACGTACTTTTCTTAGCCTAATGTTTTTTTTCCTCCCCACCTCTCTGTTATGATGCTGTTTTTGGTTCTGCTCTCCAGTTGCCATGGAAACATTTTTGGCCTAGTTATGAGTGACCTCTAGATGAAACGGACCGTTCGGTCTGGGAACAAATGAGCCGGCCAACCAAATCCCTTATAGCCTTTATGTGAGTGTGTATTAGGACTTCACGATATTGGATAATTATGCGATGTGGGTGTTGAATATTGCGATGTCAGTGTTGTTGCATATTTCCAATGTACCTAAAGAAATGACCGTTTTATTCTTTAAAGGGGAAGTCAAGGCAACATTTCTATTTACAATGTGTTCTATGCATCCCCACTAGTCTAAACACAGTATTCTGATTAATATTGTGTTTGTGGATTATGAATTAAGTCGACTGAAAATGACATCACGGTGCCTAAGGGTTTAGCGTATGAACGTCGCATGACCAAAGCCAAAAAGCGGGTGAGCCGTGATTGATTGTTACTGTACTTATGATATTACTACTATGTTAACGTAGGTTAGTGAGAGACTTCATCGCGTTCCAACTTGCGGACGTCGCCATGGTTGTCGTTGTGAGTCGTAAACCGAGGACCATGCCTTGTACTCAACTCAATTTTATTTATGGAGCGCTAAAACCAACCACACCAGAAACAAAGTGCCGATCATAGATCCAAATCTTCGTGACGACACGGTCTAGAAGTGTTAATTAGTTTTAATGACGACTTCACTACTGCGTTAGTATTGGTTAGTGATAACTAACTGCGGCGCGTACCAACTTTGGGTGAGGACTTCACCGTGATGATAAGATGCTGATGGTGATGTCACCCAAACTACCGCACCTGTAATCCCAACGGACCAGCTTCCACAAGTCATACCTCATAGTTCCTAATAGAAATGCGTCAATAGCCAGTACAGCTGTGATGAGGCGAGTAGCTGCTGGACAAACTACATCACAGTTGACTGAGATTTGGTGTGTAGAACAACGTTCCAATTTTCTCTTTTGTAAAGAAAGAGTCCCCTTGGGTTTGACTTCCTCACTACTCCTATGATTAATGGAGGCGCTCTCACACATCCTGGCTCATTCTCATCTCCGGCACTGTTTCTCATCCGTCTCTTACCCAACCTCCCCCCCAGTCGGTTCACATGAAACCCCTTCTCCTCTTCTGTCATTTCTTGCAAATACAATTCGACCCCGCCCTCCCTTCCTGTTAAATAGCCGGCAGTTTCGGGCTTTGCATAGCTATAGCCATGTCGTCCCTGGGAGTAGTGCGAGTGGCATGTGGAGCATCAAGTAAACATTCTTGGCGTCTAGCCTCTTGGTAGGACGAGGTAATGCTTGCTAATGATAATGTTTCATTGGGAATCGGACACATTGTGGATTGCAGTCACTAACCTCGCAATAGTAGACAATGTGGCTGGAGATGACGATTCCAAACGCGATCGAAATAGTGTACTTCAATTGAAAGGGACATTGGTTTGTGTTCTGTGCACACTGTATCTGCAAGGAATCTTGGTCTTTTGAGTACAGGAAGCACTTGTATGCACAGAGCTTAACTTGAATACGTTGATTTGTCCGCGGCATTTCAACCGTCTGTCTCTACGACAAAAATGACACCGCATATATAAATGTGTTCATATGTAAGTCGCGCGTCTGGCGTGCAACCCGCCAAAATTACACAAGCAGAGGTAAACAATCATGGCGAAAAAGTCAGATGCAGCACAGAACCACATTTTTGGAGCAGGGAGGAAACCAACTCCTTTATTCCTGTGTTGAGTCACATGAATAGAATTTGTTTTATTGACGGTAGAAAGTAAGAAGCGGAAATGACATCTATTTGCGCCACGACGTGATCAGCGCATCGCCTGTTTACATCGGGATAATCCGACTGATTATAATTACCGTCTATACTGGATACCGAATGTCTCAGAAGCCGGAATTTTGACCGTAACCTGAATATTGTCTGCATGTAAACGTAGTCACTTATGTGAACCACTATACGTCATTCGCTCAAACATGTAAGCAAATGTCAAGCGATGTAGGGCATGATGCCCACAGACGTTCCACACCCAGTGTTGTTTGTGTGTCTTGTTGCACAACAAACAAGATATTGCGTTCCAGAAAGAGCTATTACTCTGCTGCCAATTCGTAGCATTGGGCTATGCAATGCAGTCTGGGAATCACAAAATAATTTTTTTTTTTTTCATTCGCGGGGAATAGGGACCTTGCTGGGTCGCAAATAGTGACAATCTGTGTCTAATTGATCCCTGTTGAAATGCATATGTGGGAAAAATATTTTATGCATTATATATATATTTCTAATTAATTTTCTGATTAATCTGTAATCAGGTTTTTTTTTTGTTTTTGTTTTTTTTTTTTGCCAAGTATCAGCACTGGCCTCAAAAAATCTATATTGGTTGGGCCCTAATATTTTGCCAACCTTTGCATTTCTTGTCTGCACTCCAGTGTGGGCAAAGTATGCACAAACACAACCATTTTCCTCAATTGCTGCTCTCGTTGTCTTTTTCACACGAAATTAGTTCCACACTGGTGTCCTTTGCGGCTCCCTCCATGTCCTGATCCTAATTGTGGTTGTTTGAATACCTGACTTGTCACGAACACACATGTGTGAAAATAGGCGGTTGGCCTCAACTTTGATGATATTTCCTTCCACATTGCTTCATGTGGCCGAAGTGCGGGTATGGGTATCCTTTAAGTGGTTTGGGAAGCCAAGAATCACCCAAAGAAACGGCTGAGTGGGGGTGGAGCATGATGAAGCGGACAGCGGCAAAGACAGGAAGGGGTGGGGTGTTGAAGGTGTGGGAGTAGGGGAGAGAGAGAGAGGGGAGCGAGCGAGCGAGCAAGAACCTCAAGCTATTGATGGGGAAACAGGGGAGGGGTGGAATGAACACGCACGTATGGCAGCCAGAGGAAGGGAGGGGTGTGTGCGTGTGGGCTGAGGCTCTGGTGAATGAGGAAGCAGCAGAGCCATTTTTCCTGTTGAGAAACTGCACGCTGGTGTCCCTGCGCTAGGGAGGCCGAGTGTGAGCGAGCGAAGGGAATAAAAGTCCTCCTCCTGGGAGTCCCCTGCGGGGTCCTCGCAAGGCCGGCCTTGCGCGCCTCCCGCTCGCTGCTGCTTTTCATTTAAGTTGGGGAGGCCCTGAAGAGGACACAATGGAGCGGCGAGCCTTTGGCAACTGGGCCGTTGTACTACTGAGAGGGGGATGGGGTAGAGAGAAGACCGGTTCACACAGCTAACACAGCCCGCCGGCTGCTGCTGCTGGCCTCCGTGGCCTCTCCTCCGCTCCCGAACCAGCTCTTCCCGTCTCCCGGGCTATTTTTTTCCTGGAACAGACAACCCCTCCGCCACCCCACCCGCCCAAAACTCCACTCGGACTACGCAATGGGTTTACTCATCATGTTTTGTGGGATTTTAGGATATTCACCAGAGCCTCGGCTTTAAATCTGTGTTCTGGATGACAGAAAAGGAAAGAACAACTTTGCAAAATTAACCCTTCTTTTGGGGATTGTGGCTTGTTTTCTGTGCCGTGGAATTATATGAATGGATTACAAGATGCATGCCAAATCCAACGATTTGCTGGATTTCCAAAAACTGGATGCCCTTCTGGAAAAGATTGCACATTCGGTCTCTGTGAAAAGGTAATTTTGTTGAAACTTTTCCTAAGAACTTTTTTTTTTTTTTTTGAGTATTTTTTTCTTTTACAAATGAAACGTACGTAATAATCAATCAGTTCCACGCCGTGCACGTTGTTATGCTGATGACAAGGCAACAATCGGTACAGCCGGGAGTCTTGGCTCTCGGGAATGTCATGTGGTGAGCACTATCGCTTATATCGACACGGCGCGACGCTTTTCCCCTTAGTTGTTTGTTGCAGTCTCATGTTGAGGACAGTATTGTTATCCACATTTTTTGCCAGAAGCCATGAACCAACCTCCTGGTGAGAGAGGGGGTGTGGGGGAAGGGGGACTACGGAGGAAGAAGGGGGTTGTGTGTGATTCATGGAAGTTTGGCTTGCATATCGCAGCCAGCTGGAGGTTAAGTGTGAAAGAGTCTTCGCTTTCTTTTGGAGTCTATCTTGAGTAATGGTTAGCCTATTTGAGTCACATAATGCACTGACTCATGCAGACGCACGACGATAATCAACGCTTATAACCATGGCAGGAACTCTTTACTTTGGACGGTTTTGGATTATTGGACACGGTCCAGTTCTGGTCTTGCACTCTGAACCGTTTTGATCTTTTGGAAAAGCTTCTTGATCTTTGTCTTATGGCAGCTGTTTCTTGAGGAAACTTCTTTTGTGGCGCAAAGAGGTGGCTTTCATCTGCATACAAAAACATGAAGCTGTCAGGCGGAGAAGCAGCTGTAGTTCCTGGGTGGGAGCAAATGTTGCATTCCTAAAAAAGGAAAGATACTGGCACAAATCTGATGGTACAAATCCCTCCACATGCAAATGGTGTTTACACTGACATTGCTTACTATTTGCGGTCTGTAGTCAAGAGAGACGGTCAGCAGTGCCAATTGCATCGTTGCAACACCTCTTTATCAACGTTCCAGTGATTAATCACACCCCATGGCTAATCCAATCCCCGTAATGACCTCACCTGTATTCCCCTCATTGACCTAGTTAAGGAATGATTGAGAGCCCCCATTTGTTTTCATTCAAACATCGGCCTCTTTCCCACGGAGATGTTGCAAAATTGCCGCCTCGGAGCCATAAAGAGCTCAACTTTATTTCTGGAGTACTTTCACAACAACCGCAGCTGCTAACAAAGTGCCGTCCATAAAATGTAAAAGACGATAATTGAAATAAGAAAAATACAATCAAAAGTAACGACATAATTTCTTTTCTGATTTAAATATAGATTTCTTCGAGCAGGGGCGGGTGCGCCTAGCTCGGGTGCTATAAATTATTGAACCATTTACTTTTAGGCTTAACGTTATTCTGATACTTAAGAGGGAGGCTGCTGTCTGACATCTTTACCTGAGCTTGACCCGACGCCTCATACATGAATGATTCATCGTGACTTTCATGGGAGATGCCGGCGACATCTTGCTGTGAAACACAAGAGCACATTTCCTGGTGTGAGATGTCCGCACGCACGCACACCCCCCCCCCCCCCCACCCTCAGGAACTAAAGCCCCTTCCGCTCTTTTCAGCATTCCACAGCAGTCTGCAGTGATGTATGTTCAGGTCAAAGGTCAACTGGTCTTCCAGAGCTTAGGGGCATTGTAGGACATGCAAGCAGCAGGAAGCGGACTTTTTGATTGCCACTCACTTTAGTGCTCGCGCACACTTGATTAGTCTCACATGCCAACACTGTTCCTGCGCCAGCCCGGCAGGTCACTGAAACTGTAATTTATACTCGGACATAATATTGGCGAGAGGGTGCAACGGGGCGTCGAATCTACGGTACGGTCCGTGCCTAAATTGCATTCAGCGGTGAAACGGAAATCAATACACACCGGTTCTTTAAATGAAGCTGGTGCTGCTTCATATTTTTCACTCTCTAAATTGCTGGTGCTGGATTTTTCACCTCCTGCACAAAGTCAGGTCCAGCTCACCTGAGTGACGATAAGCGCCATAGAAAAATGGATTGATGGATATTTTTTTTAATTTTTTTAAAGTAATTTACTGAGTGGATGGATGCACAACAGTGATTGGATATTACCTCACGGGCGATGGTTGGTCTTCAGCCATTCCCGCACCAATGTTTTCATATAAATTTGATGTCTTTCTAACTTGTTTTTTTCCCCCTTAAATAATATTTTCCAGTTAGAAATATCTCAGGAATGTTTGACTTCAATTCAACACTTGGACTCCCTCTGAGTGTGACGCCTTGGCCAAAAGCTACTCGTCCGTAGGCCAAGATTTTGGGGTTTCTTGACATAATGAGTAAGCAAAGCAAAGCCTCAGTGCATCCATGTGTGAAAAGGCGACTTTACTGCCTGGTGGTAGTTTGTCAGTTTGTCTTAGTAATCACTGTTTACAGTCTATTTTGTTTAAATTACATCGGGTGTTAAGTGCCAATAAAAAGCCAACATTTCCTGTTTGGATTCCCTCCGTGTATACGTGGGTTTTCGCGGCAAGCTAACAGGCTTGAGAGCAGATTAAAACCGTGGATCGGCCAATGTCCGTTTTTCTCACGAGTCATCATTTAAAGTGTGTCAATGTAAAATACTTACAAATGAAATATATGAGCAACCCCCGCCTTTATTTGTGAATGTGCTTGCAGTCCCACGTGTACAAACGCGAATAGACACCGCTGCGATTTCAAGTTGAAACCATCCCGAATACTCAAAACATGGTGGAACGGGAGCATTTTGTCTGAGTGACTCATTCCCACAGTGGCGCAGATGCACTCTGCTCGCTGCCACGGGTATTCCCGCCACTAGGAGCTGCCGACCTGTTCAGATCGGCTGCTGGCCGATTACGCTGGCACACTGCCGGTGTCTTTTTTTTTTTTTTTCGAAACGTGTGTTATCGCTTATATCTTGCGCGAGGAACAAAAATAAGCCCGTCGCAGACTTGATGAGTGGAACCCGACCTTAGTATTGACTTGCGGCAGACACCAACAATACTATCCGATACATTCGTATAAATAGACCGACAGAAGTGTGCCAGCGTGGAAAGTATTGTGAGCCATTTTCCGAGTTGAGCTTGTCTGGATCTGTGCCTGCAACGGATGCTGGTAACCCTGCAGGAGGTGTAAGTTCATGCCTGCACATTTATTACAGATGAATGCATTCCGCGAGTTTGTTTACACTTTTCATTGTGAAAGAGCGAGCAAGGGCACTTGTCGCTGATGTTAATGAGCGCTTGAGCACCGTCTGGCAATGTTTACTCCTACGATAAGAGTTTGGCACGCCGAGTAACTGGTCTCAGGATAAACTGTTGTGGCTGCAGTTTTTTTTTTGTTTTTTTGTTTGTTTCTTTGTTACTTTGCCCTTGCTCGAGTCTTCCTAAAATGTCCTTGCTGCGCCAAAGTCAGCGTTATCATTATGGGCCCGTTTTCTGGAAATCAACGTGTATCTCGAGACACCACCCTAACATGTTGTCCACCATCGTGAGAGGTTTACTGTCCCAAAGGAAACTTCAAGCACATTTCAAAGACTCCTAGAGAACTCACTGAGGGGCAACTGGATTTGTAATCTAGTGCGGCGCGGAGCGTTGCTCACCTCGCCCTTTGCCCTCTGCCCTCTGCCCTACAGATGTTGTTTGAATACTCGCACCGCATTTGTTTAATCACCGTATCCTCACCAGGGTACATTGGATTCAGTTATTTGTTCACTACTTACATAAGGTATGAAAGCTCACTTTTGATGAATTCATAACATTTTCCCCCGTGATAAGGGATATCACAGAGATGGAGCCACTTTGCTCTTGATAGCCCAACTCCTTCGGTTTACTCCGACGTAAATACCATGGCCCGTATAACGTATATATCACTGGCCGTACAGAAACAAGTGACAAACACATTTACATAATGTTACGTTTGACCCGCAGTGACCTTTCTCCTTGTGTCGAAACGCACGCGAGCTCTGCGTTGCTCAACTGGCGCCTGGCGTCAGCCATCTTTCGCCCTGTTTAATGAGTTTTGATTTACCGCAGGTATGTTGTTTAGTCAGTCTTTCATCTGTGTATGACGCAGTGCAAGTGACCTTTCTTCTGCTTATACCGATATCCGCTCGGTGACTGTCACTTGAGCCATGTGTATGAAACATTAATCCAAGCTGAACAGGTCCGGTGAGTCCCTCTTTTTTTTTTTTGTTGTCTGTGGTCGTGCATTATTGACATTATCCACGGAAAGTCCTAACACAATGTCTTTCTTTTCAGGACAACAATTTCGGAAACATTTATCTCTTAAAATATGTTAAAATCCCCAAAGTCACTTTTGACCCAGTACCTGTTCCGACGTGCGGTCGCCATGACGTGCTGGGATCACGTGTGACCTCAAGTTAAGTCAGATTCTCCGCTGTGTGCTTGAATGCCCCGAGGAGGCCTAAAGCGGTGGTCATGTGTTTGCGCAAACTCGCTCCCTTGTTCCCATTAAGTGACTCATCGAGAATGGCATCGCTAACAGACAATACAGCCAATGTTTTAAAGTTTTAAGCCTTTTTTCTGGAGCTGGGTTCCGCTATAGTCTCGTTGCCATATTGTTGTATGCATTTGTCACTCTACACTTTGGCGTTGTTTAATTGGTTTTGCTGATGAGCAAAGACGTCCAAGTCAGTCAAGACAGGCTCTTATAGTCGAGGCTCTTCGCTCCACAACGGGTTGCTAAATTAGCATGTAGCCTTTGAATTGAATGGGATATAAACACAATGATTTTTGTGTCATTTTACTAGACAAGTACCAGTTTATCATTGCGGGCCATTGCTACTGTCCACTGATAGTGTTTTCCTTCTTAAACATTTTCAATATATTTACAGTAAATTCTACATTTCTGGTACTAGATCAGGCCACGGTTGTTTTTACCATTAATTGGGATTGGTGCTGGTCCAGTCTGTCATATAAGTATCGAACTCTTCTTACAGAGCATGCGGTGTGTAGTTTGGCAGATAGCAAATAACTGCATCAACAACACACTCACAAAAAAAAAAAGACATGTTGGTGCACGTGTGTAAAAACAGGAAAAATAGGCAATGTGACGCGAATATAATTGATGTATTTACTATTTCAAAATATATTGTAATTTTACTCCATACGGCATGTTTGCTGGATGAATTATTTTACTTTGAACTTCTGTTAAGCTTGCTGTGGGGTGTTCCCCAAGGATTGCTAAATAATGACTGTAAACACGCACACTGTATTATGCATCACAAATCCATAATCATGGTCTCCTATGCCAGTGCACACAGTTTGAAAAACATACAAATATGAGTGTTATTTCAACTAATACTAAAATATTAATATTAAAATACTATTTTATTAGCTAAAATAATACTAATATTCATATATGAATATTAATATATTAATATGAGTTAAAATAATACTAATAATGATATATTAATTAATTACTATATAAGTGTCATTTTTTACTTGTCCTTATGTTTATGTTAATACTAATATTTTAATATTTGTTAAAACAGTGTTTTTCAAACTGTGGTGTGCCGCGAGATATTGTCAGGTGTGCCGTGGGAGATGATCTCATTTGTGCGCCTGTGCGGTCTAGTGCCTGGCAGCGTAATCATGTCTTTTTGGTGTGCCGCGGGATTTTTTTTCAATGAAATAAATGTGTCCTTGACTCCAAAAAGTTCGAAAAACACTGTGCTATGCTACAGTAAAAAAGAAAAAAAGAACAGCAGGGAGCGACTATCTTGTATGCTTTACTTTATAAAGTGAAAAGGCTTAATTACATTTGTTGCCGCCTGTGTCAATGGCGACCTCAAGTGAAATGCTGCTAAGTGTCGAAAATGAACATCTGGCCTCTTTTCTCCACCCCCAGAGAGTCCAGCGAGGAGTGCAATGGGATCAGTGGTGCTCTGTCAGTGGAGTCTGTGCCGGGGCCAAGATTGAACTGGTGCACTGCCAACACCGCTCCCCCTGCCCTCGCTCCAGCCCCTGCACCGGGGCCCGAGCCCATGCCCAACCCTGCCAGAATGGGGGACGGCCTGGACGCAGCGCAGATGTCGGGCAGCAGCAGCAGCAGCGGCAGCGGCAGCGGCAGCCAGGGGCAGCCCCAGACAGTTGGCAACCCCGCGCCCCCGGAATACATCAACCTCGACAGGCCCAAGCGCCAGACCAATCAGCTGCAGTACCTGCTCAAGGTGGTGGTCAAGTCCCTGTGGAAGCACCAGTTTGCCTGGCCCTTCCATTCACCGGTGGATTCTATCAAACTCAATCTGCCCGTAAGTCATGTCCTCTTTTTTTCTGAAATGCCCGAAGATGACATCGAATGCTGCCAAAGCCCTGTCTAAATAGGAAAGTAGTACAATAATTGGTGTCAAGGACGTATGTCGAAGTGAGTGAAGTATTGAGACAAGCTTGTGTTGTGAGTGGAAGGTAGAGAGTCTTCACCAATGCGCGTGCACATGTGCACGTTTCCAGTTTATTTTGGGAAAAAATATACCGTAATCATCTGTAAGACGTTACTTTTTAAGGTGAATGTAAGGCCAGTGTCGCGACAACAACCTACAGCCTAGAGGGGGATCATTGCAACACTCATTTACCTTACTCCAGTTGGAAAATGTTTCAACTTTAACCGACTTAGTCATCACTTCAGCCATACTTTTTTTTTTTTGATGAATTTTCTGCAGCGATGATGTCATAAGGCACGGATGTGTCATTTGCTTCTGCTTATCCTGGTGACATAATTGACAGAGGATCACCCACTGTAAAGTTTGTCTCCTTAGATATCTGAACAGTTTGCTTATAATGATGCGTTTTGCAGGACTACTACACAATAATTAAAAACCCGATGGACATGGGAACAATCAAGAAAAGGCTTGAAAACAGCTACTACTGGAATGCCCAAGAATGTATCCAAGACTTCAACAAGATGTTTACCAACTGCTACATGTACAATAAGGTACTGCAGCGGCGCTCTCGATAATCACGTGAAGAAAGCGTTCGGTACAAGTACAGAAGCTGACGAGACTTCGTATCGCTCCGTATTTGTCTGTCGCCGCAGCCTTCAGATGACATAGTCTTAATGGCTAAGGCGCTGGAGAAGGCCTTCCTCCAAAAGGTCGCCGACATGCCTCAGGAAGAAATTGAGATTGCGGTCATGACAGGGAAGGGCCGGGGCCGAGGTCGGAGAGACGCCGGTAATGTGCTTTTGAAGTCCATTTTCCTAATCACGTGCCGTCACGTCGCCGTTCCTGAGCCTGTCCATTCCTCTCTCCGTCATCCAGGTCTCAACTTGAAACCAGGGGCTATCATCGACCCTTCGTCTACAACTCCTCAAACGCGAGGTCTGTCAAACCTGACGGCAGCGCCGCAGACCCGAGGACCGGCGCAGGGCCCGCCTTCACTACCTCCTCAGCCTTTAATGCAGGCCCTCCCGTCCCACGTTCCCCCGACGTTATCAGGCCACGCGGCACAGCTTGGAGCGCCCTACTCTTTGGGCCAATTGGATTGCACTCTTCAAGTTCCCATGATGACCTCCGTGCCTCCCCCTGTTCAGACCTCCCTTCCCCCAGCATCCATCCAGAGCACTGCCCCCATGCTGCAAAACGCCATCACCATGACCAAAGTGAGTATGCGATTGACGCGGGGGCACTCATTGACTCCGTTTAGCGGCTTAATCTCGCCGACATCAATAGGTCTTGCGACAGAGAGGTGGAAATAAGCAAAATAAATAAGAGCAGAGGTTAGGCGCACGAGAGGTCTGCACAAGGCTTTCGACAAATAAATATCGTGGCTGTCCTGTGGAAAACACTTCTCTCCAATTTTGGAAACTTTTTTTAAAATTTTCACATGAATGCGATGTCTGTAACGCGGAAACACCATTCGTGTAAAAATAAGAAATTAAAAAAAAATATGTAGAGATAAGTGTTTTTCACATGACAGCGACGATATACTAGACAGACAGATCTGGACTCATAATTTACGAAAGATGTGCATGTTACACAGTAAAATACAAAACGGAAAATATTTTCACACATCCCATGTGTTGCAGATCAGACGTCACCGTGGAGAGGTTCTCGCGTACGCTCACATTCCAGAAAGATTTTGAAAAATAATCTAATAGCAATTTTTTTTTATCCTCGATATTATCGATATTACTATTATTTAATATGACCTTTTTTTTTCTAGGTCCTCTTCCCGTTATATTGTATGATATTTTTTATTTTATTTTATTTTATATATCGCCGTCCGTATGGACAGCAAGAAGTGGGCGAACGCTGTATGGTGGTAATTTATTCTCTGTCCTCCTTTGTTGTGTTTCCAGCAACAAAAGAGCCAGAAAAGAAAAGCAGACACTACAACACCCACAGCTAACGACCAGCTCAGCGAGTCTTCCCCAGCCGAGTCCAAGTCGGGCAAGACTCTTCCCCGGCGGGAGAGCACCCGCCCTAGCAAAATGGTCAAAAAAGAGGCGCCGGACTCGCAGCATCAAGTAGCGATGGGCATGGGCATGAGCGGCCCCAGCAGTGGCCATAGTCCCGTCCCGCAAGATCAACTGGGATACTGTTTGGGTCTGGTCAGGGAAATGCTGTCCAAGAAACACACCATGTACGCTTGGCCCTTCTACAAACCCGTCGACGTGGCTGCGCTAGGGCTGCACGATTATCACGACATCATCAAACATCCCATGGACCTAAGCACCATTAAGGTGGGTTTAGTTTCTGACTGAGTGCTGCATATGACATTCAAAGTCTGTCATTCTATTCCCTTCATTTTTTTTTTTTTTTTTCAATGCACAGGCCAAGCTGGAGAACAGGCAATACCGGGATCCCCAGGAATTTGCTGCCGATGTGCGGTTAATGTTTTCCAACTGCTATAAATATAATCCGCCTGACCACGAGGTGGTGGCGATGGCACGCAAGCTGCAGGTAAAAAAAAAAAAAAAAAATCAGTTTCAATGTAATGATTATTTCAGCAGCTTTTTTGTGTGCGTCTAAATTATATTTTGTGTTACTTTCTTTTCATGTAGCTCTTTCTTTATAAGACCAATATTTATTTTTGATTACCCATTAGACCCATTTGACTGTCTGGCCTAACGGCACAGCTTTTAGGAAACCTGCAAACGGTTCTTAAAAGGGCTCCCGTTAGAAGTATCATCTGTTTTCAGAGCTTTTTGTTTTCTCGTCACTTGACAGGATGTGTTTGAGATGCGCTTTGCCAAGATGCCAGACGAGCCAGAGTCCAAGCCTCTCGCCTCCGTCCCAGCTCCGCCGCTCCACCACCCGGCCCCGGTGAAACCCCAGCCTCCGATGGCCCGCGTCGCCTCCTCCTCCGACAGCTCCAGCGACTCCTCCTCCGAGTCCGAGTCTTCGACCGACGACTCCGAGGAGGAGCGAGCTCAGCGGCTGGCCGAGCTCCAGGAACAGGTCGGTGTGAAATGAGGAAACCGTGGCTTTGTAAGAAGCGACATCGCAGGCTGACGATGTCGGTTCCTTGTGTGGGTGTAGCTGAAGGCTGTCCACGAGCAGCTGGCCGCCCTTTCCCAGCCTCAAGCCAGCAAACCAAAGAGAAAAGAGAAGGAAAAGAAGGAGAAGAAGAAAGACAAACACAAGAAGAAAGTGGCCATGCCCCGCCTGGTGGACGAGATCCAGGATGCCGCACCTGTTTCGCAGCTGTCTAAAAGGACCAAGAGCAGTACAAATAACAACAAAGAGCTTCCCAAGAAGAAGTCCAGGTGGGTTCATTTGGATTTGGCCTCACAGAGCGAAGGCTTACAAAAGCAGTTCGGAGGAGGAGGAGGAGGAAAGTACAATGGTGCCTTGACTTACAAGTTTAATTTGTTCTGCGTCCATGTTCCCAAGTCAAAAAAAAAAAAAAAAGAAACTCCTATGAATTAATACAAAAGCCATTAATCCTTTCCAACTCATTCACTGCCATTGACGAATTTATTTGTCTTTTCACAGTCCAGGTCTTTTCACAGTCCAGCCGTTCAATCCCAGGAAATTATTTATTTGTTTCAAATTTTTTCAAACGTTAGGGTAAAAAAAAAATAGGGTAAAAAAAAAAGGGTCTTGGCCACCAGGGGGTAGAGACATACATAATACACAAAGAACAGTGTCACTACTAAGTGACTCAATAAACCGCAGTCTTATTAGTTGTTTTTGCAGAGGATAAAGAATATATGCCTGTGCGTACTCAGCGTATTGCTATATTGTCTGTGTGCATATGTCGCTGTATTGTTTGTGTTCAGTTGCCCGCTGCAGGAAGGGTTCCAACGACTCCAACAGGAATGCTACTTTTGGTAGCTTGTCTATGGCGTTTATCATTGTGTGTAGCGTTGGCTAGCAGACTTTTCTCAGTTAAGTGGTTTGGTTAAATAATGTATAATTCCGTTTTCTGTTGACACTTAAACTGCGAATGTAATAAACAGATTGAAGCAAGCACTTTTGGGAGGAATTGCTCACCTTCTGCCCGCCGTATGTTGTGAAATTTTCTGCTACCATTTAGAGCCCATGAAAAGAATCGGAAAAGAATGCCTTGTATCTCAAAACGTCTAAGTCCAGGTACCACTATAAAAAAAATTTAAAAAAAGAATGCTATCGTGTGAGCTTTTTGTTTGGAAAAAAATGGAAGTAAGGTGGCCCCTGTCTGTCCCATTCTGTGGAAATTGTCTTCCTTGCTTTTATTGACTTCATTTGCCTCTGTGTCGTACGTGTAGTAAAAAAGAGGCGACGAAAAACAACCAGCCCCCCAACCTTCCGCCTGTTCTCGGCCTGGAAGACGACCTGGCGGGTTCGTCGGCTTCGTCGGAAAAGTGCAAGCCCATGACGTACGAAGAGAAGAGGCAACTGAGTCTGGACATCAATAAGCTTCCCGGCGACAAACTGGGCCGCGTGGTCCACATCATCCAGTCGAGAGAGCCCTCGCTCAAGAACTCCAACCCGGACGAGATTGAGATTGACTTCGAAACGCTCAAGCCTTCCACTCTGCGGGAGCTGGAGCGATACGTGTCCACGTGCCTTCGCAAGAAAAAGAAGGCTGGAGGTGAGTTTTTTTTGTTTTTTTTGTTGCTGTTTTCTTTGCTCCCGCGTCTCATCGCAGAGTGGTTTCCTGCTTTCGAGATTCACACGCAGTTGTTTTGCAGCTGAGAAGTCGACAGAGTCCGTGGTTTCCACCAAAAAGACTGGCTCTTCTTCAGAC
Source organism: Filicampus tigris (assembly GCF_054856515.1). Taxonomy (NCBI): domain Eukaryota; kingdom Metazoa; phylum Chordata; class Actinopteri; order Syngnathiformes; family Syngnathidae; genus Filicampus; species Filicampus tigris. The sequence continues at coordinate 5,311,468 of NC_141232.1, forward strand.
AGCAGCGGCTCCAGTTCCGAGAGCGAAAACGAGCCTCCGGGTAAGTCCTTTTTTTTTTTTTTTGGGGACGTTTGGCCAAATGTTCTGGTGTGTGTTCTGGTCCGCAAATCTTGAACACAATGTCCTCATTCTTCTTTCAGGGACGGTGAAACCGCAAAAGAAGAAGGCTCAATCTGCGAAGGAGGGGAAGAAGACGCATTCGCACGTGCAGGGTGGCCCCGCTCAGCCTGCGCTGCATCCGCAAGCGGCCGCTTTTCAGCCTCAGATGAAGCAGCATCAGGCCCCTCCTGTGGACTATATGCCGCCGCCCGTAACCGCTCTGGAGTCTTCCCAGATGCTGGAGAACAGTTTTGAGTCCTTGCCGTCGTTCGGCCAGCCCCTCATGCATCTTCCCCACCATACGGGAAACTCCTCGTCCCCCGCGCCGCCTCAGCTCAGCGCGAACACCGCTGGGCCGGTGTCCCCCGAGACGCACCCCTTCCTCAACCAACATCCAATCCTCCCCTCTCCGGGTAGGCGTTTTGTTCAAATCAGTTTTAAAAATGTAGAATATTTCAAATATGTGCAGCATTTTGCCTTTTCTTCAATTGGGAAAATAAAGGCACATCCAATCGGTTCTGTTACACTCTGCCGATAACTGAAATGAACTGCGTTTTAGTGTCAAACGATACTATGTGCTCGGGATGGGCGTGTACCGATACCAGATAGCGATATCGGGCCGAAACCGGCTCTGTTTCAAGGTACCGACTACCGACATTCTAATATTAGAAAGTAAAGGGCATGCGTAGCTGACACAACCTTTTTTTAAGTAAACTGTATCCATGTTAATCCTCTCCCAAAAAATCTATATTTATCGAGATTGGCTCGTATGAAATACATTACATTACAATATACAATGCATGTATAAAATAGTGATACATTTTCCAGCCCTATTTTCCAGCGTCATAGTCTTATGCTTAACAGTTAATATTCTTTTCTAGCATTAAAATTTGCTGTCATAAGTTTAATACAGATTTGATGCATCAAATGTACTAGTGGCATCAGTTACTTGGTATCGGCATCTGTAAGTACGAAAGAGTTCAGTACTCGTACCGGTATCAGTCTGAAAAAAGTGATATCGAACATCCCTACTCTATAATGAAACAATAAGAACCTATTCAAATGGATATAGACTTTAGACTAGCACACCTTTTCCTTTTTGCCTTCCTCTTTGAATTTTTGGTTGCATGTCCCAAAATCTGCTTTCTAGCTTTTGATTTTAATTTGATTGAATTTCCTCCAAGCCACGATTCGCACTATTGCTTGGCTGTGCTCTAAAATGTTTTACACCTCCGTTTAAAATTCAAGCTCCTGTAAATGGAGCCAAAGCTGTCTTAGTTGACTTGAAATGCCGGCCCAAAAATGTTTGGGAACACCTTTTACATACCTGCCCCATTTCTTGCCGTTTTAGCCTTGCACAGTTCCATGCCTCAGCAGCCGTCTCGACCGAGTCACAAGGCGGCGCCTCTCCATCCCAAACTTTCGCTTCACCAGCCAGCGCCTCCTCCTCCTCCTCCTCCTCCGCCGCCTCCTCCTCCGCCGCAGCAGCAGCAGCAGCCAACCTTACAGCAGCAGCCAACTTTGCAGCAACATCCGCCTCTGCAGCCCCAGTCGGCCCCCGCGCCGCATCAGCTGCCCCCGCAGATCCTCCACCCGCCTCAGCCCATGCACCAGCGGCCCCTGTCGCCGCCGACGCTCACGCCCCAGGGCTTGCTGTCTTCCCAGCCCCCCCAGATGCTGCTGGAGGACGACGAAGACTCGGCCTCGTCCGCGCCCCTCAACCAAGTGCAATTGTACCTGCAGCAGTTCCAACAGCACGCCCGTCAACCCCAGCAGTCCATGCAGTCGCTCCAGGCGCAGGCTCGCCAGCAGCACCACGCGGCGCAGGCGTCTCTGCTCCAGTCAGTGGCGGGCCAGCCTCAAATCCCCTCGCAAGCCGCGCCGCCCGCTGCCCAGCTTCCGCTTCAGGCGCAGGCGCCGGTAGCCCCGCCGCACCAAGCCCCGCCGCCGTCCCAGCAGATGTCCCTCCACCAGAGCCGCCACCTGCCGCAGGCGCAGGCGCAGCAGCAGCAGCAGCAGCAGCTGAGCTACCAGCAAGTTTCCACGCTCATCGGTCAGCCTCAGGGGCCTTCGCACAAAGTGGCCATGCCCGGCAGCAAAGCACAGCAGATCATCCAGCCCCCGGAGCAGCTCTCCCCCCGGCCGCCCAAGCCCGACCTTTTCGTCACGGGTGAGTGCGGAGGCGGCAAACGAGAGCGTGCGAACGCGCCGGCTCGCGATGTAAGTCGTTATATTATCTTGTTTGTGTGGACAGGTCACTTGAGGGATAACCCATCCCCTCTCATGATGCATTCCCCGCAACTTCCTCAGTACCCTCCCGTTTCTCACCAGTCTCCGCCTCACAATATGCAGCCCAAAAAGGTGAGCGTGGCTTGTGATCGTGACGCGTTCCTCATGTCGAAATGTTTTGAACATTCCTTTGGTAAAGGTTAAAGGTAGGGTCGAAGGCTTTCGGAAAAATAAGCTCATTGCGTTTTTTTTTCCCTCCCCTCAGTATTACGATTGCAATTTCATGTGCGATTATTTTTTTCAAGGTCCTTTACCAATGTGTTTTTTTTTTTTTTTTTTAACTAACAGGCAATGAATTCATCTGTATTACAATAAACAATATCTGATTTAGCGTACACAAAGATTTTGGTCTTAGAGGTTAGGCATACACACAAAAAAGGGAAAATGAACCATGAATTCATGTGAAATACAAAAAAAAAAAATGCTTTAATTTGAGTTGTTAACTTGCTAAACACTTTGACTTGCAGTCTTTCCATCGTTCACTACAACAACTTCACAAAATTCTACCGGTGGTGTAACAATAAGTCATGAATCAGATTACAACAATAATACAAAGGAATAATAATAATATGTGATACTGTGTGTGTGGGGGGGTGCCTAAAAAAAATCCACATTTCAGCCTACAAGAACACCACTTAAGAATTGTGCCATTTCATGAGCATAAACAAAAGAAGTTAATTCAGTTTAAGACCATTCTGACTGAATTTGCCGTCATTGGTTATTTGATCAATTTTATTTTAGCCACAGAAGCAAATTTTGCTATGCAAGCTGTGCCTCGTTAGGTTATTGCACTTTTTCATGAGTGTTAAAGAAAGTTGATTAAAGACAATTTCTTGCGGCAGGATGTGCCTTTATCATTGTTTCGTTTCAAGTTATATTGTTGACCAATATTTACATGTTCTTATTTCATATTTTGGTTACTCACCAGTCAGCCAGTACTTGTAGGGTTTTTTTCCCACCTCACTCTTACTCTAGTAAAATTTTGGTGGACTGCTTTTAAGTTTACTCGAGTCATCATCGAAAGTGAAAATACTCGTCCTTGAATACAACTTTTACCATGCCTGCTACTCTGCCCGTTTGTTTAAACTGGCGAGCCAAATGTTGACAACGGCCATTGTGCTTGTCATGCAGCAAAGAGTCCCCGTCAATCAAGGCGTGCTCAAAGAGGACAAACTGCCTCCCTCGCCAGTGATGAGAGGAGAGCCTTTCAACCCGGCCATGAGGCCCGAGCACCACAAGCATCCCGACAGCAAGCCCGCTCAGCCAGGCCTCGGCCAACAGAGTAAGACTTGTACACCCTCGCCCCCTCCTTTCCTTCAAAACCACGCCCATTTATTGAGTGAGGCCCTGCTCGTGTTGCTTTAGATGTGAAGTCCATGGACAGCTCTCGGCCTGTCATCCGCTCCTCTGAGCCTAGCGGACCGCCGCCCCCCCTTCAAGACAAGGAGAAGTTGAAGCAGGAGTCCAAGGCACCCACTGCACCCAAAAAGGTACAATAACCATGGTGTGAAAAGGAAAAAAAAAAAAAAAAAAAAAATGAAGACATTTTCAGTAGAACCTCGCCGACATGATGAAACGGTCTCATCAAAACGTTTGCCGTATTCTGCCAGGATGTGAAACTGAAGAACATGGGTTCGTGGGCCAGCCTGGCCCAGAAGTCCACGTCGACGCCGATGTCGGCCGTCAAGTCGTCGAGCGACAGCTTCGAGCAGTTCCGCCGGGCCGCCCGCGAGAAGGAGGAGCGGGAGAAGGCCCTGAAGGCGCAAGCCGAGCAGGCGGAAAAAGACCGCGTGCGGCGAGAGCAGGACAAACTGCGGCAAGTACCGAAGGACAAGCGTATTCTTTGGAAAACATGAGACGATTTGCGAGCGGATTGGGGATGGACAGTCTCCTCAATCCTCTAAAGACATCCAATAATTGGGCATTTGCTAGCTTTTAGCCAAAGGGGGATTACATTTTTTTTTTTTTTTTTTTTTTTCAAAGAATCCAAAAAGGGCCCCATTGTCATATGGCTACGTTTAAAAGATAACACAAAGATATGAGCACCCTCTAGTGGCCAATTCAACTACCAACTAAGTACTGTATTCACAGCATTCAAGGTTGCTTTTGCCCAAATTTGAGCCTGGAAATTAGTATTAGTATTTTTTAATTTGATGAGCCAGTAAATGTTAACGGATAAATATGGTTATCATCGACTACTATTTTTAATTTTCATAAAAATATGGAAAGGTATCAAGGCATCAGGTACTCATGAAGCATGCCGTAACCAGCCACCGATACTCAAGGCTTAAAGAAAAAAATTCAGCATTGAACACATTTTCTTTGCCAGTAGTTGGTGAAACACTGCGGCCGTTTGACACGTCAGTGAATCATTATTTTCGTCAGAAAGATGCAATTGATGGCAATTTTTACATTTTATGTATCTTAAGTACTGGTGATATCAGGACTTGGTATTGGTATCAGTGAGTAGTCAAGAGTGAGTACTTGTAAAGGTCTAGTTTAACGAAAATAAAACTTTGTATATTCCAACACCAAACTGTTCCACCATCTGCCCATTTGTCTAGCGAATGTCAGCTAGCTTAATGCTAACATACAACATGAAACACAATAGACGGGCTAATGGAGGTTAGCATGGATATTGCGGCAATCAGAAACTTTCAAGCAACGGCGACTTGAAGCAGCAAACAATGAAGAGTGATCATCGATCCAAATTTAAACATTTGTCTAAATTGTGACGGCGGCTCTTTCAGAGGTCGGGATGACGACGACGTCCTGGAGACGAGCAGGAGGGTGCACGAGGAGCCGCGCAGGCGTCTGGAGCAGCAGCAGCAGCAGCAGCAGCAGCAGCAGCAGCAGCAGCAGCAGCAGCAGCACATCCAAGTGCCCCCACAGCAGCCCGAGCCTCAGCCAGCTGTGATCCAAACGCCCCCGCCGCAGCAGCCGCCCTCGCAGCCCCCCACGCCGCCGCAGCCCGCCGCCGTACACAGCCCGCTCGACCAGCAGAGGGAGCTGGCGCGCCGACGAGAGCAGGAGAGGCGGCGGCGAGAAGCGGTGGGAAAACATTTTCTTTGGATTTTTCTTCCTTTTGGAAGTTATTTTTATGTTCAGCATTTGCATGTTGGACGTCTTTTCATTGACAACTTTATTCTTGCCCCATTACGACTTTTTACTCATAACTTTCCTTTTCTTTAAATGTTACAACCATTTTCTCATTATATTAGAGCTTATTCTTTTTATGACATTTCTCTCAAAATTTCACTTTACAATTACATTTTCTACTTTTTCGTGTGATATTACGACTTTATACTTGTAACATTGGAATTAATTTCCTTGTGATAAGGTTAGTTTATTGTTGTTGCTTAGCAACTTTTTGTCCCATGACTTTATTCTTGTAACATGACTACATTTGTGTCGTAGTTTTTGTATTTAAGTCTGGTATCTTGACTACTTTTTTCTCATATTCTGTATTCTCGTAACTTTATTTAATTTCCTCTCAATGGTCCGACTTTATTCAGCACTACTTTATTCAAGTAGCATTTCAAGCCTTACAAGAATATATTTAGAACTTAATTTAAGTAATTTGACTTTTCTTGTCGCTGTGACCTTAATACTCTTTAGTAGCATGTACATGGGCTGTAAGTAACAAAAAAATAATTGAACTTTTATTCCAACCACATTTTTAGTCACATAATCATATTGTGTTGTTTTTTTTTTTTTTTTTGACTCCTCAGATGGCAGCAACGATTGACATGAATTTCCAAAGTGACTTAATGGCTATCTTTGAGGAGAACATCTTCTGAGGACGAGGCGAAGAGGAGGCGGAGAAGTGGAAACTAACTGCAAAAAAAAAAAAAGGAAAAGAAAGAAGAAAAAAAAAAAAAAACTACACAAACACAAAAAGAGTGAAGAAGAAACTTTTTAAGCGGGACGACTAAGCAAACGCCACATCATCATCATCATCATCACCATCATCATCACCCTGTCGGCACTCTTTGCCTTTTTGTCTCCGCCATCTTGGTGGTGGGGGGGGGACTGGTGCAGGGGGGCAGGCGAGGGGTGCTGGACGTGGCGTAACGACAACAATAATTTGAACTCAAAGCTCTGATTATTTACTGACACAAGACTGGAGCACGCTTGTTTCTGGAACTGAAGTGGAGAACAAGACTTGCTCTCTTTTTTTTTTCTTTTTTTTTTTTTATGTTTGTTGTATGTGAACACGAGACATGTTCATTGGGGGAACTTGGGGGCGGGGGGCTTTCACACTGTACATCCTGATTATTTCTCAATAGAGAAGGTACACTTTGCCTTACACATCTCTCTTTAAGACCATGAGGTTCGGTGGCCTGCACACGCTTGTTGAAAAATGACATTTAATACAAACAACTACGACATGTAGGAGCAGTCATCCTCTTAGTATCTGCTGTAAAGAAGTATTTTCGTATACTACAATAACTCTTTTATTTAGGAGCTTTTATTTTGGATTTTCTTTACCGACACACTCCACACAAACGCATACACACGCACGCACACATCTCTATGCCAAACAACCTTTCATGCTCTGTCCTCATCGTGTCATAGTTAAAATTAAAAAAAAAAAAAAACAACAACAAATATATGCATTATCAGAGCTCCAACAAGTATTTAATTAATAGACAGTTGAAGTCATATTTTGAAATCCCTGGCAGGATGGAGAGGTTAATGTTGCGGAGTTTCAGTTATTATATTATTATTATTATTCCGATGATGATTTCACTACAGAACAAAAAAAGCTTGCACCGTTATCCTCGTACTCCATATCGGCAGTCACACTACTGGATTCAGTCTGACACATCCTCCATTTTACAGGTTGAAAATAAAAAATGAAAAAAAAAAAATTAATAGGAGTGCATTTTTAGTTCTTGTTCGTGGGCGTGACTTCTTTGAGTCGACGTCGTCTCTCCTGGCATTTGTTTTTCTCCAGTGCCTGTATTATTATTATTATTGTTATTATTATTATTGTATTGCAATTCTCCTTTTGGCTTAGGTTACACTCAGAGGGGGTGGGGCGAGAGTGTAAGAGCTGAACAGGGGGTGTCGGGTGAATGTCATTGTTTTTGTTTGTTTTTGAATGAGTTTGTGTATAAAAGAGGAAGACAAAAAAAAAAAGATGTTTTATATTTGACCCAACATTGGGAATTTTAAATGTGGTTTTAGCTGGACTTCCTCGTTTTAGTCTCAGCGTTGACACATTTGGTTTAGGATTCTGCTTGTGTGTGTTTGTGTACATTCGAATGACTGTGCGGTTGTGTGTGTTTATTTTATCATTATTTTTTTAAATATATTTGTGTTGTGTTGAAGAGAATAAACAGGAGAACTTTTTTTTTGTGTGCTTAAGTCACCTTTTATTAATTCCCATGAAGTCCACCGCATAAGATTATACCACGTCTGGCTTTGAAAGGATGAACTGAACTCCTTTGCTTTTCTTTCTCGCTCGCTCTCCTCTTTTCACAATAACTCGTGCCATGTGTTCTATGGAGAATGTGCTGACTCAGCCCAAGAGTTTGCTTTATTCAGGTATTTTATTTTGTTACATACGTTGAGCTTTTTTGGAGGGGTGGGTGGGAAGAGGGGGTTGTTCACAATGTCCTCGATTTGTTTGCTATTATGTGAGTGGTCTATCGAGATCTCTTGATTCTGTCTGTTCTGATCATTGAATAAACTCATGTCTTTTATAGAAAACAATAAAAATAAATAAAACAAAAATCTGTCATGGACTTACTGCTTATATTTAAATATAGGAAAATAAAACTGCACTTGAATGATGATTCAGTTAAAGTGTATTCTACATAAAAGTTCAAATTGTACCTAAATGTTTAAATGTAGTTGTTGCTGCAGATTTGTTTGTTTTTTGTAACCTTTTAAATACTACACTTTGGTAGTAATTATTTCGCTTACCACTATAGGGAGCCCAAGTACAGCTCGTGGTGTCACACTTTTAGGAATTTTTGTATAATTTTGTGTTGAAAAAACAAATTGTGAGTGAAGTGCATAGTATAAAACCTGTCTTTGTTCTGAATTTAAAAGTAATTGTTCTTCATTTTATGGAGTAAGATAGCTGTCTAAAAGGCATATGCTTTTTGACAGCTATCTTACTCCATAGAATTTAGGGACCTTCCGTGTATTATATTTCCGATTTTGAAACTCAAATCTGAAAACAACAAACAATAATTTCAGCTGGTTTAAAAATCAATTGAGACCCAATTTGCATAAAAAAATACAATCATGAAATTGGATTCTGTGTTGTTTTTGTTAACAATCGTATGCTCCGACCATGGCGCTAAAAATAGTAGCATATCCCACAATCCCATGCGGCATGCTTCGTCTTTGGAATGCAGCTAGTGAATGTAAATATTTTGATAGTTTTAGACAATTTGTAGTGATGGAGGAGTACACTTAGACTTTAGACAGGCAGTTGCGTGTGATTGGAGATTTGGATCCTGAGAAACCTCAACATGAAGTCTGGATTACTGACCAGAGGTATGATATCGATCTTGTCAAATAAATATGTACGTACAATACACATGTTTGTGTACAATAGTCAAACGGTAGTAGTCATCTGAATTCAGGCAAATTAACGTAACGTGTTCTCGTCGATCTACTACATTCAAGATTATCTCGGGACAGGGCACTTTTCAACCACTTCTACAATTAAGAGGCAAAAGTTCTTACTTCATGTTGTTTGATTGTCACTCCAAGCTATTGTTCCATGCAAAACCTGGCGTGTAAAACAAGTGATTAAACAACGAGCGTCCGCTAGCTAAATGCTATAATACAGTAAAAGGCAGACATGCTAACCAAAACTAGCACCGATTTTACGGTAAATACACTTTTAAACAACACGCAAGGAGCAATCCAGGATGTTGTATAATTATCTTCTTCTGTGATAACTATTAACAAGAACACGAGAAAGGACAGCACATTTGCGTTTAAATGTGAAGCTATATTGAGAATGCTAAACGACTCCGATGTGCGTGCCTTATAACCATGGCAACAGAAATGTGTTCTTTAAACGACCACTATAGTAAGGCGTTTTTTTTGTTTTTTTTTTAAATACGACCATGTATACTAAGGCATTTTTTTCGGGAAAAAACGACCAAGGTGTTTTTTTTTTTTTTGTTTGTTTTTTTTTTAAACAATCATGTATATATATAGTAAGGCTTTTTTGTGGGGGAAAGATGGGCGGTTCGGGTTCGATCCTCACTCTTCTGCTCCATTTACAAATTTGCCTAACAAGCTATTTCTTTATTAGTTTTATTTGTTTTTATATTGTGCAATACTCAACATTCCCCACTACTGTATTTTTATTTTTATCCAATGCTGTTCCTTATATATCACTGCAGCACTGTCACTTACAGTATTTTTCCTCTGTACTATGTACAGGCTAAAATAAGTGTTTCTTCATATTTTATATGTAGATGTATGTTGGTGTGTATATACATCCCTTTACCTCCCATTATAAATGCGGATGCATTTGTGTGAATAATTTTGCACATAGTTACTGCGTATATTTCCATAGGTTTGATTCTTAATGTTTGCTGTTAATGTTATACATTAATGGCTACTTTATGCCTCTTTGTGTGACCTATCTTTGCTGCTGTAACGCTGAAAAATTCCCCACTCTGGGATCAATAAAGACCTTCTTATTGTTATTCTTATTTTATTACTTTTCTTATACATTATTATCATTACTATTATTATTTCTTTAACAGAGGATACCAACTATTTTTTTCCAGGTTACAAATCAGTTCACGATATCGTCTTCAGGCTCTACGCTGTCGCCATCTTCTGGTCACTAGGAGAAATGCTTTCGGTGACAAACTTTTAAAATAAAACATCTTGATTACAACTATTAAGTATAGAATGTATATTTTAAAATTATTGTACATTTAAGTATTCAGAATTTTAAATAACTGCATTTAAAAAACTGCACTTATTGTAAAGTTATTGATAACATATTCAATATATCGAAAGTATTTCGTTTGCAACTAAAACAAATTAATTAAAATATTACATTCGGTATATCACCATAGTTATGTATTCAATATGTACACATCACCATAGCCCACTTTTTTTACATATTTAAAATATTAATATATCTTAAATGTAGTATGTATTAATGAATATGGATGTACAGTATACATATATATATATACATATACTATACAAGTTAAGACATAGCTATAAATTACAACCGATGGTAAAATCTGTATTGCACAAGATTTTAAAGGTCAAACTTTAAAAAATAAGTAATAATGAAAATAAATATCTAAAATATGATGCACTCAATGTAAAGACATTTTTTAGCGTCAAAAATACGCTTAGGGACACAAAACCATATGTGATTAAAAGTTTCTGTTGACCATTAAAATTGTGTTACCGCTTTTTAAAATTTTTTTTATTAATCAATCCATAAAGTTGAAGACGTTTGTTTAGTTATAAGACTGACATGATTCTGAAGATGGTGCAATCTCTCCTTTTTATTACATTTGACTATCACAAGAGCATTTTGTGACAACTTATAAAATGAAACACTCCTAAAATCTGAAATCAAATACTGGAAGAAGAAAAGCAGGAGAAAAAAAAAAAATCACACTAAATTGTTTTTTTTATTAAGTTTCTAATAAGAACACTACAATTTGTCATTCTTCCTTTGTTTTTAACTCTTTCTTTTCTAGAACAATTCTAAAGTTGAGGTATAAAAGGAGTTCAGACAGACGCGTGGGTCTGAAAACAGCGGTGGGTTTGGGAGTATTTGGGGGGGGGGTTATATATACAACAGAGATGCAAAGACAGAGGTAGAGAGAGGGGTAAATACAAGGGAAAGAGAGGCGATACAAATATACTAAGAGAACAAAAAAGTATAATAATCAAAAGGGGTTTTTGGGGGGGACATTTGATACTGTGGAGGCTTTCCTCCCACCCCCCATCACTTTCACGGAAGCTTCTTGGGAACCATCATTTTCCACAGCAGCAAATGTCCTGAGCAGTAAACCCCACATTTCCACCCGGTTATGTAACAAAAAGCCTAAAAATAACAATAATAATAATAATAAAAAATAAAGTTGATACAGAGTTATATAGCAAGTCATGTGTGTATGTGAGGGATCACGGGGATGGGGAGGGGGTCAGAAAGGCCAAATAAAGAGTAAAAAGTAGCATCGGAACCGAGCGTCGAGTTTATAAAAGAAACGGTGAAACATTACACAAACTGTACAGTGACATCCATTACACAGGTAGAAAAAAGAGAGCGGGGAGGGGCGGGGCAGGCAAGAGGGAGGGTGGGGCTTGATCACATTTTGGTGTATTAGAAGTAACAAAAATAATTACATTTCGGACATCGGACATTTAACGGGGTGTTTTCGTTTCTCTTTAAGGATATTTCTGTCTTCATAACAAGACGTCCTAACTTGACCATTAAAACTTGTGTTAAAAAAAAAAAAAAAAGCTAAACAGTGGTTTCTTTTTTTGTTTGTTTTGTTTTTGGTAACAAGGGCGAGAGAGACAGTTGAGCCCTTGTCTGATTGGCCGGGAAAAACAAAAACAACACAGGAAAGTCCATATTTGTAAAATTTGAAAATAAAAATGTGTTCCCCCCCCAAACACACACACACAAAAAAACCAAGACACACAAAAATAGTCGGTGGCATCAGCATGATTACTGACTGTGGTATTTTTGGTTTTGGTACATCAGGAGGTTGTGCGCGTCGCCATGACGACACACGCAACTATCCGAGCGACACGTGACGCTCGTCTCTTTTTTGTTTTTGTTTTTTTTTTTTTTTTTGGTCTGACTGTAATATTTATACCCTTTTAATTATTTTTTTTCTTCCCCATTTTTCTGAGTTAAAAACCAAGGTAAAGTAAGTGAGAGTGGGCGGGGCTGAATGAAGACGAGAACACGCGGCTAGAACGAGTCCTAACATGCATGGAAGACGAGTTTTGCTAGATTCCGGATGGTCGCCCTCACCGTCACCAGCCCCCCTCCTCCTTCGCCCTCTCCGATGCGCTATTGGCAGCGTGTGTGGATTTTTTTGGTGGCGGCTGGTGCATTCTTACAAAAAAAAAAAAAAAAAAAAAAAAAAAAACACACACACACACACCCTCACACAAAAATGGCCTACAATCAGAGAAACTAGCGGACACAAAAAAAGGAGTCAAATCTAATGACCAAAAATAAAAAGGCGATTAGTAGTTCCATCCACTCTTGCTCTTGGTCTGCTAACCGGTTAGCTACGCTCATAACAAGGATGCTAACAGTGCGACGCGGTGATGCCGATGACGAGCCGGGCGGCGGCGCTTTGGTAAGAGCCTGGCTGGGGCGACCAATTGAACGAAGCCACAGGTGAAGAGCGCATGTGTGTGTGTGTGTGTGTGAAGATAATGAGCATATACACATGTATGCGTGGGCATCATGACACGGGTGAGTGGGAGGAGGGAAGTCCAGGGTTGCGTTGCTGTCCTGTGTTCCAGCACAGTGTGTTGTGTTCATGACATGATCCCGTTGAGTCCAAGATGGCGGTGGGTGGGAGAGGGTGACCCCCTCCCCAGCCCCTCTGCCCACCCCAAGTGGAAATGGCATGACGGCGGAAGCCACTCGGATCAGTTGGAGGTGTCGGAGTGGACGCTGCCGGGAGCTCCGGGAGGGGAGGTGACGGAGGGAGGGTTGGTGGAGTCCTGCCAGCTGTTAGCCTGGAACAACAACCATTAAAAAAAATGTTAAAAAACAGGTTCAAATACGGAGGTGCCTTGATTTACCAGAAGGTCGCCGGCTCATTAATTGGATGATATTTGCTTTTTAAAACAATATATTTCTAATACAATACAACATAAGAAAAAGATAACGACATTCAGACAATGGCCCACCAGGAACAAAAAATAAAAAAAAAAAAATCGGAATTGCATTGTGCTAAATATCTGAAGTGGCACCGACCTAAAAAAAAAAAAAAAAAAAAATCCATATCGGTAGGGCCCTAGTGTCATTACGGCATGAGACTAAAGATTAAAAAGTAAAGACATTTTTGAAAAACATTTTGTCAAAAATTCCGCATCACGTAAAGCTATCTCTGAGAGAAGAAGAGTGCCCCCTTGGAAATGAAATTAAAAAGGACGCCTACAGGCGGTGGTGATATGTTCTAATGAGTTACTCACATCCAGGCGATGAGGGGTGTAGAGGCCGCTACCTGACAGCTCCTCATAGCCGCCCGTCAGGTGTGTAGCACGGTGCAGGGTATCCACCTGTCAACACACGCGCACGCGCGCGCACACACACACACAGACACACAGCAGTCGGTCACAGCAACTACACAAAGTCATTACTTTCCAAACGCCACAACCAGGCAACAACATGGCCGAGTGAGAGTCCGCAATCTTGTGGTCGTCGCTGCCTGTCTTGTTGAGCACGGAATGTTCCGCTTCATCTTAATCACAACTAGCATTGTTGTTGAGTTTCTTTCCGTGGAAAGGAAAGACGTCAAAAAGGACGGCTTGAGAGACAGCGAGACGCACGGAACATAAAAAAATAAATACAAAAAATAAAAATAGCTCACTGGCACACGTTGTGTTCTGTTTGCACTGGGTGAATGTACACTTGCAAGAAAAAAAAAAAAAAAAAAAAAAGTCTCGGGATCTTTGATCTTCGTTCCTGCGTAAATTGGTCGTAAAATGTGAGCTGAGCTTCATCGGAGTCACAACAGACAAAAACGGAATAAACTTGAGAGATCATCAAGTGTGCCGTGGAAAACGATCAAATTGCGCTGGAAGGGAAAGTCAAACCCCCCCCCCCCCCCCCCAAAAAAATTCTTTGCAATAATAAAACAGCAAAATGCAGCTGTTTTTAGCCATCTCAGGGGGCGGCCATTTTGTCACTTTCGTCGACTGGAAATGACGTCACAGTCGCTCAGGTAACGACCAATCACGGCTCACCTGCTTCCTGAAGCTGAAGCTATGATTGGTCGTTACCGGAGCATCTGTGATGTCATTTTCAGCTGACAAGAAGTGACAAAATGGCCGCTCCCTGAGATGGGATAAAAACAGCTGCATTTTGCTTCTTAACTCATATTCCAGAAATGCCGACTAGTGGGGCTGCAAAGAACATATTTGTAATAAAGATAATTCGGGGTTTGACTTTCCCTTAAGAATTGTATCCAAGTGTTTTGTCTTGAAATTTTGAGTTGACCCAACTTTTTCTTTTTTTTTTTTTTAACAGTGTTGGGACGTCGTCATTTAGCCACGCACGTGAACATGGCGGCGCCCTACCACAGCTTTTCTGTTGCTTTATTTTAAAAGTTACAACAATCGCACCTACTCCTAACTCGATAAATGACGTGACGTTTACATCAACCTCTGTAAAGCGGCTCTCCGAAGTGCCGCACGCAAACGGCACATCGGAATGGCTCACGTAAACATTTCGAGAACGGCTAAAGAAGATAGCGACATCGGCACCTCCACTTTTTCCAACGCACACTGTGAAAAAAATAATTTGCACGTTCTTCACTGTTGTTGCGACTTACATGAATTTGATTAACTTGATAATTCAAGCTCACGTTCTTTTTCTTTTCAAGTGTACCTGGACATAACAAGCGGGGGGATGTTTGCAGGAGCGTGGCGGGATCAATGAAGGCGGGAAGTGTGTCTCGTCTATCGGCACCCGGGGGGGAAAGCTGACAATCGCTCAGCACAGAGGAGGGGGGGCGGGGGGGGACACGCTCACACAACTCAAGGATTGGACACTACTGACTCCCCAGTGTGCCTTGCTTGGACTTTTTCTTGGGATGAGAAGGGATCTGGGTGGGGGGGGGGGGGGGTCTAGGGAGGTTGTCGGGGGTCAAAAGGAAGCTACGCTAAAAGGAAAGCTATGGCGGGCGCCTGGCAGTGAGGTCGGCGGGCGCAGCCGTCCTCAGTGCGTACCTGCGGCTGGAGAGAGGGTGCCATGCCGATGCCCTCCCCGTTGAGCAATCGCAGGCCAATGTAGCTGTCGCCTGCGTGAGACAAACCGCATCACCCCGGTGAAGACGCCGCGCTTGTTATTTCGGGGGGGTCCGAAAAATACGGCACAGCATTTGGACAGTTTTGAAGCTGAGGTTTTTGGGTTTCGGATTTTTTTTGGGGGGTGGGGGAGAAGTGGCGTAGAGGATCCGAAGCCCGCGCGGGATGAGGCGCGGTCGACATGTGGAGAGGGATGGACAGGCGGACGGCGTCTCACCTGAGTTGGGCGTCGCCGGTGAGTTGGCCTGGCTGGCTTGCGCCGACACGTTGGCGGCGTCCACTGCTGTCTTGACTGCGTAGAGGTTGGCTTCCTCCTGGAACTTGCCGATGTTCTTCTTGTAACGTATTCTCTTGTTGCCGAACCAATTAGAGACCTGCGGACGTGCAGACAACGGACGGAGTGTTGAGACAACAAACTACGCCGGACAGCCCAAATCACGTCCGCGCAAAACCCGAAGTGTCATTTCGTAGCTCTTGTGCTTGATTTAATGGAACTCCACAAGTGCGAACATGCACACTCGCAAATGTGTCACGGCAACGCCACCATGCCCCGCCTCTTAAAGGCGCATGAATACAGACCCTGAAATACACTGCGTTTTTTCAAATTTTCTATAGTTGCAATTTTTGGGTTACTTGAACCGCGCGGAGTGAATCCAGCCTAAGTAGTTTTAATGGCCTGACCGATTAACTGGCCAATTTAATCTGGATTTTAATGGTTTTTAAAAAATTTTCATGTCAGTTAGTTTTTATTTCATTTTGCCATTTTTTTTAATTCATTTTTTTCATTCAATTTTTTATTATTTTTTTTCAATTCGTTTTTACAACAGATTTGTTAGTTTATTTTTTCAAATACGCTTCCTTTCAGTTCAGTTTTTATTCGCTTTAGTATTTCTTTTTAGTATAGGGAATATTTGGCGGGTGCAAGATAAAACACAAATATCACTAAGTATTGTGTACTAAAGTAAAATACAGAATAAAGTAAACTACAATCCTCAAACGGCTGTTTGACCTTCCTTCCTTCTGGACTCACGCACAGCAATACCGAAATAAATATGAGCCCCGAAAGGTCACGCGTGATATTTATTGACAAAGACGAAAACAAAGGACATAAAAAAATTCAAGCAGGATAAAATTTTAACAAAAACAAAAAAAAAGTGTCCTTTATTGTTGCAAGAATCAAGGACCCAAAATATAAGTTATTTTATTCATTATTTATATATATATATATTTTTTTTTTTATTAATCGGTTGACTAATCTGTTATCGGAATACTATTCTGCCAAATATCGGGATCTTCGGTGACCTAAAAATAAGAAAAACAAAAAATCCATATCGGTTGGAACCTAGTATCTGCATTTACCTGAGACACTGTGATCCCACACTTTTTGGCCAGCTCCTCCTTTGCCTCCTCGCTCGGGTAAGGGTTCGACAAGTGGGAGTAGAAATACTCGTTGAGCACCTCCGTCGCTTGCTTGTTGAAGTTGCGCCTCTTGCGTCTGACGCGGGGAGAGCAAAAACAATCAGCGACATGCTCGGAACGCGCGCAAAGGATCACCTGGTTCCGCCTTTGGGGCTGGCGCGGGCAATCAGACACACACACGCAGACACCTGGCGTCGAGGAAGCGCGAGCGCAGGATCATGACCGCCTCGCAGGTGCTCTGCTTGAGCTGCATCTGGATGGAGCTGAACTTGCGGTGGATGATGGCCACCATGCGCTCGATCTCCTTGGGCGAGATGGGCCGTGTTCGAGACTGCTCTCTCAGCAGGTTCATGACATGGTTGGTGAACTCGCTGCATGCCTGCGGAGAGCGAGAGAGAAGACCGGGCTTGAAAGCGAGCGCTCGGATAAAGAAAGGCAAAGGGGAGGAGCGGTCGGGTGCTACGAAAGAGTTGCTCTCTTAACTCTTTCTGAGCGGATAATCGGCTTGTCGTGGGGAAGTGCGGCAAGGAACTTTCGCAGACTGCCTAAGTACGAAATGTTGGGGGGGGATGTTGGAACATCCATTTTGTAGAGCGCTCGTCCTCATTATGGTCACGGGGGGGGCGGTCTTTCACGAAGCAAACGTACGTCATTTAGAGAATGTGGAAGGAAGCCGGAGTACCCAAAACAAAACAAAACAAAAAAACGCATGATAATCCAATCTGCGCACATGTAAAACCAATTAGGAAATTTTGGAACAAACTGCCTTGACCGCGCGCGTCTGTGAAGTCAGCAAACGCGCGAAATAACGCTAACGTTTTGAAAGTAGAAATGGACGGAGCGATGTTTTGTCGACACGGAAGTCGCTAAGGCTACCATTCGGTCAATCCGCGCATGTCAAAATGATTTGTTCCGATCGAAAGCGTGACGCACGGACTGAACCTGATCCGTATTTGTGACGCCCATGGCAACAGTGCTTCCGATCGTGATTTGAATCCGATTGTGTCCGTGTAAACGTAGCCAATCTTTTGTCATATTCTCAATTTCCTGGCGGCATCTACTATTTCATCACTCTATTAGGCAAAGCTGATGCAGTTACGGACCATCCCGCCGACATGGCCTCCTGTGGAAAGACAGGCCAATCAGGATTTATTGTTCCAAAGCGCCGCCTGCAAAACGGAACCGCACCGCTGGGTGGGAACGCGGCTTCAAAGTGCCTGACGGGTTTCGAAATGATTACCAAGTAGCCCGAGGAGCACACCTGTTCGTATTTCTCCAGCTCCGAGTGGTATATCTGACGGATCTGGGCCAGTTTGGCTCTGTAGTCGGAGTGTTCGATGCTGCTGTCCGTGGGCGAGCCGCCCGCCGCCGCCGCGGCCGCGGCCGCCGCCGCCGACCCGCCGCCTTTCTCCGGGCCGGACACGCCCTCTGCCAGCAGCATGTTGTCCAGGCGCATGATCTGCGGGTCTGGGGGGTCTTCCTCCTGCACGCCTCGTATACTCAGAACTGGATGGAAAAACGGAGAAGGGCAAACGTTAAGTGTCGGTTGAACGCCTTCAGATGTTTCGTTTTGGAGCGCACGCGTTTCAAGCAGGCTCTGGCAAATGAAAGCACGTCTCTTCTTCAATTCAAAGAGGTAAAAGCTGCGTCGACCCCAGTCGGGTCGGCTCCCCGAGCGTTGGCCGACTGGATTGCTAATGAAGCCGGGCTAGCGCCGGGGTTGCACAGCAGAGGGCAGTGTGGTCCCTCGGTGGCAGGCTGCCAGAGATAAGGGCATGAGGCATGGGACCAGTAATGGGAGTGCATGTGCTGTCACTATGAGCCCCAGTGGCCATAAGTATAGTTATCAGTCGCTGCTCTCCACCACTGTATTATACCGGGACCTCTGTCAGCCCGCAGCCCCGCTCTCATCTCTCTCTTTCACACATACACAAACCTCCAGATAACACTCTGTTAGTGGAAACTTTCTGGCGCAGACGACTATCTTTTCCTTGGCCGCCTCCAACATTTGACTCCGTTTGAAATCTTGTACACTTCAGGAAAGGTAAAGAGAAGAAGTCCACTTCTTGGAGAGAGAGAGAGAGAGAGATCTATGTTGTCCTAGCATGAGGGGACTGTAATATAAATATTACAAAACGTTTTGCAAAAAGGGCCAGATTTGGTGAGGTGAAAATGCAGGGGGGTGGGGGGGTCTGAACGTTTAGCCTGACATTCTTTTTTGGCAGGGAACATCAATAAATCCAAGCACATTTTTAGCAAACCAGTCAACCTTTCGTTTTGGACTTTTTCTTGTTTAAATTTCAAGATTCTTAGACATGTCTTTAGGTCCACAAAACTTTTAGATTTAAAACAGGGAAATAAGTAAAAGTATTGACCAGTGCAAATTAGATTTGAAACATCAATAACAACTGGCAATTCAATGTTCTCTTAACATTTTTATTCTATGACAGGGAAATATGTCAAATATGTGAATATCATATTCACCAGTACAGGCCAGGGTCAATTTCACAATTTCAAACATGGCATATTGTTGAAAGTAAATGTCCAGTGAATGTTTAGACTTAAAAACTGGGAAATAGGTAACAGTCTCCTCCGCAAATGACACAGACACAATTGTTGCGTATTTCAGTTTCCAATTTTCACTTTTCCTTAAATTGTCAACCCTCGCTGTCAACCTTCCCTTTTTTATTCATTGTCGCCATTTTAGAAAACTGTCCGGAAAAGGTCACACAGGGTTATGAAGTTGGACAGAGTTCTGCTGCCCTCTTGTGTGTAAAAGCAAAATTGGATTTAGTTTGTCGGGCCAGATGTTATTAATTTTATGACAGAGGGTGCGGGCCGGATCAAATTTGACCGCGGGCGGACATGCCAGGTTTACTTGGTCCAGTTTTGAGGGCGTCACAAAACGGACATTTTATTAAATGGAGGCTAGCCCGATAAGTAGTGTAAACTCCAACAATATTTGGACTGACCTCAGCTTTATCTGTGCGGTTTAGAACTCCCTCAAAGGGCATTTTTTTTAAAACAGGAGACTGACTCCAGGGTGTTTGTTTTAAACACACGCCAACAATATGGATGACACAATTAATCCGGCAGGACACAGGGTTGCCCCTCGCGGATTACGCTAGTTAGTCAAATCTCACACTCAAAGGTTACGGAGTGCACGAGCTCGGTCGTTGGAAGCGCCTCTGCTTTTAGTGCGACTTTTTTTACAAGAGTGTTGTGAGTCACCTTTGAGGACGTTTCGCCATGGAGAGCGAGACGAGACAAAAAAACCCCCCCCAAAAAAACAGGTTAGCAGCAACGAAGCTGTTTGTTGTTGTGCTAACCAAATGTGCAAAAGAAAAAAAACAGAAAAGTTTGCTCAAACATTCCAGATGCCACAGAGCGAAAAGATGAGTTGAGTTTTTTTTTTTCCCCTCCAACCTTCATTTGATAAATGAGTGTTCCACCATTTGTAGCAAAGCGTCCAAATCCCTCCCCCCCCCGACTTTTTCTTGTTCCTTCTTGCCTGTTTCTTTCCCTCTGCTTAGGTCTCTTCTCTTTCCAAGGCGCATTCCTGCTCTGCTGCTCCCCCATCTTAGGACTCAGGAATGCAGCAGACCCTGCCGCCTGAACTAATGACCCTGATTCGCCCATCATTTTCCCTCCACTTTTTCCTCCCTCGCAGTCATTCACCAGCAGGCTCGCCGCTACTTAGCCAGAAAACGTCAAGATAACTCAACGCAAAAAGGAACCTTTTTGGACCTATTCTTACCGCTGAAATAATGGGACACCTTTTGTTTGAGGCGGGCAGTGTGCACGGATGTAAAAATTCGGCCGTACTTCCATGGGCCACGTCGAATGTCCATCATAGTTTTTTTGTTTTTGTTTTTTTTTACTGTCCATTCAGAAACAGAGTTGCCGTACAGTACGCGGGGTAATTGTAGAACTCCGAAAGGTTCTCATCGCTTTGCCCCCTACCCCTTTTGCCCCTCCCCGCCTCATTATGGCCCCCAGCTGTAGCCTAATGCCCCTACATTCCCCTAATTACTCCAATTAAGCCGTGATTACCCACAATTGCACTCAAGCACAGTCTAGTGGCCTAGTGGTATTATAGCAGCCGGCCGTCTGTGAGTTAGCATTGTGCACAGAGCCGCGGAGAGAAGCTAAGTTGATTTTATTTCCAAGAAATCCATCCTTTTGGCTTACTACTTGTTTTGTTGTTGCTTTAACTTGCATTACTTATCGCTGGCACATTTTCAGATGCTGGGGGGGGAAAAAAAAAAAAAAAAAGACATCAAAAGGGGGGTGTTGTTAAAAAAAAAAAAATATATAAAAAATCTGCTTTGCTCAACCGGCTCTCGAAAGCGCCCACACGACGGTTGATTTAATGAGAAGCGGCGCTACTTAAATTGGTCTTACTCCGATAAGACCCAGAGAGGGCCGACGGTACTTTGCGCATGTTCCCACCCTCGCGGTGGCACCGGGAGATGGAGCGAGCAACATATACTATGAAATATTCAGGCTATCCAGCTGGGCTTTGGCTGCATACATAATCTTTCTCATTTCTGCGCCGCTCGCTGCCAGCGCGCGAGCCCGTTGAGCTGTGCAGACACAACAAGCGGGCTGGCGCGGAGCGTGGCTGTAAGTAAGGGTGAAGAGCCCGAGCAACGCGCTGGCGTGATGTACATTAACCGTAATGCCGTCCACACCGAGGCGCAGATAAGACTTAAACGCAGTCAGTATATCATTGCTCAGCTCACAGCACAAGCTTTATCCTTGTCTGTCTTTCCCCTCGCTAGCATCCCCTTTCTCACTCTGTCTCTACACCCGCCACCCCCCCCCTCGCCGCCACCGCTAGCACACATCCCCTCCCCCCTCTCCCTTTCAGCGCACCCCCCCCCCTCTCTCTCTCTCTCCCCCCCTCTGTTCTCCATTTCAGTCGAGTTCTCCATGTGAGCCGCAATCCCTCATGCTGTCAGCCCCCCCCCCCCCTCTCCCTCTCTCTGTAGACAGACAGGATTAGCATTTTAATTGCATCAGCTCCCTTGGGTATTCTCAGCCTTTCACTGGGAGAGAGCAAGGGAGCGGGAGAGAAGGATAGGGGAAGGGGAGGAAGAGGGGAGGAAAAGAAAAAAAAAAAGGTGAGGAGAGAGGGGAGGGTGGAAGGAGAGCCAAGGAGAATTGCAAAAAGGAGTCACAGGAGAAGATGTGCGTCTGCGTGCGCGTGTGTGTGTGTGTGTGTGTTTGTGTTTGTGCAAAGCGGGGAAGAGACACCGAGCGGTTACAGAAATATAAAGAATCCACAGTCGAGGCATGCCAGAGACGGAGAGAAGATGGGAGTGTGAATACATCAGTTATCCTTTCATTACACAGATAAAGAGAACTGGGACACAGAAATCTTTCCACAAAAAAAAAAAACATGTACAGTAAAAGACTGCGCAAATTTGCCTTACAGGGGAAAAAAAAAAAAGTGCTATAGACTTGGATGTTACAAGTGCTACTCGTGTACGTATGATGTTCATAACTTATTATTTAAAAGTAAGTCCATCGTGCTAGCATGTAGGAAGGTTAAAAGAAAGGAGGGGCTTTGTTGACGAGGACACTGTCCGACATTGACACTAAAGAGCCTGCATGACAAATGAGATGTTTCCTTAATAGGCTTTAAGTCAATGAAAATGTTGTAACGTCAACATTAAAGTAATGTTACATACACCCCCACCTCTCTCTCTTTTTTTTTTTTGTTTAATTTTTTTTTATTAAATAAGGTGTTATTTGTTGATTTTTTTTTTTTTTTTTTTTTTTTAGGAGTGCAGTCAACTTAATGAGCACAATCCATATGTTCATTGCTACTTTAAGCAGCTCACACTAATCAGCATCTGTTTGGTGAGCTCACCGGAGTCCTGTTGCACGCAGCCCTCCACTACGCTACAAACACACGCACACATCTACATATAGAGCACGTAGTAAACACAATGTGGTCTGATTAAGGTGTGGAATTGGACAACTCACACCTTGGGCTACACTTCAGCCGCGGCACATCATTAATCAGCACTTAATTAACTAAAAGGGAGAGAATTGGACGCCAGAGCGATGACGACATGTTATCCCCACCCCACCCTCAACTGCCGCACGCCCCCCATCTGAACGGTCATGCACAAACACCGTCTCACCCGAGCACAAACACACACACGCGCGCGCGCTCACGAGCGCACTTAACACTAATGAGGGATAGATCAATTAGTGTTGTCAGGTAATGGAGGCTTTGCTATGTCTTAATCATTAATATGCATATTTGGTGTTATCACAAAAATGGCAGAGTAGGAAGACAATTTGAATCACAACAGCGCAATTGAAATCCAATCACATTATTTACATTATAACATCTAACTTAGGTGAGACGCCATCAGACTCCATACTGGACATTCATTTGAATTGATTACTCTTGAATAACATAATTACCAGTCACTAAAATGGAAGGCTCGACTGACTCCGTAAAACAACACACAAAATGGTCATACAATGTCGTAGTAACAACTACTTTAAAAACAAACAAAAAATATTACATAAAAAAAATATGTAATATATACAGTATATAATATATATATATATATATATATATATATAGTCAATTCAAAACTTTTTCTGCCATAAATGTGACATAGCCAACGCTATTCTAACTGGGATGTGGCCGTGTTCAGACACAGCCAATAACATTCACTCATCTGAAATGAGTCAGCACACACCTGTCGCCATTTAAAGTGCCTCGGATTATCCCCAAAATAAATCACAGCTGTTCGAGTAGGCTTTTGCAGATATGTTTTGCTTCCCAGCACAAACATGAAGGTTTTGTGTTAACACTGATTGCTAATTCGAAGAGTTCATAATTCCTTCCACCTTGTCCAAAGCCCCAGCGCCCAAGCTCCCAAACGTGTGCGTGTGGTCGGCTGACCTTTTTGGCCGCAATTTCCAAAGGTATGTTTGGCGCAAATCCAACACATGCCTATCACCAGAAGGACACCTCCCCTACAGTGAAGCGTGGTGGTGGCGGCGTCAAGCTTTGGGGCTGCTGTTCTTCGGCAGGAACGGCGGAAGGAATTACGAACAGTTCCAAACAGTGTTAGCCCTAAACCTGCAGCCATGCTAGAACAGCTGAAATTGATTTGGGGTCAATCGGAGGCACATTAAATGGTGGCAGATATGTGCTGACTCCTGTTTAACTTGAGTATGAATGTGGTGGTTAATTACGCACCCCGCCACAGTCCACTTATAACAGGGTGTGCGCACTTGTGCAACCACATGATTCCATTTCTTTTCTCACTCGCCTTTTCAATTCCAATCGTGTTGCGGAGGTTATACGTCACACTGATATTGGTGTCCGTTTTTTTTACAATCACAAAAACCTGCCATTCGAACACGGACGGGGGTGTGTCGACTTTTTATATCGACTGCGTGCGCAGTGTTGCATTGCGGTGGTCTGCCTGGATCTACATCCATTCCCCACGGCTGACGTCGCTTTTGTGCCGACCGCGCGCTAGTTGGGAGTGAAGATCAACAGCGCGTCTTCTGGTTGCGGCCAAGTAGTGCACCTCGCCGTCGGCTCCGTCGCTTGAAAACGTGATTAATCAACAATAAAGGAAGGAGGATCACAAGAGTTGGTCTCCGGTGTAATATCAAGACCGGTGCCGTTGTGCCCGGGGAAAGATGAAAAGCGCGGCTTTGTGAAATGTCACAGGAGGAAGAGGAGGAGGATGAAGAAGGCGGCGGCGGCGTAAAAAGCAAAAGAGGCAACGGCACGGCTCGCCTCTTCCCCCAGTCGACTCTCATCAGGCCAGCTGCCTCCTGTGCTCATTAGCGCAGACTCTTAAGGAGCTCCTAAAGACTTTGTGAAAAATGAACGCTCATTTGAGAGGTCGTTAATTTGCACTGTTATGCAAATGATGCCGCAATTAAGCGATAGATCAGACCAGCGCTCCTCATTTATAACACGTGAACAAGCATTATGACACAGTCAGATGGTGTCGCAGCGCTGAGGCGACATGTTTAGCCTACACCGGTTGATCCACCTCTGAGGAATAAAGCCACTGGGCTAATTATGTTTATGCTTGGTCAAAATAGCATCGCGCCCGTGCCTTTTTGCCAGCGGTTATTTAAGTGCCAGCTCATCGGTTGGAAAAATAAACCGATGAAAACTAACTCACATATCCTCGCCGAGTTATATTTGAAATTTACCGACGCCACTTATCAGCCAAACGACATTTCATTTTTAAGTGGATTTGACCCAGCTCTGTGGCCCAGTGGGGGTCCACACCTGCACAAGAAAAAAAAAAAAAAATTGCACCAAGGTGTTAAATGAATTAACGCAGGTGTAAAAACGTGCCCACAAAATTAACATATTGCCGTTAATTTCCACCTGCTTTGTATGGTTTAATGTAACCAAACAGAGCACCATAATGATTCGGTAATATATATATATATATTTTTTTTTTAACAGAAGACTTAAGTAAACTTTGAGTACAAGTAGGTTTACAACGCCACTAAATCACTGCCAATCCCTGCGTTTATGACGCGGTGTAAAACAGCGTGAGATAGCAAAGTGAACAATTGCAGAGGGCTGGAAAGCTCCCATCAATTATAATTAATCCTTAATTAGTCAGGATTAAGAGCTGGGATCTGACACTCTCCCACCCCGCTGCCACCAACCTTGCGCAATCCATCTGAAAACATATTTACATGTCTTTTGATTCGAGAGACCTTGTATTAAAGGAGCAAGCCTTAGTGTGAGAGGAAGAGGACATGCTGAGAATAAGACCAGATGAGATGAAGAGGTTGAGAGTTCACTGTGTGGGCGATTTTGGCCCACTATGTCACATCATATTTTCCGGTCTTGAGACCTACTCAGAAATAATATATCTGGACTCAAATGTGTCTGAGTAGTCAATCACACATCAGAGTAAGGTGAAAGGCTATGTACAGGATAATTGGTTGCTTCCAATCTGGAACTAGACATTGGTTGTATCCTGAGATTGGTTCAATAAATGGAGGCCTGCCGAACCAGACTGAACTAGTGTGTAGGGGTTGGGCAAACTAGGATTCATTAGTGGCATCGGCCATTGGTTTGGCTGTGAATTCAAATTTGAATCCTTTTTTTTTTTTTTTACAGTCATACTTAACTATATTTGCAATCTCATAAGTACCCGTGGGTTAAAAAGCGAAGCGTGGAGAGGTTTTATCAGCAAAATGCAAGGGTTTTCGCAACAAAAATGACGTTCCTGGGTAGACGCAACAACCATCCGGTCGCGGCCAACTTGGTGGCTGCAACAAACTGTTACAGTATATAAACAACCAATTAATAATTACGTCCAAATTCGGTCAGTCCCCATGTGGCTCGGTTATTTTTTATAAGTTATTGACTATTCGAGAGAGTTTAAATTAGCTTGTGCTCTTTGCCAATGCAATGTTATTAGCTCAACAAGCATTTTTGGGGTTCTGGTTTGATGCCAGCGATAAGATAAGATAAGAAGGCCTTTATTGATCCCACAGTGGGGAAATTTTCAGTGTTACAGCAGCAAAGACATAGGTCACACAGGGACGGCGGCATAATGTAGCCATTAATGTATAACATTAACGGCAAACATTCAGGATCAAACCTATGTAAATATACGCAGTAACATGTGTATATACACATGTATATACACACACACATACATCTACATAAAAAGTATGAGGAACACTCATTTTAGCCTGCACATAGTACAGGAGATGCACCTGTGGATGAAAAAAGCGAAGCGTGGAGAGTCTCTGTTACGGAATGAATTGAGCTAACAGCCTCTTGAATATCCACATTCACGCTTTTATTCTAACAAATGTCCTTTCAGTACATCTACAGGTGCCAAGGCACTACGTTTGTTCTTGGAAAATTGCGCCACGCTGTTTGTGGTTCAATTAAAACAAATAATCCATTGCCATATCTGTGGTTTCCCGATAAAAACACTGGGGGTCGCAGTTGTTGCCCTTGCAGCAAACTGGTTACGTGTGCGAGGGTCAGTTGCCTAGTGTGCGGCAGGCATGTTTAAAAAAAAAAAAGAAAAAAAAAATTGAGTGACAAAATCATACGACAGCACTGAAATATTGCACAGAGATGTGCTCCTCCTCCAACTGTAGACAGCCTTGTCAGTAAACAGGCGTCCAGTTCCTGTAGGAATAATGCCACATGGGAAAGTCGGCTGGCCCACACACCATTAGGCCTGGGCTGAAGGTTGAGGTGCCTTGCTTCCCCACTTTAAGTTGGGGGTGGCGGTTGGGGTTTTCGGATGGGTGTGGGGGGTCGGCGATGCGTCTGTCAGGGCCAGGGGTCTGTGCGATATTAGCCGTCTGCCAATCTGGCTTGGGAAATGGACATCGAGTAATTACTCCTGCTCTTACTGCCTCATCAATCTCCTTGTATCACTCCTGCAGCCCCCACCCTCACACCAGCCCCGCCCCCGCCCCTCCGCCACCAACACACACCATGTTTTTTTCTATTCTTTTCTGCGAGAGAAGGGTGGTGGTGAGGGGCAGGCTGAGTGACAGGAAGAGCGCGCATCACAAGTGAGATTCCTCAAAAAGCAATGAGATAATCCTGCTCTGCTGCATTGCATTAATAGAAATTGAGAAGATTCCGGAAATCATTTAAAAAAAAAAAAAAAAAGGGGCCAGAAATTGTCCACGTGAAGGCTCGAGGGGGGGGCTACGGCTGCTGTAAAGCTTCATAAAAACAGAATCATGACAGCCCATAGGTTCCGAACAGCAATAAAATGTTATCGCTTTTCTAAATTGGGCTCTTTAAAACTTGTAATAATTAAGCTGCTTTAATGAGGCCCGTGATTCACAAAGCTTCATGTGCGCGGTTCAATTAAATTAATAGCACGAACATCAAAGTCAGGTGGGGCTAAAAACAAAAAATAAATCAAAATAAAGAATCCGTTTTAAATGAAAGGGTAACCTCCACGATTTCTTTTTTTTTTTTTTTTTGCCAACAAACATCTCTCATAGTGCAGGATAATGTTTTGCTTTTTTTGTTTTGCTGTTTTTTAGTCGACGCCGTAAAGGTTACACTAGTCAAAGCAAGCCACTAATGACTACGGGGGTTGTGAATAAACAACCAGGTTAATTAACAGCCCGTTTTGTGTCTTTACAACTTCAAGTATGTTGCAATTCCATTAACATGTAATTGAGGCCATTTGGTGGCTGAACTAGCACTGTATTGTGATGTATGCAACAAGGGCTGCTGTGATTGCTAATGCTATCTTGGGTCACAGGCGCGTGGCAGTATGAGCTAGATAAGGATTGTTTACATAACACCGACACTGCACATTCAGATATATCTGGGTTAATCAGCCGGTGTAATACGGATATTTCTGTGTGCCGTCATGTTTGAGAAGAACACTTTTAATCGAGCCAGGTAATTTCCAACAAAGACCCCCTTTCCGTTTCACATTCACTGGCACCCGGTCTTTGCTCTCTGCTCACCATGCATACCACCACCCGCACTCTCTGTCGCAGCACTTAAAAAAAAAAATTAAAAAAAAAAAATCGTCATGCCCAAGGTTTGCCCTACTTTTTAGTTGATTTTCCAACCAGAGTACATGATCACCACACCTGTCTGGAACACTTTAGTCACCATGTGCGACGAGGTTATGTAATAAAGTAACTACATCACACTGTACAGAATGTTGTCTGTGTTATTTGCTATTTATTTTTACTCTGCTGTCTGTTGCCGGGTCAGCTTTGCAAATCAGAATATGTTCTCAATTGCCTTAGCTAGCAAAATAAAGTCAAATCAAATAGCACGGGTTAGCTATGAGGACAGCTTCTCGCGCTAACTGGCATATTTAAAACGTACGCTCGTCTGAGGAGAAAGCACCCAGAATGTACTTATTCATACACTTTGCTGTCTCCAAGGTACAACCTCGCACAATGTCACATCAATTCCTCCCGAAACCAATTCCAATCCTATTCAAAACACATCCGAAAATACATTGGCAACGTCGGCACGCGTATCGAAAGGAACGCGAGGATGGCGACAGAACAGAGTGAGTGACGGGCTCGCGTTGTTTACGTGCGCAGCAAAAGGCAGAGGATGAAAGGTAAACAGAAATCGCCTAAAGAGATGCCCAAACTAAATGTAAAAACTTCTGAGGGGTAGTAAGCGCGGTAGCTTGTGGGAGATTTTTGGCATGCGCCGTCCCATTGCACTACACATGAGCTATTTTTACAGTAAATACCCATGAGAGCGAGCGAGAGGAGAACGAGAGTTGAAGCAAAGCCCCTAACTCCTCACTCTGATCATCCGCCGTCTCTTTTACTTTCTTCCTCAAAGTGTGTTTTTAATGAACTATTAAAGAGTATCACATTTCACGCAGATGTTGAGTTTGGTGGGTTTGTGTGTGTGTGTGTGTGTGGGGGGGGGGGGGGGGGTCGTGCGGTCTAGTAGGGTGATGTAGCGAGAACACTGGCATTTGCGCAGAGCATTTCCTTTACAATGAAAACAATCTAACCAACTGCAGCACTCAGAGGAATTCACCTCCCCTCCCCCCGCGGCCCTCCACCCCTCCTCCAACAGCGCCATTACATTACCATATCAAAGCCCCGAGTTCAAAGCGAGTCTTCCCTTTCAAGAAAGGGAGTGAGGCTGAGGCAGAGGAGGAGAGGACAACGCAGAATCAGTAGGAGTAGACCCAAAGACCGACTTCGCTTTCATCCTCCTTCAATGCGCTTGTACTGCATGTGCGCCAGAGAGAAAGCGAGAGTGTGTACGCACTGACAAGTGCATGTCATAGGATTGGGGGGGGCATAAAATGTGGAGATACAAGAGGGGTTACTGATTGGGTCTTCCGAAAGCAGTGGCGGAGAGAAGTCAATTCCCATTCCGGCAGCACATAATGGAGCCTGCAGGGGGTCTTGTGAGGAGCAGAGAAATGCCAAAGCAGGTAACACAGAGCAGCGGGGAGGGCGCCCGCGTGGCAGATGGCCAGCAGCTAACCGGCAAAGCCAAACGTTTCTGCATCTTATTGTTAGCATATTCACCTCCACTATCAAGCTATCATTTAACCAACTCCGTAAAAAAAAAAAAAACGCCCCCTCCCCTTGCCGCTTTGGCTTACTGTACGAGTGCTAACGGAGATTCTCTCTAGTTGGCTGGGAGACTAAATGTGAAAATCAAAGTGAATGGCATTAGGGTAAATAAGAGCAGCGGTTGCCTGGGAAACGGTATACTCTGCCCCTCTCACTCAAGCCCAGCCTGTACTTTTCTCCAATCACTGGAGAGCAATAATACATTATTGACAGAGGGCCACGGCAGGCAGCAGTGCAGCATTTTCAAATTGTATTTGAACAAGAGAGGATTTTTTTTTTTTTTTTTTTTTCCGAGAGGGGGGTGAGAAGATACACAAGTGAGAGGCAAGCACACAGGGAAAGAGAAGCCAAGAAGGGGGATGAGAAGTGGGGCGGTTGGGGGGGGGAATGAAAATCCCACCCATTCACAGTACCATAACCATCAATCTGCCAGCCATCCTAAGCCGTCGTCCTTTGAACCGCACTCGAATCTGTCAGCTAGCTGACTGGAATAGCTAACAAGATTGGGGGATAACCAGCTGCTTTTGCTTAAAATAATTGTGCGACTGCGATCAAACTCTAAATAATGGCATGCGCTCAAACGTAGCCTTCCATCGGATCATGTTTATATGAGACCCAACAACATTATTAGAGAGGCTTTCATTCTTTTTTTTTGTTAGTCTGGTCGCGCCGCATGCTATGTTTGGCCGAGGGTACCGCATTGATATGCATAGCAATTTATTACCGATGCATAATTGCATTATATTGTGGACGTTCGAAGAGCGCGTCGGAAAATGGCATGTCGAGATGGTATAATGCACTGACTGTGTGAGGCAGTAACCCCCGCGGATTCTTTTCATATCTGCCTGCTGTCAGCGAGTGTGTGAATTTTCTGTCAAGATTATGCAAGGGTGTTTTTTTTTTTTTTTTTTTTTTCCCCCATCCAATTAATTTGAAGACGATATAGTAGATGTTTTGATTGCAGTAGGTAGTCAGCAGTTATTAGTGTCTGGTTTTGTGTGTGTGTGTGTGTGTGTGTGTGTGTGTGTGTGTGTGTGTGGGACAAAAAAATTCAGTTTTGAAATGACCGTTTAAAACCAAAACTTACTGAGGATCGACACTGCCGAGAGCAAACAAATACAATCAACGCTCAATCATTTGCGAGTTCGGCGAGGCCAGGAAGGAAGCAGCTTGGATGCAAGGAAGCCATTATTGGAGGGAAGGCGCCTCCAAACTGGGTTTCAACTTGTATGGAGTGACGGAATAAAAAGGAAATGAGCCGAGTCGAAACTCACCTGTCTTCTCTTTGATCTCACAGAGAACACTGAACAGGGCTGGCTTCATTCGGTGACAGTTAAGGGCATGCTTCCTGCACGAGAGAGAAGACGGAATCAGAAGGGGGCGAGAGAGCGAGGAGGAACACAATATAAAAATAAAAAATAAAAAAATAAAAAAAGAAGAATTACCTCCCCCCCCCCCCCCCGCCATCTCAAGTTGTACCACAGCTTCCTCTTCTTAAAACTCATTCTAGTCTACTGAGGTATGTGCAAGTGTTTCAAAAGCGTCAAGCAGCGCAGCTTCACAACATCCTCAATGGGAAATGCCTTTGTCTGTCATATCAGAAATAT
The DNA here is from genome assembly GCF_054856515.1 of Filicampus tigris. NCBI lineage: Eukaryota > Metazoa > Chordata > Actinopteri > Syngnathiformes > Syngnathidae > Filicampus > Filicampus tigris. The sequence continues at coordinate 5,343,003 of NC_141232.1, forward strand.
ATCTGACGCATCAACGTCAACAAAAAAAAAAAAAAAAAAAAAGAATGATGTCATTTCGATGATTAGCACTGTGGGGCAAGTCAAGGAGCCTAATAGCTAATGAGTTACAGAGTTTGCTTGCACGTTCTGTAACTGCCTTGCCTCGGCGTGAGTCATCTGTACGCCTGGCTTGCAAAGGAGTCGTGGTGAATATTCCGAATTGCGATAATTGCTAGTTCGCTTGCGCCAAAAGCGCGAAATTCCCAGCATCGTACGGCAACAGTGAGCGCCGAGTTTCGATGAGACCCAAAACTAATTAATTTCACATTGTTAAGACTTCCAACCGGGGCGTCGGATTCATTAAATCTACCCCTTGCGTATCTCGTTAAATCCAATCATTGTTCAAGTCGTGAGAGATGTGTCATTTACATTAATGGCAACTGTCTGGCGGTGATAGGACAAACATGAGCACATTATGACATCACAACGGGTGGATGATGAACACGTTTTGAGTGGCAAGGACTTTTGTCGCCCACATTTGGTGTTCAGATGAAACAAAACCAACCCAGCACACAACTTTGGATGTGATGAGCATGGACTGAAAAGGATGACATGGTATTTTCCATGAAAACAGCACATTTAAGACAACCACAAATGAATATGACTTGGCTACACCTGACCACAACAACAATTCCAGTTGTGAAAGCCCCGAGGATAAGTCAAGAAGGGACGGGGGGGCCTAAATAATATGTCTTCTGATCCTGCCTCAATGTGAGAGGAATAGAGGCGGAGTGAAAGGGCTGCAGCTATCGACGATTTTTTTTTAGAATCGAGTATTTTCAGCATTGGAATCGTCAGGATCACCTTTACTGGCCAAGTGTGTTAGAAACACACAAGGAATTTCTCCCCGGTGGTTTGAGCCACTCTAGTATAACAGCAACAAGCAACCATAACAACATTCTATCGATTAATCGGATAAAAATTAACCGTGCATTAATAAACACAAAAATGTGCATGTGAGGTGCTGGTGCTCTTGTCCACTTGGGGTCGCCATCCGTACATTCTATTGTACAGTAGTATCTGTGACTTTTGAGCGTACGTGACTTTAAAAAGGGCCTGGCCTGGTGAGTGACGTGGGTGTCAGCGACTGAAAGTGTCGCTGTTGGTTTTCTGTTCAATAAAGCGTTTTGTGTCCATCCTTGACCACTTGCGGGGGGGCATTACAGTACATCTTTACTAGCAATGGTCGGCTACATCAAATTAGTTTACATCAATATATTATCTTGTGCTAGCGATCGTACACGTGCTGTTGTGGCAAACATTGCACTTTATTGTCTTTTATTAAGTGCGAAATGATTCCAAACTTTGGCCATTCTTTGTCTTTTACGTACTCTGCCTGGCTCGCCGCCATCGCGGCAACTTAGTTTTAACAAGCAGTGGCGCACGTTTCGAGGCTGACGTTTCGCTTCGACCTCTTTTGTAATCGATTTATTTGAGTGATTCGATGAATCGTTGCTGCCCTACAGAGTGATGTAAAAGTGTTTTTTTTCTATGTGGCATTAAACGCATCACGGCTGGATTTGAGTTGGGGGAGGGCTGCCATCAGAATGGAGGATATGAGCAGGGGGGGGAGAGGGAGGTGCTCATGCGGTCCTGTACTGACCTGTACTGGAAGTTGACTGGCAGGCCACCCCCTGCCGTGCCCCCCCCTGCTCTCCCTCCCTCTGTGGGGTCGTCTGATCCACCCCAATGCGCCGGCGAATCTTCTGGCCAGCATCTAAACATATGGCGACAGGAGGGGGTGGAATGGGGGAAGAGGATGAGGGCGCAGGGCAGGCAAGGGTGTGCAGGAAGGGCACCAAAGTTCTTGCACCGCCCTGACCGCTCCCCATCCCAACACACCCTCCACAACAGGAGTGTCATGGTCACGTGTCAGCCTCGTCACATGTTCTGTTTGGAAATCATGACTGAGGAGTGGATGTGGGACGGCCAAACTTGACCAGAGTAAGAATTATGACGACGACCACAGATTTCAGTGTGGCCTTTGGAAAAAGACCAAATCCATTTGTAACGACCGACGTCCAACAGGGCTGAACAATAATAATTTGGATTAGCACCAAACTGTGCCCCTTTCGTAGATACTAACCTCCTGCACGAGCCTTCATTTTATATACCGAATGCTTATTCACAACAGTTGAAAAATTGCACAAAAAAAGCTGTTCAAAAAAATCCTTTAGAGTAATTCCTTTATTTGAAAGCAAACAAGTCTTAAAGGGGAGGGCATGTCAAAACTTTTCTTTACAATAATAAGTTTGATGTGCCCCCACTAGTCGAAACACAGTATTCGGATTAATAGTGCATTTGTGGAATATGAATTAAGCAGAAAAAGTCAGCCGTTTTTATCCGTCTGCCATTTTTGTTTGTACAGCCAATTGCTGTCGACTAAAAATGACATTACAGTGCCTAAGGGCTTAGGTTGAGAACATCTCGGCTCACCTGAGGTCACTGGGATGTCATTTTCAGTCAAAGCAAGTGGCAGCATAAGGCAAAATGGCAGATGGATAAAAAAAAAAAGAGGGATTTTTAATTCTTATTCCACAAACGCAATATTAATCAGAATATAGTGTTTAGTCTATTGAGGGTGCAGAGAACATATTGCAAAGAACATTTTCAACTTGACTTCCCTTTAACAGATTAAATGCAGATGTATTCAACTTAAAACACCTGAATTGAACTTGGGCAGTGATTCACCTGGCGTGATTCACCCGGCGTAAAGGCTTGCTACCACAATTTGACAATCACTGCTACCGTACACCACGCGAATGATGACTTTGGTACGTAATGTGACACAAATGAGGTCACGGGCACAATTACAACTATTATTTTGACTGCGGCGCATTTGCACATTCCGTGAACACTTAACATGCACGCCCTCCCTTTTGACTGTTTATAAGTAAACATTAGCACTATCCCGTTCCAAAACGTAGACTTTAAAGTTTTAAAAATGTTTGCTTTTGCAATGTCAAAAGTACTTTCATGTAAATGAAGAGCCATTACAAAACACATTAAAAAAAAATGTGTCTTCACAGGACGTAGAAAACAGGTTGTGCATAGTTGTTGAGATTGATTGCATTTCGGGGGGTTTTTCACCTGAACCTAAAAAAAAAAAAAAAAAAAAAAAAAAAAAAAAGAGAGAGAGAGGCCAATTAGCAAGCAGATGAAGGGTCTCCTACCTCGGGCAACTCGGGCTGTCAGCTAAAAACAAACACCCACTGTTCAATGGATGAATATTTTATCAAATGGAATGGAATTGCCTTTATTGATTAAATTGTTTACACATTACACCCTGCATGTGTCAGAAAGAAGTGGCCCTCTTGTGCACAAACAACACAAAGTGGACATTAAAGCAATAAGTGTTATTACAAGGGGTAGGCCTATAGTAGTCCAAAAGCAGACACACCTTTAGTTACATACTGTGCTGTATATTTGCAACCTGTTTAGCCTGTTACATACACTGTAATCGTGCCTGTTTAAGAGCAAAGTACTGTTATTTGGTCTCCGGTGATTCACGCTGGCGGGAACATATTTACGAGGTGGGGAAAGCGTGACAACAACAAAAACTGCACAAGCCCAGATTGTATACTCAAACCTGCACGTCGGAAAAGGTAACAAAAACAAACAATCCCGGAGTGCGCTTGGCCATATAGCATCATCCCTCCCCCTCAACACCACCTCATTAATAGAAACTCGATTTGCGGACAGCTGCACTCGCGTACACATTATAGGAGAATTGATTGCACCCAGCACACAATGAAAAGGATGAACACCAGGGAGGGAGGGAGTGAAAGGGGAGTGAATTAATTAAGAGAACCAGGTGGTCAAATGTTGGGTGGAAAATCACTAGCTAATGACACATCACACTGTGGCCACGGTCTTGCAAGTGGACGCCTTTCCTATTGTTGAGATACCGGGGCTTTATCTGAAAGCTGACCTTATGCTCCCTGGGCCACATGGTGCACGAGTGCTGGCTGCTTGCATATATTCCCCCTTCGCTAGGAATAATGGAAACACCGGAATACCTCTGTGATATGAGCATTAAGTGAGGAGTCGTATGAATGAATGGCTGCTGTCATCACGGGGAGCTTCTGACTGGATACGCGAGCCAATTGAGTAATCCCTGCATTCATTTGCATTTCATCGGATAATGACATCGACTATCAATTGATGCAGAACGCTATTCAGACGCATTGGGGTGCAATTAGACAAATCTCATTAGGCATAAACAGCAATGTGGTGCAGCTTTGAAACCTTTTTGGGGAAAGATTGTGCACTCACTGCCTTAAAAAAAAAAAAAAAAAAAAGATTGATGTCAACAACTCAATATTTACCTGACAGGTCTCATCAAGTGTGAGGAATGTTTGTTTTTGGTTTAGGTTTTACCATTTTCGGGTTTAATAAAAGGCCCTAAAATGTGAACTACTACTGCTGCTGTAATGTAATGAAGCAGTTATATGAGCCATGCAAGTGCAGTTTAAGTGGCAGCCAAGTGGTTGGGAGATCATTAGCAGTGGAACAACCATTGTCTCGCTGTGAAAACTCAAACTTTCCAACTAAAAACAAAATAACCCGTCAACGTGTTCTTGGTTATTACACACTAAATGTGTTCGCAAACTCAAAGGCTGCTGAGCACAATTTAAGTAACAAAGAAGCTTTTTTTTTTTTTTAAACACTAGTAAACACTAGTAATGCGAGCGTCAATGTGGTATTGGATTACGTATTATAAAGTTGATTACTACAAATAATCGAGGTGATTTTAAAGAACCGTGTTGGCAAAGACCGAGCTCCAGAGCAGCGTAGCAACGTGATGGAAAATGGCTCTTGGCCGCTCTTACCTGGCCTGTGCTTCGTCCAGGCTCTCGTCGGTGATGGCCATTATTTGCTGTAGGATATCCCCGATGTCTTGTTGGGGCTGGCCGAGGGACTGCTGTTTCCGAACCGAGTCCGGGTCGCCCACGTCGCCTGGCTGTAGTCCACCAAGTCCGGTGAGACCCGTCAGCATCCTGGTCTGGTCATCCATACTTTGTTAAAAAAGGAAACTCGCCGTTTTCCTTCCTTACGCGGATACACGCACACACACACTCACACACACACAAATAGCTAGCCTGTTAGCTAGCCCGCAAACTAGTTTCCGCGACAAACATACACACACGCTTCTTTAACGAATAATAGGTAGTCGGGAACTGTTGGTGTCATAAAACAGTTCACGTAAAATACCCTAAAACATTGGCGTGTTGTTTAAAGAAAACGACGGGGGGGCGTGTGGGGAGGGGAGGGGGGCTAAAAAACGTTAGCTAAGCACCGAGTGAAAAGCAGCTAGGCTAGGTTAGTAGCTGCAACCCAGCGGCCAAGAAGAAGCAGCAGCGGGGACAAACACGCGCGATCAGTGTGGGCTCGCCTCAAACATTGTGGGACGGGTGAAACAAAACACAAAAAAACACCAGCGCCAATCTCTGCGGGTTGGTTTTTCGCCGCCGCCGAGTCCAAAAATCGAGTGAAAGCGGGGAGGGAGGACTCCGACGAGAGAGCGAGACAGAGCTGCTACCGCCACAGACTACGCTTGGCCATTGTTGTTGCTGAGTGTCGCGCGACTATGTGGGATCTGCTGTACTCGCTGGTGGTGCTGTGGGGCGAGCTCGGCTTCTTCCACTCACTTGCAACCCACACGACACACGGCTCGCTAGCGGGTGGCCAAAAAGTCCACTTTCCCGACAACGAGGCACGTTACTACATTCACGGAGGTGGAATATGTTCGTGTAACATGTTTGCGACGCGACCCTCAAGGAGGGGGGGCTTGAATATTTGTCCAGGTGAAAATCATTTCTCCCTCGTGGCAGGCTTTACGCATGGCTAGCCACTGACGTCATCAATATGTTAGTCATTAAACACTCAATTGAGGACAATAAAGGAAAACACTGGAAGAATGTGCAGTACAATTCAAGAGCTGTGTCACTCAAATCAGCTTTTGTGCGTACTAATGTAAAAACATGTTTATTATTAGTGTGGAGGACCCCTGCTAGGACAAGCTGAAGTCGCAACAACATGTACAGTGGTTTGCAGTTACATTTGGAAATGTGTCTTACAGCCTAGTGTCTAAACAATCTGTACAGTTCGACAAAAATAATAAACATATTGGTGTGCACTGTGTTTTGCTTTTTTTTGTGTGGGCGTTATGGCAGAGGGAAATGTGTGATAATAACCATAGAACAGTACATGGGAAATGGTTGCGGCTGCTCAGAACAATACCATTTAATTAAATATCAATTACACACGCAAATGAGTTTCTCAAAGCAGATGTTAACATAAATAACATAGGCGAAAGCATAATGGCCAGCCACTTGCATGACAATGAGAGCTTGCCAACTGCCCATTACTCTCCCTAAGGTGGCCTCAAAGGGTGAGAAGTTTTACTTTTAGTTTTACTATTCTACGATTGTCGTCTCTTTAAACTACATGTTGTGTATTTAAAACAACCAAACAATGTTGCCTTGTAAATGCTCCCGCTAGCTTAAATGAAAATGAAAAAGTGAAAATTTCCCCACTGTGGGATCAATAAAGGCATTCTTATCTTATCTTAATGCTAGCACATAATGGAAAGCAACATTGATGGGATAACGATTAGCTTCAATAGTTGTGCTATTGTGATACTTGGAACACAAACTATGGCGCAACACATGTAGACAGTACCATATTCAAAATCTTCTGCTGGAAAAAATGACTAATATTGCGGCTGCTTTTATGTGCGACTGTGTGTATTATGCTGCCACCCAGTGGCCAAGTCACACCAGAAGGAGCAGCACAATGAGTTGAATTAAAGCATTAAATCATGAAGCAGTCTTTAATTCTTTACATTCGATCAAATTATCCTTTTTTCATAACGTACGATATTATAGATTGTTATTTTACTTAAAAAGAAAAAACAATACAAACATTTTTGTTGTTTTTTTTTTTAGGGTGAGGCTGGAACAGATTACGTAAAGGCATTGCCATTCATTTCAATGAAAGATGATTTGAATGTATTCATAAGGCGTGTCTAGGATACACAGATTTTTGCTATTTGCCCATTCCCTTTCCCCTCACTATATTCTCTACTGACTACACTTACGAACGTTAAAGTGTTTCTTAAATGCCACAGCTACAGTTAATAAATGTTTTATGATGTCGACCGTTTGTGCCTGGAACCAATGAATCGACTTCAAAGCGTAGTGACGTGAGGTGCGTTTGGCTGTGGAGGTTCCACTGCACACACTCTAATCAAGTCAAGGCCACCGCTGCTGTGATGGCTCAAAGGTACGACTAAATTGGTCTGTAATACATGCAAAAAAATGTGCCGATGACAACCGAGAAGGCTGCTAATTGGCCGCATCAATATAAACCTTTGTAATCTGTTTCTGTTCAGTGATCTGCGAGGAGACCAAACAGCCCATCAGAGAATGCCAAAGTGGTCAAATTTACATCGCACAAAAGGCAACGCATCCCAAACGCGCAACAGAAGAAAATCGGTCTATCACCGGCAAGCCAATGAAGCATCGCATCAGTTTCCAGTTTGAAAATGATGACAGCACAGATTGAAAAACTAGTGTCCTTGTGTCTGTTTTTTTGCAAACTGGGCAATTCTGCTGCAGTTTATCACTCAGATCAGAGAGACAGCCTTCCAAGACGAATGGCTGCTTGGATGCGTGTGCAGGAAAGGCCGATGCAGCAGGCCCAGATGTACTATGAGGAGATGATGGGTGTGCATAAGGTAGTAGCAACCAAACCGGCCGCCGCTTTATGCTGACTCTCCACACATCAGTCCACGGCAATCTGGGGCTAATCAATCTCAAGTTGGAGACAGCAAGTAAGAAAGCAATAGGGTAAACGCAAATAGCAGTAATAATGTCGCTCCTGATGTTGTGCAATTGTGAGTACGACCAAGATTTGCTGTCCAAATACTTTTTCTTTTTTTCACACAACTATTAAAACCTCAGACGCGTGTGTCATCAAAGCCAAGAAAGAGTTTTGGAATTGTTTATGGGCGCTCACTTTAAAGTGTCTATGCACCAGTGGGGGTTTTGCACAAGGTAAGCAGAGCTGCAAGTACGTATTGGATTTCACAGTGTTTGTTCTTGATAAACAGCACTTAATTACTTGATAGTGGGTCACTTATTATGTTTGTATGAGAGTTAAGCATCAGGGGTTTCTTGAATATACATATCTTACTCACACAGCAGATATAAAAGTCTACACACCCCTTTTTAAATACAAGCTTTTTGTGAAACGAAAAAATAGAGCTCAGTTTAATTTGTGGAGCTTTTCAATAGGGGCAGTAATAAACAAAAAATCAACTGCAATGTGCTTGATTCAGAATCTCATTTAAACGCATGTTAAATGGGAGAGCTCTGACAAACCCCAAATGAAGTTCAGATGCTCTAGTCGGCTTTTCCTGACATTTTTTTGGGCTTTCTAGCAGCAGCTTGAAGGTTTTGTGCTAACTCGGACTGCTATTTCATAATTCTCTCCATTTCGATTTAGGATCCAGTTCCAGCTGAAGAAAAACGGCCAAATGCATGTGGGAAACTTTAACGGTCTGATGAAACCACGATTGAATTTTTTGGCCATGACTACAGAAGGCATGTTTGGCCAAACACAACACTACTCATCACCAAAAGAACACCGAACTGACAGTGAAGCACGGTGGCGGCGTTGTGTTTTGGGGCTGTTTTTCCTTCAGCTGCAACAATACCTTACAAAGGATGGAAGAAGTGATCAGTAGTTGGAAAGAGCATGAAGTGTCTGCACAAAACCGGCGGACATCTGCCAGAAGGCAAGAAATGTCAGGAAAAGCCTACTAGAACACGTGAACTTGATTTAGGGTTACTCTGAGACACTTTTAATGGTGGCAGTTGTGCTGACTATAAGAGAGCATGGGCACTTGTTCATCCACATTTTCAGGTTGGAAAAACTTTTCAAACCATTCACTTTGGTCTCATTTTTACGTCACAAAAAAATGGTATTGAACCGTGGTGTGTAGACTTTTTGGTACAAAATTATAATGGATCCAATGTCTTATGCTTGCATCGTTTCATATGGAAAAATGGCTGAACGAGTAACACCCGGCCACAATCTTGTAAAATAAACTACATCCCATAAAAAAAAAAAAGCTTTATTTCTTCCATTTTGTGAGTCTACAAACAAGAATTGCGAAGATGAGCCATGTCTCACCTTTTATCCAAATGTTAAAAACTAAACACTTAATCTCCAAGCGGGCCATTGAGGTTTGTCTCGAGCGTTTTGTTCCTCGCACTTTTGAGTGAAAAACCTGCAAGGATTACCATCTAATGCCAAAGTAATTGCATTTGACTGCCGGGAGAAAAGCTTGAAGAGAAGACAGTGCCTTTTGTGGACCTTGCACTTTTTTTCTTTTATTTTTTATTGTTGTCGATTCATTTAGGGATCATTTATGTGTAACTTCCTATTCATTTGGATGCTTAAGGTGCCCTCCTCACCCCCACGAGCATCAAGCCTCATTTTCATCTAAATAAGAATCGATCTCTCCTGCTGTGCGCCATCCTCCCTCGCTCACAACTCTCACGGTCACAACCCTGCTCGTCTTTTCTCCTCCTCGCCTGTCCCTCTTCTCCTGTCAGCCCCTTGAACACCATCCCACTGAAAATGTCACCCTCGCTCGAGTCAAGATCATAACCATAGCGCGCGCGCACGCACGCACACACACACACACACACACGCGCGACAGACGAGGAAAAGAGACGTTCGCTCTTTCTTTATGCTGCAGCCTTCAAATTAGGCAGGAACATTAATTAGTGAGTGGTTCCTGGAGATCGGAGTGATAGCAAACAAAGCTTTTGACTGACTGGTACAATGTCAAAGCTTCGTTCTGCATCAGTGACCCAGCCAAATGCAAGAGATGGGGGTGTGGGGGGTGAGTCACTGTGGGGGGAGGGGCTTTCTCTTGAATGGTCAGGGGACACTGATGAAGTGAAATAGATGCAGCAACCAAAAGAAAAAGGAGAGTCAAATGGGCCCGAGGAAGAGCACAGGCAAGAAATGGAAATAAAGACAAACGGAGGAAGAGTGGTCGGCCCTCCTTGGGATACGTGTTATATTCATTTTAAAATTTACACCATGTATTGTATGCTCAGCGTCAGCTCTCACATGTACAAGTAGTTAAAAAAAAAAATAGAAAAAAAAAATCTCTCTAAATGTAGCTATCCACAACAGTAAAATCATTCATGTTTTGAGCAGTCATACCGAAATATTTGTGGACGCTGATCATGAATCGAAAAAATGTGCAGTTTTTTCTTTTAAGCAACATGTGCCTTATGACAGTAAAGTCTTTGAGGTTTCTTCTTTTTTTTTTTTTTTTTTTAAGAGGCGAGAAGGCATTTGTACACATAGAACAGAGTCCTGCTTGAAACAAATGTTTGCAGGACAGCCGCTGCCACCTGCTGGACGCTTGCATGAATTACATCAACACTAGACGCTTGATAAGAACAAGTGTCGGATTTTAGCATTACAGAATAAAAATAAAACATGGGGACCAAAAAGACTTTTTTTTCTTTATACACAAAACATCCATAGTACATTTATTGTGACGGTGTGCTTGAGGATTTAAATGGCGCGCTGATGAGGTCCTGAATAAAGTTGGGTGAAAGTTCCTGAAATCCTGCTTGAGCCGCTGGTAGGAAATATAAACGGATCCATATGTTTAGTTACTATGAACATCCAAAATGTATAATAGCATCAAATACTGAACATGAATTACCCAATCTGCCACTGGTCTCTTTCACCACCAACTGTGACAGCTCCTTGACGGACTGAAGCTCTTGCGTGAGTTGACAATGAGCATCCATCTGCGCATTCAAAATACAAAAATCGACAATGAGACTAAATGTATGGACAATCAAACAGGCTGTAAATGAGTGGGATTTATTTTTATCACAACATACGTACCACAGCAGTTGCCATAGTGCGCAGCATGGACTGTTGTCTATGGAGGAGGTCACGGTAGTCGGGTTTACTCCGAATTAACCGGTACTGTGAGGACTGGGCCATACACGTGTGGTCTAATGAGATGGCTTCCTTTTGGCACTGAGACAATTTTCTGTGACAATCAGACATAAAAACAAAACATTAGTATAAAATGTGAAATTTGATTGTACCTCAATATTTCACACATTCACCTTTTTAATTCTTCCGCCTTACTCTGGTGTTTGTGCATGAGCGCTTCCCATGATTGACTTTCAGCTTGAATCCTAAAACACAACAGATTATATAAAAAATATTAATAAAAAAATTAAAATGAAAAGTGTGGTGGATTCATTCTCAATAGTCTTATCTAAGCCCAGCAAACCTGTTAATAGTGTTTTCGATCACCATTGCTGTCCGCGCGCCATGCGCACCAATCCTGAAAGCAAATTGTTTGAGGATTATAGATTTTTTTTGTTTTAAATCTGACAGACAGGAAGGGAATAAAGTGATGTACCTGTGACTCTGTTGTTCAATGCTTACGGTTTTGGACACAGATTTGCACTTTTTCTTCAACTTCTCAACTAAAGGAAGAAAAAAAGATTTTGAAAATTAATGACGGAGCTTTACATAAGTGAAGAATCAGTAATTTTGTGTACCATATAAAACAGGGCACCTTGTTTCTGAAAAGACTCTGGTGAGGAATTTGGCACTGACTGGAGTGAATTATGGAGTCTGTCCGTGGCCAGCTGTACATAAGAGATGTATTTATGACAGGGTGTTTCAAAAAATATATTTTTTACATCCTTTAAGCAATTCTAGCTCAAATTATGTAAACTTTATGTAAAAACAAACTAAGTTTACTGTTAATATTAAGTAAGTATTAACTCTCTATATTGTGTTTTTATAGTGGCTTTGACCTTACCTTCATTGCAGCCTCCATCAATATACTCAACCGCTCTTCTTGCGGTAAGGACGTGCTGATGCTTTTGCACAAAGCTATATTCAAATAATAATAATAATTACATTGAACATATTCACCTGATCATTCTGATGAGCAATGCATTCAACTCACTTTGATACGGGTTAGGAAGTGCGGACAGGGAGCGTCTTGACAAGGTGGCTCTCCTCCATGATTTCCTCCGTGCAGTGGAGTTTGCAGGCGGACAAGATTCAGGTTCCTCCGTGCTTCCAGACGCCATTTCCTGCCTTTCTGTGTCTGGATGCTCTTCTCCGGCATTGAGCGTCTGTGTGCCGCCTAACAGCATTTCAACGCGGGGTGATTTTTGGGGAGGGACGCCCTCTGGAGCGCTGGGGGACGAACACCGCTTGGGTGACTGCTTGACCTGAATTCAGAAAATACTGGTTATTAGTCTGTTTTCTAAAGCAGTGATTCACAACTGGCATGTTGGTAGAGCCGTTTTTGGTGGGCCGCGGACAGCTATTTAAAGTTTGCAGGGGTCCTTGGGTTTATAACAGTACTGACATCTGATTTCAAGGTTACAAAAAGCGTGATTGAACTTGTGTACGTAAGTGATTGACTATGGTGCAATCTGACTGATGTGTACAAATTCAGGTTATGCCACCGCAGCAGGAGCAGAACTCTACATATTTAACTTAAATTCCAGGTTAGACTTGCCATTTATATGACAGGGAGTGTAAGTGCTTCTACTTCCATAAACAAACACAAAAGGCTGCTCAGCCTCTGGCGACGGACATAACTGATGACCTCAAACTCACTTAAATATCAGTGGAGCTAGAAAAGTAACTCCCAGTTACATTTAAACAACCCTCACACATTAAATGCCACGTGAATTCATAGCATAATAATTCAGACTGTTTAAAGTGTTCTGGTTACACTTGCCTGCATTCTTCATTTCCTTAACAGAAATTTTGTTCAAACGGAGATTAAATTTTACTATTTCAATTTTTGAACATGTACAATTGTCAAGTTCATCTTCGGTTTCTTAATCAGAGGCTATGAAACGGTGCTGTGAACACGCAAACGTGTATTCGAAGTCTATTTTTGAACAAATGACATTCTTTCTTGCGTTTAACAACGGAGTAGGAAAATGCTAACAGTTACGAACCACTGATCCACAGCAACTAATGTAAATGTCACATCGATTAAAACATACGTACCTCGTTCGTCGCTTCCACAGCGGCGACAGACCCGCAACTGCAAGAGAATTTGAATTACTGTACATTATATTCTATTTGAAACTTCACAACAAACGACACCTTTATTAACAGTTAAAAGTAACATTGGCCGACATTTTAATGGCCTTATGCGTTAGCACGCCCAACCCGAACATTGAGCCCTGACAGAGCCCGCTTGATGTGACTCTTAAGGCCGGGTCTAAAGGCTTGAAAAGTTACTACTTGAATTTAGCTATCCGACAATAGAAACGTTTAATAGCAACAAGAATCAAAAGCAAACAAACCCGTCTTGGTATGTGGACGAAGGCTCTTCCGCCATCTTTTCTTTCAAATTTTTTTCTTGACATCGCGCGCCAAACAAGCCCCGCCTCTTTTATGCACTGCTGCACTATGGGAAATGTGGTTTGTGACGAAGAACGTGCTCGTCAAATAACATAACACTGTTTTCACCAGTAAATTGCATTGAATACAATCTCTTCAATGAATTATTAACAATTATATAAAGTTGCGTACTTTTAAGACTTTAGTTCATTTCAATTTGCACGGTACGGTTGAAGTATCAAAAGCTATACAGTATTATACTATTCATGACCACAGTCATAGCCTGTAAGTACCCGTAGAAATACTCACCTTTCCATATATTTATATTGTATACCTACTTTCAGACAATTGTTATTTAATGCACATCCAGTTTGGTGCAAGCTGTATTTCGTGGCCTTGTACTTGACGTGTAATGCCAATAAAGTGGAATCTAATCTTAGAAAAATATTTGCGCGGAGGAACAAAATGTGTACTGTAATTACAAAGGTCTACTTAAAATATTCTTATTACCTCTGTTCTATTAAAAGTGACCGTATTATCCTCTCAGTCCTAGCATTGGCTTCATTGGACATAAATAATCCTTATTGTTTGTCCCTTTCACTTTCAGTTCAGCTGCTTCGTCATTTTTCTTAGTTTAGAGTAGTTCTACAATCACCATTGGGAGAGAACAAAAATCCTGGCTACTATAGGCACATCAATACTGATAACAATCCTTTAGAGATAAAATAAATAAATAAATAAATAAATAAAAAATGCCATGATCATTTTTGTCTCCAATTTGTGTCCCCGGAGATGTTCAGACAAATCTGTGATTGAGAAAAACAAACACATGACAGGCCTAATCGTTTGTAAGTCTTTTTATAAGTCTGTTAGAGATGTCTTTTCACTTTTTACAAAATCAAGGAGAGTAATCAAAACAGCTTGTTAATTCTCTTGGAGAACGCCCCTCTTGTGTGTCTGAGTGTGTCACTCTGCTGGCACAGTCTCACACTCCTCTCAATACTGCTCGTCATGGCCTTGTGTGGCTGTGGGGAGGAAGAGATGAAGTTTGGGGGGAAAAAAAAGAGGAAAAAGAACAAAGCGTGGCTGATGAAAATATAATAAGGGAATGGGGTTGGGAGGAGCGGACTGAAGCAGTGGAGTGTACAGCGCTGCCCGCCATGACCATCTCACTTCTCGAGCTTCCTTTCCAAAGTCTCCTCTCCCTTCAGAGTACATAAGGACCATGGGTGCTGATGGCAGGAAGAGTTCAAGAAGGCACCCTCAGAGTTCCTCTGCCAAGCAAGAACTGCAGTACACGGTCCACAAACAGGGCGGCGAAAAAGTCCACCACCAGAACCTGGGCGATGATCATTTTGAACTATGGGGAAATACAGGAGACCGTTACTACAAGAGATACAGTAAAACCATTGTGAAAAAGACTGTTAGTTCACCTCAGTCGGAATATCAACGAGGGCAAACTGTTCGTTGAACTCAGGTGAAGAACCAGAAAGAAGTCCCACAATCGCTAAGCCAGACAAAGTGATGCTCCAAAGAAGTGGTCTATTCTCACTGAGAGACTCCATGAAGGGGTGACCCTATGCAAGGGAATGAGAATGCATTCGTGTTGTTATACGATAAACAGAAACAGCAGTACAACAGGGGGTCCTCGGTTTATGACTTAGCAAAGTCACGCTAAAAATATCAGGACTGTCAAACAACAAGGAAGCCCTGTTCCTGTATTAATGCAAATACCTTGTAGTTAATGGCAAACGTGGCCATCTGCATAGCCATGGACATGATGTAGACAGTGCTGTTGATTAGACTGGGCTCAAACTCTTTGTACAGATCCACAAACTGATTTTCTCTGGAAAAGACACATGGAGAAATGTGATATTTTACCGGAGTGAAGCCCAAGTCACACGGTTCCCCGCTTCTTACCTCGGCGGACTTCTGCTCTGCGCCTCTTTGTAAAGAAAGACCAGACTGCAGAAGTGGACCGCGAACTGCAGCAGCACCGTCAACACGGTATAAAAATTGAAGATGTTCGGTAAGGGCCGCTCTCGGGACAACGTTTTCAGTGGCTGAGTCGACGAGAGGGGAGGAGAAAAAAAAACAAAAAAAACGCGATTACACGCCGTTACTTTGAGACGGAAAGAAATCACAACCATTGATTGGGGCGGTTCTATTTTCTGAATACAAATCCTCACCTTTGAGCGAGAGATGAAGAGGAAGCATCCAGCCAACAGCAGACCCTGGAGGGTCGCCTGGAAATCGCTGAACTTGACCCCCTCCAGGTAGAGCACAGACTGGCTGTAGGCGAGCACCAGGGCATTGAGAGCGAGGATCTTAAACATTTGTAGCGTTGTTACCAGAGTGCAACGGCCTTGCTTTATGACATGACAGACTGGACAAAGACAGAGAAGGTTGAAGCCATTTTAGGTGTGGAAGCAGACTAAGCTGTCAGTGGGATATTTGTTACTCACTGCACTGAATGGAGGACAGTTTGGAGGTGAAGGGGGCGGCGATGGAGGCGTCGCCCAGTTTCACGATTTGGACCTGATCATCTTCGAGTTCCCGCAAGACTTGACTTATCCTCTCCTGTAAGAAAAACACGTTTGTATTTAATCATGCAAAAAAACAGTAATAAAACGAAGCGCTCTGAGATGAAAACAACAGTTGCCGATGGGTAATGAAGTTGAAGGACAACCTTTTGCGCAGCGAGTTGTTCCTCTCTGTGGGCCATCATCCTCTGCCTGGCGCCTCTGGAACTCGGCTTGCCTCCAGCATTGACAGGTGGCGAAGGTCGAAAGTCAACGGCGGGCGCCTCCTTCTCTTTCCCTCGTTTCTTTTTTTCCGGCATGCGCTCAGGGGCGTTGGCTAATAGAGCTACACCTGCGTATAAAAAATAACACAACAAACGTTGATGACGGTGAGACAAAAAAACGGTCACAAATTGTGGACAACCTTACCTATGTGGGCATGTTTGAGAGCTCCGACGTCGTTTGTGCCGTCCCCGCACATCAGTGTCACATAACCCAGCCCCTTGAGACTGGTGACGACAAATTCCTGGAATAACGCAGATATGCAAATTCTAAGATGAATGCGTTCAATTCACTTTGATTGCTCTGTACTCGATTCCAAGAAGTTGATGTCATTGATATCTTATATAATCCTCATGAATTTCCGTCTGACCTTCTGTTTTGGACTGACTCGCGCAAACACTTGTATGTGAGGCAAGAGGGCGTTCAGGAGCCGGGGCTCGCAGCACAGTCTGGCCAGCCCATCCCCGGTTACACACAGGTCATACTGGTGCACGAAGGAAGAGATCGAGGGAGGCGGAAGGGGTACGTGCACAGTGCCGTCGATGGAGTCCCACTGCCACCCGCCTGGGGAAAGCAAAGCACCAGATCATGTCATATAATATATAATTTTGTCCTCCCTGACCATGCGGTGTGCGGTTTGGCAGACTGTGAAGAGTTCTTCAAAAGTTTACGTACAAATATCACAAACTAAATGACATTTCATGTTGTATATTTAAGCAAACACTTAGCTTGGTCTTCAAAACATCTGCTAGCTTGATGCTAACACGTGAAACACTACCGTTCAATTTTGCAGTATAAACCTTTAAAGCGCAAGTCAACCCAAACATATTTTTTTTCCAAGAACATGTTCCCAGCATTCCCACTAGTTGAAACACGGCATTCTGATTAATTTGAGGTTTATGGAATACAAGTTATGCAGCAAAATGCACTCGTTTTTTGCCATCTCTGGGGGCGGCCATTTTGTCTTCTGACGATTGAAAATGACATCACAACTGCTCACAACGGCAAAAAACGCGTGGATTAACACTTATTCCACGAAAGCAATATTTATCAGAATGCTGTTTCAACTAGCGGTTTTTCATAGAACATAATCTTGAAAAAAAAAATGTTTGCGTTGACTTTCGCTTTAAATAATGACTCTTCAAACACAAATGCTAACAATATTCACAATCATGTTCTTTCTACACTGCGAAAAATTTGTTATACTGCAAAATTTCCGGGATGTGCTTCTTGATATTTTTCATCAAATCTAAATGTGTTATCTGCAGATGTGCTCCACACTGCCTCTTGGAGGCCAAAATGTGCACAACAGTAGCAGCACATATAACTTCCAGGCAAGTGGAGCAGGATTGTTCCCCGTGTATAAGAAGCGCTGTATTTAAAACAAATATCAAATTCGTCTCAGTATGAACTGTAACCACAATTACTGTTGGCTGGAGGTCTTTTTTAAATTTTTTTTCTTCTGCCCCAAGTTGTGGCTGTTAAGTGCGTCCAATTCCTACCATTGGCTGACTGCAATATAAGTGTTTGCGCCTTTTGGAGGAAGTGGAGTTCTCTGGCCACATGGCACGCCGTTAAGGGGTTGTCCCCTGTGATCATCACCACCTGAGAGCACGAATACAAATCCATCGGTATTGCAAAAAAAAAACAAAAGCAGTGAGGAGTTGCGTGAACTTGGCATTCAATTGGATGAGTTACATGATGAGATGCTTCCTGGATCTCTCTGATGACCGCCTTGCTGTCAGTCTTGAGGGGGCAGGTCACGACCATGAAGCCGGCGAAGTTCAAGTCACACTCCAGGGAACTGCGGCCCATCTCTCGAACCTACAAGACAAAAATCCAAAAACCGTTCAAAACAAAATATACAACAGTGCACTTTTTGGGGGGGAGAGACAGAACAAACCTGCTGATGACTTAGATGGCCAATCTCTTTGTAACCCAAAGCAAGCACTCTCGCTCCTTCCCGGGAGATTTCCTTGTGCACTTTATCGTAACTCTCAGGACGCTCTGAAAACTACAAGCACATTATTTGGACGCATCCTTTGTAACAATTTGGCTACACACTTGAGTCGGTGCTAAATAATTTTGTACCATGGCTTTGAGTGTCTCTGGAGCGCCTTTAACAGTGGAGATGTAGGAAAGTTCCGTGGATCCCATCGTCTCGTAGGAGGCCAGAACAGACATCCTCTTGAGAGCGCTGGCAAAGTGGAAGCGCTGATGGATCTTGAGGCCCTGTGTTTTGATGCTGCGTGGGAAGACCTTTTCATCTGGTTGAAGAGGCAAGAAGCCAGCCACAGGTTACGTAATGCTGAACTAGCATTGCAATTAAGAAAGTACTACAAATAAGGAACACTTGATTTGATTTTTTTTTTTTTTTTTTTTTAATTCCGAACATGCAAATGTTTATATACGCCTTATATAAGAACAAGGTCAAGAATAATAGTACAAAATGGGTAATCAAAAGAACACAGAGAGAAAAAACATCACAACATGACCTTCCATATACATGTCTATATGAAAACTACCTTTAGTGAGGGTCCAATCGGCAGCAGTCAGCATGGCCTTCTCCAGTGGATCTCCAACGAGTTGTCCGTCATCTAGAGTGACAAGTGAGTGGCAGGTCGCCACCACCCGGTGCGTCTCGACTGGGATATCCGACACGGGCATCACCTCTTTCCCCTCCCTATTAAGATACAAATCAGCTGATATGGATTAAATAATACAGGAGGGGCGTAACTTGGTGACGTAACCCATATTTTTTACGCAAATGGAAACCCGCTGTAGTTTATAAGTAAACAAAAGTCATCATTACATCGAACATTTTTTCTGAAAAGCATTTCTCAGCCATGAACATAACATAAATGAGAACCCCCCGCCCCCACACATAAACAACAAATAAAGAGCCATGTACCTGAGGCCCGCTACGCCTCGCACCACCAGACTATCGCTAGTCAGTGTTCCCGTTTTGTCAAAACAGCAGACCTCCACTTTCCCCGCAAATGGAATCCTGAAGGGCTCGGTACAGAATACATCTACGCGGAAGCAAAGACGGGAATGAGCCATTGCCACGAGCGGTAAGGACCGTAAACGCGAGCATGCTTACATAGTTTGGCCAGGGCAATGAGAGACGTGTTGACGGCCAGAGAAAGCTCAATGGGGAGTTCCGGTGGAACCACTGACGTGAGGATTAAAGTGCACTCCAGGAAGAGCTTGTAGCGGTTCCTGCTGAGGTCCTTGGTCCCTAAAGTAAGACAGATAACACTTGCGACACGATGTATGCCACCTCTGAAAAAAATCCCCATTGCGCAAACCTCACCTTCCACCCACACGTAGGCAGCGGCCGCAATGGCGAACACCAGGAGGAAGAGGATGAAGATGAACGTCTCCAGGTTGTTTGCCGTGACTCTCTTCACACCAAAGAGGATGGTGCGCAGAAGTTTACCCTGCAAGCAAGCACGTTTCCTCTTTGAAAGTTACCGCTGACGAGAACGGACACTCGTGTGAAGACGAAACGCACCTGAGAGGTGTAGAATCCTGTCCGCAGTACATAGGCCACGCAGCCATTGTCGACAGCTGCGCATGGAAATAAAACGATACAGGAAGGTGACACGCAAAAGAGGTTTTGTGTCATCCGGAAAAGATGAGCAGCAAATGCACACCAAAACCTTTTCACTTGACATGACAGCTCACCAGCTTATTTCCATTTTATTCACAACCAGCGGAAAACATTTGCTTACGTTTGAGTCCGGCACTGGCCTTTAAAGGGGGGCTATGCTGAACCACTTTGGTCCCCCCGGAAATGATGTGAAGCCGAGAGTCTGTCTGAAGGTCGAGGATTTGACCAGGATCCAGGTCCTCCACTGGCTCCTGAACAAAGCCCCAAAGTGTCAGCAATTATTGGAATATCAACCCAATAAACACCTTCCGTTTTTTTTTAACACTTTTTATTTAGCCAGTCGAGACATTTGGAACTATGTCCATTCAAAATATTTGTTCCCATCATTCTGACAGTAGCTAGTTGTACTTTCCATTCTGGTCTAGTCTTACATGTATCTTCAAATGGATTCACGGATTGCGTACTGTTCATCATTTTTACAACATCAATGTAAAAACAAAACAGTAAACATTACGCAAGAAGAAACCTGCAGGAGCGTGTCAAGTCAAAATTATGAAAGAAAAGGAAGGAATTCCCGGAATTTCTGCACCTTGCTATGACCGCTTTCTCAAATTTAATTGTTTTTCTCATCTTACCTTCATCTGAGGCACAGACTCTCCAGTCAGCATGGCCTCATCCACGATGCAGCGACCGCGGAGTAGAAGCACATCGCACGGTACCAGGTTGTCCTGTGGGGAACGTCCTGGAAACCAGACCGGTCCACACTAACTGTCCACTCATTTTGAGAGAAGTGCTGACAGCGAAAAACTCGTCTGACGCTTACCGACGGAGACAATGTCACCCGGGACGAGCTCGTCACTCGAGATGGGTCTCCACTTACGGTTCCTGTAAACCTGCCACAAGCACACCATGTTAAACTGGGAACGCTTTGCAAAAAAAAAAGAGCAGCTTGGAGGGAAAGCCAACCTGGATCATGTAGGGCTTGTTTCCCATGCGCCGGATCTCGGACATGTTCCTCATTTGCTGCTGGACCAGGGATGCTTCAAACGCCACCAGCATGAAAAGTGTAAACACGCTATAGTACCAGTACTCGTCCAAACACCACAGCCCCACACAGAACACCTGCGGGACGAAAAAAAAAAAACGCAGGGCCGCTTTTAAGTTAACATGAACAAGCATCATCAGCATATCCTATTAAAAGACAAGGCCATTTTATTTACATAGCCCAATTCAAGGCAACTCAATGTGCCTCGCACATCCAAAAGCACTAGATGCCTAAAGATGTTCAAAGGCAAAGAACGTACATTGAACATTTATAAATAAAAAAAAAAGAAGAAAAAGTAGCTTTGTAACATAAGTGAAAAGACCATAAACAAACAAAGGTATTGGGGGTAGTGGGGGGAAGCATAGTTTTCAACCTGGATTTAAAAGCATATAAACTTGGGTCTGACTTCACATGTTGGTAGCTCATTCCACCTGCGTGCAGCATAACAGCTAAATGTTGCTTCACCATGTTCGTTTTGAAACCTGAACCCCACCTATTGACCCCATTCCGCAGACATCGGAGCCCAGAAAAAGAGAAACATTTCCACAAACCTGGAAGACAAAAAAGGGGGCGGTCGCCCGCTCCCGGAATAACTCCAAGAAATCGGGAACTATCATTTCGGCATGATTGGTGCCGTAGCGCTTCTCTGCAGCTTTGAGGTCGGCTTCCTCCTGGTAGCCGCGCCACAACTGGAAGTAGCCCATCGCGTGGTTGATGGGGAACGCGATGGGAAAGAAGCATTTTTTTTCTTTGTGGTCATAAGTGTAGCGGATTTTCTGAAACTCAAATGACAGAATCTCGTCTCCATTTTCATCCTGTGGAGGAGGAAAAAATGATTTCAGTGTCTGTATGTCCCGCATGACAATAAATATGCTTAGAAATGTAACACGGTAGGAAAACTTGGAACAAACAGGAGTCCAGGTCTGTACTCACCCGGTCCCTTTGTAGTGCCACAAGCTCAGCAGAACCGTTATTGGGAGTGGGTACGACCTTTGCCAGTGTAGCTTTATTTGGGTCCAATTCCTGTTGGTGAACAGGTGACAAATCCACACAGGTGTTATCACAGACATTATCTGCAACCCAACACTGCGGTGTGGCATATGGTTTATTCTTTGAAAAGTCTAAAGAGTTTACATTATACTTCGTAATAGTAATGAGAGCAACTGGGTTCCAATCCAATCGCATCTGAAATTTCAAAACTGCGCCTTTAAATTTATGTGCCTTGATGATAACAACATCAAGATCCGAGAGCCAAATCTGCAATTTTTCTGTACTTTTTACAGCTACTGCAGTTTTTAACCAAATCCATTATTAATTGAAATCTAACGATAACATTTATATTGGTTTGTCGCAATTTTACTATTTTAAATGTGTTGTTAGAAAGATGGTGCATTTGAGTTGACCGTTGCTAAATTGTGGTAGCAGCAGCCCTGCTAGTTTTCTCTTTGTTTGATTTTTTTGGGATGTTCATTTCACGGCACAAAATGCAAAGTGTATTTTACACAGTTATTTGATGATTACATTTGTTTTACGTAAAGCACTTTGTTAGTGCTACGGTTGTTGTTCAATGTGCTACATAAGTAGTTGAATTAAAAAATATTAAATGCAGGGGCCATTGTAAATATAATGAGGCGAATATACGTTTATTAAAACGGCCATTTGAGAGAACCATAACTGTGTGTCCTATCAAGAAAATTATTTGACACCACTGCTACAATAACTCTTATTTTCTCCATTGAGAAAGGAAATTTCCTCATGGAATCATAATTACACAATTTTAGCTCTATAAATAATTAGAAGTCATCCAGGAGTACATATGACCATATGAATATACAATAATTCAGATCGTATAAGGGGACTTCTACTGTTGTTCATTGATGCTGCCCCGCTGTGATGAATGAAGATGACAGTGCAAAAGTCAATGGAACATCGCCATGTTAAATATGTTTTTGGTTTTTGTTTGTTTACCTTGGAACAAGTAAGCCAACAGTGGGCGTGCACGGACCAATAACCGGAGAGCGCCGTGAGGACGTGAGCGATTCCGATGGCAGCTAGACCAAGGAGGCCTGCCTCCGGATACTCCGAGGCGCCGTACACCCCCAGCCATGCGTACAGCCAGCCCGGGTAGAGGACCGCCAGGAACGGGAGGACGGTACCGTGTAAGAGCCGCGGCCTTCGTCTGCATAGCGTCACTGAGCTCACGAGCTCATCGCCGGTGCCATTGTCATGTTGATTGTGGCTCACAGAGGGGGCTGTTCGTAGATCGCCCGGTCCTCCGACGCCGTCCGCGGTCATTTCGTCCTCTTTTTTGGCGTCGTTCATTGCACTCTGCTCACCCTCTAGGCCCCTCTGTTATCCACCGCCGCCCCGTCGTGTTGATACCGGCAAAAACACGATTCTACACGCGGAGCGATCCTCAGTGTTACCTTCAAGAGCCTAGTCCCTTTCTATGGTCCCTCTTCATCAACCATTGCTTCCGCATACGTCATCGCGTATGATGCGTACCTGCCTTGATGGAGTGAACCGCGGAAAGCAAACTATTCGGACCTTTCGTACAGGCGAACGTTACATATTAACCTCTTCGCGCATATATTAATTATTTTCGTGACAAAAATAAAATGTTTGGTTTCGAGCCAAATGTCAAATTGGTGCTCTGTGTTTTTAACTTCAATGTCGTCATCGCCCGACCTGTGAACTAGTTGAACGATTGACATCAGAATGAACCAGTAGGATTTGAGATGGTGTTCACTTGTTGGATTTCCATCCAATCACAGGGAACATTTTCCAGTTTCCATCCAATCAGGTTCTAAGTAGGCGTATCCACGCGGCATTTTCATGGCGCCACATGGAGAAGCGTAACCTTGACTGACCAGCGTCATCGCTTCAAACGAGCACAAAATAGCAAAATGTAAGCACTTTTATCATTTTGTACACCTTAATGTATTGTAGTGATACAGATAGCTAAAACAGTTACTATAATGTTGCATGCCTGCTGACTAAAAGCACTGTGTGAGATGTGTTTTTATGTTGCATACCCTTCCAAATAAATTCGGTTATATAATTCCAATTATGTTACATATTTGCAATTGACAGTGTGACAGTATTACATTTGTTTCCTCTCAGGCAGGCGGCTATGGATATCACGGCAAAGTATTGCCATAAGGAGATGGACGCCTATGGGTCATGTGTAGCCTCCAACCCATCAGTATGGCAGGAGAAGTGTCAAGAACTAAAGATGAAGGTTGCACAATGCACATCATCACAGTAAGGCGTGTGTATTCAACCCCTATCACCCCCAAATTACGCAATTGTTTGCTCTACATTAATTCCTGCATTTGTCACGCTAGCCCGGTGATCCAGAAGATCAGACAAGAATGTTCCAAGCAGTTTGTGGAGTTTGAGAAGTGTCTGAGGGAAAACCAGAGCACGCCTGCCTCCTGTTCGGCGCACGTCACCCGCTTTTTAGGCTGCGCTGAGATGGTGGACCTCAGTGGAGCGGGTAAGTCGGGGAGAAAAAAAAACACTGCAAATTCAAATTGTGAAGATAGGATTGGGCCTGAAGTGGGTAGAGTAGCCAAAACGGTATTCAAGTACAATGTTTCCCAACTTTTATTAAGCCAAGGGACCCATTTTACATCACAAAAAAGTCACAGCACACCACTTCACAAATATTTCCCCAAATTATCAATAATAAAATAATGATGATCTTGTCTCAATTTACTCACAGATGTACTTGGTTGGGAATCAATGGTGTAGTGCACTACTTGGTTGCAACAAGCAGAGGCACTGTTGATTCACTCTCAGTTGCAGTCTAAAGAAGGACATGCCAGCTCTGGAAAAAAAAAAAAAGGACTAACTCTATGGGTCGAGGAGAGATTAAAAGGTGCTTCGTTTTGAATGTAGGAAAGGACGGCACTTTTTAAAAAGTGAATTCAACTCCACTTTTCTTCCCTGACGGCACTGCGCGACAGAAAGTAATGCTGACCACAGCCTTGAGGGTAATTCTGCAATTTTTTTAAAGAAGGACTACTAAAAGAACTTCTTCAATCCATGCATGCTTGCCGGATTTACTTAAATGAGGCCATGCAAAAACTCAGAAGGGGCCCACGGTTCTCTGTTTTACAGCACATGAAAAATAGCATGTAGCAAAAGTATGGCGGTAACTGACAAATTCTTATCGCGCACAAACTCAAAACATTTGTGTGTAAACTGAAGACCCCTATATGACTATAACTCATTAAATATTGATGCTTGAATAATTAATATCTTTGTCTATCCCTTTTTTTTTCAGAGACAAATCCAGTACCTGTGCCGTCGTAGCATTCAACCATCTCTTTCAACACTGACCCTCAAGAAAAAATCCCATAATTATGTTTTTCTTTAACTTTATATCCTGTGATTATTTTCCAATTTTCAAATCAGGTGTGACGTGTACCTACTGTGAGGCTTTGTAGACGTAAATAAACATGACACATTTCCAACGCGGTATTTCATTAAAAACTAAGGTATGTCTTACTCAACCAGTGGGGGTTTCCTTCTTTTGTTTTCCGCTCCATATATCTGCGCTCCCTCGCCATCTACGGCGCTGAGTCAAAGTCAAATATTAAACCAGAATGCTGCACTCCCACACATAATCTCCTGACTACTCGCCGACTAAGAAATAGGGAGTTTGGGAAGAAAAGAGCAGGGGGAGGTCGTCTCAGAGAGGGGAGCTTGTTGAGTTATGATCTCTGTGACCACCAAAGAGAACAAACCTTTTCTTCTTGAATTATTACAATACAGTGGGAATAAAAAACAAAACAAAAAAAAAAAACACAGGAGGTGATCCAAGTATCATCAAAATACAGAACAAACCAGGCAAGCACACTGTTGGATGAAATTGCAGACTGTATTGAATATACAGCAACATTATACATTCAAAGCACGTCACCTCGGTAGCCACGGAACATAAGATTGCAACTCAGCTAACACGGCACAAATAAGTTACCCTCACAAAATATCACTGTAGAAATGCGCACGTGTCAAACTTGATGTGAAAGAGCCTTCTTAGGAGCCGTAGCAGCTAAAAGCATCGCTAAGACCTATTTATTTTCTTTAATTTTCCTTTTTAAATTGCACTGCTTTTCTGAGCCTGGTTTGTCTGGAGGCTATGCGTTGTAGCCTCCGCTGTGACAAATAATCATGCTGCGCTTTAAATAGGTGTTGTTTAATCACAGAAGAAGGTACAAAATATCTACCCATCTAATTTGTGACGAGAGAAATAAATATGTATGGAAAGAAACTACTACAAATATATACATCAACACAGTCACACATGTACATTTGGAGCTCATTGTTTTGTACCCAGTTTCAGGGGCGCTAGGCGGCCAATGTTGGTGCTTGTTCACTCCTTGATGATTTTAATTCTAAAATAAAAAGTCTCTTGTCAACCCTGTCTCCGAATAAGGCTCCATAAAAAAAATGACCCTGTTGTGGTGTCTTAATGCAAAAGGAAAAAAAAGTTTTTTTTGTTTTTTTTTGGTCTGTAATTCAACAAAAAAAAAGGCCAGTCATGCAAACGAAAGCAATACAATGGAACCTCCAAAGTGGAACGTGAGCTTTTCTGGGCAAATTAAAAATAAAAATAGAATGTGAAGTACTCACCCTGACGGCCGTGAACTGAAGTGTGATATAGTCACCAAGTAGAGCTTTATAGATACTGCTGGAATTAATCATTACATCTGTAAAAACAATGTTTTTAGTGTAGTCATTAATAAAAATTAAATTGGCTTTAATAAGTTTATGAAATGGGTATTGGAGTTGCCGTAAAGTGGAAATATGTCTTGTAAATTCGACACACCGCGGATGAGTGTTGTTAACAAACCAGCCAAATTTGAATGATTAAAAAAAAATCAAGGATATAAAAATGAGGCTTCAAAATTGTGAAAAATCAAGCCATTGTCTCCGCTCTCACACGCAGTGGGTGTGTCCCCTAAATGCGCTCAGACCACACCCCACTCAACGGGCAATCAAATACTACTACTTGAATTGAGAATTCCAAATTGTGCCGCTTTTGGAGGTTCCACTGTCATTTTTAAAAATAATTTCACATGGAAGGTTGCTTCAAAACATCACTTCCTCACGTGTATAAATAATAGGTTACATTTGAATTCTGTCCAGCGTAATATCCTGAGTTACGTCTCAGGTAAAACATACACACACTAACCTGAGCGCAAAACTGTCCTCCAGTTATGATACAGTATTAAATCGGCTGCATTACGAATATCACAATAGTGAGTTTTTAACGTATGCATCTTGAACGGTGAATTCCCTTTTGAACCAAACCTTTTTGTCACTTGAGGTGTACCGTGGATATAAAAAGTCTACACGCCCCTGTTCAAATGCCAGGATTTTGTGATTAAAAAAGAAAAAAACAGACCAAGATGAATCATTTGAAAACTGTTTCCACCATTAATTACATACAATGTGCGCAACTCAATTGAAAAAAAAACCCCAACATTTTTGAGAGTGGAAGTAAAAATAAGATACAATGCAATTGTAAATGTTTACAGCCTCTTCATAACTGGGGCGGCTCGTTTTTTTTTGTAGACTTTTATATCCACCATACACAGTATGTTTAACACGTTGCGTTTTGTTGGTCATTTGTTTAAAAGTGCTGTGTTTCATGAAACATGAGATAAATACCACAAAAGAGATGCCTCTGCACATCTTTCCCATTTCCAGTGTCTCGAAATGATTCTCATCGTGGACAGGGAGGGGACCGTGGGAACTAATTTGCCATCAAGTGGATTCGACTTTGTTTGGTTGTGTTCCCCCTTCTTCCTTTTAGCTGCGTCTCTTGAGGTGAGAGTTGGAAGAGGAAGCGGGAGCTTGGGCCGGGCTTTCTAAGGGTCACGAGGTGAAGTAGGAGTTTTGCATGGAGTAAAGGCGGTCGATGGGATTCCCCACTCGCGCAGCCAAAAGGCCGCCCTCGCCGGCTGTGAGCAGGCAGTCGCCCAGGTGACCCAGACTGCCGTCGCTGTCAAGGTCGTGAAACACAGTTTCGGAATCTGGAAAGAGGAACGTAAAAGTGGAAGTGGATGACGTCACCACACTCTATGAGTGGTCGCTTTGTTCATCATGTGACTCTCATTGCTTTGATCCCTTTTTACGATGTCACCTTTTGAACATGATAGTGTGAAAAAAAAAAAAAAAAAGGATGTTTTTGGAGAATATAAAAATTCGGATCTTAGGAACTGGCAAGGGTAAGCAAGATAAAACCGTTTTTGCTTGAAAGGTGAAATCTTCATTGCTGTTCACCGGAAATGAGAAGGGGTCTTAGAGTTTGATTAGAATGAGGTGTGGAAAGAATTTTCAAAGCGTTTGACAAGGAAATGGTAAATGGAATAGCGTTTCCTTGTATGCCGTGTAACCAATTGAACATTTGGGAAATTTTTAATGTAACAATTTGTTGGATTTTTTGTTCAAATTTTTGCTTCCAAAACTCATCATTAGCTTTCAGGAAATATGAGTTGGCTTTTCATAGCGTCCAGTGATGCTTATGAAACACCTTTTTTTGTTGGGCAATAACAAATTGATTGTGGCCTCAGTGGCCTAATGGATAAGGCACTGGCCTCCTAAGCCAGGGATTGTGGGTTCAAGTCCCACCTGGGGTGCATTTAGCTCCCCCTCAGAGGGACCCTAAGTAAAAAGTTTCCATCTAAGAGTCTACCTTTATTTGTGATGAAATTTTAGCCTGCTTACCGTACGGGTGAAGCTGCTCGTTGGGCAGTTGAGGCGGAGTGAGTCCGTGTCGGAAGGGTTCCCCGCCGTAGATGTTGGGGTCCAGTGTGAGCAGCTGCTGTCGAGGAAGAGATGGGTAGCCCAGCATACCGTCCATGCCGTGACCACTCGAGCCGTCTGTGTGGAGATGAGAGTGCAGACAACGTTACACTCTTAAAACTGCTGGATTCAAAATAACCCAATTTGGGTTGAATAGCTAACCCAGTACTGGGCCAAAAAGGGATGCTGAGTTAGCACAAGTTGAGGATTTAGCACCAAGGAATGTTTTTTTTGCATTTTTGAGTGTGGCGGAAGCTAAAATGTAACAAAGGTCAAACTTGCTTTGGCCTTCTTAAATTGTAGGAAATAAAGAATAGAATTGCCCGAGGTGTGTCCCGAAACTTTTGCTCATTCTTTACCCTCGCTGTCATCGTTGCTTTGGCGTCCCCCTCGACCCGCGCCCCTCCTGGCCCCTCCCAGCTGTTCCTGTTCCTGCTGCTGCTGTTGCTGCTGCTGCTGTCGCCGGGCAATCTTCTTCATCTGACACACACAAACGCTCAAGATAAACCTCTGTTTTGTTTCAGATTTTTGCAGGATGGAAGACCCAAAGTGTTACCTTGGCCCTCTGGTTTTGAAACCACACTTGCACAACCCGCACTGTGAGGCCTGTCTCGGCAGCCAGTGTCTCTCTCACCTGGAGGTTACAATTGCTTTGTTTTACTACAGGAAAAAAAACAACTTTCAAATACAGTGGTGCCTTGACTTTAGAATTTCGAAATTGCATCTAAAATCATTTTCCTCATTAAAATGAACTAAAATCTCATTAATCCATTCGAGTACTCCCAAAAAAACCAACTACATTTTTTTGGTAGTAAAAAAAAACGTAGAAAGAACAGCACTCTACTGTATTGTACTTTGAAAAAATATAAACAGAGGATAAAGAATACATGCCTGTTAATTGTTTGTCTACATGAGTTGCCGAAACGTTTGTGTTCAAACATCCATTGCCTAAAGAGATGTAACTGCCGCAACATCGATGCTATGTTTGTTAGCCCGTCTACGGCGTTTTGCATTGTTTGTTAGCATTAAGCTAGCAAACTTTTTGTAAATCATGCAGTTTGGTTAATATAATAATTCCTTTGTTTTTTTTTTTTGTTTAGTTTTAAAGTAAAGTTAACTGACAATGCAACAAAAGGCTTGTTGTGAAGTTAGCTGCCATCTTCTAGTGCTCACAATTTTTTTTTTTGCAAGACAAAAACAAAAATCACCTGAGCCTTAGCTCATATCTCATGGGAAAATCTTCAATATGCCCTCTCACCTTGCGGCAAGGCTTGGCCGACACCTCGAAGGACGCTTTGAACGCACGCCGCTGCTGCGTGGTCAAGATGGTGCGCGGCCGCTTGGAGCGCTTGTGCTCTTTGCCCTCGTCGCCGCCTTTGCACCCACCTGAGCCCCCGCCGCCATCCTCGTCCTCACTTTTCACTGAGCAAAGATGACAAAAACAGTCCAAAACAGCCCGTGAGTGTCAACAAGCATCTTGGTTCTTCCAGGGAAGAGCAAGGTCCTGCTCCATTTACCGAAAGGATATCCCAAGATGCACTGCAAAATTCTTGTCGTTTCCCCCTTTTGTTTGTCAACACATTTGACTTGACATTTTACAAATTATGATATCATTGCTTGGGATTGCAGCATTGTGCTTACTAAGGTTCTGGATCAGAATCTTGACTCGTGCTTTGGACTCTGGCTTTTTCGTACCCGATTCCGTCGGTGTGGGACTGATGGCGGCGAGCATCTCCCTCTCCTTTTCGTAGTCCATGCGGCACAGCAGCTGGCCTTCCTTCAGCACAAACTCGTCGCCACGCTGCAGCCGGCGTTCGCACTCGCAGCAGCTGAAGCAGCCCAGGTGGTACACCTGGCCCAGCACGCGCATGATCAGCTCGGAGCGGCCGATCACCTGCAGGCAGGCGCTGCACTTCCTCACAAACAGCCTGCAAACACACACACACACACAGAGGGGGTGCACACATGGTGATGGACGCCTACATATTGGATGTAAAGTAGAGCACCGTGAGGGTCAAGGAGCTGAAAGGAGGTGAGGTAATTAAAGATGGAGGCGTAGACAAGGAGCCCCCCAACACATTTACCCCTCGCATTCAACGATTCCTGAGATTAGCGTCGTCTCTTAATTAAAGGCCGTATAAACATTACCCAATTCACAGAGCAGCAAGGTGAACATCTGCTATACAAGGAATTACTGTACTGTTGAATGAGAGTCTGTTTCATATGTGGTGCTTGACTTACACATTTTGGGCAGTAGATGGCAGTAGTGAGCCTGGGATCGAACTGCTTTCACTCTGGAATTTATGGTGAGATGTGATGAATGATTTTTAATGGGATCTGTCACTCTACATCCATCCATACGGACGTTGAGGGGACTCGTGAATGCAAAGGGCTTCCAGTTTGATACACACTTGTGAAATGTGCTCAAATGACCTGAAATCATCTGTGTTTCTTACGTGTCATTGTTAGTAATGACATATGCATTTATGTACATTTATGTACACCAAGTACTACCTAAAAAAATAAATAAACCCAGAACAGTCCAAGCACCACTATCATGACCAACATTAAAATAAAGTGGAAGTAGGATGTCTATGTGTTCATGAAAATAATATTATTGTAAGTTCTTGTAACATTATGTACAGTTTGAACATCAACACTGCATCTAAATTGGACTAAAAAGTTAAATATAAGGATTGGTGAGTACCGATACCAGGTACGGATACTGGGTACTCATAGAGGCTGCCGATACCAGCCGCCGACACTTTGCACTAGTTGGTGCTATACCTGCGCCAGTTGGACGCATTGACATATCATCTGCGTGAGAAAGGAAGGCCTTTGTCCACACTTGTCCAATGAAATTTAGCACGCCAATCTCTGACCACATGCACAACCATTCCCACTCCCATTCACGCCTATGAACCAAGATTCAAATGCTGAATTTGAGAACAGCAAGGCAGATGTGCTAGCCACTATCTCACTGTGCTCACAAAATAATTCAACTATAAAGAGAGCCTTATGTCTGACTTTTCCTATTGCTCTCCTGCTTTTTTCCCTCCACCTCTCCAGCCTCACCATCACTTCACACACTCATTCCCATTCACCAGCGCCTAATTCCCTGCCATTAAATTCCTCTCAAATCCCCGCTCTTGCTTTCCTACAACCTCACCCTCCACCCCCCCCCCCCCCGAACTCCCCCACCTTGGTATTTTCTGCCAGCATTCCCAGTTCGCCCTCCCAGACCCGCCTCCCCCAGTTCACTGAAACTAATAAAGACGGGATTAATTAGATTGTTGTTTAAACAGGGCGATGGCCAGACAGACGCTGTAAACTCATAACCAGGGATTGAGGATACCATGGGGTTAATCTCTCGCCACTCACTTATGCACACTGAGCCACGCACAAACACACTCGAGTATCAATACCTATTCTGATGTGGGCCGCCATACCGCTGTCACGCCTGCAACCAAGAATCACAGATTTTGGGTTTCAGCAGGATAACATTCCCGGAGACCTAATTTGAGCCAAAAAGCGAACTAGATACAAACCGGGATAAGGCGGAAGGGAGTACTGGCACGAGAGTGTACAAGGGGGAGGAAGGCACAGACAAAAGTGTTGTTGCTCCCTGACTGAGTGTGAGGAAGGTGTTGCTGCATAAATCTGGAGCCAGGTCTGCACATTAGAGCTCCTAATCTGTCATTCCGTCCCAAACGCAGCTGCCGCGGCTAATCTCTTCCATTCTCTGCCAAAAAGCATCCCCAAATTCCCCAAAATGACTGCATTTTCAAGTCAATGGCAAATAGTTGAGGTGACCAAAGTATACTTACATGTTGTACCTGAAGGATGAGTGTGCAATTAAAGAACAAAAAAATGACTTTTGGTGAATTTTTTTTAAGATGTCAGTATTACCTGGCAGTAGCACATTCGAAGAAATATATCTGGAAAAAAATCAGCACTCTCTGGCCACATCTTGAACCTCAAATTTAATTTTTAAGAATCCAGCACGGTGTGTCCACACTCAAAGTGATCTTGAGGAGCTTCGCTGAAACTATGGCGGAATATCGACCTACAGTTAGCAATGAAATTTAAAAAGAAGAAATTGGACAGATCCCAAACAAAACAAGCGTAAACATCGACCCATGCAGCTGAGAGAATTCAGAAATGGCTCAGAATTAGCAACATTTCTGCTCAACGGCTACGTTTATCACCTATTTTGGATTTTAAATTGATTGAACATTCTCAAAAAAGAAAACTTCAAACCGATAACATTTAGTGTTATAGTAACACTCCTTTTCGAATAAATCCTGCTACCCAATATAACAGCCTTGGTTAATGTCGGCCTGTTTACAGTGCTAATGCTATCTTAGTACTGCTAGCGCTATTAGTGAGGCTACATTCAAATGTTGCTAGCAGTTTTAAAACCGCAATCTCCCCATTTACATACAAGTTAAATACAGATACTTGTGTAAAAAAAATACTCTCATAAAAGTACATAGAAGTACTGATTCAACACAGTAGTACTACCAAACTACTGGACACCTTATATTGCTTAATGATCTCTGACTTTTGAAAATGGTGTTTATGTCTTAAATGTACTGTATATTTCTGAAAGAGTGGCTTTTATCACTGAAGTGCCAGCTACAGGAGAGAATTGTTTTGTGTGTTGTTTTAACATACTTGGTCAATAAAAATAATTCTGATTCTGATTTAAAAAGAGTCTATTCATATGGTGTAGATGGTAAAACGCCTGAAAAATCTACTTAAGTACAGTAATGGAATTTTTGTGCCTTGTTACTTTGCACCACTGCTATCCAGCGATACGTCTTTAAACACATGCGACACTTCCTTTCACTCGGGGGACAAAACGCTCCAAAACGACGACCATCGCTCGACATGAGACCGACCGCGTTAAGTCGCCACATTCCCTAAATAGGGGCGCATGCAGCGTGTTACGAACCTACTCAGCACGGCAAACGGAGGCAACTCGGGGCAACTGCCCTAGAGGGGGGTCTGTAAGTAGATCAGTCTAATCCGCCCCTAATAGAAGTATCATTCACACTGGCCCTGACAGGGGTCCAACAAGCGGCTAAAGAGCAACCGCATGCGGGGCCATCACAGGATTTGAAGTAGTATACCTCAATGTATTGCACTGTTCTCATGGCGATTTAGCAGCAACTCATACAAAAAAAATGTCCAACGCCGCTGAAGTCATACAATTGATGATTCAACTGGGAAGAACAATTCCCACCCACTTGTGACCATTAACAGAGAATCAAGAAAGAAAGGATAGATGTTTGCTACTCCTAGCCTTTGTCAAGGCGTTGCATAAAAGAAGCGAGGGCTAATCACGATCAAGGAGATTGTAGTTAACATGTAAGCAAAACACTTCAAGGAGGCCTGGAAATGACCTTTCTTTGTTTAAGTGGCGCCTGCGATAATGAGCGTGTTGTACAAGCAGCGTGTTAAACAAGGTGAACATGAAAGAGGGAGGAGAACAGTCGACTTTACGAGCGCTTCAGAAAAACGTAGGCTCCGTGATCTTGCGGAAGGGGCTGGAGGCTGTGACTAATCACAAGTACACTTATTACGAGATCAGATGAAAACAAGAGGAAAATTTAAACGCAGCATCAAACGGGCATAGCAAACCCTTGAAATGAGTGTTAAACGTTGACGGCATGCCTGCCTATATTAGCTAGCATAGGCAACAAAAAAAAAGCGTGCTAATGTGTTTTAGCATTAAGCTAGACAAAGCTTTGTGTTTGTAAGACAGTGTATGTGTTTGGTTAAATATACAACAGGAGTAATTGTCTTTATTTGGGGTTTAGCTTTACAGTAAACTTCGACCGGTGTGTTAATAAACAGCCTGCAACAAGTACATGCTGATTCTTTTGATCTGCCAAACTGTACACAGCATGCGCAGGGAGGACAGAATGGAATAGTACGTATTGGAAGTACAGATGTACACTGTAGACATACCACATACATTTTTACCTGTATAGATGTGGAAAATGAATAAATAAATAAATCAGGAATGTTGAGCCCTCCAAAAAGGTGATTAATTTGTCACAAGAATAATAAACACAATTCCAAAGAGGTCCTTCACACTGCCTGGTACACAGGCTGAAAATAAAAATGCTTCTAGCTGTATTTCACATTAGACAATCACAATAACACAATCAAAAGACGTGTCATGAGCGCAACAATGTCGCACCTGCAAATGCAATTCATAAATATGTAAATGTCTCAGATTCGTCTTTCATAATTATCATCCATATTTCAAGAAGTGTGCTTGTAGAAACCCTTTACTAAGTCCTAATCAGAATTGACCCGCCAGCATTTGAGATGACAGGCAAAACGACAACCGATATGCAACCGTTGTACTTTTAAGTCACTTTAGTATCCATTTTCTTATGTGCGTGTCTGAGTGTCAATGTGTGTGCGCGTGCGTTGGGCGGATATTGCTCTGTGAAGCAAAATGGCTCAGAGCCAAGGTTCAGTAATCACATCATCTCTGTTTATTAAATCTCCCTGCACTGCTTCTGTGTTATTAAAATCTCCCAGCATTCCCCACGATACTTGCTACCCCGCCACCTCTCACTCACTCACTTACGCACACACATGCACAAGCACTCACAGGCATGTATATGACTACATGGAGTACAGTGAGACACATACATGAACGCACAAACACACAGACAACACTATATACACCAATGCTCAATTTGTGGAAAAGCAGATAAGGTGCCCGGGCACAAACATCCATAAAACTAAGCCAGATGCTGTTGTTTGGGCACCATGGCGTGCGCTGATAAACTAACATGGTAAACAGTCCTCTTGCTTGAATGAAAGTTTCCGAAATGAGTTAAGAAAATAAACATGTGCAATCTTTACTACTCTGATAGACCACAGACTACATCGCTCAAGCCATCTCTTTATATACAACACTCATAAAATCGAAATCTACCCCAGAGACGTGTTGGAGAGTATTACAAAACATTTTGCGTAAATGACTTCAACAATAACTATATAAAATAGCTAAAGAAAAAAAAACGTTTTTATTCATTTGGATTTTATTTAAATTTTTCTTAAATTAGATTTATTTCATTGCTTTTTTAACAATTAATTAATGTATTTCTTTGAAATGACATGCCTCGCACACTCCAAAAAAAAAATGAAAAAGGAGGTAGTGATTTTAATTCATATTTTCTCCTGCAAAGGTTCCACGTAATGGTTTTACCTCACCTCAAAAAACATTTTTTGGGGGGAAATGTTTTTAATAAGGAAAATATAACTCTGTTATATTGTATTTATAAAAACATAAATGGAATGTAAAAAAAATAAGCAGTTTATGCATCAAGCTAGGCGGACTTTTCCTAAGGGAAAGCGGTGTGGTTCTACCTTAATTGTCCAGTAGGGGTCCCGCAAGGCTCCATACTTGGACCAGTTTTTTTTCGCTCTATGTAAATGATTTACCAGACCAATGCAATTAATACTGATATACAAATGGACGCCAATGATGCAGTAAAATATATTTTGACAAGAAAAAAAAAATTGCAGAAGAACCTGGCTGCATTCTCACAGCTGAATTGACTAGAATTGATTAATTACTTCATTAATTAATAAGACTGGCTAACAAGTTTTTGTCTTCTTCTCAATACAAAAAAAAAAACACTATGCATGATGTTCTCACAAAGACCTAATACGCTGACAAACTCTGATGTATTTTTGAGGGGGAGGAGCTTGATTTAGTTCCAGAATTTAAGCACCTTGGGGTCATTCCAGATTCTTCTCTGACCTTCAGATATCATGTTAAAAATATTTTCAGCCAAGCGGCAGGAGAGCACCAGCACATCGGGACTTTCTTTGTACTTTATTTGTAAATGATTATTCGAGACTGGAGCACTTTAAAAATACAGAACGCACTTTATGAGTCGCGCTTTGGCGCCTTGGGCTGGTGATTAAATGTGAAAGTGGGAATTATTGAAGGATTTTCGTACTTGTTGATACGTCTTGTCATATGTGGATGTTTTATGTTATCTGCCGAGGGACTACAAATGTAAATTAGCTGTATGCTAACTCAGACAAGTTTAGGCATGTATTGTACCAATCTTGGTCCACGTCCATTGTCCCTTTCAAATAAACAATCAAATCAAATCAAAATATTTCACATACACAATGTGTAATTCTCTTAGTTTGATGTTTAGTTTGACAGTCAACTTCAACTGGCATTAAACAGCTTGAAATTTTTTCGGGGGAAGAATTCTTCACTAACTGCTGCATGAGTTCAGTTCGCCGCCGCCATACCGCGCAGTCACTTTGTATCTCAAGGCACCACTGAACGTTTAATGTTGCACAAAGTTGTGGAAGGCACATTGAAGTTAAAAACGGGATGTTCCATTGCAAAGCGCCGACGATTAAAAACCAGCTCGTATTGTCATTTCTCTCAGGGTATGTTTGACTTTCACCTGATGCTACCAAAAATTAATGCGATGCGCGAGGACCGAGCTCACGTGTGTACGTGTGGCTGTGTGTGTGTGTGTGTGTGTGTGTGTGTGTGTGTTAGTTTAGATAAAACAGTTAATCCCCAGGCCAGCAGAACGCAATATCCTGTCTGCCCGCTTCTCATTTCCTGTCTGTCTCAGGCGGAGTGGGAAGCAGCGGGGCAGGGGAGTGGGGGTGCTGGGATGGCGGTGACGGGGGACAGCGGGACCCGTTGCCCCAGAAACAGGAGATGCAGCGATTCGGTGGAAAGTGTCGACGCCGTTCTCCAACCCCCTTTCCCCACCTCCTCTATTCTCTCTCACACTCTTCCTCCTCTTCCTCCTCTGCTTTTATTATCTCAGATTTAATAAAGGCGAGGCGAGCAGCTTGTTCTGCCATGAAACATTTATTAGCTGTCTGTTATGAAATTGTTGTGTGTGTGTGTGTGAGGGGGGCGGGGGGTGTTGGGGTGAAAGATGATGGGGTCTCATAATATGCAAAAACGGTGGCAATATCACAACCTCACCCGCTTCCCGAAAAAAAAAAAAAAAAAATTCACCTTCAACCTCTTCATCGCAGTTCTTCCATCAAGTGACAGTTGGCCTTTCGTAATAGTGTAAAAACATGACTCCGCCATGTCTCTGCCATATTTAGGCCACAACTTCAGACATCATCTACTGCAGGTCTTATACACTGCTAAAACTGCTGGGTTCAATAGTAGAAAATGTTGTTTCTACATTTTCCAAGAAGAAGAAGCGATTTCCGGTGTTTTTCTTTCAACCATCCCTTCTACGACGTTCCTGAGAAATCACTATATCCCATCACCAGTGAGCTAGCCAGCTAGCCAGTGAACAGGCTAGCATGCTACCTGTGAGTGACCCCTGAACCACAATAAAAACAGAATGGTCGTTTATCCATCCATCCATTATCTGTACCGCTTCTCCTCACAAGGGTCGCGGGGCGTGCTGGAGCCTATCCCAGCTGTCTTTGGGCAGTAGGCGGGGGACACCCTGAACTGGTTGCCAGCCAATCGCAGGGCAATGGTCGTTTATATATTGTCAAAAATTGCAGAACTATTTGCAATTGCGGCCTTTTTGTACAGTACTTTACAAATGCTGCTATTTTATCTTCTTGAGTAAGCATGTTGAAATTCTATCCATGCGTCCCTTTTTTTTTTTGTTGATAGATAGCGCTTGGCTTCACTCTGGTTGCCAGTGTGCTGGAGCCTATCCCAGCTGACATCGGGCCAAGCTGGGGTACACCCTGAACTGGTCTCCAGCCAAGAAGGCCGGACCCACAACCGAGCACACTGTGCTGCCCCATTTTTTTTTTCCCGCGCACTATTCAGCGTTTCATTCCATTCAAACGAAGATCTCATACTTGCCACTTTAGCCTTGAGTAGGTCCATTTTTTTGTCTACTGACAAAACGGAGTAACGGTCATTAAATATTGACTAAATACATTGTGTAGTTTAGTCTTCAGACAGCAGATTGTCACATTATTCGCCTGAAAAAAAAAATCACATCCGTACATTCACACTGACACCTTCGTGATCTTCACGAGTCAGCCCGAGTTTAGCTGACGCTAACGAGAGCTTGTTGGCAAGCCATCGCGTTAATAGTATTTCCCCACAGCCCGTGTCAAGCCCGTCATTGAGACAGCCGTTAGAATTGTGGCTAATTAGTGTTGTTCTCAATCAGAACCCCCACTCCGAGCATTCCCCCCCCCCCCCTCCGCCCCAACGCCCTATTGTACTCCCTGCAGGCAACAAAAAGCATGCGAGCGGTAGACAGGGACGAGGAGGAGGAGGGGGCGTCGACATTAAGAGAAAACAAGAGATAAACTGTTTGGTGTCATGGCTGCGATCAATCTCACTGAAAAGGAAATGAGGTTTGGGATGGAGAAATATGATTGCAAAGCAGACAGTGACGAATGAGGCGGCAGATAGAAGGAGAGACGTGGCGACTACGTTCAGGCAAGATGGTGGCTTCTGTCCAACTCGAAGCCTCCGAAGATAGAGGACATGAAACGGGTTCGCTTGTTTGCCGCTTTTCTACCTTCAAGCGGAAGTCAAATCAAAAAGGTTTCTTGACAAACAGGGTATTTTGATTAGTATTGCCGCTTGTGGAATATGAATTAAGTAGAAAAATTTGACCGGGGGGGCATTTTGTCCAGTACCGCCACTTGCTGTCAACAATCACACGCGACATCATGTGAGCAAACCCAGAAAACAGTGACGGTCGTTCGTTTTATTTTTTTCAAAAATGTTTAGTTTTAGCTAACTTTATTAGTTTTAGTTTTTTTTTGGTTTTTTTTTAAATATATGAATTATTTTTTGAGTGCACAGAGTCGGAGCCATGGGTGGGCCTGGGTGGCACAGGCCCACCCAGATTGACTACCCACCCTGTGAGATTCATGGAAAAAAAAACATATACTTTTAAATCTTGTGTAAATTTCGATTAAATGATTTTTGAATTTGTGTGTCGTGGGATTTTTTTTTATTTTATTGAATATCTATAATGGCATAATCGTGGGTAACTCCATATTATTCAGGTTGTCATTTTATTTGAATATACGACGTGTCGGCACAGGAGGATTGTGCTCAGTGAGAGAAATATTCAGGCCCACCCTGATTTTCCCAGGCCCACCCATTAGCCACGTTCTGACTCCGCCCCTGGCACTGCAACATAATGAAAAAGGTCACTAAGTCCAAGCTGGTCTCGGGTGCAGCTATGTGGTCAGAAGAGGGAGATTGCATTACTCTGCCGCTGAGATCTCCCTCTGTGTAAGTTTATAAAGCTAAGATGTAGCGTGAGCGGCCTCCACCCCA
Source organism: Filicampus tigris (assembly GCF_054856515.1). Lineage (NCBI taxonomy): Eukaryota > Metazoa > Chordata > Actinopteri > Syngnathiformes > Syngnathidae > Filicampus > Filicampus tigris. The sequence goes on from NC_141232.1 coordinate 5,383,085, forward strand.
CACCGAGTGAGCTATTAAACCCCGGCTTTGGTGAGTATCCGCCCCCCGGCGACCTGTTTTCCCGCACGGCCCCGGGCTGCCTTTATGGAGCTTCCGAGGAGGGCTCGCGGGCTCATTCTGTCGGCGCTCATCATCATTGACCAGGAAACGCTAGCCTTCAACCTCGCAGCGCGGCAGGGAACCATGCAGCTGACCTACACTTGGAGGAAGATAACGGCTGTCAAGAGGCCCATTCACTTCAACAGCACTTTTGTTATGATGCCGGGGAATTTAACACAGAGGCGCTACAAAATAGCCTCGTCAGAGTTCTGGAGATTTACACAAAAAACAGCAAATGTGACATTTTGCGCACACCAAAGTCGGTTCAATAAGTCTGTGTCAGCTGAAGCGCACTGCGCCACTTGCAGTAGTTGTGAAACTCTTCTTCGTTTTTGTCTGCATGACTGTATTGTACTGCCCCCTGGTGGCCAAGTCGTTCACACCAGAAGGAGATTGAATTCTTTATACAATCATATAGAGTGCTATTTCCCTCAAGGCACCAATGTAATTTCATTCAAATTTTTCAACAGGGACTTGAGCCCCAGCATCGTTCTAGTTTCATTAAAGTTTCATGAACTTTCTAAATGACAAAGTAAATGAGTTCTGTATAAAAGTTCCTGGCTGGTTAGCCCGTAAGACTGATGCACTGTGAGTATGCATTATATATAGGCTCTAGTTTAGGCGCGGAGGCTTCAATGTAAACATCTGCTCCCTAACAGGACGGAGTATGAAATCACACATGATGCGTTTTAAATCCCCTCATTTCCATAATAAATTAAGAAACAAAAGAATAAACACCTCCTGTTATTCCATAGCGCAGAGAAAATGCTTAGCCTGATTGTCCTTCTAGAGGACCTGCGAATATATTGCTAGCCGATTATTAGCATAATTGCCGAAAGTCATTTTTAACTGACTGTCCCAAGATCAATAAAAAAATAGCAATAGTGTTTGCTAAAACTTGCATTTTTTTTTCTTCATATCCGAGTAGAATCTCAATCATTCAGGTCATGATGTTCTCTTTTTATTTGTTGACTAACCCTTTTTTCTTGTTTTTCAAAAAAAACGACAATTCTGCTTAGGCGATCTGGGAAAATATAATCAGTGGCCACAATATTTGGTTGCAGTATTAAAAATGACCAATGACAATATTGATCAAGCAAATTGAGCAATATTTTTAGGATTCACTGTGTTTATTATTATTTCGATGAACGAATCTCCTTTCTGATGGTTTGGTCGAAAATAAGCCAAATTTGGTCATATAGGGACTGACCCAACTTTTTGGGTTATTAATTTACCCAAAAAAGTTGTCAAATGAAAACCCCACAAAAATTAGGCTGTTTTGTACATTGCACAATCCTCCCAAAAGTTGTTTTGTGGTTATTCATTTGATCTATTTTGGGGGGTTATATAAGTAACCCAAAACGTTGGGTCTCCCCAATGACCCAATTTGGATAAACTATTTTTAGAGTGTGACAACTTACAAATTTTGGCATGCATTTGTATCCTGGTGAAAATTTCAGTATCATTTTGTATCATTACGCACCAAAACCCATTCAATAGCTCCCTTGGAAAGAAAAAAAATAGGCCCCGATACCAGTTCCACCAATCGACACTTAATTGAGTTACGGAAAGGTCTCGAGGACCGATGCTTGAACTTGAACAGAAAGTGACAACGTGACTGTCAACTCACTCCAGCCATAAATTGCTGTTTTGTTAACTCGCTTCTCATTTTTAATGGCGGTCTTGTATGTATATCATAAACGACGCTTCGCTGTGCTTCCACGGTGTAAACACAACTGCACAAGCATCATAGACTGCTTCATTTTATATATATATATATATATATATATATATATATATATATATATATATATATATATATATATATATATGATATATGATCTATATGATATGATATATGATCTATATGATATATATCTATATATATATCATATGTATATGATATATATATATATATCATATATCATATATCATATATCATATATATATATATGATACTGGCCGCTATGTGTGGCGCACTTACAGGGGAGGCGCCCATGGAGAGAGTACATGCGAGGAAAACAAGGAGACATTGTTGCTGATCCACTGAAGGTCACAGGCTGATCCAAGTGCCAAGTCTGGCACAGAAACAACTTCCAAACCCCCCCAAAAAAACAAAAAAAAAACAAGGCAGCAATCCATATGGAATGCATACAGGGGAGACTAAATCAACCATGTAGTAAATGAGCCACCGGCTATTAAGCTCGCTCTACGACTACAGTCATTACACGAGGGGAACAAATACGCTTTTTCACTCCCTGGAATTAAAAAAAAAAAAAAAAAAAAAGAAAGTCATTTTTGATAAGCCTGTGCCTGCACCATTCCCCCCCCCCCTCTCCCCCCCACCCACTCCAAGATAAACGTCATACAATGGGACTTTCATCAGCGGCCAGTTCCTCTTTTCTCTACGCCTCATCTAGCCCTCGCTCGCTCCTCCAGATGTCAGGTACAGTGGGAGCTGCTGGATGCCGTCTGACACTTTTCAAAACATTGATAGCAACGATGCACTGCACTGAATGAACACACGCGCACACGCACGCACGCACGCACGCACAATGCAACCGAACACACAAAATGCAGCCGCAGGAAATGAGAAACGTTGCGTGCAGAACATCTGGAATTATTGTATATTAGCATGTTGTATGACAGTAGTTGTTTATGTATGCATGGCATCTCCTCCCTGCCATCCAAACGGAAACGACGGCACGCACAAACCAGTCTACACTTAATAAAATCCGTTCCCATGCATTAAATAAAAGAGGACTCAGACTTAATTATACACTTGTAATTCAACTTTTTTTTTTACACTCTAATCAAAACGTCTGCCCCAGTTTGTAGTTTGTCTTGTGATATTTGATTTTAAAGCATTTCTACAAAGTCCTATATGCATTGTACAGTTTTGACTATGGCTTTCTCCCAAATTTTTAGGTGACTCTTATGAGTAAAATTCTACAAATATCTGCCATTCCATGCAATAGATTTTTATTTCTTCTTTTTTTCTGATTACAATTCCTTATGGAGGAATTCATCTCCATACATGCAGGCATCCTGTATTCCACAGTATTAATACGCTCATTGTCAAGCATTTTTATCCATTCATTTTAATCTTGCTTGAAAATGCACAATACTGTTAAAATACACAAATGCTGTTTAAAAAACGATTCTGTTTGCAGTTTTTTAAATATGTGTCTTTTTCAGCATCTTGAGCACATTGCCCTTGGATATGGATGTGTGTTATTACTGTTGTAAATATTCACAATGGATATAAAAAGTCTACACACCCCTGTTCAAATGCCCGCTATGTTAAAATGAGAACACCCCGAAAAACATTTCCGATATTTTCCTACCACTAAAAGTGACATAAAACCTCTAAAACTATGGGGGAAATGAAATTTTAGAGAAGTGAAATAAAAAACACCCAACTGAGAGAATATGGTTGCACAAGTGTGCACATCCTCTTAAACTTGGGATGAGGCTGCGTTCAGTATTTACCAATCACATTTGAACTCATGTTAAATGGGAGTCAGCACACCCCAGCTACAATTAAAAGTGTCTCGGATTAACTCCCCAAAAAGTTCAGCTGTTCTAGTGCAACTGTTTTTCCACAACTGGAACTAGGGCCTTAGTCAAGGTGGAGGGATTTATGAACAATAATCCAAATAGCAGTCAGTGTAAACACAAAACCTTCAGCCTTCTTCTGGAAAGCAAAAGAAAAAAAAGGCAGAAAAAGCCTACTAGAACATCACATTATCTCAGTAAGTTGTATATCGGGCACATTAATGCTAGAAGAATTTTTTTAAATTAGGTGTGCATCTAAACCAGTTAATTACACTCCAGTCAACTCTCAAGCTCTTGTTTGTTGTGCTAGTCAAGCGGAGCAGAGGGGTGGATTTCCCCTGCGCAGCAGCACCCCACCCCCACACCCCCACCCCACTATTGTGGATCATCAAACCACGTAGTGACTACTCCAAGGTATACTCAATCTTGGATATGGCTGCGTGACGTCATGTGATCCTTACTTCTCATAGTCCGGCTTGCAGTAGAGCAGTCGGTCCCGGCAGTAGCACGTCCCCGTGAGCGCGCTCATGCACACCGTGCATTTGACGCACGACTCGTGCCACGAGCGCTCGTTGACGCGCAGCAGGAAGCGGTCGGCGATCGGGGACGAGCAGCCCGCGCACACCTCGCCGCCTCCAGCCGAGTAGTCGGGGTCTGCGTGGGGGGGGGGGGGGGGGGGGGGGGGGGGGATGGCGAGGGGACCAAGGCCCACCCGGAGCCAAGAAAAATTACAATACTGTATATGTATCAATTCAAAATCCTACCACAAAAATCTTTAGTTTCATATACGACTCTGGGGCCTACGACGGGCCCGACATACGACGTCAAGCAATGAACCACTCCCATGATGAAATTGAACTTATTGCCACGATGTTGTACGCACATTTACAGTTAATATTTTCAGGAAAGCACCTGTAGGTTATAAACAATCAAGTCAAAACACTTTGTCATAAGTTTGAAATCCCATCACAACAAAAAAGAAATCATAATTTGACTCGCTCATATATGGTTTACGACAGAGCCCCGTCCCTACGATGGCGACGAATTTGTACGTAAATCGGAACGCGTCGTAGTCCATTATCAACAAAAAATTCACAATTGTAGTAAATACTTGTATTTAAACACATGTCATGCTTTGAAACAGTGAAATAGAAACACTGAAGTTCGGACTGCATCACGTTGTGTTTCTAATATGTTTAGTTATTTCGCTACGCAAAATATGCGCCATGCAAAATAGTAGAAACATGCTTCGGTTGTGATATAGCAAATTGCACTTAATAATACAGCCTATGATAGTAATTATAATGTTAACCATTTCGTAAAGTGGCTAAAGTGATTAAAAAAATAACAGAAACAGCCCATGATACACTTATAGCGTGGATTTATTTTAGTGCACATATCAATACTGTAAAAATATGTATGAATCATTTATTCAACATTACCATTTGTAGTGATTATATTAATTTTCAAGGCACAATAAGGTAATAAAAATGTTAGAGACAGTCGTCAGTAGTGATACTCCCTGTTATAATTTAACAGTCTGATTAGATTGTAGTAATCATATAAATAGTTCGCAACACATGAACACATATTCTACAAATCTTTCAATCCTTTCCAGCGAGTGCATTTCTGCACTCGTTTCGATTCTCCTTGTTTTTTTTTGTTTGTTTTAATTTTACGTCCATACAGTTTTTGTGTTTTATTGCAGTGTTTTTATTTGTAACGTATTTCGTTTCCCTAATAGGCCTTGGTTGAAAAAAAACATGTCACGTGTTTGCTATTAATTTAATATCCTTCAATATAGTATCGATATTCTAAAGTGTATTATTATTGTATATTAACATCCACGTGCTATTTTAGTTTTGAGGAAGCAGTGCATATGGGCCCTAAGCAAAAATATAAGTGAACGTTGCTTGTGTGGGCCTTTTTTTTTTTTTTAGACAGGTTGCACGTGCTATTTATTGATGTGTCGATTTATTTATCAATTTATGTATTTATATGGATGCAGTCAGTCACTCACCAACAAAGGGTGTTGAAGATGGAGGCTGCTGGAGACACGACTGTTGGCTCTCCTCCGTTTTCATGCCTTCTCTCCTTGCCTCAGTGTGGTCGCTGTGCACATATTTGAAAAAAATGCACACTTTTTATCATTCCAAACATTCTTTGGGGGAACTGCATGAAATACATTATTAAAAGTAAACGAGTGAGATATAAGAAATTTGAAATGTAACGCGCTGCTGCAACATGCATGGTGAGTTGGACCCTCCGAGGATGAAATTAAAATTTGTATTTGACGATATAGTCCAAAAACATGCAAATATTCATTTAAAATATTCAGATATAAAAGGGCCTACATGCATGATTTGTTGCAAGAAGTTTAATTTGTGCAAGCAGTAATAATCACTGAATTATGCACCTTTTTAATATCTCTCTCTGACACACAAACACACACACACACACACACACACACACACACACACACAAAACGCCTAATGAAACATGATAATTTTGAAAAATAATTATTTTTCGTGGCATAACCTCGGATCATTTTGCTTTCATTATTTTAATTCCCCGGTGACAACTTAAATGATCTTCTTATTATTTATCATAAATATAACAATATTTTACAAATAACAGCTTTATTCTCACTTGTAGAAAATTATAAACTCTAAAAGTCTGTCACTGTCTTGAATGACACAATTGGTCGTTCTATAAAACATGCCCGTTAATAGCGTACATTCACCGGCCTGTAATCAAATTGTAACGAACATCAATTTTGATTTTTGCCTCCTTATTGACATGAGATAAATATTTCAAGACCGTCATTATTAGATACGGGCGATTGCCCGTTTAATTGCCACATTATCAAAAGAAACAATAAAAGATGATAAAAGAAATGAATTATGGAAATTCAACCGTAATCTGATTTGACTTTATGACTAACAGGAGGAGGGAGGGATATAAAAAAAAAAAAATAAACCACGAGGGGAACACTGGTGTTATGCACTGATAATTGCATGTTGACACTTAAACGAGAGGGAAAAAAAACTTGCAGCTGTAATGAAAAGAAAATACACAATTATCAAATAATTTACAAGAGAAACATTTCAGGGGAGAAAAAAATATGAGTGTCGATTAAAATAAAAGTGGGCAGAACATTAAAAGAAGTATTAAAACCGACTGGAAAAAAAAGCAAATTCGAGTACCTCTCACATGTTTTTTAGCAGCGAATTTTGTGCTGTTGAAGGATCAAGTTTAAAAAAAATCAAATAAAACGAGGAAGTAGCATCTGCTGCCCTGTTGCACGGATGCCATCTTACCTTGAGGTGAAACACACTCCAGGTATCTCTGTGGGCAACATTAAAAACAGTGGCAACTTCCAGATGCGTTCACGGACCGCTTTCACCTGCACACTCGCCGTTCCTGCGTCTCGCCTAACTAAACATCCATGACGACACTCCACGCTGCTCCCCACGCTGCAGACAGGCTATTGTCTCTCCTCCTCTTCTTGTCTTGATGCCTAGCTGACTCTCCTCTGCCGTGTTTGCGCGTGGAGGGGGAAAAAAGGGGTGAGCGTGCCTGCAGACAGAGGGAGGGATGTGGACGGGTTGCAAGGAGAGGGAGGGAAGGCAAAGTGGGAGACATGGAATCGATTGATAAGGCACTTTGGGATGTTGGAAGGATTTCGGATGGGAATCCAACTCTTTTCGGGCTGTAAATGTCGTTATTTTTGTTAATTTGCAACATATTACAAAAAAAAAAAAAAAAAAAAGAGGTAAAAAGTACACTGTTCGATAAACAGAAAAGAAATGTGAAAGATAACGTGCAAAAATCGCAACGCCTACCATTCATAGTAACCAATTTATTTGCCATTTTAGGCTGCGCGGCGAGTGCAGGGCGGTGCAGTGTGAGAACCACACCCTCGTGTGTCGAAACAGGAGAGGTGCAAGAATAAAATCACAACATGACATGTTCTTGCACTTCGCAAGTCCTAAAAACACGAAACACATCAAATACATGTATATATATATATTTTTTTTAAATAAACACAGTTCAACAAAATATGTGTTTTTCATGATTGTTTCAACAATTATATACATACAGGAGAGAGAGAGATAGAGAGCGTGAGAGAGAGCGGCCCACACCACAAGTCAGGATGATTAAAAAAAAGAAATCCGATAATCAGGCCTTTGCAGATTTTTACTGGCGGCGGTGGGGAGTCACTTTTACACCCACCACCAGAAGATAATCAATCCTTGTTGCTTTTGAGTCGAAGGAGGGGAAAGCCACTCGACACACCCGACCGACACCACATGATAATCGTTCAGGATGATCAAGGTACAAACTAGACGAGTGTGAAGGTCACAAAAGTAGTTCCACCCCAGTAACAAGACAGTGTAAAAGTATCGGATGCATTTGTAGTCACGTTCAAGCCAATGATGACGAAATCCATGTTAGATGCTTGTGCTCACACAAAAAGTTGTTCCTCCCTGCCTGATTGGCTGCGCCTCAGCTTCAGACCCGACAGAATCTTCTGCGCGGGCGAGGCGAAGTGGTGCTCGGCAGGAAGGGCCCTCGGAGAGTGACACGATGCTTTCCCTTGTGCGCCGACGCCGCTCACGCAGAGCTCGGCCGCGGCGGAGGTCACCGACTCCAGTCCGAGCATGTACTGCGCGACATCCCGCGGGCTGAGGGGAGGAACGTCCTCCGCGGCGGCGGCGGCGGCGGCGGCGGCGGCCCGGTGAGGCGGACGGACCCCGTCCAAACTCGGGAGAAGTCCGTGGGTGGCTCGCTCGGGGGAGGAGCTGCGACTGCTGTCCGCGCTTCCCGGAGGGTCCCCAGAAGGCACGGCGGGCCGTTTGGCGTCGCAGCTCTGGCCGCAAGCTCGGCCTCTCGGGTTGTGATGGCGATGGTACTTGACGGGCTGCCTGGTGAAGCGGTAGTGAGGCCTGTCCAAGACAAAGTCTCGCGTTGGGTCGTGATGAGTCTGGCTCAGGGCTCCGCTCATAGCCAGGACTGGGACGCCAGGAGAAAAAAAAAAAAAAAAACACGCTTTATTAAATAAAGTCAAGTATATAGTGTGTGTGTATATATACTATATATATATATAATATACATAAAATAAAATAAATCTACATAAATACTGTATGTATGTACAGCATGTGCGTATATGTATTCTAACAATACCCTCAACTTGACAAACAAAGTTGACCCGTGTTTGCAACAGAGCCCCAAAGAAGAAGTGAAAATAAACAGTTGAGTGCACTCAAACAGAAAGAGTGGAGAAGGAAGGAAGGAAGGAAGGAAGGAAGGAAGGAAGGAAGGACGGGAGTCTTACTTAACCACAGAGAAGTAGCAAAGTCAGAAAAAAAGGAACTCAAAAGTTAGCCAGCAGGAGCAAAGCACTCAGAGGACTGCAAACTAGAATCGGCTTCGGAATGGACCGCAGTGCTATAATAATATCTTCTAGAAGCCAACTAAGTTCTCATCGCTGTTCGCTGTTCTCCGTTCTCGTCCCGCCTACCTGCTCTGTCACTGGCTTCGGGGCTGAGCTGGTCCACTGCCTCATTGGATGATGACTTGTCAGATATATAACCCTCGCTCGACTCTCTCTTCATTCCTTCGCTCTGTTGGGATGACAAGTTGAGTGGCGCGCCATGAGGACGGTCGATCCTATTTGCCTAACCAACTCATATTTCCCCCGCTAAAGTTGGTTGAGCGAAATGTCTTTTTTCAATTTTCAATGTATTTACATCATCAAATAATTGGTGTCCAAATAGCAAAGCGCAAAAGGGAAATGCCAAGTGTGAAGCAAAAGGAGTGAAAAAAAACAACACGCGAGCAAAGCGCCGTGGCGGAAGAAGTTGAGCTAAATAACAACGCAACTTACTTCCAGTGAGTAAGGGCGCTCCCTGGAAGACGTTCCTTGTTCTGGCCGGCTGTCAAAGTCCCCATCCAGCGGACAGGCGCGTCTGGGAGGGGTCTCGGGAAGCGGACCCGTGGGGGCCGGAGGAGGAGTGGAGAGTATGAAGACCTTGTCGTGGTGCGAGATGAGGAAGTCCACGAGCAAAGCCTGGTAGGTGTTCTCCTGCAGAGCCACGGCGGGCTGGTCCGTGCACACCGGGGGGCGCAGGAGAGTCGGGCCGAAGACAATGCCCAAATTGTTGGAGGACATTTTGTTCTCGTTGTTTCTGGAAACCCTGCAAGGGGGATAAATGAAAGGTGCGTGAAACCTTGCTAATGCAGTCAAAATGTTATTAAAAAATAGCATGTAGAAGCCTGAAGATAAGTTTGTAGTAAAAGATTTAAAAATCTGGGAAATGACAGAAAACAATGGTAATGTGCATGTCAGGCCAGTAGGTGGCAGTGTCTAATCGTAACAATGGGCATATCCTTGCTGTTCGATCAGCTTTTTTTTTAAATTAAAAACATTTCTATTGTTTTAGACAAATGCAATACAAGTGTAAAAAGATAAAATAGCAAGTGCCAGCATTCGTTTTTAGTTTCAAGTCAAACTTACTTATGCAGATGGGCTATGAGGTGCTGCAAAGTGTTGTAGCGGCAGAGAGGGAGTTTTTGCAGTAGCTGCTGTAAGTTACGAACAAAGTCCGTAAACTCGTCTGTGTCTTGCGGCGATTCCCACTCGCCCATGTGCTGGATGCTCCTCCCCGCTGTTATGAACTCGTTGTAGAGTTCAAACGTCAGCAGGGGCTCCGGAAGCTAATTGGCAAAACAGTGACGGGTAAGGGAGGAGAATGATAGCAGTTGTTCTCGGTGACTTGCGTGCCAGTGCCGCACCTCCTTGAAAAAGTGCTTCAGGATGCAGGTGATGTCGTGTGGGGACACCTCTGAGAGGTCCACGTCCTCCTTATGCTCCTCCAAGGCCTGACATAGCTTCTGGACACGAGGTTTGGAACCGCTCACCCGATACACCCCCTCAGTAGGGAAACAGTTCAGACAAGACAAACGCTATAGATGATGTCTTGCATTTAAAAGGCCAGAGAATTTTATGGAAAATTGACGGGTTTCTGTGGTTATTGAGGAAGACAAGCCAAACACTTTTTTTTTTTTAAAGAATATGTTTCCAGCAGGCCCACTAATTGAAACACAGCATTCTGATTAATGTTGTGCTTGTGGAATATGAGTTTAAGCAACAAAATCCACCTGTTTTGAGCCATCTCTTGGGGCGGCCATTTTGTCACTTCTGTCGACTGAAAATGACATCACAACTGCTCAGGGCTGAGGTAATGACCAATCACAGCTCAGCTTCAGAAAACAGGTCGTTACCTGAGCATTTGTGACGTCATTTTCAGTCGACAGAAGTGACAAAATGGCCGCCCTCTGAGATGGCTCAAAACGAGCGGATTAACTCTTATTGCACAAACGCAATATTTATCAGAATGCCTTGTTTTGCATAGAACATATTCTTGAAAAATATATGTCTAATCTAGCTAGTGGTAGTTTTGCATAAGCGGCACTCATTTGAGGGTGAACATTTCTTGACCTGGAAGAAGTCTCAAAGTCTCCAGAAGTTTGCAGTAACACCACAAAAAGTCGCTAATTTGTTGCTAGTCACTCTGGTTAAAGTGGTCAGTGGCGGTTTTGAGCAAGCAGCATTCATTTGCCGACCGGACGCGAAGGGAAGCTCTCCTTGCCTTTATTTTGACCGAAAACTATCTGAGATTATTCGAACAAAACACCCGGGAACGGTTTTAAATGGCATAAAACAACACCTGCAAGGTGAGAGCGCGACTCTCGATCTCGGCGGCGCAGCGTCGCACCACAAACGGCACGTCGTCCGGCGTGTGCCGCAGCAACACATGCAGGGGAACGCCAAAGACCGTCCCCTTGTTGTTGTCGCACTCCATCTGACACAGCTCCATGCACTTCCTGTGCAAACCCAGGCCGCACTGAGAGAGGCAGAAATGAATAAAAGCACGGCGAGAAAACGTCCCGCTGACGCCAAAGGGACGCACGCACACCTCCTCGCATTCCACGCCGTTGACGTAAATGTAGTTGTCGCACTGCTTGCATTTCACCATCTTGCTCTTCAATTTCTTGAGTCGGTGAGTTAGCGCCGCCCGGGACGGGGTGCGAACTTTGACCGGCTGGCCGTCGAGGCACTCTAAAGGAAAAATAAAATAGACATACTGTCGCGTCAAAGATAAAACTCACTCTATAATCCATCCATGCCACCTATTTTTTTTTTTTTTTGCCTTTCTGTCTCGATTGTGACGTTAACTACTCTCTATTAGGACATTGAAATGGATCGGATGTCACAAACCAGATTCAGACGCCACATCGCGGTCATCCATGTCATCTGCGAGCAAGTTGTATGTTCTGTGACCCCTCCTGTGATAGTAAGCTGCATCACCACAGAAAAAGACAACACTTAAATTAAAATAAATCAACCCAAACATATATTTTTTTCAAGAATATGATCCCAGCAGGCCCTCTCGTTGAAACACGGCATTCTGATTAATATTTGTGGAATATGACTTAAGCGGCAAAATCCAGCCGTTTTTTAGCCATCTCAGTGGGCGGCCATTTTGTCACTTCTGTCGACTGAAAATGACATCACAACTGCTCAGGTAACGACCAATCACGGCTCAGCTTCAGAAAACAGCTCAGCCGTGATTGGTCGTTACCTGAGCAGTTGTGATGTCATTTTCAGTCGACAGAAGTGACAAAATGGCCGCCTTCCGAGATGGCTAAAAACGGGTGGATGAACTCTTATTCCACAAACGCAATATTGATCAGAATGCCTTGTTTCAACTAGTGGGCTTGCATAGAACATATTCTTGAAAAATTGACTTATACTTTAAGTCATGTTTTTACAATTTTGAGAAGAAATTCAAAGACATCATGCAAAGGTGTGCTTACCAGGGCTGGGCAGGGATTCCAAACTGCCTCCGACGCTCTCACTGTCGCTGAAGCCAAATCTCCCTGACAAGGAGCAGACACATTGACGACTTGCCATTCAAATGGAGGTGAGCGGCTGTTTGTGGATGAAAATGGAGACTCACGGGAGTCAGTGGGTTGTCTGTAGAGACTGTCGTCCGTGTGAGGTGACGAGTCCTGCAGGGAGCTGAGGGGGTTGCTGGTTTTCCGTTTGTTCCTAAAACACATTCGACCATATCATGGATCTTCACACATGCACACAGCCGGACAATACTACAATCCGGGACGGGCAACTTAAATGATGGGAAGGGGGAATTTTTTCCACCAGGGGCCAAATAATGGAGGGCCACGCACTTCCTAACCAGATGTATAACAAAAACGCCATTTTAAATATGGAGAAAATACATGCCGGCCCACGAATAGCAAAAATCAACACAACTCCCCCCGAAATTCTTCCAAAAAAAAAAACGAGGGCTGCTTCTTCCTTACCGTTTTCCCTGAGGCACATATTCCTGGAAGGAGAAGATCTGCAGCGGCGTCTCCTGGCAGCGCCTGCTGCGTACGTACATCAAGTAGGGCTCGCCGGGCTCCAGCGAGCGGCACGTTAGCTCCAGGTTGTGATAGCCCGCAGGAACCGGCTCCGTCTGCTTCCGCTGGTAGTGGAACATGTTGACTGTGACCTGGTGGACGCACGGAGACGGACGGCGTTAAGAGTGAGGACACGTCGTCACGGACTTGCCAGCAACCGACCTGCTTGAGCACCGTGTCTCCCTGACAGATGAGCTTGCGGGTGTGAGAGATAATTCTCTCTTTGACCTTGACCAGCTCATCCTGGTGGATCTTGGCGTCGTGCACGCACTGTCTGTAAAACAGCTCGGACTCCGTCACCTTGAGCACGCAGTAGATTATGGATGAAGGTAAAGAACGCTATTTAAAAAAAAAAAAAAAACGTTTTCAGGAGGACTGCTCTTGCCTTCGTCTGGGCTTCATCCTTGGACTTCCTCCGCTTGTCCAGAGTTTTGATGCCGCCCGGGTCGTCCACGGCTTTTGCCGTGACAGCTTTGGCCTTCTCCAGCTCGTCGCAGCGCTGCAAGTATTGCTGACGGGACTTTTTCAGAGCCGTCACCGCTTCGTTCTGAAAAACACACAGAGAAGCATAAACAATGAAAAAAACAAAAAACAAACCAAATTTCCTAACCTGCTCGTTGGGCAGCTGTTTTTCAAACTGTGTTACTTTTACCAGAGGTTCGGTTAATCCTACTGGTCAAAAGTAAATTTTAATCAGAGATGGCTGTACGTATCCCTTAATGTATTACATTTTTGACATTTTTTCTAGCACATCAGGTTTTTAGATATTTTCATTTTTTTGTAGAATACAGATTTTACCATTTGTTGTAATTTATACCAAAGACATTTCAGAAAAAAAATCCATCTGTTGCTGAAACTAATCCTTAATTCATAAATATTAAACAACATATTACTGTATTACTGATGTGCTCGAGAAAAAACAAGGGAGGCGCTGAAGTGGGTTGCCATTTTGGACATTCTTAAAAAGGATTGGCGGCGTATGAATGGCTCAGTGGGTAACAGGTATTGAGATTTGAATCTCGGTCAGGTTTAACAGAAAAAAAGTGGAATAATTTGATGGAAATTAAAAATACATTTTTATCCGATTAATCGGAAAAAAAAAAAAAAGATCAATGAATTGGTAGTTGCAGCCCCATTCGATTGTGTGTTCCGTGGAATCTAACATAAACCGCACGTCTGTCATCTGGGTCAGACAATCCAAAATCGCACAACTATGTCGCCCAATGTCGCGATACATTGTTCAAATGCTTGACCGACTGCTGTTGCTAAACATGGAAGCCGTCCTAATTCACTTACCATCTTCCTCTGCTCCTTCACCCACTGCTCCTTAAATTCCCGCCGCCACTTATCAATCTCATTCCTCTTGGCAGCCAAGGCCTTTGGGACAGGAGATAGCGGATTAACAACTTTGCACCGCCGTAACCTTCACCAGACACCACCCGTGGAGCACAACTCAAACGCTGACCTGGTAACAGCGATTTTGCACTAGGTCCGAAGTCTTCCGGGAGCTCAAACTGTTCGTCAGGTCTTGGTCGAGAGCCATGGCGTAGATGTACTGCAGTGGCATCGATTCCTACGCAAGTGACATCAACTTTCGATTGTTTCTCCGTGGCGCAGGAAGAAGGAAAATGTTCGGAAAGGAACTGTAATGACATAAAAGCGACCACCTGTGCTGCCAAACTGGCTTTTGCTGCTTCAGATGTCTTCATGACATTTTTGGCAAATTCTTGTTCTGTCACAAAAATCAAACATTTTAATGGTCGTGGTGGAATGTCACGATTAGTATCATTTAATCTCTTATTACACACAGTAGTGAGCAGAGCAGTGTGGGGAATGGCAAAAATCATGCACATCCAAATAGGAAAAAAAAGGTCCATAATGAACAAAGCATATTTTAAGAGACTTTTCATTTATGATAAGACCTCGGAGTTTCATAATTCTGCTATATTTTCATGACGACTGAGTGATTATGATGAGGACACCAAATACTGATGAAAATACGTTCTTAAAAAAAAAAAAAAGAAACCTAAACTGGAAACAAATGAATGTGCATTATTATTATTATTATTATTTGCATTACTACCCCTACATGCTGCAACATATGAAGTTGCACTTGAGATGTCCTTGTATGCATTTGCTTGTCATGTCAGCAAATCCAATCTCATCTAACGTCCAATGCTATCTCATCTGTTAGACAACTAATTTTGCCTCTTTGTTGATATGAAGTGAGCCACTCTGCATGCTTTTTGCCTGTGTTTGTTGTCCAAAGGCAGCGTGTCACCTCTCACAACCTTGCTCCAGTCTGCTAATCCTCCCTTGCTAATCCTTCTTGCGTGTGGACCATCCAGCCATGACTTGAATTTGAGATGAACATTTGTAAATAAAAAAACAAACAAATAAATAAATAAATCTGTCACATTTGTCACACTGTTGCCGGGTCCCAGTCTGACGGGGTCCAAGTGAGCTGGTTCCAAGCTCTTTAGCTAGCTAGCTATCAGTCTATCTATCTATGACTAGCTAGCTATTTAGCTAGCTAGCTAGATACTTATAACTTGATACAAAAATGAGCAGACTCGTGTTTTTTTTTTTAGATACGAGCCGTCATTTGTCCGATTTTTTTAATTTATTTTTTATTTAGACTTGCAAGTAAAAGTCTGAGATACATGATGGCATTGAACTCAACTCAACTCTGAAAGCGAGCGCAGCATTTTTGGGAGATAGGGAACAATTGTTTCACGTGTATTTACAAAAAAAAAAAACATGACTTTGTCGTCAAGTCTGATATCTTAATGCTTACGCATAATTGGGAAACACCATAGAAGGGCTAATGAACAGCATCGGTGTTGTGGTGTTCTAATACAAACGGATAGGTGGCACGTGTACACAGATAATATAACAATACTCACAGGCATATATTATTTATGCTCTGTGAAGAATAACTAATAGTACACACGGGGCCCAGAAAACGTGGCAAAACCTGTATGACGTCTTTCCACTATCTTTAATTGTCATCAATGTATGTTTTGAAAATGACTTTTCTCATACAAAAAATGATATTGACTTAAACGTATTGAACTTATTTACATATCCAGCCATTCTGTCGGTTTTAAAAACGAAACAGACAGGTGTCCCCGTATGTTTGTCCACATACATGTCCATTGCCAGCAGTGCACTCACCCAAGCTGATCTTTTTCTCCATCCAGGCGAGGAGGTCTTTGGCGTAGCGGCACCACATCTTGGCGTACCGCAGGGCCGTCTCCACGCCGTCCTCGCAGCGGCACAGCGCCAGGTCGGCCTCGTGGGCTGGGAAAGAGTACATCAGCATCGCGGCGGGGCTCGAAAAAAAAAAAAAAAACCCACTCTTTTTTTTTTTTATATCAGTGAAGCCCACTCGGAAGACTGGAGGACCTCCACTCAGGCAAGCGATTCATAATTTCCCGAAGGTGTCGCTATGCTGTTCATTCAGTGGCCCCACAAAAAAAAGCACTTTGCATGAGGCAGATGACACAAATGAGGGAGTGTTTTCAAAAATAGGCTGAGAGGGCGTTGACGCAGCAACCCGCCCCCCCGACTACTAATCCACCCCCACCACTCCTTCTTGTGTTTCTTCCTCAGCGATTTGCACAATGTGGAGGACAATCACACAGCCTCCTGACCTCCAAACACACTGACGGAATCCAGTTAGCGGTCCAAACAAAAAAAGTGCTCACTCAGCCTTTGTCTCATTTAGAAATCAATATCCGAGTAAGTATTGTGCTGCGTCCTAACTGTCGGCAAAGTGGAGGATTAGCTCAAGTGAACTCGGATTGCAGGCAGGTTGGCCACCTGCCCGGTAACAGGGTGTTAAAAGGGCTGATGGGTAATTAATCCTGGGCCAATGGGAGCAGGGAACACATAAAAAGGCTGCCAGAGATCACCAAAAATCAGGAAGGTTGCGGTAATATTTTGGTGCATTATGAAGTCAAACTGTTTAGTATGAACGAGTGCGGCAAACACTAGGAAAAATAAGTAACGATTACGAAATGCAAAATTGGATGCCTCGTCGCCAAAAATTCTGCTTGACATTTATTACACGAAAAATGGGAGGGAAATAGGGGAGGGGGGGTTTGAATTAAAAAAAAAAAAATTAAAATTGTTTTAAAACATTGAAAGAATTTGAAACCAAATTCCGTAAATAGACAAATCCACGAGTATGCGGGGGTCGATGCTGGCTCACGCGTCACGAAGATGAAAGATACTTTCAGAACTAACTAGGAAAATGTAATCGATTACATTCTCCCAAACGGCAGTGACGACAACACGCGTTGAAAGGCGAGTGCTGTCGGTGGGTGCAGACAGACGCAAACACGGAGCCGGAGGCTGACCACAAAAAGAAGGCCAGCAGCGAGACGTGGTTTGGAGATAAATGCTGTCACGCGCTCGCCACACTTCCAATTGCGACCGTGCGGCTTTTCCACCCCCCCGTCAGATCCGCTCGTCCCCTTGTCGGCGCTCTGACCTGCGCTTGCGGACCTCTGCGGCGAAAATGCGCCGCGCGTAAACGCAGTAGTGGCTTTTCTCGGCTTTCTGTTTGGAGCCAGCGGCCCCGCGGGCGTAACGCCTCGCCGGGTAAAAGAGGGCCGCTTCCTCCTGCTTAATCCGCATCCTAATCTCGTTACTGCGCGGCAATTACAACTCGAGGGAAGCTACCGTATGAAAACAAGCGAGAGGAAAAAAAATACAAGCGGGACTGAGGGACAGGAGAACATTTTTGTGAATGTTGTCATATTGCGCAAACTAATGCTAACAAATCATAAAGGGGCCCTTACCTGATGAGTTTCCATCACCTTCAATGGTTACGCAGCGTTCCTGAGAAGAAAATCGAAATAAATACGCGTATTCGTATAAATAGAAAACTACATCGCAACGTGGATTTGAAGCCGATGAATTGTTCAGTCGTACTACTGAGTAAATAATCGTTTCTAGTGACAGCGTGGAGCACTTACGGATGGTTCAGGCTCCGCTGCGAGTTCCGTTCCCTCTCCAGTGATGCACTCCAAAGTGTCGGACAGCAGATCGTCCTTGTCACTAAACAGGATTAAAATACACATTCAGAAGTAGTAGGACGTAGCACAATAAGGTAGCAAAATATGAGAGCCAGCATGTATTGATTAATTAACAGCTACGCGACACCGTTATGTACCTTTGCCCACACGCAGCATGTACAGTATGACATGAATTGTATCGAATGATGTGAGCAAGCCGTGTCTATTTTTTAGCAGAGTTCACCTTTCACCCTTTGTTTTGAGTCTTACCAAAGTGGTGGTTCACAGCAGAATCCAGAAGTCCATAATTACATTTCAAAAACTTTTTTCCAACAATTGCATCATTCCGGGCTAAGGGCAGTCATTAAATCTATTTTTGAAGAAAAGTTTAATTTTACACACTTCATTGACAGAAGACATAGGTGGAACCGTTCATTCTGCTCTCTCAAGTTTTTGTGATACACTGTAAAAAGTAGGAGACTTATAAAGGGAAACTTTTTCCACCATTAATGCGACCTATAACCTGTACGACTCAACTGAAAAAACAATAAATCGTTTCGAGATGCGAACAAAAAAACAAAAAAACCCCTGAAATTATGTGGTTGCAAAAGTGTGCACACCCTTACAGCATGTACTGTAAATGAAAAAAGAGCACTTACATGGGGATAAAAGATAACTCGAGGTTATCAAAGTCTCTGAAGATCTCGCTGTAACGCTTGGTTTCACATTTCTGTGGCGCTTTGACGTCTGAAATGAAAAACGAAAAGGTTAAAAGATGGGGAAAAAAAAAGCAAAAAAGGGAGTGGGACTAGTTATGTTTTTCGTGTTCTGATAGGTGTGAGATTACGCATTCTGTACATCGAGACGCACAACTTCCTTCCAAATAGCAGAAATGTGCTCACTGCAGGTCAAACCACAAAGTTATTGCAGGGAAATAAAGAGCTCTAAAACCAACAACGAGCTCATAAAATCATAACCTTCACATGAAAGCCAAATTGCACAGTGAAAAGGGGAAAAAAAAATATACTGACTAAAATATGATTTCAGCGGATAATTTTAAGATTTAACTGGCGCGACAAACGAGGACAAGACATACGTCTCTTCGTTGGCCAACCACATCCTGTTTGCAGTTGGTGCCCTGACACAGTTCTGCATTCACAAGACTTCGCTTAATCTAAAAAAAAAATTTAAAAAAAAAGTGCAGAGGCAAGAAATCAAGCTCACCTCAGATTGCGCAATATCTCACCGACTGACTTCATTTAATAATATCTGTGTCGTGGATTCGGTCCTTTTGATCGCATGAAAGCTGCCTCACTGAAGGGGGCACAAGCGAGCACACAGGCTCACATTGGTGCCATTCTTCTTCTACGCTAGCTTCTTCAAGCTAGCTGTAAAATCAAGTGCGCAGCAGTGCCACTCTTGCTTGGCTCAGAAATTTGTAAATCCAACTAGGATGTCAGGGACTCACCGACTATAACGTCAGGGGCTCATCTCAAGTCTCTTAATCGCAGCGCTCATAGCTAAACGCTCCACAAAACTATGAATGTGACGCGGAAGTTGTTCCCGCGCCGCCATATAAAGGAGCGTCTCAATTGTCTTTGACATAATGCTTTTAGCGCATTAGATGGCGTAGCAAAAACAATTTGGTAATTCAGCTTCCTGTTTGGGCAAGTACAAGCCCTTTTGGAATTCACCCAAAATGGCTGCTTTAAACCAAAATGGCTGATTTCCTGTTCATTTGCAGGCGTGAATACTCGAGACTTTTTTTTGTGCATCCTGTTACGATAGACAGGTCCGCCCAATTTTGCGTTTATCGGCGAATCAGGTGTCCTGGGTTAATTTTTCCAACTTTCAGGTGGGCGCTACTGAGTGACTTTTGGGAAGTGGTGTCAGGCAGCCCTAAAATACATATTTTCATCCGGATATACGCTCTTGACAACATTTGTGCGTTTTTGGACATGATGAGGACCCTAAAAGGCGATTAATTTGCCAAAACAATAAGAGCTCGGGCTCTAATAAGAAAAGTCACACACCGACATAGACTCTGACAGAAATAGCACACGCATTTTAGACTATTGCTGTTTAGGTCACGCCTGACAGCTCAAAAGCGTTGATTACAGCGACTAAACAGCATTAACTCAGCCAAAAAAGATTTTCAGGAAGTCGGCCCAGCTTTGACAAAGAGGATGTTGCCGAGTGCAGCACAAAGCGAAAACAAAGTCAGACTGTTATTCCACTTGGGTAAACATCCGTCAATCAACTTCATAGTGAGCATTCGAATTGGAAAAAATAGCATCGCTGTGCTCACCTGAGGCCTGGGGGGACTCATGACCCGATTCTTGATCTTCTTCCATCTTCTCCACCTGCAGCAGGTTTGATCTCAAGCCTCAAGGGCCACGCACACGTCACATGACCGTCCGTCGCGGCCACGCCACGCGGGGCGGGACGCCTGCCCAAAAAGGATCGCGGGCACGCCGGTTCGAGACGGCCGCCGACTGCATCTTCCTCTCGTTGCAATCGGCGAGCTTGGCCTGCTGGCGCAAGAGGAAGGGGAAGCGCGGCTATAGGCCACGCCTACGCTAGGCACTTGTGTGTGAGATTAGATGATACAAAATGTGACATCTAGCCATCAGTTAGTATGCAAATTCAAGTTTTATTGTCATCTCTGTGGCGGTGAAACGCTCAACGTACTGTACATGCAGTTAAAGGTCGTTGAATTGAGTGCCTCGTGAAAATGGGAATATTCACGATGATGGGTCGGCCTTTGTTTTTGGAAATGCAAGGTGGGCTGATTGAATACTTTGAGGCGCTATATACAGTATATGCCCGGCCAGTCAGAGTTTCCCCACCCTTGCACTTACGGCGGTTTCTGAACAAATAGTCAGAGCAAGTATCTGATATACTCGACTATGCAAGAAAAACAAAAATATGGACACAGGTGAGTTAAAAAGAAAAACAACAACAACAAAAAAAAACACGATGCATTTTTAGTAAAGAAATTGTAAAAAAAAATTACTTCATAAAAAAGAAAAATTGGACTCACCGTAGAAAACAGAGTAAGACAACTTTAGTCAGTTTAGACACAAATAAAGAATGAGAAACTCAGCTTAGTCAAAGAAGTAAAGGAAAATCTGCTTATCTTGATCAAATATAAAGTACACGCTCCTTAGCATAGTAATAAGGAAACAGTTTTTGTTAGTTTAGTAAAAAAAAAAGAAAAAAAAGAAAGAAAAACTTAATCAGCTTAGTCAAAGAACTAAAGGAAAATGTGCATGGCAAAGTTAAACCAATTAAGAATGTGCTGATCACTGTCAAAAATGAAGAAAAAAATGCAATCATCTAGGTAAAAAAAAAAAAAAAAAAGCAAAAGGATTACTCAGCTTTGTCATTGAATTAAGAGAAATTTACTCAACTGAGTTAAATAAATAAACTTAAAATATACTTGTCTTAGTTTAAAAAAAAAAAGGAAGAAAAATTACACTCAGCTAAGTAAAAAAAAAGAAAAATCTACTCATCTGAGTAAAAAAGGACAAAACTAAAAATAATTTATTCAGGTCAGTCAAAAAAAAAATATATAGTAAATTAAAAAAAAGAAAACATTTCAGTCAAACCCCCCCCACAAAAGTAAAAAACAATGAGCGAAAATTGCAGTGGCGCTTGTGTCTGCGGTGCAATGCATAGTGTCATTACAAAGCGTTTAAGATGCTGCTCTAACCCGAGTAAAGAGACGTAATGAGCAACGTGGTAAAAATGTCACATCCCGTCTTATTTAAAGAGCCTTCAATCAAGCCAACGCGGATGTTTAATTAATCATGTGATAAATGCCATTTGTGTGGCTGCGTGTGTT
Organism: Filicampus tigris; assembly: GCF_054856515.1. NCBI lineage: Eukaryota > Metazoa > Chordata > Actinopteri > Syngnathiformes > Syngnathidae > Filicampus > Filicampus tigris. The sequence continues at coordinate 5,405,102 of NC_141232.1, forward strand.
TGGATGTGTTTGATGCGCATCTGTAAATGCTTTGCTGGTGAAGCGCGAGCGTGCGTGCGTGCGGGCGGGCGGTCGGGCGGTTTGTCTCGTCGGCAGCCGCCCGCCCACGCTGATGTGTTGACGTGGAAATTGCACAGGTGGCAGCAGAGGATGCCAAAGGGCACGTTTGCATATATCGTGTGGATTGACGAGATATGATGTCAGTCGTCGGTTTCTTTCAACATCTCAAAGTATCACGGCAAAATCCGGTGCTTCTGATTCAATCGATAGTAAAATTGTAATATAAAAAGAGTTCATATTATGAGCGTAAACAGAGTATTTTTTTGCATACAATTTTTTTCCTCATAATATTTGGATTTTTTTCCTCATACAAATACAACCAATGATTTTTTTTTTTTTTTCCCCTCTTTTGAGTGTATCCCTAAAACTCCTTCGTACTCACCAGTTATGAAATATTGGCTCAAAACAAAGCAGGGATTACTTACTAAGCGTCATGGACTGCTCACCAAAGGAAGACCGCATATTTTGGGGGGAGGAATTGCCCTGAAGAAATGTTTCTGGTTGGCCACGTCTGACAGGAAGACAAGCAGACGCGTCAAGCCATTTACTAGACCGAAATCCGGATTCACGGTGTAACGTCACCTTAGGACAACAAAAGAGATAGAAAGTTTCGTTTCTGTATGACAGACACGCTGGGTACTGCAAATGCCATCCCGTGTGGCAAGTCTAGTGCCTTTTCCATGAGCGTGACGGAACACTTAAAAAAAAAAAAAAAAATTGTTTTTTTTTACATCTTCCCACTGTGATGCCAAAGCATATAAGTGTCAAATATCCAAAGAAAAAAAAAAGGAAAAAAGAAAAAAAAACTTTTTTGTGGACCAAGTTTGTCTCACAGCTCATCCCGCGCCGTGCTGTCCAACGGCGACTGCAACACGTCCGAGTTCTGGGCCTCGGTGCTGAGCCGGCCCTGCTCGTGAGTTTTGCCCGAGCGCCCTCGGTCCCAGTCCGTGCGGATTTTGTCGTTGTCCCACACGGTGGACGTCTCCGTGTCGCTGATGTAGCCCGAGTCGCCCGTGTAGTGGGTGGGGTACACCAGGAGGGGCTCGGCCGAGAAGGCTTTCAGGTCGCGCGTCTCAAACTCCTCCATGTAGTCGGATCTGGGGAAGAGGAGGTCAAATTTGAGGAAATAATGGCCGTTAGAAAACTCTTTACATTCAAACGCGAGACTTCTATCTTGCTCCTCTTTCATCTACTAAATGACTGAATGAAATGTATTCCCTTTTTTTTTTTTTTTTTTTTTTTTTTTTTGGTAAGTGAGCAAATTCAGCAAGTGTGTGTTTTCACATAAGGTGCAAAGCTCTTACACTGGATGTTTATTGTACATGATGGGGAGAAACTCGTCCACGGGAAGCACCCTCTTTAAAGGCTCGGCTCTTAACAGCTTCTGCGCCCCTTGCAAGGATATCATGTAACCCAGAGTCCAATAGGAGTAGTCGGCTTCCACCAGGTTGTGGACGTTGGGCACGGCTTTCTCCGAGTGGTCCACCTGCATTCGCTTGCGGCCGATGTAGCTGCAAAACACGGGCAAGCGAGGAGGATGGAGTTCGGTTACGCTGCTCAACAGCAAATTTCAATCGGAGATGGCTTTAGGTGTCCCTCAATCTATTTTTGACGCCGATTTAAAAAAAAAAAAAAAAAAGTCACATTATATTATTGTCATTATTATTGAAGGCTTGATGTGCAAGAGAAAAAAAATGAGGGCAGATTTGGAATCAGCCAAAAAAAAAAACGGCATCTAAAAAAGTTGACTCGCATCAGTGATTAAAAAAAAAAAAAAAAAAAGCAAAAATGTGTTGATTAAAAGTCTCACATGAGATCCCAGTCGAGTCCTTCGTCCTCGATGTCGCTCATCAGGTACATAAGACGGCGCTTGAAGAAGACCTCGAAGCGCAGGTCGTCTTCGATCACCAGAGAGGTGAGCAGGCCGCGCGCTGCGATCTGACCGTTCGAAATCAAATCGAATCAAAACGCCCATGTCGGGAATATCTCGGTTGATTTTTCCGTGTCATCGCTTGCTGACCTCTTTCCAGATGTTATAGTGCGAAAGGAAGCATCCCAGCTCGCCTTTGGTCAACGGACGCCCGTGATAAGGGTCGCTGTACCCGGGGAGCATGTGGATGCCCATAGCCTGAACGTCGCTCATATTCAAAGCCCTTCAAGCAGACAAGAGGAGGAGGAGTGAGGCTGCGTGGAATGATAACAAGATAATAAGGTCATGAATCGGACTCACTTTCCATCAACGGCCTCAGTGATCTTGCAGTCAATCTCCTGCTCGTAGAGAGCTCTCAGCATGCGATCCCTGCGGTCAGTACGCCTCCGGAGGTTGATCATGAAGACCTGGCCACACGAGAAGCACTCCTTGCAATTGCACATTCCGAACCGCAGCAGGTACTAAAGTAGTTCCTGCGGGACTTACAAGGGCAGTGTGCTGCTAGTTCATGGAACAGTTTCATCCATAAAGGCAAATTACGTGTGAATATATTGATAGAACAGAAGAAAAACCATCGCGACTAAGATAGGGTGATATTTTTGCTGAGGATATAGAATATATGCCTGTGAGTAATGCTGTATGCGTTGCTACCACAAAAAGTACTGCCACTATTAGCCCGCCTATTGCGGTTTTTCATCGCATGTTAGCATTAAGCTAGCAGACTTTCGTAAATTCTCTTTGTTCGAGGTACCACTGCATCGAGCACGGAGGCGTGCTGTGCGACAAAATCGTCCTCGCTTACCTCATCAAAGCCCATTTTATCCGGTTGTTTGTAGGGAGCAGGAATATATTTGGAAGGTAACACCGGGGGATGTCGCACTACGAAGACAGACACTGCTCCTGTTAGTTGACGGCCTAGCGGCGCTGGCACGGCAGACTTCCGACGACTCACCGTTAACCTCCAGCAGGCAATGCATAAAGCTCTCGGCTTCGTCCTGCAAGGTATTGTGGGCGCGTAGCGGCACGGGTGTGTAGCCGTACGTCTCTCGGTTGCACACAAACATCTGCACGTCTGTCAAAGGATGACACAGTTAGCGTAAAACAGCCACTATACGCGCACTCGTTGGCACGTCACAGTATCTGCAATATGGGGACATTAAAATTGCCACAATATACCGTGAAAAGGTTTCGCGAGTTCATTTTGAAAAGAGAAACTAATACAAAGTCATAAATGATTCAATAAAATACTTTCAGAAGGTCAATTCCCGTCTTATTTCTATATTGAAATGCTCTGATTGTTTTTTCTTTTGTAACATTCTAATTTTTTAGATGTTGGGTTTAGAGGTATGTTAACTGTAAATTATAATTTTCCAAATTATGAAATTAATAAATTATTTAAAAAAAATAAATCATGAAATATTTCACTGTGTGTGTAGTGAAATCCATGTAATATATTTTTTTAAATGTTCGTATTGAACTTGTGAAATAAATGACAGTTTCCGCTATGCAGTGGACCACCATATTCCGGGTCCGTAGATTATTTTCAAAATTTCTTCTTTATCTTGGGAGCCAACCCCCATTTTTGTGGAAAGTGCGTATTGCAGGTTTATCTCCATATTTTTTCAAGACGTTTTTTCCGTTTTGTTTTTTTTTTTTACGTTTTTTTACGTTTTTTTTTTACTTTAAAAAAAAAACATGCATTTTGTGGACTTCACCTGCCATCCGAGCCGAGTAGGCAAAGACGATGATGTCATCGAAGGCCCAGTTGTACTCCGGGTGCGGCGGGTGGAAGGCCAGCTGCCTTGACGCCTCCTTCCGCAGGTCTATCAGGAAGGTGGAGTGCACCATCGGCACCGCAAAACAGCCCTTTCGCACCCGCTTCCTCATGGGCATGTAGGCCGGGGTGCGCTTGTAGTAGCCCTGAAGAAGAAAAACAGGCATCAGTCGATGCTCGCCATTGTTGCCGTCGTCAAAAAGAAGAACGTGGCGAATACCTGGCTGGTCATCCCGCACCAGAAGTTGGAATAGGCCGCGCGGGAATCCAGCATGGGAGCGATGACCGTCTTATTCTCGCTTATAAGATTCCAGAGGACGTTTGGGTTGATGAGCACGTTGTCACAGTCCATCAACTGCACAAGAATTAAGCAGTTTGTGCGTCAATTTTCCACAGTGCAGTGACGACGACGATATATTGTGGCTATTTTAATATCGCAATATCACAATATTGCCGATATTGTGACATCCCTAATATATATATATATATATATATATGTATATAATAAAAATGAGAAAATGTGAAAAAAAAATGCATGATGTAGAATTTGTGGAAGAAAATGACTTTGATACACGATATGAACATCTTCGCTATTTCATGACGGAAGTAATGTTAAATAATAGGCAACAGGCGAGGGCTAAACAGCCTAAAATTACGGCAAGCCAGTTGGCAAAAGGCACACACTCTTTTCCATACCAGAGGCCAAAGTCTCTTGACTCATAAACAAGTCCTCAAGAACATTCGCAGTGCAACAAACCTGCAAAAGCTTCTGGATGTTACATGTGGCTAAATTACACCCCAAGCTCAAGCTGCAGTGAGTGGGCGAGGCTCGGGAGTACAAATAGAAACATGCACAGAGGTTCATCTTTGTGCCACTGCGAGGAGACGTCGCAGAAGAACCACACCAGAATCGAAACGCGGCAGACAAATATGACAGGGTCTGATTCCAATATGACTTTCAGTGCCAAAAATGCCCCTGTACTTATCCATTGACTATTATTGGACTACAAAGATACACCAGCGTGGAGGCTGGGATCTTTGCTGTACATGGAAAGTATTTATTTTATTTTTTTTGTGGGGCATACTCACTGGGCCCATTCAAACTGTGCCAGACTTGGTGATACATTGCAGTATTCTATTGATTTCGATGGTGCAACGTGTATGTTATCATGAATAACATGGCAAGAAGATACCATCCTTTTAATTATATATGCATACATTTCACATCACATTTGACAGAGTGATTGCATAACTTACACAATTATATTATGTTGGGGCCGCCTCTCTAATTCTATCCACATGAATTGAGCACATACAAGACAGAGTGTACCGTATACTTTTTGGAGTGGTTTAGTCCTATTTGGCTGTTTTCCAAGAGGAGACATTGCATTCAATGTATGTGACGTACATTGTGGGATTGCAATTGCCTGTGCATGACCAAGCACGCTGAGGCCTTTATAAAAAAAATTAAAAATAACCTTGTTGTACTGCTTTCTATTATACAAGGTGTCAAGAAACGATCCCATTGCACTCAATGTATGCGAGTATGCCCCTGTTTGGCCAACATACCATAAAGTAGTCGGCCCACATCTCACGGGCCGACTCCAGTGCAACTTGCCGCAGCTTCATAACGTGGTCGTAACGGGAGTCCGGCCACTGTTTTGGACCCTCTTCGCGCTCGTAGCGACTGCAAAAGACATCCGGAGCTCGTCTTTAAACTTTTCAATGTCAAAAAAAAAATCAGCGCACTTGCACACACAAGCAACCAACCTGGGCTCCTCCTTCGGCCTCCACTCCACATAATGGTAAAGATTCTGCACCTTGACGAGCCAGTCACGCAGGATGGCCGTGGTGTTGTCCTCGTTATGATCGGTCGCCACCCTGTCAAAATGTCATAATAAACATGCACCACTGTGACAAAAAGCAGAAAAACGTGACACTGCTAGAAATTGAAGTTGAACTACATGTATTGTAATGTATTTAGAAATAAAACCGGTTGTTTATTTTCTTTTTATGTTTACTATGTAGCGACAGAGTGTGTTCAATGTAAAATCTTTGTTTATTCAAATATTTCAAAATAATACATTGCTCATAGTTATCATACTGAGAAAAACTGATATCGTCTGATGCCTAAATGCCAATGGAGAAAACAAGCGATAAATTAATTGCTTTTCCAAATAAACAACAACTGAAAATATTTTTCAATTTTATTTTTAACATAAGAAAACATAATATGACAATCATTTTAGGTCAGAAAATATTAACAAAAGTGTGTTTCCGTATAGATATAATTTAAAAAAAATAGTTATAGTTATGACATTAAATGCTCTGTAACAAAAAGAACGGTGAGAGTTTTCATGCCAAATACGCAAGTCTCTTAATTTAAATCAGACACACGCACTACTATTTTACAATTGAAAATTGAAACATTTTGGATACCACACTCTGTTCAGACAAGACTCTTTAAAGCAAAATAATTGTTCTTACTCTGAAAATTCCATTAGCACATGTGCGCTTTGATGACTTGCCTTTGACCTGAGCCCATTCGCTCATTCAATCGGCCACAAGGAGAGAAGGAGGTTCAAACTAGCCGAGCCGCTTTGGTAAACATTAGACCGACCACCCCCGCACAAAACGGGGGGAAAAAAAAAATTCTGCCCCGTGTGAGGCTCGAACTCACGACCTTCAGATTATGAGACTGACGCGCTGCCTACTGCGCCAACGAGGCTGTGCTCTGTTATCCCTCACTAGGGTGTCAAGTAGCGGTACAGACCGCTATGTACGTTTTACAAAAGTACAAAATGAGAAAAAAACGCCAGTCAGGAAGTAAAATAAAACAAGCCGCCCCCGCCCCCAAGGAATGTGGACGCATGACAGCATTAGTGAATGCTTGTCTTTTTCCATTCACAGTTTGCTACTCACTTTTTAGAGACGAAAACACTCGACTCAGCATTTTCAGTTTGCTACTAACTGGGATATTGATGTTTTTCTGATCATACAACATCCACAAAAGCATGATAGCATTGGAGCAAATGCTTGGCTCTCAGCAGTCTCACAAATGGTGGTTACTTCCTCGCTCTCGATGGATGAATGTCAAGATTTTTTTTATGTGCGACTGCTAGTCTCTCAGCAAACACACATTGAAGTGCTTTGTCATTCATTTGCAACATGCAAATACGGGGTTGTTTCCGTCTGAACTTCCCGACTCTTAGCATTAACATTTTAACATACCATTCGTCTGATTGAATGGTTACGACATATGGGGTCCCTCAGGGGTCAGTCCTTTGACGGGTTTTGTTCAGTCTGTATGTTTGTTACCCTTGGGTCAATTGCGAGTGATTTACTGTTACTTTGTCAGACTTATATACAAGTAACGGCATGATTAAACAATCCGAGTTCCCTTCGAGCCATTCGTTTTCCTCTGCTGCTCTTCTCCTCCTCCTCCTTCTTAAAAATGAGCAAAGTCAGGGCTTTCTTTTGAAACCATCAAAGATACATCTTGTCAAGGTGCGGTCTAACCACCGGCAAAACATTTGACTTATTGGAAGGCTGCTATGTCAGCACTTCCGAATATGGGCTTGCTGGCAACCGGGGTGCCATCATCACCATCGTCGTGTTGCCATGTGACAGTTTCACACTGAAACAAGTGCAGTGCGAAAAGGGCTTAAGGGTCCGTCTCCCCACAGCCGAAATTCTGCTAGAGATGGAAGTTGAAACTCTTTTACCAGCAGGATCCTTGCGGTACGTTTGCGTCTACCAGGTGGGACCGGCATCTCTGCCCCTCTCTTCACCCGGGAGTCCAAGACATGTGCCGCAAGTCCAATGACACGACCACACTCTTGACTCAACATTCACAAAATTGTCTCTCAGCGTTCCCACAAATAGTAAGTTAGCAAAAGACAAACACTAACTAGGTTTCAAACAGCATTCCACTGCTTTTATTTGTATTTTACTGCATTAAACAAGGCAGCACCAACATACACAGCGGCTCCGAGTTATGTTACGGGCCATCCATCAGCTGCAGTGTTGGTATTTTTGTAATCCTCGTATAGACTACATCCAGACAGTCCGGAATGGGACACATTTCTCACCAGTGTGTGAGAACACTGCAGCAGCTCCCCGCTAAGCCATCGCTCGTCTACAAGTCCTCAAACATGACACGCAGTCTCTCGGCTCCAATAAATGTTTGTTCAAAGCCTGTCGGCGGTTCATTCACAAGTAGCTTTTATTTTTTTTCTGGGCTCTGGTCTTGTGTATGAAGTCCCAAATGGAGACACAAAATCCATTTCTGACGGCTTGCTTACAAAACAAAACAAAAAAAAGTTGTTCCACATGCGCATGCGTTTACACTCACGGCACAGCTGTATGTATAAAACTGTCATCACTACAGGCCAGTTTTGGACGGGCACCAAAACGAGAGGGGGGCAATTACCAGCTTGGCTCGAATGAAAGGAGCCACATAAGGTGAATCTGGTGTGTGACAAGCATACCTCCTCGGGGTTTAGATGCGGGTGGGCTGTTGCGGCATGTTGTTAAACTCATAGCAGAGGAACACAGAACATTGTACCGCTCTTCACTTTTGCTTGAGAAGGAGCTGAGAGTTAGATCATTTTATGTAAATAAATGTTTGAATACGTGAATTCATATGTTTCTCAATACGGTGCATTATACATGTCTGAAGGCAATTGCTGGAAAATTGCAAAGACTGACATAATGTAGTACTGAAATGTGGAGCTATATATATTTCAGTTTTCCAGATTTTTTTTTTTTTAGAGCGGATAAAACAGTGCTTAACGACACTGTAGTTTTTTAAGATTAAACAACCGTAGTTTACTAAAATGTTAAATACAACGAAACTGTAATCAGGAAGTGAGGCTTTTCTGTAGCACTAGAGGGCGCCCACGTACCACTCGTTTTTGAGCATTTACACTTTTAGTTGTTAATTGCTTGCGCCAAATTGGTAAAGCTGTAAAAGCCTGAGTTTCCCCACAATCTCCATGTTTAAAAGAAAAAGTCAAGTAATAAACGTTCTTCACAATAATATGTTCTTTGCATCTCACCAGTCTAAACATGGTATTCTGGTTAACATGATGTTTGTGGAATATGAATTAAGCAGAAAAATCCACCTCTTTTTATTCATCTCGGGGGTCTGATATTTTGCACTGTGATGTCATTTTCAGTCGACAGGAAGTGGCGGTACGAGGAAAAATGGATAAAAAACGGGTGAATTTTTCTGCTTAAATCATATTCCACAAACACAATACTAATCGGAATATCTTGTTCAGACTAGTGGCAGGGCATAGAACACATTATGGAACTTTTTGACTTGGCTTCCCTTTAACCTGGATGTTTTGGTGTGAATGCACTAGACTAGAGAAATATCAGTGACGTTAGATTTGCAGCACTCAAATAGAAATCTTTTGACGCATGACAACATTAGTGCAAAACCCCGCTTAAAAAGAATCCCTGTACAGTTAACGTGCTGCTCCTACTCCTGCATCATATTGGATTTCCAAACACCAAAATCCCGCCCCCCTCCACTCCACGTATACATATCAATGAATGTACAGCACGCTCACTACATCCACGTGCTGCACAAGAGCACGACTTGATGCATAGTGTTGAATTTTACACCCGCTTTTAAACACATCAGAGCATGCACTTCAAGAAATGTTTACGATAGAGAATTGTCATGCAAACACGATAATAGGGGGTTCTCTCTCACCACACGGCGATGCGCTCTTTGGGGTAGTCGAGGCGCTCCACGGCTCCCAGCACGTAAGGCAGCGAGTGCTCCGAGTTGCGGCAGATGAGGGCGAGCACGACCCGGGGAGCCAGAAGCGGAGACTCGGGGTTCCAGCGCTCCTCGGCGAAGTAACCCAGAGAGGGCGTGCAGAAGCCGCACAACACGCACAGCAGAGCCAAAGCGACGCCGTGGGTCATGGTGATTCCTCGCATGGAACGGGGCAGAATAAATAAATGCAAAGCGGCGTACGGTGGTGCATAGACGGTGCTAAGCGACGGTTGTCTCCGTTGGGCGCATTCTTATCATAAGTGGGGAGAAAAAGGATACTGTACTGTTGTAGCGGAGCTGCAAAGTTGGGCTTTAAAGGGGAGGACGGTGTCATGTTAAAGGGGATGCGCCCTGGAGGACAGAACTTCAACCATTCAACCGTAATCGATGGGAAAATTAACACGAATCAATAAAATGGCCAGCCACAAATTATGTGTCTACTGCAAATTTGTTTAATGTTCCCATTTGACAAATCTAAATCTAAATGATTAGACTTCCTAAAGCGTCTGGGCATAGACAAACATGTACAGGCTACCAATAAGTGCTAAAAACACACAGCTTCTCCTCTCCCCCATTTGGGCTGGAGAAGTAATTCACAGGGAATGAAAGATGGATTGTAGTTTCCTTTTCATTGGAAAGTTTTAAAGCTTGGCCCCAGAATCCAGCCTCTCCACCTTCATCGTTAAAGCCGCGGCGGCGGGCTCGTCGATGAGCCACAACAGCTCCCCGTTAATCGGACGCACGCGGGCTGCCGGAAACGGGGGACCCTCTCGTCCCTCCAGAACCTCCTGCAGGGAAACAATCAATATTGCGCCTCGTCAACCAAAGCAATAATCGAATGCGATGGTACCTTGACTTATAATTGCATGCTTGATTTGATTGCTTAGAGCTACAGATCCGCCGCCGGTCAAGTGAAGTGAAAAAAAACAAACGACGCAACTAAAATATTGTAATGCCCTCGTGTGTGAGCAATGACTGCCGCAGTCGCCGATGCACTTTCAGTCATTTATTGGAATGGACAAGCAGTCAATTACTCGAATATGAAATGAAAACACACGAGCTTGGTCGCGGAAGGAATTAAGCAAACAAGTTTCAAACACTTCTACGGTATGTGAATTGTTTTACCTTCAAAACGGGCGCTTTGCTGCCCCCGGTGGACACGAAAGCAGCGCATCGGGCGGAGTTCACCACCGGAAACGTCAGGGTCACACGCTCTGGTGGTGGCTTGGGAGAGTCGCTGATGGGAGCCACGATTTTCTGGCTCTCCTGGTCACGGGGCGCCAGCAAAAACTATTATTTAATTTACTTTACTTTAACTGATATCCGTACACTTAATAAAGGTTTTATGATGGAGATAATTTGAGACTGACCTGTATTAAGTCACTTTACATTATTTCCTATGGGATTTTTTTCAAGTTAAACCAATTTGAAAGTTCTTATGGTACGGTTGAACATACACAGCACATTTTTTAATATGTATTGAGTGAGTGCTACCGTGAAATAATTTGATTCAGAGTGTCTATCGAGCGCAGCCCTCACCTCTAAAAGTGGGTGTTCAGGGAACAGGGAACATGTGTGTCCGTCAGGCCCCATGCCCAGCAGGAGCAGGTCAAACACGGGGACGCCGTCATCAGGAAAAGCCTGTGCGTGTTTGGACGGAACACACTGTGATGTAAAAATCATTCAACAAGGTCATAACACACTTTTTTTTTTTTTTTTTTTTTTGAAAGAACATTAAACCTTTCTCAGTTTGCGAGAGTAATCCTCAGCACACTCGCTCACTGGGAGTGAGAAGTCAATGGCCAAGATTGCGTCCTCAGGGATGTTGATCTTTGAAAATAAATGACTCTAGGGACCAAAAAAAAAAAAAGACAGAACTTAGTTGTGGATGTAATTGAGAAAATGTGCGTCTTACCTTGTAGAGGCCATAGGTGCTGTCAGGGCTGTCAAATGGCACCACTCTCTCATCACAGAAGCCCACCACCCATTTGCTGCAATCAAGGCCCGGCACAGCTAGCAGCTCTTTGCTAAGCATTGTCACCAGGCTCGCTCCAGAGAGGCCCAGGGTGAACCTGCCTCGGGAATTCACCGCCCGCTCTGCCCGAGAGGTCACCAGGTGGGCAAGCGCCGGGCCAAGTTCTGTTGAGGTGGGGAACACCACCACTCTCCTGCCGGCCATGTTGTCTGTGTGAGGGCAAGGGGGAAATGGTGCAATGGTTTAAGTGCGCAAACATTGTTTGGCAAGTCATCATGATTATAGTTCATTGGAATTAGGCCAACTTGATTCAACTTATCTTTCTGTAGTGCATTTCATACACAACGCAACTCAATGTGCTTCACACAATCAAAAGTACATCTAAAATCATGAACAAACAGAACAGAATTTACATGGTAATCAAGTGTGCGGCATAAGATCGCCTTATAAACGACTAAACACGTTTCCAAATCAACGACATCAATAGAAAGTGATAAACACAATTATATTCTTAAAAAGCACGAATAAAAACTGATGAAACTACAGTTTCTAGCGATAAAACAGCATTTACCCACTCAATGAACGCAAAACGAACGAGGAGGATTTTCAGTCGGCAAATGTAAATCACTTCCTGAAACGAATTTCCAGCCAATCACGTGTCAGGTTTAGACCGCGTTGCATTGTTGTCAATGTTGTCTGTCAATACCGAGACAAAACCTATTTTAGCAAAATGTTTAAAAAGACAACAAATTAAACCTTTCAGAAAATTTTGTCGTATGTGACATTATTTACTGTGGGTGAGTAGTAAAAGTGTATGAAGAGGATTTTCAACTAAGGGATCTTGATCAAGTTTTCTTCTTTTTTTCCTGTTTGTATTCTTTATTAAACAATGCCAACCTCAATTCACTCACAAAACAGAACAGGTACCTTAATCAAGTCCTTAATCCTCCAACGAATTTCAGTAGCCAATCATATTCTACGTTTACATCGCGGTGCATTGTGGTAAATAATGTCGAAATATTGCAGAAAGTAGTATGAATACATGTGAAGGTAGCGTTACCATGAAACAAATGTTATCTTAGCTCGGGATTTAATATAAAGCAAAGACCTGAAATTGTGCATGATTTCACGTTATGAATTTTGAGCAAATCCCTACCCGCCGCTAGAGGACACTAAAACTTCTGGTCTTGGTGTAGTCTCGTGAACTTTGGTGGGAAAGAAGAAGAAAAAAACGTCTGGCATTGTTCATGCGTACCACTTCTCTTGTGTTGAAAAGTCCTCAATTCAAGCAAAATGACGGCTTTCTGCTTCCAAACTCAGCTCGCGTCCATCATGGATGAGTTGTGCAAAGCGACCGTTACAGAGATCGGCAAGCTGGTAGCGATTGAGTCGAAGATGCTGAAAATCGAGATCACCCGCGGCCGTAACGAAATAGCGTCGCTCACCGAGAAGCTGAATTTGATGGAGACTTTGCTCCACATGGCGCAGCGGGGCAGGCCGCAGGATGCCAGGGAAGGCTCGGAAAGCGCCGGGCTGGAGGCTGACAGGACAAGAACTGTCTCCAAAAGGTAGGCTTGTTTTTCTTCCATCTTGTCAGCACTCCCTTGGTGTCTACCTGCAGGCTGGAGATACCAGGGAGATGCTATCATGACCGCACAATGTATTGACTCTCAAACGGTTGCACTTTAGTGAGTTCCCATGTGAGAACACCATCTCCTCACCAGAGACGAGCACTTCAGTCCAAGATGAGCAGCATCCCGCCGCTGAGGTTTGTGTTTAATGGTCACCGACGTGCTATTTTGTGCAGAGGAATGATTTCCCCATTTCCCCAATTAGACGTTTCATTTAACGACTCAGAATCTTGAGCTGGTGGTAAAGGAGGAGCCGAAAGAGGTGGACAACAGAGAGATTGAACAAGAAAGAGCAAGTGAAAGCAGTGAGTTTGGAATCACCTCTTGTATTTAATGCTGCTATATTCATTTCAGTGTTTCCGCTGTCAGATTCTGTAAATTGAACCCATATCTGATCCAGATTTGTAAGCAAATTTTATTTGCGTATGTAGGGTCAGTTATTGTGAATTAAGTATACATCTAATAGATTGTCAACTGTAGTACTTTGTATCCAATATCATAACATGTTAAATTGTTGTACAGACACCCAGAAGAGTCCAGACGTGAGCCAGCGCCACAAACCTGTCTCCGAACACCATCTTCCCATGTACCTCGACTGCATCGTGAGCCTCAATGCGCCCTCGTGCCTCACTGTGCCCGAAAGGAGGGAGACGCAGTGGAACCCCCCGCTCACTCTGCCCCACGCAAGTCACGAGGCCAGCAAAAGCTCGCCCGCAAATGCCACGCCCCAAAGCTCGCTCAGGAGCGCCAAGATGCACCACCGGAGGACCGCCTCCGGCGGCAAGGGGTTCGGCTGTTTGCAGTGCGGGAAGAGCTTCCGCTGCTACAGTCAGCTGGAGATCCACCAGAGGAGTCACACGGGAGAGAAGCCGTTCCGGTGCACGCTGTGCGGGAAGCGCTACGCCCAGAAGGGCCACTTGTACACGCACCAGCGCACACATACCGGGGAGAAGCCGTACCGCTGTCACATTTGCGGTAAGGGCTTCATCCAGAAGTGCACCCTGGACATGCACCGGCACACGCACACGGGAGAAAAGCCCTTTGTGTGCATTCAGTGCGGCAAGGGCTTCACAAAGAACTGCAATCTGAAAAAGCACCTTTTGGTGCACCTCGAGCCCGAAATGCAACTCTGCAGCAGTAGCGCGCTAACGCTAAGCGAGCCGCTCCCGAACAAAACCTCATCCAACGTTGTTGTCAGTCTCATGTAACTTGCTCAGGTGGTTGTCGAAAAGAGTAGCGCTATCTAAATTAAAACGAGGGCTGTAACTAATGATAATTTAATAATTATAAAATTAAAATAAATAAAATTAATTATTTTTCATTAATTGATGAGTTGACTTAAAAAAAAAAAAAACACAGGATACAGTCATAAATTATGATTCAGTTCCGGATTTGGTCCGTAACATGTCCGAAAGTTGGCAAAAATTAGGGCACGACTGATTTTTATGTGGCCGATTCTGATATTTGGCAGGATAAAATTCTGATAACCGATCAAACTTCTGATTAATTAAAAAAATATAATATAGAAAATACGGTAACTTATTTTGTTGGTCTCTTGACGCTTACAACAGTTGAGATATGAATTACAAGCAGAACATTTGACTGTTTTACAATACTTTGTCCTATTGTATTTGTTGGACTTTACAAAAGAGTGATATATTGACCAAAAAATGGCAAATATTTTTTGAGTGGGGGGGCAATGTTTGAATGTCATTGGTTTTGCAACAACAACAACAAAAAGAAGTATCTGCAAATATCAGCCGATTTATAAAAGAGCGTTGATTAATCGGTTGGGACTTTGCAAAAATGTTGATCGTTGTTTTACAAAGTAAAAACAGATGTTCTATTTTGAAAGAAAAAAAAATTAAGGATCATCAGTCTGATTTCAGAAGAGAATCGGCCGAGCGACAGCCTGTAATTTGAAAAACTAAAGTCAGGTCACTCGTAAGTCAAGGTACCACTGTAAAACAAATGGTAAAATATGCGGCACTTTTATTTTCACGTGCAATTGTGTGCGGGCATTTCCACTGAGCAAGAACAACAACGTGTCTTGAGTGTCGCGAGATTGTTGCTATGTTTAGCGGGTTTTCCGAACAGTCTTGCCAGTAGTTTTGAAAAAATAAAAAATAAATAAAAATAAATAACAAGCAACGATGCCAAAGGTGGCCCTGGTGTGGGCAATATTTCAACACAGTGGAGGGAAGTTGCCAGGAGGATTTACATTATAATATAATGATAATGTTTGGGGGAGTCCCAGCTAGGGAATGTGGCGAATATGAGTTAACTCATAATGTTAGCACACTTTAAAAATGTTGAAAAATGGAAAAATCAAATTGATGCATGCTTTTGATGTGTGGGTGTATGTGTGTGTGTGAATTTTGATTAGCAATGTAATGTTAATGTAATTTTGACGACTGCTTATAATTTAGATTTCCATATTTATTTCATAATTATAACATACTGTACACTGCATATCTAAGTTGCATCTGATTGTAACAATGCAATTTAATGCTTTAAATAAATACACGAATCAATTATAATCCGTTTTTCCAAAATATTCTTGTTTTTTTTTTTAGTAGAGCACCTTTTATGTCTTTATTTGTGTATTTTTTATTTCTTTACTTTTCTTTTTAATTCGTAAAATATTTTGTTTGTAAATGCTCTAGTTTTGTGAAGCACATAGATACATTGTGTGTGAAATGCGCTGTATAAAGTTTTCTTGCTTAATATGGAACACAATTGTGGTTATCTTGGCATAGCCCTTGACAACGTTCCAATTAACTCATTCAGTACCAGACTTTTTCAGACCCTCTGTGGAATTACATATGAATATGTCATTGTGATAGAATGAGTTAATTGCTTTCAATCGATCGATAGAATTGATGATTATCGATATGATTAAATGAATACCACTCTACTTTGTCATTCCTTTGGAAATAAAACAAAAGCTGACTGCCATGGGGTGCCTATTTCTTTCTTCCATCCTTACTCCACATAAAACAAATTGCAATTGCAATTGTAGAACAAAGATTAACATTACAATATACAAAAATGAAATGGCAAGTTTTGAAAACAACAAACCCATAAACTAAATGTTTGTTTTAATCATTGTTATAGCACACCATCAAGACCGTTATAATTGTTTTACACTACAACGACACATAAAATGATTGATTTTGATTCGTTTCTAATGTGATAAAATAGATGTAAAGTTCATATCTTGTGCTGCGTTCACGTACAGCTCGGAAAGGGCAAATCCACATCCCACATTGCACCGCGGCATAGCAGCTAGCAGCTAGCCTTGGTCCAACACTATTCGCTCGCGGATCTCATTTGGTCCAATACATGCCGGAAGCGGCGAGGCCGAACCGTCGAATTATTTGCGCCTAGTCCGCGTCGAGATGATGTGCAACACCACCAACAGAAGCTTCCGGATGCAGCTGACGGCCATCCTGGAGAAGCTAACCAAGACGGCCCTGATGGAGATCGGAAACCTGGCGGACGAGTGCTCGTCGGTGCTCCTTGGCGAGATCTCCCTACACAAGAGCGAGAATGAGGCCCTGAAGAAGAGATGCTACTCCCTGGAGCTGCAGCTCAGAGCCGCCCGGGAGGCTCACTACTACCCGGGCCACGTCAACAACATCGGCCGAAGGAATCCCGAAGGTCAAGATGCTCTTAAAACTGGTGGGTCGCTTTTGGGGAGAGGGGCTTTAAAAATGGAGCACGTTTCAAGGGTGCTCCAAGGAAAATTGAAGTGACACATTGATGATGTCATAACAATGCCAACGGTTCTAATAATAGTGTGAATAAAAATACCCCCCTCCGGCTTCCCAAAAAAGGAAGGAAAAGCGTGCTTTTAATAAAATAGTTTTGCCTGCCTGCCATGTTAGTCACTGTAAAATAAAGACGGATCTGATCCAGATTCATTTAGTCATTAATAATTCATTTATATATGATTAGTAGGAGTTTAGCTGTAAATGTTATCCAGATCCGATCCACATTCTGTAGTTGAAATCAGTTTAGAAGCAGGTTTACAAGTTGTGATTAAAAACAACAACAAATAAACAAAAACAGATCTGACCAAGATTTTTACATTTATATTTGGGTTAGACCGTTTTATCCGAATCGGATCCACAATGTGTTTTTGAAAACGGTTCTAATTCTTGTCGTGTGGGTACAAATTTAAATGTAATCCAGATCTGATCCATCTTGTGTTTGGAAGCAATTCAATTTGTATATGCACGGTTAGATATTTTAGAATTAATCCAGATCTGGTGGAGACTACATATTTGAATCAAATTTTTGATGTGTGCATCCTGGATTAGTTTTGTGTAAAAATTTGACCCTGGCCTGATCCAGATTGTATAATGTGTAAATGTGTGTTATGTTTTGATTTGTGCAGACCACCACCACCAGCAGCAACAGCAGCAGACGGCCGCTCCCGCCATTGACGGAGTATTCGGGAAGGATTGGTGCATGGATCTGTGGAGGGAAGACAAAAGGGCCTCCACTCAAAGGAAAGAGGCAGCTGAGCCCGTTGCGATGCCAAGCATGGGACCGCAGGTAAATCTGTGTGCCGTTATTAAAGCTCTTGTCACAAATAACCTGCCATGTCTTTGCAAGGCATTCATATGGTGGTAACATTTTGGCAGGTGTTAGATATAATCGACGGAGAACCCGACCTCATCTTCGTCAAGGAGGAAATGTACGACGATCATCCACTCGGGCAGCAGCAGATTCGGTTGACGGATAACAGAAAAGGTAAACGTTTTCTAAGTAAAGCATGGGTGGGCGCTTCATGAATTTTAAGATTTTAAAATCTGAGGAAAAACGACAGCTTGTGCGTTTTTACTGCTCTTACAGTGTGTGGTGACCAACACAACATCGCACACCACGGGATAATCACTCTGTAAAATCTTCCAGAGACATATGTAATATAATCGGGCCTTTGCTGATTTGGATTGGACGGGATTGAGGGGAAATCATTGACAACATGATAATACAACATGATAATCGCAAAGGATAATATTTTATAGACAACCGATAATCGGGCTTTTGCTCATTTTGATCAGGAGGGAGGAAAAAGATTACCGCAAGATAATCATTCAGGATAGTTTTTTTTAGAGTCATATGATAATCAGACCTTTGGTTATTTTGATCAGAAGGGGAGAAACATTACCTCCTAACACTCCACGCAATAATGCACTCAAGATAATCTTTCAGACATTTGATAATTGACTCTTCTTTGATCACACGGAATGAGAATACCCGAAACTGTCCTGATTATCGGTATGTGTGTACCTTTATAATTAAAAAAAAAACAAAAAAATCCTGACTACTAACCTGAGTATTCAATGGTGGTAATAGCTTGCGTATCGCGTAGATGTCGGGCTGCTGGACGCCGAGCTCCATCGCTCCGTTAACGAGCTCCAGCTGCACTCGGAGGTTCTGAACACCTTCCCGTTGATGGCCGACAGCCAAGCGCAGCGCACGCAGCCCAACATCATGGACAAGCTGATCGAGGACGCCGCCATGAGCACGCTGCTGGACGCCACGGGCGCTCCGGCGGCCGCCACCGCCGGCGACTACGTCGACTACGCCGGCGGCATCCACGGGGGCGCCGGCAAACAGCTCGCTCTCCTCCCTGCCAAACCAATGAGACCCAGAAAGCACTTCCAATGTCTCTTCTGCGGCAAAGTTTTCAACTACCTGAGCAGCCTGAAAGTGCACGTGAGACGGCACTCGGGCGAGAAACCGTTCAGCTGCACGGTGTGCGGCAAACGCTTCGCCCAGAAGACGTACCTGAAGCTGCACCAGCGCGTGCACTCCGGCGAGAAGCCGTACAGCTGTCCCAACTGCGGACGCAGTTTCTCGCAGAAGAGCTCGCTGAACATTCACTATCGGACGCACACGGGCGAGAAGCCGTACAGCTGTGTGGACTGCGGCAAATGTTATGCCTACAAGTACGGCTTGAACCACCACCAGTGTTTCACCCACATGAAGACCACCTAAGTGGGAAGCACACGCGTGGGCTCTCCAAGTGTTATTTTGATTCACAGAATTTTACGATTTCTTCACTTATAACAATTGGGTCAAATATAGCTTAACTCATTCACTCCCAGACGTTTTCAGACCCTCTTTTACAGTAACGTTTGAAAAATTTGGAAAAAAATATAAATAAATTCCTGGGATTGAATAACTGCAATGTGAAAATTCAAGTAAATTCGTCAATGGTAGTGAATGAGTTAATTGTGAGTCAAAAAGGGACGCTTGCGTCAAAATAACCCAAAAAGTTAGTAAGCCGAAAGCATAACAACAACAATTGGGTTATTTTCGACCCAACTGTATTTTTTTTTTTTGGTGTTTGCAGTGTGGGATTAGTACTCCTTTTGTGATAAATGAACTTTGTGCTAAATGAAGCTGGAGAGAGACAATTCAAATGTCAGGAAAAAACAAGTGGAGAACATTTGTCATTTAAAAAAAAACAAAAAACGTTTTGTACTTTAAAGTGGAAGTCAAGTCAAAAATGTTCTTTTTAATTCATTTTAATATATTTATCTTTATCTATCTTTGTGGAATATGAATTAAGCAGAAAAATCCACCTGTTTTGATCCATCCCAGGGGGCTGCCATTTTGTGCTGTGCTGCCACTTGCTGTCGACATAAAATGACATCACGGCGCCGAAGGGATCAGCTTGCACATGTCACATGACCAAACCCAGATAACAGTTGACAGCAAGTGGCAAAATGGCCGCCCCCTGAAATGGATAAAAACGGGTGGAGTTTTCTGCTTAATTCACATATTCCACAAATGCAATATTAATCAGAATGCCGTGTTTAGTTAGTGAGCCCGCATAGAACATATTGTGAAGAAATTGTTTGACTTCCTCTTTAAGTCCTTTGATTTGCCTTTGAATACATTTCTCGTTTTCTTTTTTTGGCAATTACACTCTTAAAATTGTGCTTTCATCCACTTGCCGTTGAAATGCATGGGAAAAATACACAGGACGCAATGTCATCTTCGACCTTGCAGTTCTGTTTCGTATTTATCTGTTTTATGGCACTTAGTGTGAATACCTCATTGAAACGCTGACCTCATCCGCATTGCATGCTGTCATGTTTGCTGTGCATTGTTTGAAATACCTCCTCCAAGGCCGGAGTCAACGCTCCTGTCTCGTAAAAGACGGAATAATACGTTTGTGCCGATGTGTAGCATACACCTTCAACTACCTCATCACAACAGTCAATGTAGACTTTTGATTTCAACCGCACGGTGTGTCCGTGACCTTCGACAACTTGTGACTCTATGATGGATAGGTTTTAAAGATTTTCAAAATATGGGTGCTCGTTGTTTCCCCATCCTTGTATTGATTATCGTTGCTTCCTTTGTAGGTGGAATGTAGCAACTCGGAGCACTGATTTGCTATCATTGTTCTGAAATAATCAAAAAATAAACGCAAGGGCACAATGTAGATACAGGTGTCAATAATCCACAAAATCGTTAGCCTATTAGCATAAATATTCAAGTCATTTTTGAATGTTTTCTAAAAACAAGTGGGAAGTTGCCTTGAGTTAAACCTTTGCACATGAACTTTAGGATAGAGAATCGACATGGACGTTGCGATTTTTTTTTTTTTAGCAAGCACATTGGTTACTGATGCGATAGTAAGTACTGAGGCATTTATGCTACTAGGCTAACAATATTGTGGAAAACGTATTTCAGTAGTTGAATTTAAAAAGTGAAACTTGGGTTATATCGATTCACTATACACAGTTGAGTACTTAACATTTATTAATATTGTTGATGGTGGTTCTCACCGCAAATTCATCTTGTGATATTAGAATACTTTATTCAAATGATTTTATCATGACAGAAATCAGAATAAGCCTTCTGTCAAATATTTTTTCGCGTTTAATGAATTTACTGTTTGAGTTTTACTTTCTGAATTGAACTACTGAATGAAATCCAACTTCTACCATATTCAAATTTATTGGTATGCGCGGCACCTGTGATGAAAAATTCAAGGCCTCAGGGGCCGCTTTTGTTTGCTAAACATGCTGAAGCCAATTCAACAGATGTTATAAAAGTACAAATGGCTTTATATGAAACAAAGCATTGTTACCTTGAAAATCCCCATGTAAAACGTTCCTATTTTGCTTGTTGTGTTTGCCGAAAGAAATTACAGATTTGCGTCGTGTTTGCATGCCCATAACAAAGCCCTCCGACCCCCCGCCCCCAAATGTTAAAGTATGTGCAAATGTTCATTGGAGTCCAATGAAAAAAGTGCATTCTTTAAAATCCGAACAAAGCACACTCGGACTGTATTTTTGAGGGATGTTTTATTGAATAAACTTTTTGACTCCCGAGTGAAGGCTGATGACTATCGTGAAGAATAAAGCAATCTAATACACTTTTAAAGCTGCAAACAAAAAGACGTAAGATATATGTCATTTCATAGATGCAATAACAGCACACGTTCGATCCAGTTTTTACAACTCTGTCCATTTTGTCTTCACCAAGCCGCCGAATCGATTCATCTTCAAGCGCTTTTGTCCCCATGAGAGCTGCTAATGAGCTGGAGCCTATCGCAGCTGATTTGGGCATTTTACACTTTTCAATGATTAACCTCACGTGCACGTTTTGGAATGTGGGAGAAAGCCCGAGCATAGTGTTGCCCCACATGTTCGCTACTCATGAATTCACCTGTTTACCGAATGTTTTTGTTTTTATTCACTGGGGGGAAAAATCACCTATTTGCTCATTTGCACTCCTTCTGAAACACATTAATACGGCAAAAGATGGTCCAAAAGCTCTGTTAAAAAAAAAAAAGAAAGAAAAAAAAGCAGTGCTTAGGTACCATCTCGGTGCCAAGGAACTCTGCTAAAAGACACGCCAAAGCCCTTTTCTCGTGGCATATACTTTATAAGCCGTTCTAATACTCCAGCCTTCAAACTGAGGCGGATGTGCTAACCACAACCCTAACGTAAACGTTCGTATAACATTCCCCCTAAATGGTACGCCTCTTATGCTTCAACATATGACGCAGCAGCTGCGTCTTCACCTCGAACTTCATTCCGCATTCGCCGCAGCCGATGTGCGTTCGGACGAGGTGACTCCTCATGCTGCCCTTCTGCGCGAACCTCTGGCCGCAAAAGCGACACACGAAGCGCTTATCCCCCGTGTGCACCACCATGTGGGTCTGGAGGGCCGACTGGCTGGCCCAAGTCTTCCCGCACAGGCGGCACTTGTTGGCGGGCAGTTCGCACTTGTGCTGCTTGAACTTGGCCTTGGTCTCAAATTGCTCCTTGCACACAATGCACCAGTAGGGCTGGTGGGCTCTTTGGTGTACCATCAGGGTGTTGGGGTTGTAGAAGGCAATGTTGCATCGTAAACAAAAGTATTTTTTTTCACTGGCGCTTGAGCTCGTTTGGACCGTTAACTTGCTCTGACCGTCTTCGACGACATATTCGAAACATTCGTCCTCTGCGCTGTTACTCAACTGAATGACTTGTTCGCCAGTCGCATTATCATCATAATATTCATTCTTACTGTCTGCGTCCATCGAGACGTCCACCGGCCACACTGGCATTTGCTCGACTTCCTCCGGGAAGAGTTCGTCTTGGTCGTCTGTTCAAACAAGAGAATAGAAAGATGCCTAAATGTCTGACTGTCCAACGCATAACGCCGGAAACGGTATTTGCACGCACACTTAGAAAGTGCAGTGGTGCCTTGAAAATGGGACTACGATAAATCATTTCAAAAGCATGACAGAACATCTGAAATGTATTTGGGGTTAATAAGAGGCAGTTTGTGTGTGCTGACATTAAGCGTGATTTGCTTAATTACTCTATTACCACGGTCACACATTATTTATTTTTCATTGGCCCTAGCAAAAGGATTTCGTTTTTATCAGCTTAGCCGTGTGTGGGTCCAGTTTTGAAACGATTTATCTTGGTCTCATTTTTCATATCATAAAAACCTGGCATTTGAAAAGGGGAGTGTAGACTTTTTATATCCAGTGTATACTTGTTTTAATTTACTCACAAATTCGCTTCGTCGAACGCAAATCTATTCATTAGTTGTATGGTGGCAACCGGTGACTACAGATGTTAATTTCAGTATTTTATACATTGTTGATATAGAAAAAAACATACATTATTTGTAGTAAATATTTTGAAATTCTCACCGGTATGTAAAATTAGATAATCTCTTGCAGCACACTAATTTATTATGATACAGTGGTTGGGAATATCTGAAGTACGACGATAAAGCATTATTTGCACTTTTTGCCCCGCCCCTCCTCCCACATTACAACATAACACAAAGATAACGACATTCAAAGATCAACAACAACATTTTGTGGAAAGACGACCGTTACTACAAAACATACGGTTTGGAAACTGTTACAAAGTTTATTTTCGGAGCCTGTTGCGTACATACAATGCATCAAAACAACAGAGAAGGGATTTGTGATGATTCGCCACAATTCCACCGTGTGGCGCAGTCCACTTGAATTAGTCCTGTTTGAGTGCCGAATGGAAGATGTTAAAAAAAGGCCTCGCTGACGGCGGGCGACTGGCCGACTTTCTGTCTGATCAGTTCGGCCTCCTGCCTTCTGGCCGCGCGGGCGTCCTCCAAGTACATCTGAAGGCGCTGTTCGTGCATTTCATCCACCTTCCAAGCCGCTGTCGACGCCTCCTCCAGCGTGTCGGTGACGTCACAGTCGAACAGTTCCCTCTTTCGAGAAGACACGCGGTGGGGGGCCACCAGGGTCGAGGGTCCCGGTTCTGCCGGTGTCGAGGGCCTTGACGGTGAGCTGCTTGGCGAGGTCAGCGGCTCGCCAATGGACATGAGCTTGTTGTTGCTGCCGCCGCCGCAGCCCAGACCCTCCACTGGGAAGTGAGGCAAAGTATGTGTTATATACCAGGACATACAGAGTAAATAATTGCATTTAAATAAATTATTTTACATCTTTAATCGAATATAGTACTAGTACTATTAGATGTTCTCAAAGGTACCACCTTATGTTGTTATTATATTAAAATATTTAGCTTGTCAAGTAACACAACAACGATCAAAAGAGCAGACCTAAGCAGTCATCAAAAATGAAGTAGAGGTTTTATTCGAAAAAAAAAAAAAAATCTTATTGTAAGCTACTGTAACATAATTCACTTAAATATAGGAAAACAGTACCTAAATAACTAAATTAACATGCATTGCATAAATCATAGAAATAAAAAAATGTGCCTAAATGAATGTTTAAAAGCAAAAAGTTCTAACAGAGTTAATAGAAATGTTTTCCACTTGAAACTGAACTGGACTTACTTTTCTGAATTAGAAAAAAGTTTCGGCCACTGCGACGTTAGCGACGTTAGGCACCTTTTGGACATTTAATTCAGTGATTCTTTCGTGTACCACTAGGGGGAGCCTGTGCACCACTTTGAAAATCACAGCAGTGCACTTGGGAATGGTACAATATGGAGTTTATTTTCACCGAAATATATACACAAAACCTAATCATATGACACACATGCCTCTGTCTTGGTCAGTACAATATAGCTACAATAATAAAAATAATAATAATAAAGAATACGCACCAAAACGTGACCTATGTGTCGTCTTGATGTGAAGCGAATCGCCTCCCGAGCACACAACTCATCCCCAAAGTTAAGGGTGAGCACAAGATTTAACAGTTTTTATATTTTGCTGGTGACTAAACTCGAGTGAAACTTGTTTTAGGTTTTATAGGCGGCAATTCAATTTCCAGTATTTCCTACAGGGGAAAGAAATAGCAAGTGGACCATCTTACGTAATTAACTGACATGGAATGTTGGAATGGGACGTATTCCGCTCTCACTAAAAAAAATCGATCTTTATCATGCTGGATGCTTCCGTTATCTACGACATGTCGACTGATACACATTGCTCACGTTGAGCAAAAACTTACCGACAGACTCCATCATGGCCTCCAGCAGAATGGCCGTGTCCACGCGCTGCTCGTTTATCGCCGGCCTACGACCGTATACGGCGTCCACCAACTCGAACCACCTCCACGCTTTGGTCCTGTTCTGCTCTTTTATTTTGCGGTATTCGCAGCGCAGCTTCTTGCACTTCATCTGGCACTGGCCGCACGTCCGGTGGAAGCCCTCGGCGGCCATCCGCTGAGAGACCAGCTGGAAAACCTTCCTGTTCCGAACCGCGCCAACGAGCTCCCGCTGCACCTCCTCTTCGGCGAGGATACCGAGGAAGGTCTGCACCTCCTGGAAAGTCCAGGGTGTGCTGTTGTGTGCTGATGTTGTCCGGAAAAAGGCAACATAAACAATTTTTAATTTATAGTTTTGTTTTGTCAACTGACTAGTGATTTGATCACTTTTCAAAATCAACTATAGAGATCAATTAATCGAATGTTATTGCTATTATTATTTTATATATATATATATATATATATATTTTAATGAGATGAAGTAGAATCTTGCTCTGAAAGTTCTGACACACATAAGGATAATCGGACAAAATTTGGTTACTCCTCCCTAGATTTGTGATGTCAGAGTTTTTTTTTTTTTTTTTTTGCTGTCAAGGATGCAGAATAAATATTTTCTTAAAGTCTCAAAAAATAAAATTTTACCGTTATATCATGAATATATCGGGGCCAGTACCAACACGACTTGGCTCACAGTGTCCCCACATGGCCCTCCCATTTAAAAAAAAAGCTTAATGTCCATCTTAAAGTCTAAGTGATTATACCACGTGTGCGTTAAAGATGATTTTTCCTCCTTTGCTTGAGAAACAATCGTACATGTTAAACCTGTTCAATACTCGCGATACACAATCCTTTTTGAGTGTGGTCAACACTCAAGTTCAATGGAACGATAGCCAATTCGGAAGTCACCTGAAGCTTGTGCTGTTGCCAGACAGAAATAGAGGAGCAAATTGTTGTAGCATGTCTAAGTGTCTCTCAGGCATTTTCTGGCAGTGTGGATGCCTTGTGGTACCATGCTGCCTCTCAAAGGTTCACCTTGGTACTACAACAGGCATCAGGCGAGTCACAATTGTCTGTGGAGATATGGTTATGTGTGAGGTGTTCTGTGTTGGTCACCAAATGCACCACATAATATAAGAGAGAGCAGTAAAAACACACTCGCTGGAGTTTTTCATCACATGTGGGGTCTCTCAAAAAAAAATCTGCTTCGATGACAAGCATCGTTATTCGTGTACACCATTGAAGACAGTGGCGTCACTTACTTTCTCGGCTGAGTGTTTCATGGGAGAAGCCGCCAGCAGCGCCCTCCAAATAATCTTCCACTTTCACCTGAATCACATCGGCATTCTCGGTGTCGGGCCCGGTCATCACAACCTGCGAAATGGAACAGCCAGAATGAAAATGTGTTGTTTACTGCCGCATGCAGGGGATATCCCCAATGAGAGTTTGCGACCATGGTGAGAGGAACGGCACTCAATCAAACGTTAACCCACTTCCAAGGCTCAACTGATAACTAAAGTGTTCATTAGGTTTTGGATCTTATATCTCGGAAAGATATGTGCAACTGTGGTGGGGGGGATGGTCGTGATAAACAGTTGTGGTATCATTCTGGTTCTGCCACGGCAGCCCAGTTCGCTCGAAATGGAGCACGTCGTGTGATTTCGGACATTTTTTTTTTCCTCCGTATTCAATCCTTGCTGTGTTTTCTCACTAACCTTACCTGGGAGAGTTCATGGTTGTGGCAATTTGCAGGACTGATGTCCTTTACGTAGAGCTTCCTTCCATCAGGTGTAACTCGCACTTTGATGGTGAATGGACAACGTTTCGAATCAGGGCTAAAGAGAAATTAAAATTAAAAAGGTAAGTGACATTTTGTTGACAGTATAATGGACACGAAGATCACAATACTGTATCAAACTTACCCTTTGCTGCCATGGGCGCAAGCAAAGTCCAGTTCGGCAAACACTAAATCGTCACTGTATGATTTTTTCCTTGCTCGCTTCTTGGCATTCTCCACAGTCCTGGAGCTACGCTTGTATAGCTCCACAAAATTGGACCTCTGCCATCTTTCGATGGCCTCCGAGAAAGACTCAAAACTATAAAACTCAGCGCCTTTCTCCAAATCCTGCGCTTCGCTCGGAGAGAAACAGTCCAGAGGCATGGATGTAATTATATCCTGCAGGGAAAAAAAAACAAGTCACAAAGTGAATATACACAGTATAATAGACACTTTGAATATTCGAAACGCACATCGTCTACTTGCTGAGCATCAATCTTATGACTAGCGCGGAATCTGTCTTTCCACAGATTAAGGCACCAGTCCTTTCCAAAAACTCCCTCGATGACTGGAGACACAGACTCTGGAAAAAAGCAGACATCATGGATTAAGTCAAACGACAGCTTTTCACATGTCTGAATCAAAAGTAACGGCCGTATTGCTGTTGAGAAAATGCGGCTGTTTCTGTGTAAAATTAGTAGCCAATTAAAAAAAATCTGTTATAGCAAAAATAATACAAAGGTATAGTGGGGAAATAATTCTTTAGTGGGTCTGCCATACAACGAACCGAAGGAACCTTTTGGCATCTTTAAAATTGCTGTTTCGCTAAAGGAAAATGCCCAACAGTAAAACGCACACTGCTCACGGGGTAACTATTAAAGCAGGAGGTGGGATGTATTGTATGCCAATCACAAAGATCACTGTTATCTAGAGGAAATCTGCAGTTTATAGAACTATTTTATGGATGTTTGTTCATTACATGTATTTTTGTTTAACATTCGTGCTAATAATTCATTTTATAGCAATGATATAGCTCACTATATCATTGGTAGCATCCCTTTCCAATCTATTGCCATCCAATACAGAGGGTGTGCCTAATGCCGTGTCCATGTAAACAAACGACCATTTACCGTGAACGTCGTCGTCCGTCTGGATGGCAACGGTCCGGTGGCTCCGAGGCAGCCCGGGCGCGTCGCTCCTGGCCGCCGTCAGCTCGCACTCCAGCGTGTCGACCTTCTCCGTCAGGGCCGAGTTGAGCGTCTTGAGCCGTGTCAGCTCCAAACGCAGCTCGACCGTGTCCTCGTCCACCGCCTTGCATAGCTCGGCCATGGCGGACTCGGCCATCGTCTCCATGATGGAGGAAAGCTTGGAATGAAGAGATATGTTGATTTCCATCGTTTTGGAAAGCGTTTGTGCTTTTGAAAACGTTCCCTGTTTGTTGAAGAAAGTGTCTTGGTATGAAAAATGTAATTGCTTTCGAGTAAAAAAGCGTGTCGAGGTGACAATGAGGAAGGAAGCTCTACCCCTCAAGTCAAGCGGAACCAATCGCGTTAGAGCAGAAGTGACGTACATGACTACGGCATCCTCTTCTTTGGTGGTATTTATGGACGGTTAACAAACCGGCTAGCAAGCGCATTACCGCCACTGGAGTGTGGAACAGAATACCTTAATAGAAAAAAAAATACAATAAAATACACGTATTAAAATTGTGTTTTATATATTCATTTATTCTCCTTCAATAAACTAAACAAGCAACCGAACACAAATAATAACAAATAAATTCTGTTTTCTAAACGGGTTTGTGACGTGTACTGTCCGCCGGAAGCAACCGGTCAGCTGCGTCGCATTTACTCGCCGCTTCCTGGTTCTCTTAGCGGCTCTTTTCGCGTGACAAGTTCTCCTAATTCTCCTAAATGCAGGGTTTCCGTCGCGGTTTCCCCTAACCTTCAACGGGACAACATCTATACAAAGACATTTGTCCGGACCTCCGCCGCCACCATGAACACGGAGAAGGACTTTACGCCGTTGACGCCTAACATCGTCCGGGCTCTCAATGATAAACTGTACGAGAAGAGGAAAGTGGCGGCCCTGGAAATCGAGAAGCTGGTGCGCGAATTCGTGGCTCAGAACAACTCCACTCAGATCCGTCACGTCATCCAGATCCTGGCCTCGGAGTTCGCGCTGTCTCAGCACCCACACAGCCGCAAGGGAGGACTCATCGGCCTGGCCGCGTGCTCCATCGCGCTGGGTAAGGACTCTGGTCTGTATCTGAAGGAGCTCATCGAGCCGGTCCTCACTTGTTTTAACGACTCGGACAGCCGCCTGCGTTATTACGCCTGCGAGGCTCTCTATAATATAGTCAAGGTGGCCAGGGGAGCCGTGCTGCCCCACTTTAACCTGCTTTTTGATGGGCTGAGCAAGCTCGCAGCTGATCCGGACCCCAATGTCAAAAGCGGCTCCGAACTTTTGGACCGACTCCTGAAGGACATTGTGACTGAAAGCAACAAGTTCGACCTCGTCGCGTTTGTCCCTCTACTAAGAGAGCGCATTTATTCCAATAACCAGTACGCCCGGCAGTTTATCATCTCCTGGATCCATGTCTTGGAGTCCGTACCTGACATCAACCTGCTGCACTACCTCCCTGAGATCCTGGATGGCCTCTTCCAGATCCTGGGGGACAACAGCAAGGAGATCCGCCGGACGTGCGAGGTGGTGCTTGGAGAGTTCCTGAAGGAGATCAAGAAGACGCCGTCCAGCGTGAAGTTCGCCGAAATGGCCAACATCCTGGTCATCCACTGTCAGGTGGCGGACGAGACCAAGGTGACCAATGACCTCATCCAGCTGACCGCCATGACGTGGATGAGGGAGTTCATCCAGCTGGCGGGCCGCGCGGTGCTGCCTTACTCGTCGGGGATCCTCACCGCCGTGCTGCCGTGCCTCTCCTACGACGACCGCAAGAAGAACACCAAGGAGGCGGCCAGCGCCTGCAACTACAGCTTGATGAAGCTGGTCACCCCTGAGGACGACGATGACGAGGCGGAGGAGGAGGAGGAGGAGGAGGAGAGAAGCGGAAGCGCCGAGTCGCCGTCTCGAGAAGGCAAGGTCGATGCCGGCGACGTGCTGAACTCCTCGCAGGAAGCGGCGGGCTTCAGCAACATCAGCTTCTTCGCCCCGGCGAGCACCGACAGGTCTCAGGTGACTCTGGACTTGGACGGTATCGTGCAGGTGCTGGACCGCCACCTCCACGACACCTCCACGGGCATGATGACGCGCATCGCCGTGCTCAAGTGGCTCTACCACCTCTACATCAAGACTCCGCGCAAGATGTTCCGTCACACCGACAGCCTCTTCCCCATGCTGCTCAAGACCCTCTCGGACGAGTCGGACGAGGTCATCCTCAAAGATCTGGAGGTGCTGGCCGAGATCGCGTCGTCGCCCGCCGGGCAGACGGATCCGGCGGCGGCCTGCGACGGGGCCGACAGCAGGCCGGCACTCAAGGTGCCGGACAAGGCGGGCAAAACCGGCGGCGCCGAATCCTCCCCGTCCACGCCGAGCATGAACTCCTACTTTTACAAGTTCATGATCAACCTCCTGAGACGCTTCAGCGCCGAGAGGAAGCTGCTGGAAAGCCGCGGGGCGTTCATCATCCGCCAGCTCTGCCTGCTCCTCCACGCCGAGAACATCTTCCACTCCATGGCGGACATCCTCCTCAAGGAAGAGGACCTGAAGTTCGCCTCCACCATGGTGCAGACGCTCAACACCATCCTGCTGACGTCGGCCGAGCTCTTCCAGCTGCGCAACCAGCTGAAAGATCTGCGCACGGCCGAGAGCTGCGCCCTCTTCTGCTGCCTCTACCGTTCGTGGTGCCACAACCCCGTGGCCACCGTGTCGCTCTGCTTCCTCACGCAGAACTACAAGCACGCCTACGACCTCATCCAGAAGTTCGGCGGGCTGGAGGTGACGGTGGACTTCCTGATGGAGGTGGACAAGCTGGTGCAGCTGGTGGAGAGCCCCATCTTCACCTACCTGCGCCTTCAGCTGCTGGACGTGGAGAGCAACCCGTACCTGATCAAGGCGCTCTACGGGCTGCTGATGCTCCTGCCGCAGAGCCAGGCCTTCCAGCTGCTCTCGCACCGCCTGCAGTGCGTGCCCAACCCGGAGCTCATGCGGACGGTGGACGGTGGCGAGGAGCGGCAGGCCGAGCGCAAGCGCGCCCACGTGGACTACGGCGAGCTGCTGCGCCACTTTGACTGCGTGCAGGGCAAACACCTGGAGGTGCGGCACCAGCGCTCGGGGCGCGTGGCCGAGCTGCCCGACAGGAAGCTGATGTGAGGGCGCACCATCCCGGGGGGGGGGGAACGGGAAATGACTGGAACCAAACGTGACATTACGAAGCTTGTACATACACTGGCATGACGAGAATCTTCAATCCGGCCGTTTTGCTTGTCCTCATTAGTGTCGCGGGACAATTTGGAGTCTTGACTAGCATGTTTTGGGAGTGTGGGGGAGAACATGCAAACGCAACACAGGAAGGCCGGAGCAGAGATTTGAACCTAGAACCTCAGAATTGCGACCCAGACGCGCTAATCGCTATCGCGCCGTGCTGTCGTGAGAATGTTGTGAAGAAATTCGGCACTCGGTTACATATTTGTTCTCGTTTTTAAAAAAAAACATTTTAGTGGAGAAAAAATGGCGCTGACACCATCATCATGTATTTTCTACAAAAGGAGTATCAGGGCCACGGTGAAAAGAGAAATAATTATACTGCAAGATTAAAGTCGTGATTTTACGAGAATATAGTTTAGATTAGAGCCACGGTATAACAAGAATAAAGTTGGTATGTTTTTGAGAGAAAAGTTGTATATTTTTTAGATTATTCGTAATGTGGTAAGAATTATAGTTGGATTAGTCTTTCATCGTTTTATGTACGCCATTTTGTGACAGCTGTCATTGTTTTTTTTTAAGTTAAGATTTAGCTCAGAGCATATGTTGGGTGGGCAGATTTTGAAATTCACAAGTTACTTT
Source organism: Filicampus tigris (assembly GCF_054856515.1). Lineage (NCBI taxonomy): Eukaryota > Metazoa > Chordata > Actinopteri > Syngnathiformes > Syngnathidae > Filicampus > Filicampus tigris. The sequence continues at coordinate 5,437,048 of NC_141232.1, forward strand.
ATCTTGAAAAAAAGGATTTTTTTTGCTAGAACATCAATATTTATTATTGATATTATGACTTTAAACTTAAATATATACCACTGTTCATCTCAAAAATATATAAAAAATGTTTTTTCAAATTTCAGATTTTCCTTATCTCCGAACCATACCAATTTTATCTGAAAAAAAACCCCTAAATTTCCCTCTAAAATATGACCTTATTCTCAGAATACGACAACTTTGATCTAAAAAAATATACAAATTCAACCTCATAAGATTACAACTTTACTTTAATGTAATTTATCTTCTTTTCATTTTGGCCCTAGCACGTAATTTTCCTGTTATTGTTTTTTTTTTTGGTTTGTTTTTTGCACTGAATGTCACACAGACATTTACTGACCTACCTACCAATAATTCAATACATGTTCCAATATGTTTGTTATTGTGCTTTGCAGTGGTGTCTTGACTGAAACCAATTTCTAATAAGTGGGTTGCCTTCATATTTGAAACTACTATTTGAAAGTCTTACACCGCTGTTGTTCGTGAACGAAGACAATATGACAACTGTCGTAACACAATCATGTGTTTTCCTGTCAGCAGGTACAGAATATGTATATATTTATCTTCTTCCTCTAAATTAATTTGTTCCATTTATTTCAAGCGAAACCAACACACATTTCATGCCAAGTAGTCCACGTTGGTTATTTAATGAACACAATGATGATTTATTGTCATGTGAGCCAACTTACAAAGCGTCACATGTCCAGAGCTGTGAGCCAGCTTGACTTTTCCACTTAAGACGAGGCATACATTCTTGGTATGTCTTTTATTCTTGTTAAACAAACGGCTAGCTTTACAGCCACAGCTGGCATAACACTCACTGCTTGTCTTTTTAATCCTAATATGCTGTTTTCCTTGGAGCTTTGCACTGCTTTTGTTGTCATTGGTGCGTAAAGTCGCCAATAAAGCTGCCCGATGATGACAGATGTGTTCTTTCTTCTTAATCAACTAGCAAATAAAACTCTGGAAAGACGGGTAGAACTTTATTTTTTTTATTATTATTATTTTTTTTAAATGTCAGTACATGATGCTTTGGGGCTGTTTTTCTTGGAACTGGAATTGAGGCTTTACATAGGGTAATTATCAACCGTTTGTAATATTAGCCAATGTTAGCACAAATGCTTAAGCCAGGAGTCTACTACTGCAGAAAGCAAACAAATGCCAGGGAGAAAAGCCGACTAGAAAATCGGAACTTTATTTGGGGTTACTCAAAAGCACTTTAAATGGTGGCAAGGTGCGCTGACTCCCATTTAACACGAGTTTGAATTCCATTCTGAACAAAGCCACATCCCCAGTCATAAGAGGGCGTGCACAAACCATTTTCTCAGCCGTTTATTTATTTTTAAATTTCCCATATATAAAATTCTTATTGAGTTGAGATGGGTTTTTTTTTATACTTGGCTTGTGAACAGGGGTGTGTAAACTTTTTCTCCAGTATCCACTCCTCATCGTTGCATCTTACTACAATTGGCTGGGAGACATCACATGGTTCGACTTCCTTAGTGTGACCCCAGCGGCTAAATGTGAACCCTCATTCATATAACGAAAACACATGAACGCATGTTAATGCGTGTGGGCGACCACACGGGGACATACTGTACCCCCCCAAATCCCAGCATGTACAGTACTGCACGTGTGCGTGTGTCTGCGGGGCATCTGTTGACTCCCATCAGTTAGCAGCCCCGCTACATTAGCTCTGAACTTCTGCCCCCCTCACCCGTGCGGACAAGACGACAGACGACTAATTTGGTCCGCCAGGATGAATGCAGATGAAGCTTTCGCCGACAGAATGCAGTCGAAGGAGCCACATTGGACACACGCAGCGTGGAAGGCTTCCGTTACTAGAGTGTCATCACATAAGCATGCGTTTGGCACCGGCGTGGCCCCAATAAACAAGAAGCGCGGGACCTAAAGTTAGGACGAAATAGTTTATAGACGACACCGTGCATTGTTTTTGCTTCACCTGTCTGGTTTCAAAGCAATCGGCAAGTCCTCAAATAGCACTTTGTATGTTATACACTCCATTAGTGGTAGGATTGTAGCCCCCAACCGCCCCCCCCAAACCAAGCTTTCTATCTCCACACGTTCACGTCCTATTTTAAGTAGCGCGTCAATTCTGGTAATTTGCTTCCACAACAAAATACTGGATTACAGTTCGGATCAGGACAGGAATGCATGAACGAATGTGATCCAAGACAAGAATCTTCTGTTTTGATGGAGCTATTCGGTGGTATAACTTAAGAATATGGTTATTTGCTGTTGTAGTTTTAATGGGGAAGAGAGCGGCACATAATAAGGCCGCACGATATATCGAAAAAAATATCGATATTGTGGTAATGGCTTATGCAATATGTATATGGCAAAGACATGTCATAATTTTCAGATGGAATTGTATGCTTTTGTTGGAATTTGACCGGTCGGATGCAAACTTCGCCACCCAATAGGTGGACATTAGGGGACTTGCAATGAATTCGCCAAGAACACATTGAGCTTGCTTACTTTGCCGAATGAAAACGATAAAATCTAAAAAAATGTATTTGTCTTTTCACAGTCCAGCCATTCAATCCCAGGACTTTTTTTTCAATTTTTTTCAAACGTTAGGGTAAAAGAGGGTCTGAAAATATCTGGCAGTGAATGAGTTAATTAGATAATAAAAATATAATTTCTTTAGGTATGTGTTAAACACACACACACACACAGTATATTTTCACAGCACATTTCATTTACAATTATAAAATCCCCATTAATCAGTTTTATATGAGCCGCCAGCGCCGCGTTGAGCGTCGCCAGCTTTTTCATCACTCTTCTCAAATATCATCGAAGCAATCACGGCAAATATTCCAGCGTCATCAATTTTTCCCACCGCTGTCATACCCTGACACACTACCTCGTGAGCAAAGCCTCTTTGTTCTTATTTGGACGCGCGGCGTTTATTTGAGAACGTGCAACACGCATAGTGGAACAACGCTGGCCGACATGAGATATGCCTCTGGGAGCTGGGGTCTTAACACTTATTTCGGGGCTTAGAGATGGAGGTTGTCCAGTATTTAGGGGTGTGTGGGAGGGGCCTTCCCCTGCCTTGCTCATTGCCAGATCATATCACCAAGGGGGTGACCTCGCCGCTCCGAATTCATAGTGGCCACATTGGCTCTCTTACAGGCAGGCGTCGAGGCTTCCCAGAGAGACAGCTGGGCAGGACGCAAGGCGGCGGCCCCAGATTCTCTTTCGGTCGATGGATCAGATGGTGCTGGGGAGGGCCCGCGAGGCCTTCGCGACGGACAGCAGGGCTAAGAGTGACCCCGATGCGTGCAGTGAGCACGGGGAGAAGTTGACGCTCTTCTGCTTGGAGGACCTGGAGCCCATTTGCGGGGTGTGCGGGAAGGCCGTGGCCCACCGAGGACACAGGCTCTATCCCATTAGAGAGGGGGCTCATGATTGTAAGGTAAGCGTGGCACACTTTGATTGCATCAGCAGTAATGAACATGGGATTTCATTACATCATCGGTACGTAGAAGAGCAAACAAACATTATATGCATGTGCTGTTGGTTTAGGTTAAGAAGATAGTGGTTGATTTATTAGCCGTGGACTTATACGTTCATATTTTATTTTTTTAGATCTTTGTTTTACTTGGATTTTATCATAATTTCTATTCTTTACTCCTATGTTTTTCTTTTTTTTAATCATTTTATTGTTTTGGATTTTACTATAGTAATTATTACCGACTTATTCCACGTGTATTTGTTTTTACTTACTGATTGTTTTGCTTTGACAATCTGTCAACTATACTGTCTTTTTTTTTACTTTTTATTTTTAAAATATTTAATTCTTATTTTATTATAATTATATACTTTCATATAATCATTTGTTTATTTCATATTCTTTTATTATAATTATTTTAAATTCCATAGATTTTTTTTTAAACTTAAAAAAAAATAATGTTTTTTTTTTTTATTTTGTTTGGGATTTAATTAACATTATCGTATTTATTTATTTATATATATTTTTAAAGTTTTGGTTTTTATATTTTCTTATCGTATTATAATGATTTTATTTATTATCTAATTACTATCAAAGTGCATTTTTTAAATCGTTTTCATTGTGTTTTTATATTGTCTTATTTATTTCTTATTGTATTTTAAGAATTTTATTTTCCTCGTCATTGTTAGATTTTTATTTTATAATTATTGTAATTTTTTTCTTCTTATTTTTATTTGGAATTATTTTTTGATAAATAGAATTTGGTTCATATTATTTTTTAAATAACTGTTATTTTACTTGACAATTTTGTTACTTATTACCAATAGATATACAGTACAGTACTATATTCATCCTGCGTAGAAAAAAATAGTTGACATTTTTTATTATTTTCCCACCACTTAAAAAAACAAACAGAAAAAAAACACTAAATTAAATACGTATATATTTCCATATAGATGAGTAATTGAATTTCACTCAAAGGATTAAATTCAATCACACAGCCATTGTGTTTCTTTAATATGCACGATGATGGTTATTAGAGATTATTGTCATTCTAATAATAGATAGATATTTTTAGGTCTAGCATGGCAGCAGGAGTCCTGAAACTCGAGCCCCTGTGCACTATTTTTTTTTTTTTAATTTATGATAGCTCATCCCATTCTGCCTGCTGGGCCTCTCTCAAGAATGAGAGACCTGCGCTTACTAATGTGAAAAGATACTTGCTTGGCCCAAGCAGCGTGAGTTCATCTTTACGCTTGTCACCAGGCCGCGCTTGAGCCTTCCACACAGATGTGACCCATTTATCTGGCGCCGCCACCCGCCACCCGCCACCGTCCGCAACGCGCGTCGACGGTCCAGGCGGCATATTGCGCTGACAGCTCTGCCGCCGCGCCACCTGCCGCATGCTGACCTTGCTGTCTACTGATTTCCACATAGGAAGAGCTGAAGGGTGCCCTGATGCCTTTGAAGGAGAAGTTGCATCAGTACAAAGAGGCCAAACTTGTGTGCGAGGACATGCAGGAGCATGTCAAGGTACTGCCCAAAATGCACAAACTGTACATTCATTCCAATGGTATCATGGTCAAAGTACTTTCAGCGTAAGGGCGATCGTAGTCGCTCAGCTTCGTGCAGAATTTGGAAGAATCACAGCTCAATCAGAAATGTGATCGAGTTGAAATGGCGCACATCATTTTAGCTACAGTGAGCGCTCCAAAGCAAGAACGAGGCACGTCTCTTATATGCAGAGCCAGGTGGAGCACACGGAAACGCAGATCAAGAAGGAATTCGAGGCGCTCCACCTCTTCCTGAGGGAGCAGGAGGCGGCCAGGCTGTCCGCCCTGAAGGCCGAGGAGGCTCACAAGAGCCTGGTCATCCAGCAGAGGATCGAGGACTTGGACCAAGAGTTGGCCTCGCTCTCCAAAGTCATCTGCTTGGTGGAGAAAGAGATGGAAACGCAAGATATCCCCTTCCTTAAGGTAGGGAGAGCCAACAATCAAAATATAATTCTCCTGCAAATATACATTTCCAACAATGCGAACGGCCGTATTCTTTCTCGTTCACAGAATTACAAGGACATCATAAGGAGGTGAGCCTCAAGTTCACACTTTGTTTACAGTTATGAATAAAACGGGATACGTCTACGACACATTTTCAAAACGTGTTTACAGAACCTGGATAAACTCCTGCGACCCAGAAGAGTTATCTGGTGCCCTGGTTGACGTGGCAAAGCATATTGGCACTCTCAAGTACCAAGTGTGGGAGAAGATGAAGAAAATAGTCAAATTCAGTAAGTTGGGTAAATTTCATATTTTTCACAAATATTGGTCGGTATCGACCAATCTGAAGTCTTCTTGATGATGCAATTTTAATGGCTCGACAAACATGCCGTTTTGGGGGTCTCCTGAAAAGTGATGATTTCGGAGGTACAAGGATTCCGCCCGACGCCAGCAAAATGTTTTAAGGTGGTCAGAATACTCTAGGATTTCGGTAACAGAGACTCTCCATGCTTCGCTTTGCAGCCACAGGTACATATAAATTTAGGGCCTGACCCATATTGGTTTTTTCGACGCCAGTGCCGTTTCTGATATTTGGCAGAGCAAAATTCCGATAACACATTCATTGGCCGATTAATTTAAAATATATATGTAATGAATAACTTATATTTTGGTTGCTTAATGTTTAAAATAAAGATATGAATTTTTGACTGTTTTTCTTAAGTTCTTTTTTTTAAACTTCACAACAGAAAGAAAAATCTCGGGGGGGATTGAATGTCATTATTTTTGTCTCGTCTCAAAAATCATCCAGTCTTAAATCGTCTGGCCAATTCATCTGTCGGGCCCCATGTAAAATTACTCATATCAATACAGTCAAATATTATAAAACAGTATAATAAACTATATTATATTATGTTGCTTCATACTCGGAAATGTAAATTTTGCTATGAAAGCGCATGACAGCACCTGTGCAAAACATTGCACAACACAACTGATGGATATCTAACAAAGCGTCCTCTCCAAGGTCCCGTCATTGTGGATCCCAACACGGCCGCCAACTGCTTCATCCTGTCCGAGGACTTGACGGTGGTGCAGAACACCGCGCAGAACTTCAAACTCCCCAACAACCCGGAGCGCTTCGACATCAGCGCCGAGATGCTGGCCGCCGACGGCTACGCGGAGGGCCGCCACAGCTGGAGCGTGGAGGTGAAGGACAACACCTACTGGGTGGTGGGCGTGGCCAGCGAGTCCATCAAGCGCAAGGGCAAACACGTGCTGACGCCCGCCGAGGGCTTCTGGACAATACGCTTTCGCAACGGCGAGCACAAGGCGTGCACGGCGCCGTGGGAGCCGCTCAACATGAAGGCCAAGCCGGACGTGATCAAGGTGCTGCTGGACATGGACCGAGGCAAGGTGGCCTTTTATAGCCCTCCCCAAAGGGAGCCGCTCTACACCTTCACCGACATCATCACGCCAAAAGCCTTTCCTTACTTTTGCACGGCCTGCAAAGAACACCCGCTGACAATCCTGCCCGCTAAATTGACTCTTTCCACCGACTGATCCCTCCTCACGCGCCGACCATCCGCACAAGGCTTCAAATGGCAGCCGAATCAGACGAAGAATCGAGTCTTTGTTCTTAAACAAGAGACAATTGGGGGAATGCAGCATCAGCCACAGTGTGGCATTCACAATAAAGTGGAAAAAAATGCACTCGAATTGAGTTTGAATTCATGTACAGTGGGCATAGAAATTCATGGGAATAAACCAGGAATTTACTTAACTGAAGATTGGCTCTAAATAGGGAACTTCATACGTATATAAGCGGTGCCTTGAATTCCTAGTGCCCAAACTGCTCTTTCTGAATCATTTTTCCAAGGACCCCATCAAAATCCTAACCCCAATGAAACAATGTCCACACTAAGCAATGGGAATTACTTATTTTTTTTTTAACATTTCAACCTAAATATTCATGACCCGTTTAATGGAAAGGATAATACGACATATCACAGATTTTTATCGGCCCAAAGCCAAGGTAGGAAGGTGTATGACAATATATTGCTAATGCTAATTATTTTGCAGACACCCAAAGCTACGGCTAGCGGACCATAATTTGAGGACCACTGTCATGAATAACAGGAAAAAAACTCAAGGCACGTATTAGGATAGGATTTTTAATTGGAGTTCACACAAGAGCTGTCGTCTGCAGGATGTATATATCAAATCTATACCAGCTGCTGCTGATGTCACTAAAGGTTTTAAGATAGTGTAACATGAAATGAGAGCGCAAAAAGGTGACTTTTTTTTTTTTTTGGAATGTTTTTTTCGCACAAAACTCAATTATGATTTTTTTTTTTTCCCACATAAGGCACGTTAACAATTGTTGCTTTTAAGTCCTGCGGACATGAATATGGATTAGTTCTTGGTTTTTTTTTTTTCATCCACGGCACTACAAATATTAGTATATGACCTCGCAACCCCCTTCATGGCGTCGCTTAGCCCTACTAGGATGACCCCTACTTCCCTGCGGCAAAGTTGACCTAGCCACCGTACTGTCCTTGTAAGTCGGGATGGCACTCAAGTAACTGCGGCGAGGTGGAAGAGGTAATCAATGCCCTCACGTGATGTGGCATCTTACTCCTACAGTGTTAAAAACAAACAAAATGAATCACCTGTAACAGTGCTGCCTCGGTGAGTAGTCGCGTCAACTCTGTTCCCTGGGTGAGTAGTCGAGTCAACTCTGTTCCCTGAAGGGTTAAAATTCCAGACTTCCACGTCATAAATGCACCCGGGCCTCCCTTATGGCAACGAAGAGCTCTTCATCTATCGCCACGTAGCGGCCGATTTTCACGTTTAAGAAGTAGAGCCGGTCACTCGTGAGCCGTGGGTCGTAGCCCTCCCTCTGCAGCCTGGTTTTCTGGATTTTGAAGGTACCTGCGGAGGAAAGTGGAAGAAACGATATAAGACGTGATTCCGAAACGGGAGCTCGTCAGCGCCGGTTTACCCGTGGTGTCGACGCTCGGCGACAGTCTTAGGAACACTGGCCGAGCGTACGGCGGGAGAGCCGCCTGGACCTTCTGCAGGAACGCCTCGCAGTCGAACGTGCCGTCAACATCCGCAACGGCGGCCATGCCCGCCTTCCCTTCGACACCTGAGCACGACGCACAGGAGATCAAGTATTATGAAGCCTTCAATTTATTTCCCAAATTCTCTAGAAAAAAAAACGCGCCTAGTTCATCCAACCCCTCTCCAGTCACTACAGGTGTGCCCCAGGGCTCTGTCCCGGGGCCCCTGCTCTTTATCATCTACCTCTTCCCCCTCATACTCATTTTCCGTACGAGTCTCTTTCATTGCTCCACAGTGGCTACCTTTCCTGAAAACCCAACATCTCCCTTCCACCAGAAGTGTTGTGAGTTGTTATCAAAGGTTGCGTGTTTTGTGGTTGATTTAACTCTTAACAGTGGTTAGCTTCTTTTGACACTTGTGTGACAATTTTCCCTATGACAAAGTTTCCTCATCATGTCTGGGGTCCCTCTAAAAAAAAATGGTTCTAGGTTGAAAATCGGTATCCAATTATACTGTGCGTACTCCACACTCAACTTTATAGACCACTTTAAAAACAACCACCGCTGCAAACAAAGTGCTACACATCAGGTCACAATCAGACATAAAAACAAACATAGTACAATATAATAGGGCAAATATATGTTGCGCTTACCCGGCACCGTCACACCGTACACGGCCACGTCAGTCTGATCCAAGAGGTTGCTAAGTATGCCCTCCACTTCCGTGGTGGACACATTCTCTCCCCGCCAGCGGAAGGTGTCGCCGCTGCGGTCGCGGAAATACATGTAGCCCAATTCGTCCATCACCAAGACGTCGCCTACGGGAGACACAGGAAAATCAAGGCTGTTGCCTCAATAAATAATGTTGTCAATAATGACTATTTTGTATACCTGACAAATAGGCCGAGTCGTTCTTCTTGAAGACATTTTGAGCTATTTTCTTGCTCGTAGCTTCGTGGTTAACGTAACCGTCAAAGCGCCTCAGCGGATCCTGTTGGTTGATGCGGCCAACCAGGAGCCCTGGCTCACCTGGAGAACACAGAGGGCATGCAGTGGGTACCTTTCACGACCATTTACCACAGAAAAGGGAAGAGAAGTATTAGTCACCAGGTTGACAGGGAACACAAAGACCACGGCTATCCCGGACCAGCTCCATGGTGTTCTCGTCCACTTTGACCAGACGGATGGGGTAAATGTTGGGCAGAATGCGACTGTTAAATCCACAGGCGCCCACCTGGAAACAGAAACGTACTTAACTTTCTTAAGTTTGAACAAATAATACAAAACACTGGTGTGAGTGCTGACCTTGCCGTCCAAGTTGGCAATGCTGCAGTTGCACTCGGTCGCTCCGTAGAACTCGCCGATCTGCGCCACGCCGAAACGCTCAGTGAAGGCTTCCCACACGCTTGGACGCAGACCGTTTCCGACCGCCAAGCGAACCTTGTGGGCCTTTTCTGACGGTCGCACCGGCTGAGACAGCAGGTAGCGGCAAATTTCACCAATATACTGGACCACCTACAAGTGAAATGACCGAAGAATTAGGGCTGCAGCTATCGGATCATTTTACAATGGAGTATTCTACTGATTATCCCATAGATTCATTTCAGATAAAAAAAAAAAAAATTGCGTTTTAAACAATAACGCGCATGTGACAATTTTGTCCACTCGAGGTCACCATCATCACAGTCTGCTTTGACATCCGTGTTTTTGAGTGTGTGTGGCAATCCTGGCCCGGTGAGTGACGTGGGCGTCGGCAAATGTTGTTCAGTGGCTAAGTTTGCGTGTTGAGTGATTCAGCGCTGTTGTGATCATCAGCAGCAGCTTGTGTATGAATGTGCCTATTTCATGTTTGTTTTTTTCTTGTCTTGTCTTTACAGTAAAGCAAGTCAAAGTGCTGCGTTTATCCTTAACCACTTGCATTCCAACTAGCGATAGTAGGCTATATTAAATGAGCTAACATCGATACCTTCACTCGGTGATTATTGACGTGCTGTTGCGGTTCACATTTCACTTTATATTCTTTGTTGCCTCTCTGTCCATCTTTAAAACTCATCTTTATTCTTTGGCTTTTGACTCACAAGACCAAGTTTTTAGTGTTTTTTTTGTGTGTTTACTGTTTTTGTTATTAATGTATTGTTTTAACGGTCTTTATTTTTTTTTTTTATGTCTACAGCACTTTGGTTGTTTTAAAGTGCTCTACGAATCAAGTTGAGTTGCGTTGTGTGAAACGATGACAAGAGGCATCACCGCAATGCCTCGTTCATCATGGTAACGAAAACTGGACTTTAGAAGCAAACCATGTCTCCTTTAAATGTAAATCTCTTACAGTGCAGTTGTACTTGATACAATCATCCCAGAAGCGACTCGCGGAGAATTTCTTCTTGACCACGACAGTGAGGCCGTTAATCAGACTCTGGCCGACACCCATGATGTTACCTGGCAGAAAGAGGAAAGCTTACGCATCAGTTGCGCTCCCTAGTCGGGGCGGGGGACAAGTGCTGACAAAGAATAGTCTGTTAAACCTGCAGAGTGATAGAGAGGAAGACAGTCATAGATGATGTCATCCGGGCGCATACGAAAAGCATAATAGCCGAAAGCGGCGATTCTGTAGTACCTGTAGAACACACAGTTGCTCTCAGATGTCCACAGATATATGCTCTACTTTTTTTTTTTTTTTTTTTTAAAGGGAGAACATTCTTGCAAAGGGCAACATACCGACTGTGCACGACAATAGCAGCCTTGGGTAGTCCTGTGGTGCCCGAGGTGTAGATGTAAAACAAACAGTCTGCAGAGGAGAAGACAACCGAGCGTCCAGTTACACAAAAGCAGGAACACGAGCAACAAATAGGGACACCCTCCAAACACTGAGGGTGAGAGCGTGCTTGGAGAGAAAACACAGGAAAAGATGTGAAAGTCTCCGAAAGATCTGACCTTGACTGTCCCTCTGGTGAGCTCGTTTCTAATCCTATCTAATCCTAAAGAGAAACCTCAACATCTCCATCTCTGCCAGGTTCATCTCTGCCTCCTGTCGTGTCTTCAGTGCCACTGCGTCTACGCTGTGCAACATCATGGCTGGCCTCACCACTGTCTTATAAACCTTTCCCGGCTAATCTTCATTCCTCTCCGTTGCAGTGCATGTCTCCGCCTTTCTAAACGCTCACTCCAACTGCTCCCTGCTCTCACTGCAGATCACAATGTCATCTGCCAACATGATGGTCCATGGGGAGTCCAGTCTAAAAATATGCATAGTATACAGTATAAAATATGAATGCGTTAAAATATAAATACTACAGTGGTGTTTTGATATATGAATAAAACACTCAGTAAGACTAACACTTTCCTATCGCAAAGCAATTTGTTTTTTTTAAATACACGGTATATTCTGTTTTATGTTTGACATTAAATTTGGGAGTGGAAATAAACAGATTGATGTTTTAACAGATTTTTTTTAACAATTGTTCACTATCTGCCAAAGTGCTGCTGGTTGTGAAGTAGTAGTATTTTTTTCACCATTCAGTAATATAGTCCACAATACACACTATAGCAAGTCAACAGTCATATACTGAGTAGCGACAGAAATGGCACAGGCAGACACAGAATCTTATTTAAGCCTGGCCTGTTTTGCTATTGAGTTCAATGACATCACACAGTCATCGCATCATACATTTTTGCTCGCAAGTCCCCCCAAAAAATAATTGTCCGAACAACGTTGTGTTTGTCCAAAAAATTGTAAATCGGGTCGCTCATATGAATATCGTGTGCTGAGGTGAGAGCATAGTGCTAGCAAACACACACTAAAGGCATTAATAAATAAATAATAAAAAAAAAAAATATATATATATATATATATATATATATATATATATATATAAAAAAAAAGTATTTGGTTATATGTAGTAAAAATGAATTTATATTTTAAAAATAAAATGTGAAAAATACATTGATACAAAAAACTCATTTACAGAAATAAAAGTAAATACATAAAAATACCAATAATAATACTATAAAAGATATCAAAACAAAACTAAGATGTATTCATTAATAAATAGTAAATAATCATCTAATTCAATACTTCTAAAAATGGAAGACAAAAAGCCGTGCTGTGCTTTACTAACCATTCATGCCTTTATGCTTAACACAAGGTAAAGGGGAGTGCCTTGGTGTGGACGCCAAGATTGGATCCAGGGGCGTCGCACCCAGATAGGCCCCGTGATGACTGCTGAGGTCTCCGGTACAAAACCTCACCATGGACTGACTGAGCGAGGCGCTGATCTCCGAAATGGCTGATATGCAAACAAAGAGCAGAAAAAAAAAAAAACAACAACTTTTTTTAAAAGGAGCTCTCGCTAATTCTTTTATTTAATTTAAATAAAAAAATTATTTCTTACCATCAGCAAGCTCAGCTCCAAACACAACCGCCCGAGACCGAGACACCCCGATGCAGTGCAGGAGGGAGTCCTTGCGGAGGTTGAAGTTGATGAGAGCAGCTTCCACGCCGACCTTGGCCAAGCCCAGCCAAAGCGCCACCTGCAACGGTCGACTCTCCATAAAGAGGGTTACCACGTCTCCAGTGACCCAGCCCTGACTTCTGGCCCAGTTGGCCACTGAGTTGGACAGTTGGTCCAGCTGGGTGAACGTCCATGATTCCCCCGTGGCCTCGTAGATCAGCGCAATCTTGTTCGGGTTGCGTTTCACCGTCTGGGCAAACATGGTGAGGACGTTGCTTCCGTCGCGCATGTAGCGCCACAGAGCCATCTTGACTCTTAGCAGCACGCACAGGCCACTGAGAAAGAGAACAGATGAGGAATTCGTAATACGGTGGTACCTTGATTTATGATCTTTGATCATTTTCAATTTGCTCGGTGGATATTTTAGCTTTGTGTAGTTATGAGAAAGCTTTGAATAATAGATTTAACACGATCAGGATTTTTGGGGCCGCTCACCGATCAGCAAATTTGAATAATCTGAGCATCAATCATATCCAATACATCTACGAATAACTTTTTCATTTACTGTTTAGACTGTGGAACCTTAGATGACAAAACTAATTGGTTCCATGAGCCCCTTTGTAACCAGAAACTGTTTCCCATTGTAAAGAATGGAAAAACTTAAATAAATTAAAATACAAACGGTAGTAATAGCACTATAATTATACGTAGTGTCGACATGTTAGCTTTACAGATGCCAAGTGCGCTTATGCTACTTGATTACAGCAAATTTTAACCACTAATGGCTGTATGTGTCCCTGAATGTAGTATCGAAGCTGAAAAATTTTTTACTTTTTTGATACTTTTGATCATTTTAAAAAGTTTAAACTAGCCTGCTCTAAATGTAAGATTTTGCATGGACTTGCTCCCTCACCTTTGAGTGAGTTTATTATGTTAAGATCCAGCATCAGTGGGAAAAGAACCAGAGCCTTCACTGAGCCTTCAAAGGTACTGTGGTCTGGAATGAGATTCCAATTCAAATAAGAGACGGTACCACTTCAAGCACTTTTGAAGTCAATCTAAAAAAGTGGCGGAAAAGAAGCCAGAAATGTGAGCACTAATTTCTATGTGCCCTCTTGTTATTCTTATTATTATTTTTTGGTTTTGTTTTGTATGTCGCTGGTGTGTCAGTTATATGTGCTAATTTCTTTTTGTCCTTGTCTGACCTGCCAGGGAATGCAGATGGGAAGTAGTCGTTAGCTAATTGCATATTTACATGTAAATGTTCATTAATATGCACTGTCCCTTTTAAATTAAACAAATTACAAAATGTTATTAGCACAGGTTTTTCAGGTTCTTCAAATATTTTCATTTTTTAATTTTAAGTTTGACCCTAAGAAGCTTGCGTAGTTTCACCAGGCGTTGCAATTTATAGCTATGACTTTTCAGAAAGAAATTAAACCTGAACCAAACCCTTATTTTCTAAATATTACTAACTATATTTCTATATAAACAATACATTATTGTTAATATTATCATTATTATTATTACGATGAAAATCTGATGTGCTGAAGAAAAATAAAAAATATTTTTCAAGGTAGCAATTAATTGAGGGTAAATGAGAGGAGCAAAATAAGAATTAGTCCACTTACGTGATATCTCTCTTGGCGGTCCGTGCCGCCACGTAGAAATACTTCCAGCTGCTGGTGCCCAGGTACACCCAGAGTCCCACTAACACACTCCAGGGCCAGGACACCCCAAAAATGCGCAGCAGCCCCATGGAGCCCAGAGAGGCTGACACACTCGCTGCATTGTGCATTCTAAAAGTAGATGGATTAGGTAATATTAGATTAAACGAATGGATGTACAGAACATACACAGACTGACAGAGAGATTGATATAAATGGGATAGATAGATAGATAGATAGATAGATAGATAGATAGATAGATAGATAGATAGATAGATAGATAGATAGATAGATAGATGGGGCACATTTAAGTGACGAATATGTCTACAATAACAGTGAATAAAGAAAGAATGGTACATGTACAGCTCTTGAAAGAGTTTATGCTGAATTTAGGATACACTTTTACTTTTCCCAAAGGTAAAACACTACAATACAATACAGTAGTAATGCAGTACAGGTCACATGTGTTAGCTAAGCCCCAAAAGTCATATGCATCAACTCAACTTACCTCAAGTAAACAGACAAGGAACCTTTCACCCAATAACCTGAACCTGACCGAGTGGGGTCACGGCTCTGTTTCCTGTTCAACTGTTTCCGATTATTAGTGATAAGCGATATTCTTCTGTGCAGGCGTTGCTCTTTTTTTTTTTTTTTTTTTTTTTTAATAGTTGTGACACTTTTGCATGTCGCCGGTTCGCGTGGTTGCAGTACAAAAAAAGACGACTGACACTCCCCGACGTAAGAGTCCCGGAACCAAGTATGCCGTTTACAACCAGGAGTACATCATTTCTGTATCCGGGAAGTTAAACTATATCTAATTAAGCATTTTGAAGTTTTTAGGGTGGTTCTGCCTTTTTTTCTCCCCTCTGTACTCCATGTTGAACAGGGACGTCGCCGATGAAGCCCCGCCCCAGCGTCACGTGAGCGCGACGAAAGGAGACCATCAATTGGCTGACTAAGGTGCTCATCCAACCAATGCGGGGTTCCTATTGGATCATATCATCGACGCCCCTTTACCCTCGAACCAGATTTGCCAGAGGTTTCTGAATGGTACCAATGGAACAGATTACTAAATAGTAAAATGTTGCGTAAATCTGCAGTACATCCTCTGAAACACTCTGCAGTTTCGGCGTATACGCTTGCTGAATAGGAAAACCACCAAGCTTAATGAAATGTAATAAAATGTTAAGCAGCATTTTGGCGAACTATTATCCAAGGTGACTGCGAAAAAAGCATTATTTTTGTCCATATTGGATTTTATTGCCGTAAAATGGACACATTTCCTAAAAAAAGACAAAATCTCACATTTAGTCATTTAAATTAAAATGACAGTTCAAAACACTGTAGCACCTATCATCGCCGAAGATAAAGTTCACCAAATGTGTATGGATTGTTTTATGTTGTATTTTGGGAGAATTACTATCAAATGTCACTCCTAAATCAGAATTAAATGACAAAATACTTGACATTAGATGCTAAAGGTCTCAGTATAACACATTCTTCCCCTGAAAAATAAGACAAAATCATATATAGCAGACCAAAATGCACTAAAGATTTGGGGTGGCATCAATCTTAAACAAACATAGATGGCAAAATGTAAATGTTATAGCTGCAAGTATGGTGATTTGATTTCTGTGTTCTAAAATGTCAATTCAAAACATCATGATGCCCATAATCACATGCAAAGAGCAGTGCAATGTCAGAATCCAAACAATCTAATCACAAATGCAGCAATCATGAAGCACTTACACTTCAAGGAAATGACTCCAGCAAACACAAACACAGGAAACCAGCGTTATAACAACCTGTTGCACCACAATTTCGACATTGCTGGCACATACACTCACATTTTCTCGCCCGACACATGACAAAGACAGCTTTGGAACATACCTGTACCCTTGTGGACTAAGAAAACAAACCCCAGAGTCCAATAATGAGTCCTATGTGGGACATTAGTATACAGCGTGTCCTGCTAATGCACAGAACAAAAAAGTACTGCATTTACAACCTAATTTCCCCCAAACAAGATGGGGCAGTTCTGAAACCGAATAGCATTACGTGTTCCACCAGGTTAACAAGTTCTCCACCACAAGAATGCTTTTCTGTTCAATCACACTTCTGTATATCACACTGCACAGTCAACATTTGGTTGGTTGGCGTTTTCTTTTGTGAGGGTGTCACTGCCTAGCTTGTTTACTTGAGACATTTTTAGCCCTTTACTTGGAAAGCAAGCCAGGAGTGTTTATGTCAGATGATCAGTAATGGCTGTAGGTTATATATTTTTTTCACCCTTCATTTTTAAAGGTCACAAAGATAAAAAAAAATAATAATCTGGAGATACACAAAGCTACAAAATAATCTTGAGGTACATGGATCTTGGCACATGGAATTGCTACTATTTCAGGTTTCAGGCTGTACATTTGCAGCAGGCCAGAATGCTCCCTGTGGTGGGCGGCGCTTTCCAAAAAGCGTCACTCCCCAGAGTTTGTGTGTGAATGGAAGACATAGGCCACAAGCCTTTGGCGCTTGTCTGCAGCTCATAATTTATTATGAAAAAAGAAGCGTAGAGTCAGATGTGGAAATATTTTTCTTCTACGACGGAAAGTTCATTTATCATCATGTCATTTATCGAAACAAACACAAATATACAGTACATCTCAGCGCACCAGGTGAAACAAGAAAACACAATAGACAGTACACAATGAATTGCACTACAGCATAGACAAAGAAATGGTGCAAATCTCTACTATTTCTTCTCAGTTTTTTGGGCAATATTCACACAGCGTAAATAAGTCTGACACACTATACAGAAAAAAATATAAATACATTCATATACTCATTTTCGATTGTTTGGGGTAGTTAGATACAGTACCTGGATTGGCGCACCTGACAGAACAGGTCAGAATTTATTTTTGGTGGGAATCCAATTTTACACATACATGGGAGAAATGAGCATGTTGCACAATTTTTCAACGTAGCCACCAGAACACTGAATTTAAATGACATCATAACGCTTAACATTTCCACATCAGTCGCTGAGAATGCTGTGGCACATTCATAAAGAAGAATACCGCGCTTGATCAATCGACAGACGGCCGGCCAGTGCTTGTGGAGTACACACGCCGAAGAAATGAGAGTTTTTCTCCTCAGATGTGTGACTCTCCTGTGTCCTGGCTGCTCTTGGATGCCTTGGGATGGATGACAGGAAGAAAAAAGACACGCCAATCAGTCACTACTGGACAACTTTATTGCTCGTTCATTATCGGCAAAGGCTGGGCGGATCTGTCAGCAGGATGAAAACGCTTCACCACAATGTGATCTATTGCTCGGGATCGTGTTTTGTCATTTACTCCATTGCAACAGACCACAGGGATGCTTTTTCCCCCCAGTATTTTATTTTCCATTTATGTACTTTTACAATACTATATTTTCATACTTCTCACAGTGTGAAACCTGGCTTGTTTTGCTGAACACAAACTATTACTATGGTTTATGAATAACAACACACGGATATACAAATAAATTGTACTGGTTTATTAGATTATTTCATTCTTCTGTCTGTCGTTGTCACTGGCATAGATATATGAGCAAAGAAACATTGTTTGTAGTAATAAATAATAACATAATTTTCGGATCAATTAAGTCAAGCTGGATAGGTTTTCGTGGCACAGTTGTTGGAAATCACCGTTTTAGATGTTCCTTCACAAGTTTGTATACATGTTGCTATGTAGGCCAATAATTATTAGGAATTATTTTCTTTTTTGCTCATTAATCTATAGATATAAAAATGAATTTTGAGTCAAAACACTATCACACAATGTAACACACCTTTTTGGGGCACTACAACATGTCCAAAAGCTTATCATTTTTTGTTGGGGGAGAAATTTAACAAATTTTAGGGGACTTGGACATGAGCCCTCTTCCACTGCAATACTCACTCAGTAGCAGACCCTGATGAGTCCCCTTCACCAGTTTCAACAATCGACACCAAATTGGGTGTCCATCATAACACGAGACACAAAAAAGTCTCAAGGGCCCATGCTTGAATGGGAAGTCGGCTATTTTGGTTTAAATCTGACATTTTGGGGAATTCCAGCTATAGGGCCCGTACTTCTAGCCGTGAATTCGCCCATATAGGTCCCAATTGGAAGCATCTAACCCGGGCACTACATTTGTGCAGTTTTTTTACCTACTAATGTGGGTGGAGAATGGCGTCAAAGTTCATTGGTCAATTCAATTTATTCGCCTTGAAAACAAAAACGATTATAGACTAGTTCTTACGTGCTGTTTGCTGGAAAATGAGCTGAATTCAGAGTAGCTTTTCTTTGGCGGTGCATTGAATCTGGACAGGAGGTTTCCATACTCGTCCCTCACCTAAAATCCAGAACACAAAGTTTGAAAGAAGTTCAAATGTTGCTCTGATTTGGTTTTGAGTACATCTGACTGATGCTTTTAGTGACTGACCTGCTTGGAGAACAGACAGTGCATCACAAATAGCATGAGGCCCTGGAGGCTGGCAAAGATGGTGAACAGGTAAGACATGACCATGGTGCTTTCCTCAAATTGGAAGCAACCAAAAATCCACGCGGTGCCGAGCACGCACAGTTGGGCCACTGCAGTGACGGTGAAAGCTCTGCAGGGGGCAGCAAAGGAGCGCAGAGGAAGAAATGAGAGGCGTGTGAGAAGCTTCAAAACGCATCTTCTGCGCGATAAACATTTTTAAAAATGAATCATTTACACATGCTGACTCACTTTATTTTTTGCAAGGTGTTCAGGTCAGGATTTAGACTTGAGAATTTCTGCACCAACTTCCACACCGTGATAAGAAAGAAGAAAATGTTGATCTGGAAAGCAACAGGGGGCATATAATGGAAAAGTGACTTTTCCACAAATCCACATGTGTAACAATTTGACACATTTACATACCAACAAACACACCGAGTTTCTGAATGTTTTATGAAATTACTGTGGTACTTACGGCAAGGATGACACAAACCGGGCCCAAAAAACTCCAGATGAATTTCACATTCAACCAACAACTGCAAAACGCACATATAAAAGTGAGCAGAATGAATGTAAACGAATGAAGAGACACCATCACAGTGTATAGTACTCACTATCTCTGGGTGCCGTATCCTTTGGGGTTGACCAAAGCGGAGATGGCGACGATTACGACCGGGACACCGTAGCCGCCCGCCATCATATAGAGGGTCCGGAAATTGGTGTTGAACACGAAGATGACCATTCGGAAGAGCTGCACGCCTTCCAGACACATCCAGCAGAACGCGGCCAAGAAGAAGAAATGCAGCAGGCCGGCAATCACTGCACAGGCACTCTAAAGGATGGACACAGCCAAAGTATTGGACAAGTCAGTTCCATCACATCTTTCCATTTTCTACAGAACTTGTCCTCATTAGGAGCCAATCCCAGCTGACTTTGAGTAAAGTCCCTGAAAACTCAGTCAATGATGGTACGGTCAAGTTGCACAGGAGGGAGGGAATATTTTAAACATGTACTCACCTGGTTCTCTGTCCGAGAAATCCCTACAAGGAAGATGAGGGCGGCGACAAAGAGGCTGATGCACAGGTGCAAGTGGATGGTGGTCCGGGGGCTTTGGATGGAGCGGATGAGCGAGAAGGTCAGGATGCAGATGAGGAGGCAAATCAATGACAGGGACAATCCCACCCAAGTCATGACCTGCAACTCGAACGTCGCCTGAGGAGAAAGGAGCATGAGGAACATCCGCCAGCCTCGGGAGAGAGAGAGAGAGAGAGAGTGATTCCGAATACAGCCCGAGTGTTTACCTCCACGTCATAGACGGCCATGAGCACAGCAAAGGTGCTCAAGTGGTTGCAGGAGCACACGGTGAATCCAGAAGTGGACTCCACCGCCGTGCAGCCGTCGGCAGACCAGCTCCCGTTCCCTTGGGAAGCGTTCCAGAACACACACACGTGACGAGACCCATTTGCCTGGAAAGAAAAAAAGCAGTGTAGTGTACAGTAAGAATATTTGTATGCACCCGGACTTCCTGTATTGCGCGAAGGGATGCAATAATGATGTCATGGAATACAGGAGGATATTCTTATGAGATTTTAGGATTTTTACAAAAAGTACAGTCTAAAAACAGTTGGGTTAAGAAATAACACAATTTTGGGTCAAAATGGAACAATCTACAATTTGGGTCAATTTGACCCAACTTTCTTGGCTGTTTTTGCAGAAAACTAAAAAAATGGGTAGTTTTGTACAAAACAATCCCAAAAAAATGAGCTGTTTTGTACAAAACAATCCCAAAAAAATGAGCTGTTTTGTACAAAACAATGCAAGAAAGTGGGTCAAATTGACCCAATTTGTGTATCGGTCCATTTTTGACCCAAAATTGTGTTTTTTTTTTAACCCAACTGTTTTTAGAGTGGACTGCATTTAGTGGCAAACTGACATCCTAGAATTACATAAAAAAACTGTTTTGAAATAATGCGCATTATGAAACCATGCACAGTAGATAAAAGACTTTCTAAGATTTTGTAACTGCAATATACTGAAATGAGTAATTTTGTTCCTGTTTCTAGAAAAATATTTTTCCAATTTTTTTAACGTGATGAAATCACTCACAAAATAAATTACCTGCCCTCACACACAAACAGCCAGAACATATGATATTGAATGAAAGATTTTAGTAAGATTTGGTCTTTTCTTCACTTATAACCTTAAGAGTTGATAGTTACCTGTGTCAGGTGGCTAAAGGTTAGGATGACTGGCTCTTCCAGGTGATTGGTGTTGGTGTTGGTGACGGAGACGGTCACCACTTTAGAGTTGATGACAAAGCTTTGGTTGGCCTGCCTATTCATCCCACTGTAGACGCCGTCACTGAAGGTTTCTAGGTTTGCAAAGCTGAGCAACGACACACTTGCGAAGCCTGTAACGGTCACAACGTAAGCACAACATTCAAGATGGCGTCTTAATGGAAGCGGTAGTTGGCTGAAGGCGTGAACACCACCTGGGTACTGGGAAGGATCTCCAGAAACTGTTTCCAAATGGATATTCAACATGACTGGCTTAGTTGATAATGTCACGGCTCCGTGAGGTGGCTTGGCTCCTTTGTGGGTTAGCACATCCAGTTCTGAAGACAAACACCGTAAATATGTCTTGGTCAAGGGCCAGTTTCCAGCAATTATTGTTGTTCTTTGTAATTATACTGCCTTAAAGAGAAGTCAATCTTAACATTTTCTTCACAATAATATGTTCTATGCAGCCCCACTAGTCTGAACATGCCATTCTGATAGATATTGGGATTGTAGAATATGAGTTCAGTAGTAAAAAAAAATCTGTTCAAATATCATCCTAGCCTAAAATTAGAGGCGGACCGACATATATTATATACCATTTTTTTTTTACCCCCGGAAAAAAGTCGAATGACGGACGAGGGAAGGGTACCCACGTTGCAGACAGTTGACGAATAACAGATGCTCAATTTGTAGTAAAATGCCCAGCTCTGGAAAGTAGTATGGCTTTTTATCCAATTTCCTACTAAATTTTGAAGAAGCATAAAGTCGCTTTAAAATAAAGTATCCCTACCTGTGTATATGGATGATCTCCTCATTCTGCCGGCTGTAGTAAAAGGTCCTATCAGTCTCAACGCACTCTCTATTAAGTCCAGAAAGATTGACACCTTCCTGTTGTCATTAAGGGCGCCAGTGGACAACAGGTGGTCAATGACCCCCAAAAGTCTCTGAGAAAAAAAAAATCACTTTTGTTAGAATTGAGGTATTCATTTGATAGCATGTTTAATTTTGTGTTGTCTGTCTATCCACCCTACAAAAACGGTATTTTTGAAACTTTAAATGCAAAGTTGAGAGCAGAAATACCCAAACTAGGTCGGGGTCACCCAAGTCTTCTAGATCCTCAGCCTTGGTCAGGTCAACACATCGTCTTTCCAGCTGCATCATCAGCTCATATGCAACGGTGACATTCTAAGCAGGAATCGTTTAAGGACAATTAAACACAAGGAGAGCTTTTGAAGTTCAGTACTTGCGTGTGGAGTTACCTCTTTCAGATCCCCTCTGTCTTTGAACGCATCGCAGTCGAATGCTGAAGACAAGTTTTTTTCAATACATTTTCTTGAACTGAACTAGGATGCTGAAGGGGGGAATCCTACCTGTGCAACGAGCGGCTTTGTTTCCGTAATTGGTAAAGCCTGTGTGGCACGTACAGTAAGGGCCGCTGGCTCCAATGTGGCAGGTTCCATTTCCACAGTGGTTTGTCTCATCAATGGAACACACGGCTAAAGAGAAAACAAACTCAAAATGTCAAAATGTCATTCCTATAGAGACCCTTGAGTAAATGAGCTAAACAAGAGGTGGGGGCGTTATTTATTTAATGTGAACACGGTAATGAAAGTAGAATTGCTTGTATACAAATAGTTGAGACTCCTTTTCCCTATGTGTGTACTGACAGTTGACAACGAGGCGCTGTAAAGCAGCCACGCCGATAGGCTAGCAGAAGGTAAGATGTATTTTGAGAGTGTAGACACAGCTAGCTAGCTAGCTAGCTAACAGCACATTACAGTTGCACCTGATAACCACGGACGTAAACAAAGGGGCTCAAGTTCTTATTTAGTGATGGATGCGTGGACACATGCGGGACCCGAAATGCGTCGCTGGGACCCATTTTAGCCACACCCAAAAATTCAGGAATACTGAAATGATGAAAAACTCTTTAGCGCTATAACTCCACAATTCATTGCTACATAGTCGTTGCACGTTTTCAGCAATTATCTTCAAACATGTACAATGTATTCAGAAACAAACGTAAAACAAAACAAAAAAAACCTCTCTGTTCAACTACTTTTGCCGATGACGCATAGTGACAGGTAGAACAAATCAAATGCTCTCCCATTAGTTGGCAGAAGGTACTTAATTCACCGGTGCATCCACTTTTTGTGACATTTGTGTTTAGTGGGTGTGCGTGAGATTTTCTCGAATGTAAAATATGTGCCATGGCTCAATAAAGGTTGCAAAACACCGTTGTGCGGCGTAACATTAGTCTTGGATTACACACTCAGCACCCGCATGACGTTGCTGACCTTCACACGGCTCTCGAGGTAACGTGAAGTTGTTTCTGCCAGACTTGATTGCGAAGCCGGCGTTGCAGGCGCAGTAATAACTGCCAGCCGTGTTGATGCACGTCGCATTAGGCCCGCAGATATTTTCCTCCAGACACTCATTCACATCTATACAGTGTATGGACAAACATCATCAATCTCTAAACAGGAAAGTCATCCACCAACTTTACGTCCAATTAAGTGCTGCAGCCTCCTACACATGCTAAATGGCCATAACATTAGGCACACCTGCACATAAGAATTTTGAAAATTCAGCATTTCCGTTGTGTCAAAATATTAGAAACAGTACTCTGAAAAAAAAACAAAAAAAACAGTGCATCTTACCATCGCAGTCGGAATTAACATTGACAACGAATCCCTGATTGCAACCACAGTGGTACATTGGACTGGTGTTAATACAAGGTCGCGATCCACAGATTTCTTTGTTCTCCAAACATTCATTTATATCTGAAGAAGAGAAAAAAATGATATAAAATCTGAAACAAGCTGTGAAATTAAACTGAAATGAATGCATATCTTTGAGGAGATGATTTACCGATGCATGTTAAAGATGACTGAGCAGTAAAATTTTTGGACTTCATATGGGTTTGAAAACCCTTGTCACACATGCAGTAGAAGCTGCCATTGGTGTTGTAACACTGTGCATCCTTTCCACATATTGCCATGTTGTCAGGGTAGTCCTCATTGGAGTCGCACTCGTTTTCATCTTTGGGGAAACATTAATTAGATCATTAATTACCTATACAACAATCTATAGTTATATGAAAAACATAAACCACCACTAACAGGACGACTGCAATGCTCTCTCTTAATGTCCAATGTGCTCTTTATTTTTTTCTAATAGATATTCCAAGAGCAATATGTTTATCTGCAGACAACAGATAGCTATAACGGTTCATGAAAAAAAAAAAAAAAAAAAGAAAAGTAAACTGTTGACTAATATTTCCCTGTAGCAATCCAAGGAAGCAATCTTGAAGTATTGGTCAGTTGTTGCTAGGTAGGTTTCATGGGGCACAATCATTTCTGCCCCAGAACTTTTCTTTAAGAAATAGAAAAAAAAAAAATCATACCAATGCAGTCGCCTTTCAAAAAATTAAATCCCTTGGGACACAAGGATTCTGTCAGCGCCAAGATGGCCGACAGGTACAGCGCTGAAAGGGAAAAGATGAGAAATTGCTATCATTATCCATTTCATCACCTCCTCAGTTCATCTTCTCGCGGTTTGCTCAATCAATCTGCAAAACGCGCCCACGGAGATGTCAAATGATACGTTTGACATGGATTAGTGTGGCAGATTCTTTGTCAAAAAGGCAAATGCCCTCATTTCTCCACCCTCGTTTCCTCAGATTGTTCCCATACACGCCGCGTGCGCCATCACTCATGCGCAAGGCCGCTTCCTATGGGCGAGGAAACCTTGACTGGCACTGCGGGTGCAACAGTATATATATAAAACGTTACATCCTCTGCACACTCAATCCTCTGTGGTTGTCGAAAGCGCAGCAGATGAACATCAAGCAACAGGCAGACGGGGAGAAAGAGGCCAATTACGCTGCTTTTCCTTCATAAAAGGAAGCCACACTCACCCTTCGAGGAAGGAGGCCTGTTTAAACACGTACACTATTAGGGCTTCGTGGAAACATTTACAAATGTGGTTTAAATGTTAAAACGCCCGCTATAACTCAAACACTTACTGTCATTTCAATATAATATTAAAAATATAACACTCCAGCTAGTAAGGAGTTCTTGTACGGGAGGTCAAGCCAGAATTTTGCATTTAGAAAGATGATAATTCTCCGTTGTCATAATTCTGATGACAATACATTTACCATTGTGGTTGTGTTTACACATTTTTTGGGATGAAATACCCCATTTGACTTTTTTTCCAAGTGACATGATGTCATGATATTTTTTAGAGGGCTTCGCCTTGTTATTTTCTGCATCAAAAAAAAAATCTGGTTTGTCTTGTCCCTTGTGGGGTTGTAGCCGCTATCAGGCGGATTCAGCATGCGATGAGGTCATGGTATATACATGTCTTTAAAAAAAAAAAAAAAAAAAAGCAGTACACAGAGCCCTCTCTGTGAGTTGTGTAGATGAGAGTTGGTGGATGGAAAGCAGTCACACCTCCTCCCACTTCCCTTTTAGTGTTTTTTGATAGCTGGCTCTATCGCCATTTAGTTCAACTCTAACTAATGAGGCAGCATGGTAAATAATGGTTAGGGGTTCGATTCTCGGCTCTGGCCTTCACGTGTTGCGTTTATGTGTTGCCCTCCCACATTCGAGAAACATTAGTGGCTGTGATTGTGTTTTGTGGTTGTTTGTCTGTATACTGTATAAACATCTACACGCCCTGTCTTTGATTATCACTACCTGTCAAAAAAATGTCTTGTAAATTTGACACACCGCAGAGAAGAGTGTATAGAATGTCTTGAAAAAGAAAAACTGGACGCGGTTACTAGCCGGTTTTACACAGCCTGTTAAAAACAGGAGTTTTCCGGACCACTGTTCTGTATAAAAATCCCTGGCACGGAATGGAAGGATGAAGTTGTCTCACCGATAGACCGCTTTATGGGGTCACATAAAGCTCGAATGACAGCCAATGTAAAGGGGACTGCTGCATTGTGTCTTCTGTTTAATATTTATGCTGTTTGTAATCTATATTACAATTTTGGAATTATGGCCAAAAGATTTATCCTTTGTCTCATCAGACCATATCACATTTCCCCACATATTTGGCAAATATTGTCATAGTCCAAAGCCACCAAGGTTGAATTTTTTGTTTTTACTTCCTGCAATAGCCATGTGTCCCAACACTTTAGTCCATTTAGAATTCAAAACGACTCTGCGGGTCTCATTATGAGGCAGTAAAACCAAATGATTTCACCGAGTCACTCATTAAGAAAAGCAATGATCATCAAAATAAACACACAGTGAAAGATAAGTAAAAACAAAGATATTTGTCTGATTGTAATGTGGTTAATTCCCAGGGTTGTAGTAATGGATTTGCCAGCAAATGAATGAAGCTTTTCCCCCGCACACATGAACAATTCCATTAAAAATATTTATAGCACTGCTCAAGTTAGTTTTAAAACTCAAAGCAGACAGTTTCCCATGGAAGCTTCTGTGTAAGAAAATAGATTTGACTCACCCAGAAGCAGAAGTTTGATCCACCCTACCATGGTGACCAGAGAGACAGTCTCGACTTCTCTTCAGAACCAACTTCTGAGTTTCTGACTCTGACATAAAAGCTTGTGAGGGAGTACTTCCAAGCACATGTGTGGGTGGAGTGAGAAAGTGGGGTGTGTGAGCGAGTGTGTGTTATGCATGAAGTTCTTTTTTCTTTTTTGTATTTGTACACATCATCACGTCAGCCTCTCACTTCCTTCTACATGGTAATTCTCTGTTCGGTTCGGGGGTCATGAGCTGTTTGTACTCTGCGACCTGTCATTGTTTCATGCAGCCCAATGTGATGCTGCGCCCACCCATTGGCAGCGTTATTACGGAGACACGGCTTAACTATGATGATGACATATAAATGGCTTCTGCCTCTGATTGCGACAAAGGGAGACAGTGAAACAATTGGTGCCAAATGTTCAACTTCCCTTCTTTTATTTTCCTAACATTTTCTCATTCGGATTCTCCCTGGAGTATATCTTAATCAAAATGTACAGAACCATAACACACACAAAAAAAAAAAAAACACAAAAGGTGACTTTTAGGACATTTGGGGAAGAAGTCAGAACCAGATTAAAGTGGTCAGGGACTGCTAAAATACATTCTCTGTGAAACTGCCCACACGCCCAAAACTGATATTATGACCTTGCAGTATGTATCCATTTTGCTGCTTTATAATATTGTCAAATACTTTCAGTGGGCTCCTGAGAGTATGATTTTTTTTTTTTTTTCAATTCAATTCTACCTTTTTTTTGGTTGGACATTTGCGGTCCGTAGACTCCAGCCTGTGTGGCCAGTGCTTCACTAGATCCAGTGGATAATATTATAACAGAAATTTTACATTTAATACAGAGCAAGAATTAAGATGCTAAATGTAAAGGCTTGAAAAAAGAAATACTTCCATTGTTCGGATAGTGCTGCTTTGATTGATTGATTTATTGAACATATAAACACAACAAGAAAAACACAAAGAAGACAAAAAACAAAACAAAAAAATCAAAATAAAAGGTCAGTACTCATCGTAATTCTGTAAAGTTTATATGTTCAAGGGGAGTTGGAAGAAGTAAAAAACTTGTCGAGTCCTACCCCTATCTCTGTGTTTTGATGGGAGCCTGTACTCTGTTATTTGCTGAAAAATTCACTTATTTGCTTTTTTTTTTTTGCTCCAGACAAAGTCTAATGTTAAAGTATTGCTTGACGCCATCTAGTGGCATCTTGATGCTAAAGAACTATATTGAAGTGAGGGGAAGAGCTTCATACAGACATTAGCACTATCTAATGCCTGTCCAAATTCTGACCTAATTTGCCATTAAAAGAGCCTATTGGTCATAGCAGATAATTTTCATTTTCCATATCAACGTATGGAGAAGTTATCGTTGAACTCTCAATTATTCTCCCCATATAAATGCCAAACAGAACCTAAAAAATAAACACTATTACCCGCCTTGCAGTTTAAATCAAATGTTTGAATTGTGACATGAAGCGAAGAGGAACCTTCTGATAAGAGGGGGACATGTTCTACTTCTCCATTTGTACCTTCTTGTGAGAGTTTGCCTGCTGCACTTGTTAAGTTTAGGGCAGACCCTATGCAGTCATGTTGTTGTGCAACTGGAGTACACAAAGCAACACGCACATCCTGCGTCTTTCCCCAACTCCGGAGTGACAAGGCCATTTGGAGGCCACGACTCCGCGTCCAGACGCTAACCCACCGTGCCGGCTGGTCATTTTTGGCGTGTGACCGATAGACAGCTGGTCCCCGGGGGGAGGCGGCAGCTTGAAATGTTGCTGACGCAAACACGACCCTAAAAAAAAGGAGGCATGGTGAGCTGTCAGAATTACAGGAAGAATGTTTGCAAAATGACAATTTAAGCACACAAAGGAGCGATTGCGTACGTTTTTGACACAATTACTTAACGAGGCTATTCCATATTGTTAAGCAAGCCACAATTTATATGAGTAATGGCGAAAAAGAAGGATATTTATGCACTGAATAGTCTAATGTCTTGCGAAAAGAAATGACGACCCTGGACATTGCAACCAAAGCATTTTAGGATTTAATAATTTGCGCGTGATTCAGGCACCTTAAAAAAAGCTTCTCTCGGGCAGTTCATGAAGGCCGTGTTACTTTGGATATTCCAGATGGATTGTTGGTGGATTCCGAACATATCCAAACATGGCCTCACTGTCAGCGAGGAGGCGGCATGGTGATGTTTTGGGATGTACTGTAAAAAAGAGGAGTAAGATCAATTTTTCAGTTGTCAATATACAGTATAGCCTATGTATTTTTTTTTTTTACGCTTCACCGGCAGGTGAGTCTCTGCCTGCGCTGTCTATCGTGACCACAAGTCCCTACTTTATAATGTAGAACCCGGTGTAGAATGTCAAAACTGGAAATCATTACCGTTGCAAATTCTGAATGTTTGATGCAGCTTTTGCATTGGATTGTTCAATTGCACCCAAGCAACCATTCAAGGGCTTGTCCTGTTATCTCACCACCTTCTTCCTGCACATACAGAGAGATGGACAACATTTCAGACTGTTTTGTGTCGACTGTGCCTTGTTTCGAAGTTCTCAAACAATGAGGAGGGACCGGCGTGCAAGTCCAGCTGTCTCAACAACTTCCTGACAGATACAGGGCAGAAAAGGGCTCAGGATGGAGACTGAACACGCTCTCGTCTGACGCCCGAGGTCCTCGGTCGCGTTTATTTTCAGACTGGCTGTGCCAAAATACATTTTCAATTGTCATCACAAGAGAAATAATAACCCAAAATTTCCACAACACCATGTGTCACCTAATGAACAGTAGACCCACCAAAAAAGTAAGAACAGTAACAAAAACTGTGGGCGCTGCTGACGGAGGTGTTACATCCTGCCACTGTTCTTGTTTAAATCTGTCGGAGCCAAAAAATAGACTTTCACTCTGTAACTTCCCACTTCTTCTTCTTTTTTTTAAACTGTTTTCAATCTTAATGGAAACTATGAAGCAAAAAAAGTTAAAAAAAAAAAAAAAATCCACTTCCCATTAATGCCTTTGGCTTATTGCCCTTTGCTTCCCATTTTTTCTATCTATCTGTCTGTCTATCTATCTATCTATCTATCTATCTATCTATCTATCTATCTATCTATCTATCTATCTATCTATCTATCTATCTATCTATCTATCTATCTATCTATCTGTCTGTCTGTCTATCTATCTATCTATCTATCTATCTATCTATCTATCTATCTATCTATCTATCTATCTATCTATCTATCTATCTATCTATCTATCTAGCTATCTAGCTATCTATCTAGCTATTTATCTAGTTAGCGTCATATGCGGGTTTAAATACTTTTATTTTGTAATTACAGTGGATCTTTAGATTTGAACTACATTTCCGGTTTTATTGTGGGGGAAAAACTGTCTGTTCTACTTCCGATTATCCTTTAAGTTGTACAACCTAAGACTCGACAAAAATCGCTAGCTCATCATTCTGCTTCTTTTTAAAAATTTATCATTTCAGCGTCATTAAATTTAGTCGTGTCAAAATGCCTGGAATATATTCTGCCAACATTCATCTCGCTCGTACGTAATTTGCTTGACATTTTGTGTTTGGATTGGACACATCTGTAAGAAACCGTAACTCAATTATGTTTTACTCGCACTGTTTATGTTGTCCGTTTTCCCAACATAAGTGCTAAGTATAGTTCGTTCAACAGTAGTAATAAATGGTTTTAGGCGAGGGAAAAAAATGAAAATGAAATAGAAAACTGTTAACTTGAAAATAGTTGGAGATGGTACTTCTGGGCTTAATTGTTAGCACTTGTTGAAGAAGAGTCCAAAATTAAGTGTGCCTATCTATCATGTACTGTTTGAACTATAGTATTTTTTTTCTTCTACTTTTCTACCTCCCATAAGGTTCACGTACCTGGCTTGAGGACACACACCTGACTACTAACTGCTTCATCTGGTAGGTTCCTGGGAAGTGGGGTTCACGTTAGGGCTGTAGCTGTTGAATAATTTAATCAAGTAATTGGATAAAAATCCATTTTCAATGTTAAACAATGATACCAATATAAAATGTGTATGTGTGGCAGATGTGTTGTTTTTGTCCACTTGGGCGCCCCCCCCCCCCCATCCTCACGTTCTTCACTGTAGTATCTGTGACTTAATATGTTTCTTGAAAAGATGGGGCTTGACTTGGTGATTGAAATGTGCGTCAGCGAATGAGAGTGTAGTTATTTGTTGTTAGGTGATGTTAGCCAGACAGTGTGTTGAGTGACTGGGTGTCAATCAATTACGTTTCTTTCTTTTGTTGTAGTTTCTTCCTATTGACGGTTGCGTCTATCCTCGACAACTTGCGAGGGCATTACAATACCTGCTAAAGAGCGGTGGTAGGCTATATTAAATTAGCAAAAAATGTTTACATCGCCTTGTTTTGGAAATTACATTTTTTTTTTTTTTTTCAAAATCAAAATAATGGATGTGAATGGACGCAGTCACAGTGACCTTTTAAGGCAAATATATCTGGCCTGGAGTAGGAGGCTTTGTGCTAACCTGTTACAATATGTGCAAAACGACATTTCCCTCATTTTGTCAAGAATAAATTGTCCTTGCAGAGCGCAGCACGGAAACTGTGCTGATTTAGCCTGTCCACTCTTACACATTCGAGCTGAACCTTTTTTATATAATGTGCTGAAATAAATTTGGAGTATATTGTGGCACTGTATAAGATGTTGACTTGTTGTTTTATTGACCTCCTCGGTTCAATGTTCTCAGAGGAAATGACTTTGGCTTATTGTCGCACTCAGAATAAAACAGGATAACATTGAGGAAGCATCTGACATTGGTTATGTAAGGTAACATAAGTGTTGTCTGGTAAAAATCACTTTTGCTTCATCTTATGCTGTCTGACGGTGTCATTGAGCTCCTTATTCATTTAACATTTACTTAATAAATATGAAAAAAACTTTTAATTGAAAAATATACACATTATTGTATGGAATGCATTTAAAAAATGCATTTTCTATACATTTTAGTAAATAATTAATATAATACTTTTTTATTTACCTCTTTTTTTAATGTACACAATATGAATGTATGTAAATAAATGTAGATAATTGAAACACATAATCATCTAGAAATATTTTCAAAATTGACAAAATTACTTTTAGTTCCTTGGTTCCTCCTAAATGCACAATACAAAAATGTAGCGAAAACATTAATAATAATAATAAATTTTTGTTTATACAATTCACAATCGTAAATATTATTTTATTTATCTGAGCATAATATAAAATATATAGAATGTATGAATAATTACACACAATGTTACACAATTTATAATTACATTACTCTTAAGCCAATTTTCTTTTATATTTACTTTTTAAGATTACAGCCAGCTTTTTATTTTTTTATGGGTGTAACAATTATTTTTGATAGTCTGATTGCAATTTGAATATGCATGGTTCCCATCCCATAAACATGATTAGAAGTTGCATTTATTCTGTGCAAGAAAACATACATTTCCCCATTGTGGGAGCCATATAGTTTCATATCTTAAATGTGGAATCAAATATATAAATAAAATGTGATTGATTGATTGATTGATACATTTAGCCAAAAAGATAGCAAGAGCAACTACTAGTGGACAAATATGGTAATACATCCTTCGAAAATTGTGCTCTCAACTCTATGCACTTAATTTGCACTTATTTTCTTCTTTAGCATACTGTAACTGCACGCATACTATATGGCTAGAGATGCTGTAGTTCCTTGCATTTTTTCCCCAGACAAACAGCAATTTCCAGGCTTATTTAGGCACATTTTGTACTCACCTTGTCTGAATTATTGTTGGCAGGCCATCTTAAAAGGAGTCAGTAGTGTATTTCCAGCATGGAGAAAAATATCCTCATCAGGTGCAATGTGGAACAACAAGCTGGGAATTAAGGTCGAAGCACCAACTCAGCACATTCAGCAAGTTATTTATTTATTTATTTTTTTACATTTTAAATAAAACTCCACAAAATGCTGACCCAAACATTCTGAACACGATGTACTGGTCCACATGCAGCATAAGCCAGGAGGCAGCTTAAGGCAAAATGATGGAATATGTTTTATGTTTGCAGAAATAACATAGTTACATTGCATTGGTCTCCCCGCGTGTCTCTGGAGTCGACGTTTTCAAATGTGCTACATTTGGACATTCTGGATTCAATTGAAAGATTGTACACAGTGGATAAATGAATGGAACTTGTGTATTTAGTCATAAATAACAATGCCCAAAAGACGTATGGACTCTCTCTGTGTGAGTGGTACAGACGAATATATAACAGTTGTTAATTTCTTGTTATAAATCCATTGAAATGATATTTTCAGTATTGCCAGGATGATTAATACAGGTTTTTGGACGGCCACAGTTTGACCCTGAAAGAGATTATTACAGTTTACATGGTTTGCTATGCAAGCCAACACCCAGTAAAGGGCTGCGTTTGACTTTAGAGGTATTGAAAAAAAATAAATAAATAAAGGGACAAGTGGGTGCCATGTTTGATGGAGTGCGTCTTTCTGAACACGGATCCGCAGTCACGCCTGGGATTGGGCGTTCAGTGTAAAATCTCCCCTAACGAAACTTTTTGCATGACTTGCTTCTATTCGGTCCCTGCGGTGCTCAAAGGCTCTGCGAGGAGAAAGTGTGAAAGTTCTGCTCTGCTGGAGCTTTCATCCACACGGAGAGCTTCTCCTCGCCTTGGGCAATTGGGCCAAAGC
The DNA here is from genome assembly GCF_054856515.1 of Filicampus tigris. NCBI lineage: Eukaryota > Metazoa > Chordata > Actinopteri > Syngnathiformes > Syngnathidae > Filicampus > Filicampus tigris. The sequence goes on from NC_141232.1 coordinate 5,470,773, forward strand.
ACCCCCCGTCACCTGCCACGACTGAGGCAATGGAGGGAACCAGAAAGTCAGCCTGACTGCTTTGTAGAGCCCTTAAATGCAAAATAGGAAGGCAGAGCAGAGGGTGGCCAGCAGGAGACCTAACTTGGCAAAGCTACCGGTATTCCAATTTAAATCATAACTTAATGGCAAAATGGCTGCCCCCTGAGATGGATAAAAACGGGTGGATTTTGCTGCTTAATTCATATTCCACAAAAGTGATATTAATCAGAATGCCACGTTTAGACTAGTGGGGGTGCATGTAGCATATTATGGTAAAGAACATTTTTGGGTTGACTTCCCCTTGAAAAGATAAATACAGGTGCATCTCAATGAATTGGAACACGGTAAAAAAGATCAGTAGTTGTATTCAAAAAGTGCGTGCTCACTTTATAGATAAATAAAATGATAAAATTAATAAAACTGAATATTTGATAGATTAAGAAATCTCCTATGTTACGTTCAAATAAATTAATACATGTAAACATTCATCTTCTGTTTTAATACTTCCTAGTAAGTCACAGCGTCCCATCACTGGTGAGCTATTTTTTTTAGAACAGACCCGTGGGCTGCTCATGTTGTCCTAGGGGCTAACAAGTACCCGCTGGTACCCAGCATAAATGCATCCCTGTTTGCAGTGTGTCTTTCGTCTTGCTAAATCTCTCCTCCGCCTCCTCTGTGCGTAACTGCTCACCCCTCCCATCTCCGCTCGCCGAGAGGGATGTGAAAAAAAAAAGTGGGTGGTCCCGATTTACTTCAGAGAGGCGGCTTTACTTACTCAACTCTGCAAGCAGCTGATCATAGCTCGTCCCTCAGCTCGTTACTGGTGACAGACAGTATTAGCGTTTATTGAACCCTTTTAAAACCACAGTAAACCGTCAAACCGGTAAGTGGACCTTGCCCATTGACGCCATTTTGACTTGGATTTTGGTTGTCATCGTCAGAGCAGTATGTATTTAAAAACATCTCAAAAATATTCATGCCCTCTCAAATGCAGTAACTGAATTAGAACCAGAAATTGTGATGTTCTACTAGAACCGCTTTAATATTATCAAACGAAGACATGACATCAAATGTACACACATAAGTTAAAAAAAAAAAAGTACTGAAATAAATGTTCTACAAGTTTCTACAGGTGTTCCTAATGTTGTGACCGGCGATTGTAAAACCCTTTAATAGCCTCATCGTAACAATCCCCTCTCGAGCAGTCACCTCCCAAACGGCGAGTCCGTGTAATGTGCGACTTGCAAGTTTATGGCATCGCATTGAATTTGCGCAAATATTTCACCACGTGCTGTTTACTAACGAGCCCTTCAGGCTATTAGCCGGATTAATCTAATAAAATGGATGCTTCGTAAGAGCCATAAGATTCATCGGGTTTGAAAGATGGCGCCATAAACCAAATTATTGATATTCCGACCATGTTCTGTATTAACTATATCTATTGATTTTTAGATTAGCTCCAAAGTTAGGGCGTAAAACTCTACAAATTGAAAGCTGTAATGTTTTTGTTAGTGTATACGTTTAGTTTTTGACTGTGAAGGCCATATTTGAAGACAGCACAAAGCACTAACGGCGCCATCACTCCCACATGGCAATGCAATGATCCCTGCGCCTAATGTGGATTCCAGAAAGCCCATTTGTCTAAAAGTGAGCCCCTCTGGACCCGTTCAACACCACTAAGTTAATAATCACAGACTGATGTACTTCATATTGTTTTGAAAGACACTTGAAATTGATTGCTGTCATTTGTAAGCGTGTAGAGAATAAATGTTATGCGGGCGAGATTTAGTTTGGAGGTGCATGAATAATCGCAAAAACGGCCGCATGGCTCCCGGGATAAATGAAAGCTCTTTGACTCAATATCTTTGGGATCGTTATTTAGCAATTATTTAGCATTATTTTACATATATTTTGCATCGGTGAGTGCGAGGGAGCACAACAGCACTGCAGCCACACATCATGACCAATGTCCATATGTGCAAAAACTTTGGGTCATTTGGTTCAAAGCTTATGCTGACTGTCAAGAAAGTTTACGTGCTTCTTATAGGACCGGATTCATGATCATTTTAGCCACTGTGAACCAGGTTATATTAGTTTTGGATTTTTCATCATGGATAGGTTTACTTTATCTTTTTTTTTTTTTTTTTTTTTTTTTTTTAATTAAAAAAAATTCAGTTAGTGTTAATTCGATTGTAAGGCTGCTTTGATAGCTTTTGATCAGTTTTATATTTTTGGGAAAATGCTTTGTTTTAGTCCAGTCTATTAATTTTAGTATTAGTTAATTTTTAATGTATATATGGAGCATTTCTCGAGTGCAAGATTTAAAAAAAGGTTCTCGATTATCTTCAAATGATTTTGAAGCTGCTCGATGCACTTTCCAAGTTCACTGTCTGATGTGTGTTGTGGATGCTTTCCGCCAGCAGGATGCACTGCCGTCCCTTCACACCTCAAATCCCCAACTCTCAAGCAGTGTTTTCTGGTGGCACCGAAGGGGGATATTTGTGTGTGTGCGTGCGTGTGCAAGATAGAGAAAATGAACACCATTCTTCACATAAATGAATATCTGCACTCAAATTAGAGTTTGGAGAAATGGCGGAGATTATCTTGTTGCTTAATGCTTAATTGAAGTCATCTTCTAATTAGCTCAGCGGCTATTATTGTCATCCCACATGCCAACATTTTCACATTCCTAAATCTTCGACAATAGAATTTTTGCCCCTAGAAAGACACTTAAAGCGGCTGCATCGGGAAGAACTCCAACGTGTGTCCTCTTGTTGCACCGTGACCCCTTTTTTTATTTTTACCCTGCTGAACATTCATTTCGCTCAAAGCTAAATCTCTGAATTAATGTCTCGTCATTCTTTTTTCTTTTTTTTTCCTGCCCCCTCCCTCCTCATTACAGACTATCTTAGTCGCATTACCTTTTCACGAGGCTAAATTAAGTTCACTTGGCTAAAGCTGCAGCACATAATTCTGACGGCTGAATAACAGAATAAATTGCAAGCGGTAAAACTGCCTCAGACGAAAATAGTGACACAATAGCAGCACAACTCAGAGTGAGGCATCAATGAATTTGACAAAAAAAAAAAAAGACGACTGTCAACAAACGACTAGAATGGTGGACAATCCAGGATAATATAAAGCCACATAAAAACAAAAACAAGCGGTTTGCTTTGATTTCTGTTTGAAAAAAGGAATAGCTCACCCATCTAAAAAAAGATGTACATTTTTGGTCTTTTTTTTTTTTTTTTGGTCTTAGATGAGCTCGAATCAGTCAAGGCCTAATGATCCTATTACTTAACTAAGCCAAGGCTTAACTGGCAATTGTTGGAGTGCCATTTTGTATTTCCTTGTCCGCCTTTTTCTTAGTTCGAAGGATGCTCTCCTGATTTGAATGGGATGGGTTTATAGGCCATTTCGATTCGGTGTTTGACTGTTTCATTCATGCTCAAAAAGTCCAAAATCCTGAAAAGAAAATGAGTTGGTTACTGTCATACTGTTCATAAAACCTGAAAAAGCTGTCTAACCAGAGAAGAAGAATTCATACGTGGGCTGAATGAAAGTTTTGCTTAACGTTGTTGAAATAAATGACCAGTTGCCTCAGTGCATTACTTGCAATACGATTATATTGTGCAAACTAACATGACTAAACCCCACTGGATAGGTTGATGGTGTCCAAGTAAAGAAGCTCCCTGTGATGCGCCGACCCTCGGCCTTAGCACCGCACTAAATCCGCCGTCAGGTAAGTAAAACAATAAAGTAAGTCCTATTCCAACAATGAGCCTGCTAACAAGTTCAATTCGACGGTGGCTCAACTGAAATGAAACTCTCCAAGAGAATATTAGTTTAGGTGGTTTCTTGAGATGCTTAACACACATTGTTCGAAAAGTGAATGGATGTTAATGTAATTTTACCGTATCAAGCTAATGGTTTGGGGTAGCATCTTTAAATGATCCACAAATACGCATTTACAGCACTGCTAGGGGATGTAAATATAGAATACACTACATTACAATATACACAACAACAGTGTGCATTCCTTGAAAATGTGTTTTTCGACTAGTTATTTTGAATGGTATTTTTTTCTCTGGCTAGTTGAGATTAGAACAAGAGCCCCAAAGCAGGATGCTGCCACCAGTATTGTTTTTCGCTAAACATGTCATCATGGTCAGAAAGTTCAACCTTGCTTTTATTGGGCCATAAAAAAAAAATACTCCCAAATTCTTGTGTGTTGCAATGAAGCGTGATGCATTTTTTATCTTTGGTCTCTTTTTTTTTTTTTTTTAAATATATTACAAACGCTTAACATTTGAACAGGGGGGTGTAGACTTATTATATTTATTGGAAAAAAAAAAAAAAGCTACCCGATCGAAATAATGTCATTTTCAGACCCTTGAAATGCCCCGCACGTCAGAGTTAACCCCTAAAACTCCTCCAGGCACCATTAGACCGCCTTCCCCTCCACTGCCCCCACCCACCCCCAGCCCCCATTTCCACCACTCCTTTGAATTATTGAGCTTTTTCTCTCAAGGAGAGCGGTTCCCCTCGTCACACGAGTGGTGCCGCCGTCAAAGCTGCTTCACCGCTCCTTCACCCATGTCTGCGGCCACCTTAACGTCGCCTCGTGACATTGACGGAGTCGCTCGCACGTCCCTCGCTCCCCGTCTCGCTTGCTCCCCCTCAATCTTATTCTAAGCCACCCCCCCCCCCCCATGCAACCCCGCTAACCCTTTTCTTTTAATCTCTCTCGCTTGCCCATGCAGTCTCAATCTCCCCCCCCCCCCTTCACTTCGCCGCGTCCTCCTTCCTCGGCTGTGTTTCTCTGTAATGTCACGGCCCATAGATGGATGTCATTGAGTTGATGAAGGAAGAAATGAGTCAAGGGAGGGAGCGGGTGTGCAGAGGCAAAAGGCCTGACGTGCCGGGGAAGGGTGGGGGATGGGGGTAGTTGTGTCCCTCTTGCAGGATGCTCCGTGCATTGCCGTTGAGACACTTTGCAGTTAGTGCGCCACCACTTGCAATGAAGGCCATTCAGAGCGGTGCTTGTGTGTGCACGCTAATGGCATTCCATTACGATCCCCCCAAAGGAGCCCTTTTTGTGCAAACGCATGCATTGTCTTGCTGTGTTATGACGCAACGCTATTATGTCACCTGGAACCAAGTGCGTTGACTGGGAGATAAAATATGTCGGTCCAACAACGTTGGTGGTTGTGTAGCTCCATCGTTTCCTCGCGGATGGTCAAATCATTGAAGTGGAACGCAGGGAAAAAAAAAAAAAAAGAAAAGAACAATGACACATATTATACTCTGCTCTGTTTTCCATCACTGAGAGCAATGAAGCAAATTTTCGAGGAGTCAGCGTAATAGGCACTGGTGGCAGTACATGTAATCCGAAACCTCATCAAGGACACATTTTGGCTCGGCGCAATTACAACATCGCAAAAGTCGATGGGAGCTGACTATTAAATACAATGATTTTCCACGTGTCATCTCCCTTTATCGCTCTTGTCGCTCTGCGGAATCGATCCAATCAGCGGCAAAGCGCAGAAGGCAAACTTTCAAATACACCAGGCACATTTCACCGTGACAACAGTAAACATCTCGCCGCAACTTTTTAGGGAGCGAAGGTGTCGATGCGCAAAGGCTTTGGACTTTAAATTTGTGTTGTGAGTTGTGTTTGAGCAAGAGAAAGATGTGTGCTCAGCCACGACGACGATGCATCTCGTGGGAAGGGCTTCTGGAAAGCCTCCCACTGCTTTTCGAGCTGACGAGCAAACAAACACACGCAGAGCAATTAAACAAGGATAGTGGCAACAACTTGTTTCTCTTTTATTGAATTTACACTGTACGGATGATAGTTTTGTGAACACATGGCCATTACACCTGTAGCAACAGCTTCCACTCTTTCGAAACGACTTTCTAAAGTGTTTCAAGTAGGGCGATTGTTTTGATGGATCTTGAAATCACGATTATTAAAAACCATTATTCATAGATTTCAAAACATTATTTATTCAACCACCAAAACTCTATTACTCAAAACGTTTGACCATATAGTACATGTTGCGTAGAAGGCGTCTATTTCTGTTAGGTCTTGGCGATGAATTGCTGGAAGACAATCACAGAGTCAATTGTAACGGCACATTTCTACAGATACGGTATATGTAAAAGCGGGGATTTATTCTTTTATTTATTTAAGCAGGAGCGAGAACAACTGGTGGCTGCCGTACCAATATAGTGTTGTTTTAAAATACGACTGTATTTTGGTATATTCAACCTCCCGCCACTCGGGGGAGCAGTGGAGTCAATTTGCCACTTCCACGGGTCTATATAATTAAGGCAGTGACGAGACCCAGGGGTTGTGAGTGTGGAAGGGCAAACGGTTCTGGACCGTGGTGGTGTGGTGAAACAGGTGGATAATTATATCCTTTCAATATTGGAAAAGAGGAAAAGACAAAGACATTTTGAATGTAATGAAATAAGATTTTATTTTGTGGCTCAATTGTCCAGCCTTACTTGGTGTTGACAGTCACGGTTGACTTGAGGGTTGTCAAAAGGCATGAGTAGTTCGTAAAAACGGATCCAATTGTGGCATGTGATCTGGGAAGCATGTTGGTAGGTTGACTCGGCCCCCGTTATTAGTTGAGCTCCGCTAGACCATGTAATAGCCTCACAGCACAATGGGCAGTCACTTTTCCAAGAGAAGACTTTGCCCAGTGTGACATCCTGATATGGATGAGATTCATTGTACAGTGAAACACGCAGCATGGATGGCTGTGTGTAGTTTTTTTTTTTTTTTTTTTGGCGGGGGGGGGGGATTTGAAGTGTTTGCATAAGTGCTGATTTTGCTCTTCCAAACCCTTCAGCTCTGCATTTTTCCGTGCCCTCATCTCCTCGCCTCTCATCGCCGCCACGCAGCTTGCCTCCGTGGCCTTTGCCTCAATTCGTCACACATTAGCTTCATATTACCTCCAGTGGTGCCCCCACACTCCCCAAAAAGTGGGAAAACAAGTTAACAGATGTCAAGTCATCAGGAAAACAGACTTTTGCGTTGGCTTTTCTTTAGAGAGGGGTGTCATAGTCTTAAGATATAAGGTGGTTTAGGGAACATGAACGAATGATAGGAGGTGATAATGAGTCTCTTAAGGTGTTCAACAATCACATTAACCAGTGAAGTGTGAACTTTATATACTTACAGGAAATTTCTAGGGCATGCTAGGGTGTGTGGTTATATAAACGGTAAACGGTATTTGGACTCTACTGACCAATCACGATAACGCTTTATGTTGACATCATTGTAGCTGCCTCAGCGTAAAAAATGGCTTCAAGCACATCGGACCACGGAGCCTGAGTCGCGCAGTCACCCGTCCGTCCTCCCTGCTTCCCGGCTGCTCGGGGAACTACAATGGAAATGCTAGGCACCAAAGCTAATAGGCTCCACACTAGCTACGGCCCGCTAGCTAATGAGGCTAAAATGTCCTGTCACGGAGCGTAGCTGCTCTTCTAAGTTATTAAACGTCGACTCCATGGCGGTGAATAAACAACACTTGACAAGTATCGTTTCCACTAAAGAAGGAGAAGCAGTGGGTGACACACCGAGCAGGAAGAGAGACTAGGTGAAGACGGAGATGACATCCTAGCCGCTAAGCTAACATGAAAGTCTGGCTGGAACCGCGTTAGAGCAGAGGGTAGTTTCACTGCAATAATCGTACCCCAGACACCATGTAAAGATGTTTCTGAATGTTTGAAACTCACATAGGTGTGTTTTCCAAAATCTAGGGTCTTAGTTTTTTTTTTTGTTCCCCCCCCCCCATAACAGTTCGGCACGATTGTTAGAAGCCTGTGTGTAGAGGCTTAGATCCACTCTGGAGCATAAGCACACGCACATGTGCGCATGCAGGCGTCCAGTATATTTATCCATGTAATAAAGCAGCATTGTTCAAAGAGAGAAAATGGAGCGAGTGAATCAACACACGGCCCCGGTGCCAGAGCATTTTATGTGGCATCTGTTTTCCATTCCTTTGCTGGGCACAAAGGGCTGGAGCGGTGCCGCCGCAGCGCTGCGGCCAATCGGTCTCGGGCCGGGCTCGAGCAGTCTGGTGGCTCGCGGGGGATGCTTATCAATAAGCAACTGTTGAGCTCGGCGGGAGGACTGTTATTGGGTCAGCAGCGCAATGGTGGAATCGTTTCTGTGTATCCTCCAATATTCCTCCACCGCTCTTATCTGGATCCATTCTCCTGTCATTCCTCGCGCTCCCCCCTCCCTCCTCATTCCTGACATCGTCTCCCTCTTGTTTCCACATTGGTCGTTATTGTAGTACCGCTGGGATCTCATTAAGGCCCCAACTTCAAATAAATAAAACAAAGTACGGAACCGAAACAAGGCTTCTATATATTTTACATATAAAAAAGCGGGTCATAAAGAGTTTTCCCTTTTCCCTCCGCTGACACCTTTCTCGGTCGTCTTTGTCTTGCAGGCCGCGTCTGTCAATTCAATTAATTACAAACAGGCACCGCTGGCACGCATGCAGCATTTTAATTGTGCCAAGGACTTACAAAAAAATCTTAACAAAACAAAAACAGGCTGCCTCTTCCTCTTCACGTCTTCCTCCCATTTCCGGCGAGACATGAGAATGATGTCCGTCCTCGTTGCCCATCTTGAGCGCCTCCAATCTTCTGTCCATCTGCAAACGCGCCTAAATTGAGAAATCCGGTTTTGTTTAGTTCCCCATTAGAGAAGAAAAGATGCCAGATTGGATGAATTAGATTCTACAGCATCTACATCTCCGCATGTTTCCCCAAATGGCCCCTTATTCTTTCCCCTTCCGCTCTTCTCCGTTTTTATATCCCGGGGTGGTGAGCCAGCCAAGACCAATCCAGGAGTGCCTATCAAATAAATGCAGGGGCCAGGATGACCTACAGGCGCTTTGGAGTCAGATTCCGGGATTGGGGTCCTGGGCCCGGGCCCGGGGGGCATCGGCGTGGGTCACAGAGAGGAGATGAGCATCCTGGGAAACTGTCTTATTATTGGAATCGATCAGCCTCTCAGGCATTGTACCAGCAGAGATCAGAGCGGGGAGCGACCGGTGCTGCAACGACTACCTCTGAGAGCAGGAGGCTGCCAATTTCAGCCAAAGAAGGGAGTGGTGAGCGAGGGGGGGCAGACAAAAGTGGGAAAAATAGCAGGATGAAAGAAATCTTGATTTTTGCTTGAAAGTATTGATTTTTTTTTTATTCTTCTTCTTAGCTGGCCGTGTGCACACAGCCTCTTATTAGTTTAGAAGAAAACAACAGCGGTATGTCAGACTGCATACGTGTTGTAATAACTTGGCTGTGTTCATTTAAAAAGGTGCACAGTGGATGACCTGTTCCCCATCATAAAACTTTATTAGATGTACAGTATAGGCAATGTTTTGACTAACATTTAAAGGGGGAAGTCAACCCCGCAAAATTATTTGCAATAATACGTTCTACGCACCTTCACTCGTCTAAACATGGCATTCGGATTTATATTGCGTTTCTGGAATACGAGTTAAGCAGCAATTGAACATATTCCTGTAAAGAAAATTGTTGGGTTGACGTCCCCATTAAGCGTCATAAACCTGCAAATGTAAGTAACTGCACATGAGCTGAATTTGCTTGGGTTAGGTTTCTTAACTATTCGGGGCAGCGAGGTCCAGTTATGCAAACAAGTGGTCATTTAGCGTTTTAGCAGTAAAGATAGGTTATATTCTGCATATACCGTAAATATTATATCCACACTTGCCCTGCGATTGCCTGGCGATCAGTCCAGGTGGTACCCCGCGGCTCGAACCCACCCATGATCCTAATTAGGCCCAACGCTACAGAAAACGAATGGATTTGGTGGCCACTCTTTTTGCACGGACAAGAGTTTGCGCTTCCTAACTTGGATGTTATTTGTGCATTTGGAACCGAGTGCCTGCCTATTGGGCTGGCGTATCGGCGCGCATGCTTTGGCGGCTCTGGCAGGTTTGGAGATGTTGGGATTAGGGGAAGATTAGAGCAGTGATTACACAATATCTCCGCTCTAATGATCCCAACTGTTTGTTCATCTTATCAGCCACATTGCACCGGATTCCATAAACGACGCTGTTTGAGAGATAACACGCGGATTACGTCTCAGTCCTCCAACTCAAACCAGTTCGGTTCACCAGTTGGCGGGTGGGTGGAAAAGAAAAAAAACAAACCAAAAAAACAAAAAAAAACACCCCGAAGCCTTTGGGCTGCTCACCGACAGCCAGAAAAGAGATGGACGTGCGCTGCTGGAAATTCATGGCAGGTGACTCAGTGGGGTGACCTCTGGAGTCCACACAAGCATTAGCCAGAGTGCTCATTGTTCATTGAGACAATACACTGACCCCCTCCAGAGACCTTGGTCTACTGTGCAGCTGCAGCATATTACCTATATGGGAGCTGTGGGTGGTGGTAAAGTGTCCAATGTGCTTTAATACACTATGTGGTGTGCCAGAGTACATTTTCTGGCTGTTGAGGGGAAGACGTACGAGGTTATTAGTGTTCATGCGTGGTGTGTACATACAGTACGGTACACCGTACCCGGCGGGAGCGGGTTGGTTTCCGACACTGCCGTGCCCTTTGACTTTCCTGTGAGCGTGTGATGACAGCTGTGCGGTTTTAATAAAGTCAAGATGTGAGCGTTTGTTTGCTTAAATGGGAGGAATACAGTTAAGTGTCAACGCGTGTGCGCGTGCGTGCGTGCGTGTGCGTGCGTTTGGTTCCATGCCTCTATGCCAGTCTGATCTCCCCATTACAAGGTCGATTAAGCCACTAATCCCCCAAAATACACGCGTCCAACAGTATGGCACCGGGAAAAAAAATATCTCTCACATGGAAAGAAAAAAAAATGGTTGGATCTTTACTTCCTTGTTGCTGCGAGCTTAAGCCACACACCAAAGCTGGCTGCTACAGAGCATGAGCACGGAAATGTGTTTTACCGCCATAACCACAAAGGCAAGGGGATTAGCAGGGACCTTAAATCCTGGCGAAGCAGCCACCCTTAGATGGTCCCTTGGTCTCGGAAGACGACTGAAAATACACAGTGGCGGAGCAGGATCTGTGTTGAGAGGGATATTATTCATACCGAGTGAAACAATGATAATTGATGTATATTTGAGAAAAGATGGAGATGCAGATGAAAGTGAGATGGCCCGCAGTAGCAGCGGCGCAGACCTCTGACAAAGTCGAACAGTCCCAGACGTGTCTGTGGGACTCACTTGACTGGGGGGGGAGAAAAAAAACAAAAAAAAAAACACGAACCCCTTTTATGCTGGCTTTTAAAGTCGGGATTTATCCACCCTTTTCCAAAGTTTTATAATATTTTTTTTTCCGTACAGTATCAATTTATCTGCTCAATATTTGTATTATGTCCGTATTTCACTCCATTACGCTCATATAACTATTTACATACGAGGCACAGTTGAACTCGTCTTTGCAAACGACTGAATCTATAATACATAAGACGTCCCTCATGGTTTTTATGCTTGGCCAACCCCCACAAAAAAAAACATGCTGATTTTACTGTAAATCTCCCCCCCAATCAACCCACAGAAGGTCCTTTTCATATCATCTACTCATAATTGTACACTCAAATCCAATAATTACTGACTCTTAACATATAGTATGCATCCCTCTCGTCCTGCCCTGCTCTCTGAATATGGATCCGGATGCATCTCCATAATCTCTAATTGAAGTGCAGGTGGTGTGAATTGAGTCTCCACTAGAGAGAAGGACCGCGGGCCTTGAAGTATTCTGCTTCCTTAAAGCGCTCCTGGCTCCCCCAACCCGACTCAAACTCTCTCCCCCCATCCGCAGCCTAATTTGCCTTGATTCACTCAGAGCCATGATTTGGCTCTGAAGTGGTAATCATTTCTCTTCCTGTTTTTTTTTCCCAGCCCTCATCCCTTGTTCTTATTTATCTTTTGCAAAATTTCGCTTACTCAACAGCTTGTAATCAGGTCACTCCCATTTTAGAGATATGGTGTCATCGGTGTCCCGTGTTGAACGAAGCACTTGTTGGATAGGCATCGTTAAATAAATACGGCAACACATAGAAACACAAACTTTGATAGCACTTACGAGGTGCTTCACCATGACAATGCACCTTTTTGAAGATTTGGACCACATCAAGACGGCGGTGAGCTGGAGCTGCAGAGGCTCCGCCCACCAGTGAACCCGAAGTTACTGTGGAAACAACTAGAATGTCGTCACCAGCATGCAGAAACACAGGCCATGGCAGATTCTGTTTGTTCCCTTCTCACAATCCTTGTTTTAATAACTCCACCAATGGCGGCAGTCAGCAAGACCTCACTTGAGTCCAAACACAGCTCGCACGCGGTCCATAGATCTCGACTCCTCTCGAAGGAGGCAGTTAAAACAGTTGACCTTTATCCCTTCAGACGGTTGCTTGGTCATCTGTCATTGGCTGGTGCTTATTGCGACACTGGCAAGCGATTTGGCCAAGATGCGTTGGCCTCATTGGACTATCGCCCATCTCTGGCTATCTGACCTCTATATGTCTTTATATCCGGATACAAGAGCCCGTCATCCTCTTGTAATCCTACATACGTTCTATCGGATTATGATGACAAACCTCAGAATTGCCAGTTTCTGCGCTACAATAAAAGCCAACATATGGATGGTAATAAAACTAATTAGCATCTGGCTTCCCGTGGTAATTAGCATGACGCAATGCGAGTGCAGACAGTTCATTTGTCCGGCTTACTTATCGCCCATAAAAGTGTAATTAGCCATGTTAAGGGCACAGGTGATGTATTGTACTGGCGCCGGCCAATCATTAATAATGGATGGTTGTCACCTCTGCTGAAACTGCACGGTGACAAAAATCCGCCAGAGGTTGAAAAGCATTCAAATGAACTCATCAGAGGCACAAAAATAGACAGCGCTGATGTTACGGCTTTTCTTGCTTTCTCCCCTCTAGATTTGAAAGTGTTCATGCAGGCAACAGTGCCAGACTTATGTAGCTTATATTTGAGCATATGACAACAATCTCTAGTGACAGGCAGAACAATTAAATGCTCTTAAACTAGGAGGCAAAAGGTACAGCAAGCCTCTGCATTCACTTTTTGCGACATTTTTGTTTGCAATATGAGCCTTTTTATTTTTGTAGACTATGTGCCTTAGCGCAATAAGACTGCGGAACACTACATTTGCATGCAATTATACAAATTATGATTATTCAAGAAGGTTATGTCAAACAAGTAGCCCTCCTGAAGTAGACTGTACTAGAGGGGGCAAAGTGCTTTTATAAATGGAGTCATGAGCGTCTCATGAATAGAGCTTTAACCTGTGGGCGCATTCGAAAGCTGTCAGGGTCAAACTGCAAACGTGGAGGTTGTGGTGGGGGCGGGTGGCCGGGATCCAGTGCAAAGCTTAATGAAAAACGGAGGCATTAAGATTCAATCCGAGCTGTTTTTTTTTTTTTCTTTTTTTTTTAATTTCATCTTTTAAGAAGACTTTTTATCGGATCGGTTTATTTTCCTCTCGTTGAGTCTAGACTGTCGAAGCCGCGCCAATTCATATCCAGTACTCGGAGCTCCCCAACCATCCTAGCCACTCTTGCTTTTAATCTTCCATTGCGAATGTTTGGCCTCGCCTCAGCCACATGGAGAGAACCTCAGCCATCCATTGAAGCCATTGTGCGCCTTCACGTCTTTGATTATTTAACAGAGTGTCAGTCGCTACTGGCTGGCCTATTTTTATTCTGCCTTATTCCAGCGGCTGAATTGTCACAATCCTGTTTTCGATGCCACTCTGCTTTGTTTTTTTTTTTTTTTGTCCCCCCCTTTCTGTTGCAGTCTCCAATAAGAGGTGGGCGGAGCCTCCTGCTCTGCAACCGATGGCTGTTGTCGTCAGCAGGCTATTTAAACACATGAGAGGAAGACGGCAAGCTATTGGCCGTTTCTCAATTGGAGTCTTTGTCCGTTCTGTGATCTCGTGAAACGTTATCGGTTGCCGCCCCAAGTAGGCCTACCGCTCCAATTGAAAGTACGCATAAACCAAGAACGCACACTATACCCGGATGTTGTTCTAGTCTGCTAGCTTAAACCAAGGATGCATCGGTTTGTTACTCGTTAACACTTGGCTGGAAGAATATCCCACGATGCATTTTGTGCTGCTGTCACGGAAATACGTCATACGAGTCTGACGGGGTTGTTCACAAGGACACAGCTGTTCCAATTTACGCTTTGATGCGTTTTTCGGAAGACTGTACTTGGCGAGACCGTACTCTGTGTTCTTTTGAGGCGCGGCCATTGTCATGCTAGTCATGGTTGCCACAGCTTTAGCTGCTCTTGTGTTTGTTTGGTGTTCATCTTGATAGTAGTAGTTAATAGTCGCAGTTGTTTCAAAACAAACAGTTTTGAAAGGTTAATGCCAATGTATTCAACTTATTCGTCCAAAATAGTGTTTCTTATACGTTCTACGAGAAGTAGCCTGCGTAGCGTACCAAGAGTGGTGACCGCACTGCACTTTGAGACGTGCAGTTAAATTCAAATAGGTCACTTTGTCCAAATATTTTGAAGTTACTATAAATGCATAAAATGTCTATTTTTTTAAATGGTAAACAGCAATTAGTCAAGTCTTTATTGACTGTTTTGATCCACTTGCATTGTTGTGGTGTATAAAGCCAAAGTCAAAAAGTTTGAGAGTTTTTTCCTTTATAACCAATAAATTGCGCCATTGTAGTTATTCTATAGATGACAATAAAGTTATTTCATAATTGCATTTAAGCATGCGCCTTTATGGAAAATCTTGAATAATGAAAAAAATGACAAAAGATTTACGCTGGGCGGAACAGAAAAACTCATTGCAAATGGACATTTTAACAGCTCAATAAAATAAAATCGGATGAATTATTAAATTCAGGTACTTTTTTTTTTTTTTTTTTTTTCATTTGTACAGCCTGCACCTGCAAGAAAGAGCAACAGCGTCAGTGATTGAAAGGATGAGATGGAGAAAGGGGGTGGGGGGAGGTTGGGAGGAATGAATGGTGTGCTGCAGTGAGCTGGTCCCTCAGGAGCACATTAAGTGAACACTTCTTTTATGTGTAGGTGTGTGATGTCCCTTTTTATTTAAAAAAAAAAAAAAAAGAAAAAAAAAGAAATAGAACCTGCCCTTGCTTCTATAGCAACACGGCTTCAGCGGCTCGATGTGTCGACGTGTAAACTGGGCTCTGCGTGCCACCATCCTCGAGCGCTCCCACACTCCTTCAGTTAACCAAAATAATAACACCCTTTGCACTTGAGCCACTGTTGTCTCATCGTTCATGCGTCGCTATTAACTTGGACTTGAACTTAGAGTGCATCAGGAAAGTATTCAGAGCGCTTCACTTTGTCTACACATGATGTTACAGCTTTATTCAAAAATGGATTGAATTAGGATGCACCTGAGCTCATTTTCTTGGCAAAGACTTCTTATTTTTTATTTAAAAAAATAGATCTACAAAAACAAAATCCAAACCGTGTTGTCATTATGGGCTGTAGCGTACAGCATGTTGAGGAGGAAAATAATTACATTTTGTCATAAGGCTCGAACTGAAGTGGAAAAATACTGTGAATTGAACTTCTCCCACCTGTGGATTTTTCTTTTCTTTACGAATCTGCACAGTTATGATAAATACATCCCCTTGAAGGAGCAGTCATCGGATTGAAAAAGCTTTTAAGTCATCTCTGACCTCTGTTGGCAGCCGCCTGTTATTGCAGCAACATGAATAGCAATCGCCTATGCGTGGGCCTGCTCCCGCCCGCATGCGAGAGTTGCTTTGTTATCGAAACAACATCGCGAGTGAGATGAATTAGTCGGCTAATTAGACCAGAGATCCGACAGAAATTGCCCTAAAAGCTAATGTATCACGGGGACCAAAAAATACAAAGCACCGCAATAATAATAGTGCTGTGTCACTTGCTTTTTTTCCCCCCTCTTCTCCGGAAATGCTTTTGGCTTGCTTACAGCGCTTTTATTCAGCATTTAGCAACTTGAAATACAATTACTGATGGTACTCAGATGGCCACCACTGCAAGGATCATTTAGTCACTGTTAATTAGCAAATAATAAGTTGCTATATGAATCGCGCCTTTAAAGTCCAAACCATTACATGACACCTTCAAGTTCTAACTACCGGCGGCAACGTGGATTCATTCATTTTAGACGCTAAATGTCACTGCCATAAAACCGTTATAACTGTACTGGCAATGTTTTAGGTCATGTTTCGGCTTTGAATTATAAACAAAAGTGAACCACTGTGTAACAAAACAAAGTAAAACGAAATGCAAAGTAAAACTACTCTGCCTTAACTTGACGACTAGCGGAAACAGGAAGGTGTTTGCAGAGCGATAGTGATGCCTTTAGAGACAAAAGTATTTTCACTCCTGGAGACAGGAATTCATAAATGACACTGGACGGATGTGGCACATGGTCACATGACAAGTAGCCCTCACCGCCACGGCCACGATTCCTTCACCGAGCAATCAAGTTGGTGCCGCTTATCAGAAGCTAATGCTGTTAGCTTCTGCCCATTTGTGCATCAAACAAAACACAAAGCATCTCAGCTTCCCTTTTGACTTTGACATGGACACATTTTCAGGAATAGAGGTACAAAAGGTTTACGTGACTGTTTAATGTTAAAATTATTGGTATACAAGCAATTAAAAAAGTCTATTTTCCATACTATATCCGCTTTAAGTACAGATTCACTCATAGGAGTTTCCGATTATTGACACACATTTTTGGCACGGTCGCTTGAACAGTGCAAGTCAATTAGCGCCAGAGAGCGGAACCGCATGTTGCCTTCATGACATATGGATAGTTTTGAATCCATGAGCGGTGTTAAACTCTGCCCTCACATACACGCGCAAACACACTCACACTTGATTTCATCATTGATTTACTTTTGCAGCTGTGCATATTTGAAATGCGGGAGCTTCAGGCAAGGAGCATGAGGGAAGGAGGTTTGGGGGCGTTTGGTGGATGCCGATGTGGAGTGGATACGACTTGTGTGCAGCAAAGCCTCAGATAAAGCCACTGAAATGCTTCCTAAGCTTTACACTTACTCCAAAACATGTCACCTAAGATTAAGTTATAAGCCATGGTTGCTGAAAAACTATTAAAGGCTCGTCTTTTTTTATGTCCTTGCTGCTTTGAGAAAACCGTTTTATAGACTTTTAGGAATTGGTAAACAAGTGTGAATGGCCTTGCAGTGTAATTTCAGCACACCAATCGTGTTTCTCATTTTCTTTGCCTAAATTGTAAGTGAATGTAGTTCATGGGGATGAGGGAAAAGTAAAGTTGGTAATGAAGTAAAAATGTGTAAAAAGCTGAAAGGGCACTTACCGAGTGAACTATGTGCGAAAATTGAGCCTGAAAGCTTTGTCTCCCGCTGTCTGATCTGTTAAAAGCGAGTGTATTCACCTTTCTAACGTTACCTAGTCTGTTTTTTTTTTTTTTTTTTTTCGGGGCGAGGAGGTACAAAAACACAGCAGGGTCGTTCACTGTCCTAAAAAGTACATTTGAGTAACGACGCCGCGGAACTGCGGTGTAATTGAACTGAGGCGTATTTGTCGAGCCAAATTCTGAGTAGCGCGTAACTACTAAATAATAGTTGTTGTCTTATAAAAAGCACTCATGTTCAAATTATGTGACTTCTGTTTTTATGATGGTCAATGTTTATGTTTAGACTGCAATTCTTAAGCCGCCTCAAATGACGTTTGGTAGAATTCTTAGTTACCCTATCCTTACAGCGGAAGTCAAGGCAAACAAGAATTTTTTCAAGAATATGTTCTATGCAAGCCCACTAGTTGAAACAGGGCATTCTGATAAATATTGTGGAATGAGTGTTAATCCACTCGTTTTTAGCCATCTTTAGCCATTCTGTCTTCTGTTGACTGAAAATGACATCACAACAACCAATCACAGCTCAGATTCAGAAAACAGGTCAGCCGTGATTGGTCGTTGTGATCAGTTGTGATGTCATTTTCAGTCGACAGAAGACAAAATGGCCACCCCCGGGGATGGCTAAAAATGAGTGCATTTTGTTGCTTAACTCAGTATTCCACAAACGCAAAATTAATCAGACTGCCGGGTTACAACTAGTGGGCCTGCTGGAAACATATTCTTGACAAATATATGTTTGGGTTGACTTCCGCTTTAAAGTAGACAATCTAATGAAATACAGTAGAGGAGCTGTAAAAAAAAAAAAAAAAAAAAAAAAAAAAAAAATCAGAATCAAGTATCTAGACAGATGGGAAATTGCCTATGCTATCTACGTAATTTGGGCGAAGGTGCATGATGTCAAAGTTTGACTACCATTTTGAGGATTTGTTCTTTAAGGGATTCAGCGGCCTGTTCATCACTGCTTACAGCTTTCATTTGAATACTTATTGGGGTTAAGAACATCTCTTTCCTTCCCGTTTTGCTCCACGAAATGCATCCCCTGCTTTTTCCCTGATAAAAGTTGTATCTTATTTTTGTGCAATGTTAAACTAAACCCACACGGGCACACATTCTCAGTATGTGATTAGACGCCTTCCTCCAGACAGGTGACAGTGCAATGAAAGGGTTGTGTACTGTATATGTGGACGTGTAAAAGATGTTGAGCACTATTATTATATTCCAAGCTCTGGGGGAATATCTTTTGCGCGTTGGCTCCCTGTCAGTCGAGCGCACAACAGCGGAAGACGGGCTTACCTCCATTACCCCTCGACTAGTTTTTTTTTTTTTTTCTTCTTCTTCTCTTGAATCAATTCTCAATGGTCGACTTCAGTAAGCTCATTAGGCTCTCGCTAGGCACCAACTCTATTACAGCTGCATAATTACCACTCTTCTGCCTACAACCTCCCCACTCCCCCGCCCTCCTGTTTTGAAAGAAGCACCTTCATTCCGGGCCCGACAATGATCATTGTTATGATACATCACTTGGGAGCTGAGAGCTGGCAACATTCTTTACATTGTGCTGGATCACATCTACATGCTGTGTGCTTGTAGTCTTAGATTAGCTACTTATAGATGATTATTACACCAGCTCTTTCAAAACCTGCTTTTGCCCGTTGCAAAGCAGCGGGAAAGTCAATATTAAGGTGCTTTTGAGACTTCCTTATTTTAGATTTTTAATTGAGCTTCACATCCATAAATCATACAATAATATTATTACTATTTAACTTTTGTCCCAAGACACCAGCCACTAGCAAAAACGTTTTAGCAAGTTCGGCTTCAAAGCATCTTGTCATCAAGCCGTTGTTGTGCTAGTTGGCACACACAGGAAGTCAGCTAATCTTTTTTTCCAGGTTTGGGCGCGTGACGTTGCCCGTGTAATGTATTTATACGCAAAATACGATTATAAAACAGAACATACGTACGTCACGAAAAAATAACTCACTTTGTCATTGTTATTGCCATCCAATCAAAAAAAAAGAATTATAAAGTGAAGGAAATACATTTTCAGACGTATTGTTGTGGCATGCTTGAAGATGTTTGGCCACTTATAATAAGACGGAGAGTTTCATTATTCCGCTCCATTTTTTTATGACCACTGAGTGATTCTGATGAGGACACTAATGGCACTTCACAGTAATCGTAAACCGGGAATATTACGTACAGTATGGAGCTTTTCATTTGATCTCTATTGTCTGCCCTTGTTCACGTTGGCTGCACATGCTGTACCTAATAGACTCGCCTTCAGCATGTTTGCTCGCGTGTGAAATATACATTACATATTTCTTGCATTTACATATGTTCCTCTGTGCGCGCATGTGAAATTGTATGCGGTTATATGCTCACATGAAAGCGTGCGTTTGTTTGGATCTCAACGACGTGTGTGCGCTTTGTGTGTAAACAGTGCGTGTGTAAATAAATGCACAGATGGGATTCGGGTGGCGAGGGCAGCAGTGGGAGCATTTTTGTCCTTGCAGGAGGTGCAAAACAAGTGCATTATAATATGAAGATGATAATAATAAAAAAAAAAAAAAAGACATCCATATACACCAAACTCACAAATCATTAGGTACAGCAACATACTCCAAAGAGGTTGGATTCTTTCTTTCGCAGACCATGCATTTATCTGACTTTTTAATGAATGAATGAATTTATTTTTTTATTTTTTACAGCTCCTCTGCTGTATTTCATTAGATCGTCTACTTTAAAGCGGAAGTCAACCCAAACATATATTTGTCAAGAATATGTTTCCAGCAGGCCCACTAGTTGTAACCCGGCAGTCTGATTGATTTTGCGTTTGTGGAACATTGAGTTAAGCAACAAAATGCACTCGTTTTTAGCCATCCCCGGGGGCGGCCATTTTGTCTTCTGTTGACTGAAAATGACATCACAACTGCTCACAACGACCAATCACGGCTGAGCTGTTTTCTGAATCTGAGCTGTGATTAGTCGTTGTGAGCAGTTGTAATGTCATTTTCAGTCGACAGAAGACAAAATGGCCGCCCCCAGAGATGGCTAAAAACGAGTGGATTAAAACTTATTCCAAAAACGCAATATTTATCAGAATGCCTTGTTTCAACTGGTGGGCTTGCATAGAACATATTCTTGAAAAAAAAAAAGTTTGCGTTGACTTCCACTTTGAATGAATGAATTGTGAGTGTATATTAAAAACAGCCAATCCCAACACTGAGGGACCAGAGCGGACCTCATGCAAACTTTTGCGTCGACTAACAAGCCTTAAGGCGCCGCAAGCTCTTCGGAGAGCTGATGTTTCATGAAACCCGTGCGAGGGGGACAGCGCGATCCCGCCATGGCGCCGCCTTCCTGTTTACCTCATGGAGGACTCCCAGTGGGAGAGCATCTCACACCAGAGTGTGCGCTGGGAAAAATGACATTTTCAATCCAACCCACACATGGAAGAGTGACTCAACAAGCACTTAGCGCCTGGGTCCAGCACCTCTGAACATGTTTTATCAAATGTTACTGGTAGCCAGAAAATACCCCAAAAATCGATAAAGAGCAGCTTTATCCAGTCCAGCTGCTAAGAATATTTAATGCCAAATTGTCACGAGGGGTTGTCATCAGGGATGTGGAAATAAAAATCAGAAAAATTGTGTGAGCAAATCAAGTGGGGATAGTGTCGGATTACATGTTGTTACTTCGTCGGTTAATGTTGTTACTTTTTTTTCGGCGAAAGTCGGACATGCTCGGTTAGTGGAAAAGCAAATGACACATTTGCACGAGGAAAGAGAATCAGTCACTTGCGGCTTGTCTTTATTTGGAAGCGGCTTTCAGCGCGGGCGTAATACAGCAGTTGTAGTTAAAAATGACACCCAATTAGTACAGTGCCGAGCGGATAAGTTTTCATTCACTAGGTGCTGAATAGCACTTTGTTACAAGCAATGTCAACCCATCTGCTGTCTCGCGCATGCTCCCGCCATTGTTCCTCTGAAATGTCTTCCTTCCTACTCCCTGCATCTTTTGATGCTGTTTGTGTGCGCATGTGCGTTTTCCTGGACTGGACACGGCGCCCCCTCCCCGGGAGCGCAGGAATTGGCCGCGCTAACGTTTGCGCACGATCTCGCAAGGGCCACTCGCTTGTTCCGAGGTGAATACATTTCTTGAGGGGGTGATTAAATGAGAACATTGCAGAGGAGGTGATAGATGAAAAGAGAGCGAAGGAGCACGAGAAGCAGGAGAGCGAGGGAGAAACTGGGCGGTGGAGAAGTGAAAATTAGCAGGTGGGTGTAGGAGAGCGAGGCTGGCCGAAAGTAAAAGACATGTCATGGGAAAAAAAAAAAAAAGAAAAGAAAAAGAAGAGTTGATGAAGAGTCGAGGAGGAAGAGGAGGACAGTTTTGGTAAAGCTTGGTTGCAGCAATAATAACTGTTACATTATTCAGTGCGACGAAGGCGTAAGCATCCCCTAGACACCTTCCGAAACGCCTCACAGTAGCAATGTAAGGTCACATGGACACATCAATCTATTTTGAAAACCACAGGAGGAAATTGCAATCCTGTCAAATGCTGCGTAATGACGGCGAGAAATGTGTCATTGACTACTTAATTGCTCGGTAATATTAATGAGATACAGGTGGTCCTCGGTCAAGCAGTTCCCGCGCATACAAACGCGCACAAGGGGCGATGCGATATTTCATGTTCGGTCTTAACCTAGCATAGGTGACCAACAATGGTCAAAGCGTTGGTGCTTTATTTATTTATCTTTTTTAATTCAAGAGGAATTGTCAGACAAGCAACAACAGATAAAACAACTGGTTTGAAATTTTATGTTTTTTTTTTTTTTAATTTTCACGTTAATGGGATATCTGTAAAGCAGAAACCCATTCACGTAAAAAAAAAAATGGACACAAGTGTTTTTCACAGGACAGCAACGATGTCTGGTAATATAAGGTGATCGTACAATTTTACGGGTTGACGGTCATAACGGCAATCCAAGGGAAATCATAACTACGACGTGGAAGGCGTAAACTACGATGTGGCCCGCGACAGAAATGAGTTTGACACCCCTGTTAAGGGTGATGGGCTCACTCGCGACGCTAATGAGGACTACCTCTATGAAAAACGGATGGATGGAAATTTCACAGCTGAGACAAGCGTTTGAATGTGTTAAAAAATGTCATTGCTGTCGTGAATGTATCCCTTTTTTGCTCGTTTCATTAAAAACACGAGTGTTTGATGATCCCAGTCAGCATTCGGGTGATGTAGAAACACACTGACGCACATTAGCTTTATTATGAACACTCGCCTCACAGCAAATGTCATTTTGTCTTCAAGCTATGCATACGTTTGAGCATATATGTGACATGTGAACACGGCACAAAGCCAGGCATGAAATAAGCTTGATTTTTTTTTTTTTTTTTTTTTTTTCATTTTCATGATGTGCCCGTCTATTTTTACAGTATCGGTGAAAGAGTGCCCGGGAAGGAGAGCGTGACTCCATCAGTCACCGAGATGGGCGTGTCTCACCCGTGTGGCGGCCTCGTCCCCGGCCCATATTAAAGGCATTAAACACCGGGCCCGGCTTGCCATTAATCAGCCGGGAGGGATGACAGCCTCGCTCGGCTATCGGCCTCCTGCATCGCCGCGTGCCCAGCGGGGCTGTCCTGGCACCAGGTAATATTCCTCTTCCGCAGATAACGGCGTGATCGATCGACCCGAGCTCCTCTGATTGGACTTTGTCGGGGTCTAACACCGCCGTGTCTTTGAGGCTTTTTCCGGGGAAGCCCGCTGAGCACTTTTAGGAGATTCATGACTCACATGTTTTTTGAAAATTGTCAAACCAGTCAAAAAAATCGTTTGAGTGTACAGCAACTAATCGCAATTTTCATGTCGCTTGTCACTCCGGGAAAGAGTAATGACAACCCGCTAACTACTACTACTACTACTACTACTATTATTACTCCTACTTATATCACTGCTGCTACTACTGCTCCTCATGCTATAAAAGTCATTTGAATCGCCAGTTTAATTTAGCGCAATTCTAAACTGCAAAAACTATACAGTGCTGAACAAATTACGGAGTCCACCACGCCTTGTCCAGTGTTACAACTGGCTTTAGCGTCAACCCAATTTTTGTGAGCTCTCAACATTTTAAACTGGAATGAGGAATTTCAACTGAATTCACCTTTTTATCTCCACTCTGAGAATTGAGAAATCATTCAACAATAATTGTCAAAATAAAATGAGGCGTAAATGTAAAAAAAAATGTTGAACAGCCCTAAGCGGCGACACCTCAGCCAAACGCAGTGTTATTAATTTGGAGAACCTTACGGGAAACACACGCGCACATGCACACACTTGTTTGAGCGACTGATGGTGAGCGATGCACACATCAGTCTGATAATTGCTATGGTTAGTGTTTCACTTTGATGAATGTGGCTTCATTAAGGCTCCTTGAAGAGGAGGCAGGTGTCACGGTAAAGTCAATTGAGGTGGGACGCCGAGGGTTCATTCCGCATCGCTAGATGTCGCTCTTCCAATGGAGTCTGGACTTGAGGCTGGCAGAGGAGGTGAGCGAGGTCACACGTGGAGCAGAGTTGGTGACGCAATATCGGGAGGGAAAGGCGATTGTTGTTGTTTTGAAACCAGAATAATCCTTTCTACTTCTCGTAGTCCACCCCCCAAAAAAAAAAATATGCGGTTGTGAAATACAGGCTGCTTTCTACAGATATAAACATAAATATACATTAAAATCATGAATGAAATGTGTCTTTTTAATGTATTCCATTAGGCAACGAGCTCTTTGGATTAATTATTCCTCTTCCCTTTTCACTTCAGCACTTGCCTTGCCTTTCCTTTCTGGTTTCCTTGAGATATGCCTCGGAGCCCTTCCCCCTCCTCAGCAGCAAACTCCTCTAATGTTCTCCATGCTCTTGATTACCTTCTCTTCCATACCGACTTGCCTCGAAGGTTATTTTGTTTTGCATTACCGGGTCAGAAAACACAGTGGAGCGTTCGCCCACCGGCGGCTTATCTCAGCCAACATAACGAGATTTTTGAGAATCCCAGCGGAACTGCCCAACATGTTCAAGATACTTGAGTGCAGGAGGCCTTTTGTAAAGCTTTTGGATCACTCCTCAACATGGCTTCAAAATGATGGAGTCTATTGCGCAATGAAAATACGGTTATGAAACCGGGATGCGTCTACCTCGCCACTCTGCTCTTTAGGTTGTGTTGGAACCAAGATGAAGCCTGCAAAATTACTTATTAATCACCGTGGTGTCAATTGGATTACTTGGTACATATATGTGGCTTGAGGTGTATTTAAACTCCTTCGTCCGACTCAAATTGCTGCAAACGGAATTTTCTATAGATGATCGAATACACCTGAAATAGTGCTGTTAACTGCAAATTGGACCCGACCAAGACAAATCTGCTCCTCCCCAAGAGTTTTAACTATGAAGGCCAATACGTGACGCTTGCCTTACCACTGACCAAAATTGATGGTGTACCGCTCGGTTGTAATAAAAGTAAATGTTCAAGCTCCTGTTTGCCAAGTCTGCTTACGAGATAATGTGTCAAAAGGGGAAAGCCCTGTACAGTGCTAAGTAGGCTGGAAAGTGGCAAATGGACATATATGGTACTAGAGGCAGAAATACTGAAATTGATTTTCTTTCCTGTGCATGTACTGTATACGTGGAGAAAACACATTTCCTGATTTAATGTGTGTATTAAGCCTTGTCATCTCATTTTGTCACACATTTTGTCACACTTCTTGTCGCTTTTGCATGCCTTCTGTTCCTTTCCATTGCTTCTTGTCGCTTCCTCGCCTTGTTTTGTTGCTTTCTCCACATCTCTCGCGCTCTCTTCATACTTATCTCGCCACTTTGGCTACTTTTGAGCTTGTTGACTTTTTACTGCAATTTCGGAATCAGCATGCCAATTTTAATCAGCATGAACATCTAACTCCATGGATATTTTTAATTTTTTTTTTTTTTTTTTATTATAAATGATAATCGTTTCATTTCAGAGGTAGAAGAATTGAATGACCTGTTTAACTAATGAGGTCTCCGATTTTATCAGAGGTACCCAGCATCATGGGATTTTTTTCAGCCCAAGAGATATTTTTTGCCAAAATATGACTTGGGCCATTATTTTAAGTGGGTGACGATATAAGAAAAACAACATCAAGTCTCCGATGTTTTTTGGTACCCGCTCTGCAATCGCTTCCTATTCCCCAGTCAGTCGCTACCGTGTCCGTAAACATTGTTAATGGGGCTGGACAACGTCTCCCATCTTAGACGAGACCCCTGCAGTCGCTAATTGGGATAAATGCAACCCCATGCTTCATTTAACCTCCTCGCCTATATTCCCGCCTGTCTTCTTCGCTCCTGCTCTTCCTTCCAGCCCTCCTTTGCTTCTCCTTAAAGCCCAGCGCTACGCTCGCTCTGTCATTGGCTGCTCCCTTTGCTGGCGCCGCTGTGTGCTTGTTAATGGGCCTCCCCGCTCTTTTGATACCACAGATGTTCTTATAATCAAAAACACAGAAAGTGCCGTGGACAAGTTGTCTGCTCTTCTATGGGTGACCGCCATGCACTTGTTGTGTATTATGTGGATTTACACATGGACACAAATATGCATTGTATTATACAGTCAGGTCAATTAAATGAATTCCAAGCGCAAAGGAAGAAACCTCGAACACTCTGTGGGGTGACCGTTTGCCCCGGCTCATTAGTTTGAGACGGAGAGACAAAGGGTGGACAGAGAAAACAGGACAGAGGGGTTGAGCAGCCAGGGGAATGATGAGTGAACAATGGGCACAACAACAGCCGTATCAAGAGCAATAATAAGCAAGGCAAGGCAGCTCTATTTATATAACGCACAACTAAAAGCAGAGCATCTTAAAGCATTAAGAAACAGCGCACTGAAGACAGAACAAAAGTAGCTTATTAAAATTACAACAACAATAAATAATGGTAGAAAAACTAGTAAGCCCGAATCACTTGTAAACGATAGCAATAATCGCACAGGGAATAATGAAAATCCAATTAATCCATTCCAGAAATGAGAGAATCGCAAACTTTTGGGACACGGTTGGTGCACAAAGCAACAGAGAGCTTGATCCTACCCGACTTAAACCCTAACAAACACCTTCGGAACTGAACTAGAATGTTTTACAATTCAGCGAGTGTCGTAAATATTCATGTGAATCGCTTATTCCATTTCCCATTACCAGAAGCTTGTGCGCATTGAGCCATAGTGAAACTTGAACATACGCATACTTCATATCGCTCCGAGTAAAAAAAAAAAAAACAAAGAAAAAAACAACAACAAGCTAATGCGATATTCTTCATTATGATTTATTAGTGTGTTGGATGCGTTTGGGCTGCGTGCATGTGACGCAGTAATGTATTCATGGCTCTTGCTGCACCATCATTGCTTATGTGATGTAATCTCGTCTCCCCAGGCTTGGACCCCACCTGTGGGAGAGAGCGGAAGGGAGCTGGAAGTGCTTGTGTGATGTAAAATGCCTAATTTGGGGGTGGGGTGATTGATGGTTTAATATTGCAGCCTGCAACCTTGCTGCCCCCACCTACCCAATGAAGCTGCAGGCAGGCACCAAAGTGAGCCTGCGTCTGTGTGTGTGTGTGTGTGTGTATAATGTCACTTCCCATTCTCACTTTCAAAGCCAGCAGGTGGAATTAAAGCAATTCTGAGTTGGTTTTGTGTGTTTGTGGACACACCGTGTGTGTGTGTTTGTGCCGGCGCATTAGCGTCGTCGCGCCGAAGCTAAAATCTATTTAGATATATTAACTGCGGCCCAGAGTCACTGGTCAGTTATTGCAGCCGTTTCGTTGTTTGCTCATTTTGAGCGCTTCTCCCTCATCTCGCCTGTCGTCACCGTTTTCAGAGATGCGGTGTGTCACTTATCCTCTTCCTTTTGCTCCGTTCTTCAAGTTTCATGACATTCCCCCCCCCCCTCATCTTGCAACACATGTTTTGCGGAAAGTGCACGCTCTCAACACGTGATCTTTTTCAGGAAGCGTCAGCTGGGATTTAGTGACATGTTTCCTGGGAATTTGTCAGAAAGTGAAGACCTTTATTACGTTCCTCAGCCGCGCATCCACATGCTGCACTAAAGAATGCTACATTTTACGATCAGTTTGCAATCATTTATTTCCCTCATCGGGGTTATGGCTGCAAAGGAAGTGCCCGAACTCAGATTCAAACTCAGAACTGTGAGGCAGGCGCGCTAACCAGTCGTCCGCCATGCTTCCTACGCTAAACTATGTTGTCAAGCTTAACATGTCCACCCTGTCGTCGTAAATTATCAATTGAAATTTGTTTCACAGTACACAGTCGGCTAGCTAACAGAATCGTGTCGCTAAGTGACATGGTTATAAAATGCTTACGTTAGCCAAAAATGTCCGCCCTGTTAGCACAGTCACACGTGTTGCTGTTTGCACTTACATTGTCTGCTTGCAGTTAATTTATGCTAAAAGTGTGGGAGCTTGACCATTATGCATTCCTAACAGCATTTAGGAATGTTTTTGTATTAGCATTTGTATTAGCATCTGCTTAATACAAAAAAAAAAAAATAGTTAAATGTAAAATCTCAACTTTTGCGGAAAAAGTCCCAAAGGCCTCTTAAGGTGATATTGACTCAATTCAGAAAGTTATAAAAAAAATTGGGTAGTGACTTTTTGACCCGTGAATGTGTTTGTCAGTTAGCGTTAAATTAGAGTCTGACATTAAGCCTTTTTTTAACGGTGGCCCTGTTAGAACTGGCTCCACGCAATAATATGATAAGTGATTTGATGATTTAATATTTACACTGTAGTACTTAAGTCTTTAAAAAAATCTTACTTCAGTATAGTTAGCTTTTTACATGAATTGTTTGTTTTTTTATGCATTCTAAAATACTATATTATATACAATATACCCTATAATAAAATCCCATATTGTTCTATAAAATAGAACATTTGGTGTGAAAAGCTAGAATGCGTCGATTTCATTGTATTTATATATGAAATTGATAGTAATGACCCTGTCAGGCTAGTATCTGTAAGGTCTGTGGGGCCATCGGGCCACCATTAACGTCGGAAGCTGCATTATTTACTGTGGGAAAATCATTTGAAAAATCATCATTTGATGAACACCGCCAAAAATTTGAGGTTGTTTTCCTTTAAACGTTAAAGAAATAATGTCATACCTGCATGTTCTTTTCAGTGCAAAGTCGTGCATGTCACAATATGGGCCAGAATTTTTTTTAATTGCCTTCCAAGGGTAGTTACCTATCAAATCAGAGGTGGCAAATGAGCAAAGTTTTGCTGAAAGTTGCTGAGAGTGTTGGCACGCCAAAAGTGTTTTTTTTTTTGTTTGTTTTTTTTTTTCTTCTACAGTAATGATACTCATTGAAGAAGGTTCTAAATGGGCAACTTAAAGCCATTTTGTCTGCTAATTAATCTTTGGAAACTTTCGTCTTCCTACATACTTCTGTCTCCACCCCTCCACCTCCCCATCGTGCCGAAATGAATAACACCCGGGGAGCAGATAGAGAATTGACATCTGTATTAGTTATAAAAGTTAGACAAAGCGCATTCATCACCACTTTGGTGTTGATTTGTATTCTATACGGCTCTCTGAAGGGGAATTAATCATCATACGCCTGTGAGTCATCTAGCCTTGCAGAAACTATAGTGCCATTATGTTGTTTGTCTATTATGAGCCATAAGGAACGTCTGTCACGGTGAATGCGTAATGCCATGCAGCATGGACAAGTGCAAACAGCGCACCCGCTACTTTTCGGCAAGTTTGGAGAGGCGCGCCCGCACACACAGCACATGTGCAAATGCGGGGCCGCAGCCTCGCATGGTAGTTGTGCTAATATGTTTTTAATGTCTTTGGGAGGCTGTAGACATCTCTAATTTGTTTTTGTCTAAAGCCGTGTGCTTATGTGCATGGGGGGGGGGGACATCAAAGCGGTAAAAATAGCATTTCTCATTAACAAGCCTTTCCTTCTCATTTATTTCCTCACTCGCCAGTTTGTCCACACCAGTTGTGCTTTTTTTTTTTTTTTTTTTCCTTCTCGCTCCCCAGTTTTTTTTTCCCCCCCTCCAACCTCCAACTCGACCTGTGAAGTGCTGAGAAGTTTCTGCAGGAAAGATAATAGTCCGAAGCCGGATTGCCGCTCGGCTGCTTGTTGTTGGACCTCCGCAGGCTTTCATCACTTGCTTGAGGTCAAACAAAAGCCATGTCTGGGAATGAGCCATTGGGTGCCTTTTAAATGTCACAAATTATGTTTCAGACCAAAGAGAAATAGTTTACAGCAACATGTTTTGCGACATTTTCCTCACTTCACCACATTTGACTTTTAACATGCGTCACTTGGCAGTCAAGCTAAAATAAATAAGCATGAAAAAATATGTCCACATGCCATATATGTATTTAATGTGGACACGTTTATGCAGCAATTTGCACACTGATCTATATTTTATTGAAGCAGCTGGACACTTGCCTCACAGTCTTTGTGATTTGTTTCTCCCCATTGCCAAATTTAAATATCAATGTTCTCCAGTTCATCTCTTCTTTTGTTTTTTGGTTACGGGTACGATTTCTCAGTTCTATAGCCAGCCCGTCATGGCGGCATTTGTAATCATTTAAATTTAATTGCCCTCATCCGCTTTCAACTACTGTGAAACACATTTTTATTATTTAATCAAACGCGATGGAACATTCTTGTCATGGATCCCTCCCCCCCTTTGCTCCCCACCCGTATAATGCATGATTTAAATTCCATTATAAAATATTACACCAGGCTGAAAGCATTGTTTTACGTATGTAGTTGAACGAGGAGTTTGTCTCAGATTTTGAACGTCACTAAATCTCTTGAGTTCAGTGAGCATTTGAGGAATTTTGTATATCTTGCTTTTTTTCCCATAGCTTTTTTTTTTTTTTTTTTTGTATTCAACAGGCCAATTCTGAGGCCAATTCATTTTTTTTTTCCAAAATCATTCAGCCCTACTTGCAGTTTAAAAAAAAAATGGATGAATGTAAAATTGTTCATAAATGTGAATGTGAGTGGTTGCTTGTGCAGTTGGCCGGCGACCAGTCCAAGGCATACCCTTCCTCTCTGTCAAAAGTCAGCTGGGATCAATTCCAGCTCACTTGCAACCCTCATGGGGACCAACGCTACAGAAAATGGATTGATGGATATTATGTGGGTGTTACAGCTCAACTATTTTGCAGACTGAGACTGCCGTATGGTAGATGATGCTCGGGAATTGTCATGTTTGAGAGATGTCAGCTTGGCCTAAATTTCTGAATTGCACTCTGGATTCTGTTTCCATAGTAATGGCCAGAGAGGAGTCCAGTGAATAGTGCCAGTGAACATGCATTCTGATGACTGTTTTCAGCCGGCCAGGATAGTTTAGCATCCTCTCTGGAGCATCACTTGCTCAAATAACTCTTGCATATATTTTCCCCCGACAACACTGGGGAATTTTGTCTCTTTGGTTTGCCGGCCAGTTTTAAAGTCAATGTGCCTCTTTTTAAAAACGGTATCAGCGGATGAGAAGAAAAGGAGCAGGGTGATGCAAATCATCCCTCGCCATAACGGAATACATTATTGTCGGCCACTTCACGTTGCTGTGGAAACTGTTTAAGAGTCAGCAGGTCTGCCAAGGGCGTGCAGATAAATGTATGTGAGCGTGTGGGTGTGTTGCCTGTCCTACGTTTTGTCAATTGACAAGCTGGGTGCAATACACTTAAGAGAAGCTGATGAAAATAATGGACGGATGACGAAATTGTAAATAGTGGTGTAGTATGCACTTACGAGACACTTTATTAGGTGCTAGTGACTCATTGTCAAAGCGTTGGATAATTCCTTGACAGTTTTGATTGACACTGTCAGCGTGGTTACATAAAACGTAGCCATGACTCTTGATAAAATGTGCCTTAATTTAATTTGCATTGTCATGCTAGATAGCCATATAGTTAACAAACTAACCAACCAACTAACAATTGAACCTGCCTGCTAGCTATCTAATTCATGCACAAGCTAATCTGCTGCTAGCAAACTAATGGCCGACTAATTATCCACGCACAATCTAACTACCTAACTGTGGGCCTTCAGAAAACCAACCAATTAACTTACGGGCCTGCTAGCTAGCTAGCGAAGTAACACGCTAACCAAAAAAATGGTGGTATGTGTCTTACCATAATCGGTAGAAAAAGAAAACAAGTGAGAGTCTTTTTCTAAACTAGCTAATTACCGGTAAATAACATATCCCCTCCCCCCCATAGTATTATGACTTTATTCTCAGAAAATGACATTTGTCTTGTAAGATTACATCTTTATACTGATAATAATGGGTCACTCGCATCTCAAGGCACCACGGTGGGAGTCGAAACGAATGAAGTTGTATTAGTTTGTGCCTAAGTGTACCTAATGTTGTGGCTTTTGGGTGCTGTAATAGAGTGAGCTTTAAACTCCTCTCTGTGAAGTGCGATTAATTGGCTGCGTTAATGAAAGTGTGAGCTGCGTGGTCACTGATGCAACACACACACACATTCAGACACACGCACACATTGTGTGCACATATGCGCTGTTCTCCCTCTGCAGGCTCATATCATTACCCGCCATTACACCCCCCATTTGGCATCCGCCGGCCGGATCGATGGAGGCCGATAACTCTGTCTCACTCCAGGCCGGCCCATCTATCTCTATCTCGCCAACTCTCATACCTCGCCTTCCTTGTGTCTTTTTCACACCGCGCTCCTCTTTCTCCGCCCGCCCCACCCGCCGCGACGCTCTCCCGCCTACAAACTGTATCAAACCGACTTCAATCGCCGGCCCACCCTCTCCTCCCAGCGTCCTTTGTCACTTCTGCTCGGCGCCAAAGTGTCTCTTCATCTCCCGGTGACCAAATGTGGCCGTCGAGCGTTCGCTAATCTCCCGAATCGTCCCTTGTTTCCAAGACATATTTCCCTAAGTCGTAGTGTGATGACGGGCATATCAATCACCTCGTATTTCCATTTTGTTTCTGACCGGCTTT
Organism: Filicampus tigris; assembly: GCF_054856515.1. NCBI lineage: Eukaryota > Metazoa > Chordata > Actinopteri > Syngnathiformes > Syngnathidae > Filicampus > Filicampus tigris. The sequence goes on from NC_141232.1 coordinate 5,503,287, forward strand.
CGGCTTCACTTTAATGCGCCTCCTCTTCCTCCGCCGCACCCTCCCATGGTCTTTCATCTTCCTCGCAGTCTGTCACCCATCTCGCTCTCTTCTCGCAGTTGCTGCAGCTGCGTCTCTGCACAGCACTCGTCCGATACTTTTGCCTCCTCGTGCACCACTGCCAGTATGTTAATATTAGATGTGTTTCTCTATCTATGGAGTCAATCAACAAAACTTTGATGACAACTCTGGCCGGCAATGGATCAAATGTAAGGATTCAAATTAGGATTGAACTCGAAAGCGGCGATGAAGCGACCCCTCGCGCCCCCTTTTTCATGGTTGACTCATTGAAATGAGCACATCAGAATGGAAAGTATGGCGGTAACCGAGCGTGCTTTCTTGTGCTGTGTGACTAGTTCATTGTTCGCCGTTCCTAACCTTGAAACCTCGTATGTCGGTACCGTCCTTAATCAAAGACCCTCTCTATATGTGAGCGTTGATTAACTGCATTTTGACAGCTGTTGTCTCAGTCTCAACTAGTTACACATCTGAAGAAGTCGCCAGCGAATGCAAGTTAAGCTATGTCCACACTCCGTGAAGTATAAGTCACAATTCCTGCAGCTAGCCTGCTCAGTGCAACCCTGGCATAACATTCTTAGCTCAAATCAAAGCAGATTTCCGTCATCCCGATGCTTGAGAGAGGTCTGACAAGGATGAAGGCAAGCGGCAACACCGTGTCTCCTGCACCGACTGTCTTCCCCTTTACTCACTCTGTAGAGAGATCTAATGACGCTCTTGCCTTGACTGTGCTCCTCCGTGATCCTAATTTAATTTGGATGGAGCGAGTCTTTCAGACGTCTACAGTCAGGCTCCCCTTCCATGGATTTTTAGCTTCGCCAGTCGCCGGTTTAATGGCAGGAGGCTATGCCACGGATAGACGAGCGCAAGGATAAACACATCTGTCACTGCATGTTCTCATGGAAAAGGAGCCATGATGGAGGGAGAGTGCAGCAGCTTTTTACGAGAGGAAAAGTTGCCGCGCAAATACTCTCTTGGTTATGTGGCAAATAGATATGTGGCAAGTGTTGTTGTGTGGCGAGCGGTCGTTTGTTTGGATATGGCGTGGGAGTATTTGTTCTACGTTCAGTACTGGAAACGACGACTGTTTTTTCGGCCTCTCGTCCATAGTCAGCTGGGATATGTTCAAACCTATCCAATACCAGTTGTTTTTATTCTGTGGGAAATTAATCCGTTGTATGTTTTAATCAGAATGTTGGGCTCATGTTTGGTGGCCCATCACCAAAAAAAGGGGACGTGCTTACTTGTTCTACAGCTCAGTGGCGGCTGCCACGAACGGTCCAGTCGCTTGTAAACATATTTTGATGAACGGCATAGAAGCAAATAAAAACAACTGATGAAATATTTAATTCACGATTGTGCCATTCCGATGACTGCAGTTAATAGTAGCAGCCCTGCGCTTTCAAAACCCACCAAAGGCTTGTCTTTTAATGCTGGCTCCCCGCGTCAGGTTTGAAGCTGAATCGCTTGAGGAAATTGTATATGAAAAAAAAGTTGACTCATTTTCTTTGCTAAAAAAAATTCACAACCGACCACTCACAGGGCCTATTTGATCAGCTCACTAAAATATCTCTTGTTCACTCTCGCTACATATTCCATCCCATAGCTTTCCGTGCGGTGACATGTTGTAACCGAATCCAAACGTCAAGTGCAGCATGATCTTTGACCCTCACGGGGCACAACACTTACCACAGCTTCGGGAGGGCGTAAAAGGAACAGTGCTGAAGTCAAGCGGAGAATGTGCGCAAGGCCAAATTTGATAGGGAACGCCCACATTTTCGGGCTGCTCCACCCAGCGTGCGTATCCGGCATGACAGATTGAGTGGATGGGAGAATCAGCGCAGCCAGAAAAGTGTGCAGCTGTCCGGCTTCTCCTCTTACGCACATGGGAGAAAATGGCCCTTAATGCATAACATCAAGTAACACTGTGTCCTCCCTTTTTCATACAGTGGCTCCTGCAACTGATTATCGCCTTGGGAGGACCCTGCCGGAGCAGTGAGAGCCGCAGTTGCTCCTTAACTCATGTAAGAAGACTTTGCTTCCACGTTTAATGTGATTCAACTGTTTGTGTACTTCTGATGACCGAGCATTGCGCGTAATGAGAACAAATGTGGTCACTTGAAGAGAGATGCTCCAACATATGGACAAAATGTCCTTTCGCTAGTTTTATTGCACACACAGCGGCTCGACCATACACCGAGAATAAAGCTCTTGGAAGATAATAATAAGCAATGTTGAGGTAGGAAAGGCCAGAGGGACCTTGTCTGTGACCGTCCTGGTATTGGTACACGAGAACTGTCTGTTCTCGGTCTGGACCAGTAACACAGAACTGGTGACGTAACTAAAGAGCCTGGAGGGATAAAAGGACGTTGTGCAAGGTGTTTCAATCGTATGAAACAGTAGGAATATTATATAGTAACCCGTTACAAAAAGTAATGCCTATACAAATACAAAAGATGTTCTTGTGCACCCGAAATTGTGAACAACAACAATCATAATGAATGTTAATGCATGCAAGAGCCCACAAAATAGAATGTAGTGTTTCCCACCTGCGCAGGGACGTTTTTTTTCTCCCGCCTGGTCTGCATACCGGATAATTTTATCGATCGTGTCCCATCTGCAGTGTTAGAAACACTGAATACGCCCACACTCACCCAGTTTATTTTGTTTGGTGAAAAAATGTCGCCGTGTAACCATCATTATGATTTGAGAAGGTGATCTTAACCATTTGAAATGTGATCATAGCTAATAGGTAAACAGTTGCATCCGCAAATCAAAGCCTGATTTGATCAGTGTTGCCTGCAAGTCAACCTCGTTAATACGAGCTTTCTTATAAAACGGCAACAATGACTTGAACTCGCTTACCAGGAAGCACACTGTGCACACATTTGCAACAAAGGCGCAGTGAGGCAGTTTGGATGCTCAAGCGACAGACGAGGACATTTTGCTCAGATTCAAAAGCTCAAGGCCTCAAGTATGACATTCTATATAAAACATGAAATCTCAATGCGGAGCTTGGGTTTGAAAAGTCTCTACTTTGTACTCGCTGTTTGTACTACTAGCTGCTAAAGGTCTGTGGATTTTCTTTGTTGCAATTCCACAGCCAGTTATTTTTTTCTTGATCATAGATTATCTTTCACTTGACAAAGATCACAGTCGGGCTCATCACAGCCACTGAAAGATGTTTTGCGCCGATTATACCATAAAATACAAAACAACTCATTATCAACTATCCCGGAGCATCAAAGAAATGTGACTCACTACGCTGCATAGTGCATAGGGAAGGTTTTTGTCAGTCTGGTGATGTGTTGTTATCAGTGCATCCAGTATCTGGGAACGTTTGGGTACCAATGCTGTACAGAGGCACAGTATTGGCACTGATATTGATATTTAAGGTCCTTTGTCTTTTCGCTGTACACTTTACACCCTGCACACATGTGTTGGGTTGTCTTTGCCCTCAGGGTGAGGGTCATCACTGTGCCGCAGAGAGGTCGTCGTTATTTTCGAACCAGTGCAAGTATGTGAATTGAAGACGAGCTTTTGGTATCCTTGGCTCTTTCAGGTTTGTTTGGCTCGAGAACAATATATCACAAAGCCGCTCAGCTACAGTACCGCGTTTCCAGCAAGTAGACAAATCACCTGTGTTGACGCCGAGGCCTGAAATAAAGCCAAGAAAGGCTATAGATCCTGACACTAAGATAAAAGTAATCAGAATCTCCAGATTAAAGGCCTGGTAAATTTATTGACGTCCGATAAGAGCTTCAGGTCTTCTACTCTGTTGTCTCTTGGACACTAAGCTGTGGTGGATGCTTTGCATGGGCACTCACATTTATTATTTGTTGATTTACATAATTCAAAACCATGTCTCCCTACTACACAGTCCGGTGGACGTTGAACAGAGTGAGTTCCCCTCTGCTGACAAAGTTAGCGTGTCAATCTGTACCCTAGCTGCTCTTGCCCTTACTTTTACAGCTAACTTACCAACCAATTGGAACAGAACATGGTCCTAGATAGCCATCTACCTTCACTTGAGCTTGCTTGGTAAAGCCCCCAATGGTATCACGCTAAACCCACCAGTCTTTTGCGGCTATATCCCGTTGATTGCAACGGTCCCCAGAGAGGCTCCTGGAAGCCCCAGATGCGCTCGCCGTCGGGAGATCCGGCTACATCAGTATGCGCGAGGGGTACGGCGGGATCCAACGGATGGATCCTATTTCAGCTGATCCAGCACTCTTGAGATGTGGAAAGTCGGAAAGAAAAGACTTGGTGCACCTGGACAAATCTGGAGTGTGATGTCATTGGAAAAGGTGAGAAATGAGAGCCAGCGGGAGGTAGAGCAAGAGAGAGCCAGATGAAGAATAGAATATATTTGCCCTGTTCACACCGATCTGTTTGTGTGGGAGTGCATTAACATCGATGTGGGCAGGAGAGGAGGCTAAGTATGCAAAGCAGTGTGAGGAAAGGCAAGTAACTCCTTAGCAGCTGTGCAAAAGGACGAGCCGTTTCCTTGACTTTTGCGGAGGCTTTTGGACCGCTCGGAGGAGGTTTCTATTATTTCTACTTGAGGGTTATCTCAAATGCAAGTAGGGAGATTTTCACTCTCAAAGGACAACCTGACGGGTGAATTTGAAGCTCCGTAACAATTGCCCAATTTACTATATTTCATCATCCAGTAAAGGAGATTTAAAGACATGAAACGGCATCTGTGGTGAAAGTCTGCAGCCAATTAAAAAAAAAAAAAGAAATGACAAGTAGAGTGTGTCTGAATGCATAACACTGAAACAAATCAGGAGCCAATTAACTGTAAGTGTCTTATATGGCGAGATTTTAACAAAGAGTTGGTAAAAGCTAGACGACAACACTTTTCTGAAATCATGAAGAACCTCAACAATCGGCGCTTTCTATTTGCTGCGGTTGACAAACTCACAAATCCGCAAACTCAAATATCGCCAGAGCTCCTCCCAACGGATAAATGCGATGAATTTGCTTGCCATTTCAGTGAAAAGAACCATACACATTTACTGTACCCCAAATAAAAGAAAACGCAACACATAGCCATTCATGTTGTAAACCACTTGCAACAAAAGTGAGTACGCCCCTAAGCGAAAATGTCCAAAGTGTCAATATTTTGTGCAAAAAAAAAAAAAAAAACTGCAAGGGGCGTACTCACTTCTGTGAGATATTGCACATGCTGCACACAACAGCATTCTGACGACTACAAAATCACTGCGTTTCCTCCAGTGCCACGTGACACACTGTACTTGTGTTAATTTCTGTTCAATTATTCAGCTGCACAGTGCGCAAATGTCACAAATGCTATTTATGTGGGAGTACGCACTAAAAATTCTCTTGGCTGTCTTGCGTTGCGTAAGAGATGACTTGTGTTATCTTGTGATTCGGCGCTCGTCTTCGCGGGGAGGTGCGCAGCGCTGCGAAATAATGAGCTTGCGTGGCCAGTCCGAGTTGGCGCGTACGCGTTCATGCGATTGTAAATGTGTCCGCGTGCGTGCTCGCTTCCTCTTCTCCGGCAGTGTTGGTTGGAGGGTTTCTGGCAGTAAAAAGAGGTTTTGAAATCCAAGATTTGAACGTCTTCATGTAAGAAGTTGGTTTGATCAATGTCTGCGGCGCATCTCACTTGCTTTAGGGCAGAGTGAACCGCTGATAGATGAATTCCTCTGTGTGTGTGTGCGTGTGCGTGTGTCCAAGTATTGATGCGTAGGTGAGTACTAGAAAAAAAACAAAACAAAAAGTCTGAGTCCAAATCTGTGTGTGTGTGTGTTTGTGTTTGATTTCACGCTCGCAATAATAGCGACTTTCCAGCGTGGAGACCGTGTGGGCGTTCGGGCCAGCTTGTGCATCATGTGTCTCGGTGTGCGAGCTCTAATTGAATCCCCTCATTCCGAATCTCTCATTAGTATTGTCTTACTCAATGCTTGCATCGGCTGACACGGACACCAGCGAGTCTGGACTTGATCAGCCGCTGCAGCCCGGCGGTCGGGCCTCGTCGGGGGGCCCCGGAGCCCGGCAGCCGGCGGAGGAGCCCGCGCGCAGACAAAAAACCTTTTAAAGGAGCTGGCAATCCGATTAAAGCCCTTGCGAAGCGCTGTTGATGTCGAGATAAGTGTTCTAGCGGGGGATCAACTCTGAAAGCACTGCTTCATTAAGCGAAAAAAAAACAAAACAACAAAAAAAAAACATCAACAAAAAAAAAAACCCTCACATTTCTGAGTGCCTCATATTTGGGTTTGTGCATACATGTCAAGGCGATAAAATGGCGAGGAGAAAAGCACACGCGCAAACACGGACACGCTCGGCTGCCACGGCGATGTGAAATAATGACGCTAGATAAAAGACGGCGACGCTGCTGCTGACAGTCTGATTGGTGCTTGATGAATAGGTGCGAGAGTTTATTTTTACTCTTTTGATTTGCAGAAATATCTTTTGCTTGTGTTTGTTGACGACCGCACTTTTTCCCAAAACAGGTACGACTTGAAAAGCCTCCATATTTATACCCAGAGTGTTCTGGCAGCGCATCACTAAGATGATGGATGATGTCTTCATCGGGGGCCAATTCCCTCAAGTTGCGGTTTAATGGCTGGACTGAAAAACAAGATTACACTTAATGGACGTTCACTCTCGTCCAGAATTAACTGCAGGCTAAACACGTGCAACTTAAAACACGATGCCGAGGGCTTCAATAAATAAAGCACAACAGCTACTCGAGATATTATATTTCCTCAAATAGTGCCCTCCAATTGATGTCGAACCCCAAGTAGGGAACATCTCCATCAAATACAGGTCCCTCTCATTTTTTTTTTTTAGAAGTTTAAGTAACTCAATTCAGAAAGTGAAACTTGTATATTATAGACTTTTTAAACACATAATGAAATTATTATAGATATATAAAGTATATGAACAATACAATTCTCTCCTTATTCTCACCCATTTCATTTTCTTCGTAGCTATCCGCGTCTTCCTCGACAATCGCGCCATGTTTTTGCGGTTCCTTATACGGAGCCTCAAAACCCATTACACTGTCTTTTTTATTCCCCATTGCAGTAAGTCTGTCAACGTGCATTACTCAGTCGCCAACAATTTATTTTTGTATTGTAACAAGTACTACATAACCGAGCAGCATGACCGAAGCTCAACTTGCCATCTCTGTCAACATGTTCCACTTCTTCCGTCGGCAAACTAGTCGGGACCTAATTTCCTTTTGCGTTAGTACTTGCATCAAACAAAGGCGGTCTTCGTCGTCACCATAGAAACGGAACTCCATTGTAAACCGATGACTCTCTGTTTACATTACTATATGCACTTTAATTATGCCTCCCTCCTACTTGGAACGCTTGAGAAAATGCTGAACATTTGACCCGTAGTCTACAGTATGTTGTGGTTGCCTGTGACCTTGCATTTCTAGCTTAACCTTCTGTTTATTATTGTGGGTGTAGCTTGCAATAATGTGCAACTGCACCGCATCATACAGAGAGAGCTGTTTCTTTTAGGATTTTGGCCCTCGTTGATAGACGGACGAATGATTTGATAGCACTTTGAATATGATGTAGTGCTCTGCTACTAATCCAATACCCCTGTGACGGTGTCCATCAAAGCGGTATTATTTGTAGATGCTGAATTTTCAGCTCTTGTATTGGATCTCGTCCCAAGTGATTGAACCGGCTGCCAACCCGCAAAGGCATAGACACGGATACATGTTAGCCACATGCGTGCATCTGTAAATTGAGAATTTGCACGAGTTCCAGGCGGTCGGCATTCGGCGGGATTGATAGGTAATAAAGTGAGACAACACTCAAATGTCGTCCTGTAGATTTGATGATCAACAATGTTGGAACGTTTGTTTTGAGCTCTTCTGATATGAGGGACCCGACTTTGTTTGAACGATTGTTTTTTTTTTTAATGTTTTGCCTGCATGATGCGGTCAGTGAACATAGTGAACACTTCAAGCTGTTAATTGCCACTCCCACTTGAAGTGTACTGCCTAAATAATCATAAAACAAAGAGAACGTCACCATGTGTTTGTTTTCAAAATCAACCACAACAATTTGCCTTAAGAATGCCCCCCCTAGCTTGATGATATTGCAAATTAGCATCTATGTTGCTTTTAGAGATGTTTGATAGCACTTTTTTTTTTTTAGATCAATACCAGTCAGAGTACTCAACACTTTAGTACTCACAAGTAACAGATACCACTATTACTTTTGATACATAACTTTGTACTAATTCAACGTCAGATACTTTTAAGAAAAGACATTTCATTCATTTCTGCCAAAAGTCAGAACAGTCACTCTGCAATAGAGGAAGTTAAGTCCCAAATAAAACGCAAACAACTAACTCTGAATGTAGGATTCATTTGTAATAAAAAACAAAAGTCCAAAATAAAACCGACTGCTCGCTGCGTTTTAGTCTTTGTTCAAAATGAAGTGCAAAATAATACATGTTCAACTGTTAAACTTGACAATAAGGAGTTGGAAAATAGGGCGGGTTATCACAATGCAAGTTTTTGATCTGAGCTGATATTGATGAATATTGTTTTTTTTTTTTTTACCTATTCAAAAGAAGAAAAATAATAAATGGATTAAAGATAAAAATATATTAAAATACATCCATACATAGCCCTATGTTGCCACAGAGAATTTTTGAGACACTATTATGAACCCCGCGTTTGTATTACAAGCTTGGTCAGGGATCAAATGAAGTTCGTATCTCAAAGCACCACTGAAGCAAGGGCCCTACTCTTCCCTGTCCAGTGGCGACGTTAATGACCTCTCGACGCTACCGCTGCTCTAATTAGGAAGTGAGCATAGCCAGTGGACTCACTTAACAGGTATGCCGGTTTCCTGTCCCCTCCTTCATCTGGCTTTGACCTTTTAGACGTGGCCTTTTCCTGTATAGTTGTCCTCGGGGTTTGAGGACGTGGGCAGAGCTGGACTGTATACCGACTGGATCGATGGAGCCGCTTTCAGACACACCTGCAGTACCCGAGGTGGCCTTTGTGACACAGAGATAAAGACAAACCTCTCCCCAGGCTGTGTCGGCCAGTCTTCACCTCGCTGCCAAGCCCCCCAACCCCCCCCCCCCCCCCCCCTCCCGTTTCCTCCCCCCGAGCCCACACGGAACAAAACGGATAAATCAACCGCGCGAGACAGGGTCCATGCGTGTGGGGAGTAATACTAATAGTTCCGATATGACAGTGACAATATTGTAACTTAACCTTTTTCTTAAAGGCAGAATGAAATCCACCCATCCGCCTGCGCCGGGGCTGTGCTGAGACAGCCGAAAGAGCCGGAGGGCGGGGTCCATGTATATTTACCAAACCTCCGCTCGATCCATCACCAGGCGCAGCGTGCCGGCTCCACCTGTCTATCAGCGTCCTCTCACATTCCCAGGCCACTTCCTCTCCTCCGGCTACTTCACAGACTGCCTTACACTTGATATGTGGGAGATATCACTCCCCCCCCTCCCCACTCACCACCACCACTCGCTGTCTTCTCTGACACGGGGCTTTTGTTGCTGACGCCAGTCTTCCACCTTTTCCGCCGCCGTCTCGCTCCTCTTTATCCCTCAGTTTCACATCCAGCTCTGGTGTGTTTCCCTAAAGCTTGTGCAACGCAGAGGGAGCGTGTCAGTCTGCTGTCCAAGCAGGTTGAAGAGGGTAATTTGAGTCCCACAGGCGGCCGTGGGGTCTTGGATGTAGTTTTTGGAAGGTGTGCTGACAGTCAGCACTCTTGCCGCTGATCGCGCCAAAGTCACAGAGATGGCTGAGATGTGTGAAAGTCCTCCTTGCGGAGAGGCTAAGTGTAAATGAGCTCAGACGAGAGCGAAGGTGGAGTGATTGCAGCTTCATCCGCAGAGACAGACTTGACAGGGATGTCACTTTCCACCGGGGGGGGGCTAAGTTTTGGGCGACTTTGGGCCACAGTCCATTTGCACCTGACAAAAGACGGGAACGATTCAACTCGAAACGCCCGGGATGAAAGGCCTTTTCTTCGATGACGTTCAAAGAACTCCGAAGAGGAATGATCGATTATGATTCGATTGTTTCTAAATCGGTGGAAAAAGCACTCAAACTGGTGCTTAAAGTTATGCGGAAAATGGGGGGGGGGGGAGAAACAACAGAGAGAACGGAGCTAAATGCCTTTGCGGTGAGATACACGCGCCAACATGTCCTTATTTGCGGTGACAAGTATGCTACAACAATGACAATAATTGCGTTGTAGATACAGTAGTCAAGGGGATGCGGGTGAAGTGACGCTGACTTTGCCAGGAACCAATTAAGTGCATGCAAATGAAGTCATCTATTCGGGACTTGGTTGTGTTTCCAGTCCTAAGCATATGTCACTATGCTAAAACGTAGCCACAAGGGAATGGGCATTGTAGAGTGACATGCTAACTTTGTTCATCTGGGCAGCCACACTCCATTCACTACCAATGTGTCTGTATTCTTGTAAATATTGTGTTGTGTTTTCGACAGTAGTTTGTTTGTGCGCTTCCTTTGCCGGCCCGGGAAACCAAATTAGCAAAGGCCGTTGAATATATATCGGACTTGGTTCTAATCAGTCGTAAAATATTGTCAGCATGATGCTAGGCGGTAGACTGACTTGCTAACTTGTCTGGCTGGGGAACCTCACTCCATTCACTTTCTACTTTATCTTTGTTTTAGATATACTATATATGGTATTTCAATATTACCTATGAACTTTGTATTCTGGTTTCTAACGACATTATGGATAGGCTAATTATGCCCATCTGGGGAACCACACTCCATTCACTTTCGACCAGTACTGGCAGTAAATTAGTCATTCCGCTCACTACCTTTTCGTCTCTCGTAGGCAAAAAAAAAAGAGAGTACAATATTTACCATGACAATTTGCGTTTTCATTTCTACATCAATCGGTTTCGGCAGCAAACTAGTTCAACGCTAACTTTATCCCAAACAGCCTCACTCCATTCACTTTATTGTGCTGCCAAACCAAAGTGCTTGTTTGCTGTTTTGGTTTATTCGTCAGCAACGTGACCTTACAAAACACAACACATTACGCCACATTTGCACAATTGCTATAACATTGCTGCGTGGCGAACGGGCACCGAAAAAGTTTGCAAAGAACTCGCGCACGCCGCAATCCCGAAAAGGGAAGCGGCCTGGAGTTTGAGTGGAGTAGACAAGCGTCTGTTATAGAAGCCGTTTTAATATGTTAGCCCGTCTCCCTGCTGGCTCCCCCTCCCCCTCCCAGGGACGGCACTAATGCCATTAAGTGTGGGACAGATCTGTTCCATGTCTGCAGGCCTGCCAGTCTACTGGTCTGCCCTGAGACCACTCTCCATCTAATCCCATCCTCTCTCTCCCCCACTCTCCCGCTCTCCCACTCTCATCCGCACCAGAGACAGGAAGAGGCGTCCGGGAGAAGGGGAAAAAAAAAATAAAAAAAAAAATCTAATAAATAAATGAGAGGATGCAAGGGGAAGAAAAAAAAAATATATAAATTAAGTTCTCCGTTCTCGTAAATCATGTTGCCAACTTCCAGTAGACAGGAAGGCGGAGCTTAAGGACAGAGGGCGTATGGGGAGAGAGCGAGGTTGAAGGCAGAGAGCGTTTGAGGGAATACGGGAAGCGTTTCTCTTCCACCCTCAACCTAAAGCCTGTCTCTGGAGACTTGGTGGCGAGGTGTTTTTAATTGATTTTTGATTAGGGGGGTTGGGGGGGTGGTGGGGGGGGTTGTTGTCCATTAGTGTCGATATGGAAGAGAGAGCAGCACTGAGACACTCCCTGAAAGACACTGCAAAGCAAATGACAAGTAAATGAAAGCACATTTGATATGCACCGATGGGACAAAACATGATTCTTTAATTCACACTACTAAATGCCGGACTTGAATTCTGTACAATTTTGGTTGCATTTGACGTGTAGGATTTCAACGTGGACACTGATGTCTTTTTACCTCGCTATTCTTGACACCACTTAACTTTGCAGAAGAAAAGTTAGGGGACGGTGGTTGTCACTTTGAATACATTGACAATACATTGAAATGTGATCGCGGCTTATGTTGTCATTTCAAAACAAACGTACCCATCGGAAATCATGTAAAGTCAATTCATTGCATTATAAAACATACATTAAAGTCCCCATAAAGCACAAATAAATGTCTTGGAAAAAAAAAATAAAAAAATCAAGTACAGATGTTTAGGTTTAGTGAGTTTGTTCTCCTCCCACATTCCGAAGACTTTGAATTGTCCATCGTTAAATCTTTTTGATGGCCACTGAGTTTACATCTGACGGGATTTGATTACAGCATGATGCAGCTATATCGAATAATAAACCTTTTATTGTTCAATGAATTCCTCTCTGACAGGGTCAATCAAAAATGAAGATTATTAATGAGATTGCATTCATATTTGAGGGTACCTAAGAAGAAATAATAATTACTACACTGTAAAAAAAAACACAACTTGTATTTTTTGGGACTGAAACAGTAATGTAAGTTGGAACAACTTTAGAATATCAATTATTGACATACTGTACAATGCAACAATTTGAGTTGGGACAACAAAGCAAGCAAGTTGTTGGCTCCAAAACACATTCGCCGAGTTTCTTTAGGACAACTTTATTTCTTTGTTATGAAATGTGGGAAAGACAGTTTTCACAACAGCAAAACTTAAAATATTTAGTCGAAGTGCCCAACTTAAAATTTTATTGGTTTAGTGCCTTGAAATTTTGAGTTCACCCAACTTTCTTTTTTTTTTTTTTTTTTTTACATTGTAGAACCTTTCAAGGGCCCTAAAGATACTCTTTTGTTCATTGATGGTAGCAGGAAATGGCTTGCACCGTGGTTCTGTAATAAGGGAGGGGGTGGGGGGGGCGGTTGGCGTATCAACCAAATCGCCACAGGGGAGTGTTCAATTCCCATCTCCCATCTTTTCACAGAACTTTTCTTTCAATCTCTTCTCCTCTCACTCTCTAATTCAGTCCTCTTTCCAGTAGATCATTTACGTGTGTTTTCGTACAATCCATTGCTGCGCCTATTTACCGTTTCCTGCACGATCGTGAACTCTACATCACCCCATTACGGAGCCAACATTTCTCCACGCGTACCAATAACCTTGTGTTCTCTGCTTCCCAGAATGTGTTGTTTTATTTTCCAACAACCCCCCCCCTCCCCTACACACACACACAACCAAACCCATTGCTTTCATTCTTGCGTGTTGCTTTTCTCATCTGTATTATTAATCAGCCATCGAGGGCGAGAGAAAGTCCCTTAAGCTTCAGCCTCACACACACACACACGCACGATGCTTTCACAATGACTTGAAACATCCCCAAAAACGCTTTCATTGGAACCAGATGTTCCCGCCATTCTGCCAGAATTCGTAGCCAGACGACGAGTCTCCAGTATTTCTCCGTGGTGCGTTTATTTACCCACATACATGAGCATAATGAGTCTCAAGTGCAGTTTTTACGGCATTTTTCCCCGCCTACGATATTGTCATGCTCATGAATAATACATCTGATTTTTACCTTTGGCTTTTCAAAACAGCAGCCCCTTTCCCATTCATGACAGAGCTCAGGGTTAATACTGTAACCATGACAACAGAAGACACACATTTAAGTGCCACAAAGTATCCTTCTTGATGAAGACATCCATGCATTTTCTTTGCCACTTAAAGTATCTTGTTCAAGGTAGTGGCGAGCTGGGGCCAGACTAAACCCTGGATTGGTCGCCAGTCAGTCACAGGATACATCTGGAAAGTCTACACAGTGCTTCGGTTCTCCTCACATTTTATGTGACAGCAGTATTCCAAAATGAAACATATTGCTTTTTACCCTCAAAATTATATGCGCAATGCTCAGTCCACACGTGTGGCTGTTATTTTAACACATTTTCCACCAATCTAATGTGGTGAAAATGGCTTGCGCTCTTTGATGATGTAATGTTAATGGTTGAACAAACATGCCGTTTTGGGGTTCTCTGGGGGTAAAGTGACGTTTTTTTTTTTGACAGTTTCATTTCAGGAGTACAATGGAATGATCTGATTATAGCAGAGGTGGCCTGCATTCTGAGGAGATGTTTCAGGCAAAAAATATTTTTTTGTGAAAATCCGACTTAGACGTGACTGATATGGACAGATGCCGATGCTGATATTTGACAGAGTTAAATTCTGGTAACCGATTAATCGGCTGAATGATTAAAGAAACATAAGGAATATAAAAAAACAACAACATATTTTTGGTCCCTTGAAATTCTTACAACAAAGATATTATTCACAGGCAGCACTTTTGACTGCTTTACAATACTTTGTCCGTTAGTATTTGTTTGTACAACAAAGTGAAAAATCAGCAAAAATCTGACTTTTTTGGGGGGGGAGATTTTTGGGGACCTGGGATGTCTGAATGTCATATCTTTGTCTCATGATGTAATGTGTACGTGTCAAAAAAAAAGAAAAAAAAAGAAAGCCGTCAAAAAAACAAACCAACAAAACCATATCAATAATATCAGTCGATTAAATCGGTCGGACCTAATTGGCACACATATTTTTGGGCAGTTTTGCCCATTCTTCACATCACCTCTCAAGATCCATCAGGTGAGATACTGTAAAATATTTGCTTGTTTAAGTTCACACTTGACGGGTGGGCAGGAACACCAGACACACAACTACTTGAGGATCTTACGTAATACGACCACTTTCTCGGAGGATCGCCGTACTCTGAGTGTTTTGCTTTGGCGACATGGCGTACCGTTCATGGATTTGAGCGAAACCAACCCAGGACAATTCGTAGGGTGCCAGCTTTAATCAACAAAAGTAAAAGAGTGCAAGGAGCGCTTCATTTTGATGGTGCAAAGTGAATCGGGTTCACGGTCTAACTAAAGAGTCTGTAATGACTTTCAGCATGTCATTTGCAACGCGACAAACACGCCTCTCAGCACTTAACTCAGCTCACAATTGCACCAGTGAAGATCACAACCAGAGTGTTTCTCTCCTATCTGGTAATTAGTTCTCCCTCGGTCCCGGCGCAGCTATTTGATGTTATTTGGAGACAGAGCGCCATCATTCCGGCGCTCCTAAATTAAACCGTAATTGTTCCGCAGTTTCAATGAACCGCGGCGTGCGCTCTAGCTGACAACAAACATCTGAGCCAGGCGCCCAAGCTAACGCCTGATCACACTGTTTCACGCGTCTTGTGGGAATCTAGCGGGGTTTTGTACAAAAGAGTGATTCACTGTAATTGGTAGAGCACATGGTACTTTTTGGATGACTTGAGAGAGTCTTTTTTTTTTCAAAAATCTTGAAAAAAGTATGCACAAATGACACCCTCAACCCGGGATCAAACTTGTTGGATTTTTGGCACACATGAATAAGAACCCATTTGGCATCGAAATATAATTGAATAATACATCTAAATGAAATGTTTGGTTTATTTTCTCTCTCTGGTAATGTGGATTTTAGTGCGAGTAGTATGCTGATTTCACACCGTATATATATTGTGTGTGTGTGCGTGTGTGTATATATCTGTATATATATGTATGTATATGTATATATGTATATTTGTGTGTATGTGTATATATATGTATATGTGTATATATATATATATTTCATACCGTATATATATTGTGTGTGTATATATATATATATATATATATATATATATATATATATATATCATGATATTAGCTCTGGTAACCAGTTGAGCTACACTCACGGTAACCTCCCCAGTTGCATTGAAATAAAGTAGGTGTTCGAAACATTCAGCAGTCATTTCCCCAAAATACCAAACACATGAATTCAGTGATAGCCAACTGTCCAACTCTGCTGCTACTTGGCTATTCCAGTCATGTTCACGTCATCGCATGATAAAATAGTGACCGCAAATAAATGTCAGCATGCAAAAGGTCAAAACGGTAATGCCTCGAATATTGTCACGAAGCGAGAGCCATTATCCTTGATTACACGCTAAATATTTGACTCCGCTGCGGATGTTCGGTCCGTCATCCAAAGAGGATATGGAAACAGAAGGGAATCCTGTGAAATAAGAGGGAATTATAGGGAGCGTTTATTGCCGTGGTGGAAATATAACTGACCCCGGCACAAAAAAAAGGCACTGATAAATGACCTCCCACGTATTGATTGCCTCACGCGCGGAATAATAACAAGCAGCAGCAGCAAGCAAGCAAGCGCCGGGGTGTTGATATTTGCGGTGCGAAGGCTTTTTTTTTTTTTTTTTTTTTTTCCCCCTTTTCATTTTATTTCCTATTTGTCCTCAGGTTTAGTTTTAATGGCAGCGCAAATCAAGCCGAGAAGCACAACACGCTCTCCTCTCAAGCCATAAATTACATTTGCACCTCCAGCTAACTTTCACTTTGCCGCCTGCTAACTTTATCTCAGTTCTCATAAGTTTTCTCATCCCCGCATGTCCAGCACACCTCCCCACGATCTAATCCCTTCCCTCATCCCCTCTGTGTGTTGCCAACTCTCATCCTCCTGGTCAGTGAAAGCGGTCCCAGCTGCACTTAAAAAGCCCGGCGCTACCCAGGCAGACACCTTCCCGTCCTCCGCCGCCCTCCCAGGCACGGCGGGCCGGAGTAATATCCAAAGTGCAGGTGGGACCTCGCTCTGAACAAAGCTGGCCGAGCACACGCGGGCCAAGTATGGAGTGATGATCACTGCAGAGATTGAGCAATCAAAGCGAGGGGTGGTGGTAGTAGTGGTGGTGGTGGGGGGGATAAATGTGGACTTGGGGTACTTGCACTCTAATTGGTAAATTAGCGAAGCCTATTTCCGAGCGCCAGGCCTGACTTTGGGGGACACCCACAGCTCATTATAGACTCATATTCTGGGCAGAGGAGGAGAAAAATACAGGAAATTGTACAATTGCTCAGGTGAGAATGGCAATTAAGCGAGTGCTTAAGAAGAGCAGGAAATGATGCCTCATATAAGCGTAATTTACTATTGTCTCTTGTGTCTGGCTTTAAATCACTGCTGGTCCACGGCAGTTTTTTTTTTTTTTTTTTTTCGGTGCAGGGAGGCAAGGGGGGCAATTACTGTTGTTTACTCATTGCATGCATCTTTGTATATCCTTTTTTTTTACTGCATGTGTCACTTCATTAGTTACACCAACACAATCTAATGAGTTCTTATAGCACAGCTGTATCACAAACGATGCCCTTGCAAAGATAATGTAACATTTTTGATTGACATTATCAATGTAGTTGTGTTTTTTTTTTTTTTTGCACAACCCTATTGCATCATACCAAGGGGATGCTATGCTATGTACTGTCGTTAAATAAGGTGACTCTATATGTATTTGAACCCAATGCTGACGACACAGTCGCAAGCCCCTGAAATCCAATTGCTTCCAATTTAAACTGTCGTTATAATTTTTTTAAACGTTTTAAAGGGAAGTCAACCAAAACATATTTTTTTTCAAGAATATGTTCCCAGCAGGCCCACTAGTTGGAACAGGGCACTCTGATTAATTTTGCGTTTGTGGAATATAAGTTAAGCAGCAAAATGCACTCTGGGGGCGGCCATTTTGTCTTCTGTCGACGGAAAATGACATCACAACTGCTCACAACGACCAATCACGGCTCAGATTCAGAAAACAGGTCAGCCTTTTTGCATTTTGCTGCTTAACTTGTACACAAACGCAAAATTAATGGGTTGACTTCCGCTTGAAAGGATTCTGAATGTGATTGGACCAACAAGTCGAGGTGTTGAGCTTGTGCAATATAGGACGGCGGGGGCAGTGGAAAAAAAAATGCCAATCACGTCATCGATTCATTGAAGTCGACTCGACTGTTGTCACTTTTGGGTCGACTGCAAAAAAAAATCGGAATTTGTTCAACCGGCAGCCAATCCAGGGTGTCGTTTGCTTTTCGGCGGAATCCCCGAGACCCTGACCAGAAGGTAGTATAGAAAATGAACTGATGGAAATGCGATTTGAAAATTGTTCCACTGTATTCCAATTCAAATATGAATTGTGTTTCAACAGCGCGAGAGGTTTTCATCCATTTTTTTTTTTTTTCAAACGCAAAGTGCTAGATCCCGGCCAGTTAGCTTCACGTTTCATTAACCCTCAAATATTTGGAGTGGCTCTACGGATGAGAAGGCCCGCGCTCTGCTTTCCCAGCTTTGAGCGGCGGCCCGTTCCTTTTCTCTAATATTGATTGACCGCCCGTCGACCGCACAAATTACACTGCAAATTTGGTTTAAGAAGATTTTCACCCGCTCGCTCATGAGAAATGGGAGGTGGAAAATCCCCAAATACACACAAGCAGCGCGCGGCTCCAATCGGCGGGAATCGATGGAACCGAAGCAACGTTGTTGCTCTAATGTATGCCACTAATTGCTGTAATGGTGAGCTGTGCTCTTCACCTTTACTTGCAGCTCGCCGCAAGGACGCCACTGATCCTTCTAAACCTTCACACACACCCCCATATCAACACGCCCAGCCCCCCCCACCACCACCCCAACCTCCTCTGCCAATTTGCCAGCAGTAAAACTAATATTGTCTTTAATCAGATGCAATTAGCCCCGCAAGTTAAGATCGCCTTCCAATTACAACTCATTAAGACTATAATGCCATTAGGGGAGTCATGAGTAACCACTTCTTAGGTAGCCCACCTCCCCACCAACAGGAGCCCAAGCGGCTCAATTTTGGCCGGTCACATTTTTTTTTTTTTTCTTCGAACAGATACAATATTCTGACATAGTCTGTTTTGATCAGCATCAGTCACCGGCTACAAAAACTTGAGCCGCACCATCTGATTTTCTCCTTTCACGCTCAAACAAAGACGCGTTTATTGTACAGTAATTGCGGTTGGCCGAGAACAGAGCCGTGGCCCTCCCCCCGTTCGTCCCTTCTTTCACTCGGTTGAAGAAGAACTGCACGCATTGATCTAATCAGCTTGTTTGGAGCTTCAAATGGCGTCTTTCAATGCCGCATAAGTGAGTCGCAGTGAAGAGCTCTCTGATTGGCATTGAGGACAATTGCTTGAAAATTGCAACGCGTCGAGTGCTGATGCAGAAAAGATAAGAACGTATACAAGGCTGTATGAACTGTGGCCCGGCCTCGCTTCGAGCGTGGCTACTATTCGCATGATCAATAGGGCTACTGCACTGGCAGAACAATATCAATAGTTTGGAATCGGGCGGATTGGAGTAAATGGTGGAGAGAGGCTACCTTGGCTGTCTTGTGTTGGAGCTAATTCAGAATCTAAAAATAAATATCCCTCGTGACCATTGGCAATATATAGGGCTTTTTGTTTGACGTAGAACACACTCTCTGCTCATTATGGGTTGGGAAAAGTAGAGGAGGTCACAAAGACTCGGATTGACTTGGTGACCGCAGCTACCTGGGCCAATGTTATGTTTGATATTCTTCAAAACCGACATGTTTCTTACTCTCTAGCGTCATTGGTTATGCACAACCTGTATTTCCACCTGTCCATGACAAAATGGGTGGCGAATCGAAAATACTGCGTAAATTGAATTTTTTTTTTATTTATTTTTTTTTTGTGATATGTTACCACTTTGTTCGAAAAGCAGATCATCAGTAACTAGAACTTCCACTTTATCAGTACTTGCATTATTTCCTTGGCTACTTTGACTAGCCTTCTTGAATGTCCTTCAAAATCGATGGACTTTGACTATGATAAGGAACAACACTCAGCGTGTAGGTGGGTGGCAAAGCGACTGGTGGAGAGTCGTCACACGTGCTGGTATTGATTTGATCTTTGACCGCCGCGACGTTCGCGGTTGCCTCGCATTGACAATCAATCGTTTTTTTTCCCCGCCGATTTAAAAACTTGGGGAAAGACCTGAAAGTTTGAGGGGAAACTGCGCTCTTGACAAGAAAGATCCACCCGCGGTCCATTTTCTCAGCTGCTTATCCTCACCAGTGTGCCAGACGAGCGAACGTATGAACCGCGTACAGAAGTGCTAAGCTACACAAGTGCTAAGCTACACAAGCGTAGTCATATGAAAGGCTAATGTTGTGTTTGGTGAGAACAAGGAAGAATAAGCAACGAACAATGCTTTAACGAGGCTCATTGGATTTGCTCGCCTCTCTATTAGGCGCCAGAGCAGTTCACCATTGATTCCTGCACCCGCTACTGTGGAGTTTTTTTTTTTTTTTTCTTCCCCCTCCTCAAAATCTGGTGTGAGAGAGCGCTACCTTGAAGTAAATGTGCTAAAGGCACACAGACATGGCACCCTTGATGGATTGAAGCGCTTCCTTTGAAAGCTCGCACCGTTTTCTCCAGGCGGATGAAGAAAAATCTTTGAGCGTCGAACGTCAGAGATCTGAAAACTTTAAAGTGGAGTCTTGCATTGTATCATAAGACCTCGCGGAGTGAAACGGACATTTATGAGCGCGGGTCTCGTCGGTCGTGAGACGGCAAGTGATTGCGTGACACCAATCGGCGGTAATTACCATTTGGGGGTTTTTGGTTTTTGCCTTCCTCCTCTAATTAGCCCTTGCCGTCAATCAACAAGTGTTTTCGGCTCACAATTGAACCAAAGGGACGGCGGCAGAAGCGGCGATGGCGGGATCGTTGCAAATAATTGAGCAAATTAATGTATTTGAGAAGCTGGCTCCACGGGCGCCTTGCGGGGGCGGGATACGAGCGCGGCGAGCGAGGACGGAGGCAAGCGGAGCCAGCGCTTAATGGTGATCAACAAAACACTCTGCCTCCGTTCTGACGGCGCCCTCCAGGATGAATCTGCTTATCTGAATAATCAGGCCCGCAGACTCGTTGGTGTCACACGAGGCGAATGCTCCTTGTGATCCGCGCGTCACCAGCCAGTCGCCCGCGGGGGCGCGCGTCCGGACCCCTCCGGCGCGGCGGGGGGGCGCGCACCTGTGCTCCAGTCGCCGCATATCATTACGCGTGTGCGCGGATTCATTGCTTCATTGCACGTGATGAGAATAGAGACGAGCACTGCGCCATTCCTGAAAGGGGACATATTATGGAAAATTGTTGCGTCTCCGGAGTAGCTGCCCACACGTGCGAAATCACACAGCCAGGTAAATATTTTGTGAGCTGCTTATTTCCAAAAATGCGTTTATAAACGAGCTGTTTTAAATTTTTCCCGACTGTGACCTAACAGTGGGATGATTTGCATAATAGTGCAGTTTACCCGCCCCTGACTTGGCAGGCAGGACAGGCTTAGTAGATCCACCGTTTTCACGCGATGATTTGACTTGAAAATCATGTCAAAGCCAAAAGCTAAGTACAGCTATCGTGTTAGCACAGGTTCGCGCTACATTTGTTTAAGTGGTGCACACTTTTTTTGGGTGAAGTCGTCGACATGCGGGTGGTCGTATTATTAATGAAAGCCTTTGTCACCTTCGACCCAGCAGTTGCGGAAGGCTGGGTGAGCAGTGTCAAAACAATGTAGTAGACATAAAATGGACAATTGTTTGTTGACAAGTATTTGCACCTCTGTCTGGTGCCCACCCACGTATCGGATATAAAAGTAAACAAGCAAATAAATAAATAAGAAGTTTGATTTAAACCAGAGTGTGCTGTAATTTTTATATTCTTTGTGTACTTATACATATAACGTTAGACACATGGCAACTGTTTTAACTTGAGGGAAAATGCAAAAAAACAACAACATACGTTTCTATTAAACATTTTGAATATACTTGAGGCTGCCCAAACGTGATGTTGTTATAGGTTGCAGTTGCTGTTGTTCCACTCCAGTCATGTAGGGGGCAGTAACACATAATACAAAGCATTTTCCTACTGCCCAACAAAAAATGGAGAAGATGCGTCGATTTGCTGTGTCGCTGACAACAGAAGTTCTGCAATGTCATAAATCGTACACTTACGACAAATAATCCCGGCTCAGATGCATTGTTGACATTGATTTTTCTTTGGCCAATGCCACACTTTTCCCAAACGAAAAATCGGTTGAGCAGTTCTCATTTTCAGTCGTTTTACTCTGATCACCGATACAAATGCAGGTGACGTTTTCCGTTCCGTGGTTTCTTGGAATTGCCGGCGACCAAAACCCAGTGTTAGAGTGCGAAACCACACAAGGAGAGTATATAAAACAATAACAACATAAGTGCAGTGATCACCTTATGTAAATTCTCAGCCTCCGGCATACTGTTTGTGCATGATGTACAGAAATACCCGCGCTGGTGGGAGGGGCACGCTGGAGGTGGGGATCAGTGGGGGTGCTGTTATTTATTCCACTTGCCCCGGGTGCTGGCAAGCCATGCTACGGCCCTGCCTCCTCCTCGCATTTGCGCTCGGCAGAGGTAATTAGAGAATGTCCATATGTGCAATAGTTTTAATGACTCGTGTAAATGTAATGTGTAAATGTATGCTACTTGAGGCACTAACTTTATTGGGCCCTCCTGTCGTGTGTGTGTGTGTGTGTGTGTGTCTGCATAACTAAATCAACTTAATCCGACTAAATGTTCACCCGTGGGTGGCTTTGTGCATCTGATAGCGTCGCAATCCCGACAAGCTATCTGCCGGGACTCCTTAAAGACGACTCGGCAGCTTTTCACTTTGTTTGTCGTCGCTCCTCGCTTTTCTTCCTCCTACTCGTCCTCGAGAGCCGCTGCCTACCTGATAGATGGAGAGGGAAATAAATAAATAACGTGCGCATCTTGCTTTCCAATTTGCATTTCCATACGCTGCCAGTGGCGCCAGTGAGAGTGGATAATTGGCTTGAGAGTGGCGATGGAGAAAGAAAGCGGTGAAAGGGATGCAGAGAAGGCCAACATGACAAAAAGAATTAAAGCCGCAATCAGCAACGAATGGGCCCCTCGCACCTCCATTTTTCTTGGCGAAACCTCGAAATCATCAAAGTTTGATGCCATGTTAGTGGGCGTAGGCAAAAAAAAAAAATGGCTTCACTATTTCTTGTCGCCCATCTGGTTGCTACTGAATAGCTAGCGACAATTACCTAAGAAGAGTTTGTCAAAGTATGAGGCCTGGACTTTGTCGAAAATGCCCGCTTCAAATCCAAATGGCTGACTTTGTATTGAATTTCAGGCATGGGTCCTTGAGACTTTTTTTGTGGGTCCTGTCATGATATTTTGCCTTGATTGGTGAAACAGACTTCAGGGGATAATATTTTTTTCTAACTTTCTCGGGGGCGTTAATGAGTGAGAAATGATTGTTTGAAAGTAAAATAGCCGACTTTGTGTTCAATTTTGGCCATGGATCCTTAAGACTTTTTGGTGTGTCCTCTCATGATAGACATGTCCACTAAATTTCATCTTGATTGGTGAAACTGGTGTTGTGGGCTATTTTTTTTCTAACGTTTTCAGGGGTGCTATTGAGTGAATAGCTGACTTTGTATTCAATTTCCTACGTTGGTCTGATAGTGTCGGGGGCAAATTTCTATGCTCTGCTGACTTTGTAGCTAGTTTTTGTTGGGCATCCCTAAAATACGTTTTGACCAGGATACGTGCGCTTGCCAAATTTGGCAAGATTTCAGCCATTTTGACTCCTTCAAAAAGCAATTACTTTGTCAAAAGAATCGTAATAAACAGCGATTACAAGAGTGCCTTCACACTGTTTGGTGCTTGTGCCCAAAAAGCCATTATAGATTTTTTTATTTTTTTATTTTTTTAAACCTCCCCCGCCCCCAACACTTCACTTGTCATTTTTTCACATTGCTCTTAAGCACCCGTGCAGCTGAAAAGATTTACCTTGTCCTCCCTTCCTCTTTTTCGTCTGCAGAGTCACGCTGCCTCCCCCTCCGAGCTCCACTCCCACCCTCCCTCATTCATTCTGTATCCCCCTCCTCCTCCCTCCTCTTTTTCCCTCCCTCCACCACTCTGGCTGTGTCACCCACAGCATGGCGTTAATACACCAATTAGTACTAAGAGCAGATAATGGACTATGTTGGACCGCAGAAGGGGGGACGCGCGAAACGGAGAACGGGGGAGCCAAAACCAGGCCGATAGAGGCGGCGGCGGAGCTGTCTTTATTGCACGTGTTGTGTGAAAACGCTGTGAGCAAAGTGCATGATGGGAAGAAGTGCTCCAGCGGTCGCCGGGTTGCCGCATAAAAGCTGAGGTGTTACACCGACGCTTTGCTGGCTCCCGTTGCTGAAATCTATTTGGCTTTGTTGGACCCTTAAACTCTTTTTCAGTGGCCTGCTTCCCATTTCACTCCTGGAAATGCCATACAGGTTGTTCTTTTTTTTTTTTTTTTCTCCCCCACCCCCCGTCTTTTCTTCGTCTTTCTCATATCTACGCCTACAGGCTTCCTTCTACGCTGAATATAAAGGGCATGCATGAAAGCCCCGAAAAGACTTCCTCCAGGGATGCTGAGTGTGCACTAAAGTGTTTTCATGTTTCTCCAACAGCCAACACAAATAGGATATTGATCCTTTTATTATGAAAATATGTCTTTGGTTATGCTTTTAGAAAACATCAGCATGCAGAGCACAATGCGGGTATTAGTGGAAAGGACTCCGCGGTGCATAGTGGAGTACAATAGGCTGAATCCTAACACTAATTGCTAATTTTCGCAAATAATTGACACTCCCTTAAAATAGATTTTAATGCGCTTATTAAAACAGTGGTACCAAAAAAGGCTTAATGTCTGACCCTGGCTGCTATTGATTCTATTAGGTTTATTATTGTGTTGAGTCCAAGTTTGGCAAAACTGTCAGAAGCCAAAGGAAATGCAACAGAGATGGTTGCTGCCATATCATATAGTGTAGACAATATTTTGCAGTAGAAAGCAGGAAGTGTTTTTTTTTTTTTTTTTTTTGCTAAGCTACGGAAAATCGTGAATAGGCGATATTTTCTGAAAATAACATGAAGGCAAGTTCCCCCCGAAAATATCTGTGAGTAGGTGAATCTGCGAATGCCAAACAGTGATATGTATCCACTCTACACTGACGCAAGAAAATACAGTGAATACATTTCATGGAAATAAATTACAATCAAATAAAATGTAAAAAAAATAATGGTTCAATCTAAAATAAAATAAAATTATAAATAATAATATATAATAATAAATATATTTATAAATCTGATAAAAGAGTAATATAAATGAACTAAAGCTAATGTAAAATCAAAAGAAATAAAATGTACAGAGAATAAGTTAAATACAATAACATTAACATTTGTAAATTTGTAAATGAATACATAGAAATTAAAGTTTGTAGCAGATTTTAGCAGAGGTGGCGAACATCCTGTGGAGTTGTTTAAGGCACAAAAAAAAAGAACTTTTTTTTCCCAAAAAACACCTTGGGCTATTATTGAAAGGCTGACAATATTGAAACTTAACCGAATAATCAAGGGGAGTAAAGCTCAACTTATTGCTGGTGAGTATAAAGCGGATTACTTTTGGATAGGAGATGACGTTTTCCAATAATTGCCATCATTTCCACGACTATTCTCAACAATTGTGATGATTTTTTCGAAACGGTCACAAATTTTAACACCAAAACCCTGTAACAAGCACAACCTATCTGCCGTTTTGTGCTACAGGAGATAATTTCCCAATCATTGCTAAACAAGAAAGCTGTCTGCTGGTGAAAAGGGAAGCTATTTGCAAATAGGCTAAGGTGTTGTGTAAACAGTGGCGCTGCATAAACACGAACCCTGACTAGGAGAAATCGGCATTAATCAAACACGAGGTGGGACAAATTAAAATATGGCAGGCGCTAGCTGGCCTTGTTTTACTTTAAGGGACAAAAACAACTGGCGCTCCGTTAAAGAAGACGGAAGACGGGCGAATGAGAATAATTAGTTTGAACAAAGACGAGATTGCGCGATAAAACCACGACAATGAAAAACAACGGCGACTTTCTTATCTTTAGATTTTCTTTCATTTTGCCCGCGCCGCGCTTGTGTATGTTTTTTCTTCTTTTTTTTTTTTTTTTTTTTTTTTTTTAATCTAGTGACATCTGCACAAAAGCAGCAAAACTTATTATGATGTGACAATTGAAGGCCATTTTGAATGCGACTCTGATTCAGGGGCGCGTCTATCAATGCCAAAGCCTGTTTATACAAGGAATAGCGAAATATAATATCCTCTACAATATTAATATTGGAGATTCAGTATCGTCGTTGCGTGCGTACTGTAGATGACAATCAGAGTGGTCTGGATGGATAGATGATGATATTTGAAGCCGCTGACCTTTGCTTTGGAAAAGGTTTTGTTGGCTTGTTTAAAAATGTCAACAATCAATTTATTTCGGGATCGATCCGGGTCGTCTCCCTCTGCGAAGTTGGGCTCCTTTGTCTTTGCCCGCTTGTGCGTGCTGACTTTTCGGAAGTACACATGCTCGTATTTGGATGAGAAACGGCGCTTTGAACCGCTTTTTGAATTTGACGCTGATGAAAGTTGAGTCGCAAGTCGATTCATGGATTTTCCGCACAGCGCAGCAGTGCTAAACTTTGTTTGGGGGCCACTGAGCAGTAAAGCCATTTTTTCAACAGACCGCATGGAAACAAATGTAAAAAATGGATTCAAAACACAACTCGCCATTACGCTGAATGTAATTACTGAGAGTAGTTAATTACTCATGATTCATGAGCATGTTTTTCTGTTCAATGAGCCAGACGATTTCCAGATTATACGGAGGACGTCGACCCCAAAATTTTCTTCACCATAATATGTTGTATGCCAACATCCAACATATGTTTTTAGCCATCTCAGGGGGCGGCCATTTTGTCACTCGCTGTCGACTGAAAATGAAGGACAACCAATCGCGGCTCACCTGTCTTCTGAAGCTGAGCCGTGATTGGCCAGGTGCTGACCAGTCAACCACCGTGTGGATACATTTTTGGGCGGGGCGAATATAGTTGTCATATTGCAGGAATATAGTCACCGAATAATCAAAATATCTTATGTGAGGTCAAAATGTTGTTGGGTTTTTTTAATTCAATTTTTCAAGACTAGCCATGACCATTAAGTCACAAATTTGTGAAAGTATGAGAAATTCGTTCATATAATTTGCGAATGAAGGGCAGCCGTCACGCGCTGAAACTTAATCGTTGAGGGGGTGAGAGGACTGGGGAGTTGGGCGGCCGTGATGGCCACGACTGACCTGGAAATACAGCAGCTCTTCGGGAACATATTCCCAAACCACCCCGCCCCTCCCCTTGCCACAAATAGCGGCTCACTATAGTAAGTCATTTTCATTTTCTTTTTTTTCAAATGAAAAACTTACATTCCGAACCTGCTTGACTTGCAGAAAGGAGGTGTTCAACTTGACATGTTTGTAAACTCGCCGCTACTGGTAGCTGTCACTTTGCCGCCGCTGACATCTGCCACTTACGGTCGTTACGCCTCGCTACGAATACAAACATCTTCAGCACCAATATGTTGTACATGATACCGTATAGATTTGCTGTCAGCTGCGCGGATGCCGGCGATCCGGCTTTCTGCTACGTCGGCGGAGAACACGCGCGCCTGTTGACATCTAGCAAGGGTTGCAATTGTGTACTATTTCAGCGCAGACACGGAAAACACTAGTGTGTCGTCACTCTTGTTGTTGCTAAGAGACCAGAGGGTGTGATGTACAACCTGCTGCGGGTAGGCACTGTAAATTTGTTCACCTTTTGCTTGGGAGCGGGCCACCAGTCCACAGGGGCTTACCCTGGAGTCTCGTCACACGCACATGCACAGGCACGCGTACACTCTCTGAAACTCACTCACTCTGTCTCTCTCACACACACACACACACACACACCATTTATTTATCAAGTATTTCTGTTGTGTGTGTGTGTGCTGCAGAGGACATTGCGCTTGTTGTTTATTGAGTCGGGCAGCCCATGAAGGTCAATTGAGAGGATTTGAGAGCGGAGGGTAAACAGACTCAAGACGTATGACGTCCGAGCCGGTTACAGCATACTGTAAAAAAAAAAAAAAAGCGCGCCGGCGATACTGCTTTTCGATAAATCCATCCGGCAGCGTGACCAAATGCTGCTGTTTATCCTAGCTTGGTTGGCAAGGTTATTGTAGCGAGGGGGGGAGGCTTTTGACTCAGTCCTTTGCTGTTGTCCCCGCTGTGTATAAGTGTAGTGGCAGTTGTAATGTATGACCCCGATGTAAAGTGCTGAGTAAGAGACCGCATGCAGCAGCTTTGCATGCACGCTAACACGCGCAAGGAGCCTCCGAGTACGCGTCACCGGCTGACTCACATGGGCATCCATTCATGCCCGACCGCCGCCACCCACCAAAATAGCACAGTAAAGGGCTTTCACTTGTTTTTTTGGGGTTTTTTTTCACCTGCAGACATGCAGTGCCAGTTAGTAAATGACACTTTTATTTTGACATTTTGCCCCAACTGGTACATTGATATTATGGATGTACTTTTTTGTCTCACATTTTTATGATCTCCGAGTGCTCTTTGTCATGTTTTTTTTTTTTTTTTTTTTTTTAAGTGATCAAACAGATTTGTTGTGTCTGTGTCGCGGGAGGGAACAGTTGTGGACAGTTTCTGGTTTTGAAAAATTGTTATTGACTGCATGTAAATGTCGTCAGTGTTGTTTAAAGTGAAGGCAGTTTGCAAGAAACATGAAATTGACGCTCGTGACTTGCTTTTGTGGGCCAAATAAAATGATTGTCGCAGGCCACATCTGGCCCCGGGGCCTTGAGTTTGACACTGGTTGTTTACGGTGTAATTACTACCGTAGTAGGTCTTGGCCTCCAACCCCTGTGAATGACTCTTATTTTTTAACATTTATTTTACTCCAACTTTTTTTTGTACTACTTTTTTTTGTAATAAATAAAAACACCACTTAGAGATCTCTACGTATGTGTTTGACTGGCCCGAGGGCGGAAGTGGCACGTGCACTTTCCTAATTTGGACATTGGGGGGCGTTTCTAAACTGTAAACGAGACAACGAGCGGGCGCCACCAGCTTCTAAACAGCCCGACGAGCAAGTACACTGGTCCAAAAGGAGCTTGTGATTTTTCTTTTTATTATTATTATTTTTTTCGCACGTCTGTGTGTGTGAGCCGTCTGTCGACTGACTGTTTGAGGGGGGAGATGCCCGCGAGTGTGTGCGTCAGTGCGCAGCGTTTGGGCGCATGAGAGAGCGAGAGAGGAGAGTGCGCACGGCGCGTCCTTCCTCTCCTGCACGGTTTGCCTCCTCATCGCCTCTCATTTGAGGCTGAGAGCGGCCGAGGAGACCACTCACACGCGGAATCAAGGACGTTTAAAAAAAGAGAGAAAACCACGACTCATTTTTTTTTTTTTTTTTTTTTTTTGCGTGTGGCGCTTACTTGCGTGTCATTTTCAAAGCGGGACGATGCTGCCGTTGTTTATTTTGATGCCCACACGGGCGCATTTTAATCGGTGAGGAGCAACACCTTCCTCCCTAAACTACCCATTTTTCGTACTTTTTAATCTTTTTTTTATCTTTTGTTTTTTTGGCAATGTTGTTTCGCCTTTAAGACAGCAGGCTGCGATGAATTTTTAATTCGTATGCATCCGCACGAAGGTGGCGCCCAGAGAGGAGGAGAGAGGAAGGAAGAAGAAGCGTGCAAGAAAGTGAGGCGGGACGCCAGAATGAATGAATGAATGAATGAGACATACTCAGCTTCCCCAGCAAGAGCACATTGCACGACCAGAGGTAGGAACCTTTGAATTCTTGTGATTTTGATATGACATTTGTGCTTCTTGCATCATCTGGATTCTGTCTGGATGTGCCATTTGTGCGGTTTTTGGCCTGTGACTTATACACTATTAACATATGGACTCGGATATGCATCCGCTCTGCACAGGCAGCAAAGCTGGGCATCTTTTTTTTTTTTTTTTTTAAATGCATCCAAAAAGGACAAGCATGCATGGAATATTTCACCGTAGTAGCCCCCAATCTCCCTAGACAAGTGTTTATGAATTTACAGTACAAGGAGCCCAGAGCCACAAAGTGAACTACTCTCAACATCCCGTACAGAGTACACCATTAATCCTCCACCTTGTCAAATCCTGACCTGTGGGCCACTTGCGCAAGGGAGGAGGAGGAGGGATGGAAAGAGAGAGAGGGAGAAAGAGGGAAGGCCACAAGAGTCCTTGACAAATGTCCCCGCAGCAAATTGAGTCATACTTTAATTTCCCTTTAAACTTTAGCGAAGTAGTCGAAAATGGAAGCGAGCGAGGGTGACAAATGTCTTGTTTGGCTGCAGCATAAACACAAGAAAAAAAGACCCCTCCTACCCCCCTGTGCCCCCTCCTCCTCCTCCTCCTTCCTCGCTGTAATTAAACATTTCATCTCGGGGTTGATATGGTGAAGCTATGCTGATCTAATTCCCCCGCATAATAAAACATGTAATAAAAAAAAAAAAAATAGGCACGGGCAGCCCACTCTGTTGCTACGACGGAAGAAATTAAACCTTTTGTCTTTGTGTTGTTGTTGTGATAAAATTGAAACGGCGCTAGGTGGGAAAACAAAAGAGGGCAGGAGAACTAGTTATTTCCTTGCCGGTAAGCCTTTTGCTCATTTCAGCACGTTGCATTGTGTTTGTCCAGGACAATTCCAGGTCCTGAAATTGGCATGTCTATTCCAAGTTGGTGGTGGGGATGGAGGGGGGGGGGGGGGGGGCTGTTTAAATGAAATTCAAATTCTTCAGGTGGTAAAAAAAAAGAAAAAAAACAGCAATATTGGAACTGTCTGATGGCGTTATCTGGCCGTTCAAGAAGCCAGACTCGGAATTGGTTTACTGCCAAACCCGCCCTCCCTGGGAAAACAGAGGGATTTATCCGTCCACCCCCCCCCCCCCCCTTTCTTGTCTGTGCGTCACATCGCTATCAGAAAAATTATTCTCGCCTCTCACTGGCTGAATAATATTCATACATTAGCATGGCATTAATGGGCGTCAGACTTTTAATAAGTCACCAACCGTAATTAGATTTATTGCAGTTCACAATTGAAACGCTGCGTTACTGCAGGTCACATTGCTTTCGTTTGTTGCCAGAGGAAGATATATAGACTGTATATATATATATTTTTTTTTTGCTTATCCGCTAAATTCATTTGCTGGCTCTCTGCTCATGCATGGCTGACCGAGCAGGCATGCAAATGGCAGCTGCACCCGCACACCCACACGCCCACACACACACACACACCCACACATATACATTTTTAATTTTTATGCATACATAAATGGGGGTGAAATGTCCCAAAAGTGAATCCTCTTGTTTCCTTTGCATGCCACTTCTTCAATATGTATGCACTCCCTACAGCTCTTTTAACAAGGCTTCCTCCATGAATATGATAATGGGAAATAATCAGAAAGACAGCCGCTAATATGAATTTCAGAAATTGACCCACGACATAGAATTTCTTCATGTCCTGGGGACAGCTACGTTCTTATTCATTTTCCTCTTCAGAAATCCAAGCAACATGAGAACAGCAGGTTTTAAAATCCAGGCCATGACATTTTTTCATCCTTTTAAAAGAAATCACCGTTAATTAGAATCTACGGAATGGCTGTCTGTTAAAAAAAAAAAAAAAAAAAAAAAACTTTTAGGCTTTTTGTTGGTAAGCTGTCAAGGACGCATTGAAAAAGTGGTTGTTCAAGTCGCGTTGGCCTTTGGGCACACCAAGTAGCTTAATTAAAAATAAAATAACGCCTTGTGGTGGTGAAACAATTCCACAAAGACGCAGCAGTCCATCTGTGCAGCGTTTTGATTTTCAAATCAAATCTCAGTCTCATTCGCGGCAACTGCCTGGCAAAATGTCACTTCATAATTCTCTGTGTAGTCACAAGTAAAAGACATTATTTCCACACTACTCCCTAAAAGTATTGCAACGTTTCCATGTTTCATGTCCTGCTAGCTGCTTTGAAGCCCAATAGCCCAAAGTAAATAATAAACTTTTTTTTTTTTTCTTCGGGTTATCCGATTAGAGCGACGAGCCTCCCTCTAGCTGACCTCCCGTCCTCCTGGCAAGCGCAGGAAGTTATTTTGTTGCTAATCATGTCCATGCTCTGTATTGATTCGCTGTAATTCCGAAGATTGTTGGCAATTATAATCCATTCAAAACAAACCTTTTGCAAGATTGGATTTTTTTTTTCCCCTCCCTTCCCTTTTCCACTGTGCAGCCAAATAAAAAGAGTCATTTTGACAAAAAGCAATCATCCCAGTGAACCGCGTTTCCATGATATTTGTCGCCGATTTCTTTTCCGTTAATGATTTAAGTGTCATAATTGCGACGAGTGATTAGGGAGTTTTCCTCCAGTAATTCTTTCCAATTAGACTGCAGGCATGGCTGATGGATGCCGTGCTGCGTATCGTAGGGTGTTTCTGGGCATTTTCTTCGGTACTGTCTCCAGATTGTTTGGGAACGAGGAGCTCGGATCTGTTTGTCTTCTTTGCGTAGGTCGCGAGCGCTCTTGCCCTCATATAAGTGGCGTCTCTGGTGAGTCAGGACAGGAAGGCCATTGCCATTGTCAGGACACTTTATTGTGCTTCAATGTTTTACCACCGCGGAAATGACTGCTTGTGCAACTAATTATCGCCAGAAAAATTGCCAATTGTGGTTTTATAATGTGTTTTTTTTTTTTTTTTTTGGTTTGGTTTTATTTTCCACGGGAAATAGCTGGCCTGCATGTTGTCGGATGATGACAAGCAGGGGCAGCACGGTGGGAGAGTGGTTTGTTTGTCTGCCTCAAAGGTGTTCAATTCAGGCTTTGAAACTCCTGTGTGAGCTTGATTTATCCTGCTGTCGACTGAAAATGACATCAGAGTTGCTCAGGGCGCAAGTGACAACCAATCACGGCTCACTTGTTTTCTGAAGCTGAGCTATGATTGGTTGTTACCTCAGCCCTGAGCAACTGTAACGTCATCTTAAGTCGACAGCCTGTGACAAAATGGCCACCCCAAGAGACGGATAAAAACGGTTTTACCGTTTAACTGATATTCCACAAATGCAATGTTAATCAGAAAGCCGAAAGAACATTTGGGGTTGACTTCCCCTTTAAAAAAGGAACACTCGCTTTATGTATAAAAAATAAATAAAATGACAGAAACACAAATATACCCGATAGTAGCACCTAGCTCCGGTTTAGCATCATCCCTACATTGAGTTACATTTTTTTTTTTAATCCGTTATCGCTTGCGCCATCTATTTGTTTTGGTTTGTCAGAGCGACTTTTGCCTCAGGCACCGTCACCATGTTTTCGTTTCACCAATCCAATGTCACCGCTGGCGACGGTTGACTCCATCCAGTCAACCTGAGCCGGACAATCACATGACACAGTCATGTCCTTGACTGTGCGAAATTTTCAAAGTGACTAACTAACGTGAAGCAGGACAGAAACGACGGTGTGCGACCGGCAGCCTGTTGTAAAAATAGCTTTGCTTCCATGGGACATTGTGATTTCCAAGCAATGTTGTCTATAAGTGCCAGTCCAGAGTGTACCCCGCCTCTGGCACAACGCCAGCTGGGATAGGTCCCAGCTTCTCCAATTAGGAGGAGGAACTATAGCAAACGGATGGATGCATGACCCTGACGAAAATCAGAGCGTCAGGGCGCCAAAAGCTCGGCGACGAGGATCTTGCCGTTGCCATGTCGCCGAGCGATGCAACACGCCGGTGTTATAGGCTGGAGGTTTGCGATCCGTTTTCCTGGAACCCATTCCACGTGCTAATTCAATTCCACGGCTGCCGGCCTTCCACGCGTCGGCGCCGGCGTGGCGAAAATAAGCGGCTGCAACAGGAGAGCACGAACGCGCACACACACCAAAAAAAAAAAAAAAAAAAAAAGGATCGATGGGGACTGTTTTTCATAAATTGAGTGGGTGTTAAATTAGCTGGCCGGGGCTGGCGGGCAACACATGGGATTGAGTGAGTGGTATATTTGGGTGGCGTCTATTGACTGCGACAGCGACTGAAAAGACCCAGACCCTGATACTCGATCAATGGGAACAATCAGGCCCGCCACCATTTGTGTTTGGAGTTCTTTCAGAGTGGAAGGCAGCGCAATTTTCACCAGCAAATACTCGCAATGTTACTGTAATCCCGTAATGGCCACTTCTGATTGCCCCTTTGTCGCCTGCCTGATTTTTCACTATTCATCTTGAAAGCAAGTACAAATAGCAGTATTCAGATCACCATGTTTGCCCGTATTGCCACGCGTTGAATTGCTTTTAAAGGCGCCGTGCAAATATCATTCTGACGCCACTTGAGAAAAAGACCCTCTTCCACCCCGCCCCACCCCGAATCAATATAACCTTGCCCTACTGGTTGTTTGGCATTTCAGTGAAGTCGGTCATGGCTGCCACTGCCAAAGCTTTAGAAGGGCAACAAGCGCTCTTAAAGCTGCCGGGATCGATTGGGATGCTGTTGCTCTAATAGCAAACGATATTGAATATTGCAGCACAGGAAGCCAATGGCAAAAAAAAGACCAACTGTGTTTGTATGCTTAGGAAAGTAGACATTATGTGCATTTTTTAAAATTTTTTAATTTTCTATTTTTTTTTATTTTTTTTTAGCTTTTCCATGGTTGACATTTGCCTGTCATGCATTGTTTCAAGCTTATGAACCAGTCCGCGTACGAATATTTTGTCACAAGGCACGAGAGCACATGCATAGGATGTGGTTGAATGAATGAATGCCACTCGTACTTCAAGGCGGCGCCGCCGCTGCTTTGTTTCATGTCCTCAATCAAAGGCAGCTTCCCACGTCCCACCTGTCCCTCTAAAAACGAAGAGTCACACGCAAATGAAAGCAAACGCTGATCAATTGACCTAATAGCTCGTCCGATCAATCTTCATGTTTTTCCAGCGGCCGGTGGCGTAATTGGCTTGAACACGGGAGACGCGGCGTTAATGGCAGGAGTCGACTCCTTCCTCCCCTCTTTACCTCCCTCGGTCCTCGCAGCTCTCGCGGCATCAATACTGTCACCTCTTTGTCCTGGCAGCCATCTTCTTAATAGCGTGTACGACCCCTTTTAAAGTCTAACGCTCAACATCGACACATTCAGTCAGGCTGGAAAATTAGGAGAGACAATGTATTAACAGTGTGTGCGTGTGGGTGTGCATGTGTGTGTGCGTGTGTGTGTCCACCTGTCTGTTCCTTACAGGCAACTGATTTGCCCCTGAGTTATTCCATAGAATGGAGGTTCTCAAATGTCGTGGTCCAGCAGGTGCCGGGTGTACAAAACTCCCCTTAAAGACGTCATACGCCCCAAAAAATATCCGAATGAAGTGTGTAAACCGCGTATTGCGTAATCTTAATTCATTCATTTTTTTATTCACTGCAGTCCAGTTCTCAAGTACAATTCAGTTGTATTTACTTTGTGAGTATAATATAGTTGCATTTAGTCTTCAAATTCATTTATATTGTGTTTTTTTACGAATGTGCTTGTATGCAATATATTTTAATTGAATCATGAAGGGTAGCTTTTCCATTTCCATTGAATTCAAACGCAGTGTTAATGTCCAAACTGTGTCTAATGTTACAGTGGCTTACAATATTGAATGCAGTGGTGCCTTGAGAACACACATTTAAAAGACGGCAAGTCAAAGTTAACAACTCTCACTGAAGTACTCTGTAGATAAGATAATGAATAATAATGATATCGATAATAAACTCTTTTAGACCAAAACATTTATGTATAATAAATCAGATAGTTTATTGTAGTACAGACGAGTTTATTGCTTGTGTTTGTTAAAAAAAAAAAAAAACATGGGCTCAGGACCTTGGAAAAAAAAAATTGCTCATTAGATCGCAGTCGTAATATCGGATGAAAAAGATGATAGATTATTTTCGTTCATCCCTAGAACACGGTGTACGAAGTGTGTGTGTGTGTGTGTGTGTGTGTGTGGGGGTGTGTGTGTGTGTGTGCTGGGGAAAAAGAAGAGCAGAGGACCAGAAGAGGCCGCGTGATGGAAAGTGAGCTCAACGAGCAGGAGAGCACATCCGGGGTGGATTAATTAAGAATTATAATTACGTTGGGACTGTGCGGGCCTCACCTGAGACTGCCCCTTTGCCGCCGACGCTTGGCTCCTGGCGCCCTCTGTACTCCCCCACCATAACCCCCCACCCCCACCCCCACCTGATAACAATGAGACGAAAAACACAAGCCTCACTTGCGCGATCGTACGTTCACCTCTTGTTGACCACCGTGCTCGAATTGTATCTAAAAGCCTCTCTGCTGTCTTTTACAATCTGTTTGGACATATGCTGCCCCGCGCTGTTTGAATGCTTTTTCTCCCGTCCATATGTCCGCTTTGTTTGCAGTGTGAATTATTAATACATCTACTTGATCTTCTTAATTCAATTCACTGGGTTTATGGCTGGTCGAGCCTCTACTTTCTATGAAGTGCAAAGCGGCAACGTATGTCGCTAATGCGCTAATATGCTACCTATGATCACAACACACAAAATGTGCATAGAAATATTTTAAATGGATAAGATGTACAGTTGGATAGTAGCTCAAGCCAACTGAACAGCAGCTTATGTTGTGTTTTATATATGACGAGACCACTGGGTCTCAAACTATAGGTGCTTTAGTGTAAAATTGAATTAGTTGTTATAATTAGCATGATGGTTTAGCCTCTATAAGAAATTGTATCTGTAAATGGCAAACCTATGCTAACCTGTTTTATTTGCACTATTTTAATCCATAAACGTGTTAGGATTTTTAGGCTACCTAAAACAATACTGTTATTTATCCATCCATCCATCCATTATCCAAACCGCTTATACTTAAAAGGGTCGAGCCTAATTTAATAGTCTTAAATGTATAGCGACTATGCTAGTCTCCGTTATTCTGGTTAGTTTAATTTACAAACACATTATCTTTGTAAAACCATGCAAATGGTAATATGGTACAGAAATAGGTTGTAATATTTACCATATTACAAGGCTAATATTAGCCATAGGCTAATCCATGAATTTGATGTGTTATGTTAACCACCCTATGATACTATATGCTATTTTGGCTCATTTAATCTGTAAACAGATTATGTTTAGCCAGACTTTTGTTTGGCCAATCTTCAATCTTTGTACGCATTGTGCGTAGTACATTTTTACCAAAACCTAATTTTACAGAAACTATGCTAATTTATGCTATATAGATCACAACAATTATTTTTGCTATATCTACCAGAATTATACTAACTTTAATCTGGAAATTGATAGTGTCACAAATTGATACATTTGGCCAAATTCCGCTGTCCGATTTAATGTTGTTTTGGCTAATTTAACTCCTAAATAGCTTTAGTTACGCTAACCAAAGCCGCGCAATCCTGTGCTATTTACTTTTCTATTACTATTTCCATTGTGTTCAGAGTAAATGATCAGAAAATACTTTAATTTAAGATTTAAGTTAAATTTCTCAGTTTAACTCATGTTAATATAACAAATTATGAATAGCTTGTGTTTTTTTTTTTCCGACCCCTTAATCATTTCAACGCTGGTACCGTCAACATTATGTTTGTTAATAATCTGTGTTAATGAACGTTACCTTTGCGACATGAGAGCATGACAAAATGTATTGTATTTTCCGCATTAATGCCTTTTTACCCACTAAGTGCCACAGTGCCTGACTTTTTACACGTCTCTGCTGGATATTGAACAACAAAATAATAATAATAAAAAAAAGAAATCATTCCAGCTTTCCCACAGCTGCACTTTAACCCTGCACCACACCAAAGCTGTGATAATGAGCTCCAGACAAACAGACAGAAGTGGTCTTTTTTTTTTTTCTTTTCGCCACCCACCCCCCCGTGCACCGTGTCCTTTCAGTAAAAAGATAGCACTGAGGCTGCTATAGTCCTTTTGTACTGTTGAAAAAAAAAAAAAAAAGTTGTCAAAGCTACTGCACTGGTCTATGACCAATGTCCAGGACACTCAATGCGCTTCTCCTTCTATCCATTTTTATTACCAGTTATCCTGAATTTGGGCGTGGGCGTACACCCTGGCCACGTACAGAAACAACCATTCGCCTTCCATTTCACACCCAATGATAATTTAGTTTAGCTAGGGTTGTCAGTGGAGGGGTCCGCTCTCCAGAAAATATCTATTACCTCAATGCAGCTCACTAAATTGGAAATAGGAACAGGTCACTCAAAAAAGGGGTGCAGTAGAAGATGAGTATTGTTCATTCACGCACCACCGACTCGGGGTTATTGACAAAGTGCTGTTTCTTATTATGATGTGCGCCTCGCTTATTGTTTAATTGATGAATCCCTTTCATTCCAAATGGCGAAAACAAGTGTGCTGTTCCTTCGGCGGCGGGAGCGAGGGGAATTCTAATGTCATCTCGTTGACCACTTGGCCGGAGTCGTCCACGCCACTTGATTTATTAGAAACTCCTATTGATTGGGTGAATTAATGCGGTGCCAGTTTAATCAGTGCGCAATGGGAACCGCGCCGCACATCTCTGAACTCGAAATGAATTGAGTGTACACTATCGATCTGGTTATCCGCAGTATTTATTCAGCTATTTGTCCACTCCTTGATTAATTTGCTGTGTACAAAACAATGTCGCCAAGGGTTTTGGGGTTAAGTGAGTCTTGTTGTGTGTGTCTGAATTTTATATGAGCGACAGTTTCTGCAACCTATGCAGTTTTTTCTTTATTCATATGCATTCCAAAAGTAATGGAATGGAATCACGTAGATAAGAGCCTGCTCCAATAAGAATTTGGTGATATTTAGTCAAATGTTGTAATAAGTAGAACATTTTTATTGAAACTTTTACTTTAAACACATATCAGTGCAGTGTTTGATGATTTCAAGTTTTCTCCCCAGAGTCTCTTTGCTTTCAACATGTAGCTGAAAATAGCTTACTTCAATACGCCTTGCTAATGTTAGTTAGCTAGTTAGTTTAGCACATATGTGAGTTATTTAGGGTTTAGTATTTCGTTATTTTCTTTATTTTTATCAAGTCGTGGAATCTCTCCCGAAGTTCTCTTTCTGTCTAAACCCGATTCCATTGTGAAATCATTGTCACGACTCGGCGCTAGTTAGCTTAGCAGGCTCAAAAGTTGTTTTTTTTCCAAGCCTCACTTCCCCTTAAGACTTACTGTCAAAACCTGCTTGAATTAAAAAAAATAATAAAAAAAGATGTCATGCCTCGGCGCTAGTTAGCCTAGCAAGTTTAAAGGTTTTCTTTATTTTAATTATCAAAACAAGAAACCTGTTTAAATCCCAAAATTGTTAATAACAGTAAACTTTATCTATATAATTATACTCGAAGCTGAATCTTTGTTCTTCTTGTCAGCCTGTTTCAGTGTATGCCAAATGCGGGAAATGGCAAAATCCTTAATGATGACGTTTTCTCATCTATTTTGCCAAAATAACCAGGCGTTCACGCACAGTGTGAGCACTCTCGCCCGGTTGTGCGCATTGTGAGAGGTGTCATTGTGTAACAGCGGTGGGGCCCCCGACGCAGCAGAAGAAGCGCGGCGGTGCTGCGCACCGACGTGGCGATTGAGCAGTACCTGTCAAAGGAGGGAAAGTAGCGCCCTAATTAGAACTAACTGTGGACGGATGATGCTTTCTGACAGCTGTCTCATCCGATTCAGCCGCCTGCTGATGGGGAACATTTGTTTGGAGGTGTTTGTTTAGGCTCATTACCGATTTAAAAGGAGAGACTTCACCCGTCTGGCTCCCCGTCTTGCGTGTGAAACTCAGGGCTATGGATATTACAGAGCTCGGAATCTCAACTGTCACCGATTTTCTGCACTGTACTGAGCTATTTCTGGTCATCTTGTGTAGTTCTGATTAGCACAACAGCTATTTTAGTGCACCTACTGGAGCTGGAATTAATCTACAATGGCACTTGGTGGGTGAGTGACGTATTTAAAGGGGACATATTTTGTAAAATAGACACTTTTTTTTTTTTTTCCTCAAACAGTTGCGTTTCGTTGCGTGATATTGTTCGGAATAAACGAGCAAGTTTGCCTTCTGCTGTCAGAATGTCGCTAGCCACTGAGTTGGGCTAGCCAGAGGCAGAGCTGCACTGTGTTTGTTTCCGGACTGTACATGCTTTCCTTACCTACTATGTTCTGTGTAAGAAACCAAATAATCTCTCCATCATAAGACACACAATTGCCCTTGTCTCTGAATATGATCTTTTTTGATGGCGAACTAGTTTCGAACTAAAGTCAAGGAAAACTTGTGTAAAGCAGATACTGTACAATGACGTGGGCGGCCTCGAGTTGTATACCTGCGCTCCAAAGTTTTCTGAAGGATCGGTCGCGGAGGGAGAGCGCAGTCGCTGAATGACTTGCATATTGTGTGAAAGAAAGTCCCACGTGGAGTGTAATGATTTCTGAGTGTGGTTTTCGGAGGAGCCTTTATTGCTGTAAAGCACACACCATAGATTGCGGATGCTTCTTTAATGGCTCGCCGTATTTCAAGGAAAAACTCAACCTTCAGCACTCTCGACGCTTTGTCACTCGTGCCGCATGCGTCTTACACGGCGAGGCGCCGTGCAGGTAACGCAATTAGGGCGAGCTTAAGGCATGCCGACAAGATTAGCCCGCCAGAAATTAGAAAAGCTCATTTGCATAACCTTCAAATCGATCTTTGTCCGCGAGGTGCTTCTTCTCCGGGTGTCATCGCAAACAAAGGCGAGCGCTCGTTTTGTCGCGCTTTCATGTCCCGACTCGCCGCGCGTGTCGCAACACAACAAAAACATTGACGCAAAATCTCTCCCTCCCGCCCCATTGTTCAAGGGAAAATAAAATAAAAAATGGCCCGGCCGTGCGGTATCAAACAAATTATGTTCGGCGTCGGCAGCTACTCGAGTAGCTCAATCGAGTTACTGCCGACTGCAGTTGCCTTGATTTGTTCCCAGTAAACAGGTTAAAGGTTTTATAATTCACACAAATTGTCTCAGTTTGGTTCCTGAAGGCTGAGAGTTGAGTTGTTCTTTCCATAAACATGTATTCTCCCACCCCCACTCTCTTATGTTCCTTTTCATCCAAAAACAATTTGTTCTGCCCTCACGGGCGAGACGGAATAATCACGCTACTTCAGCCCACATTCATACGCGTTTGCTGGACGGCCATTTACATTTCGCAGAACCAACTCAACGCGTGTTTGCTCGCCGGTTCTCCAAAAAGTGCGTCTGTTTGCACTCTGGGTCGTGCACTTGTCCTACACTCCACCTCTGCACCCGCCATGATATGGATGGAAATATAAATGACCTCTGATGAAACTCGATATTGAGCTCTTTTAAAGCTGGGAGGCTTTAGACGATATCCCGCACACTCATGCGAAGGTGTGGGAGGGGCTAGTAGCTCCACACTAAAGTGTGTGTGTGTGTGTGTATATATATATATATATATATATATATATATATATATATATATATATATATATATATATATATATATATATATGTATATATATATATATATATATATATGTATATATATATATATATATATATATATATATATATATATATATATATATATATATATATATATATATATATATATATATATAAAATGGCCACTATGATAGTGTTATACTTACCAGGTAAAATCATCACATAAAGCGGAAGTCAACCCAAACATATTTTTTCAAGAATATGTTCCCAGCAGGCCCACTATTTGAAACACGGCATACTGATTAATTTTGAGAATATAAATTAAGCAGCAAAATGCTCTCGTTTTTAGCCATCTCTGGGGGCGGCCATTTTGTCTTCTGTCGACTGAAAACGGCTGACCTGTTTTCTGAATCTGAGCCGTGATTGGTCTTTGTGAGCAGTTGTGATGTCATTTTCAGTCGACACAAGACAAAATGGCCGCCCCCTGAGATGGCTAAAAACGAGTGCAATTTGCTGCTTAATTTATATTCCACAAACTCAAAATTAATCAGAATGCTGTATTTCAACTAGTGGGCCTGCTGGGAACATATTCTTGAAAAAAATTTTTTTCTGCCAAATAAAAATCTTTATCCCTCCGCTTTTGTTAAATGACATACAGGCAAAGGGTGATGCATCGTAGAATGCAACCCGATTTAAAGTTCTATAGCGGAGTCGCGAATCATGAATCAGGAACAACATAGATCTTGGTTTTACGGGATTTATGCCCGCTGTCTGGAGCCGCTACCTCTCCCTGCGCTTGCGCTCGTTAGCCGGGTAGGACAAACAAATTAAAAGGAAACAAACACGGCGGCTAATAAGCATCTAGCGACATCAACGAGGGGGAAAGAAAGGGAGAGAAGGCCAAGGTCATAATCTTCCCTCCGACCCTCCTCTTTCTCCGCTCGCCAATTCGGCTCTCCCGCAGGAGATCATCTCCGAGCGATGGCCGCATGAGACAGATGGGCGGATGATGGATCTGATAGACAGCGGGGTGATGGATGGATGCTTTGGCTGATAGGGGATTAATGCAGTGTCGGGGCCGCGGCGGCACACTGGATAGCTTAGCGATAGATAAAACCGGACGAGCAGATAAACAAGAGAGTGCTAATCCAAGCCCCGCGACAGTCCCCCCCCCCTTGATAGACAGAAAATCAAAGCCAAGGCAAAGGAACCACAAAGGGAGGAACAGTGGACCCTTTTTAGATTGCCATCGTGGGGTTGAAGAGCTTTTAACGCAAAGGGGGGAATGCAAAGAGAGTGCGAGTGGAGGTGGGTTCTTGGCATGGGGTCAGCGATAGCACACATCTGTCCATCCGGGCTTGAGGCTGGATACATTGGACAAGAAAGGGAGGCGCGCTTAGTGATATGACACTGCAGGCGGCAGCCCGGGGGCCGGCGATGGGCTATTTTGAGTGATGCCCAAGCGTGAGATTGGCGCGAAGCGCCGAAATTGGCAGTAGCGGGACGTGATGGGATGATGGGACAGTCGGGGATTGAAGGAAGATGGCGGCGATGATTGCCGCGTCCGTTGCCGTATTCCATTCCCCTTGGCCCCCGGTTGCGGGACAGCGTCACGTCGCGCGTAAACAAAAGCGACGCTTTCGCTTCGCTCTTTATGGTGATGCCGTTTCTGCCAAATGGCCGGTTGAAAAGCGGCCCGTCGCGATGCGGGCAAGGAGGAGGGGGAAGCGGCAGTATGAGCCCGGTGAGAGTTCATCTGAAAAGAGGGAGCAAGCTGCCCATCCTTGTGCTATTATCGAGCGCTAAACTTTGTCTGGGTTCATCGTTTCAGGGGGAGCCCCGGGGGCCTCTGGCATCGATCCGCCGTGCTCAGAATGCACTCCGGTGTCACCTATTTAAGCACAGCGAGCTGCCAGCCAGCACAGAGGAGCCTTTATTTATCAGGCCTCTGATTTTGGCCTGCACGGATGACAACCTGATTATCACTTAAAGGAGCTTCTAAATCTTTTATTGGAAGCAGCCTGTATGAAGAGGGAGACGATGTTGGGGAGATGAGGCGAGGTGAGGGTCTGTGTCATCCTTCGAGGGGGCTTAACGAAGGAACGGACTGGATGAGAAGTGTGTGACGGAGAGAAAGGAGAGTGCGGACGGGAAGGATGGCTGAGAAACCGAGCGGGTGGTGGCGGGGGATTTTGGGGGGGGATAACAAAACAAGAGGACGAGTGGAATAATGCGGGAAGAGTGGGGTGCTCATCGCAGATAACCGTCACTGTCCTGTCACAATTAGCGTTAGCATGTTAAACGTATTTAACATGATGACTTGCAAGAACGTCTGAAACAATGTCGCTTCAATTATGGCTTCATAAACCGAACCCAAACGTGCTAGCCTTTCGCTAATCTATGATAACACCGTAGTAAAATCGTAACCGCAGTCAATATTTTCATGTAAAACACTTCCAAGCCATAAACGTAAAACAATCTAACAAGCAATCAGTTTTTATGTTCTCTGTCTCCAACTACTGCTACCACATGAAGTTCAGCATAATCCAAAGGCTAATAGCTAATTTGGCTAGCCCGTTTTAACCTGAGCACATCAATCAGACTTGAAATGTGACCTTCATCTCCAGTGAGCAACTCTTAAAAAAAAAAAAAAAAAAAAAAAAGTTAATGTTCAGTATCCGGTGTTGTAGGCGGTTTACGCAAACGAAAAGAACGACGGTGGGCTCGCAACCTGGATTGCGATGCAGATTTGTCCCAAAATGTCACCCCTCGTGTGCATGCGTCCCACCTGTAAATTAACGGCGGAGTAAGAGCACGGCAGGCCAGACCGAGTGAGCAAGTAATAGGGGTTAGAAATGGATGTGTTGACAGAACGTGTCAGCTTTAACCGCGTTGACCCGCCAATCCGGCCCGCACGCACAAGTGGCGGAATTTGAGTGCCACCCCGGACGTGAGGCGACTGCAAAATTGAACGCGTGTTCCGTCGACTTGGATGTGAAATGAATGCAAATGGGAGGGAGCGCGAGAGAGGTGTATGTGGCGGGTGTTTGCGCATCTATCTCCATGTGTCAGTCCGCTACCGCGCCGACATCATTTTCGATGAGCCCAGGGGAGAGAGAGTTTCTGTGCATTCTCGGCGCCACATAATTGTTGCCGCATCTGAGCGCCCCATTTCATCTTCTCTATAATTCCAACCAATTTGTTTCATCTGCTTTTTGTTTTCTCCTCGCTCTGTTTCCGCGTCGT
This sequence comes from Filicampus tigris, assembly GCF_054856515.1. NCBI lineage: Eukaryota > Metazoa > Chordata > Actinopteri > Syngnathiformes > Syngnathidae > Filicampus > Filicampus tigris. The sequence continues at coordinate 5,547,829 of NC_141232.1, forward strand.
CTCGACAACCAAATGACGTCTTGCATTTTTGAAAATGGTGTATATTAAACCTTAATCAGCCAGTACAAAAGATTTATTTTGGTTTTCTTTTGGCTAGCGTTGAGAAGTAGCGAATGACTTCAAAAAAGTCTACATTTTGAATATCTGCAGAAATTGCGTGTGAATGCTGAATTGAAACAAAAACATGTGTAACGCTTACGAATGATATTGAACGATATGAATTGTGTACAAATATATTAAATGTGGTTGAACAGTATTAAATGAAGTCGATTTTGGACTGGAATGAGGAAAAAAAGTAGCGCCTTATAGTCCGGAGAATACGGTAATTTAGTATAACATTAACGGCGTCGTTTAATTGAATAACACAACTGTGTTAGTGAACACTTCTCCTTTGCCGAGGTAATCCATCCATCTCACACGTGTGGCATATCAAGATTCTGGTTGGACAGTGCGTTTATTGCACAGGTGTGCCTTAGACCGCCCACAATAAAAGGCCACGATAAGATGTGCAGTTTTACCGTATCGTAAAGTAGCATCAGGGATTCATTGATTTAAAAAAAAAAATTTTTCCCCGTCGTCAGTCATGACGATTTCGTTGCGCGCCTGCAAATCAATTCACTAACGAGCAACCGTTGCGCGTTCCATCACGCCGACAAGGTCAGGTGACGCTTAGGTCAATATTGTCGCGTTTTGAACCCGCGCGTCCGCTTGATTGAAAAATCCTCGTACTATACACCAGCGGGAGCCGTTTCGTTTTTCATGTAATCAGTTGTTTACTCGCGCGGCGACATCGCAGCCAAGCGACGCCAGCCCGGGCTCTTATTAGAGAGCGGCGAGATAATTCCAAGCGCTGATCCATATTCAACGCAAACATGAGTGTCACCGCAGATTTGCCGTGTGCAGGTGGTGGTGGTGGGGGGGGGGGGGCGTCCTGTAACAAAAGCTATTGTGCCTCCTAATCAAATGCTTTTCCCCTCTGTCATCTTGTGTGTGTGTGATGGCAGCGCTAGTGTAAAATGTCAAGAGAATTAGCATGGCATTAATGCACACACTCTGTTTTCTGCCTCCCTCTCTTTTGGCCTTTCACTTTGCTCTGCTCGCTTGTCTTCCTCGCTCTCTTCGGCGCCCTCCCGTCGCCGAACGCTTGTCCGACCCCGTCCCGTTCCCCTCAAGGGTGGCGGGATTGTTCTGTTGAGGGGCCGGGGGGGGGGGGGGGTTTATCTCAGTGATCAAACTCAATTTTTCGCGCTTTCGCCATCAATTGGCGCGACGGGACAATCGAGACGGATCTGGCCGACTGTCGCGAAAGCAGCGAGACTCCTTCTGCCCACGTCCGGGCAATGGGATTAGCTTTAAATGGAATTTAATTTCCGCCATTGTTGATGTCTGAAGCCTGTCTACCTCCCAGACGCCGTGACGCGCCGCGCCAGGCTGCTGCCGCTTTCACCAGTCACCGCCCGCTAAATCACTTTAATTTAATCGCGCTCAAGTTTTTTATTTCTTTCACTGACAATCAGCTGTCCAAACGGTAAATGTCAGTGCCACAATGCTGACACGCTCGATGCTATTACAGTAGCGGCAGATGGGTGTTTTTTTTAAAAAAAAAAATTTATCTGTTAGACGATGAGGAAAAATATGTTTGTGTTACAAAAAAAAGTAATACACTTTAATTTAGGTTAAAATTAAATAAGAGTAGGGCAGAGTACATTGTTCCAACATTGTTCCTTATTTTTCTTGTTTTAACTGAGGAAAATGACATAATTCCAGCAAAGTAGTCAACCTGTTTTGGCAAATATTGTCTAAAAGAACAAAATGATCGGTGATAATGCCAACTATAGACATTTCATATGTGGGTTCAATTAATGACAAAAAACATGTTCTCCTCCAAATAATGCGTTCAAATCACAATGGACTTGAAAGAAAATTGACAAATGCTTTGTAAGGACAAAAAGGGATAAACTAGTCAAGGTACTTTTGAGCTTGTTGTTTTGTTGTGAGGGAAAAACAAAAATGTTGTATAATTTTTTATAAAAAATAATTGCTTGACATGAATGTAATTTGTTGAGCACTGACATATAATAAATGTGGGTTAAATCAATGATTAAAAAAAAAAAAATACACAGTTGTAGCCTACTGGTGAACTTTTCAATATAATTTTAGTTTGATTTCATCCAAGTAGTTTTCACTCTTCTGTTGGTTTTGGTGTATCAATTCCTGCTAAACACTTATGAAATCATGTGAGATTGGCGCAGAAAGAGGACGTTGTTGACTTCAAACTAAAAATTCAATAAATGCAAAGCCGTCCATTTTTGCCACGGCGGCCCCTGCTTTTTGGAGGATCGCGTAAGTGAACGAATGAGTAAATAGATAAACGAGTAAGAGCCGCTGAAGTGTGAATCAATGATTATGGATCGACACCCAAAGACTTGCTGTGACGCTGATGAAATGAATGCGGGGGGTGTGTGTACATGTGTGTGGGGGTGTGCGTGTGTGTGCAAGCTAAGTTTTGAAGCGGGTGGCGCTGCTGCATTCTCGCTATACGCGTATCCATTTGAATGATGTCTTAACGAGACACAGCTATTGCCATCAGCATTTGATAGTCCCTCCCCTCTCTTCGGTGTGTTTCTTCGGTTTAAGGTAGAACACAAACCTGATCAATACTTTGATTAAAGTGCGTGGAGAAGAGGCGAAACTTTATAGAGCTATAGAATATATAGCAGGGCTGGGCCAAGTATGAACCCCAAGCCACGCTCATAAATTAGGTCCGCTGAGCGTTTATATTACCAAGAGTCTTGTTAATATTTGTTGCATTCATCTAGCTGTTTTGTTCCTCTGAAATTAGTTCATTTAAATGTATTTATTAATGACTTGGTATTTTGTTAGTTTATCAGGTGAAATGGGCAAATTGAGCCATTGTGAATAACTAAATAAAATATTGTGTGAAATGAGAAATTGATTCTAATTGAAATAATCTTAAATAATGAGATATTTTTTTATTTTATTATTGAAATCAACTACAGTGATGGCTTATGACCTCATCAAGAAAAAAAAATCCTGTCATATTGTACTTTATAATGACTTTTATATCAAACCAAATACATGGTAAAGGAATTTTTGCCATTTAAATGTTATCTATTTATTTTTTAAACGTTTGCTTTAAATCAATGGCCATTGTGCTGGTTACAAAACGCAGTAAGCTGCAGTAACGGTCATTCTTTGCAGATGATAAGGAATACGTACACCTGTGAGTTTTATTATGTCTGTCATGCGCCGCTGTTTTCACAAGCACCGATGCTATTCATTAGCCTGTCTGACAAGTTTCACATTCTGTGTTGGCATTAATCTAATGGACAATTACACAACGTGTAATTCTTTGTTTTATTTTTATTTTGACAGTAAGATCAGCTTGAAGTGGCATTAAACAGCAAGAAGCTTAAAGAATTGTTCACTATCTGCCAAACTGCCTCTTGTCGCGAAGTGAGTTGAGTTGACTTCACTGCCCTCGTGGGTTAAACGTTTGCTCGCAAGTCGAGTATCTCAACTCGCATCTCAAGGCGCCGCTGTACGTTTTGAACACATTTCAGCTTCACTCTTAGAACCACCTGGCCCGTTTTTAAAAATGAATGCCCCCCTTGAGTACGAAGCTTTGCCCACCGCTAGTTTATAGGAATAGCGTGTTTGTGTAATGAACACATAATGGAGGTCAATTAGTCAATTTATCTTTTTCGTCTTTTTTTTTTTCCGGCTTCCGTATTAATTATTAGTTAGGAAGTAATTAGATCTCATTGCATGGGTGAATGGATGCAGGAGATGAATGGTCTTGACTGTAGAATGACACTGGCGGATGATTTTGAAAGCGTTGCGTTTGTATCATCCGCTCTGATCAAAGCAAAAAAAAAAAAAAAAAAACCCATAAGTCACACCTTTTTATGTTTTTAGTCCTCACCTCTTTGTGTTTCCAAGCCTTTTTATTTTCCTCTCCACTGCAGTGGGGGTCTGGTTTTGCTGCAGAGGCAAACGATTGAGATAGTGTCTTGAAAGAGTTAAGAAGATGGATGGTCTAAAATGGCGGCGGCACAAGCTAAAGAGCGAAAGAGAGTGCGAAAACGCACCGGAGGAAGGCTTTGCTGCATCCTAATGCGCCATCAAATAGTGTCGTTCCACTGTAGCGACGCGGACGCACACACACAGGTCGCCAGCGCTCGTGTTTGTTTTGAGCCAGCGCTGGGCGGTTCTTGGCACAGCAAATCGGGGGCGGTATGGGGGGGCCTAACAAGCGCGGCATCTGTCTTAACAGCAGGAGCGTCCCGCCTTCCCAGCCGCACATGACCCGTCCCGCTCTTTAGTCAGCGGCCTCGGGATGGGACGCCAAGTCCGCCGCTGCCCGCCACGTTCTTCAATCCCGCCCCTCGCCACCTTCAAACACTACCTCTGCTTCTGCCCCCCCCCCCCCCCCCTCCAAATGAGCAACAACCAAGTTCTTACATATATGGCTTTTTAAAATATTCATTGCAGGCATCGAGGCAGCACTGAGTGCTCTCCCGCTCGTTCGTTTTGTGAGGTAAATCTCTCAATGTACTGTACTAGTGATTCTCAAAGTGTGGTACTAGTAGACTCACTGCAGTACAGTTCAGGTGTATTTCACTTTTTAGTACAGTTTCCATATTCTTAGGTACACAGGAACTGGGCATAGTTATTATTTTCATGAACACTTACACCTACTATGCTACTGTATTTTAGGGTAAGTCATTATGGTGATACTTGGACAGCTCAGTATTTTTTTTTTTTTTGGTGGTATTTGGTGGTTTGAGAATAACTGGACTGTAGCTTCCATTTGGTAGTTAGTGTTTACAGTACAGTTTTCCCTTGCGGGTTGCTTTTCATAAAATAGTGTTTTTGTTTTTTTTTTCTGTGGAACCACTCCTGACTGAAAAACTCACAGGTGTGCATATTTTTGTGATCTTTCTGTAACTCCATAAGCTGACACAAGATGGCGTCAATTCCCTGGCTAGCAGAAAAACTGATTGGTGTCAATGAAGTATTTGGGAAGTGATGCATCTCGACTTTAGTTAGGGATTTTGTTTAGCCTGGGTTGTTAGCGGAAGGTACAGAGTCGTCTGCGCTTCAAATCACTGTAAGCCATTTCTTTTTAAGGCTAATGTTGTAAAATGAGGTTGAAATGACATGAATGAGGTCGTTAGTTTGCGTTACAGCACCTTGCAAAAGTATTGGAACAGCAAGCTCAAGTCTTTTTTTTTTGTTTTTTTTTGTTGGATTTCTGATGAAAAGAGGAATATCACACAAACGTTCACAATTCCAGAGTACATTTCGTGATATTTATATCCAGACGTTAAAAATAAAAAAATAAAAAACTTGAAGCCAACCACTTTTCAAGTGAACTGACGTTTTGGAACAGTCATTAAATTGACATCAAGTGAATAACATTTAACATTTGGTGGCTTGCAATCACTGCACCGAACCTGTACCCACGGACTTCACCCGACTGTTGCAGTCTTCATTCGAAATACTTTTCCAGGCCTTTACTGCAGCCTCTTTCAGTTCTCGTTTATTTCCGGGGATTTCTTCCTTCTGTCTTCTCTTCATGACGTAAAAAGCATGCTCTATTGGGTTAAAGTCCGGTGATCGACTTGCCACTATAAGACCTTCCACTCCCCCCCCCCCACCCCCCGATGAAGTCCTTTCTTGTGTTGCCAGTGCGTTTTGCCTCATTGTCTTGCTGCATTTTTTTCACTCAATTGCCGGCTGGCTCTTGAGATACCGATTGGACACAAAGCATTTGAATGTAATTTCAAACAATATTCCCGCTCCTCCGTGGAAACACAATCCTTATCCACGTTAGAAGAGATGTCTTCATACAACCCTCTCATCTTTTGTCTTCACCCTCCCCCTCAGTCAAGGCTGAGCAGCAGCTTATTAAAGGCTTCGAACCACTTTCCACCGCGCCGGAACCCCGGGAGGGAAGCGGGAGTAGTGCAAACCAGCGCACATGCAACCACTACACACTGGTAACAAGCGCGCACGCACAGGCGCGCACTCCCGATCCCGACGCCGGTGCGTCGTACATGCGCGGTTAAGCAAAGAAACGTATCGGGCCGCTTCGGGGTGAGGTGTGAGGTGGCTTCCGGGGGAGGGGGGGGAACTTGTGTGGTGGCTCTCGGGATAAACATCCAGACGACGTCCCCGGCCACCAACTCCCTCTCACGCCTTCTTCCGGCTCCCTCGCCGCTCTCATCCCCTCATTATAACCCGACGTCTCCCTATCCTTCTCCCCTTTAATGAAAACCCTCCCCAGCGCTCTCATCTTCTCCCCCTTCCCTCTCAATCTTGTCTTTCATTGAGCCATCCCCTCTCTCCCTTTATCTCCGTCCTTTCTTTGCCGACGCTCCTCCCATCACGGAGGCCGGCCGCATACTCGCCGCTTATCCCCTGCATACGGCCATTGTAGCTGTCCTGATTATTTCTCCGGGGAGGGGGGGGGGCACCTCCTGTGTGCTCTCGCTACCACGCCGTGTTTTCTCGCTCATAAAGCGGGCTTGAAGTGGATCAGGGTGGGCGGGGTCGAGCCTTGGGTTTTCGGTAAACAAGAGGCACGCTATGAGGTGGTATTCGATACAAAAACGTTGGAAGGATGGTGGGCGGGTTGTGGGAACTTCTCTTCAGGTCTAATTAGCGGGCATTCGTCGGGCAGCGCTTCGGTCCGCTTCGGCGGTTTATTGCGGGGTTTATTACAGAGAACGTCAGGATGAGGTCACCGCAGCCGCGTATAATCGGGCCCGTCGGACGTCTCTAAGAGATTACCCTGAGCGTATTATTAATCCATACTTTATTTGTGCCTCACCTTTTATGCTTAACAAAGCAACAAAAAGCGCTTTACAGAATTGGTACTAGAAGCCAATGGATCACACGCCCACAATCGTACATGCTAAGAGCCGAGTTTCTTCACGTCTTTCTTCTTCTACTACTTTTTGCTTATTTTTCGGGCGGTGCGGATCACCTGCGGTCAGTCTCTGTCCTCCGACTGACGCGATCGGCGGTGGACATTTAAGAACGGTGACCGCGCGCGGTGATGTGCGTGCGTTTTTTTTTTTCTCACATTTCCAAAATCGGTGAAGTTGTTAAAAATCGTTTTTTTTTTTTTTCCTCGTCTACCCAGCTCAAGACATCACATGGCCCACGCTCCTCAATGTGGGTCAATAACCCTCCGTTCCGCACTCCTCTCAACAGCTTGTCTTTTTCCAGCTTTGGCTTTGTGTTTCTGTTTTCCTCCCACATAACGCCGGTGCCTTTGTGTCAATCATACACAGAAGCCTCTTAACATGCAAAACGCTCTCTTTCTTAACACAATTGCGCTCATTGTCTCTCATTATCCCTTGCATTGTCGTGATGTTCCACACGAGCGACTGCTTGCTTCCCGCGGCCGTCGATGGTTTTGTAAATAACCCGGACGACGCTTCGTCAGCAATATCTTATATTTTTCAAGTGTAACACCTGCTGGGCGGATGAGATGGCTGCGGAGCGCGATTGAACTTTTGCGCCTGAATAATCGACTATAAGGACAAAATGATCGGTTCAGTGGAACAAAGCATATGTGGTTAGTTCTGTCCTTTTGCACCCAAAATAACTTTCACTCTTATTGACGGAACGGTGGTCAGCACTACGGCGTCCAACTACGCTGACCAATTAAGATTCGGTCAGTAGGTGTCTGTCCCAACTCCCGTCTTGATTAATGACATTACTAAAAGGTGTGTCTCAGTTCAATACGGGCTCCTGCAAATTGGCACCTATCATTAGCTGGCCTTTTAACGCTTGTGTTTATAATGTTGGAGGGCTCGCATCGTAGCCTGGCCCCGTGTCCCCCGCACCTTCTCAAATGGCAAAGCGTCTCGTCACGAGGGAGTGGAAGCATGAAAAAAGCACGGAGCCCTTATTAAAGCTGTCCTCCAAAGGCTGCCCTCTGACCGATTTTCCCCTTGTAAATCTCCCCGTTAATTGGGAGACGACACGGCGGAGAAAAGGCGGATTCTCCGTCTTGCCGGATGGACGGCGGGGAGAGGGATGGCGACGGCTTGAGAGAGAGCGAGGCGGGAGCGGGGCTCGCAAAGTCAGAGATATAAGCATGATAAAGGCTAAAGAGGGGAGAAGATGAACAGGTCGCTCGGTAATGGAGAGCCAAGGGCGGACGGGTTTATGCCGAGGAGGCTGCGACGGCGAGCCGCGAATGTGCAACGGGTGAGGAAGAGGGAGTCGCGGAGGGAGACAAAGAAATGGGGGAAAGAGAAAGAAGGTGTGTCGGCGGAAAGAGAGAGCAAGAGGGAAAGAGGCTGATTTTCACCAGAGTTGCAGCCTGGAGTGGCTCCCTTAATGGGGTTGCCATGACAACAGTGTATAAGGGAGTCGGAGTCCTGCAGCAGGGAGTGTGTGCGTGTGTGTGTGTGTGTGCGCGCGCTATGGGAATGTGCGAGCACGTGCTCTGCTGCCCGAGTGATTGATTGTGCGCGAGATAACAAACAGCACAATGCTGCAACACCAGCGCACTCCGGGCATTAAGAGAGCGGACTGTGTGTTTCTTCTCTCTCTCTCTCTCTCTCTCTCTCTCTCTCACTTTTGTTGTTCGAGCGGAAGTTAAACAGACCGATGACGAAGGCCGGGCCCGAGCTACCGCGGCCCCCCGCCCGCCCCCGCCGAGGCGAGGTGATGTCACGGCGGGCCCAGCTGTCACGGTGCTGGCGGAGGCCGTCCCACCGGAGCGCTAATCTGTCATCATTATATTAATGACAGGCTTTGCACGGCTCGCAATGTCATCTCTTGTGTGTGCCGCGGCTAACGAGCGCTGGCCTCATTGTGAAGTTAATTGAAAAACATTTTGATTAAGGGGTATCCCTGCGCCCGTCTTTGTCAGCATTTATTTCACGCCGCCAACTTCGACCTCTCGCTCCTGCGTCGCAGTGGCATTCTTTCGGCGGGTTTTGTTATAGGGCCGCACGGCGAGTTGGCGGTTAGGGCCTAACTGATCCTAATTCCAACATTTGGTGGACTAAAATTCCGATGACTGATTAAAAAAAAAAAAAAAAAATATGCAAAAAAAAATAAACCCTGCAATTTTTGCTGTTTTTTTAAGAGCTAACTAAATCGGTCGGAAAGTACAGCTAGCCGCTAACCTGAGCTCACGACAGCTTCGGCTCCATCTCGACATCCAGCTCTACATTCTCGTTCACTGACACCCACGTCACTCACCGCACCAACTTCCACCTTTTCAAGTCTCGCTCAAAGCCATCTTGGAACGACCACCCGAATGAGCAAGACTTTATAAAAATGGATTGATGGCTGTTTTGTTATTCCCTCAATTTCCCAGCACGCCAATTTGCGGACTATTTCCCGCCGAACACGCTCGTTTCTGACCGTCTGTCACTTTCGTTAAGCAAATGACTCTTAAGTGCCTGATTCTCGCACCTCTTGGCCCGTTTTCCTCCTCCTTTTTGTCTTTTCCCATCATGCTCCCCGCTGTGCCGCTGTCTCGCTCTCTCTCATCTTCTTTTCTCACGTCTCCATCATTGCCCTCCGTGTGACTCTACACTGTAATTTTACATACTTTATACAATGCAGTAGGGCAAAACACATTCCTTTGAGATGTATTTTTTATTTTTTTTATTTTTTTTTATTTTAAAGCATTTTTTTTCCCCATAAACAATTATAAGTGGAATCATACGGAGTCATAAAACATTTATTAACCGTACAGGCACTGTCAAAGAAGCTAACCTCTGAATGATAATGCCGCAAGTCAATTAAAACAAAACTACTCACCCTTTAATGACACGGGACGTAGTGGTAGTATTTAAAGTGCGGGCGCATCGTTCAAGACTATCATCGTACTCGATGCCATTGTTAACAGTCATGCGAGTGTATTAACGAACTTCAGAGCAAGACAACTACTAGCACTAATACATCAGAAGATCCCCTTCACATCCAGACCCATGTTAACTCACTCACTGCCAGACATTTTCAGACCTAACAGTTGAAAAAGAAATAAAAAAAATAACTAAATAAATTCCTGGCATTGAATAGCTGGACTGTGAAAAGACAAATAAATTCGTCAATGGCAGTGAATGAGTTAAGTAGGAATGATCAAGCTTGGAACGACTGGAGACCTGAGAGCTCTCCAATCGAAAGGCAAAAAAAAGCGTGTCTTTTGATCTTTATAAGTGTATTATTGATGTTCTTTTACTAGTGTTGCAAAAAAAAAAAATTATTTTCACCTAGGCCGTATTGTACTGAGCAGCCGGCGCAGCGAACTGTGCTCCATCATCACCACATTAGTCTTGTTTTTGCCATCATGAAACCATTATCAACCGCACGGACAAAATTTTAGCTAACATTTGAACGTTGGTCATGTTGCAATCGGCGGTTTGTTCCACACCCTGTTTTTTTGACCGTCATCATATTTGCCGTCTTTGCCATCGCTGGCAAAACTGGAGTCGATGCCCTCTGCGTGCGTGCGCGTAGAAAAGCAGCGTGTCAGAGTCCATACAGTATCTGCGAACGATAATGGGAGCCGCGGGGCTCGATAATCCCATTCGTTGCGATGATGATACGGACAAGGAGGAGATATTGATCATCAGCGATCAATAATGGGCCCTTATTGATCAGCACGGCGGTTTGTCACCATGCAGATCACATCCAACCCCCCCTCCCGCCCCCGGAGGACTCCCGCCTCCCGGGGTACAGTCCCGCTGCTTCATCATCGACTTCGCGGGAAGCTTTGATGAATGCGCGCCTTGTAAATACGTGGCTAAATAAATCGCGTGAGGCTCATTTGGCCGATGTAGCATCCTCAAATTCGGCTTGATCGTCTTGTTAGTTAAGCGATAACAAGGAAACAGTTAAGCGGAGATGAATGGGCCCTCGCCCCTTCCGCGTGGCGAATCCTCGAAATGATCATTAAACTTTGATGACATGTTCCCACTTGAGATGGCGTCGGCGGAAAAAAAAAAAAAAAAAAAAAGCTTAGCCGTTCAGTGTCCCCATCTGTCTACAATACCTGCTTGCAATTATGGCTCGTTTGGGCAAATTCCTGAGCCCCAGTACGATCTCGACGATCCTTGGAATTGGCCCAAAAATGGCTGAATGGCAAACTTCCTGTTCAAATTCCTCCGTGGGTGCTTGAAACTTTTTCAGGCGTTCTGTCAGGAAAGACATGTCAGTGGGCCACCATTGATGTAATGTAATGCATAATCGATTAATCAACAACAAATCCATGGACTATTTTAATCTAATAGAGTAGTGGTTTAAAACCATCGTTTTTCTTTCTGTGATTTTCGCCTCTCAACAATACCTATTCTGATTTTATTCATGAAAGCCAAGCATTTTTTTTTTTTTTTTTGTACTTGGCGCTTGGCGTAAAAAGTTAGAGAAACACTCATTCAGCACATTCGTCTTGGCCCCTTTTACAGGATACACGCTGCCCCCGCCCCGCAAACAAGCACGCACAAAAAAAGCTGCCAGGGAAAAGGGGCCCGACAGCAAAGTGACTGTAACGCGGCGAGTGTTGCCGTAGAAACACGGCGTCGCATCCCCTCCGCCGATAACGCATTTGGCGCTATTGCCTTTGTCATGATCACCGCATTGGCGCCGGGAGAGGGGAGCAGATGTGATGGAGCGCTTTCGTTAAATATTAGCGGGGGGGGGGGGGAGAAAGGATTTGCTGGGAGAAAAGGAAAGGAAAAAAAAAAAATAAAAATGGCAACATCCAGTTAGTACAAGATGTTCACTGTGTCTTGTCTGTTTTGGACAGGCCTGAAGGCAGACCAGCAGACAGCTGTGTGTTAAGAGAGTTGCTCCGTTCCACCCATAACACACTTGGCGGCGATGCTTTGTCGCTTCGCTCCCATCCGCTTCATGCTTTCTATTAGGACTCATTTACCAGCAGCTATTCTCAACACTTTTCTGTATAATTGTCGCTTTATTCAATTATGGATATGAAGAGCCAAAGCATCCTTCTGCCTATTGAGTGCTGACAGGGTAGGGTCAAGGATTATATGAATGCCTTCAGATGCATCTTTGTGCTTTTCTTCAGTACCTTATCCAGTTAAGGGTAATAATGTTTGCTTTATTTCTTATTTTCGTGGACAGTTTCTTCGAAAGTCTAACAACGTGAATGTTCCCGGCGCTGGAATTATGCTCTCCGAGGCCTCGGCTGTCAAAAGAGACGGAGATTATGCATCTGGAGGGTCTTTGGGAAGCCAAATCTGGACGTAGCCTAAATGCGTCTGCTTCCCCCAGTCGTATTAACACTCTCACTCAGGGGAGAGGCGGTTGCAGCTATTGTTTTGAAAACTCAGCTTTGTTGGCGTTTCCGAAACCCAAAGTTAACTTGAAATCGTTCCAACTCTTTGTTCCGATTGACTCGGATCCAGCCGGGGGCATGCAAAATGAGCAGATATTTGATATTGTGCAGTGCCGTCCTGGTTCTTAATGTGACTTTTTAACTGGATTCTCGGCATTTTTACCCGTATCAAGCCTAGTTATCGGAGTGGAAACTGTACACAGTGTATAAATGAATTCTAGTTGGTGACGACATATTCTTATTCATAGTGCACCATTCGTAGCCTTGAGTCATTTCTAGTTGAAAAAAGTGGAAAAATGGCCGTCCCCTCAAATGGCTAGAAATGGGAGGATTAACTCTTATTCCACAAACGCGATATTAATCCGAGAGCCTTGTTTCAACTTGTGGGCCTGCATAGAATATATTCTTGAAAAAAACGGCACATAATCAAATCTGTTGAATTAGATGGCTGCGAACATTTAAAGTTGTATTCCTTTGAATTACAACTGTGTTCTTTGGGTCTTCTACGATCTAAACATATCGGCAAATGGGTGCCAATGTCACCGGGGCTTTCGTAGCACCCTGCTATAAAGTGATCTGCTCAAACATGCGCAGGTGCAGCAGGGGGGGCCTGTCCCGCTGCCTAATGTTGTGCCGCCGCTGCCGCCGCTGCTTCTTCGCTCGCCTCGGGGCCCTGCGGCAAGGGCCGCGAAGAGTTCTCCTTTTGCTTCTGGAGGATTTAACAAGAGGAAAAAGGTGCAGCCGCAAGTGTTTGATCAGTCTGCCAATACAACTAGAAACAGCCCAAGCCGGTGGGCCCGAAGATAAAACAGAAGCAAGTGAAAGAAACTTCAGAGCGGAGAAGAAGCAGCTGTGATGACTATTTTGCCTGGATAAGTTTGAACGGGGATTGTTTACAGGAATCTTTATGGCAATATTCCCACGTACACTTAAGGTGAGTGCACTCTGCATGTGTCTCGATGGGTAAAACTTTCGGGAGAGCCTTTCAATTCTGAAGTGCCATCATTCGTTCATTTGTTGTATTTAAAAAAAAAAAAAAATCTGATCGCTTAACAGCTACTTGTGGCCTTGAAGCCATCCACTCCTGAAAGCGCAAACCTCCCAGCAGCAGCAGCAGCTTCTCGCACCCTCGTCAGTGCCCTTGCTTTGTCATTGGCTTGATGTCTCCCAGGACAGCGCTCAGAAATGTTGAAACGGGGCCTGGTCCGCCGAGCAAAGAGGCAAGAGTCGTTCTAGCCAAGTTAAACAAGGGCGCTTCCTTTTTTTTTTTTTTAAAGGGCAATAATCTTCTCTTCCGAAAGGAGCGCTTTCAAATCAATCGGCAAGAAATCTAAAAGGTAAGAGGCTGACTGAGAGCAGTTGTTGGTGATTAAGTGGCGTCATTTTTATAAATGACCGCGGATGGTTAATTGCTCGCCGTGTGTGGGCGGTGTGTTTGCTGAGCTGCGCGGGTGGGGGCTGGATCGAGCAGCGTGGAGCCGGTGAGCCTGGCCGTGCTGTCGACCAATCAGGGCCCTCCCCGGATGTGATGTCACGGCTCCAAAGAGGGTGTGGGAAGGGGGCGAATGGGAGAAATCACATTGGGGCTTGTGAGCGTTTGAGTGTTTTAGCCACGGCGATTATAGTGAACGGAAACTGACAAAATGACTAAAATTGAAAAAACTTTGCTTCATGAAATAAGACATAAAAATGCTTTAACAAATGAAAACTAACCGAATGAACTGTGTTGAACTGATCAACGCAATGCTAACTCAAGGCAAAGAGAATGGTCTTGTTGCAGTGCTATCAAGAAAAAAAAAGGTTAATTTGGTCTGTAAACGATTTTAATTAAAGTGGCAAGTAGCAACGAATGGGCCCTCGCACCCTCGTTTTCAGGACGGGATCAATCTTTGTTCAATTTCAGGCATGGGTCCCTGAGACTTTTTTGTGCATGCTTTCATAGTTGATGCTTCCAACCAGTTCTGATTGGTTGTGCTGGTGAAAAGTGCTCTTTTTTTTTTTTTTTTCTTAATTTCTGGCCGATGCCACTGAATGAGAAATGACTGCTTGAAACTAAAATGGATGACTTCCTGTTCCATTTTGGGCATGGGTCTGTGAGACTTTTTCATGCGTTGTGGTATGATAGACATGTACACCCAATTTCATGATGACTGAAGTAAACTAGTGTCGTGGGCTCATTTTTCTTAGCTTACACTCACTGGGAAAACACTGCTTCAAACCAAAATGGCCGACGTTCTGTCCAATTACGGGCATTGGTCCTTGAGACTTTCTCATACGTCTTGTTACGATTGAGATGTCCACCCGGCTATGTGTCAATTGATGCAACTGGTGTCCTTGGCTAATTTTTTTTTCTAACCTTCCAAGGTTGTGACTACTTCAAACCAAAATGGCTGACTTCCTGTTCAGTTTCAGGCTTTGATCATTGAGACTTGGTTGCGTGTTCTGTCATTGAATTTAGCTTCAGTCAAACTGGTGTCGGGGGCTCAGTCATTTTTCCCCAACTTTCCCCCCCGGGTGCTACTGAGTGAACCACCGAAAGAAACCAGTTCCAAGCTGAATGAGAGAAAAATAGAGGATTTGTCTCGGCATAAATACACGGATGAAAAGCAGGAGAAATTGGCCGCGGAAACGCAGTGTGACACTTACTCCCACAGACATGACATTGATTGTGATTCCAGCCTTTGAGGGCATCAGTCATAACGTCTGAGGCCGATGGGAGATAACAGATTCCGAGGCTTGCGCGCGCGCGCGCTTTAATGAAACCAGAAAGGGAGACGAAATTCCTATCGGTGTGGTGACGCCAGCCGCGGCGAGTGCAAACATTTCTAATTATCTCCCAGTCTGGAGGCAAAGGAGAAAACACCTGGTGTCAGTGATGCGAGCCCACGCGCAGAACACATGCGCGCTATTGCACACGCATGCACTTAGTCACACCTCACGCAACTCCATGCTGGGGCTTTCTCTCCCTGCAGGTCGCCTCGTGCTGATTCTTTGTTGCAGTCACGCCCCATGCAAAGGCTGTGAAGTGTGTGTATGCCATCGTGTGTGTGTCCCTCCTGTTCGCTTACGTAGAAGGTGATGTCAACGCCGCAGGACGCTTGTGTCCTTACCTGCATTTTTTTTTTTTTGGTCTTTGTTCTATTATTATTATGATTTTTAAACACGTATAAGTGAACGTCAAACAAGGACAGTGGAACATCCAAAGTGGAACACACAACTGGTTGGCTTCCAAGGTTTTTTTTGGAAATAATGCATATTTGGTAGCTGTGAGGTTTTTTTTTTTTTTTGACACTTTGGTTGAAATTGTAACATTTTTGGGTTGGAAAAGAGTGCAGGAATTTCCCAGCATTTCGACTCTGATGCGAAAACAAACCTCGTTTGAAATGGATTTCTTATCATCCGATGCTGATATGAAACGGCCGATGCCGATACGCTCCAAAATGCCGAATATCGGCCCCGATGATCGGCCCGGCCGATGAGCCGTCCGTCCCTACTCTGTATCCGAGAGTATTCGAATGTGAGTACATTTCCCTGGTACTGGAAAAAACAAAGTCGCACTGGTTGTTGTTGACGTGCCTCCCGCATGCGTGACCACGTATACTGTACGTAAGCCCGCATGCTCCGTTGCGTGCCGCCGCTGATGTTTGTTCTCGTCATACCAATTGAACACGGCTTATGTCCCGGGTTTGATATTAAGTCCCGACGCTGAGGGGGTAGCTTGCCTTGCTGCACTGATCAGATAAGCGCCAGAGGGAAGGAGGGTGGATTTAAATGCTTTTAGTAATCACAATCCAAACAATCCACCCCTCCCCTCACTACGTTACAATCCGCCGGGGCTCCACTCCACATCCCAACTTGGGGATTTCCATTAATACCGTTCGGCCCTCGCTACTATGGAAAGCGGCTGAGCCGTAGCGGAGCCACCGACGTGGCAGGCGGGCAGCGCCGCATCGCAAGTAAGGCGGCACCGCCGCTGCCGACCCGCTATATCCTACGAGTCGCTCTAGGCGTGATGAAATATTCACAAGGCTGAGTGTTACAGCAATATCTGGCGCTGCGAAGCTTTTTAAGGTCAACCTTGACTGAAAAAGTCTCACTTGCCAAGCCTGTCCTCTTTCCCCTCTGCTGATCTCGCAGGGAAGGGGAGGGCGGCGGCAGTGACAGTCGCCATTCTCCTGTGACTTCCTCTTCTGTGTCACCAACTCGTACACCGCAACCAACCGTGCCCCCCCCCTTCTCCCGACACACCCACACAACCCCGCTAAGCGCAGGGCGCGAAAGTTGGGAGAGTTTCCGCCGAGACTGGCTCGGGTCGCCGCGTGCGTATATGTGAGTCATGTGGGATTCCAGCTCGCCCGCGCCCAGACTGTTTTACATTAGCGAGGCACGCGGCCGAGTCTTGCAATATTCATCACGTCGGAATTAACAGAGCTGTCAGTCACAGCGGTTAGCGCGTGTCCCCCAGCCCTTTCGGCGTCGCATCCTGGGCCGCCGCCGTCTTCTCCCGCCTCAAACGCCAAAGCGGCTCATTTAATCGCTACAGTTTGTCACTCAAGAAGGAGTTTGTAGAAAGCCCAACTATCAAAACGGCGACTTGGCACACAAGCTCGATTGAGTGCTTCCAACGGAACGAGTACAGTAACCCCGCAGCCACGGCGGATAGGGACCGAGCCTCGTCGCGAATACCGAAAAAAAAAATGCATGTAATTGATGTGCCCTTTGGGCGCCATCTTGTGGTATCCTATGGCCTTACAGAAGAACCCAAAAACACATTAGTGAGCTTTTCAGTTCAAAGCTGTCTCACAGGAAAACATGACGATGAATTTGGGAGGAGGGAACCTTGGATTATGAAGGCAATATTTTGAGAGGATGTATAAACTAATGGGTCCGTCTTCTCAACCTTTTTCGCAGCAAAATCCAAGGCACGGAACAGTGCAAGGATGACTGGACCAGGTGCAATCATGTCCATACCGGGCAGGTAGCCTGGTGCCTTTTTGCCCTGGCTTTGCTTAGAACAAGGAGTAGGAGACATGATACCAGTGAAGCAAACATTTTTGTTGTTAAGAACGTTAAAACCACACATTTCTACCACTTTCATCCAACCTTGCCCGGAGCAACGTTGGCACATCGTTTTGTCATCACGCCCCAGCAGCGCATGCCCGATGAGGGGGCTGATTGATGCCCCCCACTGCACTCTACTAAGTGCAGTGTGAAAAGACTGTCAAGGCGTAGAGGGCATGTTTGCTTCATAACGCTCCTGCCGTACTCTGGTTCAAGGTTATAAGTAGCAGGCAATAAACGAATCAACAACATGTAATACGTGGTCACACGGCACAAGAGTTCACGGTCAAAAGGGGAAGAGTGCCCAATACTTGAAAATAATGCCGGGATTGTCCCGATTCCGAATCCCGGTGTCCGTAAAAAAACGGTTATACACCCATTTCTGAGGCGTGAACATTTTCAAATGACCACTTTGACGACATTCCTAGGAAATCACAATGTCCCATCGCCGGCGAGCTATTTTTAGACCAGGCCCGCCGGCCTCTCATGTGGTCAATCAAGTGTCCAAAACAAAAGGTGTTATATGGAATTCCCGTACATTGTGAAATGTCGACACGCTGCGGGGTTGCGCCGGGGCGATAATGAAACTTCATCCCGTCGCCTTCGTTTGGGATGATTTCGCTTTGGAAGACGCCACCGAAACAACAGGAAAGCCCGACAACACCTTCCTACCTTTATCGCACTTCCTCCCGTCGTTTTCCACATCTCGGAAACGTTGCAGGTTAGCGGCGGGTCAAGGCGAAGGCGGGGTTGAAGCGGTCTCCGGCGTGCATCTAATTGAGCGCCGTGTAGTTAATTGTTTGCGCGTGGGAGGGGAGCAATCAATCTGTTTTCTCACTGCCGTCACTTGAGGGGACGTGGTGGGTGGCGTTGGGGAAGGGGGTGGGTGGGGGGGGGTGCTGGGGGGACACAATGAAGCTGGCAGCCGCACAAGACGCAACACGCAGCGGCTTTGCCAAATCCTGCCTCGCAGACACACGCACGCCCGCACGCACACACGCAGACCCTCGCCCCTGCCAAAACACGGCCAGACGCTCCTCGGAGAAAGTGGGATGCGCACACGAGAGCTCGGCGAGTCGCCCCCCCCCCCCACCCCGGAGTCAGAGGCCGACTATCGATCGGAGGCGGCAACGTGAGAACGGCTGGGGTCATGTGGGGCCGGCAGGCAGACGGGATGAGAAAGCCTGCGGCGAGAAGAAACCGCTAACCCCCACCATCCCCTTTGAAATGCCGAGCCGTCTCCTTTTTTGTGTTTTTCATAACCGACTGTCTCTGCTCAGCTTACAAAAGGATCCGCGAGCCGCATTTGACACATCAATGGCAACCCGAAATGAATCCCGACTAATGGCATCTAATTGTCGTCTTTATCTTTTCATCTGGATCCACTGGTTCAGATTATTATGCGCTTAATATATAATATATATAATTAATCTGCGGCGTGCAACCGCCGTGTCAATTAACATATTAATGCCGTCTATGAATAATAATACCATTTGCATATTGGGCTAATCAGCTCATTTGCATGTGTTTGCTTGTCTTGAAGGGTGTTTCGCTTCATGACGGAGTGTTGCAAGTCAGTGAGAGCTGATTTGCATTGGAAATCTGTCGCCCGCCCCTGCGGAGAGTGTGAGGAGGTTCCTGTGTGGTTTTCAGAGGGGCAAATTTCACAGCGAAAACTCACCTGAATAATTTAGTCGTGCTTTTAAGGGGATCATACGTGCTCGTGATCACATTTGTGCTTTCCCCCGCGCCCGCCTCCCACCGGCTTATTATTTTCATCTACTCCAAAAATCTTTCCATTATTGATGGCGGGCAAACACGGCAGAGATCTGATGACCAGATGTGGAAGTAAGAAAAGAACTTGGGAGGGGGGGGGGGGGGGGGGGGGAATATGAGCGCGTGCTGTCTATTCCTAACTGTAAGGTCTGCGAGGCCCTCTCCAAGCTTTTTCTGCGCTCGCCCACCGACCTTTTTACAAGCGAACAATGGCCAACCGGGCCGAGCGATTCAGAGTGACCAGACGCCCGAGACTTGCAGAATAAAGCCGGAGAAAGGTCACTTGAAACTGGAGGCTCCCCAGGGACCGGCGCTGTCTCCGTGTACTCGGCCCTCCAGAGACGGGAGGACGGAATGGCGGATGAATGCTCATTTGAAACTGCAGAAGAAAGATTGTGGGGTTGTAAAGAGAGAGCTGTTTAAACGTGCCTTTGTGGAGGTATTGTCGTTATAGTTGCACTCGATAACACGCGAAGATTGTTGAAAGCCATCTACTGTTGACCTTCGCGCTGGATAGGGGACCGGGCTGGCTCGCAAATAGACGAAAATCCGTGTGAAATTAACGGCCATTATAAACGCATTTGGAAAGACAAATCCTCATGTTGCTAGCTTCAGCTAGCCCAATCGCGGCTAATAGTTTTGACAGCAGCAGCGGGAAGGTGGCGTGAACAAGGGCAGCGATACAGAAGTGAAACTTCATCGGCAGATTGTTCAATCCAATAATGGGCCAGTAACAACTTTGCGCTAACGAGAACTTTATTCATCACAAACGGCGCTGGGTGGAATATGGCGTACCACCGGGTGCGTTGAAACTAATGGAGCATATAGTGAGTGATTTGTTTCTATTGTATTTAAATATATATATATATATATGTATGTATGTCTTTACATAAAAATTGCCCGATGATTGCGTTGGTTTAAGCACGGGTAAAACAAATTTACATTGTTGGAATCTAAGTGATCGGTAAATATTTTAATCATTTTGTAATTGACAAATTAAACAAAACAATTTAAAACATCCATTTAGCTTTGTGTTAGGAATATTTATATATATATATATATATATATATATATATATATATATATATATATATATATAATTCTTGCAATACCTTTATTGTCAATTGTGTAAAAAAAACATTATGTCTCTTAATTTAAACTAAGTTTAATTTGCTCCCTGCAGCAGGGGAACAAGACGGTCACAGCTCGTAACTACCTGTTACTGTGAGCCGTTATTTGGCCTGCTTGTAAGTCCACTTGTAAACATTTTAAAGCATTGATAGATGGAGCTCCAGTGCTAAATCCAGACAGTCATATCAGTCGTTTGTAGTGGGGTTTTTTTTCATATGCCGTCAAACGCTTTTTTCTTGGCCCTAAACGTAAAAAAAAAAAACACACACAAAAAAACAGTAATTTCTCCTTGGACAGCGACAAAACGCTTGTGTATGGAAGGCTTGTGTTCTCTGGCGCGTGTTCCCCAAGTCAAGCGACTTTGGTCAGATTGCCCCTCTGGATCCTCTCCATGCGCTAATGGTTGTTCACCTGGCTCGGCTTTTGGCTTTGGTAATTAACAGAAGCAAGCAGTGGAAAGTCACACCTGTTACAGCCTGAGTAACTTGAAGCCTCCAACCCCCCCCAGCTCTGGGTTTGTGTCTTCCGTGGCTCCCCTTTAATAATCCGAGCGCCACTACTACTCGTTCCTCCTCAGGGGACCTAACGGCACTCAAGTGTGCACTTGTGCTGATTTACCATCCTCTCCCCTAAAAAAAAAAAAAAATACAGAACAGGAGGAGCATTAGGAAGAGATGGAGACAAAGGCGAGATTTGCCCTTGCATGATGTATTAGAGTAATTACCTCCTCCAAGGACGGGTTCACAGAGGAAGAGTTACAGTATTTTTTTGGTGTGAAACTTCCTGGCTGCTCAACTAAGATCATACACCAATTTACCAATTTGGATTTCGCAAGATGTTAGTACAGGTGGTTCTTAATTCACGACAGTTCCGAAATTGGATGTTTCGCGGTTACGAATGGAGCGCAAGGAAACTGCTTTGTAACCCGGCGTAAGAACATGTGGCCAAATGGCACAAGAAGACACGCTCGGTTCCTGCCGTAGTGACAATTGTTGTGCCGTCGTGTTTTTCAAACACCGATTTACCATAATTAGGATTTCCGAGTATGACTTGGATATGCATATGTGTGCAGACATTTTGTTGAGGATCCATCACGGTTTTCGTACATTAGCCAACCATAACGGAGCGTCGCAAGATTTCGCCGATACTTGGCGACGCCATTCGGCATTTTCAAAGCAAAATAGACCAGGAAACAAGTCCGAAATGAACAGTTCCGTTTTACAGCATGTCACAGTGATCACGTGAACTGCTCAAAAATGCTCAAGATGGCGAGTAAAGGTTCAGTGGCGTGTGGCTTTCTGCAATATCACACTAGTGGGATTGATCGGAATTGAGTGACCATTGTTACTGGTTTCACTCATTGATTTCCAAAGTGAAAAGCAGCTGTTTGCAAATGTCTTATTTTGATCAAACACAAAAGGTCAAGTTCAAGTTAAACAATGGCTCTGAACAGTAACTCGATTTTGAAAATAGCTGTGAACGAATTTGGTCATGGATTAGTTCTCGATTAATCGATGCATTTTGATACCTCTTCCTGTGAAATTTGCTA
Organism: Filicampus tigris; assembly: GCF_054856515.1. Classification (NCBI taxonomy): domain Eukaryota; kingdom Metazoa; phylum Chordata; class Actinopteri; order Syngnathiformes; family Syngnathidae; genus Filicampus; species Filicampus tigris. The sequence goes on from NC_141232.1 coordinate 5,569,707, forward strand.
AATCGCCTGGGATGGGCATCGGTTCACTTACAAGCCTAATGAGGACAAAGCTATAGAAGATGGATGGATGGGTGAGCGACAGAAGACATTTGTTATATTTATGCCTGGCCGGAGGCTGTGATGTAAAAAAAAAAATATGTATTTCAGATGCCAGTACAGTTTGGCAGATTACAAAATATTATAGCCTTGGCAGATGTCTCCGCGGTTATTCCCCATCCGACCATGAAGGCTGCTACCACTAACTGCTGCCGCTGCTGTATGTAGGCCAGCGCCAGTGCACCTTCGTCTCTCGTCTCTCCGTGCGCCGCATATGTGCGTGCTTGACTTGACCAAGGTATACGAGAGAGGAGCTGCGCGAAGAGGAAGCGGAGTGACAGCCGTGTTTTGGAAATTGGGATGTGGCAGCCAGGCCTGCTGTGTCAGGATCTCCCGATGACCACTCGGCCCATCCCGGAGCTGGATAACCTTGGCAGGCAGATTGGGGTCGCTACCATCGAATTGGATCCATCACAAAGGCACACCGTTGCACAATGCTTCACATGCCGTTGTTTTATTTATGAAGCGCCGCTTCATGACAAAAGTTACTTCAGGGCACTTTTCTTTTGGGACCACGTTCTTTCAAGGGTGGCTTCGGTCTTGGTGGTGGAGGAGCAAAACTCATTGGAGGGCTACCAACTGCCTAGTCTAGACTGATGCGCCTTTTTGGCAAAAACAAGATGGGATGAGCGACAATTTCTTGTACCAGTTACTTTTTCAACCAGAGTTCTCAGTATGCCGGAGCGTTGCCACTCATTCTGACTTGTGATTCATTTTCCTTCGGTCCCCTTTCGGATCAAATCCAGCCTCGAGCTCGTCCGTTCTTCGCGTTTGTTAGCGTGTCCAGAGTTCGACTGTTGCGTTGGATGTAATGTGTTTTTCCCAGTTTCACTTGACACCAGGTACTATTTCAGCCTGAGTTCCAAGTGTGCCAAGCCTGTTTCCTCGTAGACTAAAAAGATTGGAGGATACGTGGCGAGAAATTCCTAAATATACTAAATCACCAGCTGCAATCTCCAATTTGTTGCAGCGCCACATTTTTTCCTTTTACCCCTCGTCTCTTCTTGAATAGAACCCGCTGCGGTGTTCCTTTGTTTGTGTTGCGACGGATGTGTCTATTTTCCAGTTCCCCGCTGCCATAATTTGAAGTAGAAACCCAAACCCAAAACTGGGACGAGTAGCTGATAACTAATTGTGGTAATAGTGGCATATAATGATATGCACTTGTAAAGTAACTTTACACTCAACAAGGCTACTAATATAACAATTGTAGTCGTTCTGCACTTAGTGCCCCAACTGCATTATCTATTTTTGCATCCCCACAAACAGGCACCCACTCTTACACGCCCGGTGTCCTTGCTACGCGTAATCAAATCATGTGAATAACACCCGACAGGTGCAGCGCTTCAGAGCAGCCGCGGAAAGTTTGGTTGCGTTGCGAAAATGGCTCTAAATTAGGACCTTTACAGGCAAGGCCTGTCTTGTTGGGGAGAGTACGCCGTGTTGATAAGCCCCAGTGCACTCATCTTCGGCCTAATTTATGTGCGCGCACATTAAAGGGCTGGAAGCTGCCCGAGCCAGAGTTACGAGTGCAAACTCTACTATGCCTGTGTGGGTCGTTTACATGCTTGTGTGAAGGGAGTGTTGCTAACAGCCACAGCAAGCGTAAAGCGATCTTGTCCAAAAGGAACTAAACAGTGAAACCAAACATGGCGTTTTGAAGCACAAAGCTACTACTGACCTGCCCGGGAAAAAAAAAAAATAAAAAAAATAAATATATATATATATATATATATATATATATATATATATATATATATATATATATATATATATATATATATATATATATGTATATGTATATGTCTATACACACAATATTTATATGAAGGCCCAACGGCTGATATACAAACCCACAGCAGTCCCAGGTAACTAAGACTGTGTCAGTGCATTGCGCCTACCTGACAAATAACTTGAAGTGACGTGCCATCGGTTGCCTCGCGTGGCTGCTGTTGAAGTGGCCCGCTGAAGATGTGACAGAATAATGAGATGAAGTTCTCAATGACACAAAAGACGGATACTTCCATTGTACGGCGTGGAGCGGAAGGGATGAAAAGAAAACCCCAGCCTATTTTTAAATGTCACTCTCTCTTTTTTTATGTTCTGGATCTCTGCTCCACTTTGTGCCACACATCTAAAGTGGGTCAACATCACATGTGGCACCCCTGTGGGCTCCTCTGTGTGCATATGCGAGTGTGTGTGTGGGTGTGCACGTGTGACAGTCAAGTCACGATCGTGTGTTCACCCCCCCCCCCCACACACACCCACCCACACACATTTACAGCTTGTCTTTAGTTTATGAGCAATTCCCAAAGGTGACTTCACAATTATGAATCCATTTCATTTAATCACCTTTTATCTTGGCCAGTTAGGAGTGAACATGCATTATCTGCAAAGGGTTTTAACTCTGTTGAGACTCTTTTTAATAGAGAGTGATCTATGGATGGGCTGCCGTAAAGTTCACATTAAAAGACACTGATAACACTTAAGCCAATGCACTCCCTTTTTTTTTTTTTTTTTAAACTAATCTGGCAGTCCAGTATAGAAAAAAAAATGCATACGATTTTGTGCAGTCAGCAGCGTGTGTTCTGACAAGAACAAGGCAGTAGATAGTAGATGAACAAACTTTGTGAATCCACACAAAAAATACAGTATATATATATCATAGGTCTAGAGTCTAGACCTTCCATTGGTACTCAAATGGCATAAAGGAGTCCTCTAATATATGTGTTATGCTGTATGTATGTTAGATAGCAGACACTTACCATTTGTATTGGCACCCTGTGGGGGAAATTCCTTTCTGACTAAACTGGCAAAGAGACCAAGTAAACTAATCTAACATGTTATATGTATATATACGTATGGTATTCTACAAAGGTCAATTTTAGGGCCCCTGCTGTTTTCATTGTATTTGCTTCCCCTGGGTTACATCTTAAGAAAGCGTGGTATTTCCTTTCACTGCTTTGCGTATGACAGTCAGGTGTATGTCCCGTTGAGCAAAAAGCACACTTTCTTATTAAGGCCACTTTTGTCTGTCTGGAGGAAATCAAGGTCTGGATGGCACTGCATTTCTTGAATTTCAATGACAAAAAAAAAAAAAAACAGAAGTTGTGGTGTTTGGTCCCATTGGTCCTTGTACATCCCACCCTGCTCACTTTGCCTCCCTGGCAGCTTATCTAAAGCCAACACTCTCAAACTTAGGTTTTAACTTGGACAGAGATTTTGAATTGGGGTCTAATTGGTGCTGTTGTTGAATCTATTTTTTTTTCGTCACTCGCTATGTTGTTTACTATGTTATTCATTTGTTTTAACTTTCTGTTTGTTTTTGTATGTCTAATTTTTACTCCATGTACTGTACATCACTTTGTATACAGCAATGGTCGATTTTAAAGTGCTCTAGAAATAGAGTTGTGTTGAGTTGCGTTAGCTGGATGGATGGGACTCACCCATTTGCATTGTGGTCCAAGGGGGAATGTTCCAATGTGACTCAAACTGCGAAAAGGGAATCAAAAACCTTGAAACAAAGTTTAAAAAAAAAAAAAAGTGTTAAGAGCATCTTATTTGGTTCTGGTCCATGGAGAATGACCAAGATGAGACACTATTAGCATTTTGAGATGGGGGAAAGAACAAATTCAACAAATTCTCCCTTCTGTGGCACCTCTTAATGAGGTATCACGGAAATGGGTCGTGTAGTTTTTGCGAAATCTTGCTTACCGTTTGGTGAAAATATGTCCCGTGGGAAGGGACGGGGTAGGGGGGCGGGGGGTGCTACTTAAGTGATCAAAACAATACATCTCAACCTTGTGCTTTTGCCCTGGGGGAGTTAATAAGGCTCGGATCTAGCAGAGCCTGCCACTCACAGCCGCGGGACATGCGGGAGCTGCGATCCGACCGAGGCGGAGGGGAGTTCAATTTCATAACATTACCATAATCACGCTATTGGTGGTGGCTCACCGTGTTGTAAGTTATCACTCACTCTTGTTGTTTACCACTCATGGTTGGAGTGAATTATTCATTTGCCTCTATTGATTTGCGAGGCTGACGACATTGACGACACGGGAAGACTGATATGCGCCCGTGTCTAATTTGACCCGGGGCTCGGGAAAGGTTGGCCCGGAACTAGGTTGGTAATCTTGGGTTTTCTGCGTAAGATACTCACAAAAACCTCTGTGGTGAAATTTAAGGATGAGCCTAAAATATAATAGATATAATCAAAGCAATGTTCATGGTCGTTCATGGTAAACTGAGCTCGATCCATGTTGATCGTTCCCAACCAATTTGCAGGCTTGCTTTATTAAATTTACCGTATTTCGTCAACACACAAAAATCAAACATGTTGAGGGAAAAATACGTTTAGGTTACACATAAATGTCTTTTTTTTTTTAAAGTCAAAGTGATCTGGTACCTGACTGCTTGTATTTATGGACGAAAACAAAAAGTTGAAGCGACGGATCGTAATACGGGATACAGTCGCTGACATGATCATCAAATCGAACGGTGAAGCGTGACACCTCTACGACCAACCGTAACTTTTTTGCGAGAAGTGTGCCTGGCACGTACGGAAATACACGTCCATCATTCCAACCCCAATGATATCAACTCTACGGCCGGCGTTAGTGTGATAGCGCAGGTGGAACACCCAGGGTCACTTCCCTGCGGGGGCGTCACGGGGCCGAGCGTCGGTGGCCGGCGCTCGCTACCTCCTGTCCTAGCAGACGTAATGAGCGCTGACAAGGTCGGCGCTTGCCACGAGAGATCACAGGAAGGCCGCGCCACGCTACGCCGGGCCGCATAGACAAAACAATCTGACCAACTGCCACCACTACTCGGAATATTCATGCGCTGTGCAAGACCTGACAACCTGTATGCGTGTTACCCAGAAGATCCAATTTGTCACCCAAAACAACTCGGTATGTAGTGCTACTGCACAGCCTGAAAAAAAGGATTTTTTTTTTTTATTTAAAAAAAAAAAAAAAAAAATGTCTACTTGATGCACGAGTGACAATTTCTAACCCAAACTACGAAGAACCTGAAAACTTCAACCTCTGTTTTTTTAATGGACCCATTAGAGTGTGGACCGGTTTGCTCTCGTTGGCTGGTTTGGACGATTCGTTCAAGTTCTTTCCAAAGGTTAATGGAATGTCGAAAGTTCACGTTGCAAAGTGGCTTTAATTCACCCGTAAACCTTAATAAAGTTAGCGCAGCGTGACGTAGTAAGTAGAAAGCTTCTTCTATTTATCTCGCCATTCAAGTCGGAGAGGCTGACTTGTTGCATGTTCATATCATTGCACACCTTGGGGGGGAAAAAAAATGCTGTTTTTTTGTGGAACAGGTACCCTTGACATTCCACCTTTTATTGTGTCGACATTTTCCCATTTGTGAAGAGTGTGCATTGTGGGACGGCAATGTATAAAGCAGTGCAGTATGTCATCTATAGGATCTTATTGGCTTTTTTTTTTTCCCCAAAGTGACGAATCAGTTGTCGACTCAAGTGCGTGTGAATAAATGTCTATCTGTTGAATAAAGTGAGAGGGCTCTCTTCTCCTCCTCTTTCTATTTTGCGTTTACCTCGCTGACAACCTCACCAGTCCTGTTTGATATCCCCGCACAGCTCTGCACATTCCCTCATCTCATTTACATTCCCTTAAAGCACACGTCCATTAAAGCCGCTCCGTTTTTTTTTTTTTTCCCCCCTCCATCTCGCCCCCTCGTTTCCTCTTGCTGCTGTTGGATAGCCGACTCGTCTTATATTCCCTATTGGCGCAGCTAAAAAAAAATATATATATATATATATAAAAAATCAAATGTGTTTGTCGTGATGGTGCGCGGCGAAAAACAAGAGAAGATTGATGAAGTACAATGTCTTACTCAAAACTATACAGAAGAAAAACTCCGGGCCTGATGAAAACAATCCTTATATCAAATTGAAATTAAGTGAAATGCCAATAAGCCCTTCCAGCCTCCCGAAAAGAACAACAAAATTATTGCAATGTAACGAGTTTTTGATAGGAGCAATATCTCTCTACAATATTGTGCTTCATAAAAACAAACAGTAATGACGTCATTTAGCACAATTTGGAATTTATTTGCTTCAAGACGTGTGGCTCACCTTCTGGTTCGTCCACCTCGGGACAGTGTAATGCAGGCATACAGATATAGCTACAAACATAACCTCCAGTAATATTAGTCATTCTTTGCAGAGGAGAAGGAACAAATGCCTGTGAGTATTCTTATATGATCTGTCTACGTGTGCTGTAAACCTTTTGTGTTCAAATTTGTCATTTAAAGGGTTACAACGAAAACAAAAGGTTATCACATGGTGACGCCAGTGCTATTGGTTAGCTTGCCGTTATTTGTTAGTGTTAAAGCGGAAGTCAACCCAAACATATTTTTGTCAAGAATATGTTCCCAGCAGGCCCACTAGTTGAAACACGGCATTCTGATTAATTTTGCGTTTGCGGAATATAAACTAAGCAACAAAATGCACTCGTTTTTAGCCATCTCCGGGGGCGGCCATTTTGTCTTCTGTCGACTGAAAATGACATCACAACTGCTCACAGCGACCAATCACGGCTGACCTTTAAGCTAGCGGACTTTAAAGCAAAGCTATGTGGTTGTTTTACATGGACAAAGTGTAAGTCTCTTTGTTTTATGTTTAGTTTGACAGTAAACTTCAACTGGAAGTGTCAATAAATAGCTAGAAGCCTTGACGGGTTTGACAAACTGCTGCCTACTTTGAAGTGAGTTTTGCCACCATGTCAAGTCGAAGCAAAAAAAAAAATGTCTCGAATGATGAAATTTGCCCAATAAGTGTGCTGGATTCAACGCTTTACATGCCCTTTAAAGCGCGCACCCATTAAAGTCTTACTATTCTTTCACTCCTCGCTGCCTGTTTCCTCACGCCGCTGCCAGACAGCCGACTCGGAGGGAGTCTTATATTCCCCAATCGACGCCGCACCCGAGTCAGTAATCAAACGCACGAAACCCTCATACGCGGGCCATTACAAGAGCTCTGATGTTCCGTCTGCACGGGGCCCAGCTCAATGGTGTCATTATATAAACAGCCCACACCACAGATCCGGCCTTGACTAACCCATCGGAGTTAAACGGAGACGTGTTAGGATGGCCTGACCCTCCTAAAACATGCCAGATGAGCAGCGTGATCCGTCGAGGCTATCGGTTCTCACCGCCACCGAGTGTCGATGCAAATGTAATAGAATCGGTTTGTTTTGAAGGAATGATATCTAATGCTATTATGTTGCCTTTGCCAGTGATAGCGTCACCGAAAAGGATTAGGGAGATTAGAGATATGGACCCAACTGGAAGATAACAGAAAGGGTGGGCGGGGCGGGGGGAGCAGGAGTGCGCTGCTTTATACAAGATGCTATCATATTCTATTCTATGCGATGGTATTGATTCAGGCTTTGTACTGCAGCTGTCCACTGTACAGATGGAGGATTTGAAAGGACGTGGGGGGAACACAATAGTGCTTAAAATGGGTTTCCTATTTTTACCTTTAAGGGTATACAACATTGACTCTTCTGGTTTGGACCATCTTATGATGAAGTACTGCTAACTTAGCTATTTGACCATAGCCGAACTGTCGTGGCACCGGTAGAACGGGTTATTCCGCCAAGGCCAACCAAAGCCGATTTACTTGAGCAACAAATTGTACACTTTCAAAATAAATGAACAAACATAACATCTTTCTGTATATGCTTTCATTAAGACACACGCATTGCTCCGCAAATAAAATTCCACATTCCAAACTAAAATTCACGGAACCTTTGGGTTATGTGTACTTTTGTCACTTGCTGTCGACTGAAAATGACATCACAGCAGCACGGTATTTTTTTTCTAAATCGGTGCGCGGTGACACACTTGGCAGTCTGGCATTGAGTCTCCCTCCCTCACCATATAATTTCGACCACAACATCTTGCAATTCGGTAGCTAGCTATGCCGACAACCCAGAAATGCCCCTGAAGTCTGCTAGCTAGCGACCTAGCTGGTGGCTAGCGCCCGGTGGGATCTGTTCCAGCTACTAGAAGCTTTAAGCAGATATTTTTTTTAACATGAAGGGATGTGCAGGCATAAGAAAAATGCTCGACAAAGCGGCATCCATTTTGCAGCAGGGACAACGGCTTCAATTTTCATGATTGTGAACGCTAATCAATTTAGTTTGATTGCTTAGATTGTTATTTTCACTTTACATGGAATTTGATGTCTTATTCTGGCACCGCATATTAGCTAGTTCGCATGGCTATCGCATGTTCATGTTGTGGGCCAAGAATTCCTGCCAGTAAATTGTGAATTCTTGTGTCATCACGCCACGCTGGTGTCAAAAGTGGGATGACAGGCAAACTTTTATTTGCCTGCTAACTGCTGCCTGCTATCAAACAAACAAAGGCCGATGATAATTGGATTTTCTGGGCAGAGTTTATGAAACCATTAAATCAAATTGGGCGTCAGACGTCAACTTGGTGACGGCCGACACTCGACGAGGCTGGTTGGCCTCGGGGGAGGGCGAATGGCGATGACGATGTACCGCATCAGTCACGCGATTATATCCGTTTAAGAAAGTGATTAGTTTTATGGGGGTGAAGATGTAATTAATGATTTCTCCTGCTTTTATTGCACCACCTCCTTGTATTGCTCCCTGTAGTCCAAGAGTGGGGGTGGGGGGCGGGGTGGGGGGAGGGGGTCGGTGCACCCAGTGTAACAAAGTTTCACCGCCGATGAGTCACGGGCAGAATTAGAGCCCCCAAGGCGACGTGTACCTTTTTTGTCATCCTCAGCAGTCCCGTCAAACTGCGATAATCCTGCATGCCCCACCCTGGCCGAGACTGGGGGGAAAAAAAAAAAAAAAAAAGAAAAGATGATTGTGTCTGCTTCTTGATTTATTCCAATTTCCATCCGAGTCGGTGGATTATTTTTGCGTGATTACAAATATTTCATGCGGCATCACTCTGTGATTTGTAAGTGAAACATGATTGTACCATTTGCTTGCCGCCTGTTGCTAGGAGGCAAATCATTGCCTCCCTTCCCGCCGCTATTTACTGTCATCCTCGGCACAAACACAGGAAATGGAAAATACATGTGATGGAAACATGCTCATCGCGCAGGGGCAGGGTGGCCACTGGGCTAATGTGTCAAATATTTCATAAACAAATGCATTTCCACGTTTTGTTCCACTTGCCACTTTGCATCCCTCCGGTGTGCTCGCGCTCGTTGGCGCCAGCATGAAGCTCGTCTTGAAATGTGTTGAGATGCCAGTGGGCTTTGTGCGCACAATGTCTTTGGCACGCCTTCACTTGGCCGTTCGGTTGTGAAACAGAAACTGCAATCAGCAGCAGTGCGCGGTAGCAATGACTCACTCTTCAATTACTTTTGTCTCACACTCCATGGCAGCCATTCTCAAAGTGTGGTACTTGTATTGATGTGATTGTCCATTTTAATTTATTCCCTTCACTTTTTGACACACTTCTACTTGCACATTTCTCGAGCGATCCTCACCATTCTAACATTGACTTGACCGAAATGCGTGTCAGTTTTTCCACAATTCCAAATGTTCTACATTCATTCGCACATTCAACATAACACATTCACATCGTTCCCATTCAAATTTCAAAATGTTCAGCTCATTCAATTCACCTTGGGAATGATTTTCAACATTCTGGAAATTCCCACATATAAACATAAAAAAAAAAAACATTTCACATTTTTCACCAATATCATTCCGTCATCATTCAATATCAGCATTTTCCACAATACTATACGTCTGTTTTTTTTGTTGTTTTTTTTTACCGATATCATTCCACATCACTCCACGTTTCCATTTTATTCACTATATTCCGTATCATTTCAAATGATTCCATATTTTTTCATTCGGCGCTCTAGAACTCACATGCAGTTTCTCCAGACATTGCATTTTCTAGTTAACTTTAAAGTTCACTCACTTACATTATTTATTTTTAAGCATCGTGTTAATGTCCAAACTGTGCATTGTTTTACAGTGGCTTCCGATAATATGAACCCTCTGTCTGTTTGTTAACAACTCCTTTATTGGGTTAATTCCCCCACTGAATAATACATTTTATTGAGAAATTTACGCCAGGTGAAAAAACAACATTACCGCCCCGACTTCAACTTTGGCATGAATTAGGTCGGAGATTATTCTTACTGGTGGCTTGGGTGAGCTGGAGCCAATTCCATCACGTGATGGACCGCTCGGCCGCAGTGCACACAAAGGCAAACAAGCATTCGCGCTCACAATCAAGCACATTTGAAATCTTCAATTAAGAGTCCAATGCCGTATTTTCCCCCTCTTTTCTTTGGTCCATCCAGCGAATCCGTTTCTTCTCAGCGAAGGGACCCGAAGCTGAATTTCACCAGCTTTTCCTCATTGTTCATCAAAACCCGTCCATGCAAAGCCTTTGTTCCCCTCTCCTTTTCCATTCGGATTGGCTAATGTTCCGAAAAGCTTCTTCTTTTTGTGTGATGGAAAAATGGCCCTTGTCAGCCGCCCTGCATTAAGAGACACCCTGTTCTGGATGGAAAGCAAACTGATCTTAATGATGGCGGTGATTATCGAAAATGATCCAGTGGAAGAGGATAATGAGGCTATTTGCTTTGGATCAAGGCCGCCTGCAAATGAATAGCGGCAGGCGCGCAAGGCAACCTCGGGGAGAAGCGAACACCGGCCGCCGTCTTTGCGCCCATGCCATTGACACGGATGCTTTGTGTCTCCCCGGCTGCAAAAATTCCCACCGGCGGCGTGAAATCGCTCCCCCCGTCTCCCATCTCGAGGAGCGCCCGCCCGCCCGCCCGCCGCCTGGCGGGGATGCCGTGTTTTCCGCTCTATTAAGATAGCAGAACATGTGGTCCGGGGCGAAAGGTCAGAGGGCGGCCTCGGGCTCGTCACGTCTTACAGCGGCGGAAGTTAGCGCCAATGCACACGGAGGTTGGCTGAATCATTGAATGTCAACTGTCTGGAAGAATTGCCACCATTGTGGGGTTTTTTTTTCGTTTTTTTTACACCTCTCCTGTGGTCATTGTTGGAGAGAACCTGTGCCTTAGCTCATTTGTTGGCTATTAACGCAGGTTGCGTCTATGCTTTCCTCTCTTGTTGTTAACTTAATCCGTCATGAATCCATCATTCCTTGCAAAGCGGCGTAAGATTGCACAAGAAGGCGGAGTTAGTTTTTGCGCGGCCTGGAAGAGTTTTTTTTTTTTTTAGCAAATATGGAGTGCAATTAGGTCTTAACTTATGCTTCAGTATCGCGTTAGTGACTGTCGCCTGTTTTGACCTAACGTTCAAATTCAGGTTAGCGTGCTGCAAGGGGATTGGAAGTTTGTCGTGGTTCGAGGAGCACCTGAATTGGTTTCAAAGATCGTATAAGAGAATTGTAGTTTTTTCAGCCTCCAAAAAACCAGAGGAAAAAGAGTTGATAAAAGTGTGTTTCCCAGAATAAGATTAGATTTTTGTGACAAAAAGATGACCTTTCGAAAGCAGTTTGGTTGTTGAGTATTTTTGAGAATTTTGAGTTTTATTTATTCCAAGAGTTTCATTCCTTTCTATGAAAAAAGTATTTTTTAAAACATGTTTTTTTCTCTAAATGAAATTTTTTTTAAACATTGTTGTACATTTGAAGTTACTAAAGCAAAAGTGACTTTCCAAAACAGTGCAGAGTATTTTTTTCAAAAATAAAGTACTCTTTTTAGATGGAAACTTTACTCTTAATATTATTATGTTTCGATTTTTTTGGAGCACACAGTCGTATGTATTCAAAAGTGAAGTTTTACAGTATATTTTCTAGAAAATAAACACATTTTTCAGGAAATGAACATATTTCTTCAGAATACAAAATACAACGCAGTACCGTAGTACTTTTTTGAGGAAAAACATTTTTCGAGAATGAAAAAATAATGGACTTTTTTCAAGAAAAAAAACATTCTCTGGGAATTTCCTTTTTCTACAAAACAATCTTTTAAAGAATACAATTCTTTTCACAGTTCTATTTTTTTTTTTTGAGAGGAAAAACAACTTTTTTCTCCAAGAATAAAATTGTATTTTTCGCGACGGAAACACTTTTCGAGAGCACTTGTACTTTTCAAGAAAAAATATTCCCCTTGTTTATTTATTGCTGCGAAAAAACACTCCCTTAGCTCATTTGTTCCTCCGTCTCTCGTGTTTGCTATTAACTCCGGTTGCTTTCCGTGCCCTCCTTTCCCTCGTTTCCTTCGTCTTGTCATGCCGTTGTTTCCTTTAATCCATCATTCCTTCCCACTACATTAAAAGCGCACCTTGCTCGCTTTCCTCTTTTTGGGTCACAAAATAGAAACCATTTTTCCACCTCGCACTTTTCCCTCCACTGTCATTATGACCTCTCTCCCCGCTCTCCTCATCTGCCGAGGCCACAGGAGAGCTATTGTCCAAAGGTACAGACTGAAGCAGTTACCGTGGAGAGGAGGAGGGGGGGGGGTTGAAAAAAGACTGATTTTTCTTATTAAAAGCTCAAAAGTTTAAGAGAGGGAAAGAAACAAGGGGCCTCCGCTCAGCGGGAGGCGGCCGATTTCTGAGCGTTAAATTGCAGGGAGGAGGGGGGAGCTGCCGTCCTCGGGCACATCTATTACCAGTTATTACTGTCTCTTTACTCTTGTTTTTCTCGCGCCCGCGCTCCCTCCGGGCTTGTCCTTTTCTCTCAGCTGCTGGTCATCCTCGCCGCTGACACAAACACCTGATTTAAAGCCCGCCACGCGACGCGACGCGACGCAAGGCGTCTGCGTACAGTACGTGTGGCAAGATGGCTTTTTCGCTCGCCCAGGCTGCGCCAGTGCCGGTGCCCGGGCACACTAATCCGCGCGGCGACACCCAGCGGGTGGCAGCTTTGGGGCGGGCAGTGCCACCGGGGAGATGGGTAAATATCAGAGAAGGTCAGCGCCAGGAGGGGAGCGTGGAGGAGGATGAGGAGGAGGCTAAGCCAAACGAGGGAGGATGAAGGGACGGCGTGGACGTGAGCACCTGGCAACTTGTTTTCAAACCACATAAAAACATCACATTCACCAAAATATTGGAGGGAGCTCCGGTTAGATATTTTAGTTTTACGTCAAATCTTGTGACTTACTCCTAGTTGGTTGTTTGTCAGTCGAGTAGTTGGATAATCTACTTGGTTAGTTGCTCGATCGTTCAGCCAGTTAGTTGACATATCGGTTGGTTGGTTGTTTACAGTCTGGTGGTTGACTAATTTCGTGGTCAGTCGGTTGTTTGGTTAGTCGGTTGATGGTCCTTTGTTGATCGGTTACTTGGCTAATAGGTCGGTTGTTTTGTTTATCGGTTGGTCAACCGGTTAGTTGGCTAACCAGTTCATTTTCGGTTGGTCAATCAGTTGATTGGTGACTTGGCTAATCTTTCGGTTGGCTAGTTGATAATTGGATGGTCACGTTTGGCTAATCAGTTTTTTGTTTTTATTTTTGGGGGGGGGTTGGTTGGTTTGTCAGTCAGTTAATTGGCTGTTTGGGTGCTCTGGTGGTTAGTTGGCTAATTTGTTGGCTGGTCAATCATTTAGTTAACTAATCATTTGGTTTTTGGTTAGTTGGTGAATTAATTGGTTGGCAGTTGTTTGCCCAGTTATTTTGCTTAGGGGTTGGTCAGTTGGGTCTTTAGTTGGTAAGTCACTTGATTAGTTGCTTGATCAGTGAACCAGTAAAAGCATTGCTGGTTCTCTGGCCAGTTCGTTACTTGGCCAATTGATTGGTTGGTTGCTGGATGAGTCAGTGTGCAAATCAGTTGGCTGGCCATTCAGAACCATTGTTGGTTAGTTGGCCACTTGGTTGGCAGGGTTTTTCTTTGGTTGATTGGCTAATTGGTTAGTTTGCCAATTGGAGTTGTTTGGTGCAAATCAGAAAAGAACACATATGTTTATTTATTTTGTCGCTTACCTTTTTCAAATTAACAATGGAATGTCGGAGGCCTACAATTGTCCCCAATTTCTTCATGAGATGACGCGCCAAGATTCTTTGTCCTGCAGCTTAACCCCTGATTGATCAATTATTGATCAAGTGGTGACTTTTCTCCGCATAGTACACTAGTATTAACAATTTGTATGGATGTTGGTGCCATCCATCAAATAAAGGGGATGGAGGTTGGCAGGGATGAAAGCAATCCTCTGAAAGTCGTCGGCCTGCCACCGCAGTCCACCACAATCCAAAAAGAACAAGTGACACACACACACACACACACACACGCACACGCAGACGGTGGCGGCCAGCTCAGCAGGAGTGAGCCTCGGCAGTCACGTCTCGGCTGTTTACGCTCTTTAAGCCCCCAGAGGGCCAGAGCGGGCTTTACTGTCAAAAAATCAAGAGCTAAAGTTCCAGATTGTGATTTATTTCATTAGGCAAATGAGATGTGCGAGTCCTGCGGCACCGCCGCACTCACCACCGCACCGCACCGCACCGCACGCACACACAGACACACAATGAGCATTTTTCATACCGCGCACGTGTTGAATATGGCCGCATTAACGGCCCCGCGACATATGTCGCATGTCTGATTCAATCAAGCATCCAATCGCAGCCGAGTGACGAGCCGCCCGTGGTGGCAGCTGTCGCCGTCTCCATCAATCTAACCGGACCGTCGATGGTACGTCACGCCGAGCTGTAAAGCGACAACGGTGACACATTGTCTCTTTTCTCTTCCCCTTTCAGGTTGGCACCCAGAGAGGGTGTGAGCTGAGCCCGCCCATCCCCTTCCGCCGCCACCACCGAGCGCCATCCATCATGGCTCCCGCAGTCTGGATTGCGTTGACGTGCGCCGTGGCTCTGAGCAACGTCGCGCCATCCTCTCAAGGTACATCAGGAGGATTATTACCGGGCGTGGAGTGCGTGGTTTACTTCAGATGACCAACACAGCGCACCGCACTTAACCAAGTCAACTCCACCAAGCCAGAAGTGTGTTGTAGTGCCGAGACTGACCTGCGACAGGCAAAATACAGTGAAGGGGGAAAAGTAGTGGTAGGAAGACACTTTTCGGTAGCGAGGCTAACATTTAGCTTATGTCAACTACTTTGTGTTTGCCAACTCTTCTCGTTGCCAGGTTTGTTGCGGTTAAGGGTTTGCGAGGCACATTATACAAGCAAGGGCTCAGTTGGCTCAATTAGCTGTTGATCAATTCCATTTTCGTGTTTGCAGACCAAAAAGGTTGAACTCTTTCGGTTGTCTGCCCCGACCATTTTTTGAGCAGGTTGGGAAGGAAAATTGACACCCCTGATTCTGTTTGACATGACTTTGTCCGTTAGTAAACGTTTTTTTTGAATGTTTGAATATCAAGTATCTTTGTCTTAAATTATCAGGTCTTTTTGTCCGATTTTTGTTGATTTTAAAAGAGCTAATAAATCAGCCGATATTAGCGGTCTTAAGTAATGTTTAAAAAAAAAAAAAAAAAAAAAGGCAAATTTTAAAATATCTAAATCGGCCGACCAAATAGGTCATGCCCGAATAAAAAGTTGTTTTTTAAATAAATAAAGGGTCTTAGAAAGTGCAATTAAGACCAAAGTCACACACACACACACACACACAAAGGGGCGTGGCCTATTAAGTGTTGTCAGGACCTGAAGACATATATCTGTGTCTATATCTTTGTGTTTAACTCTTTGCCCCGCTGAATAAACAGCCGAAATTTTTCACTTCACTCAAGCACGGGCATATCTCAAGCTTGGTCATAACAACTCATAGTTTAGGTCTCAAGTCAAAACTAAGAAATTAACCTCAGCGGGGCTCTGAAAACTAACCAGCTAATTTGGGGCACGTCTTAGTCAAAGGACCTCTGTATAGCAAAGAGAATGAATACATTTTTATTCTTGTGTGTTTACATTGCTGGTTTTGTTTGAACCTACAACCTTCAAACTGTGAGGCAGACTTGCTGGTACAATAGCGCCAAAAAAAAAAAAATCATGAATCTATATTTACACTATTCTAAAGAGAGCTGGCTAGCCAATCCTCTGGAGGCTGTGTTACATTTTGGCGCTGTTCCGCAATGTTTATGTGAGCCTTCCAAAAATGTGTCACTTGAATATACTGAATGAGGAGCATGGTTTCCCCCCCCCCCCCCCTTATGAATGGATTTTTCCCCTTTCCTTGATGGAACGGGCATATTCCAAAGATGACAATGCCAGGATTCATCAGGCTCAAATTATGAAAGAGAGGCATTTTTTTTTTTTTTTTTTTTCAGTCCGGACCTTAACCACATTAGGATGCTTTTGGGATTGGTCCAACACGTCCGGACATCAATCAGATATCGGCCCAAAATGAATGCAAAGCTTGATTAAAATGAATATAGTGACACGCCAAGGCAAATGAATGTTGAAATCGAGGGGAACAGTGGATGAATGAAATACCGTTTTTTTTTTGTTTTTTTTCTTATCCCCCACCCGCCCCAACGCCAGCCTGCATACTATACATTCAATACTGCACGTTCTTTGTTTGTTTGTAAAGTACAAGCCGCTTCATGCGTCGCATCGACGACCCCCCCCGCCCTCCCCCCAGCGACGCGGCGCACTCGCTGTCCCGACGAGGGTTTTGGGCAAATGAGCATGTCACATTTACATGTAGCCGCGTAGCTCGTAAACGTATCGACTTGCTGACCGGGCTCGAAAGGCGCTGCACTTGATTAAGCAAACGTGTCTCGGTGAGCTGAGGTGCGGGCTACAACCGGGGGGTGGGGGGGGGGGGGGGGGCTGTGTGTGAATGTCAAAAACCTTTGCTGACGAGTCGGAGCGTGGCCGCGGTATAAGAGGGGAATCCGTGCGTGTAATGCTACCATATGTGCGGCTCCCTGCGTGCTGTGCGTCATAATGCCATTTCCATTTAATGACTGCGTGAATGCTGAAGAGCGTTTTCTGTATATTCATTTTTTTTATTACAGTGTCGACAGAATTCCTTCTTTCTCCATGAATCCACATTATAAATACGGAATTGAATATTAGTATTAGTAATAGTAATGGAGGAATGCTAAGTATTCCCTTTAATTTACCAATTTGCAACCGATTTAAAGTGTTGCAAAAAAATATTCAGCTCATTCTGGACCTCATAAATAAATAAATAAATTAAATGTCACCGACCACACAAATTCTTAACCGACTCAACTGATTCATTTCCAACCATTCCTTTCGATATGTTCAGCACATTCACAACTTCCTAAGGCGTATTTGTCTCATTCATGGAATTCCCAATTTCCCCGTGATTCAGAATTTTCCATTAAAAAAAAACAATCCAGTTAAGGGAGACGTGTAGCAAATTTCTCAACCGATTCAAACCAATTCCAACATCAGTGGTTCAGTTCATTCAGAACATCCTAGGAACTATTTTTTTTTCACTTCTCACATCATTCCAAATACAAGAAACAAATCCCATTCAAATTAATGGAGAAATGTTTCAACTCAACATTTCTCAACCCATTTATGAAAAAGGAAAAAGAAATCCACTTTTGTAAGAATTGCAGTTGAAAATTCCCAAACTAATGAATCCATTTCACAAATCTAGCATTTTACAACTTTGCAAAAGTATTTAATAACTGTAAAAATATAATACACTCTCTGATAATTCTGATTTTTTTTTTTTTTTTTTAAGATTTCCATTTATGCATACAGTTCACCCATTCCCAAATGCAATCCACAACCTTCACGCATTTCCGAGACAAACTGCAATTTCTAATGATGTTTTTTTTTTTTTTTTTTTTTTTTTTTTTCCCCCTCTCGCGTGCGTTTGCGATGCTTTTTCACGCCTGGCAGCAGGTGACCTGGTTAGGCTGCGTGACGCTGGAGGCTGTAGAGGAAGAGTAGTCGGGACTGCTGGGTGTCCTGCTAGTGGCCCTGACACACACACACACACACACACACGCAGCAGCTCACCATCTGCTGCGACGCTCCCGCTCGGTGCTGTGCCAACCGGCTTCTGGGTGACGGACATTTAGCAAGCAGAGGGGGCGTTGGGGGAGGGGCACGGTCGTCATGGTGAGGTGCCAGTTGATGAAGCGGTAATGGAGTTAAACTGAGCAAGCGAAGGGGGGAGTAGCGGGATGTAAATATTTGTTGTTTGTGCTTGTGTCAGCACTGCTATTAGCATTCCCCGCCGTGTTAGTTGACCACCAAGTCGAGTAGGAGCTGCTTTTGTTTTCATTCTGCTCCGTTTGTAGGGTTGCCTTCGTTCCCCCTTTGTCTCGTTTGCCCTCTGGCGCTGTTTTGTTTGTACAGCGGAAGCTCCGAGCTCGAGCGCAAATGCTGCTCGGGATGCTTGGACTTCCGGTTTTCCCGTACGAAAGAACGTACATTGAATTCATTCACTTCCGATGCCCAACCAAATGTTTGAAAAGGATCTTTTAATGGGAAATTGCCTTTGCAAAGCCGTGCCTACAAATAGTCGTGTGTCTGGAGTGCCTGCCCACTCATCAAGTGTGAAACGAAGCAACGTTTGTGAATCTTTTGTTCTCTGCCTATTTTGGAGCCGTCGTGCACTTTCACCCCTTTTGTTACATAACGTTGGGATCATTTACATAAGTGCGCCCACGCCGACTTTTTCCACCGCACGCGACTTGGCGACTCGGTGAAGGTACAGAACCACTACGGCAAATCCAAGAGGTAAGCGGAGCTGCATCGAGTTTAGTCGGATGCATTGTTTTCTGACGTGCCACACACACACACACAGTGTAGTAGAGGTGCTAGGATCGATCGTCAACTTTATTATTAAATTTGTATCGGAGATAGCTTTATGTGTCCCTAAAAATATAACAAGTGATGCCGCATCTACTGTAGCAGCTACGTGGGGAAGGTTGCTGGCGAAAGCGTCTTGCCTATATGTATGCAGTGCATTTGAGCGGGTACAAGGCATCCGGCTATGCGAGCTGACCCCTCAGACAGCATTAATAATGCATACGTAATCAATTGAACGTGTACGCGGCCCTGAGGCGCTAGCGCGAATCTTTTCTCCCGCTAATGGACTCCGGCACACGTGTATGTAAAAAGATCCACGCTCGCCCCCGCAGCACCGCGCTGCTCATTTAGGCCGCGGAATTTTAATTAATTTATTTAATTCCCTTTTATTGCCATGACCCGAGGACCGGGAGGAGAGAGGAATAAGAACAATGGAGACGGAATTTAGCCGAATAGGCCATTTTGTGATGTGACGAGAACCTTTTAAAATGGCTAATCAGAACTGATTTAAGAAGCTGCAGGTTCATCACACTTGGCTTCACTGTATAATGTGCACGGCTGCCCCTTTTGTCTTTTTAAACCTAATATTAAAGCCTATTATTTACCATTTAATAGTACAGGGGGATCTCAAGATTGACCATAATCGGCTCCTGGTTGACTTGGTCCACATTTTGCTTTGAGATCAATTACATTTGAAATGGATGGATGATTCATTCCAAGGGTGGCATGGTGGATGAGCGGTTAACACGTCTGTCTTACAGAGCTATGGCTTCCTCCTACATTCCGCCCAAAAAAAAGCATTTTAGGTACATTGAAGACTCGAAATTGTCCTTAGTTGTGACTGGGAGTTTGGTTGACCAATACATTAGAAACACTGAAGCAATGTTCAAACACTGCCCTTTAATGAAAGATGAGGCATTTAACAAATATGAAATGAATATCAACACAAAGCAAACACTTCACATACGGAGTGCAACACTCTTAATAAGCTTGTGATAAGATAACTACTCAGTGGCTAGCAAGAGACGCTAACCTGACAGACTTTGAAGGGGAAGTCAAGTGAAAAATGTTCTTGTTCTATGTGCCCCACTTGTCTAAACATGGCATTCTTGTTAATATATATTTTTTTTTTGTGGAATATCAATTCACACAACAAGTGGCAAAATGGCCGCCACCTGAGATGGGTAATTTTGCGACTTCATTAATATTCCAAAACCACAATATTAATCACAACACGGGGTTCAGACTAGTGGGACCGCATAGAACATATTATTGCAAAGACATTTTTTATTTTTTTTTGACTTGACTTCACCTTGAAATGTAACAACAAGGAACAAACAGCAAGGCTTTACTAGTTGTCTGTGGACCAACTGTAAGCTAATTAACATGTGCCGCTCCCCACCAACCCGCCCACAAGCGTAGAGCTCCCTGACAGAATGAGACATTACTTGACAAAAGCGAAGTGTTCCATCGATTGTTCGTGACGCAGAACCACTCCCAACGCATACGCTCAACGTGGCCCCCTAGCTCCCCCCCCCCGGCCCCCGTAAGTCCATTAGGCTAGCCTAATGTGGTAAACACGGCAGGCCTGCCGCGGCGTATGTGATGGAGCCCCCCCCCCGACACCCCGGCTTTCATTTAGCACGCTGCTAACCTTGCCGCGTCGCCGTGCGCTATTTCACCGCGGTGGCAGCACGGCCATTATGAAGCTATTTGTAAGTCATTTCACCACATAATGCTCGTGACATGTTTCAATTTGCAAATGCGCTCACGTAGGCTCATGCGTCTTGTGTTCTACGCCAGGGTGGGAACTGGCTTACTAGTTTAATCTTGTATATTATAACCGTCCTCCCCTTCCCTTCCCGTTTTTTTTTTTTTCCAATTACATTTTATATTCTTCACGTGCTCCCCGCATTGCATCAGTGATATATGTACTCGCTAGGCACTTGATTAGGCACACTTACAACCAACATGCACAATTCTCCAATATGGCCATTCATAAAAAGCACGTGGTTGTGAAAGTGTGTCGTCGTGATACGATGGTCAACAAAATAGCAGCGCTAGCAATTCTAAGCTAGCATTAGTCGTGTAAACAAGCCGACGTTAGCCACCGCTGCTATGTTGGTAGCATGACTTGTTATTCGTTATGGAGTGTTACTAAAGCGCTGAAAGTTTGACGTTTTTCTTTTGTAAATGTTCAATCAATGAAAAATACAAAAGAGGTGATAAATGTTGAGCAGTTGCTAATCCCACGTCGCTTCTGAATCCTCTCAGATCCTCTGCTTTTGTTTGCCAGGTTATACCAACAGTTTTCATTTTTTTGTTTGTTTGTTTGTTTTTTTTTGGAGGTGGTGGGGGGAATTACAATGTCCCCCTTTAAGTCATAATTTTCTATCCATGACAATCTACGCCTACATCTTTCTGTATTAATTGTGGCTTGCGCCTCAATGTATAAATGTGATTGAAAATGTACCTTTATGCAGCCGAGCAGCACACATTCACTGTGGCAATTGGACAATATTGAAATTGTAACTCCACCGACCCTCTTAATTCATAACACAATCGATTTCCTGGCAGCCGAGTGGTAATAACATTATGGGAGGCGATGCCGCTAACCTTGCTATAGCGTCTGTTGATTTATTAATTCACTAAGCGATGGAGCTGCGCTGCCTTCATGTTTGCTTTTGTTTTTTTTTTTTGTTTTTTTTTTTAACATTTGCATCACTTTTGTCCATAGTTGTTGGTATCTTTTGACTGGATGTATAGAAACACACTTTCATCAGTTCTTAATGCACTTTACTACTCGTATGGCAACACGCTCGTTAAAAGCGCCGATAGAAGGGTTGACCTTCCCAACAAGCTTTAAAACAAAAAAAACAACATTTGTTTGTGCAGTGTAGCACACTTTCAAGAAAGTCAGACATGCGCTCCATCTCTCTCCTGTCACAAACAAAGAAGCAACACAATCTGCATGCTAATGTCTGTAAATGAAAGGTTGGCGTGGGAATAACGAGTATAATAGTCACACATAAGTTTCCGGCTGAATTCACTTTAGCATGCAAAAAGACGGTAAATATCACATCTGAAATGCTTAAGGACATAGTACCAACTAGTATGCGCCAGGTAAATTGTCTGTACAAATAACATTATTGGATTTGAGGTATCTACATCTCTAAATAATGATTTTTTTTTTTCAACCAGTCTAATGTGCAAATTGAATTAGAAGGTGTGTCCAAACTTTTGATTTATACTGCATAAAAATAATGGTTGGATTTGGGGGCCTCATACAGTCAGCCACAGTGTAATCATATAGGTCTACACAATTCTAGTTGAATAGGACTCAGCACTAGCTTAATGCGGCGTATTCATTTCATAAAGCTAATATTTATCTTTCAGTGTACTTAAAATAGTCAACGCCCCCACCCCCGGGATGCCTTATAAACCAATACTGAACTTGAAAATCAGCGCCGACATTTGCCAAACAAACCATTTGGAAGCTTGCTGTAACATTCACGCATTTGTTTGTTTTTGTTCAGACACACTCTCTGTATGTATTATTAAATGAGCACGCTTGCTCTCATTTGACTGCTTTATTTTTTGGGGCGCCGTGGTTGACGTTTGAGGCACCTCGGGCTGCCAAATTTGTTATCTCCCGCTCCCCGTTGCCTCTTCATCTTATTAACAGCACCAGCAGCAGTCTTGTCACGTCTTCCGCTTTTTCATCCATTTTCTCACCTCGGCTACGACTGCACGATGATGTGACAGCCCTCGCCCAAAACACTTTGCCGTCGTGCTGTCCTCACCTCACGGCGCTTTGCTGTAAACGCACGTCGCTCGCCGTCGGTCGAATCTCCGTTGAGCGTGTTTTTCGCCCTCACCTACTGGCGCCCGTGCCCCGTGCGGGGGTTCTCAAAGCTCGGGGGCCGAGAGCGGCGGATCACACGGGGGGCCTGTGTGAGCGAAAGGTTAATGGACGGCCTTTGAACATGAATCGGGAGCCGGGGGAGGAAGGGCGAGGCGGCGGCAGCGTGGCGGCGCGTTCTTTTCAAGCCGTCTTTTTTTTTTTTTTTTGAACATGACACTCGGCTTTCCCACGTGTGCCACATTTGTATGCTCGACTCTTTTTTTTTTTTTTTTTTTCGGTTGTGTTTGCCGTATCAGCGCGTGCCAGTGTTTGTGTGTTTCGATGTTTGTTTGTGTTTGGATGTATGTTAGCCTGTGCGCATTGATTCAAACACTTCAAACATTGCTCGTACAAAAAGGCTGCCGGGCTGTTTGTGCTGTCGTGTGATAGCTGCCTCCTTGCTCTCAGCGGTGCTAGGCTTATGCTTATGCTTGTTTTGTTACGTTTTTTTTGTGTGTTTTTTTTAACAATTAAAAAAAAAAATTCTTGAGGGTTTTTAATAATATGCGATCGACAAAATACCACAAGGATCAATACAGACCCTGTTTTTTTGTCCTGCTGAAATCAGCTAGTTTTAAGGGGCCGGCCCAGTCTCATGCGAGTGAGTGATTTTATAGACGGCCCGAGTACTGATTGGCCAATAGTGAGTGGGCTTTTGTCACCATGACAACTGGGGAAAGAGCCCTGACTACAGTGGCTGCTATTTGCAAGCGCAGAGTCCAGAGTGAGAAAGCAGCAAGCACCTGTTAAGACAATTAAGGCACACCATATGCTACACTGTGTGCATGCGGCGCTCGGATACATCATCAACGTCTTCAACCGTGCATCATTTGGATGCGGAAATGTCTTTGGAAGTTGGACCGTTATCAGCAGCTTCATCAAAGTGTTTGTCAGGTTAAATCTACGATAAAAAGAGTGTCACAAAAGAGAGAAAATGCGACAGAGATTATTTACATTTTGAAATAGAAGTGCTGACGGAATTTACACATACTTACATGCTTGGCACGCATGCACGCGCACACACACTACCTAATACTACAACCACTACTACTGAATCGTGTGCAAATAAGCTTGCCAAATGTGAAATTGTTACACTGCTGATTATTTTTAGATACATTATTTTGCCATCAGAAGGCAAACAATTTTTCATTGTTGTTGTTGGTATTTTGTAGAAGAAATACTGTTGAGATATTTGAGGCATAAAACTTGTTCGCATAAAAGTCACTATTTTGCATGAAATACATCTTTTCGCAAAAGCTTGTTTTCTGTGTTTTTTTGGGGGGGGGCCAAGATCGGTGCTTTGAGTGCAACCAACCGATGTTCTACTGCTAATTACTAAAAAAACGGAATAAGACAGTCACAAACTGTTTTGTGTTGAAAGAGAGTCGCACGGATAGCCTTAGCTGTAGATCTCGGAAGACTGTCCGTGATAGAAACGTGGCAGAGGCATCTGAAGAGCGAGGCGGTTAGGTGTCAACGTATTAATGTATTTTCTGGAGGGTAAAATTTCATTAGGCATTTCGGTTTAGGTGTAGAAATCAGGGTTAAAAGGAGGCCAAGTAGGACGGCATCCAAAGCTGGGAGCGTTCAACAAGCGTTATACTGCTAAGTGGGTTTTATTGGTACGAGCATAAATTTGAGGTCAGGAGCGCGGGGATTACTGCACAATCAAGTCGCATACATATTGCAAAAACGGATCGGCTAACTCGTAGACACCCACCGCGGAAGGCCAAATATTAGCATGCACTCCGATACACACAGTGTCCACGCAGCCAAGACTATGGCCCGGCGTCTAAGGAGGTTAATTAAGTGTCTAATGCGGCGGCAGGCCCGAGCTTTGACACTCATCTTCCCTAACAGGTCTCTGGATGCGATTTGCAACTCTTCCGAATGCGCGGGCATTTTTCTGACAGGGAAGCTCGCCCTCGCTCGCCTCCACGCTTTGCCTCTCGGCTGCTAGCCTCTCTTCTTCCCGAATCTTGACTTTGGCGCTGGCGCGACTGTCTCGGGCAGAGGTGGCGTGTAACGAGTCGCAGTTACTTCAGTAACTTTTGGGCTGAAATGTACTTGTCGGGGTAGGTTACTTGAGTATTTGGGTTGAGAAGAAACACTGTTTTTATTTCATCACATTGAGCTGCTTTCAGCTCGCTGTTTTTATTTGTTGGTACGCCTGAGTGACGGGATTCGCATTGTATGGATGAAGAGTGACCCCCAAAAAAAAAAAAACAACACAATGGCAACTAAAGCAAGCAGCAGCAGCGTGAAACGGGCATCTTCACCTTCACCACCTGATGTTTGGTGTCCCATCATTGGTGAGCTAGTTTTGGAACAGACCCGTGCGCTACTCATGTTGTCCTTAGGGCTAACGAGTACCCGCCGGCAGCATTTAAAAAAAAAATTTTTAAGGTCAGTAATCAACACAGCAAAAAGGCATCCCTATTTGCATTCTCTGTTTGCAATCTCTTTCTTCTTGCTCCCTCCCTCCTCCTACGTGTGCAACTGCTCACCCCTCCCCTCTCTGCTCGCCAAGAAGGAGAAATAAAAAGGCAAGTTCACTTCACCGAGGCGGCTTGTTTACTCAACCCTGCAAGCAGCCAATCATATTGTGCCCTGTTTAGAAGTCCCCTTAGCTCTCATTACCGGCGACAGACAGTAATAGCGGTTATGGAAACCTTGACTTTTAAAAACCACAGTATTTTTTGGTTGTTGTTTTGAGGGGAAATTGGGTTGGGGGGTTATAATTCTCCGGTAACCAATGCAGACTGCCGTGTGTCTGGCTCCACCCTTCGGCTTCCATCCCACTGGGGTTTGTACCCCAAAGGGAGGTTGCTAAGGCTGTTGTTGTTTCCTCTCCCAACTTGACAGTAGGAAAAAAAAAAAAAACCCTCCAAACTTAAACCAGGCTTCATTTATTAGTATTGTGTTACTTGCCGTCCTGCCACCGCTTTCCTGCACCACTTTCCCTTTAAGCCAACATGTTGCGCTGATGAGACACAAGATGTCTGCCTGCTCTTGTGATGTGCATCGCAAACCAAGTCGCTCGCGGCCTGTAGCACAGCTCCTCTCTCCCTCGGGGGGAAAAATATTTTACACCGGTTGCAGCTCATACTTGGACGGGCTGATTTTTATTTTGGGGCTATGTCTTCTACCCTCCCCTGGTGGAGTTCTTTTTTTTTTTTTTTGTAATTTTTTCTATTTTTTTTCATTGCATAATTAGGCACCAGAGCTAGCGATGAAGCGCTTTGACAGTATGAGCACGTCCCGTCTCGCCTCGCTCCTCAAGTGTGTGTGCGTGTGTGTGTTGGCATCTCAGTGGCTGTCTTAATCTCCCCCGCCATGCCTGCTAGATCCCCCTAAAGCAAAGTTTGTCAACAAGCGGGAGTTCTGGAGGTCGAATCTGGATGAGTTTTTTTTGGGGGCTGTTTGCCTGCGAGACTGTTTTTTTGGGGTAATTTTGCAAATATGAAATGGGGGGGGGGGGGGGGGGGGGTTATTTCTTTCCAACGAGGGCTTGTTTAATTCTCCCTTGACTGATGTAATGCTTTGGACTGTTCTGTAATGCAGTTTATTTGGCTATGTGCAAGTGGTCCTTGTGATCATGCGCCATCATTGTCAGTGTTTTATTTTTCGTTGTGCGTTCTGACCCTGGCGAGGGGAGGGCGGCTGGTGACTCCCCGCTTGGTCGCTCCTCATCTTGTCCCAGATGGCTGCCCGAGAGGGCGTTCAAGCGCCGCCAGGCCCAAGAACTAGCTCGCAGATGATATGGACAAAAAGTTTTGGGACACACCTCCGAATTAATTAAAGGCAGTGAATTTAGAGATTTGTTTCTTAGTGCATGTTTATATATCAGATAGGTGACATGCTTAAGCCTCATAATAATGTTTAGAACATAATACTCCTGTAATACAATTTACATTCCGTAATAGAACAAGGTGAATTTTTTTTTTTCATTCCAATCAGACATTGCTCTGTAATTTAATACATTTTAGCTAGCTATATGTTCACAAAAAACTTTAAGTGTATATCAAGCAAGTTGGGGATTTTTTGAAAAATCATAATTCAACAGGATATACATTTCAGAGGACATACAAGATATAATTCTAATATGTTAAAAAAAAAAAAACAACTAAAGCAGACATCGTTTGCACTCACCTCACTTCCTTTAGCGTCCCTCTTAAAAAATCGTAAATGAACAAAACTACTGACAGACTAACAGGATGGTATGCAATATGGAGGTCACGTAATAAACAAAATAAAATAATAATAATAAATGACAAACACTATTTCCATTGAGATACTATATATATTTACATTTAGAAATACCAAAATTTTAATTGCTAGTACGTCTCTTTGGAACTGAACATTTGCCTTGGGGACCCCAGCTACAGGTCCAAAATAAGTTAATTACTCGTTAAATAAACATTAGAGGATCATTTACTGTTCTTTTTAGAAGGAAGACCACAACCTATGTTGAAACGTTTTCGTCATGAGCATAATGTTTCCTCAAAGTAAAATATGAAAAGTATTTTCATGAGGACGGTAAAGGCCCCAATAGGCAGGAATGACCCACAGTCAAACAGCCATTTGGAAAAATTCCAGTCATCAATGAACCCAACGTTCTCCAAAATTTCAAAATGACAGAAATGATAACATTTCACTCATCTTTGTTTTGATTTCAAACAAAACCAAAAGGTGCGGAGTGTTCCCCGAGTCAGTTAGAATCTCAAATAAAGTGAACTGAAAATTTAAAATAGTTTCTTGAAGTTAACACAGTTTTAAGTTGATTTATTATCAGCCATTAGATATTAAAGAAAGGCCTATACCGATATTCATCAAAATGCCAAATATCGGCGCAGATAATGCTGTCCCAATACTTTTGCCCACAGCCCACCAAGACCCCCATCATGCCAGGCCTGTAGGTTAGTCTGGGGATGCCGCAGCTCCTCAGCTCGAGAGCGAATGTGCGGACGTGACAGCCGCGGTCGCCCGGCCTCGTCAGCGTTGACAAGCCGAGCTCGAGCCGCTCATTAGGCTAACTTAGCGCGCTAAGTGAGTGGCTAAGATCCGAGGCTGCGAAGCTGACGAATTGCCACGGACGCTTCCCGGCTGCGTCCGGGATCCCTATCGCTGTCTGTCCCCCGTGACCGCGGGATGAGTTGTTTTCCTGGCCAGAGTGGAGGTCACTCCAAGGACAAACGGGGTAGGAGAGGAAGCGGCACTCTGACTTCTTCAACTTCCCGGCACCTCTTTGGCATGAACGTTCTTTGGCGCTATACTTGAGCGCAATGCTAATGAGCAGATTTAAGAGAGAACTGCTGGAGCAGACGGGAGGGCTAAGAGCGGCTCGTCACATTACGGGCCCGGAAAGCCAAGCGGCCGCCTAACAAGTTGGCTGGCGAGCTCCACAAGTAGGACGTCCTTTTGAAGACACGCCATCGTTAAAATATAATAAATTATGCTTGTGCAACAGATGGATTTAGAGAGAAAAATCCTGTTACACTCTGTACTTTAGGTAGATAAAGGTCTCAGTTATTACATTTGAGTAAAATTCAGGAACTTAAATAAAAGAGATTTTTTTTTTAGATTGAGATTTTTTTTTTAAGGCCCCTTGCAATTACACCATGGACCACTAGGGGTTCATGGACCCCCAGTTGAGAGACATTATTGACTAATCAGAAGAGTTGTTTCTGTGAAGCAATGCTTTTATTTTGATGGGTTACTAGTGCTTCCTGTTGTACCCCCACTTTATTGGACTGTGACCATTGTTTTCCATTTGATTGGATTGAACAAAAAGAAGTACCGGGCGATCATTTAAATAATGGAATGAATCCAACTTGTAAGTCCATACTACTATTGTATCCGGACAGCTATTGACTCAAAGTGTGTTACTGGAGATGTTCAGAGGTTCCGCACAGGTTGTCAGAGACGTCAACGCTAACATCCCACGGTCAGATTTGGTCGGAGAAAATTTTGACAAATCCCAAAAGCCGAAGCGGGTAGGCCTTCGGAAACGTCAAAAAAGATGACAGCTCCGCGTGGATGCGGTGGGATAAAGCTCTGCACAGCATGTGAAATAGTTCTCAGGGAATGTCAAGGGGAATTCATCCAGACTGGGAAAAACTTGCCATGCGCATTCGCATAATTTTGTGCTGGAATTCAGCGCGTTACATTTCAATGAAGACAGTTTCGATGTGTCTTTACCTATCTTAATTCAATTTACTGGCTTGGTTTGGAATATTGCCAAAGTGCGCCAAGGTTGTCATAAATTAAACCGATCGGGATAAGGAATCACTCCGAGCCTGATAAGATCATTGCGAGAAGGAATATTTGTATTTGTCTGCTATTGTTTCCTTCTGCACTGCCGCTGCCCAATGTCCAAACTTGTGCTGCTGTTTACACGGCTTTTGTGGCGCGTGCATGCAAGTTGTTTCATGTGTCCGGTAAAAGTAAATGGATATTTGGGCACACGCTATTTGATCTGTTGAGTAAAAGCAGCCTTTGCTCGAAGACGGAACTTTTCATCCTTCCTTTCACTGCGCGTCGAGCGTCATTAATGGCTAAGAGTCCTCGTCTGAGAGCGCATTGAGTCTGGCGCGACAAAAGCGCGGCGGCCGCCGACTGCCGTAATAGACGCAGAAAAAGAGCAAGCTCGGGAGGAGTAGAGGGGGGGAAAAAAAAAAAAAAAAAACTGTTCTTGTCAGACGGGTCCAAACATCCATTCACCCTCAGGCTTTAATTACTGTGCGAGGATAATGATTCAAATCCAATCATCGCTCTCTCTCGTGCTCTTAATTTGTAGCTTCCATTATGAAGGCAAGCACTCCAGCCCCTCGTGCCCGCCACCCTGGAGTAACACCGTCGCGCCGTGCCCGTCCAGATCAGCGCATGGAATTAGGGAATCAGCTCGAGTCATTCCCAACCTTTGGCGACAATTTGCCGCCATTTCATTTTATTTGCAGCAGACAGATATTTGGGCATTTTTGGAATAGCATAAGACAGCGGTTCTGAAATATTTGAACACCAAGAGGCATCTCGAAAATACTCTCCAAGTAACCGCCATCATACCCATTACTCGCTTATTCACTGCCGTCGACGTTTCTATTCGGCGATGGGAATCCAACCTCTTACTGCCAATATATTCACAAATGTTTGCAAGTAGGCTCGAATGAAAAATGCAACATTTTTTCCATATAGCCTACAAGTACGTACGTTTGAACGGATTTTTTTTTACGGCACTCTAACATCAGACGCCCTTTGAAGGTCAACACTGCGCTTCAACATTGACGAAAAAAAAAATACTTAAAAGCAACACTGTGTCATACATCAGTTTTTGTTGATAATGGCGGAGCCATGTGGACAAAAGCGGGAGTGTTTTGATAAAAGTCAACCACGTTTCCAATGCGAGCCAGCCAGTGTCATGAAATCCTGAGCTCTCGCTGGCCTGCAAGTAGGACTGAATTACATTTCTATTTCCAGTGGCTGTGTGCAAGATGAATAGCGATGAGGTAATGAGTCGAACTTTGTTCAAACAATACTTTTGTTTTTTTGTTTGTTTTGGGGCTTCTGCCATGACACCAGTAATAGCGCGTAGACGTTCGAATCGACTTCCGTCCTTATAGCGAAATCAGGAAGTGAGCATGCCGTAAAGCAATTCAGAACATTTCTCTTTTTTTTTTGTGTGTGTGCCAGGGTTGCTCCCATCCTCCTCAAAGTTGCTTAGTGCCAGTAAAAACGATACAGACCCCCGCAGGGCGTGACAAAAGTCCCATTCAACTACTTGTAAGTCAATGTTTCATCAAAATAGTTGTGATTTTTTTTTTTTTATTAAGGTCGAATTCTTGCCCAGTGCCGCTTTAAAAAAATGAGTCCACTGAAATGCATTGCGCATAAACATGCAATGAAAATCGTAGCACGTTTTGCGAACGGCTGTCATAGGAGATGAGTCATAATCTCACAGAGGGATTAGATGCACCTCTACATATGGCTCCTGCTAAGGACGACGCTTCGTCATCGGCTTGTTGTGACGTGCGCGACTCAATGCTGAATGTTGTGCGCGCGTGTGTTTGTGTTTGTGTTTGCGCTGGCCGGCTGCTGCGGCGACCCTGAACGCGTAATGGATTCCCGCGCAGTGAAGGACAATCGTAGCTCACGGCCGGTCCAAGCTCATCCTCTGCTCATCTCGTCTCAGCTCAGCTCCTCTCCAGCTAGGCCTCCAGCCATCTGGCTGCATGCACGCACTTTCTTTTGCACGCGCGCATCAGTCAAGTTCCACTCCATTCAAAAGCTCATGCAAAGTACATCCCGACGTGCTGATGTCGGCGCAAAAAAACTTGCCCGCAACCCAAACTTTGTGAGTTTTCAGCAGTGAATGACTTAACGTGGTGGCAGACGTGGTGGTTCACGTGTAATGCCGGCTGTAATCTTTTAATACACTCACCTGCACAATCTAATGAGATCCAGTGCAACAGCCCTAAATCACCTGCCCCAAGCACCAACGTTGCTGAAAATGGCTTTTTCAGTGGTTATCCAATTTTTCGAAGCCGAGCACCACCCCAAAAACGAGGCAATGGGTTTATCCCTAAAAAAGTATTATTGTAAAACACCGCAACCTTATGCTCGGGTTGAACATGAACAAATAATGATTTCTTCAAAAATCAAATCCAGTTAAATGTTGAAGCAAACTGTGACATATTAAAAGTTAAATACAACTCAACTGTACATGAGCTTTTTATTTGCTTACCACAGTTTGAGTATTACTGATTCATTTTATAGAGTAGTCATGACTTAGTAAATAATGCTGTTCCACTCCAGTCCTGTTGGGGGCAGTAGTACGTATTACAGAGTAAGTGGACTGTAACCAAACAAAGTCCATCCAAGTTCTGCACCTTTAACTAT
Organism: Filicampus tigris; assembly: GCF_054856515.1. Taxonomy (NCBI): domain Eukaryota; kingdom Metazoa; phylum Chordata; class Actinopteri; order Syngnathiformes; family Syngnathidae; genus Filicampus; species Filicampus tigris. The sequence continues at coordinate 5,601,307 of NC_141232.1, forward strand.
TCTTAAAAAGAAAACAATAATAATGATAACTGAAGCTTCAAGCGGTGATGAAGTGACCGTCGCACCCGCTTTTCATGTTCCAATGCTTTGCCCCCATCAGATGGTGTCAGCAAAAAAAAAAAAAAAAAGCTTGGCAATTTAGCCTCGCCCATCTGTCTAGGATACCTGCTTCCGATCGGGGCTCATCTGGGTTTGGACTACAGTCGAAGCCTGGATGTCGCCCAAAATGGCTGCTTCAGACCAAAATGGCTGACTTCCTGTTCAATTTCAGTCACGGGCCCTTGAGACTTTTTCATGGCTGCTCTCATGACAGACTTGTCCACCCAATTTAGTGTCGATCGGTGGAACTGCTGCCAGGAGTCTTCAGGCATGTTGATCTTCCGAAAAGGCGATTCAGAAGAATAATTAACACCACAATATTAGAAACAACTCCCTGTATAGTGTAATGTAGAAAACTGCCCGATTGGACAGGTGTCCCTAATGTTTTGGCCTAGTAGCGGCTGCGCTAATGGCAAATTACCTGAAGCAGCTAATGGATTTGTCTTCATTCGTCCCATTCTGTATAAAATTGGAGCGTCGCCTCGGCGTGTGACAAAGTAAACACTTCAGCATCTAAACGGGCCAGCCGCAGATGATAGACGGCACCGTGCGCGCGATGATATTAAGCTGAAATTAATTACACAAACACAAGAAGATAAGCATATGCGGCGGTAATGAAACCACCCGGTATCAATCAAAAACAGCACAGAATTTTTTTTTTTTTTTTTTTTTAAACAAACAGCTTTTCCCCAACCCAGTAGTAGTCTAAAAGAAACAAACTGTGCCTTGGGCTGTTATGGCAAAGTTCTCCGCTTGTGTACGACATGACTTTTGGATACAAATGCAATGCAGTCCAGAGAAACAAAATTCATTGAAGAAGTGCCAAAATGTAAGTGCAAACAATAGCGTCGATATAATAACTATGATGCGGTGAAGTGCACTGACTTGCGTTAAGAGTGCACTTCAGACCTTCCACTGAATCAATGAAGTGAAAAAAAAAATGGAGCAATTAAAGCTGCTGGCAAGTTTCGAATGTAGCCTCAACGTCATGCTGCCCCCCCCCCGCCGCATCATGTCCAAAGAAACGCCCAAAGAAGCGCACGTGTACCCAGGCTGCTACATTGCTAGCATGACTTCTTCATAATCAAGTACTGTATTGCCAAAAACGACATGTCACCGGTTTTAGACCATTTTAATATATATGCCAAAAAGTGTTATATTAAGTGGGTTTTTTTTTGTGTTGGGCACTGCAAAATTCAAGTAGAACCTCGGTTCACTAACAAATCGGTTTACTGACATCCATGCGGAAGTACTGCGCAGTTGTGCTTTCCCTCACACGGCATAAACATCATTCTCCCAGTGCGTTACATATTTCAGGGGTATTTGTTGTTTTTTAAAAAAAAATTTTGCTTGCCTACACCGAACCCCTTCCGGGATGTGTGGGAGGGTAACAGTCGTTGCGCGAGTGGACGGACTGACCCGCCCCCCCCACCCCGAATCTCATTCACCACCGACCGCATGCCTTCCATCGACTCTCTCGGTGTGAGCTCGTAATCGTCGTCCAGCTGCGGTGTGCTTTCACCTCATGCTAGTTAAGAGAACAAGGCCACACACTGACATCACCGGGGCGTTGTGATCCCGCTGTTAGACGGCCGCCACGCTTCGTAACCGTACTCCTCTACCCTGTGTGCGTGTGTCACAAGGTGTTTGCACTTTTTTTTGCATTCGCGCGTGTTGTTGTTTTGTTTTTTTTGGTTTTTTTTGTTGTTTTTTTTTTGCCTCGCCTGCTGTTTGCATCTCTGCGGCTTTAATTAGTATGCGCTTTTGCATCTAGGTCTTTGTGATTTGGCGCTGCATGCTGGCGAGGCAGAAAAGATACAAAGTGTGTGCGTTTGTGTGTGCGAGTCATTCAGCCCTGATGGAGTTAGTTACACAAGCCCCCCGCACCCCCCCCAAACAACCCCCACCCCCCCTCCCGCACACACACACCTCCCCGCCGCATCAATGGGTGGCATTTAGAAATACGAGCAAGTCAATTGGCAGTGAATCATGTAGCACACGGCTACAGAGCATGTCGAGGGGGCTGTGGGGGGGGGGGGGGGGGGGCGGGGGGGGGGAATGACTGACGTCGACATTGACCCAAATGAGCACTGTGCCACTAGAATCAAAGGTGGCAAAAGTACTTGCGCTCTTACTTGGACACAGATTATTAGCCTAGTAGTATGCATGTGTTTTTTTTCCCGTTTTCCAAAAACGTTCAAATGCGACTTAGGCGAGGATGGAGTAAGGTCTAATGAGATACTTGTGTAAAAAAGACTCGTGTGAAAGTAGAAGTACTGATTCGTCTCCTTAGGTTAAAAAGTGCAGACCCTAAAATGTGCTTGAATGCAAACGTTGAATCAGTTAATAATTTCAGTTGTTTACGATACGTGTTATGAAAAGATAGCATAAAAATAAAGTTCTCGTCATATGAAATGTTTTCCTGATTTTATTACCCTTCATCGAGGCTTTGCTGAGAAGGAATAAAACAATTCACTGGATACGCTATCGAAACTATGCGTTGTCTGAGCTTTGCTAGCTAAATGCTAAATTAGCGCATTATACAAACTGAAAACAACACCTTACATGTTTTTTTTTTTCAGTATAGACGGCAAGTTTTTGAACCCCAGAGACTGAAACAAGACATCATATTTACCACAAATCATTTTTGGGGCTGACCTCAGGGGCGGAGCCAGAACGTGGCTAACGGGTGGGCCTGGAAAAATCAGGGTGGGCCTGAATATTTCTCTCACTGAGCACAATCCTCCTGTCCCGACACATCGTATATTCAAATGTAATGACAAACTGAATGATATGAAGTTCAGATCTCCCTGTGACAACCATAATTATACTATTCCTAATATTCAATAAGATAACATTTTAAAAAAAAAACACAAACACAAATTCCAAAACAATTGAATAATAATTTACTAAAACAATTTTCATGAATCTCGCTGGGTGGGCAGCCTGTCAATCTGGCTGACATCATCAAACAATTCTTTTAGTAAGTTACAGTTTTAAGATGTAAAAAAGTTGTTTGAAAATGAAGATTCAAGTGAAGTACAGATTTCCTGACACTTCATTACTGCGACCGTTAGAGAGATGTAAAAGTAAAAGTGGTACTCACTGTGAAATTGAAGCACTGCCGGCATGCAGAGCATCGACTTGAAGCGCCGTCAAAGCCGTCTGCTCCTCGGCAACACTTTTGGCAGCTGCGCGCCGACCCGTTTAACAGTCCGCGGACGGCGCGCCCGCTCACAGAGGACTCCATTTCTGCCCGTCCAAGAAGTTTTGTTTAGTTCAGGACCACGGACAGCGCCTCGGCCCGCTCGCGCTGGCTGGCGGGCTCCAGAGAACAAATGCTGGCTGTCCTTCAACAAGCAGTGGACTTCCAGATTACAGATTTTCTTTCTCCAAAACTGGATTTACACTGAACAACCAGGTCCCTTACTCCAATATTCACAGATTTTTTTTTTTTTGTGGAACCTAACATCGGTGAATTTGCACCGCTTTTTGTAATTGAAGTGTGTAGTATGTATTTTACACCTGTTGATTCAGTTGTTGGCATGAGGCAGCAATTGTTTTTCGTACAACAGTTCTACCGGCGTTGTTCATTAGTTAAGAGCATTTAGCGGCATCAAATTGTGATTTGTTTGATCAGTTATCGGACTTCGCAGCCACGATTAGCGGATGTTGGCTGCGGCGTTCACTGTTAGCTTGTCATGCTAACCAGCACATTCAACATTCGGGAAACAGTTGGACAATACGTATACCGCATGTCGTGTCACGCTATTACGCAATTCCTCGGGGGCTCCATGATCAGCAAAAGTCACACAAAGTAGTCTGGAAATTAAACATTTTAAAGCTAATTGACTTTGCACTCCTTAGCATGTCGGCCGAGTGTCCGCTCCCGTTTGCACATTTTAATATGTCATTTAATCACATGAGCACAGCTGAAGGTTTGCTTTGACGTCTCCAGGCTTCTCTCCTTGGCTCCGTCCTTATCTGGGGACCATTCATACTTGAAATGAAATTAGTTTCTGGAAATATGTCAAGTTTTTAACGAGCCAGAGTCAAATTGTTTGATTGAAGCATTGAACAGAAAGGATTGACTCTTGTTCTGTCAATTGGCTTGTTTGGAACTAACTGTTGCGTTGTCTACTTCATTTTGCCGGATTCAGTAACTCGGATTTTCATGTTAAGAAATAAATCGTAATTTTGTATTATTCCATTGGCCGAATATAATGATGGACATTTTTCTAAAGTAGCTTTTGCTGCTTTTTTATTTTTCCAACAGATGTTTTTGAACATATTTGTGTTGTTTGACATGGGTGAGGACACATCACCAATGTCAGTGACCTCAAGCTGGCATGGACGGGATCTATCCGATTGGCACATTTCCGATACATGCCAGATTTCTAGCCACATTTGGAAGAGAAATCCAGCCCAATTCTGTATGTTTTTTGTTTTTTTTTTTGTTTGTTTTTTTTTTGCTCAACCAAGAGAGGCAGTGTCAAGGTGTGCAGTGGAGTGCTGGAGACACAACAACTAACTCTCCAAGCACCTCTCCGCAGCCCTCGTTCATGCTTCTCAGCCTGGCTCGCCGATTAACCCCGCGTAGCCCCGGTCCCTGCTGGCTCCGCACCGAAGCCCCTCGCTTGCTCGCTGACCATCGCGCATGTCAAACAGCAGCAAGCAAACACACACACACACACACACACACCAGAAACCAAAGTGTGGACTGCCAATTTGATTTTTCCCATCTTCCCGCGTGCGTTTCTGACACGAGCCGCGCCGCGAAGGATGAAGCCCCCACCCCCCCCCCTCCCCTCCTCCCCCGCTGTGGGCCCCGAGTGTAGGAGTTTGTTAACATTTGACACTTTCACAGCTTGTCTCACGAGCGTCCCGCCTGCCAATATGCGATCACAAGCGGAGTGCCAGTTTTGTGTGCACATCATAGGATAAACGGTCGTATTACCGCCGTACCCTACTAAGCCGTGGAAAGCCGTTCATCCAATTTCTATAGCCCTTGTCAACATTAAGGTCGCAGATGCGCATCCCCGAGTGTTTTGTGCTGCAAGTCAACACATCGCAATCAAACGAGGACAGTTCATCTCTCGTTAGATGGCGCAATTGAAGTTATTGGCTCATTCGGTTCGGATTCTATTTTCATATAATCATATTGTCTGTACGATGATGAAAATAGAATTCAAATGCTGAAGTCAATAATTGACTTTGGTATTTTGCATGTGTCAACTGGAACGTGGGGAAACTGCCCTTTTAAGGGACTCATTTTTAGTGACATTATATTTTGGCATTCTTCTACAGAGGATGAAACAGTGGCTAGTTTAAAGAATGAATATTTACTAGGGATAGACCGATTATCGGCCTGGCGCCGATATTCAGTATTTTGACGAATATCGGTATCTGCCTTTTTTTTTTTTTAATCTGATGGCTGATAATAAATCAATTTAAAACAGTGTTAACTTATTTATTTAAATATTCAGGGAACTTTAAAAGAGATTCTACTGACCCTGGGAACAGATGCACCTTTTGTTTTTATTGCAAGTCAATACAATACAATATCTCTTTTTGTTAGAATTTTAGATGGCCACATTGGCAAACATTTATAATAATGACTTTTTTATTTTATTATTAAATCGTTATGCAAATCTGAAAAATTGTTCAATAAATACATGGTCAAAGACGATTATACAAAGTTCAGAGTTTTTTTTTCTATTTTTATTTTGGCACCAATATTTTCCTTCTTAGCGAAAATGAATATCGGCCCCTAATATCGGCCTCCTTGACTGCTGATAATCGGTAACGGCCTTGAAAAAAACATATCGGTCTATCTCTAACATTTACACTTGTTGCGTGATTTTTATCACTTGAAGTGTTCAAGCTTAAAGCTGGAGTATGTCGCCCCGAAGCTACTAGCAAGATTTCAATGTGGCGTCACGTCACTCCTTTGCCCTTTTGCGCCTCTGCCCAAGGAAACGGCCCCAGTTCACAAACGCGCTCGCGGTGCCACGCTAAGGCAGCTACATTGCCAGCGTGGCCCATTCGTGACAGAGTATTAGCAAGAACGAAATGTTACAAATTTGCTGTTGTATTCTGTGGCATGTACAATTCAATTCAATTAAAAGGGAGGCAATCGACTTACCTGATGGACGGATAGGAACGGCCACGTCGGCGCCGGTGGTTGCAGCCGTTTGCAGCCGTCCGCACCTCCCCCCAAAAAATAAATATTACTCCTGACGAGTATTGCCAAAAATGAAATGTAACCGGTTTTATGTTGTCGTTTTCGGGCATGTACAGTCAATTAAATTATAGGAGGGATAGAAAATCGATGAATGAAGGATGCGTGTGCGACCAAGTCCGGGGTCGAAGTCAGCTGGGTCGCTTAGCCGCCACCCTGTTGAGGACAAGCTCGATAGAAAATAAAAATGTCGAAGAATATGGTCGTCTGTTTTCACTTTTCAATACTTTAGTAGCTCCTTTATGAGCGGACATTTCACCTCGTATTTACAACGCGACCCGGCGGTAAAGCGTCTCCTTGAAAGGAATCAAGGTCTGTCGATTTATCAGTAATTTTTACTCCCCCTTCCCGCCATCTCACCTCCCCCCCCCCCCCCATACAGCGTTGAGCCGGTCGATGATGCCCTTTGGCTTGATGCGCCGAGAGCTGGCGTGCGAAGGCTACCCCATCGAGCTGCGCTGCCCGGGGAGCGACGTCATCATGATCGAGACGGCCAACTACGGACGCACGGACGACAAGATCTGCGACGCCGACCCCTTCCAGATGGAGAACGTGCAGTGCTACCTGCCCGACGCCGTCAAGATCATGTCGCAAAGGTCCGTCTGCACCTGTTATCATTATTACGATTATATTGTACAGTATGTTGTTGTGTAGGTAACATTTTTATGTAACTTATATCATCGTCGAAGTACAGTTTTTCATGTTCTTACATTTAAGCACAATGTATATTTTTCAAACTGTTTCATGCTAGAGTGGCTTCCGATAACATTGCATTCAGTGGACGTTTTAGGAATAAAACCTCTTACCTCATTTTTGACAAACACTTAGGCCTACGACACGACTGTATTTCAACGCTGGGCATGATGCTAATATTTGGAAGTATTTTTTTTCGGGTTGTACTCGGTGTAAAAAGTTTTTACTACTAACCTAGAATGTCATACGTCTCTGCTTTGAGCTGTTTGATTCCCCTGTGAGTCAATATATATATATATATATTTATATATTTTTTTATTTGTTGATTTTATAGATTGATATATTTTTACCATATTGCTTCAAGTGCCTTTGTAGGGCTTCTCGCTTAGCGTCTGCTTCTTCTGAGCTGGGCTCAGATCAATGCAAACCCTCTCCCCGCTATCCATCACGCATGCAACGGAGGCGTCGGGGGCTCGGAAGGGAGAAATGAGCGGGCAAAGAAGGGAGAGAGAGAGAGCGCTAAACATGACGGCGAGATGGCGTCGAATGCACCGAAAGGTTCTAAGAGACGACATGGGGGAAATGCTTAAAGGCGATGACGAGCGTGTGCGCTGTGTGTTTCGTGAGAAGGCACGCGGCGGTGCGTTTTCCACGGAGGTGTCGTGTGCAGACGAACGGTTTACACCCCCCCTCCCCCCCCCCTCGTCCACATGTGTTTGCCTTCGCCCTTCCATGTTCTCTCACCTCTAATTGCTCCCACTCACGATGCCCCACGAGAGGGAGGCGCTGACGTCGGTGCGCCTCCTTCCTCCCCAGTGCCGCTGTCACATGATCGAGTCGGGTGTGAAAGTGCTTCCTTTTCGTCTTTTCAGACCACAGGTGCCAAACTCCGATTATTGCATGTGGCCCCACTAAAGTAGATAGCGTGCCTGCTTCATGCATCGCACTGAATGGATTTCTTCTATTGGGTTTTGTACACCAATGGCAATTTTTCTATATTTTTTCCACACGAGGATGCCTCCTTCAACTGCTACTTTTTTTTTTTCCACTGCCTGGTGTGTGTGTCCCTCCAGTAAAAGACGATTCGATGCATAACTCGATACATGGCTTATGATACAATTCATGAATGGTATCTTTTCAAGCGGACCGATCCGATTCACTTCGGCGCGTTTACGATTCCATTCAATATTATATGCCTGTAGCTTTTGGCATGGTTTTTTTTTTTTTTTTTGGAATATGTAGCAACATGCAAAAGCTCTCCAAAGCCCAAACTATTCACGTTAATTCAATTCAAAGAAACAACAAGTCGTCGGCAACATCAAACCGATTGATAAAGATTCAGATCTGATGTGCATCGCTCATAAAAAAAAAAAAAAAAACGATTCAATATGTATCTCGATACGTATTTTTTTTAAATGTAACGATTCGGTTTGGTTGAAATCAAAACCGATTTTCCGATTCAAATCCATCTTCCTTTTATATTTATATATATATAATAAAAAGTTTGACATCCTCTCTTCTCCCATCTATAGGTGTAACAACCGCACTCAGTGCGTGGTGGTCGCCGGGTCCGACGTGTTCCCTGACCCCTGCCCCGGGACCTACAAGTACTTGGAGATACAATACGAGTGCGTCCCTTACAGTGAGTACACTCCCTTTTTCCCCCCCAATCGTTTCCAGAAGCATCCCGCTTGAGTATGCCACCCCTGCCGCTCTTGCGTCAACCCTTCAAAGTCGTCACGATGCTCAGACATGCACACGGGGTCAATTGGTGGATTGCGCGCACGCGACGCAAACACGGGCACACTAAAAGGCGTTTCTCTCTCATTCCGCGGCCCATGACTCTCTTTCACTAATTAATTTTTGGCCCTCGCTTGTTTCTTTCCAATGAAGGCCGATGGTTGCATTAATTCAGAGGTCCAGTGGAATCTTAAGTTACGAACTTAATTGGTTGCGTGAGCCTGAATCATGACGTTAAATCGAGTCTCCCGTTAAAATGCGATTAATCTGTTCCGGTTACAAAATGAAGTTATACTTCGCTTTACTTCCGCCTACGTATACAACGGCTTTCTGCCTTCCGACGCAAAGGGATACAACTAGTTTTCGTTTGAAGTAATGTGTTATGCCCGTTGCCAAGTACACCGATCCTTCCGCTTGTCCATGCCAAAATAATTCGTGTCCGAAAATGAGTCGGTAAGCAACGGTATTTTTCCTTCAACAATGTTGCGTGTAAATGGAATTGTTCGTAAACACCGATGTTCGTATGTTCGGATGTTTGTAACTTGAGGTTCCACTGTATTGCACATAGATGTGGGCATTTGCTTACATTACTTTGAATTAGCTTGCTTATTGTTGTTTTTTTTTTTTAATGATCTTGTGCAATGAGAGAGTCTAGCTGAATGTTCTGAACTCCTTTTTCAGCGCGTGTTCTTAGCTAAAGTCACGTTGCTCGTCTTTAGGCTGGATTTACGTTACAGGTCCAAACAAGTGCCCAATTCTGATGTAATTCCTAGATCGGACTTTTTTTCTCCTTTTTTTTTTCGCTGTCTATATCCATGGACATTTCACGTGACACATTATGATATATTTTATTGAACGGCTGGTTTTGCTGACCCTCCCCCCTGTCGATTTAAAACGAGGGTAACGTCCACATTCCGAAAAGTACCTCACATTTTGAATTGACCTACAATGGAGCATACATCCGGAAGGAAAAAAAAACAACTTTTTTTTTTGACTCTCAGACCTTTTTTTTTTTTTTTGTGGCAGCGCTTGATTTTTGTCTTCAAATCCACTTCCAACCATCGCGTGTGTGTACTTTAAACCTCACCTCGCTGCTGCGCTTTTGTGCTAATTTTCCAATCAAAACAAGAACTGGAAGGGCGGGCGGGCTCAATGCGCTGCGTGCACACAGCTCAGCAGGACAGGAGCGCTAACGCAAAGAGGCGATACCAGAGCGCACCGTGACTTTAGGTCGCCATGGCAACGGCAAACACACACATACACACACACACATACACCAACACTTTTTTTTTTTTTTTTTTTTTTTCTTTCGCACAGGATTTATAAGCTTTGTGTTGAGCCTCGCTCCTGTGAAAATGTGCTCACTATAACACACACTTAACGTGTTACTACACTCGTCGATCCTTCCACCGTGCAGGATCACCTGACTGGAGGGGGAGGAGCCCTCGGCCCAGATGCGTGGGTGCAAGTGGTGTTAAAACTGAGGGGTGTTTTGGGAACGGGGGTGGGTTGTCTTTGTTTTGTTTCCCCCCCCCCCCTCAGGTGCCAATGAAGCACGAGGACGACGCCGCTAACCCCCTCGGCTCTCTTCTACTTCCTCCTCATCACCTCACGCTCAGGTCTCGGCTCTATTTCATTCCCGCTCCCCTTTCCCAGTTTATCCTCCGTCGGCCCTCTGAGCTCTTGAAATCCGCCGGTCCTCCCCTCAAAGCCCCCGCCCCTCATCATTCTCCCATCCGGACCCTCCCTCCATCGGCGTTCTCCTCGGCTGTCTCTTCTGTTTCTTCCTTCCAGGTGAAAAACATTCGGGGAGGCTCAAAGAAACTCCAAGCGCTTCCTTTTATGCTCGCCCCTTCCTCTGCTCACTGCTTTCGCACTCGTCAGTCTGCCTGGTGAGAGACTGAGAAAGTGGAAGGTGTTTTCTGGTTGCGTTTTTAATGCTTGGGAAGTGTAAACGTCCTTGGCGAGTGTTCCTCTCCAGCGTCCTCCGCCCCTCACGCGATTCTCCTGTGATGTTATGTAATATATATGTAGCATTAGAGACGTCGGTTTTATGATCGCGCTTCCCACCTGGACAGCGGCGCTGGCTTTGTCGTCGTTAGGCTGCGCTCAAGGCAGCTGGGGAATAGGATTATCTTTAAAAAAAAACAAATTAAAAAAAAATAAATGACAGGCACGATAAGCTAGTATTGGTTTGCGACGGGATCGTTTGGCTGTCAGTAGTCGGGATACCACAAGGAAATCATTCAATCTCAAATATGGCTGAACAATTAATCGAATTCAAATCGAAGTCAAAGTCCGCCATTTTGCATTGAAGACAAGCTTTTTTTTTTTTTTTTTACAAGCTCCTACTGGGGCCCAAATAAGCCCCAATGGGAAAAAGCCATTTTGGGTGAATTCAAGGGCCCGTCCCAATCCGAAGCAAATTTCATCGACAAGAAGAATCTTTTTCCCCCCCTCTGCCATGACGATGGTCATTTTGAGGATTCGCCATGAAAAAGGCGATGCGTGGGCCCTTTCGTCGCCGCTCACAGATTTAATTTCGACTGTTATCAGATGAAGTCAGTTTAATCCTGGCCTCTAATATGATTTTTTTAAGCCGCGCCGTCAGATGCAAGCCGGATCCTCCAAAGAGGTCACGGAAACACGCCTTGCTTTGTTGTACTCGCCTTCTCGTCTTTGTGCACGCTCACCTTGTCCTCTTCCCGCCGGCTGGCTGCTTGTTCTATTGCCGTAAAGCAATCAAGCGGATAATTAAATAGCTGCTGACTTGCATTTTTGTTTTTTTTTTTGCTCCTTGAATTCGAGGTTGTCGTTGGGGGGGGGGGTAGCGGGGAAAAAAAAAAAGGAGACAAACTTTGTCGATTGAATCTGAAGAACGGCGCGACTTAGAAAATTGGAAGCTGATCCCTCCGTGATGAGAGGTCTGTCTGGAATGAGAAAGAAGAGTCAATTACTCCCGTCCTCTAACCGCTGTAGCGGAAAAAAAAAAACAACAACGCCGAGACCAAACCCGAGCTGACTTGCGCATTCCGAGCCGCTCATCCCAAACACTTCAAGTCGGTCACACGCCACTCATCTCGGCCACTTTTAATTACCAGCGCGAGGGAGGGGCGGCGGCGAGTGGCTCCTTTCCGTTCCGCCTCAGCAGAGATTTGTCAAGATTAATTGAATTTGCTGCTTCTAATCGCTGCGGTAATGCCCCCATCGTTCACTCGCCGTCTGGCAAACGCTTGGCCCCCGCGACGCCCTGGCAGATTCTTTCCAGCGGGCGTCAGGTGGCCTCTCGCCTCACGTGCCGTGTTTACACCAAGCGAGGTCCCCGCTTTGTTTGCGTGAGTCATGTCGCCGAGGCGTTGCCAGTCACCTGAAACGTGGAAGTGACAGCAGGAAATGACACGCGCGCACACGCAGACACGACACGCTTGTATGGCGCACGTGCGATCGCCTTGACAACACCAGCTGTGTACACCCCGTTACTGAAAACACTTTGACAGAAAAGCGCTTCTAAAAGCACACCGAAAAATGATTAAAAGTGCGTTTGACAGATGGACGGACAGATGTGATGAATATAAAAACAATTCAATAATTAACCTGGAATAATTCTTTAACTCATTCACTGCCATTGACGAATTTACTTGTCCTTTCGCAGTCTAGCCATTCAATCCCAGGAACTTATTTATAATTTTTTCTTTTTCTTTTTTTCAAACGTTAGGGAAAAATTGCATCTGAAAATGTCTGGCAGTGAATGAGTTAACTCATGAGTTAAATGAGTTAACTCACGAGTTAAATGAGTTAACTCACGATTTGTGAGATAAACGAGTTAACTCACGAGTTAACTTATTCACTGTCACTGACGAATTTACTCGTCTTTTCACTGTCTAGCCATTCAATCCCAGGAACTTATTTGTCTTTTTTTTTCAAACGTTAGGGTAAAAGAGGGTTTGAAAATGTCTGGCAGTGAATGCGTTAAATTGTCCATTCGTTAATTGCTTTGATATGAAATGTAGCGATAATGAACACGTTTTCGTTCGTTTCATGACTGATTGATACACGTGTCCACAGCCGTCTCAGTTTCTCCTGTAAAAGCTTCCGCGTCCCATTAAGACACGGCCGATCAATTGGTGTGTTGATACCGCTGCGTCGTTAACACACACGTACACAAAGTCAAAGTAAATCTACCTCACGAGAGGTCGCCACCCGTCCTCCCTGCTGCCCCCGAGCACGGCACTTCTTCATTATCGATTACCCCCACCCACCCCTCGCTCTCCGGTGGGGCTATCGGTAGCGGCTGGGCCCGAGCCATTAGCCCCCCCCCCCCCCGCTATTTCACCGGCTGTGATTTATCTTGTTAATATGCATCCAGTTAGCCGCGGTTTTAAAAGTGTCTACACGAGCTTTAAAAGTGGCCACTCGGCTACAGCATGCCCGGCTTTGATCTTCATATTTGCAGCCGGACATTGAATACAAAAGGCCAGAATTGAGGATAAGGGTGTGAAAGCAATCACGGATAAGGTTCGGAAAACAGGTCAGCCGCCATTGGTCGTCGTGAGCAGTTGTGATGTCATTTTCAGTCGACGGAAGTGACAAAATGGCTAAAAACGAGTGGATTAACACTTATTCCACAAACGCAATATTTATCGGAATGCCGTGTTTTAACCAGTGGGACTTCTGGGAATATATTCTTGAAAAAATGATGTTTGGGTTGACTTCCGCTTTAATCATCTTTGCAATGATTTGCGAAATGATTCGTCAATAAAGATGTTAACTTAAAAGGAAAAAAAAACAAACAAACATCTTATTTACAGTATGTTAATGATGCTACAATTGTACTAGTCCGGCCCACTTGACATCAGATGAGGCTGTGGGTGGTCCCTGAACTACAATGACACCCCTGCTCGCTAATAGGACACATTTTCTGAATTAATTAGCATTCAAGTGCTGCTCTTCGATGTTTGCGCAAATGAGTCACTTTTGTTAAGGAGCGAGAGGCTGAAGAAAGTGGAGAGGACGCATTATGGAGGCCGAGGAGCCCCGGCAACAATGTGTGTGTGTGTGTGTGTGTGCGTGCGTGCGCGTGCGCGCGTGCGTGTTTTGCTGTTGCTCATTAGAGTGGTAGTAATTGATAGGCTTGAAGAAAGCATTGAGCAGAGTGATTAAGGAGAGCGAGGGCAGCGTCTTATTTCTCCAAAGGGCTCTGAAAAAGCGAGGACGGCTGAAGCAATCACGCCAGCGACCGAGGTGGCCTTAAACTCGCCCGGCGCGCATCGTGACGCCGCCGTGAATAGTTTGTCGCTTTTCAGCGACGTTTGTCCTCAGGTACATGTGCTGAATCGCTCTCTGTGTGTTCTTCGTCGCCTTTTTTTTTTTTTTTTTTTTTTTACAGGACGACGGGCAGGAAAGAAAATCAAGTAAACAGACGTCTTCCACTTCTACTCTTTTTTTTTCCCTCCTTCTATGCAGCACTTTCTTTTCTCTCTTTCTACCTGATTCCACCTTCACTCCATGATTGAAATTTCATTTGGAGAGAATTATTAGGAATTGAATGGGATTGTGGACAAAAATGTCTGAAATTAGGAGAAATGTTACTTTTGGTTTTGGGCTATTTTTACAACCAACACTTCTGGCGAGGTATTTTTTTTAAATTTTTTATTAGGGCCGTGTCGAGCCGAGTCGGTGCCATGCGGTGGGAATGGGGCATAAAAGTAAATTATGAGAGATGAGACATTCCTCCAAATGTTTCCTCATTTATTGCATGAATCCGTAATGACTCTGCAGAATGTCGTTTTGTGTGACTTCTGGGGCCGAGCCAATCCATTAGTTCGACCTTGGTGGACGTCCGCGCCCGATCGAGTGCCGTGGTCGTTTTGCCTGCAACTTTGACTTCAGCCCCAAGATCTCCCCCAATCGTCCCCCTCCCCCCCCCCCCCCCCCCCAATTCTCCACCCGAGCTTGGAACGGGCAACTCCGCCGTGCTGTTGTACAAGATGAAAGCCGCAAACGTCCGCCTGGGCCCGACCAACCTTGCTCTTAATGACTCCGTTCCCAGTCGGCGGTCGGCTTGTAATGCGTTGTTCCGGCTCGCTGACCCCCTCCCTGTCCCCCTCCCCCTCCCCCTCAGGTTGAAAGAACGTTTGCATCTGTCGCCCCCGTAGGCTGCAACCACTGCCCGCATCTTCACCGAGTTTCATTGTCCCGTTTGATCTGGGCAAAAATCATGAAAAAAAGATCTTATCCCGGTGCCGCCTTTAGCCGCTCTTCAGATCCGATCCAAAGCCGCCGAGATCAAGACTCCCGCTTTTTCCTTTTTTCGCCCGCCCCCACCACCCCTCCCATGTCGCACTTCCTGTTCCTACTCTCTGACTTTTGTGAAGGTTGAGTTTGCAACTCACATTTGTAAATGCGCAAGTATCCCGTTCTGGATACAAGCTGTGTTTCTGTTGGATAAATTCTTACCATAAAACGGTATCATAGTTTTTCCCTCAACTGAGTGCCCGCCACTTCCCTTTGAGCGCCTCTTGGGAAAATGATGAGCCGGTGCCATATGGACCTAACATAATTGATGCAGGGGGCCACATCCTGTGCATGAAAATCATTCAAGTTTTCATCAAGCAGTACGGTTCGGTCAATTCAGTACACAAATGTTTCCCAAATTGTGACCCGACGGGTAGTTTTTGCGGTTTGTCCTTCTCCTTGCAAATGAGACCAAATGTGGATCTTGTCATTCTCTCGCAGTGCAATATCAATAAACCTAAATCACATTTTGATTTCTAAGTATTTTCTTAAAGTGGAAGTCAACGCAAACATATAGTTAGAATATGTTCTATGCAAGCCCACTAGTTGAAACGGGGCTTTCTGATCAATATTGCGTTCCTGGAATAAGTGTTAATCCACTCGTTTTTAGCCATCTCCGGGGGCGGCCATTTTGCCTTCTGTCGACTGAAAATGACATCACAACTGCTCTCAACGGCTCAGATTCAGAAAACAAGACAGCCGTGATTGTTCGTTGTGAGCACTTGTGATGTCATTTTCAGTCGACAGAAGACAAAATGGCTGCCCCCGAGATGGCTAAAAACGAGTGCATTTTGCTGCTTGATTTATATTCCTACAAACGCAAAATGAATCAGAATGCCGTGTGTCAACTAGTGGGCCTGCTGGGAACATATTCTTGACAAAAATATGTTTGGGTTGACTTCCTCTTTAAGCCTCCACTATGACAGCTTCGCAAAATTCTCACGTGGCGTATATGTTAGTCAGTAATTCAAAAGTCAGTAATGTTAATAAACTGACTTTATCATTTCAACTTTTCATGTTTCATCAAAAAATATGTAACCGTTTATTAGCACTAGAAACTGGATAGATCGAGATGGCCTAAATGGCCAACCGATATAAAGCATTTTTTTTTTTTTTTTTTTTAATCCTGATTGCATTCTACGATGTTGATTTGCTTAATTGTTCAGCCCTATGGAAATTTTTTCACTTCCAACGGGAATCCAAGCGCGACTTTAAAACCAAACGATTTTCGGTGTTCCGCTCCGCCCCGAGCGGAAACACCAAACATATTGACGGGTTGGGCCTTCCGAATGGATTGTTCCCCGGCTGAGCGTGGCGCTTTCAAGTCTTGCTGTGGCCGAGGTGTCGGGCCGTTGGATGTAGGCTGCGACGAGCGTGACCTCACCCCTCGCCCCGTAACGTTTAATGGGAAAGGAGCGGCGTCGATTGCTCCGCCATTAAGACAGTAATTGAGAGCCAGCATGGTGGCTGACACTTTTACTCGTCACGCCTGTGAATGTGGAAAGCCCGCACCCTGGGGTGGCATTATGGCGGCTTTCTTCGTTTCAGGCTCAATGGATAAAGATGGCCCCCGTAATGGCTGCCTTTAATGGCAGTATAGTGGGGTCTGTGTGTGTGGGATGGTGGGGGGGGGGGGGGGGGGGGGGTCATGCCCTTCCGTTTTTTATTCCCACTCGTCTGTTTGTTGTCCTTCCCCGTGAAGAGACAACAACGTTTAGGCGATCCAAAGATGAGGCGCTCGACGGCGTCGAGTGTTTTTTTTGGGGGGCGCCTCTCTGGCGCGTCGCACCCCCCGCCAAAGGCGGTGCTTTGTTTGTATGAGCGGGTGAGGGAGGGGCTTCGCCAATGTTGACGGCAACTGTACTGTAGAGAGGGAAAAAAAGGAGAGGATTCCATCTCCACCTGGTCATCCAGCTCAGGGGTGGGCAAAGTAGGGCAGCGGGCCATATGGAGACAAATGTAGGATCACATTTTTGGGGGTTGTTTTGTACAATAAATAAAATATAAAAATATAACGTTGCCCAGGCCTGATCTTTCATCTCCATTTCTCCTTATAACTTTCATTTTCTTTCTTTCTTTCTTTCTTTCTTTCTTTCTTTCTTTCTTTCTTTCTTTCTTTCTTTTTCTTTCTTTCCTTCTTTCCTTCTTTCCTTCTTTCTTTCTCACTTCCTTGCTTCCTTCCTTGCTTCCTTTCTTCCTTGCTTCTTTCCTTGCTTTCCTCCTTCCTCCCCTCCCTCCTTTCTATCTTTCTTTCTTTCTTGTCTTTCTTCCTTGCTTCTTTCCTTCTTTCTTTCTTGCTTCCTTGCTTCCTTCCTTGCTCTCTTTCTTCCTTGCTTCTTTCCTTACTTTCCTCCTTCCTTCCCTCCCTCCTTTTTTTCTTTCTTTCTTTTCTTTCTTCCTTGCTTCTTTTCTTCCTTCCCTCCTTTCTCTGCTTCTTTTCTTTTGTTCTTCCTTTCTTCCTTGCTTCTTTCCTTGCTTTCCTCCTTCCTTCCCTCCCTCCTTTCTTTCTTTCTTTCTTTCTCTTCCACAGCTGAAGAGGACGCCGCATGAAGATTTTTTTCCTTCCAGCAGGTCTACCAGGCGCCGGCCCTTCGGGGAAGGGGTGCGGCAAAACGAGAGGGGTGGAGGTTGGGTCGAGAGTGTGTTGTTGGTGGTGGTGGTGGTGGTGGGGGGGGTATGGTGGGGTATGGTGGGGCTGGGGGGGGCGGTCGGGGCATTATTGATGAAGTTGAAGTGAATTTCAAAGCTAGCTCAGGCCATTTTCCCCTTTCTCTTGGTATTTCGGTCGCCTTAAGAGGCGAACGACAGACAAGATAAGTTAGGCGAGAGAAAGGCCAGCATTTTATTGAATCTCTCTTTTTTCCCCCGCTCCTTTCGTTCTCCCTTCCCTCCCTCTCTCTCTCCCTCCGCTGTCTGTCTATTTTTATCTCTCTGTCTCCCTCTTTTTTCCGACGCTTGAATAGAAGTGGATCAAAAAGGTAACGACCGCTATGAACATAACAACCACAGCTCGCCCCTTCCTCCTCCTCCTCTTCCCCCCATAACCCCTCCTACAACCCGGCACCTTGTGTTGTGCGCTCATGACGTCCAGACCCCGCCCGCCCCCTTCCCCCGCCCCCCTTCGTCGTCGCCGTCTTCTTTCTGTCTCTCTTTGGTGTTTATAACCAAAAAGTCTAAAATCCTTCTAGATGTCCACGTGATGGCAGCAGGCTGAAAATTGCACACACTCACTGGCCCCCCCCTTTCAAAAACAATCAATGAGAGATAAACTGGACATGGGTTCATTTCTTTCCTCTAATAAGCACTCACACTCTATCATCTCATACTCTCACTTGCCAAGGAAGTGCAATCCATTTATTGTTTTTCTACTGCGGGATCAAAAAGGCTCGAGTTTTCTCTAGTTTGTTTATCTAAGCAACATGCTAACATGCTAAGCTAGCCCTCACACAGATCCCATCTCTAGTTTGTTTATCACAGCAACATGCTAACATGCTAAGCTAGCCCTCACAAAGATCCCATCTCTAGTTTGTTTATCCAAGCAACATGCTAACATGCTAAGCTAGCCCTCACAAAGATCCCATCTCTAGTTTGTTTATCCAAGCAACATGTTAACATGCTAAGCTAGCCCTCACAAAGATCCCATCTCTAGTTTGTTTATCCTAGCAACATGCTAACATGTTAAGCTAGCCCTCACAAAGATCCCATCTGTAGTTTGTTCATCCAAGCAACATGCTAACATGCTAAGCTAGCCCTCACAAAGATCCCATCTCTAGTTTGTTTATCACAGCAACATGCTAACATGCTAAGCTAGCCCTCACAAAGATCCCATCTCTAGTTTGTTTATCCAAGCAACATGTTAACATGCTAAGCTAGCCCTCACAAAGATCCCATCTCTAGTTTGTTTATCCTAGCAACATGCTAACATGTTAAGCTAGCCCTCACAAAGATCCCATCTGTAGTTTGTTTATCCAAGCAACATGCTAACATGCTAAGCTAGCCCTCACAAAGATCCCATCTCTAGTTTGTTTATCACAGCAACATGCTAACATGCTAAGCTAGCCCTCACAAAGATCCCATCGCGTCCTTCATCGGCTTCTTTCCTTTTTCCGCTCATCTTTCCTCCATTGGTTTATCTCTCAGATCGCCCGTCGTAAAGACGGCATCAATTTGCACACTCCCCCCGCCTTCCTCCTCTTTTCTTCTTCCTACAGCGTGACACCGCCACCTCTTTACTTTGTTCTTTGTGGCACATTCAAAGTGAAGCTCACCCGATCCTTTCTCGAGCCTCATGCACGGGGTCCAGAGAGGACGGGAACAGCGGTATATGGTCGCGTCAGGAGAATTCGCTGCTCCTTGTAAATGCAGCCGGGGGGCTTCTAAAGAGCCCCAATCAGTCTCAATCACCAGCGTCTCCAAAGAAATAGGCCCCGAGCCTCACTCCTCAAGGCTCGCGGCCAAGAGGTCCCATCAGCGGTTGTCCTACAGGGTCAAAAATGTCGGCTAAAACTTTGGGAATGTACTGATTAGAAGAGACCAAATGGGAGAGGAAATGGTCTAATGACATACTCGTTTTTTTTATCGCCTCATAAGAGGAGTTTTGAAAGGAATGGAAATACCTTAGCAGGGTAAAAAGGGGATGCCTTTTAATTCATCTTATGTATCTATGTATAGCACTATTGAATTTTTTCTATTGTTGATTTTTGCCGTAAAACGACCCTGTCAAATACTGCCGTGAATGATAAATTAATATAATTCATAAATATATCATATGAATGAATATATGAATACATTACAAGTGTAGATTAGGTGCTGAATGACTCAAGATTTTTTTTTATAGTTGACCATAATGTGTTCGATGAAAGTCTAATCGATGACATCATTGACATTTTTCCAGCACGGCTGAGCTGTTTTCTGAATCCGAGCCGTGATTGGTTGTTGTGAGCAGTTGTGATCTCATTTTCAGTCGACAGAAGACAAAATGGCCGCCCCCGGAGATAGCTTAACTCAATATTAATCAGAATGCTGTGTTTCAACTAGTTGGCCTGCTGGGACCATATTCTTGAAAAAATTATGTTTAGGTTGACTTCCGCTTTAAGTATTTCTCAGTTTCACAGTTTGCATTTGACCTGTGCTTTTATCATTATCTTGTATATCGTGCTATCACTTGTACTTTTGCTAGATTTCCCACACGCTTTGAGGATTACACGCTGCACTGCGACATCTGTTATGCCACCGTGTCGTAAATTGTCTCATTATCACACGGGTGCGGACCGCCCATTATTTGACCAAAAAAATCTTGTCGAGGAAGTCGCCGCCGCCACCCTCCTTCCTCACCGCTAATCCGGTGATTGGAATAGACAAAGCTAGCAAGGCTACCTGTTATTTTCATCCACAACCACCATATATTTGTACTCTTGACTTGCGCAGACTTATGAAGATTGACTCGTGGTTGCTGGCCGTAAATTTTGGTGCTCCAAAGAGCAGCGGACAAGCGAGTTCAAAGTCCTTCGTGACCAGACTTCAACCTTTAAACGTCAATACGGATAGGAAAGTCGACTAAACAGTTCAACTCCCGGTGTAGATCCATGTCAATATTGCACTGGGCAAATACTGGTCGTTCGGTATAATAAAAAAAAAACAAAAAAAACTACATTTTTGAAAAAATAAAAACTAATCCAAATCAACAAATCCAGTCTAAAAATGTATTAAAACCGAATTAAAGAAATGAAAGTCAAAATGAAAAAAATGTTTTAACTGCAACGAAAAACTATTATAACCCCTGGTTTAGATATGTACAAATATTCACTGCAGCTGATTACATTATGCAACCATCCTTCTATTTTCTGTCTCACTTATTTTCACTTGGGTTGTTAGTAAACTGCATCCTAAAACAAATGGGGGTGTGGGGGGCACAAATGCAATGTGCCTATAATCATGTTGTTGCTATTATACTTTCAGCTGTTTCAATAAGTGCAGCTCTAACATTTTAGGCGTTTTATTTAAGTCGCAAACCTTCTATTTTTCTCTTTGATGTTTTTCCCACCAATCCCTGTCTGGCCCCCGTGCTTGGATCCAAATGTTAGAAGGGGGGGGGGGAAATCAGCTGTTTGACCATCAAGTGGTCAATGGAACCCTTTGTCTGTCCATGAACGTGTCCCACATTTCTTTCCCAGCACCAGCAGCCATCTTAGCTCATCATGCAGAGGCATAGCACGACACCAACCCTTCCTTCCTCCTCCTTCCGCCTTCCTTCTCCTCCTCACTCGACCGGTTGTTGTTTACTCCTCTTCCTCCCACTAACACTAAGGGGAAAACACCGTTTTCCTCTGTTTGCCCACCTCAGTGTGATTTTTAACATTCCAGACCTGTCTTGCACGAAAAATGTCCAATTGATCATTTGGGATTGGGATGACGAGTCGTATGGCGGCGGCGTGGTGACTTCAAATGCGTTTTGCGCTGTTTGTCAGCCTACACTACCTGCCGTCTATTTTAAGAGCGAGTGTCACGCACTTCTGCTTCTCCCCGTCGCTTCTCATCCCCCCCACCCCCCGCATTTGCTCTTTTTTTTTCTTCTCGAGGAAATAAAAGGGGCGGGGTCAGCCCGGCGAGGGGAAGGAGGGGGGAAGATCAGTCGCACAAATGGCGCTCTAGTCACCACCTGTGATTTGTAAAAAGTGAATGGCAATGTAGTTGCTGAGATCAAGGCAGTCGTCGCCATAGAGACGGCGAGCCCCGTTAGGGATGACCCTCGGCACGCCGACACGCTCACGTGACTGAGGTGGCCGGAGAGTGAAGGACGGGTGGAGGTGTTGATTCAAATTGAAGCGCTCAAATCCGCGCACCAGACGTTGTTACGCCAACTAATCACATTCAGCTATAAATGGGAATTATTTATGTTGTTGACAGTTCCAACCTAAATATTCATGACCTGTTTAATAAAAAGGAACGTGACCAAATTCAGTTGAATTGAATTCCACAAGCATTTACCGTCGCTAGCTGACGTGCTTAGCTAACAACAAGGCTGCGAACAAAGCGAGTTTACAAAAGCATACTCAGCGACAAGTTGCCAACTTTGTGAATTTTTCTACCACTCTTTCGAATATTTTTCAAAGTGAGCTTATTTTACGCAAAGAAAGAGTCAACATGAGCGGAATCATTTTCACAGCTTTGGTGGGAGGCGATCACGGAGTCAGGTCGCGCTTTAACATTGGTGTGACGCGCTGCCCGTTTTGACCTTCATTTACCAAACGTGTACTTTTGACATGAGGTTCTTGCTTCCAAGCTGCAAATGTTTTAAACACACGAAAAAATAAATGCTGGTTTGTTTTCCTAACCCACTCGCTGGGTAGCTGTGCGTTTTGAGCAGATTTTGTGACTTTCACTCAAGGTTTGGTTCTTTATTTTGACCCAGCAGGTTGGGTTGAAGATTGGATTCGGTGTGGGCTGAAAGAGATGAAGCCGGTCACCATTTGGGACTGTTTGACTTGGGAAGTTGAAGAACAATAACATTCTTGGTGAATTTGGGTGGCAGCTGAATGGCTCAGTGGGTAACACCGCTGACTTTGGACACGGGGGATTTGGATTTTAAAAAATGATGGGTTGCGTCAGGAAGGGCATCTGCTTTAAAAACTGTGCCCAAAATATTATGCGAGTGAATGGGCAAAAATGTTGGTGAGTAAAATTTGTAGGGCTGTCAAATGATTACAACTTTTTAACGAATTAATCGCAAAATTTTCCATGATTGATCGCGATTAATCGTGTTTTCCAACTACAATTTTTTTATGAAGCTTGGAACCAATATTTACTTGAATAAAATCTTGGAATTAATCTGGAAAAGAATAAAAGTATATGTTGATTCAATAGCTTTCTTTGATCCTTGAACACGATTCTTTTCCTGTAAAATACAACTGTTGAACGATACACCAAAGACGTACAACTAATATGGTTTTTGAATTTGGCTTTGCAAAGTGCGCAAATCATTTTGGATTTCTCCATTAAGCCATCGAGCAACTTTTGCAAGTAAAACTACATAAAAGTCCGTCTTTGCGGCTGACTCTCTAAGTTTGGCTCCAAAGTGAGCAGAGGTCAGCTGCCACAGGAAATAGATAAAACGCAGTTAACTGAGTTAATTGTTTTTAATGCATTATAAAATTGAAATTAATCTCCATAGTTAATGCTTCAACTTTGACAGCCCTAAAAAATTGTGTTATTTTTAACCGCAGCTATAAGACATTTTTTGGGGTAGCTTTAACTCATGAGTGTGAGTAGTTTGCCATTGCACCCAATTTGGATTACTTTTAAAGCTGCAGTTTTAGGCGTGCAAAGGTCACCTTGCACAAATCGACCAGTGAAAAGAGCACGAGAGTGTGAAATGCTGCACACGTGCAGGGATGTCAGCGTTAGGTACTATGTCACAATTTTTTCGGCATTTATACTTGGCCCGATGCTAAAGTAGGAGGAATAATTGTTTTGTTTGAATGGCAACGTATCCGTACGGTCTGCCGATTTTTGCGAGCGGTAGACCTATGGGAGTGCTGATCAGCGGCAAATTGGGAACGCCACGTTAGCCTTTAGTCCGCCAACGCTCCGAATGGCCTCCTGTCATGGCGTAGCCCGAGTCGACGCGCACCCGGCCAACGCGGCTGTCACCCGGCGTCACCCGGAGGCCGATAAGGCTCGCTTGCGAACGCTGGCTACCTGCTCTCGCTGGAAAGCATTCTCTGGGGTGGATGTTTGACTCGATAAAGGCTCCAATTTGACACCTGCCTCCCACTGCTGTCTGAAAAGCGCATGCATTGTGTGCGTGGGTGCGAGTCGCCTGTGTGTGTCTTTGTGTATGTACACTATTGTGTTTTCACTCCACTGACTTGACCCTCTTGTAGTCTGGAGGAAACGGAAGAAGCGCACGCAGCATTTTTCTTGTCACTTTGTTGCTCTTCAGCAGGTTAACTTTAACTCTAAATTCTCATTTTACAGGAAATAACCGATTTATCCCCTCTTGCTGCACTTTGCTCTCGCTTGCTCTCTCTCTGTTCCTCTCTTCCCTTTTCCATTATGCAGAACACACCAAGGCTCCACACTGATGCGTTTTTTTTTTTTTTTTTGCCTTTTGGTAGCATAATTCGTCAACTGTATTTATATTTTAGGAAATATCGCAGTATCGATGACAATATTTTTAACGCCGTACTGATTGCATTGTTTATTATATGATTTGGAAACAAATAAGCATAGCACAGTCTGCTAAGTAAAAACGTGCTTTTACATTTTCAGTCGATGTATAATATACTCTACAATATTTATTTTGTCAATGAAGAATTTAGCTAAACTTGAATCAACTCTAAATTGTCCAGGCCACAGTGCCACACTGTTCACAACCACAATCTTAGAGAGAAACACACACCAATTGGCTGTGGTACATTCTCGCACACGTCGGCCATAACCCCCTTTCATGCCCATTAACTTTTCAGCATGCGGCTCGGGGGTAACACGCAGTGCTCCATTCTGCCCCCTGCTGCCCATATGCTGTATCTGCCAGTAACAGGTGCGGGATTCAATTAGAGCAGCAGGCGCTCTGCGGTAGGTCAGAAGGGCCGAGAACGCAAACTGCATGGGCAAATTTAAAAAAAAAAAAGCATTCAAACTCAATATACATTATACTCATTCATATATTACATATAATATGAATGAATTTTTATATATAATTGAGAGTATTATACATGAATGAAAGTATGACATACACACATCACCTGACCAGGCTGGCTCCACCCCCCACTTAAAGGCACAGGTACTACAGTACGATATGACAATAATTCCAATACATTTTACGCTTTTTTAAAATATTTTTTTAAACGTGTGGGAAGGGTGAAACCTAAAAAATATATATATATATAAAAATATATTTGTATGTGGTCTCTGATCATGGATTTTCACCTATTGAGGTTGAGTTAGAGTGCATGTACTGTATCCAACGTGATCATTGGTGTTCACTGCTTAGATTATATGACAGTAAGAGTCATAACTACATATAATACACATATTTATTCTCTTTTATAATCAAGAACCTACATATTGTTATATAACGCTCAATGTGACGTCAAAAAGTGAATAACAAGGGTGCTGTGGTATTTGTTTATACTCGACATCAGGCATCCAAAATTAAATTCCTAAATTTAGCCCCAGGCAGCTCACCTTTTAATTGTTTTACAAGCCATTTAGAAAATTACTCCCCCTCACTCAGGGGGGCAAGCTTTTTTTCCCCCTTTCTTTCCTAAAATCCAGTTTTTGCAGTAGACTCATATTGACAAGTAGCAGGCTGACCTGTGCCTGCGAGAAGGATTATGGAGATGAATAGTCAATTATTACAGCAGCATTTTCCCCGTCTGCGCCGCACGAATGGCCGCGGTGGATTGTGATCGCCCAAAAAAAAAAAAAAAGGATGTGTCTTTAATCCCCGATAAGGTAAATTTCATTTGCCATCTGGCTAGTTTGGAGGCTAAATAAGTGCTGTCCGTCACAAACAACAAGATTCCCACTCCAACAAGAATTAATCGATTTAATCTGACTGCCTGGCGTAAATCCGCGTGGCTTTTCCTCTGGCCAACCTGCTCTAACTAGACCCGCATAATACCTAATCTGAAGATTTATGATTAATTCCTAATTCCTGTTACTTAATACCTTGTTCGTACTGTGGTCATAATAGCGTTGTGTACTATAAATCCGCTGCTGGGTTTTCGGCACCACGGCGTCCCGCTGCTGCAATCACCGTTCAATTAGAGGGCGAGAGAGGGAGGCGAGCTAAACAGGAAGTGGGTCTGAGTTGATGGATTTTTTTTTTTTTTTTTTTTTTTTTTTAGATGCAAGCCGCCTTTCAGATGATTTTTTTATGCTTTGAATTGAATTTAAAGCGGAATTCAACCCAAACGTATTTTTTTCAAGAATATGTTGCCAGCAGGCCCACTCGTTGAAACACGGCATTCTGATTCATTTTGCGTTTGTGGAATATAAATTAAGCAGCAAAATGCACTCATTTTTAGCCATCTGCGGGGGCGGACATTTTGTCTTCCGTCGACTGAAAATGACATCACAACTGCTCACAATGACCAATCACGGCTCAGATTCAGAAAACAGGTCAGCCGTTATTGGTCGCTGTGAGCAGTTGTGATGTCATTTTCAGTCGACAAAGTGACAAAATGGCCGCTCCCCGGAGACGGCAAAAAACGAGTGGATCAACACTTATTCCACAAACGCAATATTTATCAAAATGCCCTGTTTCAACTAGTGGGCTTGCATCGGACATATTCTTGAAAAAAAATGTTTGCGTTGACTTCCATTTTAACTCACCTTATTTAAAGGGCAATATTATAGTGCTATTTTTTTCATTAAAAACAAATGTTCTGGTTTTTTTGTGTGTGTGTGTGTTGTTTTTTTTGTGGGAGACTTGAACGGATTAATGTTTTAGATTTGAGAGCATGGGGGGCCCCCACCAAGCAGCTCATCAGAGCAAAGCTTTATTTTTGCTTGTCAAGAGTTGGAGCTTGTTCATTCACTGAGGCGGTCTACACTGCAGCTCGTGTTATTGCCGTGAGTCCGATAAAACGGAGGCCAATACCAATTTGGGATGAGACTATTTTAAGTGCATTGGCGCCACCAGTCTGATGTAATGACAAGAGGGCACCCACTCGGGCTGCTTTTGATTGACTTTCAGCGCCGTTAAGTCACTCCCGGCTATGCTCTTTGGACGCTTCGTTAGGTAGTGTATACCTGCAAAATCTTGAGATAAAAAAAACGTTTTGAAAAAGTTGCATTTGGAACATTTGGTTATTTGAACTCTTCACATGGGTCAACAATTCTAATTCGGCACATGAAATGACTTTTTTAAAGTGTTATTTACAATCTGGTTTAAATGACTCCATTTTTGGGGGAGCAGTTTTGCCTCATGCAAAGTAGGTCTTTGAAATCATTTTTTCATTACCAATGGCGACCGAGGGCGGGGCTAAAGCTTTTATGACAAAAGCAAAGCCTACTTAGTGTTGCCAACCGAGTTACTTTTCAAATCTCTCTAGCAACTATTTTATTTTATTTTTATTTTTTTTAAACAAGTGGCGTGCAACAAAACTAGTGACTTTTTGTGGCGTTATTGTAAACCTCCGGAGGAGACTGTTACTAACAATGGTTAGCTCATTTGTGCTAACACTGCAGCTCTGCTTCTTAGCTAGCCTAGCTGCCAAGTGGAGTAGTTGTTGTAGTTGTTGCCGTAGTAACAAATGAGCCACATTGCAACAGTCCAATTCATCTATAATTCAGAAGGACATGTTTACGGGCACGCGTTCAGAAACAGAACAGATTTACCTTAATTTCACACTTGATGGGTCGGGCCAGGCACTCCAGAGACCCAACTATTTGCACACGAGCAATTCAAATGTCATTTCTTTTTTTCGTGTCGCCTTTAGTGTTTGTTATTGTGGTTTTAGTTTGCAGTGCTGTAAAACCGCGGTCCATCATACGGAGTTGTTTGGGTGCCATATCGCAAACGGCAAACCACAACCTCAATAATTAGCATATTGTTAGCCGAATACTTCTCCGACAGTATTTGTATTGAATCATGTGCTGGTGTACCTAATATTGTGAATGGAATTTTATGACTAGTTATCACTGCTTTTTTTTTTTTTTTTTTTTTTTAAATCAGATTACCGGTCACAAGTCAAAAAATAATTCCGATCTTCTATCCTATAAGACGATAACGGTCATGCAGATGAGATGGTCGCTGGCGTGCATGTTAATACTTTCATTTTCTAGCAATTGATCCTTTTTCGTGAGCGATTGCATGCTTGTTTGTGTCCTTAATTCTACCTTGAGGCCGAGTATTCCCAGCTTTGTTTATGGGTCACCGGCATGGACCCGGTAAGTCCGTCGCCTTGTGCGTGCTGTTTATTTCTCCTTTTTACACCAGCATTATACTTTTATGGCACTGCCCTACTTTTATCAGCCGTCTCCCTCGCGCTGCAGCATTTCAGCTCTGATAACATCTCACCCGGCACGGTGCTTACAATGTGTTTTTTTTATTTATTTATTTATTTATTTTTTAAATTTCCCCCTCATGTGTGTTACTCCCCCACTGTGTCTGGACCGACGAAGATGTCGTTTGATGGCTGGCGCGCCGGAGTCAGAGTTGCCGTTAGTGGAGGGATTCATCGCTCGGCCGGATTTAACTCCAAACGTTATTTTGCATATTTCAGTCTCCCGCGTTTGTATTTGCAAAGGCAAACCCCGGAGGCCTCCATTGTGGTTTGACAATCGTGCGTGTCAAGTAGAAGGAGTCTGCGTGTTTGTTTGTGCTCACGCTTGATTTAATTCCTGTTTTGCCTGCCAGTGTCAATCCCCTCTGCAAGGTACCGCATTGAATTATCGCCGTGCTACGGTATTTCTGCCGGGTGATATGGCTTTAATAAAATCTCTGAATTTGATTTTTTTTCTGCAAAAAAAAATCCGATATCTGATTTTAGATTTTTTATTTTTTTTCCCCCAAATTTTGTATTTGTTTGTTTTACTGGAGTTGTCTGATTTTGCAATGAAATGCTATCAAGGATCTCATCAAGGACTATTTTTGATTTTTTTAAAAATCTGATTATTTTCCGAATAATCGTCTTAATTGCTTAATTTGTAATAATTCAGAATTCTATTAATATAAATTTGATAAAATTTCACCTGGAAACCAGAAATAAAAAAAACGAATAGTTATTCATTCACATGGATGAATTAATGTCTGCTCCTAAGTTTGAACTCTTCAGTTGTACAAATGAGTCAAGGCAACCTCTGCTGAATACCTGCACCTTTGAAGCACATACCTCGGGTCAAAAGTTTTCATCGTGTCGATAAATCGCTGCTTCTGCCACGTGTCTTTGGGAATGTTCACCGCGATTGACTCCGTGATTGCCTTCCATCGGGCTCCTTCCTTGAGATCGGCAAAACAATTTGAAGAGAATTCCGCTTCTGTTGTCTCTTAGTGGGAATTTAAGTTTCGTCTTTTGAAAAGCAGTCATTGGAGTGGGAGAAAAAGTCACTTGGCAACACTGACTGCGGTGCGTAAACTAGCTCCTCTCTATCTGCCGCCATGTCATTAGTGCGCGTGATGTAACGCTTTGAACTACGGAAGCTTCTGAAAAAAAAAAAAAAAAAAAACTTTTTTTTTTTTTTAATCATTCCGACAAATAAACTCAAATTAATTGAAAAAAACAATTACTTGTCTCGGCGATATTGACTACCAAGTGAAGTACTACCAAGAACTCGCTCTGATAACAAATTGCTAGAAATGACGCCAATAAACACACATGCTAATGCTAGTTTACCCTGTCGTTGCGCCTAATCCCGCAATACCTCAAATTTGTAGTATAAACGTCGCTAGAATTGACACAAACACACGCTAAGTTTATTTGATCCTGTTTCCGGGCCTAAATTCTAAACAGTACCTTCCCCTCCATTATCGCTGTTTGTTAGCGTGTGTCGTTTTTTTCCCACCGATGCGTTCAATGCCAAGTAGGATATTGAGGTGGAAATTCAACCGCGCAAGTGGAAAAGACAGAACTAGCCGATTCCTCCGTGACCCAACGCAGACACTCACGTTAGCATTCTCCACCTGCGCCAGACCCCCATGCAATATTCAACACGGTCCGGGCCCGCGCTCATCCATCGGTGTGTGACAGAAATTTCCCCGTCGCCCGTGCGTGAGTGTACATACAGTATGCGCGTGCTCCGCATTCGTCTGCGCTTGGATGTCATGCGCTGCGTCCCGTGTGTCCAAACCTCCCCCGCGGTGTCCAATTAGTTCAGAGACGCGTTCAATCACGAGGTGACCAGCAGGGGGGGAGGGAGTCCCCCCCAGCTGTTTGGTCCTATAGTGGCTCCAACTCTTTTATTTTCTTTCAGCTTTGCGTGTTGATCATCATAGGCGAAATGGCCAAACCCAACTCAAATGTTTGCGGGGTTCTGCCACCACAATCAAAACGCTCACAATTCCCCCCGTTTACACACAACCGCAGAATACGGGAGTGTTGGAAAGTCTTCACCCTGCCCACAGTTGTCCAAAAATGCCGTTTTTCAGGAACAAAACCCACCGTTTGCGCGCGGCTAAAACAGCATTTTGATCGTCGGTGTCACATTGTCGTTTTAACTCCCCGTGTCAAAACGTGGCCTGTGTTTGGAAAACAACCACAAGCAGCCAGATGAAAAGTACCCTTGAGACTTTTTACTTTTGTAGCCCAGAAAAATTCTGCATGGTTTTAT
Source organism: Filicampus tigris (assembly GCF_054856515.1). Taxonomy (NCBI): domain Eukaryota; kingdom Metazoa; phylum Chordata; class Actinopteri; order Syngnathiformes; family Syngnathidae; genus Filicampus; species Filicampus tigris. The sequence goes on from NC_141232.1 coordinate 5,631,653, forward strand.
AGGACTCTCAGTAATTCGCCCTATGGGGTACATGACTGTAAAGCAAAAAACTCAAGCTAACTGAAACTTGGTTCATTCCCAGGACCCAAATTTATAAAAAAAAAAACACACACCACAGCAGAAGACTGAACATTAATTAATAACAGTCTCTGCTGATTGATGATCAATAAAACACCTTTGTAATCGAAGTCAGTGTCCCATTAAAACAAAACAAAAAACAGCCTTGGTTTGAGGTCTCAAGTACTTGAGGGTTGCAATGTTTTGTCATTAGGTTCTTACGCCTCCCAGTGCTAATTTTATTCCCTTAAAGTTTGACTTTCACGACTTGGGAATATAAAGTATACCCTTTTGTTCCTGAAAATGGCACAAACGGCTACCTTGGAAGTCTAATAATTCATCATATAAGGTTTCGTTTAGGTTTTGCCTGGAGGGACAGACAAGGACTCCTGAGAGTCCGTTTTCCAATTTTTTGTTGACTTTTGTACGCCTACTTGGAGTAGCTTCTGGTGTTAGCTTCTTCCTCCCCAGAAACGTTTGGTCTGGGCAAAGTTACTCATTTTGTACCCTTGACACCTGACTTTGTAACTTAGGAACACCTTTTGGACCCTCTTGTTCCTGGGAAAGGTACAAACGGATACCTTGGAGTCTAATTTAAAAAGTCGGTTTTCATCCAATGCCCCCTCAAAGTAGCAATTTACAATTCTTCATATCATTAAAAACACCGACCTAGCATATGTTGCTAGCTTACTTGGAATACCGTCCTACGAACACCTTTTACACTTTTGTTCCTGTAAAAGGTACAAACTGCTACCTCGAAGGCGAATAAGTCATCACATGAGGTCGGTTTTACTGCACCTTGGGCGACAGAAATGATTTTAGAAATCACGACATTGTTTATATTTTTGAGAGTTAGCTGTCATAAGAATGACTTGGTTGTGACACTGAGAGATCAACATATTTGTGCGCGAGGCACGGCAACTTTATTTATATAGCACATTTTGTGCAATTCCCCCTCCCCCAAAAAAGACGTTAAAAGTAGCTTACTAAAATGACTCAAACAACGAGCAAAATTTCGTTTAAAAAGTCCGTATGCTAGCTATGCTAGCTTACTTGGGGTGGTAACTTAGGGTGAACGTGTTTTTATAGAGTTTGTGTTGGAAAAGGTACAAACCGCCACCTTGGCGTCTAATAATTCATCATATGAGGAAGGTGAGTGTAGGTTTTACCTCGAAGGAGTGAAGTTGACTCCTCCCGTACCCCTTTTTAGACACCGTACCACTTTTTGGCACTACCAAAAGCAGCGGTGTCATCCAGATCGTGTAGTTTGGCGACCTTCCCAACTTTTTGGCACCGTTTTGTGGAAAACCTGTCACCTGTGAGCCAAATTGGGTCCTAATAAAACAAGCCTCACGTTGACTGTTTTTCCTCTCCAAACGGAAAGGCCTTTGAGTTAAAATTGCGCAATCAAATCCCCCCCAAAAAAAGTAGGCCGAGTCGAGATGAATGTGATTAGAGACTACACCTAAGCGGGAAGCGAGCGTCCGCCGGAGCGCTCCCCATTTATCAAATCCCGACGAGCACGACGCCGATGTCCTACAAATGAGCTGATAATGCATCTCATCTCACTCTGCTGCTGCCCATTATCATCCTATCCTTTGTGTCCTTATTTTAAATTCCCAACTAACTTTTATCGACCCTGATCTTTTTTTAGTTTGAACCTCCCCCCACGCCGCCACCCCCCACCTACCCCCCCCCCCCCCCGCGCTCCCTCCCCATCCCCGCCATAGCTTTTTAATGATGACATAACCGTCACTCTGTGTCCGCTTTCTCCACTGCGCTTCCTTCCCTCTCCCGCTGCAGTCTTTGTGTGCCCGGGGACGCTGCTGCGCGTGCAAGCGCCCAGCTCTTTGCAGGAGGCCGAGCACCAGGCGGGCGCGTGGTGCAAGGACCCGCTGCAGTCCGGCGACCGCCTCTACGTCATGCCCTGGACCCCATACCGCACCGACATGCTCTTCGAGTACGCCTCCTGGGAGGATTTCAAACAGAGCCGAGCCACCACCACCTACAAGTGAGCAGATTGGCAAACGCAGCTGTGCCGTGTCACATCCGGGTTCAAATCACTTAACTAGAGGGATGTAACGATTCACACAAGCCCCGATTTGATTCGATTTTCGATTATCAGTTCCCGATTCTCGATTTTGAGAAAGTTGCTACCATGCTTGCCTCTGTGCACTAGACATTCAAAATGCGCTATGCATCTGGAATGAAAAAAACGTTTCAAGACATCATTTTCTCGATGAATTTAAGCAACTCGATTTTTCGATTAATCAAGGCGAATGGATTTTAAATTGATTTTCGATTCATCGTTACATACCTGCTTAACCATGTATAACTAACTGTAAGGTTTTGTTTTTATACCCTTGAGACTTTTATATTTTTAAGCCCTGTAAAAATATCCTTATAATGTGCTACTTAGTAAGGTAAAGTTTTCCAAACTTTTTTTCTGCTCAAGACATCATTTTCTCAATGAATTTAAGCAACTCGATTTTTCGATTAATCAAGGCGAATGGATTTTAAATTGATTTTCGATTCATCGTTACATCCCTGCTTAACCATGTATAACTAACTGTAAGGTTTTGTTTTTATACCCTTGAGACTTTTATATTTTCAGGCCCTGTAAAAATATCATTATAATGTGCTACATAGTAAGGGAAAGTTTTCCAAACTTTTTTTCTGCTCAAGAACGCCCCACCTTTGCTCACCATAGGACCCCTTGTAGTAGGGCCTCGGCTAATGTGCTCACCCCCCCACAGGTTGCCCAACCGAGTGGACGGCACGGGCTTCGTGGTGTACGACGGCGCCGTGTTTTACAACAAGGAGCGCACGCGCAACATCGTCAAGTACGACCTGCGCACGCGCATCAAGAGCGGCGAGGCCATCATCACCAACGCCAACTACCACGACACGTCGCCGTACCGTTGGGGCGGCAAGTCGGACATTGACCTCGCCGTGGACGAGAACGGCCTGTGGGTGATCTACGCCACCGAGTCCAACAACGGGCGGCTGGTGGTCAGCCAGGTGCGAGAGCGGCGCGGCGCGGCGAGGCACGGCAGGGGGGGATTAAACTAAGCCGGAAATCTCATTTGACCAATGGCGGAAGGTTAAATGTCGCAATGAGATTACACCGAGCATAAAATGGGGAAAAGTTGTCGTATCTTTGAAAAATAATCGGGCTGCATTGTTTGATCCTCTCATTCATCAAAACCCAAATCACCAAAACCCATCTAGTGGATGTCATATTTTTGTAAACCAATACTAATACCAAAAATGGGCGAAAAATTTATTCTGCCCCTAATTCCTTTTTTTTTTTTTTTTTTTTTTACCTATTTGCAGTTTGCATTTTATTCTGTGAAACCGATCCCCACCTATGCCTTTTTTGTGGTCTTTCTATAATGATATAAGATTACGCAAGATGGCGCCAAAGCCTTGGCTAATAGGAAATTGGCGTCAAGAAAGTATGTTCTAAAATCTAAATTTGTGGATGGGATTAACTAGTGTTGTGAATCTTCGCCATATGTACCCAACGTATGGCCAACGTTAGCTACTGCTCCGCTAACGTGTCACCTTAGATGGAGCTGGGATTTTTACGGCATAACAGCGCACAAAAGTACGCGCATAGGTGCACTGTATGATACTTGAGGTTCGACAAAATTAGCATGCAAGCACATCGTGTTTTGTCCTTTCTTCCCTTTTTTTGTAATTTCTCACCTTAAAAATGAATTGCTACCTCTAATTTGAATGAAAAAGTAATCCGGCTCAAAGTGATGCCGTTCATCATCGCCAAATTGTTTGTTTTCTGCTGACTTTGATAATTCGCCACGCTCATTCCGACGTCGGCTTTGTGCCGACGCGCGCACTTTGACGCCACATTAAACAGAAGCGAGAGCGCAACAGAATGTCTGACGGCCAATGTGAAGGTTTAATGCTTTTGAGAATACGCGCGGTTATTCCTTCGCTTTGACGTTGTCATTTAGAGGAAGAAATTCATCAGCAAGCGTCGATCAATAGGTGCTGTTGGTGCAGTTCAAATGTTATGTTTATCGTATTGACTGCAAAGCGGAATATAAAGTGGAAAATAGTGGAATATAAATTAAGCAGCCAAATGCACTCGTTTTCAGCCATCACTGGGGGCGGCCATTTTGTCCTCCGTCGACTGAAAATGACATCACAACTGCTCACAACGACCAACCACGGCTGACCTGTTGACTGAATCTGAGCCGTGATTGGTCATTGTGAGCAGTTGTGATGTCATTTTCAGTCGACAGAAAACAAAATGGCCGCCCCCAGTGATGGCTAAAAACGAGCGGATTAACACTTATTCCACAAACGCAATATTTATCAGAATGCCCTGTTTCAACTGTTAGTGGGCTTGCATAGAACATTTTTTTTTTTTTTTTCCCCCCCACCAGGTCAATCCTTACACGCTGCGCTTCGAAGGCACGTGGGAGACCAGCTTCGACAAGCGGGTGGCGTCCAACGCCTTCATGGCGTGCGGCGTGCTCTACGCCGTGCGCTCCGTCTACCAGGACGACGACAGCGAGGCGGGCGGCGACCTGCTCATGTACGCCTACAACACCAACCACGGGCGCGAGGAGCCCGTCAACATCGCCTTCCCCAACCCGTACCAGTACATCTCCTCCGTGGACTACAACCCCCGCGACAACCAGCTCTACGTGTGGAACAACTACAACGTGCTGCGCTACCCGCTGGAATTCGGGCCGCCGGACCCCACCGCAGGTTGGCGCCGCGGCCCTTTGACGGTTGTAGTAAAAGTTAGAAGAGCAATTAGTGTCAATCTTAAAAGTTGCAAATGACCAAGATGAACCTGGGCGAGACCCCTCCCAGTCGCGAAATCAATCCGAAAGCGACAGGCGGCTATTAAAAGTTGACACTGCAAATAAAATGAAACCTTTCTGCTCTCGACTGTGACAGCAAATGTTATTAATGAAACGTTGCCTACGGCAGTTGACTCGGGGTGAGATTTATTCCACCTGCTCGCATTTTATTTGTATAAAAAATGTATTTAGGTGGCATCAGTCAACATTGCTGTTCTTGCATCCTTTATCTTCTTTTTTTTTTTCTTCTTTTTTTCAAATCCTCCCCGTGTGATCGCTTTGCATCATTTACGGCGTTAATTTCAGATTCAGATTACTTCTGTTTCCACGTGCTTTTTATTTACACTTGACTCACTTGATCGGTTCATTTCTTTTTAAAGCAGTTCAAAAACAGAACAGAAATGAAACAGAAGGACAACTGGCGCCCAATCTCTGTCATAAAATGTATGTTTTAAGTTTATACTAGGGCTGTCAAAATGAAAGCATTAACTATGGAGAGTAATTTAAACTTCATAACGCACTAAAAAAAGTTAACTCAGTTAACTCAGTTTTATTTGCTTCCTGTAGCAGCTGACCTCTGCTCACTCCGCGGCCAAACTTAGAGGAGAGTCACTGTCGCAAAGACGGACTTTTACGTAGTTTTGCTTTTAAAAAAAAGTTGCTGCACGGCGCGTTGGAGAAATCCCAAATAATTTGCACACTTTGCACAGCCAAATTCAAATACCATATTAGTTGTACGTCTTTGGTGTGTCGTTCAACTGTTGTATTTTACAGGAAAAGAATCGTATTCAAGGATCGAAGAAAGCTATTAGAACCGTCTTTCCGCATTAATTCCAAGATTTTACTCAAGTATATAACGGTTCCAAGCTTCGTAAAAAAAAAATTGTAGTTGAAAAATACGATTAATTATGGAAAATTTTGCGATTAATTAGTTTTAAAAGATGTATCGTTTGACAGCACTAGTTTATACATATTTTATTTGAATGTTTGGCAACGGTGAGTTTGGGGTTTTTGTTAGCTATGCGCCATAATCATCCAAATTATAACAAAGTCCATTTCCCGCAATACGTCCCGGTTAGATTAATACCGCTCTCTCTTGTTCATTGATACAACTCTTGTCGTGAGGATCTCATTAGACTAGTGTTCGCGCTGCCTTCAAATTAGCATTCCGTTTCACTCCCGGTTGACTGTTTTGATTGGTCAACCCTCAGAACCTCTCCTCGCCGCTATTCCCGTCGACATCTGTCTGCAGCGAGCGCCAACAGGCCGCTTTTAAAGCTCCAGCTGTTGTCGCAGCGGCGGGGGAGGGGAGGGGGAGTTGGGGGCCCGTCTCAACCGCTCCGTGTCGTAGATAATGAAAAAGTGGCGGCGGAGTGATAAAGCAAGTGGGGTGGGAGGAGGAAGAGGAGGACGAGATGAGCATCTTGGCGGCGCGTCCGTGTAAGAGGCGAGCTCCGGCGGAGTTGGAGCCACATGAAGGTCTTGTGTGAGCGATGCGCAGATGTGCGCAGATGTGCGCCGCTGCGTTTGATCACTCAGGATTTTGCCGTTGTGATGCGCGACTTTTATCTTCCCATTAAGTCTTGTTGTTAGTGATGGTGACTTCTCCCGTACATTTGATCAATTATTTACTTCTGCCTGACTTGTGATGAGGCCCCCTCACCATCTCATCACCCCCCCCCCCCTTTCTACCCCAGGCACGCTCTCTGGGGGAGGACTCTTTGAAGGGCCCCCGAAAAGTATTTGTAACCCCAATTATGACCAGGGCCGTCTTTCAGAAGTGCCATTTGGTATTCTCTTTTGAACCTCGGGCTGACATCCTATCCTTTATTCACATGCGTCTCTCATGCTTGATCTTATTTGGAGCTTTTTGTTGCCGGCGTCTTACTGCGGTACTGCCTGGAGATACGAGTGACTTATTGTCATCCGGACAATTTTTGGGGCTTTTACTTGCAAGCAAAATTTTTTAGCTGTATGGTGGCAGTGAAGTCAAGTTTGGCAGATTCGTATATGATTATTTAAATCAACCCCATAACTTGCCTTAAAGTCTGCTAGCCGAATGCTAACACATAACGGGAAACGCCATAGATGAAGTACCGAATAGCATCTGTGTTGCGCTGTTATAATTCTGGATGCAAAAGATATTTTCCGGTGGAGAACAACAAATGTTGACGGGTAGTATAACAATACTCACAGAAATATATTCTTTATCCCCTGTGAAGAACGACTCATATTATTGCGGCTTACTGAGGACCTGAGGCTGTCCGTGTACACTACGTCTTTGTTATACTGCCACCAGGTGGCCAAGGCCCTACAACCACCCCAGCTCCTTGTTAGAGAACAGCAAGTTAAAAAAAAAAAACTGAACAATTTAAAGTGCTTTCAACACTTTAGAGAGGGTCAAATTAAGTCCACCTATGAGGTTTTGGTTCATCCTGAAATTTCGCTCAAAAGCCAAATATTCCCATGATGGTATTGGAAAATCGAAATATTTCCATGTTTCCCACAGGTCCTTTGACCACCACGCAGGTGACCACCACCCTCCCGGCCCGGCCCTTCACCTCCAGCGCCAGCCCCTCCACCGCCCGGCCGGTGGCCCCGACGCTGCGGCCCATCGGCTCCATTAACAAGCACCCCGACCTTCGGGCCATCACGGCCACCGTGCCCGTCACCCGATGGACGCCGCCGTCCTCGCAGGGCCCCCACGTTTGCGAGAGCAAGCTGGTGCGAGGCGTCCATTGGCCCAGCACGCTAAGAGGGGAGACGGTGGACCGCCCGTGTCCCAAAGGATCTCTCGGTAAGGGAAAAGCCTTTGTACTTACTGGACACTTTTTCATTGTGTATATAAAACAACCAAATAGTATGAGTATTCACTCTTCGAGTACTCGCCGAATACCGATACCTAGTGATGTGAAGATGAAGCTTCAAGATGCGTCATGAACCATCCATCCATCCATCCATTATCTGTACCGCTTCTCCTCACAAGGGTCGCGGGGCGTGCTGGAGCCTATCCCAGCTGTCTTTGGGCAGTAGGCGGGGGACACCCTGAACTGGTTGCCAGCCAATCGCAGGGCACACAGAGACAAACATCCGCACTCACAATCACACCTAGGGGCAATTTAGACAGTCCAATCAACTTACCATGCATGTTTTTGGAATGTGGGAGGAAACCGGAGTGCCCGGAGAAAACCCACGCAGGCACCAGTTGTATTTTTTGACCCCTCTCACACTGACTTGCCATTTCTTAAACTCCTTTCTTCGAACCAACTTGAGGAGTCAAAAGAAATACAGCAACTGGTTCATGAAGCATCTTGAAGCTTCAGTTTCCCATCACTACCAACACCTCTAGTACTTTTGATATATAAACTTCAATTTGACATAATGACAAAAACTTGTGAACAAAGTTTCTTTCTAATGATTCCCCCTCAGCATCAGTGGCTGGTATCGTCAGCGTCTAAGAGTACCCGATGCCGTGAAACAAGGACTGATACCGATTCCTTGTATTGGTATTTGCCCATTCCTTTTACAGAGTTTCACTTATTAAAAAGCACATGAATCCTTTTTTTTTTGTTATTTTGGGGGGGAAGCTGGATTGATATCATTCATTAATTCCAATGGAGAACGATGATTTGAGATTTCAAGGCACTGCTGTACAATCCTGATTTTTTTTTTTATTATTAAATTATTAATTAATTAATTATTAAAAAAAAAAAATTTTTTCGTTTTTTTGTGGCACTGGCACTGATTAAAGATGTTTAATACTACAATTCTGTAGTATAAAAATCCAGATATAAAAGACATTGCTTGCAATAAGGGGAATACTTTATATTGCATGTGAGTTTTTCCTGTACTCGAAATGTCCCCCATGCGCGTGATGCTGTGTGGGCGGGAAAAAAAAAAAAAATCTATCTTTAGTTTTGGTCTTGTCGCGTCGTCCTGACCAGCAGGCAAACGTCCCAGAGGACTCGCAGATGAAAACTTCTCCTCCACAAATGAAAGGCTCATCTCCCACAGAAAGCGAGCTGATTGAAAGTGGCGAATAATGAAATGAAAGCCGAGGCAACACAGGCCTCATCTCCTTCTTTTTTTCCTTTTTTTCCTTTTTTTTTTTTTGGTCTACCTTTATTCTTCCAAACATGGCAGCCGGGCGAACTCTTCTTTCTTCTTCACGCCCTCTTAGTGTTGTTGTTGGCCGCGTGTGCAGGATTTTTTTATTTTTTTCCCTCCGCTCAGTGGGAATACATTAACGTTACATTAGCCGCAGTAAATTAGCTCTCGAAGCCAATCTGCATGCGACGGACAAGAGCAGGAAATCGGGCGTTTAAATGCAACAGCGCATCGTCTCTGAAGCCTTTTTGCTTGCTGTGTTGCCTTTAATCGCTTCTCCTCTTTTCTTCGCTCTTGTGTTTGCATCTCGACGCTGGTTGTTTGTGCTCGTAGCGGACAGGCGCTTCTCCGGGCTCATCCCGGAGTGCTGTCCTCTCCGTGAACCCGCTCCACTAAACACAACACACTGGATGGAAATGACAGCCCGGGTAGAAGACGACGCTTCCCTTTGGGGTTCGGGGGGGGGGGGGGGGGGGGGGGGCGGTGTTTGCTTTTATACGATAGTGAGGGATCATATATGATGTCTTTTTATCGTGTGCGCTGAGTACATGCTTTGCGTTAGGGTGCATTTTAAATCATTGCTTTTTTTTTTTAAACAGCGTGAAAGCCCATTTCCGAGCTCGTCGTCTCCACCCCGACTTCCCAGTTTCCCAGCGCCCCTCCGTTACTTAACGACCTTTAACGGTCAACTCTCACAACATAGCAGCTATAAAGAATGATAGCTTCAAAAGGATGCCTAAATCAATTTCTCTGGGGGAGTAAATAGAGTAGGTAGTGTAAAAATGGTAATCGTTTCTCCGTTATAGAATTGCAAAAAAAAAGTCTATTTTCAACACAATACAAATGATGAAATAATGTTGTAGAAAATGAGAAGACAAAAGATGTTGTTGTTTCAGTTTGACAGTTTAGAAAACTCTTCAAAAAATGACTTGGAGCTGATTATTCCTTTCCAGTTGAAGTAAACTGCCAAACTAAACATCATAACAAAGAGAATTGCGCATTGTGTATTCAAAACAACCGAATAGAAGTTCGCTTAACTTCTGCTAACAAACAGCATCAGTATTTCGGTGTTATAACCTCTCAGCAACAGGTATTTGAACACAATTGGTGGAGCAGCACGTCGACAAATAATATGTAATCACGGGCATATCCCGTATTCTTTATCCTCAGCAAAGAATGACTCATTTCAAGATGGCTTACTCAGAAATTGCGATGCCTCCATGTTTATTTGTATTATACTGCCCCGAGGTGGCCGAGACGCACACACTCGAAGGGAAAAAAAAAAAAAGGAAAAAAATCTGGCAAAAACTGTTTGACTTTAGATTTTGCTTAACTGTGTCATTACTGTGTAAAAAACACATTACAACATTTTTAGTTGTTTTGGGGAGGCTGAAACGGACTAATGTCATTTCAATAGAGAAGGATGATTTAAGATGTGAGTGTTTCGAGGTACAACTGTGGTCAGGGACCAAATTGAACATGTATCTAGTGTCACCTCTGTACTTCCAACCGCCCAACGATAAACTGCATCTAAGTTGGACTGCTTTCTGAGATCATGGAAATGACTAAAATTGCCATAAAGGTTGTCATGATCTGCAAAGAGTTTAGCACAAAGTGCATTACCGGTTATTCATGTAAGTAAAGAAAAACCTTGGGGCTAAGCACAGACCCTTGAGGCACACCGGACGTGACCTCAAACGCTCTGTTACTTTTTGTTGCGTTGTCAAGGAGGGACATATTTTCTTGGCAAAGAGCTTTTCAATGTCACTGTTGCTGTAATATATTACGACCTCTTCAGCTGAATAAACTTGGGCAACCCTGCTCGATATCAAACATTGAAATGAATTTCATTTAAAACACACACACACTTTTTTCCTTTAATTGCGCACACCTAATGCATCTTCTCTCCTCCACTGTGCTGGTCTCCAGGCATCGCTTCCTTCCAGTGTTTGGCCGAGCAGGTCATGTGGAACCCGCGCGGTCCTGACCTGAGCAACTGCACCTCCCCGTGGGTCAACCAGGTAGCCCAGAAGGTGAGACCCCGGAGTTCGCTTCTCCTGGCCTCCTAGTGGCCTCCTGGCCCGCGTCCACGCTTCCCCACGTGCCTCCTCGTCTATTTACATATCTCCAAGGCTGGCCCTTATTAATATACACGCTTCATTTGAGCTGGCCTTTCATTACCACCCATCTGCTCTTTATACTTCATTAACTCAACTCTCGTCCACTTGAAGTCAAGTGAAGTTCCATTACTTTTGAGGAAGCGGCTCACGCAGTCAGCGCCAATCAAAAAGTAAAGTGTATTAATTTAAGAATGTGTTCAGTAAGCCTCCCGGTATGATTTTTCTCGGGAGCAGGTATAATGTTAATGGGTCGGTTTGACCCGGGGCGTGTTGAGCGTTCCAAAATTGTCACAAGTGTTGCCACATTAACCTTGAAAGAAGAATTTGCTTACTTTACAGATTACTTACTTTAAAAAGTAAGGTAGTTCCTCAAATGATGATTTTGATTTTCAAATTAATGGCTAGTGCTAGTTAGCATTGGCATGCAAAATGTGAAGTCTTTTGACACCCTAACTTTATCGATTCATAAATGGAGTCATTTAGCGCATGGAGACGGCCAACACTAGCCACGTGCTAATGCTAATAGTAAAAGGCGTCATTAGCCTGCAATCTACAAGCCTGTGAGTCCAAAGCTATTCTTTTTTTTATGACATGAATTATTATTGCTAAATTAGATACACAATGTTGACTTTACCTGCTGTGAAGAAACGTCACCTGAGCTGTTGGAAGCTCCGTCCGAGCCGCTAGCTTTCGCCGTCTTGGTTTTCTTCTTGACGCATGCGCGGGTGGAGGAATCGCGGCTCGGCTAGTTCTGATTTGTACCCACCAGAAAAATTTGGACTCATACTCACACGGAAATAATTTCAACACACATTTTTACTATTACGGAGATGAATGGTTAATCACGCGTGTCATTTTGCCAGCTACCTCACTCCGTAGACTTCGCCATGGAATTATTATTGCGCAATCAATTCATCGACTAAATAACTGCAAAAGGGCGTCTCTTGAGGCTATTTAGGCGTGACGAACGTTGCCTGCGCACGTTCTTGGTGGAGAATGGAAAGTTTCACGCCGTGAATAATCTCTTGCTTTTGGCAACGATCGATAGCAGCCGCGCAAAAGTAGTCGCTCTGGGTGTGATTTGTGAACTGAGCTTCAACTTGACAGTGTGTACTACACGGTTTGTTTACAAGAGGAGCTGTGATGAAGATCCCTCTCTGAGGGTCTAGGGAAAATGATAACTCAAGAGAGATTTTTTTTTTTTTTATGGAGACACAAAAGGCGCGTTGCTTTCTTTTTGCTTCCACTCGACGCGTGAAGCCGCACAGTTTGAAATCTGCGGAATCAAAGCGCGTTGTTAGCGCCGGCTCCTCTTCGTTTAGAAAACGTGTTTGTGTACTTTTCGCCACCAAGATCAAAAGCGGCGAGAACGCGGCGAACATCGCCGGCGAGCTGGCCAACCACACGCGAGGGCGGATCCAGGCGGGGGACATCAGCTCGTCGGTGCGACTCATCGAGCAGCTGCTGGACATCCTGGACGCCCAGCTGCAGTCCCTCAGGCCCGGCAACAAGGAGTCGGCCGCACGCAACTACAACAAGGTGGGCCGGGATGCACGCGCGCGGGAAGTCGTATCGATCGATGGGGGTTTTTTTGGGGGGTCTTTAATTCTTGACTATTTTTCCGTTCATCCAGTTCCAAAAGCGAGAGCGGACATGTCGGGCCTACATCCAGGTACATGTTCTCTTTTGTCTGCCAACTTTCCACACTTCCACACAAGGAATATGAATCCTCAGGGAGCCTCGTTGCTGTTTTCTAATTAAGAGTTTCTGTCGCAATTGGCAGGTTGAATTTGAGTTCAAGAGCAGTTGATTAAAGCTATAATATAACGGAACATGGGGCGTGCTAAGAAATGAGATATGTCTGAGCTGTATTATGAGGACAATACATTTCGTGGCAAAAAAAATTAATTCAACGTGTAAGTCAAAGTTAAACTGTACATTTCAAATGCACAAGTCGTGAGTAAACGTGACTTTAAAGCAGAAGCAAACTTTTTTTTTTTTAAAGAATATGTTCTATGCAAGGCCGCTAGTTGAAACACGGCATTCTGATTAATATTGCGTTTCTGGAATAAGGTTTAATCCACTCGTGTTTAGCCATCTCTGGAGGCGGCCATTTTGTCTTCCGTCGACTGAAAATGACATCACAACTGCTCTCAACGCCCAATCACGGCTCAGATTCAGAAAACAGGTCAGCCGCGATTGGTTATTGTGAGCAGTTGTGATGTCATTTTCAGTCGACAGAGGACAAAATGGCCGCCCCCGGAGATGGTTAAGAGCTAGTGCATTTTGCTACTTCACTTATATTCCCCAAACGCAAAATGAATCAGAATGCCGTGTTTCAACTAGAGGGCCTGCTGGGAACATATTCTTGACAAAAATATGTTTGCATTGACTTCCACTTTAAAGTCACGTTTACTCATGACTTGTGTATTTGAAATGTACAGTTTAACTTTGACTTACAAGTTGAATTCATTTTCAGAATACAGCTCAAACATATCTCCTTTCTTATCACGCCCCATGTTCCGTTATATTATAGCTTGAAAAATTCTTGGAAAAAAAACATGTTTGGGTTGACTCTCCGCTTTAAGTCATAATCCCCCCCCAACATGGACCCTGAGAAACAATGTCTGGCAAACATGCCATTTGACATTGGTATTTGAAGCGTTTTGATTTTTCAGCAATACCTGCGCTTCCCAGAAACCCGTAACGTAATATCACGGAAAGACACTGTTTTAGTGTGTGCGTGTGTGTGTGCGTGCGTGCGCCCGCCCGTGTTTGTCCTTGTAATGATGAAACGTGGCTTTCTTTTCTCTGTGACCTTTCTGAAGCACACTGTTACATGACACCACATAAGCTGTTGTTGCTTGAAGAATGGCCCGTGCATGCTATTTTTGACACGATTTGCCAATGATGGAGCCAATTTGAATGCAATGTTGCTTTTATGAGCAGAACAAAAAAAAAAAGCTCTGCCTGCCTGCCATGGAACAACCGACCGAGTCAATCTTTCATTCTGAGAGGCCCTCTGGAAGAGAATTACATGAGTCATCAAACAGGCTATTCAAATAAAATTGCCATTAAATGAATTTTATTTGGGAAATAGAATGCGTGATAAGTTTGTCATGGAGAAGATACAAAATGTAGGCTAGGGAGGAAGACAGGTTCGGCAAGATAAAGAATAAAAGAGTTGTGCATTTTCAACGTTTGCAATGGTTTGAATTGGTCAATAAATAAGAATGTAGGAGGTACATACTGTATGTACAACGTTCTTCGTTGAAAATTAATTGAAATGCTGTGTAATGCACTCAAATGTTCATTTGTACAATTTGAGACATGGAATGTTTTGAGCGATTTAAAAAAAAAAAAAAAAGAAAATGTGGAAGTTGGCGGTTTGGGCATTTCATTTTTGGACTTTTGGAAGATGACTTGAATGAGCTGCACTTTTTGAAGTTGGAATCATTTGAATCAGTTGAGAAAATGGGAATGGAACTGGAATTGGAACTTTTGAAACATTGAACGATTGGTTCGGAAGTAGTAGCATGCGGCGAACACGATAATGTGCTGCGTGCGGCAGGCGGTGGTGCAGACGGTGGACAACCTCCTCCGTCCCGAGGCGCTGGACTCGTGGCAGGACATGAACGGCACGGAGCAGGCGCACACGGCCACCATGCTGCTGGACATCCTGGAGAAAGGAGCCTTCCTCCTGGCCAACAACATGTACGGGTCTCGCTTCTCCGACCGAGCGGCCAACATTGGTGAGCAACACTTTGCAGACCTACACAGAAACTTCCTCATTTTTTTTTTTTTTTTTTTTGTATAAGACATCGTCATGTGATAGACGTTTTTATATGTTTTCAGTTCCGGGACCTACATTACGGGGGAAAAAATATTGAACTTTGACAGATTACAGTCATGATAATATAATTTAAAAAAAAATGCAAAATATACAATATGAGATTAAAAAAGAAAAAAAAAATCTGAATTGCATGACCTATCTTTTCAATGTTCTTGTATTATTATTTGGAAGAATAACAACTACACTTTGGTCCCTCAATAATCACATTACAGCAGTATATGTATGTTTTTTCCATATTCCATTTAAATGGCTGCCAACGGGATCATCTGATTCTGAACGTATGATGTTTTGTCGCCCCCCAATCCCCCCTCCCACCCTCCCCCACAAGATCTGGAGGTGCACGTCCTGAACACGGAGATGGACCTGCAGGACTTGTCCTTCCCTCTCAACCACGCCAACGACAGCAGCATCCATCTGTCGGCGTCCACCATCAAGCAGTACAGTCGCAACGGTCAGCAACGCAAAATCTCAATCTCACAGGCGCAGGAGAATATTTGTAACATTTTCGATTTCTCTAACACAGTAGAAGTCGTGTTAGTTTGATGTACATTCCTGGTTTAGGGTTTGATGTATGTTTCAATGAATGCAACAAATATTACAGAAGTCTTGATAACATAAGCGCTCGGTGGATCGCATTTAACTCATTCACTGCCATTGACGGATTTACTTGTCTTTTCACGGTCCGGCCATTCAGTCCCAGGAATTTATTTATATTTTCTTCAATTTTTTTTTTTTTCAAACGTTAGGGTAAAAGAGGGTCTGAAAATTTCTGGCAGTGAATGAGTTAAGAACACAGGAGACCGTAAGTGTCCCGCGGGCCACGCTTTGCCCACCTCGGTCTACCTTAACACTCCACTCACTCTTTTCACAGTCCATTTGCATTTTTATGCACGCCTAAAGCAGCGACTGAGTTAGTGCTTCATAATAACAGGCTAATCAGATTAACGAAAAGCGCTGAGACCATTTTTTTTTTTTTTTTTTTTTTTCCTCCACTTGGCGACGGTTTGGAGCCTTAATAGAATGGCCGGGCAGGCATGTCGATCACAATCGGGCCCGCCGGTCGCACCCGGCAATCTTAGCAATCTTCCGCTCTCATCCCAATCCCTCCTCTGTTGTCTGTCTGCGCTCGGCAACCAGATTAGAATGATTGAAACAAACGCACATGAAATATTCATACGGAATAATAAGAGATCCGCGAATGCTTGAGGGATGAATGTTCCATTGCCCTCCGCATTAAATCTCGCTCGCCGCCACCCGTTAAAATGAAACGCTCCTTCCCATCATTCTAACCTTCACTAACTCCCTCTCTTTGTCTCCCGCTCCCTCGCCCTGTCACTCCCCGCCCTCCATATCTGTCACTCTTAGCGCCATTAGCATACTACGCCCCCGTTTTTTTTTTTTTTTTTTTTGCTTCAATTTGCGCTCCCGTTTTTACTTTCTGTTCCTCTTCGCTGTCTCCCACAGGGCAGGTGAAGGTGGTGTTCATCTTGTACAAGAACCTGGGCTCCTTCCTGTCCACCGAGAACGCCACAGTCAAGATGGACGCGCAGTCGGCCCACGGCCGGAGGCGCCTGGCGGTCAACTCCCACGTCATCTCGGCCTCCATCAACAAGGAGTCCAGCCGCGTGTTTCTCACCGAGCCCGTGGTCTTCACGCTCAAACATTTACAGGTGGGTGCCTCGCTGACCTCTAATGTGCAAGGCAGGTTTTCGGCGAGTGCTGGAAAACAGCAGTCAACTTCACAACAAGCAGTAGATAGTGAAGAGTTCTTTCAAGGGGGGAAATCAAGCCAAACATCTTTTTTTTTCAAGAATATGTTCCAAGCAGGACCGCTAGTTGAAACACGGCATTCGGATGAATATTGCGTATGTGGAATTTGAGTTAAGCAACTAAATCCACACGTGTTTTTAGCCATCTCAGTGGGCGGCCATTTTGTCACTTCTGTCGACTGAAAATGACATCACAACTATTCAGGGCACAGCTTCAGAAAACAGGTCAGCTGTGATTGGTCGTTACCTGAGCCCTGACTAGTTGTGATGTCATTTTCAGTCGACAAAAGTGACAAAATGGCCGCCCCCAGAGATGGCTAAAAACGAGTGGATTAACTCTTATTCCACAAACGCAATATTTATCAGAATAGTGATTTAGTGTGAAGCGTTCTTAACTTTGGGGTTTTCCTCCCCCAGTTGGAGAACTACTACAGCCCAAACTGCTCTTTTTGGAACTACTCGGAGCGCTCCATGACGGGCCAGTGGTCCACGCAGGGCTGCAGGCTGCTGGAGACCAACGGCACTCACACCACCTGCTCCTGCAGCCACCTCACCAACTTCGCCGTGCTCATGACGCACCACGACACCGACGTGAGTACACCGGAAGGCCTCATTCGGCGCGGTGTGGAATTTGAGCTAGCTGGTGTACTTTTATGTCATGCCGCAAAGCTGCTAATGACGTACAGTTCTCATTGGGTAGCCGCCAACCTCTGCCGCTAATAGCAAAAAAAAAAAAAAAAAACATTTGAGTAATTGGCACCCACATGACGCTACCAACCAATCAAATTGCATCTTCTCTTTGAACAGTTCTTCTGCCCAGCGTTTCCATATCACTTTTTTGGTATTTGGTAACATGAAATCAATCTGGTTGAATATACAAAATGTAAGGTACAATTTTAGAAAATCACACTTCTCCAAGTTTGGGGGGCGGAATTCGTTAGTTGATAGAGATGAAATAGTCCTGGAAAATAATTTCAAGAAAAGTAACCCTGAATAAGTGTCATCATATTAACAATGAAGAAATAATTGATTGTTAATTTTCCCGATCAGTGATGAAGGAAATGCGTGGCAGTGCCCGCCTTTAACGGCCACGCGGTCCAGCAGTGGGAGTAATTAATGCCGACACATCAACGCACGCTCCGCGGCCTGACAGGCTCTTTGTTTTGAAGTATTTCCCTCTGTCCGTCTTTCAAGCCGCCACTAGCAGAGGCTTACAAATTCCTGTCTTCCTATTTCCCCGCTGACATCCACATGATTTTTTTTTTTTTTTTTTAACCCAGGACGTCTTGTCTCTTCTCTTCACACTTTAGCTCTTTGCATATATTTACAAATATTAAATGGAGCAATGTTGCCTTTTCCCTCCCTTCCCCCGTTGTTCCGTCGCTGCGCGTGCTCATCGCTCATCCCGCTGTCTTCCTCGCACTTTGTCTCATGTTGTTGCCACCTCAATTTGTCTCATTTGTCCTCGCGTCCCCCCCCCCCCCTCAACCCACCCCCTTTCTTTTCCCTCCGCCTCCCGGGGGCCTCAGTTCCAGGGCAGAATGCACGAGCTGATCCTGTTCGTGATCACCTGGGTGGGCATCGTCATCTCGCTGGTGTGCCTGGCCATCTGCATCTCCACCTTCTGCTTCCTGCGCGGCCTGCAGACCGACCGCAACACCATCCACAAGAACCTGTGCATCAACCTCTTCATCGCCGAGCTGCTCTTCCTCATCGGCATCGACAAGACCGACTACCAGGTGAGCTTCGCGGTGAAATGTGGCGGGAATTCGGTCAGTTTGAGGGCTGCCATGGATCACGCAAAATAAAGTCAAACAGTCATTTGAGAATTTCAGTTAATTTTGTTAAAGAAATCTTTTTTTTTTTTTTTTTGCCTTGCACTCAACAAGGTCTACAGGTCTACTAAATCTAATACTTAAACTAATAAAAATCAACTTAAAACAAAACGTTTTCAAAAAGTAAAAACTCATTCAAACACACTGTATTCAACAAAACAAAAGTCAAAACGAAATAAAAACAAACTATAGTGGAAAAATCTGAAATTCTGGTGTGTACCAGGCCTTGGGCAAGGTGAAGGGAATTATGAACAGTGTTAGCACTAAACGTTGAGGGTGCTGCTAGAAAGCAAAAAAAAAAAAAGTCAAGAAAAAGTACAGAGCTTCCAAACATTATTTTGAGTTTATCAGAGACATTTTAACCTACAGCGTGAGTGTGCTGACTCGAATTTAACATGAATTTGAATGTGACGGGTTTGTTGTAAACACAGTTACCTGAGGGTGTGCACACTTGTGCAACCACATTATTTCAGTTATTTTTACTCCACCCTCTCGAAAAGGATTTTTAGATATTCAATTGAGCTCGAATGATTTACCTTGGTCTCGTTATTTATTTATTTTTTTCAAAAAGGCATTTGAACAGGGGTGTGTAGACTTTTCATATCCACTTAAAGTCAGCCAGGTTTCTTCCTTTTTTTTTTTTTTTCCTCCTCCACCCACACCAACCTACCGCACTTGCTGATAGTTTTTCTTCTCTTCTGTCCTCTCCACCTAAATTTCCCCCCTGCTCCTCCATCGCCATTCGACCCCCCCCCCCCCCTTTGCTTCAGATCGCTTGTCCCATTTTCGCCGGACTGCTGCATTTCTTCTTCTTGGCCGCCTTCTCGTGGATGTGTCTGGAAGGCGTGCAGCTCTATCTGATGCTGGTGGAGGTGTTTGAGAGCGAGTACTCGCGCAAAAAGTACTACTACCTGTGCGGCTACTGCTTCCCCGCGCTGGTGGTGGGCATCTCGGCGGCCATAGACTACAGGAGCTACGGGACCAAGAAAGCGTACGTGCCGAGACGGGCCCTCTCTCTTTTTTTTTTTTTTTTTTCCCCGTTTTCTTTTTTGGCACCTGCTGATTGAGAATTCCCCCTCGGCGGGGAGTGTAATATCCCGCGCCTCCCCTCAGACCGGCCGCCGTGAACACACTTAGCCAAAAGGCTGATGATTAGCCTTCGCATAATAATCCGTCGAGGCAGACAAATAGTGTGACTGCGTTTGAGCTCACTTCGGTCTAATTCCCTTCTCCTCTGTGTGCCACTCCAGATGCTGGCTGCGGGTGGATAACTACTTCATCTGGAGCTTCATTGGACCCGTTTCATTTGTTATTATGGTATTAGCTTTACTGTCTGCCAGCGTGATGGCTCTTTCTCTCTCTCACGTGCGCTTTCGATATTGCGCAGTCAAACCTGAAGAGTATCTCATGGCACTCGAGGTTGAGGTTATGGAAAGTGCAAAGGCGGGCGTTTTGCCCCCCACGCTCCGCTGCACTTTTATTTGATCGGTCTGTCTCTCTCTCTCTCTCTCTCTTTCTTGTCTTAGCTCAACCTCGTTCTGCTGATGATCACTTTACACAAGATGATTCGAAACTCGTCGGCGCTCAAGCCTGACTCCAGCCGTCTGGATAGCATCAAGTGAGATGGACTTTTCAGCTCAAGTTTTTAGGGTTTTTTTTTTTTCAAAAAAAAAATGTTTTAAAGTAATAGAGTGGCACCTCTAAAGACGAACACCGAGATGAAGTCCTCAGATCGGTTCAGGATTCAGAATAGTTTTTCCGCACTGTGAAAACAAAATACAGTGCTGCTTTGGCGTAGCTCAGCTGATTTTTTTTATTATTATTATTATTTTTTTGCTTTGACTGCACTGACCACTGACTGAAGGGTAGGCAAGGTGTCGTTGGGCAAGACACCGAACCCAAAATTGCCTCCAGGTTGGAGTTGCAAATGATAAACTCTACTCGATTGCCTTACCTGCTTAAACAAATGCAATCGTGATTACATAGCGACAGTGAAATCCACTCAACACAAAACGTCACAATAAGCGGCAATTTGGCAGATTGTAAATTCTTACAAAAGGGTTCAAGCCGTTTGTTAACCCTTCACAACAGATCGAGAGGTACACTTGATGTATTTAAAATGGCCACATAACTTTCCTTTGAATGTCCGCTAGTAAAACGTAAAACGACTAATAATGCTGCAGCTTGCTGAGCAGTTGTGATTTATGTTCTTATTATACTGCCCTCTGGTGGCCAAGGTGCGCACACCAGGAGTAAGAAATTGAATCGCAGATTATCTCCGTGCATCTTTTTTTTTTTTTTTACACTTATCGCAAGTGTTAAAAGACGTGAACCTCTGTCAAAGTTGAAAAAAATTAAACTGTCTTTCTTAACAACCCAGCCTTCAAAATTTGAATGAATTCAAACAAAATGCAACGTGTATAAAATAATAAGGCTCCAAAATCATGAAAAATAGAGACCGCCTCCCACCTTGCAGGACAGTGGGGGCTTGTCTGCTGAAGCCGACCCTCACCTGTCAATCAAATTTGTTAGAAAGTGAACTTTTTATCGAGCTTTCTATTGACTCATTTTGATGCGACGGCGTGCCGTCTTCCAGGTCGTGGGTGTTGGGTGCCATCACCCTGCTGTTCCTCTTGGGCCTGACGTGGGCGTTCGGCCTGATGTTCATCAACGAGAATTCGCTGATCATGGCGTACCTCTTCACCACCTTCAACGCCTTCCAGGGCATGTTCATCTTCATCTTCCACTGCGCTCTTCAGAAAAAGGTACTTGGTCGAAGCCGCGTTTGCGCCACGTTGAGCCTTTTTTTTTTTTTTTTTTTTTTCCTCCGTCTTCATATTTTTTCACGGTATCCATGACGGGGCGTGGGGTGACGCGCCCCGAATAAAGCTCCCATGCCGCTCAACTTTCTCTCAACTACTAATTCACGGATCGATATCTTGCTCCAAAACGCGCAAAAGAGCCCATTACTCACATATATAGCGTGCGCCGTTTCTACCCCTAGGTGTCAGTAATGCCCCCGCCATGGAGGTCAATGTGAGCGTGATGTTAAAATAAAATAAAAACATAAACTGTGAGCATCGTATGAAAATAAACGCATGCCTTAGCTTCAGAAGAGTTGTAGGCAGGGGCGGAGCTTCATTAAAAAAAATGTAATTATTATTAAATTATTTTTGAATTTGTGTTTCCTCGTGTGTTTTTTTTTTTTTTTTTTTAATTTGATTGAATATTAAGAACGGCATAATTGTGGTTGTCTAAGGAAGATCTGAACTTTATATTATTCCGTTTGTCGTTTTATTTGAATATACGATGTGTCGGGACAGGAGGATTGTGCAAAGTGAGAGAACAATTCAGGCCCACCCTGATTTTCCACTGATTAGCCACGTTCCGGCTCCGCCCCTGGTTTTAGGTGGCATGTGAGATGCGGGGAAATACATATACTTCCCGTCACTCTCTGGCCCGCCTCCAAGGCGTTACGCCTTATCGAGTACCGTCAGGTTCATGTGGACGCCACCAAAGCTGTCTTCCTTTTGGTTCTTTTCCCACACCGTGACTGCTGCAAAGAATGTGTTGACAGTTTTTGCCTGTATGCCGCAGGTCCACAAGGAGTACAGTAAGTGCCTGCGTCACTCCTACTGCTGCAGCCGCGCGTCCACCAGCAGCTCCCACGGCGCCATGAAGAACTCTGGCCTGCGCGCCAACAACCGTTACTACAGCGGCAGCCAAGCTCGACACGCGGCGGCACACAGACAGGTGCAGGCAAGACGGACGCACTGCGCGAATGCTTTCTGGGCGACACCCGTTGGCGCTTTGATTTTTTTTTTTCCTTTTTTCACATCCGCCGGGCGTCATCCTTCTCCCACCGAGCTCGGGAATTGTGCGCAAATGAAAAGTGGCTCTTCCTGGTGTTATTGCGCCTCACCTGAAATGGAATGGATTGGGCACGCTTTATTTTTTTTGCAAGCAAATTTGAGTCATAACAGGATAAATAGCAGTGTAAATCAGCAAAAATATACACACACTTTTTTGCTTGCCAGCCGTGTTGAATGAAATGATCCCGCTTAGCGTGAATTGTCAAATACACGCAGCGGCCACTACATTAGGTACACCTGCACATTCTCAGTATTTTCCGATATAAACTGTATCAAAAAAAATGTAGCTTTCTTACACTATAGGACTTTTTTAACAGTTTAATATAATTTTTTTCATTTACTTTCAAATAATTTCATTATGATCGTTACCTTCATTTGCGGGTTGACAAGGAGAAGTCACATGGTTCTACGTGTTATCCAAAATATCTGGGGGGTTCTTTAACTCAAGAAAATATTTGTTGTTACACCACAGGACCTTTTTGAGGACTTTTTGGAAGTTTTTTGAGGGGGGAGGTGAAGACTGAATGGCAGCAGTGAAGTCAACTCAATCACTTCATAACAAGCGACAGTGAAGAATTCTTCCAAAAAAGAGGCTTCAAACTGTTTATTGCCACTCCCGGTCGAAGCTTACCGTCAAACTGAACCTAAAACTAAGAGAATTATACAATGTGTTTTTAAAACGACCACGCCCTGTAGCTTTGCTTTAGATACGTTTCATTAGCTTAATGCTAACACACAGTGAACAATTCATCAGACAGGCTAACGAATAGCATCGGTTTCATGGTACTTGAAGGTGTCTGATATTTTGCTGACGCGGCAATCAAGCCTAACACAAACGATTACTTTACTGCTTCTCGTTGGATAGCTCAATGTGCTAACATCCATTAAAGCCTGTTCCATGGTAATTCGATGTGTGTGTGTGACCCAGACATTTTCCCTGATAAACCTATTTTGGGCTCTCTATCTGCTTTTTGAACCAAACAACAATCAGGCAACGCACAGCAACGGAAACAATTCTACCAGGCAATAAACGGTGTTTTCCATAATGGGACCATATCAGCCGCTGCAACCACATCCGGGCACATCTTAAGAGTTTTTTTTTTTTTTTTTTTTGGTCCCTCTCTTGATGACATGACGTTGCCTTGTAGCCTATCTTGTTTTCTTTGTGGCTTATAGCAAAGCGCGCAGTTGTGATTACAGCATCCCCGCCGAGCTATAAACCCTTACGTTTTTTTTTTTGTTTTGTTCCCCCCCCCCCCCCCTCGCCGCTCCTTCCCTCAGAGTCGGATCCGCCGCATGTGGAACGACACAGTTCGTAAGCAGACGGAGTCTTCCTTCATGGCGGGGGATATCAACAGCACGCCCACGCTCAACCGTGGTGAGTGGTCCTCCTATTGCACCTCACCGTAGGCTGATGGAAATTTAGCGGCGTGTCACAAAAGCTGTCCAGCTGGAACCATTTCAGGAAGCGTAGACCTCGCCGCGACGTCCGGGTGGCATCGCTGGCACCAAGGCCGAGCGATTGAGAAAACAGGCTTGAGTGATAAATCCGGCCGGCTTCTTTCGCGCCCAAGTTTGAATGCGTGACGTGCCAATCGAAAGGAAAATGTTACGTGGAGCTTAATTGCCTCCGATAGATAGAGACACAACGCTGGCTGTGATTTATATTCCAATAGTTGAATTGATTCAAAAATGGACGTAATGGAAATTCAGTCATAGCTAACATGATCATTGAGGGAATGGCTAATTAATTGGCTTTCCGTTTGCTCGGATTAATGGCACCGGTGTAGACGTTTGAGAGCGAAATGGATAGCGCGCTGTAGAGCTAGAGTTAGCTAGCAGGCGAGCCATTATGTTTAGCTAAATTACAACATAAAGACGTAAGTACAATATAAATAAATGGATTAGAAAAGAAACGGACAGTTTGTGAAATACTTGAATTAGAACTTCATGTTGTTTTGGAAGAAAATGGAGCTTTTGACCTCTCCCCACTTTCCCCTCCTTAGTTAAAGTTAATGAGCAATAATAATATATTTTTTTAAATTTTCTATATCATTGCAAAAGTGTGTTTTCACTTATTTCTATTTTGCATTATATTAATTTTTAACCACACGCTGATTAAAAAGTGTAATTTAGTTGTGGGGCGTGAACAGATTAATTGCATTTCCATTCATTTCAATGGGAAGCGTTACCTCGATTTATGAACGATTTATCTTGCAAACAGGTGCACGGGAAAATTTGAGGTTCCACTGTAATTTGAGTTTAATTTGCCTTTATTTTAGTTTAATGCAAATTAGTGTATTATTTGTGTTAAAAAAAATAATATACATTTTGACCAGCCCATGTCACCCAACGTCAGCCGAGATGGGCCCCAGCTCACCTGGCAACTCTAATGAAGACAAGCCCTTTATTATTTCAAAAAAATTAAATAATAAAGTGGGTTAAATGTGATCTGCCTGCACCAGCCAAAACAAAAAGGAGCTCCAATTACGACGCTTCTTCGTCTTTTTGAGTTTGCCACTTGACCGTGTCTGTGATGCACAACAATTTTCTGCCATGTCCTGGAAGCAAGGTGCTCATGACACACACGCGCGCGCGTACAAATGATTTCCTTTGCCCTACTTTCGCTCCCCACTTCAATCTGGTGGCTCGGGTATTCCTAAGAGGACATCACAGGGAGCGTATCCACGTTAATTTGGTGGTGTTTGCCTCTTCGTGAAAAGGAAAAAAAACAAAAACAACAACAAAAAAAAAAACTTCCTGGCGACAGGAAGCATGAAAATGCGGTTGAAGCGACATTAGAGAACAAGCCAGCGAAAGTAGAAAGCAGGCGTCGAGCTTTGCCAGAGGCTTTGAGGGAGGAGCGGAAATGATGAATAAATAGCCGAGTGCTTATTTTTATTTTCCACGTGATGAAGGCCGTACCTGCAGCCCGCACTTAGCATCTGCGCGCTCTCCGTCATGCTGTCCTGTTTTTAATTTCATGGCATTTCTGCTCGCGGTTGCCTCGGGCCTTTTACACCGCAACCCCCTCCCCCCCCCCCCCCCCCCCCCCACTCGTGCTTTCACTTCTATTTGTCTTTTTGGTGGCATTCACATTCTCAGTGTAAAATTAACTGTGTTTCAATGGCTGCACTCCGGGACTGCATAATGGCATGCATTACTGTTCCCCGACGCCCCAAAGCCCACCCCGCCCCCCGCACCCCCTCCCCCACTCCTATCGGCACTGTTGAGAGCCAAAGGGATAGAAACGGCAATAACGGCAAACAGTAAGTTTGCCTTTCAATTGTGTTTTTTTACTCAAAGGTTACAATCAGGAGGCAGTGAAATGAGTCCATAAAACACCGCTGTTAACAAAAACAGCCCCGTTTGGAGCTACTGTAAACATTCGTGTCATTTCAGGTGTTATTACCCAGCGCCATCCACTGGGCTTGATTGGCATGCGTTCAATGCAAAGAGCCCATTTATGATTATGGCTGTTGTTGTTTTGTTTTTTCTTCTGCTATATTACAGCAGCCATGGGCAACCACCTTTTAGCCAACCCGGTGCTGCAGACTCGCAGCGGCACGTCTCCTTACAACACGCTGCTGGCTGAGAGCTTCACCCCGCCCTCGCCCGGCGTCTTCAACTCCACAGGTTAGTAAAAATTTACACACAGTCCCTTCCAACATTATTGGAACAGCCAGGTCGATTCCTTTTTTTTTTTGTATACATTTGGGTTTCAGCTCAAAAGATGAGCATCAGACAAACGTTGAGAATTCCGGCTTTTATTTCGTGGTATTTACTGTACATCTCGATGTGTTGAATAGGGATGGACCGATTATCGGCACCGTCAAAAAGCCAAATATCGGCAAAGGCCTTTTATGCTGGCCGATAATGAATCGATTTAAAACTGTGGAAATCAAAAGAAAGATATGTGAAATTTTCACATTTCTGTCATTTTGAAATTTTCATTTACTGTAGAAAACTACATGGAGCTATTGTTGAAGTTTTTATCCTTTTTAAGATACGCTGTAACAAAGATGTGTATTGTCAAAAATTTCTTGAAATAATAATTTTAAAAAAAAATCAATTTTATGCAAACCTGAAACATTGTTCAATAAACAAGACGTTGCAACAAAGTTTAGAGTAAATTTTTCTTTAGATTTTAATGCCAATATTTTCCTTTTTACTGAAAATGAATATCGGCTCCAAATATCGGTTATCGGCCTCCTTGACTACTAATAATCTGAAACAAGCATATTTTAAGCCACCCACTTTTCAAGTGAGCAAAAGTCTGCCAAACCCTTTTGTCTGACAATTTCCAGAAAAATGCATTCAAACTCATCGGGAGAAGCATCATCATGCAACAAGCCAATGACCGATCAATATCGGAAAATAACTGAGAGATGAATTGATTGTTAAAATAAGCGTTAGTTATAAATACTGTCTATACCTCCTTGGGATGTTGTTCTGCTAAATGCTTACACGGAAGCAGGGGTTGAGAACATTAGAGAGCACGTCTCCCATTCCATAAGACTTCAAAAAAAAATATCCATCGATGAGCTCGTTCGCCATTTTCCCCACAGTAGACAAAGGAAATGTGTTGACTTCTGCATGTGTGCTGTGCGTAAACTGTCAAACGGATCCAAGCAGGCTGCGCAAAACAAACAGCCTGACTTTGCCATCTGGCCTCGTCTCGAATCGCAATCTGATGAGTGTTGAAGTTTCGCCGCGACTTTGACTGCCAGCAATCACAAGGGAAACACTTGTCCCGTTGCTAAGCAGGATAATGAATCCAAAGAAGAATGGAGCGAAAAAAAGAATCTGTCCCTTCCTCAAACGAGGTTTGGCGACGGTTGGTGGATTTCTTTTATTCAAATCCAACCTCCGAAGGCACTTTTATGATGCATTGCAGCAAGTTTACACTCTGTATTGCTGAAATTTAAACCTAAAATCCGACAACCGAAATTGTGCTCATCAGTCATGCATTTTTTTTAAAATATTTTATAAGTGTCAAAAAAAAAAATCAATGCAAATATTAAAAATGAATCATGTTCGAGGGTCAAACTTCTGCCGTCATTAAACCTTCTATTGTATGGAAAATGTTTCGAATGAAAACATTTTTATATTATGACATAAAAAATAAAACTGTTCAAATCAAAGCAACTCATAAAACCTTTATGAACCGTACCGGCAATATTTTAAATGGCATTTTCTTGAATCGCATGAATTTTCTGGAACCTTTTAAAAATTCAAGCCCCCGGGAAGCTCACAAGTAGCGAATCCTTCCCCAAGCAAA
Source organism: Filicampus tigris (assembly GCF_054856515.1). Lineage (NCBI taxonomy): Eukaryota > Metazoa > Chordata > Actinopteri > Syngnathiformes > Syngnathidae > Filicampus > Filicampus tigris. Next base: position 5,659,385 of record NC_141232.1, read on the forward strand.
TGTGTTTTATTTATGTCATTTGCAATTTGATTTGAGTCATTCTCAATTCAATATACCTGATGCAACACTACAAAATTTCCTTTAAAAAATGGCTAATAGCGGTTGCTTACGTATGACATTTCCGTGACTGTTTATTCATCAATGTCGCAAATTGCATACGAGCGCCGGCAAATTTGCTGTTACTGGGCGAAATGCCAAAGAAAGAACTAAACTGGAATCCTGGTTAGCGTTAATTGATGCGTATTTGGTCAATACAAAGCAAATGAAATCATATGAAATTGTATTCACGTCTCCAAAAAGAATCCCAAAGAGGGGAGGTGGCGTTGTATTGTGAGCGTATGATAACTGCCAGCAAAAAAATATCACAGCTTCGCGGTATCGCCGTATTGCAATCACTGCTCTAGAATGTATTGTTTTGAAAAGTTTGGGTAGATTACAAGCAGAGATGGGCATTATACAAAATGTCGCCGGTCCGCCATCAGTCAGCGGCCAGGGTACCCGTCCCTCATTCGTCAGTCCGTCATTTTTCGTGACGATCCAAATTGTAATCGTCAGTTAGTCCGTCAGAAGTCCGCCGGTCCGTCAGTCAAAAAAAAAAAAAAAAAAAAACGTCAGAAAAACGAGCGGCTGACATGACCGGTCCGTCAATCTGACGGAATGCCCGCCTCTGATTACAAGAACTGTTTTTCATTGAACGTGCTCCGTAGCAAGGTCAAAGGACTGACTATCTACTTCTCTGCTCTTCAGCGGAAATGAACTGATGCTAGCCATGCTAGTTAGCTAGTTATCTTTTTAAAAGCATGGAATACTTCGAAACAGCCAACTGGCCCATGCCTAGTGGCACCATAATCCCAACGACCAAAAAATGAAATTAGCTCACAAAAGGAGGAGCTAACAGTGGATAAAAAGGCCAAACTCATAGAAGTTATGTACGCTTTTTAAAATATCTTTGTCGGCAGAAGTCAGTGCCTGAATTGGGCTGTTCATCCCCGAGAACGAGTAGGAGACGCAAAGATGGCTAAAGAGGCTGATGGATGTTTCATTCCATTAATGGTGGCCATTTAAAAATCTTTCAAAATGAATTGATCAAGTTAATGTTGCATTAAATGACACTTCCCGTCTTTCATTATATCTGCTTCATTCGGCATTCTCTCGGATGGACAGGAACTTTCCGAGACCCAAGTAAGTGTCTTCGGTCCTTACGTTTGAGCTTTCGATTTCATCGGCTCCAATGTCCGAATTGCTTTCTCTCCCTCCCGTGTTTGGATGCAGAGATCACATCCAAGGCCCGCGACCCCTGCGGAATGGAGACCCTGCCCCTGAACGGCAACTTCAACAACAGCTACTCCCTGCGTGCCGGTCCGGGCGGCGGCGGCGGCGGCGGCAGCTGTGACTTCCTCAGCAGCGGGGGCGGAGACAGCCCCCCGCCCCTGCTCAACCCACGCGGCTCGGAGACGCTGGGCGGCGGCGTCCGGCGGAATCTGTCCGACGCGGCGGCCTTCGAGAAGATGATCATCTCTGAGCTGGTGCACAACAACCTGCGAGGCGGCGGCGGCAACGGCGGAGGGAACGCGGCGGCGGGCGACGGCGGGGTGTGCGCGGGCGCGGCCGGGGCCATCCCCCGAGGAGCCGCCGGGCCCGAGTCGGGCGGCCAGGACGATGACTTTCCGAGGGACGGCGGGCAGCGCACGCCGCAGGATGTGGAGCTGCTGTACAAAGCTCTGGAGGAGCCCCTACTCTTACAACGAGCCCAGTCCGTCCTCTACCACAGCGACCCGGAGGAGTCGGAGAGCTATACGGCCGACCTCACCGAGAGTCTCGGCCACAGCGCTCAGAGTTCGAGCGGGCAGACGGGCAACAGAGCGTCGGACTCTCCCGCCCGGGACTCCCTGTACACCAGCATCACCAACCTGCGAGACTCTCCCTACCCGGACAGCAGTCCCGAGCCCCTGGAGGTGGTGCCCCGATCGGCCCAGCCCCCCGAAGAACTATACTACAGCTCCGGGAGGCCCGCCTTGGGCTCTCGCGGCGCCCCCATGCAGACCTTCTACCAGGCCCAGCCCAGGAGGCCGAGCGGGGACCCCGCGCACCAGGTTCAGGACGCCTCCCACAACGAGGGCGACGGACAGATGCAGCTGGTCACCAGCCTGTGACCGGAGCCGGCGGAAGGAAGTTCGGGGACTCAAGTGAGGGCCAGAGGCGCCTCCTAGCCTACGTCGCCCTCGCGCCGGTCCACTTCCTGCTTGTTTGGTTGCCTTTCTTTCTCTGAACTTTGACTGAACCAATAAAAGTGACAAACAGAGTGACCTTCAGGTCCCCAGAAAACGCCTTTGACTTTTTAAGGAGCATCGATCCACGCCGAGTCCTACCCGGTTCCTTTGGACCAAGTCCAGCGCTCTGAATGTACCGACCCCCTCCCCACCCCCGGCCACACTTTCCTCCCCCTTAGGATCTCTCAATACTTTGCTCAAACAAAAGTTCTGTAATGTTTCTGGAGACGAGACTATTATTTTGTATTTGCTCAGTTATTTACCCTTTCGTACCGACCATCATTTGCTAGTTAGCTGTGGAGACGAGTGGATCTAGTACGCCGTTAGGAGCTAAAAAAAAAAAAAAAAAAAAGAAAAGAAAAACGTCTCACAGAAAAGCTCTTCATTGTTGCCAAAAAAAAAAATCTCTATTGAGCCAGAACAACAGAAAGTACAACACACACACACACATCCAGAAGTGCTCATTATTGAACATTACAAATGAAAACAGTTCTCCATCTTCAGTTGAAGACGATTCAGAGGAGTTTGCCTTCTTTTCCTGGATCAGAGGTGGAGGTGCCCCCTGTTCCCTCTCCCAGACGCTTTTCACCCGCTGCCCCCCTCTCTGCCTGTTTGCTTTTTAGGCATTCCAAAACATGACTGCCTTGCTATCGTTTTTCGCTGAGAGTATTCCTTTTGTTGACTTTGGATTTGCATCCTTGGGGAGGCTGCCGCGCTCCCCGCTCCTCCCGTACTTGCTGTGTTAGAGCCTAGCCCAGCCGAAGTGGACTTTTGTCTCCTGTGTGTGGTTGTGACCGACAGCACTATAAACATACGTGTACATACAAGAACCGCAGAGTGATTCCGCTTTATTCCTCCCGTGTAAATAAATAGGGATGACAGCCGGATGATCAAAAGCAACAAACGTAAGGGACGCAATGAGAAACGATTTCTTGTACGTGCAACAAAAGAGAAAAATAAAATGGTTCTTTTTTGGGGGGAGTTTGTGAACCTAACTTTTTTATGGTAGGTGTCCTGAAGCTTTGTGGTTGATTGGGCGAGGGGGGGGGGGCAGAAGGAACAGCCTGGACCCACTCTCCAGCCAATTTTTTTTTTTTTTTTCCAAAATGCTTCGTTTTATTTTTTTTTTCCAGTATATTGAGTTTATATAGTTAGTTTTATAACCATAATGTGTTGTTTTATTTAGTTATCATTTCTTCAAACATAGTTTTATTTCATTTCATTTCTGAAAAGGCTTTGGGAATTTTACTTTCGTTTGTTTTTGTTAACTATAACAACCTTGTCCGACATACTGTGAATTATCCATGACAGAAACCGTACATTTAAATAATATTTTTGCCATTACCCATACTGTTCATTTCGAGCAGACTATTTTGGGTCGTGGTCTAATTACTCTTCGCACTCTATTTTTCTTGTGTTTTTAAGCACAAATGTGTTTTTCGGCCATACTTGATTCGTTCCTTCGCCACATGCAGGAATGTGTGCTTGTGACCCTCTTTTAGTTCCATTTCAAGGAGACATTTTAAAATTTCCGGCACACATTTCTAAGAAGTCCTTTCGGTCACTGCGGTGCGTTCAGGTGCAAGATGAAAGGGTAGGAAAGGAAAGAACCGGCGTAAAGATAAGAGCGAAGGGAGAAATGTGTTTTTCCGTGTACTTGTGTAAGAGATACATTGGAGAGAAATGAGTTGTCAGGAGAGAGGCGAGAGAACAACCAGTCCGAGCGCCATCTCACTGACCTTTAAGGAGCCCACTTCTCAGCTTTGTTTATCTCCCTTTTGCTATGGTTTATTTATTTTATGGATGTTTTCTGTCCCTAAAATATTTATTCACATTTGATTCATTCTTAGCATTGCGTTTGCTTTTTGAACTCACATGCTGTTCTTTTTTGCTTTTGCTTTTTTTTTTTTTTTTTTTTATAAAGTAGATGTTGCATCTATGTGAGGAGAGAGCAGGAAATGCGACTGCGAGACATCTTTCCTGTCACACTCAGGAAATAACTGGCGAGGTTCATGGGTAGGGTTAAAAGCAGACAAAGAACAGTGGATTTGTCTTGATACTTTGTTTGCATCCAGACTTAAATGAATAGAAGTAGTAATCGGGTCAAAAAATGGTTCGTGAGTTCATTCGTACACAATAACTTGAGACCGTTCACGCTCATGGGTGTGATTGTCAAACATACTCAAGTGCAGTTTATTCAACATTCGTCATTTTACATTACCATCATCATCATTATGACTTCACTCTTGGAAAATAACAATTTTATCGTAATATTATGACTTTGAGGTAATAGTAGCACTTTAATAATAGTACTTTATTTTTGTTCAATATTTTTTCCCTAAGGGCTTCTAAATGGCATATGACTTTATTTTGCAACTGAATTTTGTAAGTTTGGTTTTACTGTCACAATTTTTTTTAATCTGGACTTAATTCTCAACAGAATAAAAAAAAATCTAATCGACTTTATTCTAACAAAATTACATTTTCCCAGTAATATTATTTTTATTAATATTATTTTCACAGTTTCAACTTTTCTTCCAAATTTGTTCCCACAAATTTCCAACTTTTTACAACTATTAAAACCTTTTTTCTCTCAATTTTCTTTCACAAAATACACTTTTTTTTCTTTATTCTCACAATTGCCTCTTTTTCATTTTTGTAATATTCCGACTATTCGACCGTAAGCACAATTTTATTCTTGTAATTATTGTCACAAAATTGCTACTTTTTCTTAAGGTACCATGTCCTGACTTTTAAGTCTCACATATTTCAAACTTATATCTTGTAATATTATGACGACAAACGACAACTTTTTTCATGACGTTATTCTCATGGGTGACTTATCTCCTGTAGTATTTCCATTTCTTGTCATTTATTCTCAGCATATTGTTTTTGGTCCAAATATCCATCATAGGTCTTGTCATTAAAAATATGATCAATATTAATAAAATGCCCCAAAACCTGAAGAAGCTTGTAAATAATTCAAAAATGAAGCTCGCGGCTAAATCTAACGTTGCATCATTGCCGCTCTGCTTGTTTATTTATTTATTTTTGTTGCTGAAAAATAGTACGACCAAACCCCCGCAAAAAAAAAAACCCCATCTGAATTATTCAGGTTGCAAAAGGGTACAAGTGCAAATAGAGCTTCGATGGAGCATAACTTTGATTTGCAAGCGAGCCCTCGATATGCAGAGCAAATGTGGCCCTGGTCAGTTGACAGCGAATGAATGCGTGTTATCAGGCGGGCGCTGAAAGCAGCTCCCCTCATCTGCAGCCTAATTACCAGCATAATCACCACAATTAGCTCCTGTGTTATGATGTGCTGATGCTGATCTCCAGAGCTCGGGGTGAAACACCGTTTAGGCACCTTGGGCCTGATTTGGTCTTTCCCAGCACCGTGGCGAGCTCCCGTTTCTCCTCTCGTCTCATCCCCTTTTTTAATATCAGTCTCGGTAGGCCCCATTAGCGCCGCGCTTTCTATTGAGGGATGTTAATTTGTTTTGTCAAAAGCTTTGTTTATCCCGGATTAATATCTCAATAAACATAGGCCGCGCATACTGTGCTAAATGATGATGATTATACAGGAGGAAGGCTTGCGGCCCACGCTGTTGGATGAGGTGGGTTTTTTTTGTTGTTTTTTTTGTGCTGGGGGACTTTCTCCTGCTTTCCAAACCTCTGATTACACTGATGGTATACTCATTTGTAGTACTGCACTGGGCCTCGCTCCCCCTTTTTTAAAATTTTTCTACCATGTACATAAATTTGTTTGTTCAAGCCCGCAGCTTATTGTCAGTAGGGAGCAAAAGTGTGTCGATGTTCAGCACGTTGACGAGTCAGTTCACTTGCGTTTGACCCCTTTTATGTTGCAGCGGAGGAACCGAGGATTCGTTGCGTTTCAAGAACCTCTCGAAAACCGCAACAGGATCCTTGAAAGGCTCGGCGTCGCAAACCACTGCTCACGAGGGGAAACGTTTGCTCAGAAAGGAAAGGAGTTGTATTCAGGCACGAATGCCGGACGGTCCGGATGGAAGGACGTCATGTCGCAACGAGGCTTTGACGACGGCGAGCAAATGGCGCAGCCACGTTTTGGCCTGGAATAAAGCAGAGTCCTTTAAGGTACCTGAATGACTAACGCCATGGTTGTGAAAAGAAGAACCGTGCCTTCCGTGGTCACATAATTACATGCGAAACCAACTACGACTGAACGATTTTGAAAAATAATCTAATTGCAATTTTATTTTCCTCAATATTGAGATTTAATATGCGATGATTTGTTTTTTTCAAGTTCCTCCTTCCACAATCCATACGTTAATCTGTATTACAATAAACATGATCTGATTTATTACACTATATAAATACATAAAATACATACCCGTACATATAAAAATCAATTCTACCAACCAAACAAATATAAAAGCAGATTATTTTTCCTCAAATTGCAACATTTTTTATTTGAAAATTGAAAAATTCCACTACATCACAGTGATACAGTGATTGAATTGGATTAATTGTTCAGCGCTAGCACCAACCCACGCTGCAGGAAAAAAAAGCAGTTCAACTATAAAGGTGCACCCTATAAAGTTGAATTTTTCCCTAAAAAAAAAAAAAAAGACAAGCCCCCTAAAAGATTTTAGTAATTGCATATAGATGCCACAAGTGTCATTAAGCATCAACACTTTGCTTCATGGATGTGCACAATCATGAACCCATGATACTTATTTGACTGTATAAAGTTGGTAAATTATTCAACACAAGCCACCTTTACATGAGGCTCATCAATGGCATCAACACATTTCATTCACCTTTCGACATTGGCACACAAAAATAAATCTTAGGGAATGCGTCGAGGTGCATTCAAGGATCGCCGACAAAACAGGACAACTCAACTTGGATTTCTGCGCAACTATTCTGTTGACAGCTCATTCCATTTATGCTGATGTTTGCTTTGAGTCTGAATACCTCAGAACCGTTTACCTTCCGCGAGCATTTCTTTAATGTAGTCGAGATTTAAGCCATCCGTAGATTTCTAGACCAGTAGCATCATTTTCAACTTGATTCTACTGCTGACTGGGAGCCAGTGTAAATTCTTGAGGACTGGAGATATTTGCTCTTCTCCTGAGCTGCAGCTGTTTGATGCTCTTCTTTTGGTCGGCGATGAATACTGCACACTTTGGTCGGTCCAGACGGATGGATTTCTGCATATGGCGACAGTTTCAGAAAAAAAGAAGCAACGTCATGGTTCGGCCCGGAATAACGGCAAGGAGCCGTTTAAGGGTCCTTGAAGGTATCAAAATGACCTCAAAATATGCGGAGTTACTCACTGATCATTTCCAACCGCTGGATCAGAAGACGAGCCGGTCCTTCTGCATCGCTGAAGAAGTCCCGAGAGAGGACGGCATCGGTTGCGGCAGGCACGGGTGGCGCAGCGATAGCCTGCGGTGGGGCAGGAGGGCTGGGCGGGTGGTCGCTTGCATTTGCGGCGAGGCTGCATGTGGAGATAAGGAGATGGATGCGGCGCTTTGTCTCAAATGACTCTCAGTTGGTGGTTTGCAGAGCAGAGGTTATCACGCCGCGCTTCCAATGGAAAGCACTAAAATAAATGGGCTTTGTTAGAGGCAGAAAAATGTGATTGTCCTTCTCTATGAAGCCAAAGACATTGCTGCTGGTTTTTTTTTTTTTTGGGGGGGGGGGGGGGGGCGCTACCCTGTTTGATGGGCAGATAGGACTGCATGTCCAAAGTAGGGCAAATGTGTCTTTTTCAAGCCAGATGTACCAGTGTGTCAGAAAAGTTCCAGGACTGGTTTTAGCTGCTGTCGGTCCTAAATAAAGGTCAGACACAATCACAGCGTGATTTGTTTTTCTTCAAAACCCATCGTGGTCAAAAAGACAAAAATGGACCTCGCTGTATTGCTCACTAACAGCTCCGATGGCACTGTCAGAATTTGGATTTGATAGAAAACTGTCATGTTGCTGTCATGCAGTTTGTTGAAGTCATATTACAAATCTAAAAATACACTACATGTTTGTCTGGCAGCATCTTAAAGAGAGTCGCTTTGATGTGTGCGTATGAGTGTGCTGAGTGTGCGCACGTGATGTAATTAATTTTTTACAGCGCTCACAATATGCATGTAAACTTGGGGCTCGCCTGCCTCACGATTCAAATAAATGAAGAGACTGAATGCGAGGCTCATGTTTTATGCATACGCCCGGCCTGCAGGTTCCAGCCGCATTGTGCTGAGCAGCTGTGGGCCCAGCAACATTAAGAACAAGAAACTACTCCTTTGAAGCGTACATTCAATATGAAGCTTTTTTTTTTCTTCTCCTTTTTCACCATTTGGATTATGCTTCTGCGTCCGATGACAACGTAGAGATGCAACTACTCCAAGGTTTGTACACCTGATTGCTTCATTAGGCACAGCTGCACAATCAAGATCAATATACTCAGATCGTGTCAATCAAAAGTGAGCATTACCTGTCATATTTTTATACGACTCTTAGACATAATATAATGAAATAAAATGTGTGGGTTTTAGGGCCTTAAGGAGTATTTTAATGGAGATTAAATGCATTTTGGGGGGGGTGTATGTAACCTAACCTATATGTGTGGCCAATATTGTACATCATGTGTTTGATTCATTTTCAGCCTACAACAATTATGAAATGAAATGGTTTCATTCAGGCTATGCATGTTGTTGTTTTTTTTAGCACACGAATACTTGTTTCGAAGGCTAAAATAAAAATTCCCATGACGCACCGCGCGAGATGATGATTACATCCTTCCTCCGTCGATGACAGTCGGTCAACTTGTTAGCCGTCAAAAAAAAAAAAAAAAAAAAACTAGTTAGCTGTTCATTTAGCTCGTTTGGGTCTATTTTAAGAGGTACATTTTACGCACGTAACAAGTGGAGAATATGTTTGATTCGAAAAATACATCATGTTCATTTGTAATCTAAACGTCAAAAAGTGTTTGCTAGTGTATTAGCTTAGCCACCGGTGTTTGCATGTGTTGTAGTTTAACAAGGAAGTACGGTGGCTTATAAGGGAACAATCCAAATGATAAAAGTGAGCCTTTGAGTTGTCAGACAAAGGGTGTGTGGGTTTTTTTCCCCACTAGTATGACCCACATTTGGTCACATAATTGCTGTAACTTGTTTTATGAATGTTTCTTGTTTTATTAAAGTACTAATTGTAATTGATAGCATAACGTATGACAGGTGTACACTGGTATTATGGAAAGTTTACTTTTTAATGGCTTGTATGAAAAAAGTTGGGTCTTTGACCCAGTGACAAAACGTGAAGTTAAACAACCACTAAGTCTCGTTTTTTTTATCTGCCTATTTCAGAAAGTTTGTCCATGCAAGTTATCCGAACTTGAGAATTGGGTTAACACAATTCTGTCCAGACGTCAGACTACACGCAAACATTTCAAAGGCTAAAGGTAAGGTGTTTTGCACCAATTAGTGTTCGCTAACAGTGCAAACTACTTTTTGGTTGAATATTTTGTAAGTGAAATATGTATGGGTGCTTGCTTTTTGGGGGTGCATCATTAAATTAGTCATTGGTGGCTTTGCACATTTGAATTCTGAATGTAGCCAGTACTCTTAAAAATGCTCCAATACTACACACCTGATCGGGTTGGCATGACAGCTGTGTGGAGATACTTACACAACATGGATAACAACACTTTTTAATTTATGACTGCAAATTGTGCTGCAAAATGGATGATTAATTCCGCACTAGTGCATGCGCCTCGCCAAATCATTGATTTGAACCAGAGTGTGACAAGTGGACATTGTTTTGATTCTTTATCCTTTGTGTGTTTTGACGGAAGAATGAGAGAAATCTCTAATTAAGACACCTGCAAACTGTTATAAATTGCAAGAATAGGATAATGCTGCAAGTCTCATTAACATTCTGATTGGGGGGGGGGGGGGGGGGGTTTGAGCTCCGGTAAATTTAAGCCTTATAACATTTTTAAAAACATCATTTTTCAGTACACGTGGTGTAATCTTCCGTCACACTTGTTGTTAGCCGCCATGCTGGACAACTCTTACCTGGTGGCCAACGCTCGCTACTGTTCCGCTAACATGGCACTCCTAACATTCTAATTACTGTTGGGCATCCTTGGGTCCCTTAAAGTGCAAAATAAATCCAAGCTGTTGTTATTATTGGAGTTTATGTACATGCATAGCAAGCGTCAAGTGATCCCTGGCATAATGAGAGTTGCTCAAGAAATAAATGTGACCTTTAGGTGACTTTTGCTTTATCTACCTTGCGGGCTGGGCGCAAAAGCAGGTTGAATTGCATTTTCTTTTCCTCTCAATGTGGCGTGAACTCTTTGGGGGGAAGCTGCCAATGACTGCTCCGAAACGCGGCTGCATCATTACAAGCTGCTTGGTGGCTAATTAGCTCATGTGGAGCTATTACATGCACCCGAGCGTAGAAGCGACAGCTTTTGTTGCACAACCCCCTCCCAAACTTATGCAAGAGTCCCTGCGTGGCAATGCGCCAAAGCCTTGGCCATGCGCTCACCCCGGTTGATTTTATTTGTATTTCCACACGAGCACTCAAACTGTCTTCCCAACAAAGCTCACCCGCAAACACTCTCTCCAGGTCAAAGAGGAGCTTTTCCTCAAGATCTTTGCACATTAAAGCGAAACTTAAAATAGAGATCCATTGACAAATCAAGGCCCAGCAGATCCCACGAGATATGAGTACACTATTGAACTGATCCCGAACCCGCATTTTCTCCCTCGTGCGGTTTTGCGAAGTTAACGGCCGCCATACATCAGGCCACGTCAAGGCTGACACTTCTTTTAAACGCATTTTCTAATTACCAGAACAGAAAGGCTAACGGACTCAAAGGCAATAAAAAAAAAAAAGTACAATTTTTGATTTGTTTTTCCACAAGATTTTATTTGTATGCAAGTATACAATGAAAGAATTATTTTTATCCAGATTTTTTTTTATTGCCCCTCTGTGTCATGTAGTTGGTACTCCTGATCATTTGTCCCAAAAGGTTTACATACATAATTGAATTGAATTGAGAGAATGACTTCAAGAAAGAACAACAAAACAGACAAGATCAAGCTAAAGTAAAATGAAACATTGTGTTTAGGTTAATGTGTCCAAAACCATTACCAAATATTAACCAATGCTCTATATGAACATCAGTATAGTACTTAGAAAACTGAGGGACCAGAAACAAAACAAAACAGCCATAATAACAACCACCTATCAAATATACCAATCAAAATGTACAACGTACAAAATAATAATAATCCTCCTCATTTTGTAAAGATCATTGATTTGTGATAGTCTTAACTGGTTGATGTTTCATCTCCATTATTTGATATTCAGATTTTGTATTTATGTATTTTATTTTGCTATGGTTGTGCATTTGTGGATCTTAAAATTTGCCGTGTCTCTTAATTTATACCCCCTCCCCCTTCTTAAAACATTTTAATTTAATCCTGCTAAAAAATTGTTCCCTGGCATTGGAAGGAAGATGTGCTGACTGAAATATAATCTATATAATATATAGAAGCAGTGTATAATGTGTCCACCACATATGTATTTATAATAATACCAATATTATTATAATTAATAATTATAATACCTAAAAATATATATATATATATGTATATGTATATATAAAATCTTTGTGTGTACGCATTTCCGTGCAACCCTTCTTGCCAGTCGATGACTCTGCATCAATATTCTGCAGCAACAAAATGAAATGAAACATTTTTTAGATGACGTACATTTGAATCAGATAGATACAATATTTAAAATATGAAGACGAAAAGAGGGCGGCACGGCGGTCGACTGGTTAGCACGTCCGCCTCACGGTTCAGAGGTCGTGGGTTCGATCCCGGCTCCGGCCTCCCTGTGTGGAGTTTGCATGTCCTGCGTGGGTTTCCTCCGGGTACTCCGGTTTCCTCCCACATTCCAAAAACATGCATGGTAAGTTGATTGGACTGTCTAAATTGCCCCTAGGTGTGATTGTGAGTGCGGATGTTTGTTTGTCTCTGTGTGCCCTGCGATTGGCTGGCAACCAATTCAGGGTGTCCCCCGCCTACTGCCCAAAGACAGCTGGGATAGGCTCCAGCATGCCCGCGACCCTTGTGAGGATAAGCGGTATGGATAATGAATGAATGAAAGACGAAAAGAAATGACTAACTTACACAGAAGAAACAAGTCAAACCAAATCTTGGTCAGGAGCCCTGCAAACACAAGCGGAGACATCAAGGTCATACACAAATTCTACTTGGCCCTGCTCTCACTTCTGCCGTGTTTTTAACACACCTATCTTGTAGCGGTTTTTTGACTGCCTCGAGGATCTGACCATTGTGGAGTTCCCCACTGATGGAGGAGAATGAACCATAGTATCAAAATCCGAACACCAATGGATAGGATAATACTGCAAGTCTCATTAACATTCTGATTGGGCTCCGGGTTGAGCTCCGGGGAAAAGAAAAAGCAGAAACAAAAATGGTTCAAAACAAATGGCAACATGGTCGTATGGGGCGTGCCGGTAAAGCTACGTTGCAACACCACGAGATGATCAATTTTGCATTTTTCAAGATAAAAAAGGTGCAAATTTACAAGAATAAAGTCATTTTCAAGATGCATTTTGAAGTATTATATTAAAGTCGGTCCAAATATGTAAAGCGTGCACTTTTTCCAAATGATACAAGATCATTTATTGTAATTGTTTACCACTGCAGGTAACTGGGACAGACTCTGATTTATGGCCCAACAACTACAGGAAAAAAAAAAGTAATATTACCACCCTCCCCCTCTCTCAGACTATACTGTATCATCAGTTCCGTGGCATCAAAAGCTGCACTGAAATAAAGCAGAACCAGGATTGAACATGAACTGCTTATCAAAAATGTTGTTTATAAGTTCAAGTTCAACAAGTGTGCGAGATTTTCTCAGTCAATGGAAGTCATGTTTCTTGTTGATTGATTGAGTTTGTATTTGAGCTCATTTTTCAGAACAAAAAAAAAAAGTTCATGACAAAAAAAAAAAAAAATCACCTTGTCACCATTTGTGACAACAGTATTGCGTTTTACTTGTTCAGTGTTCAGTTGCTTCCACTTTACATGCTTCCACTTTACATCTGACCAGTGTGAGTGAAAACAGTGAAGAGCCCCGAGAATATTACAGTACATTATGAAAATGTGAGCTCACCAATTACTCTGAGTGGATCGTAGCATGGGCATGGCATGCGCTACAACTCCGTTGATGTTCCTGGTCAAGAAAAGCGGGAAAGCTTGACAGTACCCCACAATCACAGCAGCCACGACGAAAAGAAATCCAGCAACGATAACCCCGAGCCCTGTGTGAATATGTACAGTAAATGTTATTAACTCCTGCATCCATGCTGAGACTGCGTCAGACAAAAAAAAAAAAAACATGTTTGCCGATTCAATCGATTAATTGCTCACTAAGATCACGTCTCTTGCCGTTGTCAGGAACACCGGTCATGTTCACTGACTCGCTGTCGTCAGGCCTCACTGTGTGAGAAAAGACATTTTGCGGTTTAGTATGCATTCATACTTGCAGCATTGCACCGATTGTTTACTTGGCCGAATTATGGAGCTCCGACTCTCGGTACTACACATGACAGATCCTAGATCAGATAAAGCGTCAATCTCAGAACAGGCAAATCACTCCACCTGTCATGTAAGGACTTCTCTCTGGCTGCGCAAAATGACAGAGGACTGCTTGAGTCAGTCAAAAGCAGCCAGAAATATCCATGAAAAAAATTAATTTGGTGAGTCACACTCCTTACACCCGTTTTTTGACGAAAAGAGCCAAATTGTGGTTTCATATGAGGTGAGTCGCTGTCCTGTGAAAAACTGTCCATTTTTTTTTTTCATTTTTTCTTATTTTTACGTGAATGTGGTTTCAGCATTAACGTGAAAACATCTCATGAATGATCCTAAATCACTTTAAGTGAAATGAAAAAAAATTTTTGAACCAGCCACACTCTGGGTGCTCAGCACCCCCAAAGCTCTGAACCTAAAATCGCCCCTGTTTGTACCCATTAGCAGTTGATTCCATTTGGTTAAAATGTTATGTCATTTTAAAAGGAAATTCTCTCTGAATGTTCGGAACTCCTGTATCACCCCTGGCCTAAGGGATTCTTGCTATCTTACCAATAGTTTTATAGAGCACACATTCTTCTATATGTACGTCACTCTCCTGAAATTGTTAAAAGAAAAAAGGCAATCAGTCATGATGGACTCAAGGTTTCACAAAATCACACAAACAAATACAGTAAAGTTTAAAGCTCAAAATGTAAATAACATAACTTACGTTACGATATATGGCCATTATTTTGGTGTCCCTAAAGTGTTTAGTGATAACGGACGTGTTATCCATCGATATTACATCGCCACTTATGGTAAACTCGGGTGGAGTTGCTGTAAAATTTCCTTGAGCGATTATTATCTGTTAGGAAACAACATGAACAGAAAATCCAAATGAATATGAAGCACCATAAGAATCAAGCTTCACTTGAGCAGCGAAGGCATTTACACTTGAAATCCAGATACCTCGTCTTGATAAATGATAACTAAACCGCTGGCGCGAGGGATTAGATATTGGTTTCCACCATCGATTTCAATATCTTGTTTGAAGACCTCCCGAGGCACACACCCTGCGAGAAAAGGGGGAAAAAATCTGCTTCGTCATTCTGCTAGAATATCGAAAGTCCACCACCTATTTCTTCAGTCGAGGTCAAAATGTTATTATAAACAACTTCTAGAAGTAAAAAAAAAATATTTCGTCTACCTGGATCTCCATTGGCGATGACGACTATAGCCAACACAATGATTT
Source organism: Filicampus tigris (assembly GCF_054856515.1). Classification (NCBI taxonomy): domain Eukaryota; kingdom Metazoa; phylum Chordata; class Actinopteri; order Syngnathiformes; family Syngnathidae; genus Filicampus; species Filicampus tigris. The sequence continues at coordinate 5,674,507 of NC_141232.1, forward strand.
GTGCCTTCATTTCTTGTGATACTAATGGTGACCGTATTGGCAGCGTCCGCATTCTTTTCTAAGATAATTTATTTGTTCTCATTTTGAACACTTAGGACGCACCTACGATGACGTACACACGGAAAGTCCCGCTCCCTTTGCCTTTTAGTGGTCCAAAAAGGAGATATCTAGCTTATCTTTTTGTGACTAATCACAAGGGGGCGCCCTTGCCTTGCAAGTTGGCCATTCAAGTATGTGGAGCAATAAGAGCACAGTACTGTACATGAGGACATGTGGAACTCCAAATTAACTTTAACTGGTCTTAACTTGTTTTCTCCATTCTTCCTCTTCATCACATTTGAAATATAATTTAAACTAGATCACGTTGTATTCATAAATGGCAGCACAGTGGTTATCACGTCTGCTTCACAGTCTAGAGGTTCACGCCTCTTACGTGGCCTCAGGTTACCTCCCATCTTCATAAAGCATGCAGGGTAGGTTCAGCTAGGATAGGATGGATATAAATCATAATTTAAAATCTGATCAAATCACATTATATATTTTTTAAACCTAAAAAAAATCATTTAGGTTTAGTTTTTAAAAAATATCAAGAATTTAGCAAGCAATTGTTGGGAAATGCTGAATGCTCTCCTGTGTGCTGTTGGATCTGGACTGTTCCGTGACACAGCAGACAGGGAGGCCGCTGACAGACAGACACGCACGCACGCACGCACGCACACGCACACCGTGTGCAAAGATAATGCAGGAGCCACCTTCATTGAGAGCGCATCTTCTCTGGTCCACCGACAAAACACAAACCGTCGTCTGTGTCACTTGATGTGGGCCCCTCTCTATCACTTGCCTCCCTCCATCACTCCATCCACCCTCAACCCCCCTCCACCGTCCCCCCAACCCGTCATGTCATCCACCGCAACTTGACCATCATTATGACTCTCGTCTAGGTGGGTTCCTTAATTAAACAAAGGCCATTTAGGGTAAATAATTACTATTCTAGTGGTGAGCCTCATCAGCCCTTGTCTGTGCAGCAGCACTTTGGTAGCGGGCCAATTCAGGCGCTGGTATTTGGAATAATTAGGCAGAAAGAAAAAAAAAAAAAAGAAGGAAAAAAGGTTCACTGTTATGAGCCCAAGTTAAAAAGGTTTCGCTCACTCTCTCTCTATTGAGAGCGTGTGAGTTGTGGAGTCAATGGCGAGGCCAAGCCACACTCTGAGAATTCTGAGCAGCATTGGAACAAAAGTGCTCGGCTGCTTTGCACTCTGCTCAATTTCACTTGGACTCCAAACAGCAAATACAGGGACAAAATATCCATATTAAGATACAGTATATGACTTTTTTTTTTCTTTTTTCAAATCCAAACCAAAGGTTGTAGATGCATATTTACACATGTATCTAGCATAAATAGAAATAACCTTTTTTATATATATATATATATTTTTTTTTTAAAGAGGATGTCATGTCAAAATGTTCTATACAATACTCTGTGCGCCCCAACTAGTCTAAACACGGTATTCTGATAAATATTGTTTGTGTCCATTTTTATCCATCCCAGGAGGCAGCCATTTTGTCATTGCCGTCAACTGAAAATGACATCGCGGTGCCAAAGGGCTCAGCTTGCAAACGTTGCATGATCAAATTTAGACAGGTTAGCCGTGATTGGTTGTTATCTGATTTTTTTTTTGTTTTTTGTTTTTTGTTTCAATTCACTTTAAAATAGGTTTTATACTAATAAGAAGGTAATGATTAGTTTTCCATTCCAATGAGAGCAGCTTCATCAAATCCCCTCTTGAGTCAAAGTTGACAAAAATGCAACAACTTCCTGCTTGCGACAGCGATTGAACTTCAAACAAGGAAGCTTCTTGTCGATGCAAGCGCCCACTGCAACCTGTCATCTGATTTCCCCATTTGGCCTTTCACAAATCCTGGGAACATAATTTGGGAATATACTTTTTTGTTGTTAGGGGGCGGGGGGGGGGTTGACTGTCTGGAGGCACATGTTGCTCAATGTCAAGAGAGCACAGCGGTCCGGCTCTATGGATCCACTTTCCAGCGCGGTCTCCTGAGAGGGATCTCTTTCGAAAAGCAAATGTCTCTGTTTGAAGTGTGGCCTCCGGTTCAACTTGCTCTGCCTTTTGCTCTCCTCCACAGGGCCTGTTTTCTCTCCCTCACTTTTTCTCATTCTAACTCTCTTCCCTCCTAAAATATGAGAAATTGAGAGCAAATTGAAATCAAATCAAATTTGCTCTCTGACCCAAAGTACATTTGTACGAAGCAAAATGAGTTGCCGACCCCAAGCACGTCTTGCAACTGTAGTGTTGGTTTTGGCCACTTCACTCGGTCGGTGGCATTTGCATTTTTGATTTCTTTTTTTGATTTCTTTATTTTTATTTAATGGGACGTAGCAGTGATGACCAGAGAAAACCAAGTCACAAGAAGAACATGGAACTTCCACACTGCCTCAGCCGAGATTCAAGGTGTGCTCTCCACGAGGCCCACCGTGCCCTTTTCGAAGCAAATTCAGAACCGGATGACCATAAGGGCAGTCATGTTCTTTACTCTATTCTGCCACTTGTGATTCAGGACTGGCCTAAGTCTCACTATTTGGTAGGCTAAAGCTCATGTGAGCGTGTCTTGTTACAGCCCTCCGGTCCTTGATAAAGGCCAGCATTGTGCAAGCAAATCTCTTCCGAAACAATTGAGATTTTTCAACTGAGACCTTCTGTTGTTTCTCTTGCGTCACACGTACATGTGCTTCAACGCACATCCACTCTGTACATAGCGGAAGCATATACTTTACAGTATACCGACAACCACTGCAGAAATGCGCACTTTTCGACCACTGCGATTCACTTTGCTGAAATGAAAATGACAATAGACATGACGGCAGTTAGAGAGCGCATCAGGGCGTCTGTAAATGGCAAGTCGATGCGGTGCTGTAAAAATGGCAGTCGGGTCGGAACGTCTATCACTGTCATGTTTGGTTAGGGCAGCACCTTGTGTAGCTCTTCACACTCGGCTGAGTCCTGTGGTTAAATAAACAAAGCTTTGCGTTTGGTTTTGCCACGGATCAGCGCAGCAATCGGGCACTCACCTGGAAAACCGGAGAGCGAAAACGGAAAACAGAATGAGAGCATCACACCGCATTTAAAAAGCCTTACAAGCAACTGTTTTCTTTAACTGGGATAGCAAAATCCGCTCACGTGTTATTCGATCCACCGGTTAAGTCCCTGCTATGGCTCGCTTGGTCAGTAAGGCCAAGGCCAAGATCATATTTTGCGTGGAAGGTATTGAAACTTGGCACACGATGATTAAAACAAAGATGGAAGAGATAAAGTCCATGAAAAGTAATGATGGCTCCATTCCATAGAACAGAACATTGTTTTATGCGTTTTAAATGTCTTGGACGCCAGCCACATGAAGAGATCTTCTCAATTTACTAGTTTTACACAGCATTTACATCAGCATTCGGATGGATGGATGGATATTGCTTCAATTTAGTCATGCCCAACAGCCTTTGAGGACAGAATTCATTTTGAAATATGGAAAGAGCATTCTCTTCATTTTAGCCCCACGACGTGAGGATAAGCGGTACAATGGATGGATAATGTTAGCGCTTGTAGCTAACATCAGCTAGCTCAGTTAGTTTGTTGCCGACACACAAAAGCAACAACAAACCACAAGAGTAGACATGTTAATCCCTTCATTTTATTTTGAAGGTTCTATTTGACGCAGACTGAACTATATTGTCATTCAGCGCAGATGCTGTCACAGAACGAAATGTCAAATGCGCAGCACGATATAAAAACACATAATAGTCTTTAAAAACAAAGACTAAAGACAACCCATATGTAAAATAAAAACAAAACTGTAAATGAATGTTACATTACTGGGCTAATGTGTTGTTTGGTTCCAGTCAAATAGGTGATTAATGCTACCTTTCCTATCGCAAAATTTGTATTCGCTAATGTAGCTTTAATTTAGCTAGCTTGCTAGGTAGGTACTGTAGATCGAAAATAGAGAGAGATGGACGGATACTGTACTTGGAGCCATAAAATACAAATTTATAGGTTATTGTAAGCTAAATTAGCCCCAAACTTTCCGATTCATCATTGACATTAGAGATAGCTAATGTGGCTGACATTGTCCTAATCAGGCAAAGATATTTTTTTGAAGGAAGCAGAAGTCAATCACGACTACACATTTTATTATCTTGCTGTCTTAAATCAGACTCAGTTTTCTATTCACTTTTACCCATAGCCTAGCCAGTCAAGATGTTGCGCTCAGCCAGTTTAAATACCCAAACACTTTTTTTTTTTTTTTTAATGAGTTGACTTTTAGATTCACGCCTTCCTCAACATTTTGTGCGCATGCCGGCTCTTGTCGAAGACAGCTGCTGGCCGTCTAGACAGACAAGAGGGCACTTCTGCGCATCCAGGCCTGGGATTGTTTCCCTGTCACTGCCGTCCTTCCTCATCTTCCCGAATGGAGGTCGGCTTACAGGCTTTTCCACTGCCGTCATCTCTCTCCACAAACGAGAGGAAGGGAAAAGATAATTACAGGACAGAGGCAACCATAACTCACCACCACCTAAGGTTAACACTAATAACAATGGTAACCGGCAGCCGTGACATTGTTTCTTAATTACACCAAACGACTGTAAACAATCCGTCTTAAAAAGCTGCTTTGGTCCACCTGTTGCCCCTCCGCCTCAGGAAAGGGAGTATTTATTTTAAGAGAGGGATGAGAAGAATATGGATGATCATGTGACGACAAAAAGAAAGATATTACTGCCATTCGAGGCACTTTGGATGATACTGAGAGGTATATTGCATAAATCACTGCATTCAAGATTTGGATTACAGGAATAATATCGGATAATACAATATAGAGATGGACCGATATGTTTTTATCAGGGCCGATATCGATTATTAGTAGTCAAGCCGACCGATAACCGATATTTAGAGCCGATATAAATTTTTCGTAAAAAAGAAAATATTGGCATTAAAATCTTATAAAAAAATTTTTTTTTTAATTCTTAACTTGGTTGAAACGTCTTTAAATGTTTATTTAACAATTTTTCAGAAATGTAGATTTTTTTTGGGGGGGGGTATTATTACTTTAAATTTTTGACAATATACATCTTTGTTACCAAATTCTAATAAAAAATTCAGGGAGCACCCAGGGTAGTCAGCACGTTTTAAAAAGTGAAATGAAAATAATGAAAAAATATCTCCATATAGTTTTCGACAATAAAAGAAGTCCTCCAAAATTTCAAAATGACAAAAAATTAGACTTTCACATATCTTTTGTGCATATATATTTTGATTCCAACACAATTATAAATTGCTTTATTATCGGCCATCAGATGTTTTAAAAATTCCGAGACGATGTTGGTCAAAACGCAGAATATCGGTCCCGGCCGATAATCGGTCTATCCCTAATACAACACACGCTTCTCAGATTCATTTGTTCCTTATTTGTGTGCGTGTGTTGGGTCTATTCAGTGTGTGAATGTTGAGGATCAACGGACTAGTAATTGCCGGAAGGTAATATTTATCTGCCCATGTGTGATGTCATAACAGTTTGTGCTAGCAGCTTATTTAAGCTAATTTACTAGATAATATTTTTAATGAGCCTGATGTGACGGCGGTTTGTTTGTGTTGAATAGTTTTTTGAATGTAGTCAATTATGTACCATGTACATGATTGACGCATCGTGTTGTTAATTCTTTAAGTTCCTCTACGTTTTAAGTGCTCTGCCTCCATCTTGTTTGCAGATTTTATGCTATACGCGGTAGCTATGCCCTCAAATAACGGGGGTTCACTCTCTTTCAATTCAGCTCGGCTACAGCGTCTCAGCATTCACACTTAACCTTTTGAGGGAATTGCATTTTGTATAGTCAGCGGTATTCCAGGCAGGACTGCACTGATAAGTTCAGCCTGCATCACGCTCCGTACAACGCATGTCTAAACATTGTCCTTGAAGTGCTTGATTGTTGTGTTACTGTTGCCAAGGGGACGCTCGGCTGTCGATGTATCCCCCAGTTGTTGGGATTTTTTTTTTTTTTTTTCCCCCCTTTTTTTCAACACTCACTGCACTTCCGTACTGCACGCATTCTTTTCTCACACGCGATCGTCCTCTCATTCACAGGAAGTCCAACACAAACATTAACGCTCCAACGCATGCTGTGGCCTCCCTTGCTTAAAATACATCATCGTTTTTTTGCACTATTAAGTTTTCTACTCTCCTGCGTGCTAATATTGCACCTTATTCCCCATGAGTTCGCTTTAAAGAGACGTTAACCGCTGTGTAATAAAACAAAAATAAAATAAAAATACTCGCCTCAACAACAGAGTGCTAGCTAGCTGGTGGCGTGGCATCGCTGGAAAAAAAAATAAAATATATATATATATATATGAAATTTCAGCTTTGAACAGAAAACATTTCCTAGATGTGCTGATACCTCTCCTTGGTTATTGGATATTGAATACATATGTTAAATATATGATGATGTATGGTTGTGGGGCAAACTAAGGTGTTAAATGGTTATTTTGTATACCTGAAAAGGCGGGTTAGGTCCAACCTTTTGACGTTTTCCTGAGTAATTCAAGTTTGTTCAAGTGACTTCATGGCTGCCCATTTTGTTAACATGAGCGTCACGGCATACTTGTGTCACGGTTTGCAGGGGTGAGGCTCGGCGGGCCCACCTTGAAGACCCAAATCATGTGCTTACATCTCCTCCGCTGCCGTCGTCGCTGACACCTCCCAGATCCTGGCTATTGTTTTTATTCACATGACGGTGTTTTTGCATTCCAGTCTACCCTCTGCAGCCTGAGGGTTACGGGACAAGCATAAACACACACACACACACACACACACACAGCAGTAGACATCGCTCATTCTTGAGACGTGCAGTATAAACAACGTACTGGTGTATCTCCTCCAGCACGTCTTGTCTACGGCCTGTTAGATAAGCGTGTTTTATTAAAAGCTTGTCAAGTCAAAACTCGGCTGCGTTGCCACCATTCTGAAAGAAGTCCCTTTCATCCGCTTTCCCGGAGTGGTATTTTCAACACATTTATAGTGGCTTGTTTTCAGAGCAACAGAAAAACGGTAAAAGAGAAGGATGGTCGGCAGGAAAACACCTTCAAAGAGAGTGTGCATGGTCAACCTGAACACTTTTGGGCGCCTTTGTTTTCATCAGGTATCCCTCTTGTGAAGACAATCTCGCCCCCAAGTTGGTAAATAGTGTCTCGTGCTCCCTTTGATGTGTGCCATGTCTCATATCAAACTGAGATTATTTTTTACCGAAAGGAAACACAAAGACAAACACTCACATTTAGGCTTGTGTGCGTCACAGCGTTGTTTGCTAGTGGTTAGCTTAACATGTCTTCCTCACAGTTCAGTTCGGTTGAACATTCCAAATGTCATTTCTCTGTGCAGTGTGTCCTAGTAGCAATATGCTACTCACAAATGCACCTAGTGAGGTTCAATGCTCTACAATTCCTCCCAAATTGGCAACAAAAACATCTTTATTGTTCTGGTCTTGCTACCGCTAGCAGCCTCAAAGAGACTCACTCGTAAGTGTCTCAAATGAGAGCGATTCTCTATTTGTGTGGATATGACCTGTGCAGCATGCATTCGGCAGAGCGATAGGATCCTCATCAGATAGTGCAATGACACTGTCCAGATCAGATAGTATTGTGTTGCAGCTATGCGCACACTGATTAACTGTCCGTACAGGGCGGTATGTGACAAACGTCTCACGGGGACATCAATACTCAGCAAGGGTTCCACATTTGACAGCGATTACGGTTTGTAATTGTGAGACTCCAAAAGGGAAATTGAGAGGATGTGCGAATTCCAGAGTGTCCCAATCCCTGAAATCCATGAAGATCGGAGAGAGCGGGAAGACCACATTATGTCTGCCCTGGACCTCGCTAGCTGATTCTTTTCACTGACTTGTGCCAAGCTAATGTTCCTGCCTGCAATGCTAATGACTAGAGCCAATACATTCACTGACACGGCCATGACTTGGGCAAAGAATTATGCAAAGCGGCAAGTGAGGCAAGGGGAGCAGGCCTCGATTTGAGCATACCAAAGAGCCTCTTAATCCAGTTTAATTCTATTACGGCTTGCACTAGTGCGGGATAAAAAGATGGCATAGCTCCAGGGATCCTAATGTCTGATTCACCAGCAGGGACGCTCATGTTCTTGTCTGTGTTTTGGCATTGACATTGACGGTTAGACTGTACCAGGGGCGGAGCCATGGGTGGGCCTGGGTGTGCACAGACCCACCCAGATTGACGTACTCCCCACCCAGTGAGAGTCATGAAATGTATACTTTTAAATCTTTAGTAAATTATTATTCATGTCCTAAGGCCCAAGCTGTTTTTTTACATGCATTTTTTTAAATTTCTTTTTGCTATTTGGGCTTACTGGAACCTAATTAGAAGAAAAGAAAAAAAAAAATTTGTATTGTATTGTACTCTATTTTGTATACTCTTGTGAGACCACAAGATGGCGGTGTAAGTGCCCATATATGCACACACTTGTGGACAAAAGAGCTAGAAAGTGCTGTCCACGTATGTGGCCACTAAGCCTGAGGAAGTTGAATTATTTTTGAATTTGTGTTTCCTTGTGTCTGTGTGTGTGTATTTTTTTATTTTATTGAATATTTAGAATGGCATAATTGTGGTTGTCTAAGGAAGATCTGAACTTCATATTATTAAAAAAAAAAAAAAAAAGTGGTTAGCTAGTTAGCTAGCTTCCTAGATAGCTAGTTAGTTCCCTGTGAATCTCAATATCATACGCATTATGGGCATCTCTATCCTTCCACTTAAGAAGTGCGAGCAGCTTGAGGTCTTCAATCTTTCAATCTTCGTCCAGTATTCTCCGCAACGTAGAGGGATCAACCCCATATTCCATTTTATTTGCTGTCAGTGTTACTGTAAGTTCTCCTCATTCTTTTTTTCCATCTAGGATGTACACTTATTTGCCTTTCATCACTTCAATATGAGGCGGACTTGAGTAAATGGAATTTGGCAGAGTTCCCAATGCCTCAGTGATGCTATCATTGAAGGGGGAGGCAAGCAACACAAAACAAGTACGACAGAGGTGTCCCTCCCAGGTGAGCTACGTGCCTCCAGCACTATGCTTATCTGCGCACCGGAATGAATCAACACTTCCTGGCACAGCGGAGTTTATTTTTTGCACCTGCCCGAGTTAATTCCAAATCTTATCGAGGAATTCCCAAAAGCCAACTATGAGGAGGCGTGGGCTTGTTTGATGTACTTTAGAAGAGCGCGCGACAAGCCATTCAGCCCACAAAATGAAGTATTTTCAGTTTGGGCCTTCCATCTTAGCTCAAACTTTCTTTTATTCTCGTTTTTAATGGCTGAAGTGGTTTTAAGTTGTAGCCCCTCAAGTTCTGTATCTTATCGTCTATTATTTTAGAATGCAAATATCTGTGTAGATCCACAGTGTCAGATATTTTAAGTCTCCAAACTCCCGTTCATTCATCTGCACATTTTATGTATAGCTATCTTATCCTAACTCGGGTGTCGGGTGAGCTGGAGCCTATTCACACCTATGGACAATTTGGATGGAATTTAAAATCTTTTTTTATTTTTGGAATGTGGTTGTATTCACTCAGGAAGGCCGCGGCCCGAACCCGAACCCCCAACCTCAGAACTGTGACGCAGCTGTGCCGCCACTCATTAATATATTAATTTGAGAGAGTGAATTATAGATCGGATATTTTTCCAGATATCGGATTTTTTTTCCCCCTCTGATTTTGTATTTGTCTGAAGCTGCCTGACGCACAGTGCGCGCACACACACACACACACACACACACACACACACACACACACACACACACCTGAAGACAACATGCTAACGTAGCAGTGAGGCAGGCGAGGGTCTGTCACACAAGCAGTAGGCAAACATACATCTCTGTGGAATGAAACATGTCTCCCTAGTTACAGTATTATTAAAACAAAACCAGGCCTCAAAACCATGATCACAAATTCCTTCCCACCCAGGAGCTGCCCCCCTCCCCACTGGCCCATCACCCTCACTCTTTCCCGATTCCCCGCCCCATCTCTCACTGCCAACTCTTCCCTTCCCTTCATTAGTGGACTACTTTTCCATCTTGTACGTCTCCACGCTTACTAAAGCCCTCCCCCGCCCTCCCTCTCTCCCTCCATCTGATCTGCTCTTTATTCTCCTTCCGCTGCCTGAAAGTGGATTGGTAGCGAGGGATGGGGGTAGAGCTGAAAGAAAATGCCCTCAGAAGCCCCAATCTCTATCAGACTAGGCATCTCCATGGTAGCATGACCCCCTAAAAGGGTCCATCATGCTCCAGTGCACTCCAAAAGGACTGAAAGGGGAAAAAGTGGGGAAGGAGAGAAAGAGTGGAGAAGTGTGAGCTTCCTAACACAACACAAAGTTCAATCAATTATTTGAGTGTGACTATGTTCCTTCTGATCATATTTCCTCACTTTAACAAATGACGACAGAGTGGAAAAATAAGGCAATAGAACCGTAACGTTCAACATTCATTTTATTGGTTTGTTTTTTTTTTTTTTTTGTTTTTTGTTTTTTTTCTCTCGAGTACAGTGGTTATTTGTGCCTTTCTGGCCTTCACAGACGAAACAAACGACAATATGCGGGAAAACGACAATAATAGCTTTCGGATAATCTATGGCTCAGTCTAGTTGTTACAACACACAAATATCTCCGTACCTGATCAACGTACATACATGTCACGAAAACACCAACATTTGTCACACAAATTAACACTCGTGAAATTGCGTGGTTTATAAAATGACACAGACTATTTACATTCAATTGGAATAATTAGCATTTCACGGGAGAACCCAAACACAAAACCACAAATGAGTCATAGGGCCACAATGAAAAGGGGGCGGGAAGGAGAATTACGAGAACAAAGTTTTACCATTCCCCCCCAAAAGAGAAATTAAGAAAATAACTTCATTTTCACGAAAAAAGTGATCATTGTAACGGTAGTAATGTGCCAAAACATTGACTATTTCCTTATGAAACTTATACCCAAGTGTAACTTGACGTCCTCAGCTTTACACAAGCACAATATGTTTATACTTGTAATGTTACAAAACTTTATTCTTGGAATTATGATTTAGTAGTAGATATTTCACTTTCAGTGTGGCCCTAAAACGTCTTCGTACAAAGCAAAGTGAGCCTGATAAAAACAAACACTGATTATTCTTTTTCTGTTTTTTTTTTTAACTTGTCATAAAATAGATAATATGGATTATAATAATTATAAGGTTCCGTTACGTACGTTCAAGTGCTCCTAATAAAAGAGGGATTCACGCAAATCAAGGTGCAGCCCAGAGGCCGAGTCTGGGGGCAGAAGTTGCAAAAATTCAGTCAAACCTCCGCCTCTGAGACACAGTCAAAGTGGTTAGTACAGAAACAAAATATATCATTTTTAGTTCTTGTGGTCATTTAGTGGGAGGGGCAGCCTGACTAGAGCAGTGGGGCATCAGGCAGGTTAAAGAAGTCTACGCCAGTGCTTGTTTCTCATCAGCAAGTGTTTGTCTCTTTACATCGGAGGCCTCGCGGCGTCAATTCACAGCAGCCGAGCATTATCTTTGAGGAAGAGACGTCAAAGATTCCCAAGTTCGGCTTGGACGGCTGACTGAGCACACTTGACCTCCACCACAGACTAAAACGACTGATTAACTATCAATATTAGCAGCTTCTAATAATCCTCTGGAAAAATATACTTTAAAAAATGTCTTTTCTTATTTCAATATAAAAAAAAAAAAATTAAAAAAAAAACAACTATAATATCACTACGCAGTTCTCACTGGACGGGTTTGACTTTGGAGTCAAATGTGCTTCTTTTGTTTCACGTGTGCGAGCGGGTTACATCGCTTGCCGTGTGACTGACTGATTGTGTGTGTCAGTGTGTTAGATTGTATTCCATCAACATCATTCATCTTCTCGGAATGATTCCCTTTCTTGAACAAAAAGAAACGTTCCTCCCTCAGCTCCTCGCGGACGCTCGATGACGTTGGCCGCGTCTCTCTCGTTGGACGCATCTCCAGAGCCGTCGCATGTTAACACACAGTCTGCTGGCTGGAAAGAGGACTTTCCAAGGACATGCTAGTGGGGGACAGGTCTGGACGGGTGCAAGGCTTAAACATGGAGGAGATGTAGAAGGCCTGCAGGCACAGATACAGAGCATGTCGGCGAACATATCGGGACCACACACACGGTCAATCATCTGCTGTCTTCTAAACACCGCAAGAGATGGGCGGAGGAAGAGGCTGATTAGATAGAGAGCGCGTTGTTTCAGGAGAGGAGACGGCAACAAATCCAGACTGAGATTGGGTGGCATTCGGGAAGTACACGAAATGGATCCACGTATCGGGACACCTGACCATTATACCTACAGGAAGTGAACATGTAAGGAAGAGTTGGTCCTCTCCTTGTTTCACTCTTTCTGAAAAGGCTTTCTACAAAAAGTCTATGGGAATGTCTTATCAATTTTGTTCCCGTTAAGTTGGAAGCCTGTGTTCTTCCAAAATGTTTTTAAGATTCAGGAGCAACTAGGGGGAGCTAGCCCAACCCCTGAACAATGAACTCCAAATGGTTTTCGAAGACCGCAATGTACCCTCCCAAGGCAAAGTCATCCAGAGCCAAGACTCGATGTCCTGGATAAATGTTCCTTGGCACTGAGCCAAGAAAACCCCGCAGGATCTCTTTGTAAATGTGCTGGATAATCATATTCAAATCAATCAATCTTTTGTGGCAACAGTTCTGGAGCTTTTCCAACACACCTATTAGTAGAAAACTCAAATAAGGTATGTACTAAGACTGAAAAATATAGCTTACTCCAATGCAGTCCAAAACAAAACATCCGTCACACTGACTTACCACCCAGTATGCAGTGAGCCCTCCTTGGATAAAGCCCGTGAGGACGTCAGTTGGGTGGTGGCGGTAGTCCGAAATGCGGCTCAGCCCGGTGTAGATGGCGATCATCACCAAGATGAACTGTAAGAGAGGGCGCAGCAGTCGAGCTCCCCGCCATGACAACCGAGCCTGCAGGTAAAACTGAGAAAGAAGAGGGACAAAAAGAGTCACATGAGGTCACAAAAAAAAAACTCTTTACGTTGGCATATTTTCCTTCTGCTACCCGGAGGGGAAAGCGCAGCTGGGCACGAGTTCATTAATGCGATCTTAACCCCACTTCCTCCTTTTGTTCGTCCTCACCTCCCGTACAAAAAGTGCTTGTGAGAAATTGGGTCACTTTTTGGGCCCGGTGCATTGCAGACATAGAGCGAGCTTTATGAGGTGGCTGGACGTCGAAACGAGACTCGATAACCACAGTGGAGAACATATCCTGCATTCCTGCTCCTGCTGGCTCAGAGCAGGTGTCACTCTTCCTGACTTACACGTGAGCAGCCGGCCATGTTTAAAACCATTAGTGAGCCTTTTAGGAGCCCAGAAACGGTCATTTTGATATTTCCTCCTGAGGAAGAACTTGAACCCGTGTCCTTTCATTCTGAGCTTCTGCTGTTCTTGATAACTCTCAAGGATGACCACAGTCTTTGGAAAGACAAAGGGTCGCACTCTCCACTCATCTTTGAACAAGAATTGTTTCCAGTCACAAATTCTTGAAGGCGCAAGGGGAATATTTGTATTTCAGGAGTGATAATGACGTGCTTTTGTCTTGCTGTAACTGTCATCTCTCTCCCACAGTGCGCCAATGACTGCTGGGCAAGAGAGAAAGATGAAAAGATGGGGGAGGCTGGGACGGGGAGGGGACGTGAGCGAGCGGTTGTGTCTCGTGCTGAAAGAAGTCTGTCGATCCCTCAGCAGGAGTATTCAGTCCTTCACCACCACCCCCTTTTTAAATGAGTCCCACAACAAGGCCTCCTCTGTCTGCATCGGCTTCTCATCTATTCATGTTCCCCGTGGAAAACAGTATTCCTCATTCTCTCCCTCCCTCCTCATCTCTCGGCCTCACCGGCTTTTCGAGCCGGAAGCGGGATGCCGTTGGAGACTTGCTGCCCAAAATCATCTCCTCCCTCATGATCAGGATCCTTGATCGTATTAAACGGCGCATGTCTCGGAGTGTTTGCACATGTGTAATTAACTTGTCTGGATAAGAGATGCACACAGCGTTCCCGGCCTCTGAAGGTTTGTCTTCAGAGGCCGGAAACGAGAATGAGAGTTTGTGGAGGTAAACGAGAGGTCACTTACTGCTAGATAGAGCATGGTGTACATGGCGAAGGACGCATGGCCGGAAAAAAAGGACTTCCTGAAAGAGATTGATAAAGAAGTGCGGGTTAAACATTACCTGCGTGAGCCAAGGTACCCGAGCCATGATAGAGTCCGCACGCACCTTGCCTCCTCGACCATCTTGTGGTTGGGTTGCCGGCAGGTCACCTGGGACACGTAGCTGCCCGGCGTGCAGTTGATGGATGCGTAAGTGATATTACAGACAGACAGGAAGTTAGGTCGCAGGCGTCCCACGCTTAGCTTGGCCATGTTGGTGAGCGACTGACCCACGCAGCAACCAAAGAGGAAGCTCCCCAGCTCTTTGTACAGGCACGACACATAGCAGTTGCTAACAAACGACCTTGAGCGTACGCCTCGGAAACGTACGCGGTAACATTCGCCAAGTGCGATCTAAAAGGAAAATTTCAAAAGTTGTTAACATGAGGAATAAGGCTGTTTGAATGCATGGGCTTCATTGTACCAGAAAGACAAAAGTCTTGGAATGTACTACTTAATTTATATTTCATGGATTGAATTACAACCTGTCTTTCCTTCTGTATCTTAATTGTTCATTTTACCAAGACAGTTTGGACAGTTCTGTGCTTGGTGGGTACGGCTTGACAAAGGACTTGTTCTAGTACAGCGTAGCGTAGCGTAGCTTGAATGAGTTTGGGTGGGATGTTGTTCTGGATGTCTGGCCAAACATTTCCCACAGACACACAAAATCTTGTAGAAAGTCTTCCCATCTTAGCCAATTCCTGAGTACCTATCCAACATTCTGACCAAACAATTCTTGTACTTAAGTGTTTAAAAAAAAGAAAGTGTCATCATTGTCTTACCGTGAGGCCGGTGATTGCTATTCCACCAGCGATGAGCAGGACATCTGGGATAGCCTCTCTCTCCACATAGGGATACGTTATGCTGGTGTCCCCGCAGAAGAACCCTCGTCTGTATGGCGTCACCGCCTTCAGCTCGCACGCAAAGAATGGGATGGAGGCTGATGAGATGGGTGAAAGTAAAGGAGGCAAAACAAAAATAAATAAATAAGCTTGATGGGTTTCTCTGGTCCCGGATCACAGAGAGATTATTGAGAGCACGATACACCGATAACAACATAAAGATGGCCGCCCAGTGCCACGAAAATGAAGCAACATGAGGAGTGTCAGTCAACTGGAGATTTCCAGATTACAGGCGGATCAGGCATTCCGCACATTTCTGCGTTCACAAAAGGAGCAGGAGAGATGAGAGATGGGTTGGAGGTGGGCATGTTGAATGAGGGAAGGAAGGAAGGAAGAAGAAAATATTAAAGGATTTGCGCTAACTGCTGAATGTCCTCACGTACGGCCGAGCATGTTTACATACTCAAGAAGCTTGACGCTCTCGTGCATTCACGTTTGCACTTGCTGCACGGCTCTCAGACCGTGTGAATTTAATTCTTTTGAACTCAGTTGTCATGGGTTGGCCAAAAAATAAGACCTGTAGCTTTGAGTGTTACAAGAGGTCATGAAAGAATGTGAGGAGAGCAAGACTTGAGAGGTGTTTTTAAAACGTTGTGGGCTATGACAGAGGATTTAAAGGCGTTTATGGCTGTTATTAGCAGATCTGTATCTGATCTATATTGCAAACATGATGACAGCTCCCTGCTGCATCCTCTATTTTCATTTGCCACAATTTGAGGATGTACGGTACATCCTGCCGTACGTCCTGCTAAGTTGCTAATTATAGCGGTTTTCGTTATCAGGCTGAAGCAGGTCAAGGTCTGGCTGAGCCACCTGACAAACAAACCTCACAGGCCAACGGTGAAAGTTCACAAGTGACTAAGTTGAGCAATTGTTAGTTCCTCAGATTGGGCTGTACTATTCTATTGCCTTCTATTGTTGTTTTTCTAACTAGCTCGGTAGAACGTTTCAGCTCCTTGTTATTCCACAGAGTGCAGTAAGACCACAGGACTAATCATTAACCTCTCCCTTAGCTCCCAGGCCAAAAACATTCTTCCTGCCAGGGAAGCTCATACACAGTTGGTGACTGAACAATCTCACATCCTGTCCATATCGGTCAAAAAGGAAAGACCTCCAACTTCAAACTAGGTTCACTTTTTCACTCTCCAGTTAGACGAGAACACGTCTTTCTTGCTCATTCAGAATCATTGAACTGATAAGAGAGAGTAATAATCTCCAGGTTTGCGGTTATCTGAGTGGAAAAACACAAGCGGGGACATATTTCACCTCTGCGATGACGTGGCAAGCCAGATGGCTTTAAACAGTCCAACTGTCGTCAAAGTCACGCTGCCCTAACAGAAATACCAAACGCAGATCGGACCAGGCTTCATTGTGTGTACATAAAAGTTAGAGGAGCGGAGAAACTACAGGCACTGTGACATGTCAGAGAAAGACAGGAAACATCTTGCCTTCCCCAAATAAGGAATCTCCTCACGCATCATGCATATTCTGGTTTTACAACCTGCATGAGGACACTGACGTTGTATCTGTAACACAAACAGGTTCAAGTTGCATGCAGGTGCAGGAGGTTGTGTCCACATTCCATGAACTGAAAAGACACTTCCAGAGCACAGACCTCCTTATAAATGTGTTTATTTTAATGATAGTATATTAGCTTGGATTTTGGCGGAGGACAATAAGGGCATCGACAGGAGTTGTCTCTGTTAGCTTTCACCAAGCAATTATCTCACTCACAAGTTGAGATTTTCAATGTGAGTATTTATAGGTTACCATAGTCTCAAGGGATACATTTTAATAAAAGACACATTGTTGCATTTTTCTTCTGGAAACAAACATCCTCTAGAGGATTTCCTGGTTCCCGATCAGCGTTTATAACAGCTTGATGGAGACCTGCAGTAGCGCACTAGCGAACGAGTGTGTTGTGACCAACTGATTGCAATTCGGAACCTCTCATTTTGTAATAAAAGTAAAAAACATTATTGATATCGCCTGGTTTGAAAAAACACCAAATTAGAGTAAAATGTTAAACGTTTACAATTGTTTCTGGACCCTTTCATTTTTTTCTACTGCTCGTGGAAACCCCTTCTACGATTGGCTGACAAGTTTGAGTTAAAATGATCCACCTATAAGCTGGTATGGACCAAATCCGAAAGGTTTCGTAAGTGAAGCATCAAAATTGACATTTAAAAGTTGGTCTAAAAATTCTACTTCAACATCACAAATGGAACATTATTCCTGAGATGAGCAGTGTGGGCAAGTAGTAGTGTTGTACTTCAGTAATCAATTTTTCCCCCCTGAATTTATTTGTCATAGAGGATTTTAGAGGCATTAGAAGTCCTCAATCCATGTTTGTTTGTTTTACAAAATTACAAAAGATGATAGCCACCTGTCACATTTAAACGTATCTCGACTGATGAAACAAAGAAGAGTATGTGCCCTTTGCAAGTCAAGTTAGCGCAACCAGATCCATTTCTATACATTAACAGCCAGTCTCTTTGCCCTAGCCCAATTATACAGTACAAATGGTGAATATTCTTCATTTACTGTACATGAATACAGTGGACAGACTTTCCATCACAGCCTAAACACTACAGTTCAGTTACAGTTGGTGCATGGACCTCCTTGAGGGATATTGATACACATAGATGTCTAATGGGAACCCTGAAGTGCTGACCTGGGTAGCAGCTTGCCTTACAGCCTCAGGCCTGCTATTACCGATGGTTTATATCCTAATGGCCCGGATGGCCGGGATCCAAAGATCACTTGAGCAAAGCGGGCCAAAGTTCTGCCTGAAAACTGGCACTACCGTGGTAGGTTACACAGCATTTGCACCGTCCCATCGACAGTGTCACAGTCAACCTCGAGCCTTTTACAACTACTCTAAAACAGTTATCACAACAAGACCCCCATAACCCTCCAGATGCCCTCACATCATGTGTCAGGCAGCTGTGAGAAAACTAAAACACCTGGACAAATGGCTTGCTCAAAAGAGGGGCGGGCCAGGCCGGGACGGGACCTTAAAGGACATAGCAACGCGGATCGGCTTACAGAGCCAGTCCAGCATCTGCTACTCGCTGGACACTCAAAGGCAGGAATGCTTTCACATAGTCAAAAGAGTCTGAAGAGAAAGAAAGACAAGGGGAACAGAAGAGGGAGGGAGAAAAGTAGAGAGCGCAGGAATGAGAGCAGAAGGGATGTGTGCGCCTCACTCTTGATAAAGTCTTCTGGTTCTAATTTACACATCTATGACCGCGGCCCCGAATGAGCTCACTGTGAGAGAACAACAACCAACAGCGACAAGAAAAAAAAAAAAAACTATGGAGAAAATGAGACCCAGTTCAAAAACGAGAGTGCAAATGATCGAGGTGCCTTTATGGCCTTGTTGATAAACCCGTCATTTGTTAAACATCACAGTCAAAAGACAAACGAGGGTGTGGCCGGAGTTCTATCGGGAAGATGGGACTGAACAAGAGTGATGTGGCAAAGGCAAGGGAACACCAGACGGAGGCGATTAGAGTGGTTCTGGAATGCGAGGGTCAGGGATCCGGGCTCTGCCGGGACCCGTTTTGTAAACACGACCCTACCTCAACTTGAAGAATACCCCCCTCCCCGACTTAGACTCGACACACTCACATGCACATAACAAACAAGCAAGAGATGCAAACAAACCAAATCCGCAGCCATATAAACAAAACGGCAAACCAAACAAACCACGAAGACAAAACGACAACCACAAAACCAAACATGATAACTATTCAAACCGCACTGGACTCCAAAAAAAAAAACCCACAGTCAAATTGAACACTGAAGTGTTTATCAGTGCATCATCATAGATTAGCACCACATTTAGCCTCAAGCTATGTCAAAGCCGTTTCATCACATCCAACAGCATTTGATGCTATCGACTTCGCTCTACATTTGTCCTTTGCTAGAAGCAGAGGACAAACAATCAATGACCTGTCAAGTCCATCGGACCTGCAGTTTAGAAATCTGCAGAGGGGCGGGCGGTATACCAGAACCCTTCTGGGGTGGTCCGCCCTGGCCTGGCCCCCTCGCTAGCAGGCCAACATTTCCCAACTAAATTTTAAGATGTGTGTTCAGTGTCAAGTCAAGCTTTGCGAATGAAAAACACAGGCGGGGTTCTTGAATTGTAAAATGTCGTAATTTGTTATTTGCGCGTCTGATAATAAAATAACGTCATTACAAGAGGCAAAGTGATGGCCGCCTTACAGGCTCATAAACAGCAGGCTACAGCTGGCCTGGGTGGGCTTGCACAATGAGTTGCTCCTTGACGGCTCAAAGTTGCCTTGATCTGTTCCCGTATCTAGCTCAGTCTGAGTCAGTTACTTCAAGGGAAAAGTCTGGATTCATAAGAGCAGGTCTTTGTTTTAAGAGGCAGTGTAGGAAGAGATTAAGGGACATTCAGACAATTGTGCCGCGGAGTAACACTTTTACAGGAAGTGAAGTCATTGGCTTCACGCCAAGGCTGTGATTATAAGACAAGCTCAGTGAAAGAAGAAGCGACAAGAGTGCTCTAGACTGAGGTTGGTTGTCCTCGGTGGGCTGAGGCAGGTAGTGGTGGGGTAAGCGTGAGAGCCTTTTTTTTTTTTTTTTTTTTTTTCTTCCAAAGTTAGCTGTATTGGTTTGAGAACTCCAATCTGTTTTGTCTACCCTGATTGGTCACACAAAGCGTCAAAGAGTGACTGATGAGGCCAAACATTTTTTTAAAGCATCTGCTCCCGTGGAGCTAGATGGAAAGTTCCTGAACAAGATACACAAGTATAACCTTTACCTGCACAATCGAATGATTCACTACAAGATGATGTGGGGTAAAGATACCAGCAACCATGGACTCCACTGTTTTTAAATATTTTGGGGCCAATTTATCAGATAAAAAAGCAATATGTCCTGGCTGCCAACCTCTGTTTGAGATGTTTGATTGAGGACGTCAGGGCTTAGTCGTTTTTTTTTTTTCCACATCAAACTCATCAAAGCATACTTTTAATGGTGCTTGCTTTGTGTACTGCAGCTGTTTTTTCAATAAATATTGTATTATATAAAACCAAGTAATGCCGGAGCAGAAATGGGCCTTCAGCAGACTGTTCCTAGTAAGTTAGAGGTAACTTGACCGCAACAGTCCACAGCCTGTCCACAGTCTCTGATGGACCCTCCCACTGACCATGAAGTCAAAGTAAAATGTGAAGTACGTGGTGCTTTTACTTTGAAAGTTGTGCTATGGATGCGACAAATTTTGTCTGAAGTGTTGCCTACTTCGCAACATTTCCGCTGTATTTAGTGACAAAAACAGAATGTAAGGATGGAAGCGCTTTAAAAAGACGAGGACGGATGGGGTTGGAGGACAATTATTTTTATGGATAAGGACGGAGGACGGACTAGCAAAAAATGGTAAAGGGCCCATCTCTGGCGAATATACAGTTTCATATACTGTACGTATTGGGTGTATTATAAGTCACCGTATCATTATACGTCACTGTCAATACCGTTATACTTCCTACTTAAATATTTGGGAGTAACTAGGAATGACTAGTATTAGTTGGCGGTTGGTGCACAAAATTCTGCTAAAGCTGAGGTGTAATGATGTCATTAGTTTTGTTTAAAAAAAATGTTTCTTAACTATAATGCATAAAAGATCGACGCATAGCATTTTTTTAAACAAGACAATACGCGTTTTCTAAACTCATAAAAAAGAATATAGACATAGTTGAGGTTAGCATGTTGGCTTGGCCTTCGGCAAGCAATCCAGTTTTTCACATGACCCCCTTGCAAAATGAATTGCACGCCCCTGGCGTCCATGAACATTTTCTTCGTGTTCCACCAATGTTCCAGGAGAGCTCTTTCCTCGCCCCTTGACCCGTTACAGCTGTGCCAGTGCGGACATATTTCTCGCAGCTGCTTCTGTTCCCTCCACACTTCACTGACCCGCTTCCTGGAGGCCCGTTCTGGAGTTCAGGGCATGCGTGGTGAGCTCTGAGGTATCGGTCTGTCTGTCTGTCTGATTCAGCAGGAACTATCACTGTGGTATGTACCTTGGAAACTTGAAAGGAGCTCTGTGGTGGGTTTTGTATAGGTAAGGTAAAGTCTGACTGTCTGCATTCTGAAAGCGAGGCAGGGTGGTGGTTCGGACTGCAAGGGAATTTGGGGCCGGGGGAAGCTTGGCAAGGAACGGCTTGATTGTTGTAGGATGTGTGGAACAAATTGAGGGCGGGTTTATCTACGTGTTTGGGTTTGCAGGTTTTGGTTTGTTGGCACACCTTCATAGGAGGTGGGTGAAAACAGGGAACGATCCTTCAGGTGAGATAGGACATTCTGATACGATGGTCCTGATAACACTGCCCTGGGCCTTGGGCTCTTGTCTAGGGTAGGCTTACACAACAGCAACCTTGGATTTAGTTTTTTCCCCTTATGGCGTTCATGAAAAGTTACACGTACGTTCAATGACGAAAAATTATGCCCATTGACACTGACATGCAAAAATAACTAATATGCGTATTTTGTGTTTTTTAAGGCAATGAATTAACGACTCGATTAAAACGCGTGTTCATTTAAACAGATTATTTAAAGGCCCTGTAAAGAGAAAATATGTCTTCTAAATGGTCACACTACAGAGGTTTGTTTACAACCCTGCCAAATATGACTGATTGACCCCCCAAAAATTGGCAAGTATATAAAATGAGGCTTCAACCTTTTTTTTTTTTTTTCCTTACTCGTCCGCATGTCAGGATTGCGACACCTGCGTGTGACGTTCGTTCTCGTTTGGCTGACTACGACCGACTGGCACCACGTGGGTCGATATAAATATGCAGGACAGGGACGGAGGGACGATGCCCAGCTCTGGTATTTAGGAAAAAAAAATCTTTAAATTAACTTTGCTGTTTTTTTTTTGTTTTTTTTAGATTTAAAAAAAAATAGTTTTCCCACAAGTCTAAACACATTTACCAGCTATAAAGCCATGTCACGCGCTATTACCCAGTCAGAAGTAATTAGCAGCAAAGGCACGATAACACCAGTGGCAACTTGGGGGGAAAAAGAAAATCATACGTGTGACTCATAGTGAAATTTCTTCCAAACAATAAATAACCTCCTTAAGGAAAAGAATGAGTCATACTCAGGTAAACATGCTGATGCTCCCCAAACGTATTCCGGCGAACAGGCGCTGACTATTTCCTCATTTCAGCTAATAGTTATGGACAACAATGGCCACTAATGGAACCCTCAAGTTAGGAGAAGATTGCAGATGCCTCATTAAAAGAGCATCTGAAGTGATTTACTCTTTCAAACTTTCAGATCCTTCGGCTCCGACACCGAGACATAAGCACACGATTGGGGTCGAGATCCCACAAGAACCTGATGTAGATCCCCAAGACTTTCTTCATCTCCTGCCCCCCCCCCAACACCCCCCCCCCCAACACCCCCCCCCCCCGGCCCCATTCAGGCTCTCACTTAGCCCTCAACCTGCTGGTAACTGAGACATTTCCAAGCCAGCTCTAGCGGGCTAATGAGTGAGGTACTAAAAGCAAAGCAATGCGATTGCATTGAGGGAAGCTAATGGATGCAGCTGCGCACTAATACGTCGACAAAGGAGAGTCAGCAAAAGCTTTTCATCCGTGGGCTAATTATTTGACTGCCACATTTTTAATGGCACGCCCTCCGTTAGCCGCAGAAGTGACGCCAAGTTAAATTTGTCAACAATGCACACATGGCAGCTGGTTCGGTTGACACACATTCACACTTCTACAAAATGCACACACACACACACACACACAGGAGAGCATTTAATATTCCTGTGCCTGTACGCCTTGACATGTTGTTACGTGTTGGCCGCATACAGCCCTCACTCACTCTGCCAGAAAACTGGAATCCTACTTACATAAATCCACCACCCATTCAACACCACATGCTGCTGACATTAAAAACACACACGCCTCACAACTTGCATGAACTCACTTTTAAGTGTGTACTTTTATTATGGGAGGAGAAAAAAGGGAAATGTGTAAAAAGTAAGGAAAACACCTAGTGCTTATTGACGGGGCTTTCTTACTGTGCCACAAGACTGTGAGACTTTTTCAAATGTTTCCTGGGCAGGCAGAGATTTCAAAGTGAACCGTGTTCACATAGGCCTTCCAAAAGTGACAAAAGTGATATAAAAGATGGCGATGTCACTTTGTTTGGAACGACTCGTCCTACCGGAGAAAGCATTCTTTGAGAAGGCTTATTTTGGTGTGTCATGGCAAGAACGTCAGTACTGAATGTCCCCATTAATGTTTTGCGGTTTTTTGTGGTTTTTTTCGCCGTTGTCATAAACAAGTGTCCACAATGAAAATGTTATCTTCAGTTAAAAGCGGTATTGTTTAAACCAGTCGTGTTCAAACTACAGCCCAGGGGCCACTTGTGGCCTGTCGTCCATTTTTGGGTGACTCAAGGCACACACTAAATTTGGTGCTGACATGCATCCTTTTGTCTGTATTGTGCTGTACCTTCTGCACCGGGCAACAAGACAGCAGTCCCCGTTTTCAACCAATCACACTATAATGGTAACAAAATTGTGTCAAAGTCATCTTAGTAGAGATATCTCTGTGTTGGTTCTAAATGTTGACGTGATCCGTGCGGGGGCGGATCTATCCTAGTGGGATACAGGCCAGTGACCACCCTGAACTCCAGGAAAAAAAAACAAAAAACTTTTTGACTAAACTATTTTTTCTAAAAATATATACAATCAATAATTGCTTCAAATATCTTGAACTACAATCATGGGCCGGTTTTAGAGCGGCAACTTAATTCAAGGTGAACGTTGTCAAAGTGGGCATTGGAAGAAGAAGTTTGGACAAACCGCGGTTTAAACGGCTATTTAGCATGCCACATCACGTCCGGGTAAAAAAAAAAAAACACACAAAAAAAACACCACAGCGTAGCAAACATCTTTGTTCAAAACAAATCTAGAAGAAGGACGAGCACAGTGACAGCCATGTTAAGGTCAGGCTTTACAGGCCCACCACCAGTAAATCAACACGTTTATCGCCGTAATTGGGGGAGAAGAGCTGCGAGTGGCTTTATTAGCGGGATGACAGCCTAAAGACCACCTGCGCAAGAAGCCAAACAGTAGCGCGGGCTGTCAGGGCCTGCCCGTGCACGCTCGCCCAACATGACAAAACGCCCGATTCCTTGTGACCTCTGGGCGGCTGGACATTGCAGGTTTAGCTGCAGGCCGCGGCGCCTTGTCAGGTCACGACAAACCCCCCCCCCCCTCCCAACCCCCCAATAGTCCCACTAGGACTAGGAATGCACGCACGCTAATAAACAGCCAAGGAAAACACACTCTGCAGCTTACACGCAATTTACTTTCCCGGAGCTGAGCCAGAAGCAGTCCGTCTCGGCGGAACATCCATCACGAGCGTGTCAGAGAGGCCCAGAAAACAGCCGAGAACGGCTTATTGACGCCGAAGCGGCAGCCTCGGTCGGAGAAGCGCCGCAGACGGATTAAAGTTCATTCCGAGCGACACATCGTCGTCTTTTTTGTCAGCACTTTATTGTGAAGGTAAACACTATTTCAAATAGCCAGTTCTTTGGGGGGGGGGTGAAAAAAAAAAGAAGCTCCGAGCATTGTGGGGTCCCGCTCGGGCTGATAACATAATGAGGACGGGACGCTTGAGGGTGAAATTCCACAGTTACAGTAGTCAATGAGCCCCTTCACGGAATGAATTAGGCCGGCAGGTCAAACCGTCTGCCGACGCCATTTTTCGTGGGCAAATTGTGTTAGTCAGAGATAAGAGGATTTGGCCAAAAGAAGGAGCCGATTCATTGGCAATAAGTCGCGGCATTCACTGCGGGATGCCCCCAGATGAGTCAAGGTCGGGTCTGTGCAGATAAGCGGCAGAGCAGAAACAGGCAGGATGCGCACCAGACTGGCGCAGATCGGCATGTCGTCCGGTCGCCAGTCGTTTCGGACTTGATTCGCTGGATTCTCAATGTGCGGCCAATATAACATTTGGTGGTCGTCAACAACCTGGAGGCACACGCTAGTATTTTCAGTGGTTTTTACGCAAAGGTGCAAAGAGCATATTTAATGTGTCCGGATTTAAAAGAGCACCTTCTTCCAATTCGTAATGCCTTCTATCATCCTCTGTGAACCAGGAAGTAGCCTGCTAACTAACAGTTGCGCAAACAAACCCAAATAAGGCAGTCCGCTAGTTTTTTCACTTTTGTTTACAGATCAGCCTTGGTGGCGGTCCCTAGTCTATCGGGTGACATTCGAGCTGCTCTTGCAGTCGAACGTAGCGGTCCCCAACCAGTTTCCCACTAGGGACCGGTTTGTGGTAGCACGGATTTTTTTGTGAAACGGCAACAACTGGGGGGATGGGGTTTGCGAGGAATCAGGGCTGATTATATATTTCCGACCGGATATTGAATACACTTAGATGACATGTTTACTGGCACTTTACGGGGACTTTTGAAAATGTGCCTCAGGAATGCGAAGAAAGACGTGAATCATATCATGAGAAGTCACGGACAGTGCAGTAAGATCCTTATTCCATGAATGTAATAAACATTTGGTCTTAGTGCAGTGAACTACAATTTTTTTTTTAAAAATCACACTACGGCATGACTGTGACATCGAAGAATGCCCATTGGGATTTGTTGTTGTAAAGCACTTGTCTTTATGAGGATTGCAGGTGAGATGGGCCCTATCTCAGCTGACTTTTGAGCTTAAACCTGGACTGGTTATAAGCCAACCGCAAGGCACATTTACATTTGTACCTATGCACAATTTTGAGAATACATGGAAAGATACAAAGTCAGCGCATGAAAACCAGAGCTGAGAGTTGGAAGCCTGAACCGCAGAACTGTGAATCAGTAGGCCTAACCGCTCCTCCACAGTGATGTCGTTTACAATTCCCCGTATCTCACTTATAACTCAAATCACAAAAACATCTGACATCCGCTCTGTTTTTTTTTTCCGGCTTGAGACTGAATACGGATCAGTTCGTGTGCGCTGTCAGGTCAGAGAGGACCAGCAGAGGATGTACAGTAAAGGCGGTGGGGGCTTCCAGTTTCATGGGGGGGGGGGGGGGGGGGGGGGGGGCAGGGTTCCTGCGAGCATGTTGACTGATGCTCGCCGCTTCCTAAACACAAAGCTCGGCTAAACGAAGCTGCCAACGGTGGTTTCCACATCAAGGAGCAAACCTTCACGGTTAAAAAATAAACTGATGACTTTCTAGTTTAACCGCCAAACAAGACATCAGACCAGTCAGTCTGCCTAGACAGGTTGCGCTTCTCTCTCTTTCACTCTCTCTTGTGTGTTTATAAGTCGTTTTAATAATCATATAATCAATAATCATTTAATTTTTTTTTTTTTTTGGTGCTGCCATGCCACAATTTTCTGTAGCACACCTCAAAGCGTAACACACCTGCGGTTCATTTTCGATCTGCCATGTTTGTGGAAATATCCAATTTTCATTAACACACAGGCATGAAAATCTTTTGTTCGCTAACAATTTGTAATTCGTCCACTGATAGTGTAGCGGTACACACGCCCGAGTTGTGTGCGGGCAGCGTGGGATCGATTCCCGCTCAGTGACGGTGTCTGTGTGTGCCCTGCGACTGGCTGGCGACCAGTTCGGGGTCTAGTCTGCCTTCGCCCGTTGACGGCTGGGATAGGCTCCAGCAACTCCCCGCGACCCTGTATAGGATAAGCGGTTTGGAAGATGACATGACATGACAATTTGTAACTGAAAACGTGCCTAGTGCACCGTTGATCAAGATCGGGTTAATGACTGTCATTAAGGAACAATAAGCAACGTAAACTTGGAAATTTTAATTTGGAACTCCTTAATACGATTTGGTTTGCAGTATTAAATGGTGTTCTCACTAAACCTACCGTTTTCTGCACTTCAAAATGGACAAAAATGAGACGGCAAAACATTTGATATTACAGCTGAGCTCTTACATCGGTGACTTATTCCTCTCCTAGTTCCTTGTTTTTTCGTTTTATTGTCAGTGTGGGGACTGTGTTTGTTGTTACGAAAGCGATCCAGGCTTCCAGCTGAGCACTGTAAATTATGTAGCTGACATTCAGTGTACCCGAGCACGCCAATGTTTTCATCCCAATTCCCACGTTCTTCTCCCGGGAACTGAAGGGTGAGGGGAGGTTACCATGGGAACAGATGAATTCCTGGGACAACTGCACCCAGCCCCATTCTTCCCACCCTCCTATGCCCCTACAGGGAACACTTTCATTTGGACTATTTGGGAGAGGAGGGGGAGAAAAAAACCAAAACAAATTCTTCGCAATTTCCCCCAAAGGTACTTTGCACTTTGCATGCACTTTACATGCAATCAAAGTGCGTCTCAAAGCAATTAATGGATGTGATTAGTTATTTTGAAGCCTTACCGACGCATAGGCATATTACATCCAAACCAACGAGCATCTTCCTCTTGTGGTAGATGGAGCTGTCCTCCTCCTCTTCTTCCACGGGCTTGCTGAGGAAATGTTTGCCGGCACCGTTCTCCTTCCCCTCCCCGGCCCCGTCACTGTCAGCCAGCCTGGGCAGCGTGCTGCTCCCGTGGGCATTCAACTTTTGCATGTCCCCCTCACTCAACTCGCTCCCCCTCCAAAAAAGTCGCGCAAATGGCTTATTGGTAGCAGATCAGAGTCCAGTGAGAAGTGTCAGAACTTTTTTCAGTCCGTCCGCCGGTGCCAGAAATCCATGTTTTTGAAGGAAAAGTTGACAAGCGTGACTCCGGGAAAGCAAGCTGCTCGTCGGTGCTTGCGCTGCGGGCATCCGGTACCCAACCGTGCCGGTGAAGTGAGCTGGAAGTGCGAGGGCTAGCGAAGTACACTTCACTTCGTTCTCATCCACAACTCAAACCGTCCTCCCGAACCGCACTCACGTTCGTGTCAAACACAAGAGGGAAACTTTTTTTTTTTTCTCTGTGCACCAACACTTCGAAGTAATGTCAGTCTTCCGGTGCGAGTTGGGTTTTATTTTCACGGGTGTCTAGGTTCGCTTCCGGTGTGTTTTGCGTTAGCTTTACCCAAGACCAAATCAATGTGGAACGATCAATCTGGAGCTGACCCGGTTCGATCGCCATCTGACCTACAACACAACATTGACTGAACCGCTGTCACGATGCCAGCCGTAACAAACTGCCGGACACTTCATTAGGCACACCTACTTTCTAAATCTGCTGTCAATCACTAAAGAAAAAAGAAAGATACAACGGTTGTGTGTGTATATATATGTATGTATATATATATATATATATATATATATATATATGTATGTATGTATGTATGTATGTATGTATGTATGTATGTATGTATGTATGTATGTATGTATGTATGTATGTATATATATATATACATATATATGTATGTATATGTATGTATATATATATATATATATATACATATATATATATACATATACATATACATATACATATATATATGTATGTATGTATGTATATGTATATGTATATGTATATGTATGTATATATAGGGATAGATTCTTATACAGTACTCTGAAAAATGGCTGAATGTAAGTGACATGAAAGTCTTTAATGTTCCCGGACAAATTGATTCACCAATGACGACATTAATAAAGAATTCTGTCAAGTGAGTAGTAAAACTCATAAGGCCTCTTTGCTGAGTTACTAATTAACACCATTTCACAATATGTGCCAGTTTATTAGCTGTGGTGTGGTTTAGTCCCTTCACATTTCTCCCACTCAGGATGTTTAGGGGTCCTGCAGCACCGCTATGTGTTCACTAATGGTAAATACAGCAACCTAAATGCCTAATTCAACGGTAAAATAAAAAAAAAAAAAGGAAAAAAAAACAGTACTTGGTGATCCAAGTACCAGCCATATCATTGTTGTTGCTCTTTATTTGCTTTGGTGTGAGTGTGTCTATGATATATTTTGATTATGACGTTAAAAAGGGGCAAAGGAACATCTCATCTGAAAGAGAAGAGCAGGATTGACATAATCTTGAATGCATCCTGTTACCGCTCATTGAAATCAATTGACTGAAGAGCCTTGGCGAATGTGTCAATCTTTAATTACGTACAAGGGCGTTATAATCTAACACTAAAATGACACCTCTATACCCCGCCTCCCCATGTGTATGAGAAATTATAATCGCTATATTCAAATGAGGGAAATTGGTTAGTTTGGACCCAAGGGCCAAAACAAGTATTTGGTGCTCTTTTAAATGCCTTGTTTATTCAGCTTCTCAGTTGTAGCTAAAATGAAGACCACTGATTTTCATTGTTGTGTTTTTGTTTTGTTGCTAGGTACTCATCATAAGGAAGTCGGTGCTTCGGTTTTTTGTGAGACACTTCTTGAGACTCTCCCTGGTTATAGAGTTGTGCCGCAACACACGACTTTGACTGAATGCGGGGAAAGTACCATTACTGTGAATTCTATTGTGCTCTGACAGCCTGAACACTCGCAGCTCGTGAACCCAGGAAGCAATTGCGTGCACTTCTGCGCCGCTCAAATTTTCTGACTTTTAGTCCCCAGGCTGAGGCTGCTCGCATGACTCCTCCTAGCCAACAAGCCCTCATCTACATCCTCCTGCTGTGGACCACCGTGCTCGCCGTCAGTCAGGTGGCGTGGATGGTCTTGTACTTTTCGGCAGCACGACGAGACCGCCTCAATCTGCGTTTTTTTTTTTTTGTGTTTGTTGTCACTTCTCCATTGTCATAAACTTTGTTCATTCGAAGAGCAATGTTAACAACACTTTGTGTCCTATAACAAAAAGTAACTTTTTTTTTTTTAATTGATTGAAGCACAGATTTAGGTGTACTACTGTTAACAATAGGCTAGTAAACACAATAAAACATTTAACGTCATCAAAAAACAAAAAAAAATGTCTGACTAGTTTTACTAGTTGTGCCACAATGAATGCCAGCACTTTACTATTTTATGACATCAACATGACTGCTTCTGATTTTCTGCGTACTTTCACAGAAGCGAATAATTGAAGCGTCACATGACCTACTGCCGTTAGAGAGTAACCACTCGGTAAGATAATCGTTGGCCCGTTTTTCAGGTTTCATCTTGCTTTAAGGTGTTAAAAAAAAAAAAAAAAAAAAAAAAGATGTACACTCAAACGCACTAACATACCATCCGACTTGAATTTTGCCAGCCGCCTCAACTGCTTCCTGTCTTTGTTCTTATGTCATCTCGCAGAGACGAACCCCCCCTCCCTGCTCACCTCTCACGTCATGCCCTCCTTCGGTGAAATGACAGCGCTACGTGCACTCGGCCTCACTTTCTTTTTTTTTTTTCTCCTTTAAAAGAAGTGTCAAGTTTTAATACATGCGATCCTCTTTTGACAGTCTCTTCTTGAAGCATCACCTCAGTGGGGTGAAGGCAGAATGCTCTCCTATACAGCTGTCAGAGGTTACAGAAAAAGTCACCCGAATTCACCGTTCAAGCCTCCGGCAAGGCTGAGCGATTTCAGTGTGCGACAGCGCCTTCGCAAACATCCAGTTTTGGCGTTACCGTTCATTCATACTGATATTTCAACTAACTACTGTAGTATTATAACACTTGCTGTAGTGTCGTACTTCAAACCACTTCCACTTTATGAGGTGTTTGAAGTATGAGTCATAAAGACACTCCCTTGTGATTGTTGACTTTGTAAAGTGGTGCCTGGAGATGCCAGTTTGCGTTGACATCGCTTGTATTTGACAACAAATCACCTTTCGCCAAGAAAATGGAAATGAAGTTCAGTCCGACAAAAACGCGGAAAAACATGAAGTAATCATATTTGCTCTCCAGTTATTTTCTGCAGACAGGGAAACCCCGAACACAAAACAATGCAGACAACATCAGTCTATTCAATTTGTCATCAATTTCCTCCTGCGGCCACGGGCGCGTGAATCTTCACATTCTGAATAGGTGCAACTGTAGTCACGGCAACATCAAGCTGTTTGGAGGTGTTCTTATAACGTTGACCTTTAACGCGCTTGTCTATAATTTTCTTTCTAATCTCATGAGACAACGCTCTCCTTTGACGCTGTATAGTAAGGCGTTTGTTGTGGAAAAAACAACAACCATGTATAGTAAGGGTATAGTAAGGCGTTTTTTTTTTGTGAAAAAAAAACGGCCATGTATATAGTAAGAGTATATGAAAGCGTTTTTTGGCAAAAAAAAAAAAAAAAAAACCCAAAAAAACGCCCTTGTATAGTAAGAGTATATTAAGGCATTTTTTGTGGAAAAAAAAAACAACGACCAGGTATAGTAAGGCGTATTTTGGAAAAAAAATGACCATGTATAGTAAGCGTATAGAAAGATGTTTTTTTTGTGAAAAAAACGACCATGTATATAGTAAGAGTATATGAAAGCGTTTTTTGTGGAAAAAAATGAGCATGGCGTTTTTTGGGTGAAATAAAACAAACAACCTGGTATAGTAAGGCATTTTTTGTGAAAAAAATGACCATGTATATAGTAAGGCCCTTTTTGTGAAATAAAACGATCATGTATAGTAAGGGTGTATTAAGTCGTTTTTTGTGGGGAAAAAACAACCATGTATAGTAAAGGTATAGTAAGGCGTTTTTTGTGAAAAGAAATGACCATGTATAGTAAGGTATTTTTTGTGGAAAAAAAAACCGACCATGTATAGTTAGCATATAGTTACGCGTCTTTCGTGAAAATAACGACCATTTATAGTAAGGGTACAGTAAGGTGTTTTTTCTGAAAAAAACGACCATGTATAGTTAGGGTATAGTAAGGCATGTTTTGTAAAAATAACGACCATGTATAGTAAAGGGTATATAGTAAGGCGTTTTTGTGGGAAATAAAAACGACCAAAAGGGTATAGTAAGGTGTTTTTTGTGAAGAAAAAAAAACGACCATTATAGTAAGGGTATAGTAAGGTGTTTTTTTGTGGAAAAAGTCGACCATATATATTTCATCATGTTTCGTTGTGTGTTGCAGGTGAAGGCTACAGACCTGTCGGACCAGGAGCGAATTTTTTTTCTCCGGCAGTGACGTCATCACCGGAAACCTATTTAAGTCGGGGAAAAAGGGACGGTCGTTCTTTCTAAGCTCGCTGACAGCCTGCGGTCTTCCTCTTCCACCTGCTGCTCTGCACACATCTTCAGAAGATCATCGAAAACTTCGACAAGGTGCGTGCTCAATCTTTGATAGCCTCTTAAGACTCACTGCTTTTGCTGACTTTGAACTTAAAGAATCACTTTTGGCGTGCTCACGCCTTGCTAACGTAGCAAGCTAAAGCGTTTGCTCTAGCGTTGGTAATTAAGGCTTTCTACGACTTTAAATTGCACCAAAATGCGTTTTTGCAACGTACGTACTGTTAAAAGGATGGACGCAATTCAAATATTTATTCATGGGTAAGTTGATGTTTATTCAACAATAATGCAGCTACTTTTTGTGACGATGACTAACGAAGCATTTGCTCAAACCTTTTCCAGCTGGACGAAAGTGCCGTTTTGACGAAGGTAAGTAGACAACACTTCACAAACTGATTAAGTCAAGCATATTTTCATGCATGCGTTCGTGTCTCATTTCTGTCCACAGGCTTGCATCCAGAACAGAACGGCCAGGTCGACTGCAAAATGGCACAATTTCTGTGTTTTTATATATAAGTATCTGACTGTGTTTTGTTTGTTTTTTTTATTAACATCTACAGGCTCAGATCTTTCAACAGCATGGCCCAAATGACCCTTGAAATGGTTGACTTTGCAGCTTTTGGAATATTTTCCGCATGAAAGGCTTCAAATGAGGGCAGATTTAGCAATAAAACACAAAGACGCCAATTCGAGTTTTACAATTTATTGCACAGAGAAGCTAACGTGACAATTTGAAAGCATCCCATCAGTCAATGTTTGTGCAAGCTAACTCGAGGGCTCACACAGACATTGACGATGGAAGCAGCTTAAGTGTTGCCTGCTTGACGAACATGTGTTTTCAAGGCCATCCCTCTTCAGTCCGCTAGAGGGTAGTGTCTCTGTCTCCAACAATCCCTGTACCATTTGTTCATTAGTTGCCTTTTTTTTTTTTAAGCAAAACGGGTAGTAAAAAAAACAGGAAATCGCGCATTCCCGTCAAATGGAAACGGCAACACTGCCTATAGCGGAATGAGTAGGGATGACCTTTCCACAAATGTAAATACCTGAGACCTGTTTGTGTGTGTGTGCGCGTGCGCGTGTGAAAACATCATGAAACGGCGTGCCCGCTGACCCACAAATGCACATTCGACATTTCATGAAAAATGCATTAAAAAAAAAGAACGATAAAAATCACGAATATATTTGTGGATCTGAAAAGCACATTTTGGTGCAACTAAATCTTTCAATTCAAAAACAAATATTTAGTTATTCAAGTGATATACATTTGTGAAAATCACAAATATTTGTGGATCTGAAAAACACGTGAAAATCACGGATGCATTTGTGTGTGTGAATAATTTTGAGCCAAAATTCTTCCCATATGTTAAGCCATCACTCTTCCATTGTGGACATCAGCTTTGGGGTGGCACCCATTATATGTGACTGTTTTGTGGTCACACATTAGTATTTTGTGTCCATGGTATATTAATAATGTGTCCACAAATTTAAAAAAAAAATCTCATGTAATGTTTGGATCTCCATTGATGTTAGTGGATCTATAGCTTTTTATTTTGTTTTAAATGAAACAAACAATTGAGGGGAAATCCTAGTCCTGTCGCAAAGATTAAAAATCTCGGAGTAGTTGACAACCCTCCCCTAAGGTTTCTAATTGCATTTGGATGCCACAAGATGGCACCAAAGCAATATTTTTATATTAGACATGAGTTAGGCCTGAGCACAAAAATGTAAAAAAGTGCCTTAAAAATTTGGATAACAGTGTCTGAAAATGGCAGAAAATAAGCATAACACAATGCCATTTATATCATAAATGCACCAAAGACGTTCTCGTAAGCGATGACTCGCACTATTTTGGAGGTGTTGCTGACTTTGACAAACAGAGAGTCATCTTTGTGCAGGTGAAAAACTCCGCCGAGGAAAGTGTTGCCGTTGTTCTTGTCGACTGCGGAGGAATATTTCCTGGCCTGCAGAAGGGGGACGGTGCCGCCGGGGTGCCTGCGAGTGCGCATCATGACGGCGTGGTGGAACATGCCGTGGTTGTGAAAGGACAATTTGGAGTAGACGAAGTAGAAGCCTTCCTGGCGGATCAGCAGACTTCTGTCCTTGTAGTCCATGCCGCGGAGGAGGTGGTCCGAAATAAGGCTCCAGCCTACTACGACTTTGCTGTGAACCGCATCTTTGCCATCTGCGGACAGTCAACACACCAGCCATCGATACTTTATGTCAGACTTTACTTCAAACATATACAACGATCACAAAAGACACTACACACTTCAAGTTTTCTATTTTGTTTCAGACAGACATTTGTCCGAATGGTACGTGAACGAAATAGAAAAACACACAATTTTTGAAACACCCTGAATAAAATCATAGATCTATCTATCTATCTATCTATCTACCTATCTAGCTAGCTAGCTGTCGAGCTATCTATCTATCTAATATTCTATCTGTCTAATATTCTATCTATCTAGCTGTCTAGCTAGCTAGCTGTCTAGGTAGCTAGCTGTCTAGCTAGCTAGCTGTCTAATATTTCATTTATCTATCTATCCTCCATAGATAGGTGGATGGATAGATAAATAGCTATCTAGCTAGCTATCTAGACAGCTAGCTAGCTAGACAGCTAGATAGATTTTTGGGCGAAGCTTTTTGGGTGAAATGTCTTGGGGTTGCTTGCATTCATTGAAATGAAAGTAGTGGTACTTGTCAGACTCACCCATCAGGCGTGCGACCGGTTTGGAAAGAGGGACACGAGGAGAAGCTTGAGGAGATGCATTTTTTTCTATTGGGGGAGGAGGAAAAAGATGAACATTATTTACAATACATAAAAAAAGCCTACACATGCCATGTAGTTGTGATACAAAAATGAGACCAAGATAATATATGGGAAAAAAAAATATGACCATTAATGTGGGGGGGGGGCAAGTTGTTGCACACCCTCTCGTAATGTAGTAGCACTTGTCGGACTCACCCATCAGACATGCGAGTGGTTTGGACAGTGGGCCGTGATGAGTGGAAGTGTGAGGAGATTTTTTTTCTGTTAAGGGAGGAGGAAAAAGAGTGACATCACCTACAGATTTCGATCTACAGATCTACACACCCCTTTTTAAAAAACTGGAATTTGTGATGTGAAAAATGATACCAAGTTAAATAATTGTGTGTGTGTGTGTGGGGGGGGGGGGGGGGGGGGGGGCTCAACCATTAATGTGAACTATACTGTCCAACTCCATTAATACAAAATGATGTTGTTGCACAAGTGTACACACCCTCTTACAACTGTTGTGGCTGTATTCATAATTAACCAATCACATTCTTTTAAACTTTAAATTGACTGTGAGTCACCCCTGATCGTGTTTCAGATGTTCTAGTAGGCTTTCTCTGAACATGCTGACGTGTATAGACCATACGAACACTCATTTTGTCACTGAATTTGAAGCATACCTGTAGTCAACTTGGAGAATAATGTTGACGGCGTCTGCAATGCAAAGTGAACACGTCAAATAGATGCAACGCACACTTTAGTGATACTTTAGGGATGCATGTGTGAGAAGCCAATAGGGCGGTGGAAACAGGAACTACACCATTTCCATTCGCCGCTGTCCCCCTCGTGTACAGGTTGTCTTTTGCCATCAACTAGAAACCTCAAGACCCAAACAGGAAATGCTTACTCATACGTTTGTTCTTCATACGTGATGTACTGTAAGTATGATCAAACAGTCTTACAATAAGCCCACCATCCATCACATCCAAGCCCAACTGAACATTGTGACCTTTGTAACTTAAGCTTTGGATTTGGAATCAGATGTAGCCACACACCATGTGATTTCTGCAAGATATATTCCACTTTGTTCCTGTGATTGATGTAATGATGAGGATTCAATGGGGAATTTGTAAAGAAAGAATAAGCATTTATGAGTTAGTCATTTATATATTTCGAAAGCATTTATGTATATTTGAATGTCAGTTATTTGGGGGGGGGAAGGGAAGTTAAAACGAGATTAATACATTTAAATGTAAACAAAACAGTAACAATAAAATTGAAAGCAATTAATGGTGAGTAATTTTAGCTTTTTTATCAATCGGGTAAAATGTAATCATAAATAACCAGTAATATTAAAAAGAAAAAAAAACTGTTCAGATGAAATACATATAAACTAAATATCTTTAATGAGGATTAATTTTTCTCAAAAAAAAAGAAAAAAAAGATTAAGTATTTTTACTGGTTAAGTTCCATTTATTTAGTAATTAATGTAAAAAAATGAACTTAAAGAATACATATAAAGAAAATACATTTAATGGCAATTTTTCTTTTTAAGAAATCATAGGCTTCAATAGAATATGTTTAATGATGTTTAATAAAAAGGGAAAGAAAATAAAATGCATGTAATGCTAAATAATTTTTTAAAAGGAATAAAACGGAATGATAAATTTTAAGCATTAAAAGAAATTAAATATATGTTATAGTTAATAATTGATTTTTCTTTTAAAGGCGAACTATATTTAATGATGAATCGACAAATTCATTTGTTAGAGATAAAGAAATGGTAATACAAAATTGCATAAGTATATGTATAAATCATGTGTGCGATAGTTTAAAAACGACATTAATCTAATAGCAATACATAAAATCAAATAAATAAATATCTCTCTCTAAATTGCCCCTAAGTGTGATTGTGAGTGCGGATGTTTGTCTCCGTGTGCTCTGCGATTGGCTGGCAACCAATTCTGGGTGCCCCCCCCCACCTAATGCCTGAAGACAATTGGGATAGGCTCCAGCACGACCCTTGTGAGGAGAAGCGGTATAGATAATGGATGGATGGATGGATCAATCCAGGACGACGGCATACGTGGCGTTGATGATGCGTACCTGTACGGACCGACTTGAATGCAGGTAGGAGATGAGCAGCCCCTCCAGGACGAGCCCGCTCAGAGCCACGCCCACCAGCAAAAAGAGAATGGCCTGAGCCAGCCCGCCGCACCGGCGGCCCCGGCGGGCTCGGGGGGGCAGCGGAAGGGCGGCCTGCCTGTCCACCACGTACACAGAAGACGGTCGATGCCTCATATCTGCTGGGGAGCAAAAGTCTTCTGTCGTAGAAAAAGACAAACGTGGTGGTTGAAAGGTGAGAAAAGGAGCAAATGGGCTGGCTTCTTTGTGGTTCCCTCAGCCACACACAACGTGGCTGCACTGGGACAGGATGTTACGTGTGATCGCTTACATTGCAACGACTTGATAGCCGCAGAGAATTACTGAATTGAATGTTATAACTATGCAGAATGTTACAGTAGTGTCAACCTGTAGCTTAAACCAGTACATTTGTTAAGTACAGCTCAGTTGTATTTAACTTTTTTTTTTAAACACATTTCATCTTTCAGAACTGCTTTTTTTTTTTTCCAAACTCAGTATTAACTCTGATACGTTTGTATTGAACTACAATGTGCAATATATTTGAATTGAGAAAACAGGAAAAAGAAAAGTGGCACTTATTGTAGGGAACTTTATTTGTGTTAATTGGAGGCACTTTCAATGTTGTCAGGTGTGTGCTGACTCTCTTTCTGTGTGAGTTTTTCAAGTGGAACTAAAGGCCTTAGACAAGGTGGAGGGAACAGTTTGCAATGTCAGGGGGAAAAAAAGCCTACTAGAACATCCGAAATTTATCAGAGGCACTTTCCCGCTATTTCAACTAACGCTAACAGCGTAGCAACGTAATATGTGTTCAACGTCACTCACTCGGCGTCCTTTAGAGCCTGGTCACCCTGAAAAGGGGATTCCCCCATCTGCGGTCCCTTCTCAAGGTTTCTCATCCAACCACCCCCCCCCCGCCCCCCTTGTCTGAGGGAGTTCAGATTATTTATTTTTTTTTTATATCCACCACACCGACCAAACCAGTTATCCTTCCTTTCGACATTGTGTTTGGATGAACGTTTCCAAGCTTGTCAGTTTCCCCTAATACTACCCTAGCGCGGCCATTCATACGATCCGGCGTTGCTTGATGGCAGACGCTCACCAATTAGCTGCAGGCTACCAAACAGGAATGACTCGAGCCGGTCCGGCTGAGCAGGTTTTGACAAGAGCGCTTCGCCGGCAACTCTGGTCCCTGCGCTCAGTGCGATTCGGACCATGGCGCGAGCGTGTTGGCTGACTTTGGCGGCCTGTCTGGCCGCCAACGTGGCCCGGGCTCTGTCCACGACGTCCACTCAAGACATGGAGTTCACGTTCTTGTTACCGGCGGGCAGCAAAGAGTGCTTCTACCAAACCATGGACAAGGACAGCGCGCTGGAGTTTGAATACCAAGTACAGTACCTCGATCGTCTCACTTGTCGTAGCTTTGTGTGAGCTTCAGTTTCCCACGTCAACGAATACTGAACGTCTGCTATTGCTGATCTTGAGTATGTGGACAAAAGTAATGGGACAAAGTGTGGTGCTGGTCCTCCCCTCGCAGCTTGTGCTCTCAGTTTGGCTACTGTGATTTATTTCAGAGTGTTGGTTCTAGTTTCCTTTAAAAAAAAAAAAAAAAAATCAATAAAAAAGTATTTAAAGTAGTATTAAAAGTAGGAAGCATTCAAATGATTAAAAAAACAAAAAAAAAGCTTTTAATTGTAAATATTATTCCAAAGGTTATAGTGCTCTAGTAACATTAAAATCAACACAAAACACAAAGAGAACTCACAGCTCGCGGATGACAGCTTATAACCGCGTGTGGAAATGACTGTGACGTCTTTTTTTAATGCTGCAATTCAAAATATTTTTGCAACACGCAGAAATAAAATGTTGTGCTCCCTGTAGAAATTCGTAGATTTTTGCGACACACAAGTACGGGAAAAATAAATAAGCAATATACTCCGTGTCATCCTCACTTTAGATTTCAAAACCTATTCGTGGCTCCTTCTGTTTTCTTTTTCAGGGGTATGAAACAAGAATTTGAAGACATTGGTGTTTTTTTGTTTTTTTTTAAGACTATCTTGCCAAGTCAAAATGTCTTGTCCTATTGGCAGATAATTTTGCTCAAATGATGTAATACAGTAAACCATCACGGGGATTTTGTTGCTTTTTGTAGGCGTTAAACGCAGGAAGCCAGAGAATTGAGACATTCAAATAGTCTCTTCAGCAAAAAAGGCTGGGCGTGAAATACATCCTGTTTTCTATTGTTTTAAGCTTACAGTCTTAAACAATAGTGAGCCTAGTGGCCAATTGTAGAATTACAAACCCCAAAACAAAACTGACGTTTTTTTGCAGTTTAGAATGTACGTAATGGTAGGATAACAAATGAAGGAACAGGTATGTACACTTTATTTCTTTGTTGCGGTGGAAAGGTGCAGCTGTTGACTGCACTTCCGTTAGCTTCTTTCACTTTTAATTACCGTGTGATTGTTTGACAGTGTAATTGTTGACAGGAAGCGTGGCAGTTTTACAATTATTGTGCAACTAAGCCAAGCAACGTCAGTGGTGCTTTTGGATAGTAAAACGAGTTGTGCTGCACTTGAACAATGTGGATGTCACCTGGTAATTAGCCGCCAGTCTGAGAAAGAACGCAAAATTTTATAAGAATTAAGTCTTAATATTTAAAGTTACACATTTCTAGAATTTTATTTTTTTTCATTATTGTATGGTCATAAAATCGTAATATTACGAGAGGTATAAAAAAAAAAAACATCCAAATTATTCAAATCTGAAGTTCTCCAAATTTTGCGAGCATAAAGCTGACAAAGATAAAAGCTCTTAATATGAAAACAAGTTAACAAAAACGACATTTGAAAAAGATAAAAACATTGAAATGATAGAATAATAAGTGTTAATTGTTTGGTAAAATAATTAAAATGTTACAATATTTTTTTTAATGAACTAAATGAAAATTATACAAGACTGAATTCTGACTATTTTGAGGAAAAACTATTTGCATTATGATGTGCAAAATGATGATGGATTTTCATTATAGATGATTATATATATTCTATGAGGAGGGGGGGTGGAAACCTTACAAGAATAATGCCTTAATATTAGAAAAAAAACCCCTCTCTTATACAATGTGTGTGCGTTTTTCAGGTGATTGGACAGCCGAATATGGATGTGGGCTTCGTCATGATTTCACCCAGCGGCAACCGAGAGGTTGACCACAGGAAAAGTCACGCCATCCACAAGTACCTTATCTATCGACCTAGCAAGCTAGCTAGCTAGCTAGCGAGCTATACACCTGTATAGACCGACCCCAAAAAACGGGCCCCAACTTTCAAACAGACATTAATTATCTTATTGTGTTTAGAACATCACATTAAAACATTATACTCACCATTGGCCTTTTCTTCATCAGAAATCCATTTCAAATTTTTAAAATGTCCAAATCCAAATCTTCATTTGGGGCTCTTTTTTTCCACCCACTTGAAAAACACTCACACACTGGTTATACTGCTCAATTCGCTAACATGTCCAAATGAGTTGATGTGCGCTTACGTTTGTAGTATAGAGCGCACGGATCAAGGCGACTACGAGCTGTGCTTCGACAACACTTTCAGTAAGGTGAAGGAGAAGACGTTGTTCTTCACGCTGCTCATCACCAGTCCCAACAAAGCGCCCGACATCGTCTCGAACGACACTTTGGAGCACAAGCTGCAGAACTTCCAGGTGAGTGTCATGCTTTGGCACGCTGGGAAACTGCATGTCAAGAAACAAGTCGCAGCGCAGAAAAGTCAAATGAATTTAATTTCTAAAATTGTACATTTTGACGGTTGCGTCATGCTGTCGTGTCATTTTTAATGCAGCACAGAAAGGAGTATTGAGCGCTGTGGGTGCTCACTCTCTTGACCCCACCCTCCGCACACCCCTTCATTGAAACCCTACTTTGAAACACGAATCCAAGTTAAAACCCCAATTCGAAACCCTAACCTTACTTTGAAACCTTAATTTGAAAATCCAACCCTACTTTGAAACCCTAATTTAAACCATACGCTTACTTTGAAACGCTAACCATAGTTTAAAACCCTAATTAGAAAATCTAACCCTGCTTTGAAACCCTAACACTAAACCAAGTTTAAAACCCTAATCCTATTTTAAAACTCTAATTTGGAACCCTAACCCTACTTTGAAACACTCATTTGAAACCTGACTAGTTTAAAACCCTCATTTTAAACCCTAATTTCAAACCCTAACCCTAGTTTGAAACCCTAATTGGAAAACCTAACCCTAATTTGAAACTCTACTTTGAAATCATAATTTGAAACCTGAACCCTACTGTAAACCCCCAATTTGAAAGCTGTTGCGGCGAGGGGGGGTGTTCCCAAAACAGGGGCGAGAACGACGATGGTGATGCTGTTCAGTGGATTACCCCCCGCCCCCCCCCCCCTGCCTTTTTGGGCCCCTGATGCAAATGTTTAATACTTTGAAGTGAAATACAAACTGCAGTGCACCTAATGGAGTCCCCAAAACGTTGAAGCCGCTGTAAATTCTGTACAGTTAATTCAATTATTCTTTTGGTAACCACTAGAGGGAGCTGGACTAAATCATGTCATTATTAATGTGGCATACCTCAGATTCGTCTGGACGCATTGCACCTGCAAATCCAGAGGGGTCGCGTGATCCAGCTCATGCTGAGGACCTTTGACACCAGAGACCAGCATCTGCAGGACAACAACCTGTGGAGGGTCAGCTTCTGGTCGTGCGTCAGCATGCTGGTGGTCCTGGCCGTGGGCTTCTCGCAGGTTCGCATTCTCGAGTCGCTCTTCCCCGAGAACTAGAACGACGTCGGCTACTGGCCAATCGGAAGCCTGTACACTCATACTGTTCCTTCACCTACCGGGTGAAGTCGTTCCCTGAGCTGC
Organism: Filicampus tigris; assembly: GCF_054856515.1. Lineage (NCBI taxonomy): Eukaryota > Metazoa > Chordata > Actinopteri > Syngnathiformes > Syngnathidae > Filicampus > Filicampus tigris. The sequence goes on from NC_141232.1 coordinate 5,716,666, forward strand.
TTGTATCTCGAATATTTTTTTTTTTTTTTTTTTGCAAACATTTTTTAAAATGTAATAAAATGTGTCATTTTATTGGATGGATTTTTTTTGTGTGTGCCCACATTATCTTAAGAGGAAAAAGTCCAAATTCTAAGAGAACTATTGTCAGAAAACATAAAAAATTACGAGTACCGTAGAATTAGATGTAATGATGTAATATAGTTACTAGATTCGAAATTGTGCAATCTGAAACTGTGGTCTGACTATTTGGCAAGGTCGAGTAAAAGCGTAGTGAGGATAAGCAGTAAAAGAGAGCGGATGAATGGATGAGTAGTATGAGGGGGACAAAGTCACACGTTTAGGAAAATAAAGTCATCATGATGAGGAAATGAGTCAAATTTAATTGGAAAAAAACACTCAAAACATCTTTGGGGGGTGAACTACTTGTAGTAATTTGAGGAAAAAGTATTTTTTCTAACACGAGGAAAAAGGTTAAATCAAAGGAGAAAAAAAGGAAAATATTACACAATTATCGATGTAACATTGCAACAAAAACTAGGCAATTTTACAAGCAATAGTATGTATTTAAAAAAATTAAAAAAACCACCTCGGGAATCCAATGAGAAGTCTCACTACTATAACAACAACAACTCAATGATGCATTTATAAATTATGTGTGCACGCTAAATGTGGGCTCACTATTTGCTAAGCAGTATGTCACGGCGTTGTCTGCACTAAATGAAAATAATGTATAATAACAGTGTGGTTATAATTGCTCATTAGAAGCAATGAAGCAACTTCTTTTCATTTGAATCCCCCCCCCCAACACTCTTCTACCATACACGGGGGATATAAAAAGTTTACACACCACTGTTGTTTTTTTTTTTTGGTGGGCAGACTATTTGTATTCACTGAAATTTCACGGCACTTCATGTAGGCATTCACATGAGGGGAAAAAAAAAGTTCAGTTATTTGAATGTATGTTTTATTGGCAGTGTAAGAACAGCGATTGGTTTTTCCTCCTCCTTTCATTTCGGCCCAAGGTCAGACAAGGTCACCACGGACGTCGTGGAGCGGGACGCCTGTTTCGACAACAATCAGCCAACATTAATGTCCGCACGCACACACCGGCGTTAACTGTTACCTCATCGTCAAGATGGATTCCTTCTCCAAATGAATACGGTATCATTACAGCTGCACAATCGAATGAGATTTGATCAAATTTAAGAGTTGGATCAGAAATGACGCCCTGATTAAAAAAAAAAAAAAAAAAAAAGATCAGCTCGCAATAAACCAGCAAATCTGCAATTTGGCGGGAATTTGATCAATAAAATGAAGTCACATAACAGTATAAACATTTGTAAAACAAAATTATCTTTGAAATACAAAAAAGTATTAGGACAATAAAAATGTATATGTGTGGCTGTATATGGAGTATATATATACACAGAGTGTATGTATACATACATCTTAAAATATCAATAGTGTTGTTAATGCTTATTCACAAAAGAAACTGAGAAGTTAATCATAATTAAATATGACAAAATATTGAAATACCACTCCAATTCTAAAAATCGAATGCATTGTCTCATATTTGAAAAATTTCTATTACAAATATATTTGTGAATTTAGAAAAATAAATATATATTTTGGATAGATTCAAATTAATTAAAACATAAATGTACAATAATGTAAATGTGGTTCTTAGGATTGACACTGGGACTTTTTAATCATTAAAATTGTACTTTATTTTAATGTATTTTGACTTTTATCAGTGAACAGAACAAAACATTGGAAACATGTATGACCCTTTGAAGGTGACTGGATTGTGCAAGTGTACCTAATGTTGTGGTACCAGTGAGTACAGAACCAGTTTATATTGTGGGATGAGTCTAGCAGCATAATTGCCGTACAAAAAAGGACTTCAAACTGATGTCACTTTCTGTAAACGTCAGAACGTAAAGAGATTTTGATAGTGTGGCCTGAGTATCGTGCGTATGCGGGCTCCCTCTAGTGGTGCGTGATGAAATCACTGCCTATGTATATTTGCATTGAACCTTGAAGAACAGCTCATTTGAAAACTTTGAGGTTTTAATTTGCAACGTTACAACTTCCAATTCAATTATTTTATCTAAATTTGATTGAACTATCTTAAGTTTCGTTTTTCTTCATGTAATATTTTAAATTTATTCCTGTAAAACGTGCCGCTAACTTTTATATAAATATTTTTTTTCCCTTCAAAATATTACAACTATTTATAATTCTTTCTGGTAAAATGAATATTCTCAGAATGCCTTTTTGTTAATTACAATTTAAGGAATAAAACCTCTGTCTAGTTTTGAATGAAACCACTTCAGCTTACTGACTATGCAACTGTATTTTTTTTAATCATTGCTCATGATGGTTGTATTTTAAGAGTCATGTATTTTTTTTAAGGTGGTATTTTGTGTCAAAAAAAAAAAAAGTTTTGCAACTGGTTGGTGACAAGCACAGCAAGTCCATCCTTTATCTTTAAGCCTTATTTTTTGTTGTTGTTTATTGTTGCAGTGGTCTTTTTTCCCCCCAAGCTGCACAATATGCAGGAGGGGGCTATTTTTATATTATGAAAACATATGATTGCTTAGCATATCTTTACTTACACTGAAGGATTGATTTTAACATATTAGAGGAATTCAAGGTGGATAATGTCAAAGTGACCGTTGTGTCTCTTAATTTACTGTATGGAAGAAAAAAAATGACACTCCTGCATTTAATAATACAATGACATCACCTAAGGCCGTTTTTTTTTGCCATTAAAAAAAAAAAAAAAACTTCAGAGGACAAGATATGCCTTCAAAACCCCCAAACTACCACCACCATTGAACACAAGAAGCCCCACGATCCATGATCACCCCATTCAATAAAGCAGCGCTTCCCAAACGCTTCGGTTTTAGCGACTTGCCGATTGTCAAAGGTAAAAAAAAAAAATGTTTTTACAAAATGATGTCTCAGTGATCTTCAGTCAGACTTCTTGTGTTCTTTATTAGTAGCTTATGTACAGTATATGCTAATACACAATGGGAAGACTCAAAGAGGTTTGGGAAACCCTGAATTAAAGCAAGCAAACAACCAACCATGCCCCGCCCCCCTTCCACAGACAACCGAAAAAACATGGCGGGTTATAAATAAAAGTTAGTCACATGACACACAACCTGGCCGTTAATGCTTCCCACTTTCCCGTTTGAAATCTAAAGCGTGTTGACACAATGAGATGTACAAGCGCTACCTCACCGCTCGGAGTATTTACATGAGTTTGAATGCATAGTGGCGGCTATAAAGTCAAAAAGCACCACGGATGGCGGGGGAGAAAGTGCACGCAGGCCGCTCAGGGGGGGGGCCTTCACGGGTTGAAAGCTACATTTAGCTGTTGTTTTATTCTTGAAAACAAAAAAAAATGCATATTTAGAATTGAAGTGAATGGGATGAGGTTTGGCTACTCTGCATGTGTGTTATTTGTTGTTGAACGCGGATTTGTTTTTATCCTTTCACAAGCAATGGAACAATGTTTGCATTTTATATCTCTGTCGGGCAAAAGCAATCGTTTTTGAAATATAAGACTATCAAGTGGTTGCGATATGACTTGATAGGGAGGGGGGGGGGGGCTGGGGGGAACTGTCAAAGTTTTGGGGGCATTGTAGTACAGTGGTGCCTTGAGATACAAGTTTAATTTGTTTCGTGACCACGCTTGCGTTCCAAATAGTCGTTCCCCTTTGAAATGAATGAATGACTTCATCCATTTCAGCTTTCCCTAAACGAGACCAAAAGATTTGTCGTGTTTTTAATAAGGAAAAAAGCATTCTGTAATGTTTTCCAACAGTTGTAGCATTTCAATTTTGTTTGCCATGATTAATTCATCGCAACGCCTTTTGGTGTGCGCTACTTCAAAAGATCGTTAAGGATCGTTAGGAAGGCAGATATGAAGAAGACTTTCACAACTGCTGTGACTCAGTAAGCCGCAGTAACGTGTTGATGGTTCATTTGTGTTGCTTAAAGGCTCATAACACGGAATATCGATGCTATTTGTTGGCCCGTCCAAGGCGTTTTGCATCGTGTTAGCATTACGCTAGCAGATTAAGGCAAAATTGTGAGATTCTTTTAAATAACGCAATGATTCCTATTTAGATATTTTCTTTTCCTTTGATCGAAAAATAAAATACTAAATAATGGTGGGAAAAAACAACATTTAATGCTCTTTTGTTTTAGGTTTACTTTGACAGTAAACCTCAAGTGGGAGAGGCATTCAACAGCTTGAAGTCTCACTCATACCTCAAGACACCCCTGTATGGCAGAAAATATCAAATATGACAAAGGTGACTTTTTAACTTTCCTCACCTCGCATGTGTCATCTTTATTTGACTTCAAAAACAATAAGCTTGTGTTATGAAAATTAAATCATTCCACTCCAAATTTGGCCTAGCAAACTGTTGAGCTGTCATCACCGCTCATCCTTTGCTGACTTAATGCTCTCTGCTGATTGGTCGAGCGGGTAGTTAAGGGGACAAACGAGCAATTGGGAGGATGTGGCGACATCTTAAAGTGAGCCTTTCAGCGTGTGCACTGAAAGTGCCTCCGACACACGGGTGGATTATCGTCACCTCCTAGCCCACATCACACACAAGAGACATACAGAAGAGAATTAGGGTGGGTTCGGCCCACCGGGTCTAGTCTAGCAGGGAGGGCTCGGCAGGGCGGATAATGGTGGGCCGGTGAGAGGGAGCACCAGGGGGTCTTCGGCTGCAGTGTGGAGAGAAGATGGAGAACACGCAGTGAAACCAAAACATCCCGACAGAGACAGAAGTCAGAAAGAGAGAGAGGGAGAGTCGAGGGTGGGGGCGACATGTTACGGGCGTCATACCTGGGAACGCCGGGTGGGATGCGCGCGGGCCGGGAGGGGATCTGCGGGGGCGCGCTGAAGGGGTCCTGGAGGCTGTTGTAGGCAGCGGGCGTCGGGCCGGGCCGAGACGGGATGGGAGGGGCGCCGAAGCCGGAGGACGGGTTGAGCGGAGCGGCGCCGAAAACCGGGGAAGGGTTCACGGGGGGTCCCGGCGTCGGCCCACGGACGGCCGGCGGGCGGTTGGGGGGAGGGGCTGCTGACGGGGGCGGCCTGCGCTGAGGGGTTGGGCTGAGAGGACACCGGGAAGTCAAATTGAATAACTGCTGCTCTGACTACGAAAATGGATTTAAGAGTAAAAAAAAACAACAAAAAAAAAACACTTTTTTTTTTTTTTTTTTTAACTTGGCTTTATGGGGAAACACATTTTCCATTTCATTCAACAAACTGGATTTTTTTTTAAAAACAATTTTATATATTTTTTAAAATATATTTACCAATGCAATGAGACGGACTTAGAAAACAAATATTTCAAATTTGCAAAGATTTACCCATATTGTACAACAACCTGGGATTTAAAAAAAAAAAAAATGTAATGATCCGATTAGGTTGCAAATATACTTGAGTAGGATTTGATTCCACGCTTTCCTCATTAAAATGTAACTCATAGTCTCACCTGGCCTCTTGTATCCAGGTGTTATTTACGGGCGGGGGCACCGGGGTGCTGATGGTGCTGGTGGTGATGTCCCCGATGATGTGCAGCGCCTCCTTGAGGGCGTGGTACATGCGCAGCATTTCGTCCCGGCGCTGCGCCTGGTCGGCCGACTCCTCCATGAGGCTGTTCTGGTCGGCCGACGAGTAGAGGTAAGCCAGCAGCTCCGAGTGGATGAAGTCTTTTGCCTGGAAGGGAGGAATCAAAACAATACATCGCCATCATAATTGACACACACATACAATATTTTGTTAGAGTGACTTTTTTGCTAGAGGCTATTAAAAAACCTGGACAATAGAAATGATTCCCATGACATTCCCAGAGGTAAAAAAAAAAAAAAAAAAAAAAAAGAGCTGATTAAAGCTTGTTCAACTCACGCTGTTGATCATGAGGTGCATGATGGTCTTGGGCACCAGGTCCCTGATGGATTTGTTGATGATGCCTATGTAGGAATCCACCAGGTTGCGGATGGTTTCCACCTGCCGCTCAAGCTGAGGGTCCATGGAGAACGTGTCCGCCGGGGCCGCCTCCTCGTTCTCCGTCTGATCGATGTGAGCGGACACCTCATTAGGTACACCCACAGCATCTATTCATGTATTTACTTAGCGGCGGATTTTGCTATTGTGGCTGCACTTTTGTCGTGTTGTAGAAGTGGAAGGCTCTCACCTGGTCTTTCTCCGGGTAAACTCCGGCTCTGAGGAAGGACGCTTTCCAGCTGTCCACATCCTCCTGCGAGTCGCACGCCAACTCAACTTGCCGTAAATCCTTGTACACGTTCCTGCGCACGCAAACGCAATGTTAGCGCAGCTCTGAAAACGGTGTGGATAAACGCGTGCGCGCGCGCAGATAAGAGAGCGCCGCTCGCCTCTGCTCCGTGTTGAAGATCGCAAAGATGTGCTTGGTGGACATGAAGCCTTTCTCCACGTCTCTGATCTTCAGATTATCCAGGGGCAGCATGTACTTCTTCTCTTTTTCCTGCCAGGGGGCCACACAATTTGCAAAGAGGGAACATCAAACATCAGAATCCATTCATTTTAATTTGACACCTAGAAAGGAGACACCGCCGGAATTCTAGATGCCTTCATCCGTTTCTGAAGGCGGGAAAAATAACAGGTGGTGCCGCTGACAACTAGTCCGAAGACATTTGACACCACAGCAGATGTGGTATCTGTAAAGCTGAAGCATAGGGTGGAATTTTAAGAGAATTTGGGGAGTTTATTTGTTAACATTTTCGAGAGAAAAAAACATTTGGAGGCACGTGTCTTTGCTGAGGACGGCACGGTGCTCGTGGTGAAAATGTCTGCCACATAGTCGGAAAGTTTTGTGTTGTTTGATTTTAACTTTTTTATTTTTAAAGCAGAAGTCAACCCAAACATATTTTTTTCCAAGAATATGTTCCCAGCAGGCCCACTAGTTGAAACACGGCACCCTGATTAATTTTGCGTTTGTAGAATAAGTGTTAATCCACTTCTTTTTAGCCATCTCGGGTGGCGGCCATTCACAACTGCTCACAACGGCCAATCACGGCTCAGATTCAGAAAAGAGGTCAGCCGTGATTGGTCGTTGTGAGTAGTTGTGATGTCATTTTCAGTCGACACAAGACAAAATGGCCGCCCCCAGAGATGGCTAAAAACAAGTGGATTAACGCTTATTCTACAAACGCAATATTTATCAGAATGCCCTGTTTCAACTGTTAGTACATATTCTTGAAAAAAAATATGTTTAATGTTGACTTCCGCTTTAAGAATTTTCTGCTTTTTTTTGTTGTTTTTTTTTTTTTTTTAAATAAAGCAGCTACAGTTGAATAAATAAACCCACCCCAGGCACTTTGACATAATACGGCACCGGTCCCTGATATCGTAAACGGGCAACAGAGGTTGAAAAAAACCTGACATTTCTTCTGTGTAATAGACCATCAAATTGGTGTAAAATGCACGATTAGGGAATGCGGTGGAAGGGGGAGGAGAAAAGGAGTAGTGTGGAGGGGGAGGATGGGGTGCCAGCTTTCACTGGTGAGAAGAAACATCTGGAAGCATTTATGTCTGCTAAGGGTGGCGTGAGCCCAAACGTTATGTCACCAAACACCACACACAAAGGGTAAAAAAAAAAAAAAAAAAAAAGAAAAAAAGGTATACCTGTTGCATTAACATAACGCACGATGCCCGACTGTAGACAAACTGACCCTCACAAAGATTTTGGACTCACAGTCCAAACACTAAGGCCGCACGCCGGCGTACAAACACACACACGCACGCACACACACACACACATACACACTATCGCAACCCCCACGCCCCCTTCGGCCCCCGTAACCCAGTACGATTTCCTGCAAATTCCAAAGTCAGATCCCGGCTGGAACACTTCAGCCCGCCTGCCACGTCACTTTGCCTCCACCATCCTCCCCGCTCGCGTCGCCGCTCTCCCCCTCTCTCTCTTGGTGGCGTCGGAAAGTGCAACGTGTTCAGTTAGCGCTCGAGGCCGCCGGCCGCGGTCTCCTTTGCGACGCTTCAAGTTTACTGCATGGGAACGAGGCCTCGGGAAAAGATGACGACGTGGTGACTGGTGAGTAGCGCATTTTACACCATTATTTATTTATTTTTTTTTCCATCGACCTACGTCGACGTGATGTCGCATTTGGCATGGACTTTTTTGCGTTATTAACTTCAGTACGAGCCCTTTTAGTGCATGGATTTAAATGCAAAACGACAATCTTACGTGAGCGTTAAAAATCGGACTATTAAAAGTGTAGCGTAGTCAATTGTATGCATGCAGTGTAGCCGTTAAAAAAAAAAATGCTTAAATTACACTGCAAGCCTTTTTTTTTTTTTTTTTTTTTTTTGGGAAGAGGCATGACTGCAGTTTCTGTGAAAAGCAGCACGAGATCAAACACGTATGTGACTTCTCGACGCTTGCCCTCAAGGTAATGTTTAATCTCTGTGCACTCTGTCCCAAGCAACGAGCGACCGGCGGCCACACTGACCTCAGGGTCCTTCCTCCCATCAGAGGCCTCCTCACCCCCCCGCCTGCCCAGTGTTCAGACTACCTGTTCATCCGGCTTCAGCTGAACAGTAGTCTGCACATTGGTTAGGCTGGGCCGGGACACACACACACACACACACACGCCGGCGGCGGCGGCGGCGGGATGAAGACACCTCTCACCTCCTCGTCTTTGTACCAGGAGAGGGATTCTGCGGTGAGGACGAACCAGTACTCCTTGGAGCCACCCTTCATTATACTAATGTTGATGGTCAACCAGCCTTTCCTGATCACCTGATCAAAAGACGCGAGGGGGGAAGAAAGAGGGGGGGGGGGGGTGTCACAATCGACTAAAAAAAGTTTTGTCAGTACAGTATGTCTTATGCCAAGACAAAAGGGCTCTGATTACATGTAAGAATAATCACTACTGGGATGTGAGTGACTTGAATAAAAAAAAAACTTACCAACTTACCTTAGTTGTTTTCTATCCTTAAATGAAACATGTTAACTTCTGGATATGACTAATTGGTTACGACAGAGGCAGGAGTTTAAGGAGGATGGGCGCCACGTACGAGACGGTACGACATGCACAACGACACGTGATGAGAGCCTTAAAGCACCATTAGTCCTTTTTGACGCCACACAAAAGGCCACAAACAGAAGCAGATGTTGCTCAGACGGCTGGAGAGGCGACTTTAGTATGCCATGGCAGACTTTCAACAGGAAGGCGGGTTAGTTTCGAGTGTTTCGTCGACGCCACTATATGCGGAGAGTTTTTTTTTTTTTTTTTTTTTTTTTAATCGCCGAACTAAGTAGAAGGAGGCAAGGTCAGACGACTTGTGATTATTTCAAGTGCGGACGGATGCATTAAAAATAAATAAATAAATAATTGTCCTGCGGTTCCTCGCTCAGGCTGGCGTCTTTTTGAGAAAGAAAGCTCGGCGCTGGCAGGCGCCAACGCAAACGCGGACGGGAAAGAGCGGCACATTAAGAGCTCCGGCGGCAGCCTGCCTCGCCAGCAAAAATAACTTTCTCAGAACCTCAAAATTGTTTCTCTGCAGGAGCCGGTGAAAGACGCTGCGACACAGATGAGAAGCAAAATGGGGGAGGGCGGGGGGTCGGTGGTGGGGGGCATCAATGCTCAGATGCTTTTGTTTGTACACTGTTGGTCCGTGGTAGAAAGAAGGGTCGGACAAAATCAATATTGGGACATATTTGTTTTGTTTAATGCAATACTTGTTTCAAGAGGCTATAATTACGCAAACGTGAGGGGAACGTTTATCTTTGTATTAGATGATCAGTCATTTGTGATGTATCTCAGCCGATTGACTTCACTACACTGAAGTATCGTAGACAATTCTCTTCCCATATATCGTAGCATGATTGTTTTTGCTAGCATTGCACTGTCATCACAAGTTTTAACTTTGTCTAACTCCTTTTTAGACCCGGCTCTACATTCTGTTTCAGTTTGTGACTTTTTTTTTTTTTTTTTGTACTGTATGACTGCAAATAAAAAAATTATTTTTTCAAAAAGCTAAATGAATTACTACCGGCGTGTCAATTGATAGTGATGTGTTTTAGTGATTCCTTTCCGAACAAGGAAAATGTGGTTCAAAATAAACATTTGAATCAAGATATCCTGATATCATATCGCACGATTTTACCACCAAATGGAAAGTTAATAGGTGATGTTGCGGCACAGGCAAAAGATGAGGTTAGAACATTGCATAGCACATGAAGTTGGTTTTCAGTGTTAGTGATTCAAAAACAATGACCCGTCACCTTAATCAGTAACAGAAGCAGGACACAGGTAAGCTGAAATTGGCAGCAATTAAAATTAGGTTGTTTTTTTTTTTTTTTTTAATATGAAGTGAATATGACATTAGTTAGTTGATTTCTTTTCAATAAAATGTTAAATTGACATGCGTGGATGAGACATGACGAATGTGCGCGGATGATTGGATGGCCCTGACCTCCCCAATGAGATCTCGGATGAGACCAGGCAGACTTTTGGGTCCGCCGAGTACGAGGCGGCAGCAGAGGCGAAAGCCCGAAGACAACGAGAACCGGTGCCGTCTACCCTCGGCGGCGGCACCTCCAGGTGTGCGCCGTTTGGCTTTCAATGTTAGTGGCGTGGAGAGAATCGCAGACAATTACTGTCTTGTTATCAAAACAATTCATAGTGATTGCACTGGCAGTTCCAAATTACTGGTAACTGCAAGGCGCTGGGAGGACCGCAATCAGTCCGGAGACTCTACCTTCTCCTCCGGGACCTCGTCAAAACCGCCCAGCTGTAGAGGGGTACAAAAACTCAGTACGGCCAGAGGAATGACTTTTTGCTTGTCTCCCGGCTCGACTCGTACGCGACCGCCTTGGTTCTGCTGCTCGGCCTTACCTCTGCTGCCTTGCCCGGCAAGGTGCGGCTTATATCAGAGGGTACTTACCAGAATTTCACCCTGTGGTAATAGGGGAGGGAAGGGGGATTCAAGCAAAACAAAAAAAACGAAACAAAAAAAAAAAAAAAAAAAAAAAGGAGGGAGAGTAGCATAAAACCACAGTGGAAAGAAGTGAGAAAAGCAGGCAGGTGTGAAGGAGGAAGAGTGCACAGGAGGAGAGAAAGAGGAGAGAAAGTAGAAATTGGAGGGGGGGGGGGGGGAAAGAAATGAGGGAGGAAGGAGGGAGTCCAAGAACAAGAGACAAGGGAGAGACAGAGCAAGAGAGTTACATGCAATTAGAAATGACTTCACCTGAACCACAATTTGGTTATGTCATAGTTTTTAGCGCAGGTGACATGTGCCAGGTTCATGCACGGCACGCTCGCAAATTTCAATACAAAAAGACACCGGAGAGTTAATGGGAGTTAAGGTATCGAAACAAAAACAAACAAAAAAAAAAAAGGGTTACAATGAGGGCATTAAATGCCTTATTGTAGTAGAAGAACATGGCCAGACACTCACATGCAAACGTAGTTGCAAATTGAAAAAAAAAAAAAAAAAAAAAAGGTGAGGGCTGCAGAAAAGCAGGGGGGCGGGGGTTTGACTAAATGTCAGCTTTTCGCTACTTTAACAACAGCGGTTTGAAGTCACACACATCTGGATGTATTAGTCTAAATAGGCACATCCTGCAGTTAAAACAATGAACAAGCTGGATCTTATTAGCAGCTACACGGCTCAAGGTGGATTAAAAGCCATGGCCGAAAACAAAACGGCTATAATTAATAGGCTTGCTAATGTGGGGGGGGGGGCATCCGTCAGGTGAGATTAAAGTTGACAGTCGTGAAAAGGCCAACGGCGGCTGACGGAACATACCTGGTTGGGAATGGCCCGCTTCTTGTTGGCTGCTGTATTCCTCTGCTGCGCACTGACATCGCACACAGACGAGACAATGAGCACAACACAGAGCAAGGCAAAGAGGTGAAAAACGTACACTGGAACTAAAAGAACATCCATGCCACTCCCCACTGAATATTTTACAGCCAGGTTTGACAGTAACAAAGAAATCGCTATCTCTCTCTCACACACACAAACACACACACACACACACACACC